>NC_136368.1:5955000-7302500 GCF_037039965.1 Doryrhamphus excisus | reverse complement strand
AAGACAAACAACCATTCACACTCACATTCATACCTATGGACAATTTGGAGTGGCCAATTAACCTAGCATGTTTTTGGAATGTGGGAGGAAACCGGAATACCCGGAGAAAACCCACGCATGCACGGGGGAGAACATGCCATCATCTTACCATTTCTAAAGACATTATATATACAAGAGAAGAAGATGGAGCCAGAGGAAGGAGAACAACAAGGAGAAAAACAAAAGCTACAGAATCTGAAATAAGTCACATAGATACAATAAGAATGGACCTGTTCAATAAATGTGAGGATGTTCTCGAAGAAGACGCTTGTATGTGACGTGGCATACCTGTATGCAACATGTACCGGTAAATTAACATTGAAACTTTTTGTTTTCAAAAAGGAATTAAAATAGAATGAAAGTCATACGTGTGTATTTAGTTAGCCACTGCCTGACACCGCAGCTACAATCTCCAAGCAAGACATAATTAGTGTCCATGTCACAACAGCTGTTTAAGGGGGACCTATTTTTGCTCATTTTCGGCGTTTTGTATTGAGTTGATAACACATAATAACCCACACAGAAAGCTTTCTAGATCTTCCTGATTCTGAACCTCTTTCTACAGTATTTCTATGGATTTCCTGCTTCCGACCCAAACGATCCATTTAATTTACTCCGCCTCTGGGCACGCCTACTTCGCTGTGATTGATCACATTCCCAAGCGCTCCTGAGGACATGCGGATACAGTCATGGAAAAAAAATGATGAGACCACAAATAAAGCGAAGAAACAAGGGTGGTCTCATCATTGTTTCCATGACTGCACGTCTGTGTTTACTGAGTGCAGGAAATCTGCACTCCAGACTGCATTGACATGAATGGAACTCTGTGTTAGAAAAAAGTCTTTAAAACCGAGCATGCAGAACCATCAAAAACCTCTTTCAGGCCTCACTTCCAAATGTGCAAAACTCATTATCTGAAACTGTGTCATCGTTTAACACGAGAATACAACGTTGTAGCAACATTTATACAATGGTCAGAAAAGTCGAAAAAACATAGTAGGTCCCCTTTAAACTACAATATTTCGCAATCCATACAGGTATCATATCAGGATAGTTGCACATTACTCAAAAACACATCCGTTCCCAAGGTATATGAGTATTCCGTAACAAAAAGCGTCCGATACGGTCTGTATCTGTATCATTCAATTTGTGTGCCTGACTGTGTCACAACATGCTCATCTGAATAAATGATAGTGAATTACATTTCCAATTGAATATCACACTTTATTACAAAGAAAATGGAGAAAAATAAATGTTTGCCAGGTTTATGAAATGACTTTTCGAAGGTATTTTCCAGACTGTCAGTTTCTGGTGACCTAAAACATTGTGTGTTCATGTGTGGACAAAAGGCCAAACTCTCTATAAAATACAAATTGTGGCAGAGCAATCGGAAATGCATTGAATACTTCCACAACCCAGTGGAAGTTTGTCAGTGCTGTGCTGGCACACCTGGGCAGAAAGACACTCATTAGTCCAATAATTAGTTTTTGGTCACAGCGAGCAAGTGTGGCAGAGCACAGGCCAACGTGTGAAATTATTCATGTGACCCAGAATGAAACTGTCACCCAAGTGGGAATCAGACCTCCCTCTCCTGTTTGCCAATGTTCCGTTTCAGGCTACATGGTGGAGATGTGCCACGTTCCTTGTCCCCTGGACTGTAAACTGAGTGACTGGTCTGCATGGTCCACCTGCAGTACATCCTGTGGCAGTGGGCTGAAGGTCAGATCCAAGTGGCTGAGAGAAAAGGCGTTTAATGGGGGGCGGCCGTGCCCAAAACTTGACCTGAAGAACCAGGTAAGAAGAACACAACTCATTGTGAGCCATAATCAGTAACACACGGAACATACGTACATTCTAGTGTTATTTCCAACCATTTTTCCTCATCTTGTTCAGCACATACAAGACAAACAATGCATTTAAATGTTCATGCAGATGGAATAAGAAGTTAACCCATCACCCATCCTTATTAGTGTTATGCTCTCTCAAGCTGCACGAGAAGTCCACTCATGTTCTCCACCATCGAGTGGATGTCAAATTGTACTAATGGCAGCAACTGAACACCTTGTTATGTGGAGGTAAACAATGTTCTCATTTGGGATGAATGCTGTACGCCTTAGGAATGTTTTTTTTTTTCCTCTCACTCTTGTGGCATTGTTAACGTGATCATGTCACATAAACACAAAGTACAGCTGATGCATGTTCCTTACGTTTGACCTGCAAGGTTTCAATGTCAAATTAGACTCTTGGGTGAATTGTTTTCTTTGTAAAAACATGAAAACAATATTGTTAAGTAAAAGGAAAGCAAAGCAGTGGCACTTTCGACATTCTATAAGCAGATTTTATTTAAATGGCTGTGAGCAATGGCGGTGTCTTAAAGGGTCCTGGTATGGAAAAAGCATATGTGTTTTATTAATGCAGTGCTTCAGCGAGTTTGAAAGGACACTTTAGCTTGTGGAGGTCAGTATGTACTAGATGAGCCATGGCTTGCAAGACGGAATTTGTGTACAGATGGTTAAGTACCCGCTAACAAGGTCTTTATGGCCCCGGTTGTATTGAAATGAAATAACCCTGGCTACTTAAACTGGTGCCTGTTGTTGCCAAGGCCCTCGTAGATTTATCCCAGGGTAAGAGCAGGGCTTGTTGTTAATGTTACCAAATTGTCCTCAATAAAGGGTGCTACATCTGTCAGAATTGTGGCTAAAAGCTAATATAAGTGGAACTCTGGCTTGGTTGATGCAAAATGTAATTAAACTGAACTATGAAACAGCAATGGTGCTGAATCTCTCTGGGATGGATACAAGAACAGTTTGTAGACCAACCAACAGTTCATTCATTCTTTTTCTACCGCTTTTCCTCACAAGGGTCGCGGGGGGTGCTGGAGCCTATCCCAGCTGTCTTCAGGCGAGTGGCGGGGTACAGCCAATCACAGGGCACATATAGACAAACAACCATTCACACTCACATTCATACCTATGGACAATTTGGAGTCGCCAATTAACCTAGCATGTTTTTGGAATGCGGGAGGAAACCGGAGTACCCGGAGAAAACCCACACATGCACGGGGAGAACATGCAAACTCCACACAGAGATGGCCGAGGGTGGAATTGAACCCTGGTCTCCTAGCTGTGAGGTCTGCGTGCTAACCACTCGACCATGCCGCCACCAACCCAAATACACTCAACAAAAATATATATAAATATATTGTCTGATGTGACTACTATTTACCTCAGAGAGTATATGCCGATGTCTCATGTTGTGGACCGCTTTATGGAATGGGAAGCCGCATGTTATGGACAGTTAACACAAGCGCATTTTATTGATTGCAGTTTGAATACACAGAGATATGGTGCTGAGATCCCGAGACCCAATGTCCCATTGTGTCCATGACCATCACCTCGTATTACAGCATGATAGCATGATGGCACTCTGTCACAAGGATCTGTACACATTTCCTGGAAGCTGAAAACAGGATACTCACCGGACACCCATTCAGCATGTTTGGAATGCTGTAGAATCCGGCGGCTACAGTATCTGTATCTGATTTTAGGTTTGAGTCATTTTGTTCATTTCTACTATGCAAGGTGGTGGTTACTGTTGACTAGTGATTGAACGGAACACATGAATTCTATGACATGGGTACAAGGGATAAGCCAGTACACCTGTATCTGTAGCTGTATTCTCACCATCTAAATTATCTGTATCCGTACCTGTACTCTGAGTGGGCGGGGCATAAACAGGAAGTGAACCGCAAAAGATGGAGCTTACATTTGTAAATTGTTTTAACTCTGAAATTGACATGGATGGGTCACCAATTGGTGATTATTACATTATTTATGATTATTCAGCTATATGTGTTCCGTGTATGTGTGTAAGTTACTTTATTATTTAATTATTTCTTTAATGATCTGTGTGAATTGGGTGATTCAGATTAAGATTAAGATTAAGATATGCCTTTACTCGTCCCTCAGTGGGGAAATTTGTATTGCACAGCAGCAAGAGTACAGAGTCAGTTAAGTAGTACAAAATACACAATATAGAAAAATAAACAATATAAACAACCCAAGTATTAACAAAATCAACAGTTTTTCCCAGAGTTATATTATAGTATTATATAAATTTGTCAAAAAACACAGCATTCAGTATTTCAAGCCAAGTTTCCCAAGTGACTTTATCTAACCAACCAAATTAGAATAGAGCAGACTGGAAAACAAAAAAAACAACAGTGACACAATGAGCCATATACAGCTCTCTTGTGAAATGCACTATGTACGAAACAGTGTTTACAGTGTTTGATGAAGCAACTTTGCAGGCTTACCTAATGTTGTGGCCAGTCAGTGTAAAGAAAACCACCATAACAAACAATAATAAATACTGTATATATTTTGCTTTTATGTGTATTTTACCCCAACATCATATCATATCAGCATATTTTAATAATTGTGATTTTAGGAATAACATGATTTGTAGGTTCTCTTTGAGAGGCATGATGGATTATCCCAAACTAACATTTTTGTACCACCGTGAGTAAAGTGCACTGTCATAGTTATTCCCCCATATCTCCACACAAAAAGCCCATAAAGTTTGTAAATACACAGGATTGATGGGAACTGTCCTTTGTGCCAATAGATGGTAGTTGCATGAGGCGTGGAGGCATATGAGGTTCAGGGGTGGTCTGTTTTTGAAATGTGTAATATTCATTCATTTTCTACGAGAGTCGCGGGGGTGCTAGAGCCTATCCCAGCTGTCTTCGGGCGAGAGTGACGGTGCAGATATACGTTGATAAACCTCACTGCTTGACACCTTAAGGGTTGCGTTGGACATTGAAATGACAGTGGGCGGGGTACACCCTGGACCGGTCGCCAGCCAATCACAGGCCACATAAAGACAAACAACCATTCACACTCGCATTCATACCTATGGACAATTTGGAGTGGCCAATTAACCTAGCATGTTTTTGGAATGTGGGAGGAAGCCGGAGTACCTGGAGAAAACCCACGCATGCACAGGGAGAACATGCAAACTCCACACAGAGATGGCCGAGGGTGGGATTGAACTCAGGTCTCCCAGCTGTGAGGTCTGCACGCTAACCACTCGTCCGCCGTGCAGCCCACGTGTAATATTGTATGCAAATAATACTAGCATTAGCTTTTATTTTTTTAAATATATCACTATATTGATGGTTACTATGGTACCCATTATTGTCATTGTATGGTCATATCACCTCGTACTCAGGTATGTGACAAAAAATAAATAAATAAAATTATATCAGGAAGGCAGGAAGTGAACAAATGTACCAGTTACTGATTGTAAAAGTACCAGATGGAGGGGTAGAATTGAATAAGCTTTGCTTCTTCCTACTCCTTTTGGACATGTGGAACTGTGAACTGATTATGTGATGCACTCAATTGTAATCTGATGCATGAAATTAAACCATTACCATTAAAGATGGAAAAATGTTGATCACGGTTTTCCAAAGTCAAAGCTGATGTGTGTGACTATCTTGTTTTGCCTAAAACACAAATATAATAGGTCTGCTTTCATCATAGATGAAGATTAATTGTTGTAACGCTAGTTAGATTTAAATTGTACATGCCTGTCCATCTCTCCCAGAACCATGTCAACTAAACTGGAGCCTGAGTATGGCTAAATTCCAACAAGCAGATGTTTTCTATCCATCAACACCAGAGGTAACTTGCTGGACTGAGTCGAAATGTACACTACACAGCTTTTCATTCTGTTATGTCATGCTTGACCGAGCGAAATGGGGAGAGACAGAAAGTGTTACCTCGATGGCTGCATTTACTGTTGTGATGTGTTTGTAGCGAGTGCAGGTCAGGGAGTATATAAGACTGTTGGCGGACTGAGGGTTTAGAATGTCGGTATCGCTTTACAATAATCAGGACTGATCAGAATGTGTAAAGATGGATAAGACGCAATGCAAGAGTCTTTGTTAGCAGTTGAACAATATTACAATGCTCAACAACAGAAAACCTATTTTCCTTGGGGTTATGATGGCGTCATAAAAAGAAAAAATACATTTAAGCACAAATTTGGACAAACATTTCATCATCTGATGAATAGCATGTTTTAGTTTAAGTGTTCAATAAACTCAACATCTCGGTTTCTTTTGATCATTTCTTTTGATAGTGAGCCAAACACAAAATGATAGATGGGTTGTATGGGTTCCATATGAGAGCGTAACCGGTCCCGGTCAGAGTGACAGTGCAGACACACGTTGATAAACATCACTGCTTGACACCTTTAAATAGCTGCTCCTCCTCCACAGCCCCTTTACCCCAAGGTGTTCCCCAAGGTTCGGTGCTTGGTCCTCTTCTCTTCATCCTCTACATCAGGGGTCTCAAACTTAATTTACTTGGGGGCCACTGGAGCTCGGGTCTGGGTGAGACTGGGCTGCATCAGGTTTTCCCAAAAAAAAAAAAAAAAAACGCATGTATTAAAAACAAAAAAATTTAAAAAACATTGCTTTGGTTCCAATTTTCTACAAGAAAAGCTCTGATAAAACATTCCACTGTTCTCAAATATCTTACTTTTTCTTTTTCTACACAAAATAAGATGAAAAGTAAATAAACAAATCAAGAATAAAGAAAATCAATCAAACAGTAATAAATAAATATAATAATAATAACAAAACACCAAATAATAAAAACTTAAGAAACCACATATAGTTGGTGGGTAGACAAATTGTTTTTTTCAGATTAAAATGAACAAAGCATTATTAGAGCCCTGTAGACATGACAAAACACGACTATAGTCACATTTATACTCTTTTTATTTACAACATATTGCGCAACTACAGGGTCTTGAGACACATGCTAACTCGCAAACTAGAGAGCTAGCAACCTAAACGGTAGCCTTCAAGTTATTTCATTTAAACTTAAATAGCCAAAAAACTTACCACTTCCACACGGATAGGGAGGATAACTATTAACAGTTATTTAACCTTTAACATGAACATTAATCAAACTGATCCATGCATTCATGGCTAGCACTCTCAAGTCAATCTGCGGTCCTTGGTTCAATCCCAGGGAGGAAGGCGGGGCTGGCTGAAGTAGGCGGGGTTACATAGTGACTGCCACGTGGAAATTCATGACGTCATTGAATTAAATATGCAGTACGCACTTAGCATGTTGAATCTGTTGTATCAGTATTTCCCTTCATTTTGGACAACCACTGTTGACAGAACAGCTGAAAAAAAAAAAAAAGAGATTCAGTTGACCAAGCCTGCACACTAATGTGGATCAACACCAGATTTTACACCTTCAGTCATACTCACCTCCTGCATATGCGGGAATTCAGTCCTGAATTATGCATTAAGCAATGTAAAGGTAGTCTACATGTCAGAAATAATGTTGCTTTCTTGTTTTCTTTGCATGATTTATTGTTTGTGAAGGTGTTCACCAACATATTGTCGACTCGCCCACATACTGTATATATTTCTGCATCCTGTATGACGCTGGACCAATGTCAGTCTAATGAGGATGTTAATGACAATGAGAAAATATGCATTAACATTAACAACAGTCAGATGCACAATTCTGCCCTAAATACGTTTCATTGTTTGACTTGCAGATGTGATGCTGTATCGACACTGACATTTTTTTGTGATCCAGTGTATGGGCGAGTAACCCAATCGCCAGCATGTTTTTGCGTGCAAATTGGCTTCCAATCACATCATAGCCCTTGTTTTGGAGCGTTAAATCAAAGCTGTTTGACAATTCTCTATTGAATTTGGTGACAGCTCATATATCATGAATGAGGCAGTCACAGCAGGGATCAACATTTGTTTTTTGCTTGTGCTTGTAATTCGAAGTTGTTGAAGTGGTTGTGTCTTATTTTGCTGGAAATCGATAGTACATTGTATTGTAAACAAGGTTTACTACACAGCATATGTCAAACAATGATGGTGATTGTGTGTAGACTTCCATCCACATGGGAGAGTTTGCTTTGGTCATACAGTACTTAAATGTGATGTAGTTGCCTGAAACACAATTTAACCACTGAACATGTGAAAATGGAGTCGACGGTTGTTTGGGGTTGGTGAGATTTTTTTTACTGTATATGTCCTGATGGAATCGCTACATTTTTCAATAACTATATTGAAATCACAGTTCTGTTCTTGGTAGTATTGTCTTTATTGCAGTGTGTAGCTAGAGAACACAAAACTTCTTAGACTTACATACAATTAAAATGTTTTTGCTCCTGTTCTGTATGATGTGGAAGTTCAATATCATGAGGTTTATGTGTTTTTAAGGCAGTCTTGTGAACAAACGTCTATGGGAATTTCATAATTACTTACGTCACACCTTTATGAAGTCCATGTATGGATTGGTTTTGCCTGATGTCAGAGATGTGTGTCTAAACCAAAGTGAGGCATCAATTGCAATATTTTCCGACCTCACGATCACTGCTCCAATGCTCTCGTCACTTGTCTCCTGAACTAAGCACAGTTTGATACCAGATTTAATAGAATCAAATTCAAAATTCAATTCTTCTGTCCCATTTCCGAATAAACATTTGCATACGTATAACCAGTTGCAGGGGGCCGGTCTCTTTGCAACTCTGGAGTGGAAGTTGCAGATTTGCACATGAGCACATAAGCAGTTGAAAGGGGGGCTGTCTCTGTGCAGCTCTGAGCGGTGGTGGAAGGTAAGGGTGGTGGTGCCAGGCTGGAGCGGAATCCAAGTGTTTCAGAGAAGAGGAGAAGAATGCAGATGTGCCATGTGTCCAACTAGAGATTTAGAGTGCTGTGGATCCCCTTACATCCGGGATTAAGCATGCACGGCCCCTGGAATTGCAGATTTTTTAAGAATGTTATGTTTTTTCTTAGAAAAAATGTTTTTCATTCACCCTAAATCTGATGTATTTGTCAATATTCATCCATTTTTTTTTTGATTTTTTGACGGTTGATGGAAGCATCTCTCAGCTGCAGCTCTGAGCAGAGGTGGAGTTGTTTTTCCTAAATCCCCCTAATGACCGCGCATTCGCCAATACTCTGCCAATTATATGAAATTCTTCTTCCATCTGTATGTAACCAGTTTACCCCAAGTCAATGACTTCTTCTTTCTCGTTGGGCTTTTCCCTTCAGGGGTCGCCACAGCAAGTCAATCTCCGCCATCCAACCCTGTCTTCTGTCTCTCTCACACCAACTACCCTCATGTCCTCCTTCACTACATCCATAAACCTCCTCTTTGGTCTTCCTCTACGCCTCCTACCTGGCAGCATCCTTCTACCAATATATTCACTATCTCTCCTCTGAACATGTCCCAACCATCTCAGTCTGGCCTCTCTGACTTTATCTCCAAGGCCTCTAACATATAATGCCCCTCTGATGTACTCCTTCCTGATCCTATCCATCCTGGTCACTCCCAATGAGAACCTCAGTATCCTCATCTCTGCTACTTCCAGTTCTGCTTTCTGTCTTTTCCTCAGTGGCACTGTCTCTAGATCAAACGGCATGGCTGGTCTCACAACAGTTTTTTATACCTTTCCTTTCATTTAGCTGAAACTCCTCTATCACACATCACGCCTGACACTTCTGTCCACCCGTTCCATCATGGCTGCACACGCTTCTTCACCTCCTTTTCACAATCTCCATAGTTCTGAACTGTTGACCCCAAGTACTTCAAATTCTCCATCTTCTGTATCTCTTCTCCCTGTAACCTCACTCTTCCACTTGGGTCCCTCTCATTCACACACATATACGTACTCCATCTTGCTGCGGTTAATCTTCATTTTGCTCCTTTCCAGGGCAAACCTCAATTCTTCTAGCATCCCATCCACCTGTTCACTACTCTAACTACAAATCACAATGTCATCTGCAAAACTGAACAAAAAAAACCCACCCATAATTCATACGTTTATCTATAATAATTCACTAGTAGTTTTTGTTTGGTCCTTGAATGCACCATTGCTGCCATGAGATGCAAAAAGTGAAAGTCATATAATTTCCAATTTAGCATAGCTTAATGTGGAAAGCATTTGTGACAAATGTTCCCAGTTCGACAGTCGTCACAGGTAAATGTTCATTCTTGAACTGTTGCGGCGGGTGGAGTAATTAAATGAGCTGGTCAAATTGAACAGGTGTTTTTTAATTAATATTTAAATGTTTCATTTGGGGCTGCAGAATTGCAGACTTGTACACACGCTAAAATGCATAATTAGCGTATAGTCATTTACATGGAAATTGTACTGGGGTTGTATAGGGAGTAAAAGCACTTCTTATCATAATCAGATAGGAACAAATGAATGTGCTCACAATTCCACACACCGTTCTTCCTCCATTTATGTTTCACTTTAATTCTGTCTTCTATTGTTTGAGCATGACACAGATGGAATGGGACCAGTTAAAAGAAAGACGATGAAAGTGCTCGGAGGAGTGTTTGCAGGTGTCCCTGTTCCTGCTGTGACTTTAATCTGTCTTTCCAGTGTTAATCAGAGATTAGTAATCAAATTAGAAATCCTGAATGAAACTGAAGCAGCTCCGCTGTGACAAGAAAACTAATTGCAAACTTCTCCCGACGTGGAAAAGATTGCTTGCCCTTCTCTACAACTGGAAGCTAGTGCAGGAGTTAAATGCTTGTGAAATGTCACGGTAATGCAATCTCGTCTTGTTGAACTGTGTCTTGATAATGGGTTGCAAAGCAAATGAGAAACTGAGATGATCTCAGAGCGGAAAATTGAACTTGATGGTCAAATAATCTATGCTATTATCGCATTAGAGCCAAATATTGATGGGGACAGGATGTTGTTTGTTCTTGTCCAACAAGGGCTTTTCATTGTTGCGGGTCTTTGGATGTGACATCCAACTGTGAAGCAATGAGCCAAGGCATCATAGGATCATGTACTATATCAATAAAGAATATAAAGTGACTGCATTTTGCTAAAATAATCAGTAAGTGGTTAGCATGCTGGCCACATTGTCAGGAGATCTGGAAGATGTGGTTTTGAATCTCCATTGGCCATCTCTGTGTGGAGTTTGCATGTTCTCCCCGTGCATGTGTGGGTTTTCTCCGGGTACTCCGGTTTCCTCCCACATTCCAAAAACATACTAGATTAATTGCCGACTCTTAATTGTCCATAGTTATGAATGTGAGTGTGAATGGTTGTTTGTCTATATGTGCCCTGTGATTGGCTGGCCACTAGTCCAGGGCATACCCCGCCTCTCGCCCAGAGCATCTGAATTAATTCATTAATCAAGCAAATGAATTAATCCATCTATTTGGTGGGACATTTGGTGATTACAAGCATGATTATTAGCGACAGGCTTATTCGGTTATGGATAATGCAGATAATGCAAATCTTTGCCGGATACGAGTATGAAACAGGGTACAATGAATCATTATCCATATTCATGTTTTAAGAAAAATGCTCATTTTGTATTCACTCCACACGCTCTGTGATTGACCAGTCACACACAGCGACCGCCTCTCCATAGACGGATTCTACAAGCGGCAGTTTCATTCATGTACACGTTGCAATTGGCAAGTTAAAAACGGCTCATGTTGCATTGGTCACACTGCCTCCACTTTATTAGGTTCTCTTCAGCTCACCTTCATTTTCTTTCTCAAGTTACTTGTTATTTCTGTCCTGTCCAGCCATTGGGGCAGATAGTATTATTGATTTACATACCTTTACATGCTAAACAGATTTGTTCTACCAGGGAAAAGTGTAAGCTATGGAGTATTATTTGTCTTTATTTGATGTTACGGAAATTTGGAGCGGCTGGATCGGAGCAGGAGGGGATAGAAAAGAAGGAAAAAAGAAAACTAGAGGGGTGGTTTGTGGGAACAAGGACTACATCAGAGAACTTCTATAATGGTTGTAAAAGACCATAATGGAGAGGACAAAGTATTAAACAGCCACAGTACAGATATTACTGAAATGAAACAGTGCCACACCACCAACAGTGCCACCGGCCCCCATGGGAACGGGCAAGACCAAGGCCGGCCCCCCAAGACAGTTGGCAATGCTTAATGTAGTAATGTAGTATAGAGTGTACTCTATAAAGGATTTTAAACTGAACCGTAGGTTGGGATTTTTGATGAATTGGGAAACATTAAGGCACATTTGCTTCCAGAACTCAGGGTCACAGTTTGTAGATTAATCTAAGTTCCATTTGGAGATTGGAACACTGACGGTGTTTAGAAAATATATATAATTTGTGTTGGGGGGGGGGCAAATATTTTTTTAATTGGTCAATTATAACATAGTATGTATTATTATAATGGTAATGGTAATGGTTTAATTTCATTTTAACATGTATTAGGTTACAATTGAATGCATCACATAATCAGTTCCCAGTTCCACATGTCCAAAAGGAGTAGGAAGAAGCAAAGCTTATTAAATCCCATACCATACCATACATTTGTTCACTTCCTGCCTTTCTAATGTAATTTAAGTTTTTTTTTGTTTGTTTTTTTTATTATTCTGTATTTCTATTTTTTTGTCACATACCGAAGTATGAGGTGATAATAATATACAATAAGTAATAAGTTATATTATTGCTTTCCATACTTTCTAGTCAAATTTCTGATTGTATTTTTCAGAACTATTCCATACTGTTCCTCAGCTGTCATACCCAGACACAAGTCACATAGGAAAGGGTACCAGCAGATGTTTCAGAGGAGACATTGCTTAACAACTACACATTTGATCTTCAGGTGCAGTCACATGGTGACGGGCAAAGTGACATACAGGGCCTTCACTTCCACGTTCCCTCTGCTCACAATAAAATGTGTCAGGAGACTCAGCTGTTTATGTGTTTATGTACTGTGTATGTAGCGTATATATGGATATTCCTGTAGGCCTGCCTTTGTGTATGTACTTTAAATCCATACAAGGATGGAAGTCATTTCCATTATTGCTCCCGAAAGCCATTTCCTTTCCGTGTTTTTCACAAGGCAATTTCACTGTGCCAATCATTTTCTAATTTACCTGGCATTTTGTCTCTGGTAATCTTTAACTAATTCGTCTTTAGAAAATGCCAAGATCTCCCCTCATTCCAAAGCTTGTAATCCCTCTC
The DNA here is from genome assembly GCF_037039965.1 of Doryrhamphus excisus. Taxonomy (NCBI): domain Eukaryota; kingdom Metazoa; phylum Chordata; class Actinopteri; order Syngnathiformes; family Syngnathidae; genus Doryrhamphus; species Doryrhamphus excisus. The sequence goes on along the minus strand of NC_136368.1, from coordinate 7,289,419 downwards.
ATGTGTAGTCATATATTCATGAGTGGATTTTAAATGTTGTTGGAACGTAAGGGTGCTTGCATAAATACAAATGTTGACATGCTTTGTTTATGGTTGGACGCATGTGATGTTTGAATCAAATATGTAAATGTTTTGGTTTGTTTTTTTATGGAGGACAAAACGGCAACATGGATCGCAGACAATACGATAGGAGATTCACTACAGCGGTATCATAGGTACCATGTTTTCAGGGGTTTTACACCGCTCCAGAGTCACACCAGCCAAAAATGCACAATGGAGAAGAAGAAAAAACATAAAAAATGTGCAGCTTTCAAATCAGAGACCAGAACAGATATTTTATCTTGATAGGCAATTTATAGTAATAAAGGCTAAATCGGCATATTGTGTCTTTGGTAACAATCATGTCTTCACTGAAGGTAAAGGTAACCTTAAATGTTCTTTTAATCCCTTTCACTTGCCATCTATATGCATTTTCAATTGTTTTCTGATTGTAAACCTATAATTGTAAAACTATAAAAACATTTTTTGGCTTTCTAGAATGGATGAATGGGATTTACATTATTTCTTATGCAAAAAAAAAATAGATTTGGTTAGACAATGTTTTGGTTAGAGTTGGACCTTCTGCAGCGGATTAATGATGCTAACCGAGGTTCCACTCTGCAATTATTTTGGACTACTATCACACTTTTGCCTTGGAAAAGCCATGAAAGTCTCCAAACCGGTACGTTTCCACCCAAGTACCTTATGGGAACCGGAACCGCTAACCAAAACTGGCAATTGGAAATGTTCAAAGTCTGTCAACATCTACAGTGGTATGAATAGTTGGGGCACCCCGAGTTGGGCACCCCCGGGCACAGTTTTCTCCCCGTGGATGCGTGGGTTTTCTCCGGGTACTCTGGTTTCCTCCCACATCCCCAAAAACATGCTAGGTTAATTGGTCACTCCAAATTGTCCATAGGTATGAATGTGAGTGTGAATGGTTGTTTGTCTATATGTGCCCTGTGATTGGCTGGCCACCAGTACAGGGTATATACCCTGCCTCTCAGCTGAAGACAGCTGGGATAGGCTCAAGCATGGCCGTGATCCTCATGGAGCAACATGGTAGCCTCAAAACAATTGTCAAATGACATGAAAGCAAAGATTGTTCAACATCATGGTCTTGGGGAAGGATACAAAAGCTAGGTCAGAGATTTCAGATTTCAGGTTCCACTCTGAGTAACATCGTGAGGAAATGGAAGACCACTTGCACAGTTGTAGTTAAGGCCCAGAGTGGCAGGCCAAGAAAAATCTCAGATAAGCAGAGGTGAAGGATGGCGAGAACAGTCAAACTCAACCCACAGACCAGCTCTAAAGACCTCCAACACGCTCTTGCTGCAGATGGTGCATCGTTCAACTATTCGGTGCACTTTGTATAAGGGGATGCTGTACAAGAAAAAGTCTTGCCTTTTCTGCACATATGCCACAAACTGAGTCGCTCTCGGAATGCTAAAGCATGCTAAAATTTGGACAAGCCAGCTTCATTTTGGAATAAGGTGCTGTGGAATGATGAAACTAAAATGCAGTTACTTGGACATAAAATGGGGGAGGTATGCATGGCGGATGAAGAACACAGCATTCCAAGACAAACACTTGCTACCCACAGTAACATTTGGTGGTGGTTCCATCGTGCTGTGGGGCTGTGTGGCCAGTGCAGGTCCTGGAAATCTTGTTGGCGTTGAAGGTGGCATGGATTCCAGTCAGTACCAGCAGATCAGCGACAAAGGTGAAGTTGTGCATGGACAACAGGACTGGAGACTTCCAGCAAGACAATGACCCTAAACACTTCTCAAATTCTACTAAGGTTATACTGGAACGGCCATCTGAGTCCCCAGACCTGAATTGTTTTGAAAATCTGTGGTGTGATTTAAAGCGGGCTGTCCATGCGTGGAAACCATCAAACCTGACTCAACTGGAGATGTTTTGGAAAGAAGACTGGTCAAAAATACCTTCAACCAGAATCTAGCCCTCACTGAAAGCTATAGGAAGCGTTTCTTTCTGCAAAAGGTAGATCTACAAAATATTGATGTAATTTCTCTCTTGGGGTGCCCGAATTTATGCACCTGCCTACTTTTCTTGAAATAATTATTGCACACTTTCTGTAAATCCTATAAACTTCATTTCATTTCTCATCTATCACTGTGTTGGTCTGCTCTATGATATACGTATTTCACTCAAATGGCTTATCCTAACAACCAGTGATTTATAAAGGAAAATCTTAAATTATCAGGGGTGCCCAAACTTCACTATAGGTACCGCTAGTGTATAAACCAGCTGAAAAGCTAAACTAAAGTCCAAAGTTTGAGGTACTGAATAGTAGTTTTTGTCCACTCGCCTTGAAATATCTGGACCCACCTTAATGTATAATTAAAACAATGATATAGAATTTTGTATCCCTGAACACCAGCTTGCAATCCATCTCGAATCTATAGTCATGAATTAAATATTAACTAGAAAAAAAAGGTAGCGTTGCATGGGAGGATTTTTCGGACTGAAGTGTACTTGCTGCAGGCTTTCAGAATAATATTTATATAATATCCGACCAAACATTCTTTGACTTTAATAAAGAACATCCATAAGTGCAAATGTATCATGATTGGAACATTAACGTAAAGCTAAAACTAATAACAGCCTCGACAACACAATGTAACAACAGAATGAGTTCCATTTTAATGGCCTTGTTTATATACACAGCACACAGTCACTCACGGAACCATATGCTCATACATTCTGGCTCCACTCGCCATCTTCACACAAATTAATTTCTCAGTTTGGCATTCGGTTTGTTTGCATGGCTGTTGCGACCAACTGCAGCAGTTTAAAAGTCAATGAAATGACTATTTCTGTTTTGCATATTAGCCAAGTGTGTTTAAATTCTAGTACATGATTGGGCAGGTAATTATTCATCATCCTTGTTAAAAACACACGCTAAATATTATGGGGTGTCGAATGCAAAATTTCACACCTTTTTAGCTCACATTTAGCATGCTTTTCACACTTTTAACTCATTTTCTCTTAGCTCGAAATTAAATCTGAAAATGCCTGATCTAATTCTTACATGATAATTCTAAATGTAATGTTGAAAATAAATGTTAAAATTTAAAAATAAAATAAAATATTACATCTACATTTACATGTTAAAGCTACATGTAAATATCAAATATAAATGTTATAATAAATAAATAATTAATAATCAATAATCAATTATAAATTATAAATTATAAATTATAAATTATAAATTATAAATTATAAATTATAAATTATAAATTATAAATTATAAATTATAAATTATCATTCATTCATTAATTTTCTACCGCTTATCCTCACGAGAATCCCGGGGGATGCTGGAGCCTATTCACCACACCCTGGACTGGTGGCCAGCCAATCACAGGGCACATATAGACAAACAACCATTCCCACCCACATTCATACCTATGGAAAATTTGGATGTATGTTAAAAATATTTTTGGAGTGGAGTTTGCATGCTAGGTTAATTGGCCACTCCAAATTGTCCATAGGTATGAATGTGAGTGTGAATGGTTGTTTGTCTATATGTGCCCTGTGATTGGCTGGCCACCATTCCAGGGTGTTAACTAATAATAATAATGATCATATGGCAGTAATGTGATTACTGAGGGTATCTTGGTGTGAATAAATTCCCCACATTAGATTTCATCATTTAATTCAGCGTGACAAGCTGAATGAGTGTTGGCTACGGTTTGCCCAGTTGAAGTGCTTCTGACGATTAGGGTTAAGACTCAAGTTTATTACAACATATATAACATCAAATTTGTTGTCAAGAAAAATAAGGTTGCTAGCTGTACCCTAGCTGTAAAGCCATTGTACTTTAGTTGACTGAAGAATTCTTATTGTCTTTTTTTATGCAGCTGACGTCAACGCAGAGCATGTACTCTTCTGACATAGCTGTTGAAAGAGCCACCAAACAAATATTGAGTGAGGGAAGTGTATTGGTAATGACAGTTTGCAGGCTCATTAGCTGCCTAGTGGCATCATGTTGAACATACCAGTTTGCTTCACTTCAGAACCTTTAGATGCTGATGTGTCATTGTCTTCAAAAGCATTGGTGGATGAACACATGGTGTTTGTTTCTGTGTTTCTCTGAAGAATCCCCCACATTGTTCTCTATTGTTCTATTGGCACTATTGTTCAAGATCATTTTTAGACCTCTGCATTTTTTTTTATTTTCAATGTTATAGACGCAAAGTCATATGAAAGACAAAAAAACTCCATCAGCTAAATACATATTTGTATTTTAAAATGTTTATTTACCAATGATACTGGCGTATATGCAGTGTGCTTGTTGTTGATCCAATTTATATTAAAATGGGGATAACAAGAAGGATCTAATGCATCACTCTGTGTTTTCATGTTTATTAGTATACTTACCATTTGCATTGCATCCTATTGTTTGCATATCCTGTATGTTGCTTCTCTAATGGAAAACATTATGTTCAGAGAATGAAACCGTGCTGTTGTACGCCGCTACACACTGCAACAACAACAATGACCAAATTGCTCAATTAATAACAGCCACTGCCAGTGTCAAGCTAAACTGAGCATTATTATCTCCTGTATGTGACATCATGATTTCATTAGTTTGTATAGGTACTCAGCGTAATGAGCAGTAAGTGCATGTCCAAAAATACCCGTGTTCTTCTCTTCGCTTATCTGCACACTTCCAGCACTTTCCAATTACTGTAAGTCTGAGAGGTCTCAGTGAGGGCACAAACTTGAAGTTCGGCAGTTGGTTTACTTTGTCTTCCAACACAACCAGTTGAGAACAAAATAAACATTAATTTGTCTTGAGCACACACCTTTAACAGTGCAAAAATACAATATATATGATATAATACAGTGGAACCTCTGTTTTTGTACACCCTGGTTTCTGTAAGATTCTGTTTTCAACTAAATGATTGCTAACGGTATGTCTCGGTTATCAAACCCAGAGAAAGCAATCATGTCTCTGTCTCGATGAAGAAAGGATAATGTTTCTTTTAGAGTTGGGTCACTATAGACAGATTCCAGCCAGGCGTCCTTTTAACATGTTTATTATGCATGTGTGCATTGTTGTTTACTTGAGCACATACACAGAATGATGAACAGTTATGTATCTGTCTCCTTTATTCTTCCTTTCAAGCAATGCCCTGATGAGGCGTTCAAGTGCACTGCGCATTTCAAAGTTTGACGAATATGTGCTTCCAATGAAGTGAAGCCATTATTCATTCACTCCTCAGTCACACACTGGTAGTGAGTGGTAATGTACATCTGTAGTCACAGCTGCCTTGGGGTAGTCTGATGGAAACGTGGCTGCAAATTCTGACCACCAAATATGAATTCCCATTCATACACCGGTGTGGGCAGCACTGGGGACAATGTGGGTGAAGTGTCTTACCCAGGGACGCAACAGTGACTGAGTGGATGGAGCAAGAATTGAACTGGATGACCTGTTCTACCCCCTGAGCCACTACCACCCCCGAAATGTGTTTTATGTTAATACTTTTGGGCGTCTGGAACAGATTAATTGGATTTACACACATTTTGGGTTTCCTTGGCCCTTTTGGAATGGATTAATGATGAAAACTGAGGTCCCACTGTATATAAACATATCAATTATACTGCTATATATATTTTTAATGTGACCATTTAGACGTGAGGCAAAATTCTACATTTCTGTACCTTCAGGCAAAGTAAACTAACGGTCATATTATTGTTCTTTTCTTCCCTTTTCCAACCTCTGGCTTGTCATGCACTGCTAATACGGACATCCACGCAGGCTCAGGTCAGTTCCACTCACTCTGTACTTAAGCTCTGCTTTAGCTAATGAAGCCAAAATGCATGTAAGCTCTGTCCAACTCGCACATGCTTCTGTGACCCCTGCGTTTCTCTTTGCTTCAGAGGTAGAATAGATAGAATAGTTTCATCAGAGACCGCCGCTACTCGGGTAGAAAGGATTTATGTGGAGTCCATTTGAGTTCTACTCCTGCTGTAGGGAGTCAGACTGACATTTCTAAGGAATACTAGTAGCTTTGATATGCGGTGAATAGTCAGTAAAGATTTGGTGTGTGCTTCAAGTGATTTAGACGCTTTATGCCCTTGTATGTCTTATGTGAAAGGAACGCTTCATTTCAGTGGAAGGTAAAACAAGAAATATAGACTGAGACTGTCCTTATTTCATAAGACAAGGAAGATGCACTATTTCTTTTTTTTCTGCAGTGCCAAATCATTTTGATTGTGTCACCTTGCAACTTGTCAGAGCTGCAACTAACAATCATTTTTTTAGTCGATGAATCAAATAATCAGTTAGGTCTAACATCGGTGATGTCCAAAGTTCAGCCAGGGGGCCATTTGTCTTTTTTTTTTTTTTTTTTTAATGACCTTCGGGCACATTCTACTACACAACTATTTACTTTTACAGGAATTGACAAAATATTAGTTATAATATTGAGACTATAGGTGGTAGTCTTTGAAGAAAAAAGTAGTTTTACAAAAATGAAGTTGAAATTTATGCAAGGAACTAATTGGTTTTAGAAGCATGAATGTGAAACATGAAAGAAAAAAAATTTTAAACATGCAATACCATGCAACTCATGTATTATTAGGTTGGAAAACCTACAGTATAACACAGGGGTCACCAACACTGTGCCCACTTAAGGCGCCCACGAGGCATCTTCTAAAAATAGCACTTATTTTGTGCTTTAAATTTTGAATCAGAATTGCTTACATTAATGTATTTTTTTAATCATTTTATAACATCAAAAATTAAAACAAAAATATTTTATAATATAATAAATATTTTACTCGTGCAGTTTAGCCCCCAAAAACATGGAATAAAAGCGAAAAAGGACTTACATTTTCCACAGTGATTGGGAGGAAGAATTTTTTTTTTTACGTATTTTGAAGAAAAATGTATGTGTCTTATTTGCGGGATGACTGTTGCAATACCAAAACGGCACAATATGGAGAGACACTTCAAAACTTGTCACAAAAGCTTAAATGCGAGCTACCCACCCGGCAGCGCATTAAGGACGTAAAAGGCCCGTTTGTTAAAGGCAGCTTTGGACAAACAAAGGACTTTTTTCACTTGGCAGGTGAAAAAAATCACAGAAAGTTGTTCCCTCTGACTTTCAAATATGTGAGCACATAAACATATGTTTTTGTTACCATTATTGTGGAAAATAATTAACATTGATATGTGAGCAGTCGCTTCACATAGTGTTACTACTACTATTCCTTTTGTTCTGATTACTAAAAAGTGATCCGTGCAGTTTTGTCATTTTGGAAGTTCACCGCAAAACAGATCATGTAGCCCTTCATACTATCCGTGCTCACAAAGTAGCCCTCGGTTGGTGACCCCTAATATAACATAAAGCTTCAAGTGGGTGGTTGGTGACTTTTTTGTAATACATATAACATGGGTTGGTTTACAAAATGTACAATATCACAGCGGTCTCTATTGTGCACCCCAGTCAAAGCTGATGTGTGTGGATATCTTGGGTTTTCCTAAAATACTAAGATAATAAGTCTGTGTTCATGGACGACTGAGGAAATTAAAAATATATTTAGTTTTTCCAAACAAAAATTACTTGGATAATATTTAATTTCATATTTATAGTACTGTAACCTATTCTACATTATTGTGCTATGTCTGAGTATTGTGAGACTGTTTGTAATGGTCACATGATTTTACAGAGAATAAACTGTAATACTCTGATACAGAGTGTGCACATTGCGGAAAGTAGGTTATTTTCATGTTGACACTGTGCAACGATGTGCTGCCGCAAAAGTGTTGTAGCAAGCAGGAGAAGCCTATTTGCCAGTTTACCCAGCAGGGGCATCTGTAGGGACAGATGGGAGATGATGAGGGTGTATAATGGGCATCTGTGCGGCCTGGAGGGGAGGCAATGCTCAACAGTCATCCCTCTCTACATTGCACACACACACACACACACACACATACACACACATACACAACAGTTTGTTGTAGCTTTTCCCACAAATTGTTCTCTGGAGTCTACCTTTCCACTGCAGCTGACTATTACATGGTTAGAGAGTAAACGTGTTTACAGGAGCATGGCGCTGGCGCTTCAGTTAGTTACGTCAACATGCCATAGTAGCTGTTCCACTGTGCTGAAAGTGAATAAATGTAACACTGAGATAGTTTCATCGTCACCCACAGGTCTTTTTTACCATGATCATCCATTGAACACGCATCATGGCGCTCTCATACCAAGCACTCAATGTACTCCTGTGTGACCAAAGCAAGTTTACACTTCTGGGATGCGGATACATCCTGCCTTTTAATATAGATGGCATAAGCAAGACTTCATGTTTCTGATGTTGTTTTTCTACACTGTTTGTATAGTGGGAGTGTGTATATACAGTTTACATACTTCTGCTTAACTCAACTTAATTCAATCCCGGACATTTTTCAAATTGGATGAAATGTGTGACCGTTGCATTGACAGTTCAGGGAGCACAGTGCTTGTAAGACATGAAAAAAGGCAACGCACATAATAAAGAACGATAATGCTGTGCTGTGAACCTCGGGCCCGGTGTGCCAACGGCTACCATGCTAGCACCTAGCAAGACAGCCTCAAGTACCGAAAAGGTTGATGCAGTCCCATAGTGTCCCCACATCATGCCATGTGTGTATTTGCCTTTAGACATGAGTAAATTAGCTTAAATGCTAACATGCTAGCAATTAGCATTTAGCCACAGGGAGAGTTGAGAAGTTTATCTCAAAAATGAGCCGTTAATCACGTTTCTATGTGGCCGTATGGCTGAGCTACAAGGCTGTGAAAAGTCTGTAAATTCTCGTTTTCTATGTGCTGTTCTAAAAATAGAACAAGGTGTTCCTAATCTAGTGGCCCATTTTTGAACATTTTGGTGAATGGCGTCACCATGGTTACACAAAACGTTCCAAAAAATAAATACCGCTGTAGTCCTGAGCGTCAGGATTCCGGCGGTGTAACATGCGTGGGGGTCCTTCTTGCGGTTTTGGCCGCATTACGTGCACAAAAATGGGAAGATTAAGATATAATAATAGCTAAACATCACAAGGAATGACAAAATAGAGCTGCAAAGCAGCAGTCTATGGGGCTTGCATTACTGAGCAAGCCCATAATAAAGAACCACTCTCAATTTTTCATAGATAATGCGTCGCCAACACATGGATGATTTGTTCGGGCATTCCGCGGAATGATATATGAGCAATATTTGGCCTACAAAAAAAATATGTGCAAAATTTCTCTCATTTAAAGAAAGAGTCTCAAATATATACATAGAGTCATGTCAATCTTTTAATGTGCTTAGCCCTTTTAGGCCTGTGGCTACTTTGCCAAGCATGGTGGTGGTAGTGGTGCTGCTAGTGGTGGAAAAAGTGGACAGAATAATAATAAAAAGGAGGAGCACGTTTTTCAGCTTCACATCAAATGAGCAATTGGATGGATGAAACTTGGACACAATTTGGTGTTCTAACAGGACAATATTGAAAGCTTCTAAAAGAGTCATTAAAGGGAAACTGCGCTTTTTGGGGGGAATTTTGCCCATCAGTCACAATCCTAATGTGAAACATGAATTGTTTTTGTGCTTTTTTTTAATCTATTTGGCGTTAAAGCCCTCAGGAAAAAAAATGGCAGTAGTGGCCATTTACATAACTGAGCTACAGCGATATTGTTATCGTCGTGTGCTGGAAGACACAGCCATCCCAATGAGAGCGGACATCTTAGTGTTGTCGCTGTATCGATGCAGCTGTTGTTGGTGGAACTAGCGTGAGTATGTGTAAATCATATAAATAAGTAAAACAATCCATGATCAGAGTATGGATATCAAATGATGCAATGTTGTTTTAGTTTAGTTTAGTTTAGTTTATTTTGAACACAAAAAAACATCCAAAGTACAACAAACAAACCATAATCATGAAAAATAAAAATACATATGTATATACGTATACACATACACATGTTCGGAAGAGAGTGGGAAGAAGTCAAAACTTCTCTAGTCCCACCCGCCCCCCCAACCACCCAGATTCCAACCTCATCCCAACAAAACCATATATTATTCCTCATCCACACAGAAAAACCCCCATAGCCAACCACCCTCACCCAGCCTGAGGCACCCAACCATGTGCCAAGAGCAACCAGTTCATTACTAGTACGATAGTCATCCTACCTACACAGTCTAGTCAACTAAACAGTCATTACATAAGCCATCATAAGCTAAAAATGAGAGAAAAACGTCAATGTTATGGTATTGTTTCAGTGAGATTGAAAAATAAAAGTGTGTGAAAGAGAAAAAGAAAAATATTCTTAAAAATACATCAAATTAAATAATCAAACTTGAATCTTACTACTTCCTAATTGTCACTTATAATCCCAACGACAGTGTTTTTCACTTCCACTTCCTTTAGTTTTTATTCATTCATTCATTTTCTACCTCTTATCCTCACAAGGGTCACAGGGGTGCTGGAGCCTATCCCAGCTGTCTTCGGACGAGAGGCGGGGTACACCCTGGACTGGTGGCCAGCCAATCACAGGGCACATATAGACAAACAACCATTCACACTCACATTCATACCTATGGATAATTTGGAGTGGCCAATTAACCTAGCATGTTTTTGGAATGTGGGAGGAAACCGGAGTACCCGGAGAAAACCCACGCATGCACGGGAAGAACATGCAAACTCCACACAGAGGGTGGAATTGAACCCTGGTCTCCTAGCTGTGAGGTCTGCGTAACCACTCGACCACCGTGCCGCCCCGAACACATAACCAGACTTATATATTTACATCCGGTTAACGTAACAACCATTATTATTACCCTTCAATATACTTTCCACTATACTTTCCAAATATCTTTAATTTATACTTATATTTGAATAGTTTTATATTTAGACATTGTTTCAATTCATGTTCATGAAACAGTTTATGTAATGGATATGGTAATTTATTATGCCTTGCTTTGAATAAGACCTGTACTGGAATTCTACTATGTCATGAAACTTCAGAATTTTTTATTTTAAAAATAAGGTGTTCATATGTTCCAGAAATCCAAATTTATGTATTAGTCAAACTGCTCTTTTTTGTAGTTTTATTAGTGGTTTTAGTGTACTTGTACTATATGTACTACCCCATACCATCGTACAATAGTTTAAATATGGTAATATCAATGAGCAATATAGAATGTACAGGACTCTGCTGTTTAGATTATACTTTGCTTTTGCCGTTATTGAAATACTTTGATATTTTTGTTGATATACGTATATTTAATGTAGGATTACCAAGTCATTTGATCATCTATAATAACTCCACGAAATTTGATTTCATGCACCCTCTCTACATCGACACAGTCAATCTGAATCGTTTCTTTTACACTTCCCAAATATCATCATTTTACTTTTACTTAGATTTAGTGACAATTTATTTTCTTTGAAGCACTCATTTATTTTATTAAATTCCTGATTAACAACTTGGAATTATTTATTTGAAACAAATTATTCCCTGATACAAAAATATTTGTGCCATCTGCAAATAATATAAATCTAAGTTTCTGAGAAGTTTTACAAATATCATTGACATACAGATTAAATAATTTTGGTCCTAGTATTGTTAGAGAGTTTTTTTTCTTCATCGTCTAAATAGTTTTCCCAATGACGTGCATTATTAGGTAGCTCATATTAACACCTTTCTTGTGTTATAATGCACAGAAAAGGGAAAGAAATGTGTTCATGTTTCACACAAGGATTGTGAATGATGGGTAAAATTGCAAATAAAGTGGAGTTCCCCTTTAAAAGGATGAAATTGGCATTCAGTCCTATGATGTGTATAGATAAACTTCTGACTGGAAGTGTAGATTTTTTCTCTTTTAAATGCCTGTCCATCTTTTCATACGCCCCCACTGCGGCATTCACTGTATAATGTGTCTTTGTCTTTGTGTGTGTGTGTGTGTGTGTGCAGGTAAATGAAGCAGTGCCATGCCACAGTGAATGCAGCCAATACAAATGGAGAATTGAGCCGTGGTCCATTTGCACCATCAACACATTGGGCAACTCGCAATCCTGTGGAGAGGGAGTCCAGAGTCGCAAGATTAGGTCAGTCAACTTGGCAGACTGTAGGCATGACAGTACTCGCCCTTGGTGCCGATATTTACAATGCCAGGAGAAAACATTCCCACTAAGCCATTGCTTTCTAATGAGTGGCTCTTAAAATGGCCAAAGCAGTGAAGTGTGAATCCAGCCTGACAATATGCACAGATGTTTTTATTGGACCATGCACAATTAGAAAAGATAGATTTGAAACAAGTCATACTCTCTTAGGCAAAATGATTGCGCCAGCCTCCTACAAGGCCAGCTCTGTGTGGGCGCCAGGCTGAAACTGTAAAAGACTTGTGGTTTCATCAGACAATTTTCCATGTGGACAGGTCCTCAAATAGTGTTGATAGTGTTGATTATTAGCCTATTGTTTTAGGTTATTATTTTGTACAGTCATGCTTCAGTTACCGATTATGTTCATAATCTTTATGGACAAAATTTGCAGCCACACCCAATGCTTTGAGGGCAGTTTTGGGTCCTTAGGAGCTGATCATTAGGGCCCTCAGCAGTTACTGGGATGGTTTGCAGCTGAGTGTCAACACCACCAAATCTGAGGCCATGGTTCTCAGCTTCCTTTTGGTTAGGAGTGAGGTCTTGCCCCAGGTGAAGGAGTTCAAGCATCACAGGTTTCTGTTCTGCAGTAATTTGGTCGCTGTACCGTATCATTGTGGTGCGTTGAGAGAGCTGAGCTGGAAGTTCCTAGCCTCACCTACGGTCATGGACTACAGCAGGGGGTCTCAAACTCAATTTACCTGGGGGCCACTGGAGCTAGGGTCTGGGCAAGGTTTTCCAAAAAAAAAACAAAAAACGCATTTATTAAAAACAGAAAAATATACAAACTTTTTCAGTGTTTTGGTTCTGATTTTCTACAATAAAAGCTCTGATAAAACATTCCACTGTTCTCAAATATCTTAATTTTTATTTTTTGCACAATATAAGATGAAAAATAAATAAACAAATCAAGAATAAAGAAAACCAATCAATCAGTAATAAATAAATATAATAATAATAATAAAACGGCAAATAATAAAAACTTAAGAAACCACATATAGTTGGTGGGTAGACAAATTATTTTTTTCAGATTAAAATGAACAAAGCATTATTAGAGCCCTGTAGACATGACAAAACACGACTATAGTCACATTTATACTCTTTTTATTTACAACATATTGCGCAACTGCAGGGTCTTGAGACACATGCTAACTCGCAAACTAGAGAGCTAGCGACCTAAACGGTAGCCTTCAAGTTATTTCCTTTAAACTTAAATAGCCAAAAACTTACCACTTCCACATGGATAGGGAGGATAACTATTAACAGTTATTTAACCTTTAACATGAACATTAATCAAACATAATAATTTTTTCTGGGTACATGATACCATACAGCATCCATATTAAACTTGTGCGGGCCGCACTAACATTAAACTTTCATATCAAGGCGGGGGCCTCAAACAAGTGTCCTGCGGGCCACATTTGGCCCGCGGGCCGCATGTTTGCGGATACATCTGGCTGAAATAAGTGGCTGGACGGCTGGACTCACTGGTGACTCTGGCATCCAGTCCTCCCTGGTGAAGTGTTCCATCCACACCCAGATGGGTGGAGAGGTAGACCTAGGACACACCAGAGGGATTATGTCTCTGGCAATGCCTCGGTGCCCCCGGGTGGAAGTGGGATTCTCTACTGAGACTGCTGCCCCTGCGACCCAAACCCGGATACGGGGAAGAAATTGAATGGAATAATGAAGTCACAGTCTGTAAACCATCAGTCTGTAAACCAACAGACGGGCGTCTGCAAAACATCCATCTGTTCTGCTTCTGAAGTATTTTTTTAAACCTAAATAAAATCAGAACAATGCTCACACATCTTTGAATCTCATAAAAATAGGCAAGGTTGGATCTAAGGTATATAGAGGACAGGACTTTGTAGATATATTCAGAAATTGCAGGAAGGCCTAGTTAGAAGTACTCTGGAGACTAGTTATACTGCATCTGCTGTTCCACCAGGTGTGTGAAGACAGGAATGAGTGGGGAGGTCAGCACGGTGGACGACAGTCTATGTGATCAAGACGAAACGCCACCCAGAGCTCAGGTCTGCTTTTTGGCCTGCCACAACGACTGCGTTGTATCACCCTGGGGACCTTGGAGGAACTGCCCTTTGGTAAGAAAGAAAAAACCTACATATTTATGTAGTATGTACTGTGATATGTATGTGAGTATTGTTTTAATTCAAGTATCGAAGGCAACAGTTCATTAGCTTGGTGAGGGTTTATTTCCTTCATCGTATCTCTAAATCAGTGGTTCCCAAACTGGGCTCTGGGTACCTCGATGGGTCTGCAAACTGCAGGTTGGGATCAGCATGTTTTTTTTTCGAATAAACTAATGAAGTTTATTATAGGTTGTGTATTTTTATGTGATCTAGGAAGACCAGAACGACTACTATGTACTACTACTATCAGCCTACTTGCCAGAATGGTCTGTTGGCATTTTTTTTTTGGTTATACATAGTGCATGTGTCTACTGTGCATCCAGTAATTTTGATTACGTCAAGCCCGTGTTGAACATATTGATCAAGCTTAGCTTACTTAGATCCTTCGATACTCAGTTCAGGCCATCCTTATGTAAATCTGTCCAAATGGTCACTTGAACCAAGTGTTGTAAAATGTAATAATAATAATAATTTGTTATACAGGACAACTGATCTTACTTATGTACTAATGTTTAATCAAACAAACATTTAGATTAAAATTTTAACTTGAGACATCTAGGAAGTGTTAGCAGTAATTTGTTATAGAATAATATCAATCAGCCATCCGGTGTGTGGTCTGAAATTAAATCTGGGGATGATATTGCACATTAAATTGTGTGCTAATGTGCCTTTATTTTCCACTTAAGGTAAGCACAGCAAATATACACATTACGTTTGATAGTGTGGGATATTACACAACTGTGTGCTTGAAATATGTCTTTAAGACATATTGTAATCTTAATGTAATCTAACGTAGATTTAATCTAAGTGTGGTTGTGTGCTATTGTATTTGCTTATGGTTCATTTTGATGAGTCGGAGTCCTGTTTACATATATACAGTTATGGCCAAATAACACTGTGGGGTTTCTCCTAGGATTTTTTTGAAGCTGTGGTGATTGACCACATGGGAGGCGGACTGCTGCCACTTTTGTGCCGCAGAAATTCACAGTTTTTAATGTAAAAAAAAACAAAAAACTAATTATTATTTTTTTTATAATTATTATACAATTAATATTTTGCTGTGCCACAATCAGTTGCATGTAGCAGTAGTCCTGCCAAAGATGCAAATGATTTTGCCTGTATAAAAATGGTGATTTGGTTGCTTTCCATAGCCAAAAACATTAACATCTTGGGCATTTGTACTGGTTGTGTCTGTGTGGTCTTTTCACAGATTTTTTTCCCTCTAAAAATGGGCTGTTTTGCTTTGGTTTTTTTTTTTTTTTTGCAGAAAACATATTTTTTTCTCTTTTAATAATTTATAAACACATGATAAGACAAAGTAAAATATGCAGTCTACATGCACCACTGTTAAAGCAAAGATTCTGCACTGTGTTTGGGCAGTCCTTGGACACACTGCAGTTGCTATTATTCTAAGCTGGTATTACAATATGTGTATCATCAGTCATTCATTATTGGTGAGTACATCTTCAATTTATACATTGAATCAGTGTGTGAAGCATACATGTCGAAAATGGCCATTTTTAAGGGTGTATCAATTACTCTCGTTTATTTTTTTATTTTTTTTATTTTTTTTGCCATTTGCTGGTGGTCCCTGAACATAACCAAAGCAAAAAGCAGGGATCTACAGTCGACAATTTTGTGTCATCACTTTATCACGGTTTTTCAAAATAAATAAATTCAAATTGTTGGACCTCTGATTTTTAATTTAAACATAGATATGCATATTTCAGCAAAATCTACACATTTTTGGCTTGAATCAAGCATTTTCAGCATACAAATGAATCATTGAACTAAAAAAGAAATGTAAGGCATTAAGAAGATGCATTCAAAGACATGATATGTAGTATACTACACTGGTCACTCAGTGTCAGTAATTGTACATTGTTACTGTAGACCAGGGGTGGGCAAGCTACGTAACGGCGGCCCACCAAACGTTTGAATCCGGCCTGCCAGTTGCTTTCTAAGTATTTCAACTTTTAACATACAAACTGGCAACATGACTTGCAAGTCAGATGTCTTATTTAGTAAAAAAAACAACAAAACTGTAAAATTAAATTACATAATTTGATGTGGTGTTCCTGAAAAAAGGGACATGAGAACATACAGCTAATAGTATAACACTTTTACAGATAAAATTTGACAAAGAATTCAAGGAAAATTATAAGCATAAAATAGTGTGTGTGTGTGTGTGTGTCTGTGTGTGTGATAAATATATGTTCTGGCCTCCCGTACAATTTTGTTAACTCAATGCGGCCCATGAGTCAAAATATTTGCCCACTCCTGCTGTAGACTGTCCAGGAAACAACAATGAACTCTCCCAATGTCTCTTATTATGTCTACTATATTTGGTAATACAGTAAAGCTCACTATAGGGGTGTTATTTCATATCTAGAGGGCTCTAATAATGTTAAAATTCCAGGAATCCTACGCAGAAATTCACTTATCACAGTCTGGTATTAAACGAGGGATAACTGTATTGTAGTTTCCATTGCTTAATTGCCGCTTTTTGTACATGAAAAGTCATCTAATAGGTTTTTTTGTTGTTGTTCTGCTGAAGCCATTAATAAGCACATGGCTCCACCTGTCGCTGCTCTTCTTGTCTTCCAAGACCTCAAGTGTACAGCCAATGATGAAACAATATGCCTGTGAGCTTTCTGTAGATGCCTTTCACACTTTCTTCTTGATGAGCAACACCATGTTATATAACCGCGTTATAATGCGTGAAGTCAGTACATCTGCTCGTCAGACTTGCTCTGCTGAAATTGTTGTTCTATTCCTGTGAGACATTAAAGCCAGATAAGGGGGGGTTATGGAGTTTCTTTTTAATATTTTTTGTTTTAATTTAGGCTTCCCTTAAGTAAAAAAAAAAAAAAACATCTCACAGATCTTAGAGCTTTAATGCGAGTGAGAAGAAGAGAGCGCCTGAAGGCAGAGAAAGACGCCAGTGACCCTGGTGTATGTTTAGCACTGCATATATATATATTCATTTGGTGATGTCATCTACTTATGGTGCAACAACCGCACATCGTAGATTTAAAGGTATAAAAAGAACAAAGAATCCTGAGGTAGTCAATGTGCCGCACGGCATGCAAATACAGCCTGGCTTAGATGGAGCAACATGAAAGATTGACTTTTTATTCATCTACTTCAATGGGTAAATTGCAAAAAGCAAGAGGTGCACTGTTGGCTGATGTAGTTCAGTCACCGTAAAACATGTGCAAGCTTTTTAGCAAACCTGTGTGTCATGTATTGTGTAATACCTGCTGGTCAGATACTTGGATGAATCCAGTTGTCTCGCCTTGAGCCATGAATGTTGCTTTAGCATGTAAACAGTGCCATGACACTGCCTATACTACAATGTTGTTTTTATTAGGTTACATACATTTTCTCTGTGACATACATTTAAAGAGAGGTGCAACAGCTTGAGAAAAATCAAGAAAGCACGTTTGTAAACACTGCTAAGGTGACTTCAGTTATGTGAAAGGCGGAATTCATTATTTTTCAGCAGGACACATCCTGCTTTTTTAATGCAGGTCCGCCCTTGCGTTGTGCAGATGGCCCCATGATCCATGGAGGGCTCCATTTTGCACAAAGGGGTGCATTCACGGCAAATGCACAAAGGAAACACAAGTCATCCTGTGGCAGGAGAGGAATTGGTTGCTTGTTACTATACTGCCTGCAGAACACAACAGGTTTTGTAACATTCCAAAAACATGCTAATAATTAATTAGCCACTCCAAATTGTCCATAGGTATGAATGTGAGTGTGAATGGTTGTTTGTCTATATGTGCCCTGTGATTGGCTGGCCACCAGTCCAGGGTGTATCTCGCCTCTCGCCTGAAGACAGCTGGGATAGGCTCCATCATGTTCGCGACCCTCTTGAGGATAAGCAGTAGAAGATGGATGTTGTTGATTTGCATTTATATTTGTATTATTTATACAAATATTATTATTACCTTTATGAGCCCGCCGTGGTGTAGTGGTTAGTGTTCTGGACTTTAGAGCGGACACCTCGGGTTTGAATCTCCACTAGTAAGCACCACGAGTATTTGTCTGGAAGAGCATCCGGAATAGGGGCTCAATAAGGGAATAGGGCTCAAGGCAACAATCAGTGTCTGTGTTGAAAAAAAAAAGCCGAAAGAAATAAACAATAAAAAATTACCTTTATAATATTTGCTAAGAATATAATATTTTTTTATTTAAAAACTATATATTTTTTTTTTTATTAAAACACAAATTTGTCCGGGAAGACCCTGCTTTAATGTCCTGTAATTTTCATTCATATAATCCACACAAAATGTCATTTCTTTTATTTGAGCTCAGTATTGCATGGAAGCTCTGATAAATACCAAATAAAGTACATCGGAAAGAGAACACTTTTCACATTTAGTGTGTGGCAACATAAACAAGCTATTGTTTATCCATTGTGACACTTGACTAATCAGTCAACATTATACACAAATAACACAAGCACGGAAATTCTTTGAAAGCGCTTAATCTGTCAAGGAAAAAAAAAAAAAAGCCAGATTGCAGGACCTGGTGTTGTCATGTACAAATGGATTTGTGCGTTTCTGTGACAGTTGGTGTGAAAAGTGCTGTTGATTAATGAGCCTCCCACTGATGAGGCTCATTAGGAGGTGACAGTGATTGAGGTGCCAGTTCACATGAATCGGGACCAGGGGGACGAAGAGCGCTTGATGCAAAGACCCTTTCTTCTTCATGCCCACCTCAGCTGTTAGGCATATTCAGCATTTTCACACCCATTTCATCTCGGGTTGATGGAATTGTACTCTTACCTTGAAATGCTCGCTCACTGCTTTCTCGCTGGGGAGACAATTCCAAAATGGCAAAATCCAACGATTCTTCAATTTTTTACACTGTTTTATTGAATTTGCCGATTTAATTAACATTTATGAATAGAAGGTTATCGCTGTATACAAATGTCTGTACTCGGGGCTTGCTCAAGGGCACATTTCCAGCTTCATGTCAGGATTTTGGGCTTCATGGGTCGGTTTTGACTTATGTATTAAATCAGCTATAAAATACACTAAAAACAATAAGTTACCATCAAATTTGCTTCTCATGTCTTGGTTACCTTCTTAGGCTTCCTCATTTATGAAAATGTTGGTTTTAATACTTTTGGTGTGGGCATGTAGGCTTTTTTTTGTCACAATACACCTCAATTTTAATTTCCAAAAATGGTAAAATGAATCGCTAAAGAATCATATTAATAAATTGAAGGTTTTTTTGTTACCTGGCTTTTACTGAGGGATATAGAACATATCTCTTAAATCAATTAGCTTTATTTATTTTCTCATTATCGTATTAATCACTAAAAAAAAACATCTATGGTGTTCGGGTCAATTTTGACCCATATATATTAATTTCAAGAAAATTATTACTGTATTTTATTACACTTTTGAATATTATTTACACATGTACCATATTTGCTCCGCTTTTGGCCTTGTTTTTAGCTTTGAATTCATTTAATGTGTGCTCTACTCTGTTTTTTTACTCAACTCTATTTATCTTCAACGTAAAGCGTTTGAGTAGTCTGAAAAGCGCCATACAAATAAAATGTAATATTATTTTATCATTATTATTATTTAATGCATTATTAAGGGCACATTTTATACAAATTGATATAATAATGGCGCAAATATTTTTTTTAAAAAACAAAAACATTTCCATCAGAGACGTTGAAAAGAACGAAAATTGTGGCAAGTGCCTTAGCAATGTCATGTTTTTTGTTTTTTTTGCCCATGTGTGTCTTATCTGTGTGCCACCAGCAATGCGACCGAGGCTCGGCGAGAAACCGAAGCAGACATATACTTCGCCTCCCTGCTGTGGAAAGCATAACCTGTCCGGAAACGGTACAGATAGAAAGCTGCATCCTTAACAGCACCTGCTTCACTTACCAGTACAAAGTCTCAGGTAAGAAGGGTTTGACCTTTGCCCAGAAAAAAAGCTAATTTTGCAAATTTTTCAAGCCAGCATACGTTGTTAGGCTACACAAGTGAGGTTGATTACTGCACATATGCAGTATGCATGTTTTTTTGCTGCAAGTGTGTATATGTTTCTATTGCAGACTGGAGTACATGTCGGCTGAGTGAAAATGCCATCTGCGGTCAGGGTTCCAGGCAACGACTTCTTGACTGTGTCCGCAGTGATGGAGAGGTTGTGCCGTTGCAAATGTGTGAGCAGGTATAACATATTATTATAATTCAGTGAATTGTTACTAAAAGAATCCCTTGTATTTTGGTTGATTGGTTTCAGACCTGACCACAATAAGTACATTTCTGGAATACTTTTGTAGTTAAAGCATAGAAAACTTGTTTGCGACCTTTAAAATATGACTTGAAATAACACCCCTATCATCACATTTACACTTGTATTACCCAAGCTTGGATACATAAGAGAAAATAAGCCATTTAAGACATAAGTAATACCCATAAATGTGTTTCAGTGGACGTCAGGAGGTCAGAGTTGAGGTGTAGAGTTTAGTTTTGGGTTACGGCCACTACAGTGCATCATGTTTTTATTAGGGATTATTGTATCTGTTGTGAGATTATTAAAATCTACAATAACAACCTGTTCTTCCTGTGATCAAATCTGGTGCTTGTGTGTCTCACTCAACATTAGAGTAACATTACTGAAACCTATGTGACCAATCATTCACAGCGTCTTCTGAATGCCTTATATTTTAGTTCATTTAACTACTTTTGAGCTTTAAAATGCTTAAATTAGGGAATAAAATACATAAATTGTGCTTACATATGTACATTATTTACCAACAATATGCCATATTCAACCCCGACTTATTAACAAATATATTTAAAAAAAACGGTGATCGAGTAATGCTGCAAAATTCAAAGCACAAAGCTGAGAGGGATGACTTTATGGAGCTATGTTGAGGCAATGTCTGTTTGCATGTGGGGGTACACTGGGTACATTTTAATACCGTAACCCCTCACCACTTTGCACTCCGAATTTCACAGCTTTACTCTATCACTTTTACAAAAATTGATCAAACGTGCTGTTTCGTGGTTAAATATGGCTTATTATTACTAATATTAGTATCAGTAATGCTACATTAATGAGACAAAAGCCACCGTAGGAAGTACTGCACAGAACAGGAAGTAAAAGAAAAACAACTAGGAGCTCTCCCAATGATAACAGTAAAAGTCTAGAACTCAATTTACCTGGGGGCCACTGGAGCTAGGGTCTGGGCGAGGCTGGGCCGCATCAGGTTTTCAAAAAAAAAACAAAAAAACGCATTTATTAAAAACAGAAAAATGAATAAACTTTGCTTTGGGTCTGATTTTCTACAAGAAAAGCTCTGATAAAACATTCCACTGTTCTCAAATATCTTCATTTTTATTTTTCTACACAAAATAAAATCAAGAATAAAGACAATCAATCAGTAATAAAAAAATATAATAACAATAAAACGGCAAATAATTAAAAATTAAGAAACCACATATAGTTGGTGGGTAGACAAATTATTTTTTTCAGATTAAAATTAACAAAGCATTATTAGAGCCCTGTAGACATGACAAAACACGACTATAGTCACATTTATACTCTTTTTATTTACAACATATTGCGCAACTGCAGGGTCTTGAGACACATGCTAACTCGCAAACTAGAGAGCTAGCGACCTAAACGGTAGCCTTCAAATTATTTCCTTTAAACTTAAATAGCCAAAAACTTACCACTTCCACACGGATAGGGAGGATAACTATTAACAGTTATTTAACCTTTAACATGAACATTAATCAAACATAATTTTTTCTGGGTACATGATACCATACAGCATCCATATCAAACTTGCGCGGGCCGCACTAACATTAAACTTTCATATCAAGCGGGGGCCTCAAACTAGTGTCCTGTGGGCCACATTTGGCCCGCGGGCCGTGTGTTTAAGACCCCTGGTCTAGAACATAAAAGTCTAAATTATGTCTTATTTGTGTCTTGTTCTCTCTTAATATTTTTATCATATTGGGTATGTGATGTCTCGATGGCTCTAATAATGTTAAAAATCATATTTAAAAACCTATACAGGTTTTCAGAAATACTCCAGAAGCTTGAAACTGAAACCAGGAAAATGCAACAAAATGGAGAGCATACAAGCGTAGTCAAGAGTCGAATTGCATGCTAATGACTGTAAATTTGTACATGTTGGGGAGGGGGGCGGGGGGGTCTGCATTATTCGAAAAGCACTGCTTTAATGTGAGCAAAAATAAATGTGTTCCACATTGGTACATACTAAAAGTCATACCTCCGTCCCCTTTTGTCTCCAACAAACAGGGCGTCTGGGCTTTCATTAACACATATAAAGTGCAGTGTATATTGGTTTCAAGCTAATTAGCCACAGCAGCCAAAGCTTTTTCTCAGTGGTGCGTTTAAAATCAACTGTAGAAGATTTGTGCTCCCAAATGTGCTGTTCATGTTGCATACATCCAGCAACAGATTGTAGACTGTCACGGTGCTGGGGGTCATTTTTGTTAAATACTGTAACTGTAATATTTCACTATAAAATATTACAGTGTGGTTAAATGTTTAATTGGTGGTGAAATAAGAGCCATGCTCTTATACTTTATGGACGCTCTGCTCTTCTTTTGTTCAGTTTGGCGTGCAGAAAGCATGGAAGTTGGTGGAGAGCTGCGTGATGGATTGTCCGGTCAGCTGTGTGCTCTCTGATTGGTCGCCATGGGGACAGTGCTCGCACACCTGTGGGAACCAAGGTAAACATAAACAAAAGCCAAATAGGAATGGAAACCTGATGTATTTGCAAGGCTTCATTATGCGGTTTATGTTACATACGTATATAACATAAGTCACACCAAATGTAGTCATTTTAGACAGCTCACCTTTCTGAACAACCTATCTAATTGAACTGATTAAATAAAAATAATCCCATGCATGCAGGGGGTTTAAAATGCAATTAGTGATCCCCTACCTGTGGCTTGTTTTGAAAAAAGATGTGTTATCACCTCATGCATTATACAAAAGGTAATGATTTGAAGCTGGATGCATGCCTCATTTGCCGGGGCCTTCTAAAGCCAATCTGCAGGAGAGAGCTTGTCATTCTTTTAATTGAAAAGACTCACTAGTATCTTCCTAAGTTCATTAATTTTAATTTGACATTGGCTGCCTCTCTTGCCATTAGGAGAGGTTGTAAACTCACTCCCACTCCTCTGTCGCTGTTGCCGGGACACCATCACAGCTGCGCAGAACACGCCCGTCTCTGATGAGGGAATTGTGTCGTGTTTCAAACAATGCCAAAATCTTCTTTTTGCTTCTTTTTGCATGCTACCAAGGGGAGAGTTTGTCTTACTTTTGTTTTGGAAAAGTGTTAACAAACGCAAATATTTCTAGCCTATTTCTATGCGGGGCCACTGATGAAGGCCATGCCCAAATACCGACCTCATCTCTAATGAGCAAAAACCTCACAGTGGCTACTTGGCTTGTTTCAAGCAAACTTTTGCACATCCAAATTATTCATGAGTCACTTGCGCAAGGCACTTGTGTTAGACATGAGCATGAATGATGAAACAGATGAAAAGTGCTCTTGTACTAATTCCTCTTTGTCTCCAGCAAAACATCTCATGCGGGGAATCGCGTAAAAGCGCAGCTGCTTTCTTTATTCTGAACATGTAACTAACATCCGACTATTTCATTCATTAGCATCTTGTCCAGTTTAGAGACCCGGACAAATAATAGGTACTATTTATTAAGAATTCATTTTCATGGCTGCACGGTGGAAGAGTGGTTAGCACGCGGACCTCACAGCTAGGAGACCTGAGTTCAATCCCACCCTCGGCTATCTCTGTGTGGAGTTTGCATGTTCTCCATGTGCATGCGTCGGTTTTTCCGGAGTACTCCGGTTTCCTCCCACATTCCAAAAACATGCTCCAAATTGTCCATAGGTATGAATGTGAGTGTGAATGGTTGTTTGTCTATATGTGCCCTGTGATTGGCTGGCCACCAGTCCAGGGTGTACCCCGCCTCTTGACTGAAGGCAGCTGGGATAGGCTCCATCATGTTTGTGACCCTCTTGAGGATAAGCAGTAGAAGATGGATGTTGTTACTTTCCATTTATATTCATTCATTCATTCATTCATTTTCTACCGCTTTTTCCTCACAAGGGTTGCGGGGGTGCTGGAGCCTATCCCAGCTGTCTTTGGGCGAGAGGCGGGGTACACCCTGGACTGGTGGCCAGCCAATCACAGGGCACATATAGACAAACAACCATTCACACTCACATTCATACCTATGGACAATTTGGAGTGGCCAATTAACCTAGCATGTTTTTGGAATGTGGGAGGAAACCGGAGTAGAGACCCAGAGGGGGAGAAAACCCACGCGTGCACGGGGAGAACATGCAAACTCCACACAGAGATGGCCGAGGGTGGAATTGAACCCTGGTCTCCTAGCTGTGAGGTCTGCGTGCTAACCACTCGACCGCCGTGCCGCCCTCCATTTATATTTGTATTATTTATACAAATATTCTTATTACCTTTATGAGCCTACCGTGGTGTAGTGGTTAGTATTCTGGACTTTAGAGCAGACACCTCGGGTTTGAATCTCCACTAGTAAGCATCCGGATGGCTCGGATAGGCTCCAGCCCCCCGCGACCCTCGTGAAGATAAGCGGTAAAAAACTTTATTAACTAGTATTTTTTATATTTTTTATATGTGCGTTCTGCAGGTCAGTCTGTACGTACTCGGAGAATCTTGCAGGAGGCACACGAGGAAGGACGGCCTTGTCCCAACCAGCTCATCCAGACAAAGTCATGTCCCATCAGGCCTTGCTACATGTGGCTGCTCAGCGAATGGTCCCCTTGCATCATCGAGGTATGACTAGGATGTTTTGTATTGCTGTCAAAGTCCTGGGAAGTTCTGGGATCTAACTGAACCATTAAAGCTATGACTATACGACTGGAACCTGACAACAATAACACCATAGTAACATAGTAATAACTCACTGATATTGAGTTGTGATAAGTAGAGTAAAGTAAAGTATAAGACCATCGAGCATTGATGGCTGCTTATGTAGCCGTGGAATGAGCCCCCATACTATTCATTTAAGATTCCGAGAATAGGATGCATTTACTTACTGGAACTGACAGGTCGACTGCAAGGTAGGCTTGAAAGACGAGTGACAGCAATTCATGTTTTGCTGACATTTCACATCAACAACATGTTTGGGTGACACTGGCAACCGGGTACAAACATGCACAGCCAGGATTGCACATGAAGAAAGTAATATTGTGCTGTGAAAAATAGGATATGCTTTACCAGAAGTGATAGTCACTGACAGCTATCTGCACGGAGCTGAAGACGAGACACAATGACTGTCATTTAGCAAGCAATTTAGCATGAAAACCTTAAAATCATTCTTCTAAGATTCATAGTGACACTGCAATCAAAGACGACCCTTTGGATTAGTTTTTGCACAGATACCACATAAGCCACCTAGTTAGCGCGTCAAATCAACCCGGATAGGGATGAACACTGTATTAGTCCCTATGAGCACAGGGCTGCCATATTTTCCGGACTATAAGTCGCACTTTTTTCCATAGGTTGGCTGATCCTGTGACTTATACTCCAGAGCGACTTAAAATAAACACTGGACACCTTTTATATTATTTTTTGTGTAGCTGAATAACCATTGTGTTAGCATATCTTACACCTATTCAGCCTGTTCTCTATTCTTTTATTGTTAGAACTTGCCTTCCAAGAGGACGTAATGTCTGTTTTGGTCAAGTTGTTTATAAAATAATAAAGTATGGGTTTTTTTTCTACCTAATTATGCATTTTTGGCCTTGTGCGACTTATACTCCGGTGCGACTTACAGTCCAGAAAATACGATACTCAACAAAAATATAAACACAGCACTTTTGTTTTTGCTCCTGTTTTTCATGAGATGGACTTAAAGTTCTAAAATTCATTCCAGATAAACATTTCTTTTTTCTTTTTTATTAACATTTCTTTCAAATGTTTGATCGTGAGCAGTTCTGCTTTACTGAGATAATCCATCCCACCTCACTGGTGTGCCACAGCAAGATGCTCATCAGGCGCCATGATTAGAGTTGATCAGATTTTCAATTGTGGCCTATGGAATGTTGGTCCACTCCTCTTCAATGGCTGTGCAAAGTTGCTGGATATCAGTGATAACTGGTACACATTGGTCAAGCACATCCCAAACATGCTCAATGGGTGACATGTCCAGTGAGTATGCTGACCATGCAAGAACTGGGACATTCTCAGCTTCCAGGAATTGTGTACAGATCCTTGCAACATGGGGCCGTGCATTATCTAGCTGAAACATGAGGTGATGTTCATGGATGTATGGCACAACAATGGTCCTCGGGATCTCATCTTTGTGTATTCAAAATGCCATCAATAAAATGCACCTGTGTTCTTCATCCATCGGCTTATGGTGGAGAAATAAACATGCAATGCACAAGCACCAGATGTGGTTTACATTCCTGCTTTCAGCATGCCAATTGCACGCTCCCTCAACGCTTGCGTCATCTGTGGCATTTTGCTGTGAGACAAAAGTGCACATTTCAGAGTGGCCTTTTATTGTAGACAGTCTAAGACACACCTGTGCAATTACCATGATGTCAGATCAGCATCCTGATGTGGCACACCAGTGAGGTGGGATGGATTATCTCAGTAAAGCAGAAGTGCTCACTATCAAACATTTAGACAGATTTGTGAACAACGTTTGAGAGAAATGGTAATATTGCTTATCTGGAATAAATTTTCTATCTTTGAGTCCATATTATGAAAAAAGGGAGCTAAAACAAAAGTGTTGTGTTTATATTTTTGTTGAGTATAGATTGCCTTACTGTTACCTTGGCACACTTTTCCATGGTCGACCGTTTTGTGGGTTTTAGACTTTTTCTTTCCATTTTTCCATATCTTACTCCATATCATGGAGTGTTCCAGCAAAAACCCTCAACACAACAATATAAAAATATATACATAAAAAGAGCAATTCACAGAAAAGTGGAGCATAATGGAGAATCCATTGTAGTAAAGCAGAAATGGATGGGACTCTCCGGATCAGACATCACTTGATCCGCCTCCTCCAGACCTGGAAGAAGTGACAAAATTGTTTTGGTGTCATGAGCCCTTTAAAAAGTAGCAGCTGTACCATTACACCACCAGAAACTGACTGGTGAGTTGGTGAACTTATTAATTTATTATTTTATTATCTGATTCTGCTGTGTGCTGGCAGTCATTGTTTCATTCTTTGCTCATTTGCAGTGAATGCGCCCTTTATACACAGTGCATGTTCTGTGTGCAGGGAGGGGCAGTTATACATGACATTTTAATTGAATAATTGTGTAAAGTAATAATTTTTTAGATCAAACTATGAAATGGATATACATGAATGTGATGATGTGGTGGTGAACATGCAGATTTTGCTGTGCACATTTCTTTGTTTTTATACTAACGATAGCCGGTCGAGTCGCCAGGACAGACTTGTGTACCACTTCTACCTCAATGTCTCTTTTCTATCATCTGCGTTGGGTTTTATTACTTGTGGATGAATTAAATTCTGACCAAATAAACTGACACGCATTATTGGGACTACCGTACTTTTTTGTGTCACTTTTGAGGCAATTTTACCCAATCTCAATTATAAAATATTAACCCTGATGTTATTGTTTTTGTATAATATATATAATAAATATATAATGTTATTGTATAACCCTATTGCATTTCTTTTTTTTTCTGTATGCTTCTGCAGGATGCAGAATGTGGCGAGGGCCTTCGGAGAAGAAACCTATCGTGTGTCACTCACAAGGGTGACCGCATCGATTCCCCTCCTGTGCTGGTGGCAGAGGAATTTTGTGGCGACAAACTAAGGAAGGAGATCCAGCAGGAGACGGAGCAGCCCTGCTTTGTTCCTTGTCAAGGTGAAGCTCTTTCTTTGAGAATATATCGGTATTGCTCTTCAAATATATCAACATAGACCTCACAGATAGGAGGACCAGGGTTCGACTCCACACTCGGTCATTTCTGTGTGGAGTTTGCATGTTCTCCCTGTGCATGCGTGGGTTTTCTCCGAGTACTCCGGTTTCCTCCCACATTCCAAAAACATGCTAGGTTAATTGGTGACTCCAAATTGTCCATAGGTATGAATGTGAGTGTGAATGGTTGTTTGTCTATATGTGCCCTGTGATTGGCTGGCCACCAGTCCAGGGTGTACCCCGCCTCTCGCCCGAAGACAGCTGGGATAGGCTCCAGCACCCCCCGTGACCCTTGTGAGGAAAAGCGGTGGAAAATGAATGAATATATCAACATAGTCCTTAGCAAGTGAAAAGGGATGCCATTACTGACCAGCATACCTTGTGGGTTAATACTGTGTAAATAGCATTGTTTTGCATGTGTATTAGTGTACACCCTTATTATCCTATATTCAGCGTGGTGCAGTTACGATGCTTGCCTTGTGTTTGGTTGCACCCTAAGTGAGGGACAGGCATAGTTTTTTTCGACATTATGGGTCTCAATTTTTCACCATAGCTGGGGATCTACTGCACTATGCACTCCTTGCCATCGACAAACATCCTGAGGTGATGTTGTGACTGATGGCTGCTTAGCCACAGCCTCTTGTTTGCTATGAAGTCACACCATCTTGCAGCAATCCTCTGATGTTTGCCTTAATTCCTCACTCAGCACACTGGTGCCGCCAGCTTCAGATCAGGATGGGGAGCGTTTGATGTGCTAGTGTTTGTTAGTTGGTTTGAATTGCCGCAGCCAAGAGGAAAAGGCGGTTAAAATGTATGTGCTGCAAGTGTGTCACCGCTGCACGCTGTAGATATTCCCACGGCACATTCTTACACCAAATCAGTATGAGGAAACTCCTCATGCAGGGTGTATGTACTGTATCCTATAAATAAGATGAAAGCCGATGCTGTTTACTCAATCTGCTCATTCATATCCCCAAGCTGATCTATGGAATCCAGCATTGGTGTTTTCACTCATAGGCTTCACATTATTTTTGTCGTGTAGGGCAGTGGCTCAACAATTGTCTTCAAACACGTCTCTGAAATACAATCACTCCTCCACAAGTGACACATACGTTTAAGTTTGGTCACTGACTCAAAAGAGACTAAGTTGGTGATGCCAAAATAATTAATTTACATAGTCGATGCCCAACTGTGTGGGAAAATCATTAAAATTAACCTGACCTTTTAAACTTTACCACAACATTGATTCAGAGTCAAGTTTAAAAAAGCTCAGCTGGGATAGGCTCCAGCATACTCCCGCAACCATGGATGGATGGATCTGTATATTTACGCTGCAAAAATGTAGACCTTCATTTAGGGCTGCAACTCATGATTATTTTCCACCCAGGGCCAAATAGTGAAAAATGAAAGGATGCAAGGACCACTTTGATATTGTATATATTATATATACTTCAAGAAAAAAAAGCATCTCAGCTTTGTGATATACCGTATGTGAAAAAGTGTATTATTAGTGTTATCTTCATCTTTGCTTGTTTTTTTTTACCAAATATTTCTCCTTTTTTAAAAAAATAATCTTCAAAAAATTTCTTTTTGTAATATGAATTTATACCCATAATATTTTGAATTGATTCCCATAATATTATAACATTTCCCTTTTTTGTTTTTCATAATATTAGGATTATTTTTTTTATTATATTATAATATTATTATACTTTAATATTTCAACTCTATGCCACTAAAATGATGTTATTTTTTTGTCATAATATTATGAGTTTATTATCGTAAAATTGTGACTTTGTGGCTTTGCGCTGCTGTTTTTTCTTCTTATATTTTGACAGCATCATTCTTTAAGATTTCAACTTTCTGCTACTAAAATGACGTTATTTTTCCTCATAATGTTACAACATTATTCTTGTAAAATTGTGACTTTTTCTTTGTTAGAATACAACTTTTTTTTTTTAATTTTTTAAAATTAACACTGAGGATAAGCGGTATAGAAAATAGATGGATGGATGGGAAATGAATGCTGATTTTCCTATTATTGTTGTTTTCTTTTTTATTTGTCTGGTAAAATTAGATTTTTAGAATGTGCTATGAGCCAATTAAAAAAAAAAACTTGAGACACCACTGCCCTAGACAGACCAAATCAATCAATCAGTTGTTTGGTCTCCAACAAATCAGAAGATAGGCAAAAATGTCAATCACTGTGCCAATGTCAACAACACAAACATAATAGGTCTGCTTTCATGGATGACTCAAGAAATTATAAAATATTTACTTTTAAGAGGCTGAAGTCAAAGGATATTTACAAATAAATAAAAATACAATTAATGGAATATAAAAAAAATAGTTTTTGATTAAGTGGGTTATTATTGATAATTAGAGGGCGATTATTTAATTTAATTTGATCATTCGATTCATTTTCATTCTAATTTCATTCATAATTCGAATTTAAGACTTCAAAGTGCTCATGATGATATGTACTGTACTGTACTGTACTCCTGCTGTATATGTTGTCATACTCTTGGAATGAAATTGGAATTAAAGGCAAAAATCCCTCAATTAGTAGTATTTCCCACCCATTTGTGTTGTTGTCATACGCTATTTGAGCCTAAATATGAACCCCCACATCCATCAAAACTCTAGACAGTCGCTGAGCGGAGAATCAGAAGGTCGTGCTCGCCAGGAGCTTTGTCTTTGTGTATGTTTTTTTTTTTTTAACAGCATAATGACCACATCAAGTATTACAAGGCTTTTTCTTTCTCGACCTTCAGGAAGCAAAGTGCACGTGTGTTATATTTTGTAGCATGACAAAATGTATCAGCCAGCTTTCTGCACTAAAACCGTTTCCCAAATCAAATTCATTTGGCGCTCCCTTGTGAGACACATACCAGTCCTGGCTATCGAGTTATAAGTTAATGTAATATTTAACTGCGGTTTGTCTGTTAGCTTTGAATACCCACTGGGCGGTGAGTAATTTGTGCTTTTGGTATCAGCCGAAGATGGATACTGAAGTAGTTTTCTCTATTAAATGTATCAGGAGCTGTCAGAGAAAGGCCAATAAAATGTTCCCTGAGCCAGTCGCTGTGTGTGTACGTTGAGAAAATGATCTGATACTGATATTGACTAAAGCGGGCTTTTCCTATAATGTCGTTTCTGTGTCTTTTTGCCTTCAGGAGACTGCCATTTGACTGAGTGGTCATCTTGGAGCTCATGTCAATTGACTTGTGTGGAGGGACGGAGCTTTGAAACCACAGGACGTCAATCCCGATCCAGAGCTGTGATAGTTCAAGTCATGGAGAACCAGGACACCTGCCCACGACAAGTCTTTGAAACGCAACCTTGTAAAAGTACGGCTTTGAAAATGCTGTTTTAGTTGTTTAAGAATGATTATATACAAACTGATCATATAATGCAAGACATGGCAATGCACATATGATGAGGTGTTTAAGCTCACTGCGTCACGATCGGGGTTAGGCGTTCAGAAACCAATATAGTCAAACTGTTTTTCATTTGTATTCATACACCTCCTATGCGTCAGGTGTGCCGTGAGGAATTATCCAATATCACTTTTTATAATTAACATTTATTAATCATCATTTGCAAATATTATGTCAATAGCCATTATGTCAATAGTATACATGGACCCAAATATTCCAATTGTATTTGGTTTATTTGCTCAAACGGAAAGAATTGAACAGGGATGGAATATTCCTTTAACCAATCCAATTCAGGTATCTTGTACCCGCTCAAACGGAAAGTTGTCAGGGTGCCTTCTTCTTCGTGGTGTTTTTCTTCTTCTGTTGTTTATTGGCGGTTGGCAAGCATTTTGTGTGCATTACCGAACATTCATTCATTCATTCATTTTCTACCTCACAAGGGTCGCGGGGGTGCTGGAGCCTATCCCAGCTGTCTTCGGGCGTGAAGTGGGGTACACCCTGGACTGGTCGCCAGCCAATCACAGGGCACATATAGACAAACAACCATTCACACTCACATTCATACCTACAGACAATTTGGAGTGGCCAATTAACCTAGCATGTTTTTAGAATGTGGGAGGAAACCGGAGTACCCGGAGAAAACCCACGCATGCACGGGGAGAACATGCAAACTCCACGCAGAGATGGCCGAGGGTGGAATTGAACCCTGGTCTCCTAACTGTGAGGTCTGCGCACTAACCACTAGACCGCTGTGCCGCCCCGGAATCAAAACACTTCTATACTTTATTCGCAAGTGTAGTTTTATTAAAAAAGAAAATATATATCTATATAAAACATGTCCTGAGTTTAATTATAAAATATTAGCAAGATTGAATTTGATCTTTTCCTGTTTAAATTTATCCCGGGTGCGTTCTTTCTGAGCGCATGCTCAGATATGACGTAACACGCAGATCCAGATGTTCTTCAGTTTTAAAAATGGAGGCCAGCAATCGGCACTGGACTAAGCAAAGTTTGTTTTTGATTCAAAAATTTCAAAACACTAACCAAAAATTTTTGGTTAGTGGTGTGCCACAAGATTTTTCCAATGTAAAAAACGTGCCGTGGCTCAAAAAAGGTTGAAAAACACTGATCTAGACTTAAGACCTTTACATATTATATTCCACCATTGGTTTGTAACATGCCTGGACTGGGCTCACACTGACTATGTATACCCCCAATTACTTCTACATTGCACCATGACCGTAATTACTGCAATTTCCCATATTATATCATGTAAATCGGTGGAGTGTCATTACTGGATTGGGGATGAGATCCTGCCCCAGGTGGAGGCGTTTAACTACCTTGGGGTATTGTGCATGAGTGAAGGGAGGATGGAACTCGAGTGGTGAAGCTGAGCTGAGCCAAAAAGCAAAGCGCTCAATTTACCGGTCTATACATTCCTCCCCTGACATAAGCTTTGGGTGGTGACCAAAAGCAGGGGTCCCAACCTTTTTTGCACCACGGACCGGTGTGATTTGGGTCTTTTTTTTTCACGCACAGGCAATGTGTGGCAGAAAAATACAGCACATGTTAAGTGCAGGGAAAATATAACTCACCCGCTGAATCAGTGGGAGGCCTGAGCTTGTTTCATTGAGACGAGATGGTGTCATCTAGGTGTGATGGGAGACAGTGAGTCGTTAATAAATTATGTATTATTTCTGTGCGGCTCGGTAGCAAATGCACCACGGCCCGGCTGTTGGGGACCCCTGACTAAAAGGACAAGATCCCAGGTACAGGCGGATGAATTGAGTTTCCTTTGTAGGGTGGCTGGGCTCTCCCTTAGAAATAAGGGACTGGGAGAAGCTCAGAGTAGAACCACTGCTCTTCTGGCACTGAGAGAGGCCAGATGAGGTGGCTCAGGTATTTGGTCCGTATGCCCCCCTGGGGGGTGTTCAAAAGGCTTTCATCCGGCCAGGTAGGAGGCCTCAGGGAAGACCTGAGAGACATTGGAGAGACTATGTCTCTCATCTGACCTGGGGCCTCAGGATTCCCTGGGAGGAGCCGGATGAAGTATCTGTGGGCGTATTCTGTAGTGATGGCGAGATGAAGCCCCATGAGGCTTTGAACCATTGGATTAATTTCTTGAAGCTTCATGTGCACACAAAACCACCTGCTGGCCTTGGATACAATTACAGGCGAATGTATCTTCATGTGTGATGCATTAAATGCTGATCTGTTTTGGCTCTTGGAAATGATTATTCATTCATTCATTCATTTTCTACCGCTTTTTCCTCACGAGGGTCGCGGGGGTGCTGTCTTCGGGCACACCCTGGACTGGTCGCCAGCCAATCACAGGGCACATATAGACAAACAACCATTCACACTCACATTCATACCTATGGACAATTTGGAGTCGCTAATTAACCTAGCATGTTTTTGGAATGTGGGAGGAAACCGGAGTACCCGGAGAAAACCCACGCATGCACGGGGAGAACATGCAAACTCCACACAGAGATGGCCGAGGGTGGAATTGAACCCTGGTCTCCTAGCTGTGAGGTCTGCGCGCTGGAAATGATTATGTACTACAAAAAATTGTATAACCAAATGATTAATCTACAAAATGTAAGATAAAATATACAGTATATATAAAATACTGAATGTTTTCTTGTCCATAAATGCCATGTATCATGTGATATGGATAGCTTCATCATGGTTGTGTTGGTAATACTGTAATATATTAATATAATGTAGTACTATTAATCTTACCATGGACGGGTGAAGGTCCAGTTTCATGTTTATGTTCCTGAAAGGCACGTTAATGCCTGAACATGGATGAGGTGTTATTATTGTACCCCAACTCCTTGAAACACAATAAGCACTTCACCTCTCAATAACGATGACAAACAGTGAAAATACAGGTTTTGAAATGCAAACATACCATCTATTAATAGTGTTGATTTGGCTTACTGATCAAGTCAAAATGTTTCCACATAGGATAAATTTTCCTCTTTCTAGCTGGCTCCATATCTTCTCTCTCTGAACTCCAAACTAACGTAACCGTATAGTAACCAAATCATCCGAAGCCGTCACATGGTACAGTCGGGCAATGAGGCTTCGGATGTCATCAATTCCGGCCCCTCCCCCTCGGTACACGCTTCGCGGAAGTGCCCACTCGATTACTCGACGCATGCTTCGAAGCCCTGGCACCTCTTGTAACATCACTACTATTCTGGTTTAGACTGCTGACCCGACCTCGGATAAGCAAAAGAACCGAATTAGTGTACGAGAACCACGCCCTTAGAGGAGGTTGTGTTGAGGTAACAAAATCGTAAGAATGTTATGTTCTATGATTGAGTTGCGCAATGCTATACTGAAAGCATTGCCAATCAAGAGTAAATTATATTTGACCAACCACCGTTTTGCATAAAATCACTGATTACCACAGATCTGTAAGGGGCCATCCATAATTTTCAACATTTTCACAAGAGTACAAAGAGTACTCTTTTGAGCAACCCCCCCCCCTAAAAAGAGTACAATCCCAAATGAAAAATGTTGATAGGTCCATGACCAACTGACCCAATACAGCCAGGAAATTCGAACATATCCAATCGAATAGTGTTCTCTGGCTGTATTTTGGGACTCTGGTCAATCAGTCACTGCCCATCAATATTGTATTGAACACGAACAAGATAAAAAATTATATCAAATGCCTCTTTTTTGTATTTTTCTTTCAAGAAAATACAAATGTATTACAAATTTGGTCTTTTTGTATTGTTCTTTCTATCAAATGATACATGTAGAAAAGTCCTAATGCAACAACTGTTTTCCACAGGATTTTTTAATCAAGGGAATACTTCTTGTATACACACATGATTACTCAAGGAGCAGAAGAGTTGCCCCTGGTTTCCAAAAGCCTGAGGAGATAAAATCTTCATTGAAATGATGGACACAACCCTTGAACTCAACTCAATGCGAAGTATGCAATAAAGATGCCACAACTGTTTTGAAAAGGCTTAACAATCACACCTATAGTCTAGTCAGTGTATCACAGGAAGTGAAAATCACATTGATTGTTACTGCACTGTCCACAAAGTCAAATTCACCACCACAGAGTCATTCAGAAAATGGCAATCACAGCCAGGTCCATGCCCAAATATAGAAAATAAACACAGAGCTGGCGAATAGATTCAGGATGGTCGGTTTAGTTTTGATCTTCTCCATTTTCGCAACGGCACTTCGGAACAAATCCGCCCTGCTCGATTCCTTCGATTTGGAACCTTTCCAAGCCACCTGGCCAGCCGCGACAGCGTCCTTCCGCTTTCTTTCCGAACGCACAAAGCAGTAAACATTGATGTATTGTTCGTATGCATTGCTCGGTGAGCGATGAATGGCAGTAATTCTCTTTTTGATGAACGAAAATAGGTCATCGAAATCACCGGGGTCGGCCATTGTCTGATTGTTGTGTTGGAATGCGAAGCACGCAGAGCTACGTGGAGTATCGCGTGGACTGGTACGCTCTCGCGCTAGCATACGACGACAGGGGAGCAGTCTATTTGCGCTAAAATTTGACTGCGTCCCGCGGTTCGAACATACAGACATCGACATTTTCTGGTTTTCAAAAAAGCGTACGTTGATGTCTTAACCCCCTGCCCCCCTCGTACGGTTTGTACGCTCGTGAAAATGTTGAAAATTATGGATGGCCCCTAAGTGAACCATTCTTGGCAGCATTGAACTTTACGATGGGATTTTAGTGCTCATACCGTGGCTACAGAAAGTTACGTACACATTTAGGAGAGACGTTGTGTCTCCCCTAAACCGTCCCTCCTGCAACCTACGTTAACATTGTGTTTCTCACCTTCTTTACACTTTGTGCACAGTGTGTGCTGATGAGGCTTTCAAGCCAGCTGCGTATATATGAGTGTTTCTGAGTGAGCATATGAATATTCGATGACGCCACAGTTCAGTCACGTGACGAATGTGGGTTTCAATAAACCCAGGCTAAAGGTTAAATACTGATATACAAAGCTGTTCATCTCTTTAATAATGATTGTGCTATATTAATTTCAAATTGAAGCAGTGTCACAGGCTATTATTAAAAGTTCACGATTCTAATTGTGGAAGGGTCATAACCGTTTCATCACATGTCAATTGAACATTGAGGACCATTGATTCACCAGGCTTTACATATTGTAGTTTTTTTTTAATTTTAGTTATGTCATTATAAGTCTTGTGTTTTTTTTGTTTCATCAAATAATCTTGCCCTTTTCCTCTTGTCACACCTTGATACTCTGAATAATAAACCACAGGCTTCTTATTTCCTCATTAATTAGCCGCTCTTAAAACGTGTATGCAAAATGCCATTTGTCAAGTACTTGGCATTTAATTTAATGCTACACTCTAGTCTTGCAATATTTGGCATTTTAATGTGATCTTTTTTCTTTTTTTTCCAATTGATGATGCTAGTTATCACAGTGTTTCAGTGTGCCCAAGTCTTGTACTGCAAACACCCCGAGCCACAGCATAAATGTCCTCCAAAAGTAAGTCTCTAATAGAGTTCCAAACAATTCCAGCCATCCAATTTCCTGTAATCCGCATGGAGTGGTAACCCTTGTACCCCTTTTCTACAACCACATGATGTCTTACTCTATAATGTGTAGTACAGGGCTGGTAAATATCCTTTGGAGCCCAACAATCAGGTTGTATGGTCGATACGAGCTGCTAATGAGCATCATCTGCCTCTCTGCTTGTGCTGCAGGAGGCCAATGCCACAGTTACCAGTGGAGGACAGGAGGATGGAGCAATAATGAGAGAGCGGTGTGGTGTCAGCGCTCAGATGGCGTCATCGTCACAGGTGAACAAGTCAGCTGACTCGTGTTGTCCTAGAAATATGTAAATGTGAATATCCATAAATTGATATACTCAACATTACCGATAACCGATGTATAGTCATCCCTTGTTAATCAGATCAACACTCAAAATTAGATTTTTTAGTTATTCATGAAATATTTTCATAGTTAGAGCATAGAAAACCTTCTTATGATCTTCTAAATATGTTTTAACATTATTAGTGCTCTCAAACATGACATAACTGTTACGGTGGGTGGCACTTGTGCCAGGTGTTGAGGACCCCAGAGCAGAGACCAAGGCATTCATTCATTTTCTACTGCTTTTTCCTCACAAGGGTCGCGGGGGTGCTGGAGCCTATCCCAGCTGTCTTTGGGCAAGAGGCGGGGTACACCCTGGTCTGGTCGCCAGCCAATCTCAGGGCACATATAGACAAACAACCATTCACACTCACATTCATACCTATAGACAATTTGGAGTCTCAAATTAACCTAGCATGTTTTTGGAATGTGGGAGGAAACCGGAGTACCCGGAGAAAACCCAGGCATGCACGGGGACCATTTATGATTTTATGTAGGGTAGTGTAACCACCATGCTGTGGCAGGCTCTAGCTAGCGACCAGCTTCACCCCACACTCACTATGGACTATGGACAATTTGGAGTCTCAAATTAACCTAGCATGTTTTTGGTATGTGGGAGGAAACCGGAGTACCCGGAGAAAATGGGGAGAACATGCAAACTCCACACAGAGATGGCCGAGGGTGGAATTGAACGCTGGTCTCCTAGCTGTGAGGTCTGCGCGCTAACCACTAGATCGC
The DNA here is from genome assembly GCF_037039965.1 of Doryrhamphus excisus. Taxonomy (NCBI): domain Eukaryota; kingdom Metazoa; phylum Chordata; class Actinopteri; order Syngnathiformes; family Syngnathidae; genus Doryrhamphus; species Doryrhamphus excisus. The sequence goes on along the minus strand of NC_136368.1, from coordinate 7,250,996 downwards.
CGTGCCGCCCGAGACCAAGGCAAATGTAGAAAAAAAGTATTTAATAATAAACAAAGTACAACGAAAGATGCCAATGACAGAAGGTCACTGGGAAACTAAAAGTACAAATAAAAGAGTACAAAGTAGCAAATACTAAGGATTTACAAAGTGGCTCATCTGCTTACAAAAATACGAGTTACAGGGTAGAGAGACAAAAGGTCAGGAGCAAAAATGAAGCGTGCACTGTGCAGTCAGGATGAGGCATGACACGGTAAACGATCTGACAGGGGAACAATGGAAGTGGAGTGGGATATGAAGGCCTAATAGCTGATGGGGAACTGGTGTGCAGACCAGGAGAACAAGGCAGGAGACAACAACATCCCTGTACACTCCTATTTCATGAAAAAACTAGACATAGTTTGAGAGATTAAGACATAAATAGGACATAATATTTTACCCTCCCTGAATGTTGACACGTTATCACTGTAGAGACAATCTTTGCCAGTTAAGCTAGTTTATTATTTGCCCAAATGAAATCACCGTAAAAATGAAGCATGCAGCGTAAAAAGAACATTTAGGTACACATGAATTGTATAGTATGGTTTAATACAGTATAGCATGGTATAATATCGGGATGGAAAAAAAGCAGCGCAACTTTGACAAAAGTTAGCGATTTTACAGCTAACATGATGCTAACAAATAATGGGAAAACCCATAAGCAGGCTAACAATTTGGGTAATGGGATTCACCTAGTACACGTACAGAGCCCAGGTAACCAGGTAAAAGATTCTGTTTAAAACCTGTGTATACTTATTTCTCACCATTTGTTGCTGTCAGTTCAATCCCGCGATAGTTTTTTGTGACGTCATTTGGTCACATAACGGCGCGGCTAATCGGCATTTCCTTCAGAAAAACCCAGATTTGGGTCCAAAAATTAAAGCACCTCCAAAAATATTTTATTATTTCATATACATGTAGTAATGGGTACATTTATGGTAATATGTAATACTTTCAGTATTTTGCCGTGTGTTGGTCATTTTAAACATTACTGGAGTTTCCTTCCTTCGCACTCATTTGACTATTGAATACGCTCGTATGCTTCACTGCTCTCCATTTTGTGGAATTTGACTGGTTTCAGTTTGGAGTTCAGTCTGTAAGTACAGATACCAATTTCTCAATAGTATTTCAAATCTGGTCAGGGGCACAAAAACCCCTCCGTACTCCAGTGGGGGTATGACAGAATAATAACTGCGAACCACGGCCCCAGACAGAATAGCATTACTGGGTGCTCAGCAGATCCAGCTATCGTGAAAGACTAAGCCATTCTCATAGCGTTAGCATGTAGTACTAGTGCTAAATGTTTCATGGACTAAATAAAAGCTTAATAAAAACATACAATGTGCGGTGGAGACTGATGGGATGGCTGTATCTTCCAGCACAAGCTAGTTGTGCACCCCCGTTGAGCTGGTAAATTTCAACATAGTCCTCAGGTAAGAAATAATGAAGTGCAAACGAGCATCCAGCTGAGTCTACCAAGTGATGTTGAGAGCAAGTATCCATTTGATGACCAACATTTCAGCTTATTGGCAGAATGTTGTACAATACAAGTGTGTGGCATGATTATAACCAAGCATTAACTACAATAGAAAAGTAGAAACTATTGTAGGTTCTGCAATAACAATGTCGCTGTACCTTGGTTATTAATATGCGGGTCACGCTAGGTCAATGAAACGTTGTTGTTTTTTTGGAGGTTTTTATCAAGGGCTTTATAGCTGTGTCCCATTACGTGCATTACGTTTGCTGCCTCGTGCTAGCTGTTTTTGTCTCTCTCTCTCACACACAGAAAAGATAATGACTTGTTTTCACGTTTCACATGAGGATTGTTTCCCTTTAAACTTAAACTATTATTCAACTCTGTACTACGGTGCTACAGTTTGTTTCATTTGTTATGCTTTCTATACATTTCTATCATAATAATTAGGGCTGTCAAATGATTACAAAATTTAATCAGATTAATCAGGGTTTTTTTAATTAATCATGATTAATCACCATTTGTAACTATGTCTGAAATCTGCTCATTTTTACTGTATTTAATGAACAGAAAGATACATTACAAGACGGGATATATATATATAGATATGTATGTATGATACCACACATCATTTACTTGTTTACCCAGGCCTAGTGTACGTCTTTGAATGTGTGACTACTAAATCTCTTTTGAACAGCCTATATAGTATATATTAATTGATTCATTCATTCATTTTCTACCGCTTTTCCTCACGAGGGTCGCGGGGGGTGCTGGAGCCAATCACAGGGCACATATAGACAAACAACCAGTCACACTCACATTCATACCTATGGACAATTTGGAGTGGCCAATTAACCTAGCATGTTTTTTTGGAATGTTGGAGGAACCCGGAGTACCCAGAGAAAACCCACGCATGCACGGTGAGAACATGCATACTCCACACAGAGAGATAGACATAGACATAGTATAGACATAGACTCCCTTTATTGTCATTGCACAAAAACACAGTAGTGAAATTGCCAACAAAATGTCGTTGCCTGGCTCCCATATAATAACAGACACAAAAGAAGATAAGTAATAATAAATAATAATAATAATAATACTGTGGAGAATAGATAGAACAGACACCAAATATGAACAACATAATGTACCGAGGGTGAGATGGCCGAGGGTGGAATTGAACCCTGGTCTCCTAGCTGTGAGGTCTGCGTGCTAACCACTCGTCCGCCGTGCCATCCTATATAGTATATATATTTTACTAAATATATTCATTTTATGATTGAGAATGCTAAATTTATGTAAAAAACATGTAAAATTAGCTTAAATGTGCAGATTTTTAAAATCGGCCGTATTTCAACCACGAAACAACCTGATTTATTAAACATGATGTGGCAAAGGATGACTGGTGTGGGCAGCAGACACTTGCAAACGGAGAACATGCAAACGCCACACAGAGATGGCCGAAGGTGGGATTGAACTCGGGTCTCCTCGCTATCTAAACTTGTTGATATCGAGTGCCATGACTTTTCTTTTCTCATGTTGTCCTTGTAAACGTTTGTCATCCATCACCTTCGATGCTAAAAACACATCAAAAATAGACTTTAGCGTCGTGTAAAAACGCAACATGTGTTTCAATTCACACGCACATGGTGTGAATTGAACATGATTTGAAAGCGTATGACGCGCTACTCTTATGCAACATTACACATCTAATGTGAACTCATCGTTGTGCACAAAGCCCAAAGCCACAACTTGGAAATAATTCCAGATTGCGGACATACGTAGCTAGCAACGGCATAAAAGTGATACTTATGTCATTTTCCTGCCATTTCAAACATCCATAGTCTTAATGCAAAACACATCCAAGTGCAAGCTTTGTGCATTGTGCACTAAACTACAAGTGCATCAATAAGTATAATCCAGCTTTTGTGAGGGTGGGGGGTTACTGGAACAGATGCACTGTGTTCCGACGGATACGGTCGCCTCACCCCACGATGCAATATTTAATCTTCTCAAACAAAATCCCATACATCCTTTTCAAAATTGCTTGTGACACGCCTTACGCATTTCACATGTGAATTTTAGCACAGCGCTGTAGTGGAATTTACCACCTTATCTGATTCGCCTATTCTCAGTGCGGCCTTCATTGATTCCTCCTCTCCCTCTTAGCATAAGTAATCAATAAGCCAGAGGCTGAGCTGGGAGACTTTCAATCCATATAAATATAATCATGCGTTTGTATGTGTGGGAAGAAAAGCAAGCATGGAGACATGGAACAAAGGTAACCGTGCTGTGGGAATGAAAGCTGAGGGTGAGCTCCGTGTGCTGTAAATAGAAGCTGAATGTGATCCTATCGCTTAAGAGGAAGTGTTTCTGGCAAATATGAACCCACAAGGAATAACCTCCCTTTTTCCAGATGAAGCCCAACACTCTTTGATATTTTGACATGCAATTTTCCATGTTGGAATTAAAATGTTCACAGATTGATCATGGACCTTGATAGGCAGCGAAGCCCATTAATCAGTGGTGACACTACATTCATTTAGTGATCGATGACTCAAGGCACTCAAGTGAAAAATATTTTCTTTTTCCCCCCTTGCAGGGGGGTGTTTCCCGCAGAAAAGACCGAGTATGATCCGCCACTGCCATCCACGGTGCACCAAACCCTTCTCACACTGCACGTCGGTAAGTTGGCACGACCAGCGTCACATATGATAGCGGTGGCGGCGATTTTTGTGTAGCTGCTGTAGCCACTGACATCACTGACATCTTGAATTTGTAAGAATAGGCAGTAAAGTATAATCATATTTGAGAGGGTTAGGAATTGCATTCAAATTGAACAGCAATCAAGGAGCGGTCATAGGAACATACAGACAAGTTTGTAGTTATACCGCCCCTCAAAGGAGACTTCATGCAACTACAACAAAATCACAGTGGATGATATTTAGTAGGGCCCTCAGTTTTTCAGGATTTCTCTCGACAGCCAGAAATTGATCACATTATGATTAAAAATGATTTATCATTATCATAATGACATTATAAATTATTATATTATATTATAAAATATTATAAATTATTATAAATATTATACATTGTTTGTTTTGTTAGTTTAGTGCAGCGGTGTCCATGTTCCACCAAGGGTCACATGGTTACAAACGAAAGGATGCAAGGGCCACTTTAATGTATGGTAAAGCAACACACGCTGCATATGCTAAGAAGTTATATATACTGTAGATATATTTCATGAAAAAGCTGCATGTGAGCTTTGTGATATACTGTAGATGGAAACGTGTATTATTACCATGAACTTCAGTCTTGACTCTTATTTTTCCCCTATTTAAAAATGTTCCAGTTTTCCAAACTTTCTTCTTCATCTTTGTAAATCGTCTTTTCAGAATGTTATGAATTTGTTATGTTGTGGACTATTTTGACTTTATTCCTATAATATTACAACTACCGTTGCCACCATGTTATAACTTTTTCCTCAACCTCATTTTCCAAAAATGACAGCTTTATTTTTTTTATTAGAATGCAACTTTTTGTTTAGTCTTTAGACCTTATTTTTGTAAAAAAAAAATTAGCTTTCATTTCAATTTTGCATGTCAATAATTTTTTTCATTTCTTTTCATAATTAAGGCTTCATTATGGCCACAATATTTTTCATATTATTAACGTTAACGTTACAATGTTATAACGTTTTCCTCAATCTAATTTTCCGAAATTACCGTATTTTCCGGACTATAAGTCACACTTTTTTTCATAGGTTGGCTGTTCCTGCGACTTATACTCCAGAGCGACTTATAAATGAAAAAACTGTTTATGTTACATAAACACAACAACACCTTTTGTGTTAATGTTTATTTTTTGTGTAGCTGAATAACCATTGTGTTAGCATATCTTACATCTATTCAGCCTGTTCTCTATTCTTTTATTGTTAGAACTTGCCTTCCAAGAGGACGTAATGTCTGTTTTGGTCAAGTAGTTTGTAAAATAAATTACCCGCAAAAAATGCAACTTATACTCCAGTGCGACTTATGTATGTTTTTTTCTACCTAATTATGCATTTTTGGCCTTGTGCGACTTATACACCAGAGCGACTTACAGTCCAGAAACTATGGTATAACTTTGTTTTTTTTTTATTTTGTTTCTGGCAATGTTACATGAAGTTTTTAAAAAAAATTCTTTAATATTTGAAATCTATGCCGCTAAAACGATTTTACTTTTTTTGCATAACATTATGACATCCCTCTCGTGAAATTACAGCTGTTTTTATCCATTTCTGCTGGGCTTTTCTTCCATTTTCATTTCAACATTCTTCCTGCAATTATTACTTTGTTCCTGTAGTATTTGAATGTATTTTTGTAACGTTATAACTTTTCCCCAACCTAATTTTTTCCCCCAAATTGCAACTTTAAAAAAAATAGCATCTGTTTTCTTTTATATTTTAACTTTATGCTACTATGATAATAAATTTATTTTTCCTCATAATATTGTGACGTGTTCGTTTTTACATATTGGAAATATTGTCAGTGTGAACAGACCCTTATTATCTGTATTGTTATTAAAAATAACGATAGTCCAGATAGATAACAAACTCTTGTGTCGACTAAATAAGCAATGTAAATCATGTCCTCCCCTCCCCGTGCAGAGTGGAGTGTGTGGGTGTGAGAAGGGTTACACTGAAGTAATGACCACACACGGCTTCTTGGACTACTGCACTCGAACTCCAGGAGTTGACACCAACAAGAAAGCTGATGTGAAAACCAACTCTGGAAGATCAAAACCATCCCGGGCCCGGGACCGGCACACAGAGTGGACCTTACGACCTGTTGGCCCAGGTACTGATATGGAAATGATGTGTACTGCTTGACCCGTGTCTCACCCGTGTATTACTTTTTAATACTGGCTTTATAGAGCTTGAATCACTTGGCTGGGGGTGGGAGGATGGAATAGTATTCCTCCAAGGGACTGTATGCAACTCAAGATTACATTTTTTAACCCCAAAAAATAACAGAAATATAAAGATACATCCATCCATCCATTTTCTATACTGCTTATCCTCACTAGGGTCACAGGGAATGCTGGAGCCTATCCCAGTTGTCTTCACCCTGGACTGGTGGCCAGCCAATCACAGTATAAACATACAGGAATTTAAACCACTAGAGTCACGTTTATACTTGTTACCCAATACAGTACACATTCTAAGACATATTATAAGACAATAAAGAAGACATAATATACACACCAATGTACGTATTACGCACAGGCTCTGCGATTTGGGGGAAATTTGTACGCTGTGGCCAGCACGTAGAAGAAGTAGAAGTGTGTCGTACAGTCTGTATCGTCTCTGTCACAAACGCCTCCAAATGAGTACTGATAATTTAGCCATTTATATTCTGGAAAATTCTTAATTTCGGTAAAAATAATATAATAAATTTGCCCAAATGTGCTTTTTTTTTATTTTACTAATAATAGTCCTTATTCAACTACAAAATGTATAAATTCTGAAAAAAAAACTTGGAATTTGAAGGAGCGAGGGATTACTACACTCAAATGATACTCAAAGTTGACTCATTGGATCAGTCTTTGATATTTTGTAGAACCTGTTTTTTTGTGGATATATATATGCAAAAATGCAGAAAATGGTCGTATCCCGCAATGTTAAAGAATCTTCTTTTCAGAATGTTATGAATTTGTTATGTTCTTGACTATTTTGACTTTATTCCCATAATATTACAACTACAGTTACCACCATGTTATAACTTTTTCCTCAACCTCATTTTCCAAAAATGACAGCTTTATTTTTTTTATTAGAATGCAACTTTTTGTTTAGTCTTTAGACTTTATTTTTGTAAAAAATTTTAGCTTTCATTTCAATTTTGCATGTCAATTATCTTTTCAATTATGTCAATTATCTTCTCATAATTAAGGCTTCATTATGGCCACAATTTTTTTCATTTTTTTTTAACGTTACAATGTTATATCGTTTTCCTCAATCTAATTTTCCTTTAAACATTCTCCTGGATCCAGGCGGTGAGCCGGATCACCCCCCCCCCCCAAAAAAAAATAATCACTTCTTCCATATCTGACAATTCCTGAAAACTCCGTCCAAATCCATTCAGAACTTTTGAAGTTATTTCAAAAACATAACCTCCACATTGTACTTGGCTTCTGACTGACCTTGATGGAGGTAAAAATACTTTCTATAACCTAAGACACAAATTCCAAAGGGACAACATTACAAAGTTACGTTTTGGAATGTAACCAGTATTTTCGGGCACAATGTGCACTTGAATTTTAACTATCCTTGTGCATGAAGTCTCCAAATTTACGAGACTTCATCTGCATTGACCTTGAACATATATTTTGGGTCTTTTTGGCACTAATACCTGTCAAAAACAGGACATTTTCGTCCAAAAAAAAAAAAACAGGACATGAACAGATCATGTAGTCCCGCTATTATGCCGTTTGTTCAGTTTGTCCCAATTTCCATTCCTGTTGTTGTTGTCATAGGCCATACATTCAGTGACAGCTGGCAAAACTTTGCCAAACGTCTATCATTATCTGACAGCAAACATAACCAATGCGCCGGGGAACCCATTTCAGACAGTCCTTTTGACGAAGGCTGAACCAATTCCTTATTATGAGAAGAAATGTTTGAATATTTCCTCATGAAAGATGAACATAAATACATCTAACGATAGACTTTCATTGCACAGATGGAAGAGTAAAGCTGTGGGTTTACGCTGTGACTGCCGTCGGATTCATCTTAATACTCTTCGTTATTGCATTCTCCTTCCTGGTGTGGTATGTACCATATTACTTGCTCAAGAGATGCCTTTCTTGCAAGAACTCTCGCAGAATAGGAAGCTTTACATAGTAAATGCAAACAGGCAGAAAAAGCCAAGACAATGCCTAGCCATCTGTTTTCAATGAGCGGAGTTCTGTCACATTATGACTTATATACCTGAAAACATCCCGCCTGTAGTGTGCTGCTGCTATCACATAATGGAATTCTCCAAAAAGACTGATATCACGTCAGGCGGCCTTGTGGCAACAAATCAGACGGTGCTGTCAGCTTTCTTCTCTTCTCTGTCTTGTCACTTTTTTTTTTTTTTTCAGTAAACCAGCCCAACCCTCAAAGACATCTCCTCCGCCACAGAAGCCTTTGACCCTGGCATACGACGGTGACATCGATATGTAAGCATGTTGATTTTCCTCCATCGGGATGCTCCCTGCCTTCTCGGGCTGACACTTTAACGCATTGGCTATGGAAGGACACCAGGAAGATGTTTGTTTTTAAAGAACCCCTTTGCAACAAAAGCAGAAATGCGGAAAAGAAGTAAGCAGTTTTTGGTTTTTTTGTGCGTGTTGAAAATGAACAGGACCAAACGGCTTGTTGTTGCCTCATTTTAGTGTTGGAAGACATTCATGACATACAAAGGCTGGACATTGAACACTTCTTTCCCATTATCGTCGGATATTTGTAAAAGAAATGTCGCAACTTTTTTGTGTCAACAGCCTTCGTTGCTGAGAATAAACAAAAAGCTCTATGCACTATGTTAGTGCTGATTAAACAATTCCTTTTCCTTTGAAATGACTTTTATAGTGTTTGAAATGTTATGCAAGTTGTCCGATTCTATTTTGTTGATGATGCCATATGTTGTGTCCGCGTGGAAACCAAATGCAGGCTTGCCTTTCTTTAGTACACACAATGATGCAGTCGTCCACATTCATATATCACATCAAAATATGCTAAGTTGAGTGACAAAATAACATACAATAAACAACATGCCATTGGCGGGCGGTGCATTTCCCACCTGGGCCTTCAGTGGGGACCCAATCCACCTATTTAATACCACCACTGTGGCATCACACTTATATACGAACCATTAATAATGTACAAAAACACATTCTAACAACATGTGGCATTACAGAATTGGGGGTGAATACAATTACTTTGTTTTATAACAGTTAATTGGCTTCCATGATAAGTGAATTTCTGCAAAGTAGGATTCCTTATTCATAAATCATGTATAAACAAACATTATTAGAGCCCTTGGGACATTTAATAACACCCCTATAGTCACCTTTACACCCGTATTACTCAACATAGGAGAAATAAAATAAAGTAAAACATAAATAAGACATAATATTAGCATCGGGAGAGGTCTTTGTTCTTTTACTTCCTGTTCCGGATAGTGTGAATACATACAGTATCATCTGACTATCTTTGAATGGATTTTCTGAATGCCTTATATTTGTATTTTCGGTTAAAATAAGTTGTATTTGACCACAAAACATTGATGAATCCGCAAAATTGTGAAATTCAAAGAGGCGAGGCATTACTGTATTAGTAAAGGATGAAACCCAGTTCATTGTCTCGCAATAACTCTAAACTTCTGAGTGACAACATCATCTGGAGTACTTCAGAGGCAATATTCATCTCATCTGTGAGACTTCCAATGGCAAACAAAACCTTTGCCAAGCTGACTTACATATAAACTCACATGTTCAAATAACGCACTCAGCGTGTGCTGTCCATGTGAGGAGGTGTACAAGATGTTTGAGTGACTTAGGCCAGCACTCATAACACTGAAGGCCCTGGGCAGATTAGCTTGACATTGCAACACATACAGTATCTGATTGGACCAAAAAAAAAAAATGTACCAAATACTACAGTAAACCTTGGATATATCGGATTCAATTGTTCCCACTGGTTTTGTCCGATATAAGCGAAATCCGTTATATGCGTATACCGGAAAATGTCCGTTTTACGCATATATCGGATTTATCCGGTATATGCGTGAATCTGATTTTATCCGTTATAAAAAGGCACTTCCTTGACTATGTTTCCAATGTACCTGGACTGGGCAATGAAAAGAGACGTAAGGTAATGAGAATTTAACTTTATTGGACTCTGAGCATAACAAATTGTTAATTAAGCTAGGCCCTGTTACGCCCGTCAGGCCTACGTTATTTCCAATAGTGAGGTTAAGATCTCATTCACTGCTGTGCTAGTATTATTGACGTCACTCACTTTTATATTTGTCCTAAATCTGGCGCCAGGAGAAAGACACGATGCGGCCATCCGATATAGGCAAGGGAAATTGGAACGGGACTGGAGATTTTGTCCGAAATAGGCGAAATCCGTTATAAAAAATCCGATATATGCAATGAATTTTTATTGGAAATGCATTACAGAAAAATTGGTTCTTTTTTATCTGTCCGTTGTGAGCGAATTTCCGATATATCCGAGTCCGATATATCCGAGGTTTACTGTATAATTAAAGTTGGAAATGTCAGACAGTGCTTCCGAGTGTTTAGGCTAGCAGGGACCGCCCACCACTACAATACATACTTTGAATGCAACACCAGAACTGTAAAGATACAGCTAGGCCCATGAGTATTTGGACAGTTTTTGCTGTGATACACCATTAAATACATTAATTAAATAAAGCAATTAAAATGTCATTGAAGTGTAGACCTTCAGGTTAACTTATGTACAAGGTTGCACAAAATTATGATATTTAATATTATGTTTAGTGTCCTTATCTATCAGCACTGTGACACGTCCTACCCGTTTAGTCGCATTTGGGTGCATGTGATCATTGAATGTGGTCCTTTCCGCCTCACACGTCATCCTGTCATATGTCATAACATGGCCTTCACCTTGTTCGACAAATGATGTAGTGTGAATCATGTGATGTCCATTCTTTCTTCTTACTTTTCTCTTCACATCAACCTTCCTTATCTACTATACTTCGCTCTCACTGGTTCTGCTCAGAAACACTGGTGCAACATGGGTGGAATACACAATTTAAGATCCATGGGCCTTAGTCAGCTCATTAAACCTATTAATCCACCCGCCGATGTTTCCAAATAATTTTTTTAAGCCTCTAACATGGACGCTGTAACCAGCAATGGGATTTGCAGTTTTCATATTACCGGAACTCCTGAACTATCAAAATTATTCCAATGGTTTGTGAAGCGAGAGACTGCGCTTTCTAGTGATTTTACGGTCATTACAGTAATCATAGAGACCTCATGCTTTCAGTGACAAAGTGCTATTTTATTTGACATTTTATTCGGGCCTTTTTCACAACTGTGGGAAGAACGGAATGCAAGGTGGATTTGCGCAGCGTCTGTAATGATGCGGACTACGAATCAGTTCATGGTGGTAAGAAAGGAGCAGTTTTCTGGTCAATGGTCTATGTTCCTACCCTTACCAATGGTAATGAGCTTTGGGTCGTGGCCCAAATGAATTTCCTCCATAGGATGGCTGGGCTCTCCCTTAGAGAAGCACATTCAATTCGAAGTCCAGCCACTGCTTCTCCACAATGAGAGAAAACAGATGAGGTGGCTCATGTACCTGGTCAGGATGCCTCCAGGACACCTCCCTGGGGAGGTGTTTAGGACAAATCCAACCGGTAGGAGGCCTGGGGGAAGACGCAGGACATGTTGGAGAGACTATGTCTCTTAAATGACCTGGGAACACCTTAGGATCCGCCTGCAGGAATTAGATGGAGTAGCCAGGGAGAGGGACGTTTGGGTTCCGCTGCTTAGGCTTCGGATAATCAGAAAAAGATGGATGGACTTGGGTGTTTTTTACACTTTACTCTTATGATTGTTGGAAATTCTGGTATAAGACCTAATTTTGCCTTTTTTTTAAAAAATAATTTTCTCATTTTCCTTTAAGTTTTCCCTTTCCTTTTAAGTTGTCCTTGGTTTCATCAAGTCTAAAGCTCTCATTCTGTTCCGGAAGGAAAGTCTACAATCAATAACATCTTGACTGATTGATTTCAAACCCATTGTGGTCGATGTATCAAGGCAAAAACATTGTCCAAATACTTCTGCACCAAGCTGTACATATGTATTCTGTACATGCGACTGCATCATGCACACACACACACACACACACACACACACGAGCACAGAATGCTGACCCAAGGCAATGTCATTAATTTTTCTTACTGGTCAACATGAACAATAAAAACCAAATATTTGAAAGCACATATTTAGTGATTTATCTTCTGCACAAGTCCTTTTTATTCTGATTTCCACACTTTGCTTATGCAAAAAAAATTCAATTCCGCATCATCATCTCAGTGTACCCTGGAATAAAAGAATCAACTCGTACATTTCAACATGCAACCCTTAGTGCATTATTCATTTGACAGAGTGAAGTATTCAGTAAGAGTAGGCAGCTGACAACGACGTACGCTATCTTTTTTTTTTGGCCCCCTGCCTCCACAATCTGAATATTTGCTCTGGTGTTATCTGACCTCCTTTTGAATGTATTACCAATAACTATCACCTACGAATGGTTGTGACTTGTAGCAATTGTATTTTCAGCAGCTGATTGTGTGCAGGTAAGCTTGATCTTTTTTGGACAAAAGTGCTCAAAGTGGCCTTGAAAATGCTCTGTTTTACTAGTTGTGGAACCGTTTCAAAAGATAGAGTCATAAATGATAAACTGTGAAACATGGATCATTTCTGGAAGGAACATGACGTACAGGTGGTCATCGGTTTACGGCGTTTTGTGGCTATGTAGGCAGGCCCATAAATTCATTAAAAAAAACGTAATTTTAGTCCATATACACAACGTTTTTCACTGTCACGACCATGATTAAAGATCATTAAAGGGTTCCAATGTCTATCCGGACTTTGTAAGGATGGCACCGAGGTGGTTGATTAACAATCTCTTTATTCCAATAAACAAAACAGGCTACTGTCGGTCGGACTATGTCAAATATCCGCAAAGTCAACTGTCCTCTCTGCAGTAACTCACACCAAAACTCGACTGGTAAGTGACCCGAGGACCACCTGTTTCTGGTTTGTGTTAGCATTCCATTTCGATTTTATTTCTCTGTTAAAAAGATTAGATATATAGATTGCCTTGTGTCCCAGAAAACTTAGTAGTCCCTCATTGTTTACAGTACCATGTTACTTGTGTTACTATTGTGTGTAATTGGACAGCTGGACAATGATGCAAATAAATTGTGGAATCCTGTGAAACCAAATAATGTCATTGTTTTGTGGCAATAAATTAGAAATACCCTTACAAAACAGGGCGGAATAATTTCCCACAATGGTCACAGGATGTGAGCGGAAGTCTATCTTTGGTCTATTCTAATTGATTTATTTCAGACTGTCGCTTTTGTTTAAGCAAAGGTTTAATTCAAATGCTTGTGTCATGGCCATCTGATATGAGGCAAAGCTGTAGGCTGATCTTGTCAAGTTCAATTAATTTCATTCCAGAAGCTCTCCGGGCATATTTGCTGGTCTCAGTGATGATACGTGAACAGTTTGACAATGGCGGTATCTCGTTGTAATCAGGACTCATTCATTATACCAGCTGGATCATTTGACCAAGATTTAGGATGTGAGAAAACAATGAACACCCTGTAAGTGATGGAAAATGAACATTAGAATCAATACTGACTCAATTTTTCCGGTCAAACCCGATCTGCTCCGTGACACTGATTGACTTCATGAGAAAAACGAAAATAAAAAATGCTTATGTTGCTTATCTCTGACCCGAAGCCTGGCTATTTGGTCGTCAATTACATTATCGTGTTTATACATACTAGTAGCAATGTTACACACTATAAATCAATGACTTCCCACCATTGAGACCTATCCAGTGATATGTGATATGATGTTCTCCACATCATATGTGCTGCATTAGTTGTTAGTAGAACATATGAGAAAAGTAAATAAGTATGAAAAACTAGAAACGCTTCTGCTGAACTTTTTACACAGTTTTTCCTGCATTAATTGCAGCAGAATGACTAATGTAGAACTAAGGAATGAATAACTAAAGTACATGAATGTAGTTACTGAGGAACTAAGGCACGTACATTTAGAGCAGTTACTGAGGAACTAATGAAGAACCAAGGAACAAATGACTAAGGCACAAGGATGTAGTTACTGAGGAACTAAGGCACATAAATATAGAGTAGTTACTGAGGAACTAAAGCACGTACATTTAGAGTAGATACTGGGGAACTAATGAAGAACTAAGGAATGAATGACTAAGGCACAAGGATGTAGTTACTGAGGAACTAAGACACATAAATATAGAGTAGTTACTGAGGAACTGATGAAGAATGAATGAGTACAGGAGTTACTGAGGAACTAAGGCACATACATTTTCAGTCATTACTGAGGAACTAATGAAGAACTAAGGAACGAATGACTAAGGCCCCTAAATGTAGTTACTGAGGAACTAAGGCACATACATTTAGAGTAGTTACTGAGGAACTAATGAAGAACTAAGAAACGAATGACTAAGGCCCATAAATGTAGTTACTGAGGAACTAAGGCACGTACATTTAGAGTAGTTACTGAGGAACTAATGAAGAACAAAGAAACAAATGACTAAGGCCCATAAATGTAGTTACTGAGGAACTAAGGAACATACATTTAGAGTAGTTACTGAGGAACTAATGAAAAACTAAGGAACAAATGACTAAGGCCCATAAATGTAGTTACTAAGGAACTAAGGCACATACATTTAGAGTAGTTACTGAGGAACTAATGAAGAACTGAGGAACGAATGACTAAGGCCCATAAATGTAGTTACTAAAGAACTAAGGCACAGAGTAGGTATTGAGGAACAAATGAAAAACTAAGGAACTAATGACCAAGACCCATATATTTTGAGTAGTTACTGAGGAACCGATGAAGAACGAATGAGTACAGGAGTTACTGAGGAAATAAGGCACATACATTTTCAGTTGTTACTGAGGAACTAATGAAGAACTAAGGAATGAAGGACTAAGGCCCATAAATGCAGTTACTTAGGAACTAAGGCACGTACATTTAGAGTAGTTGCTGAGGAACTAATGAAGAACTAAGAAACAAATGACTAAGGCTCATAAATGCAGTTACTGAGGAACTAAGGCACGTACATTTAGAGTAGTTGATAAGCACAACCAAGGCAGACAAGGCAAAACAGGAAGTCAAATACAAAATAAGAGCAACCAAAACGGAAACTAAAGCCCAGAGAGGGGAACATAGACATACTGTGACAAGGTGGGTTCATTCCTCATTAAGTACTGTAATTTTGTGTGTTACCTTAAATTGGTAGGAATTGAATATTTTCCAGTCTCAAATTTTATCATCATGGACACTTACCCAGTATTTAACATTCATAGTAACCGTTAAAGTCTCCCATTTATATTTACTTAAGCGGTTAATTACTGTATTAACAGTACTGCTGCCTGTCTGCCCTGTGTTGCAGTGCACCCTGCTCTCTCCAGGGGCAGAACCATCTGGGGCCCACTAGTTGCCAATTAGTGTGCTGGGCCTTCTTATGATGGTCGTCCACACCAGCTCAGCGCCAGATTGTTTCCCAACTACATGCCTATGTAACGGCCTTTGTTAGGTTTCTGAAGGACAAAAGAATGAAAATAAAGTTATTTTCTTTCTCTCCACTTCTGCTCCCCTCGTCAATGCCAACCACGTTGTGTGGCAAAGAGAGGAAGTACTTGTTTTAATGGTAAACAAAACACAGATTTTATATTTACAATGTTTCACAACACTGCCAACTAGTGGCCAACATAAGTAACGGAGTGGGGGAGAGAAGGGGAAGGAGCGATTAATGACACGTGAAAAAGTATTATTCATTCATTCATTTTCTACCGCTTTTCCTCACGAGGGTCGCGGGGGTGCTGGAGCCTATCCCAGCTGTCTTCGGGCGAGAGGCGGGGTACACCCTGGACTGGTCGCCAGCCAATCGCGGGGCACATATAGACAAACAACCATTCACACTCACATTCATACCTATGGACAATTTGGAGTCGCCAATTAACCTAGCATGTTTTTGGAATGTGGGAGGAAGAAAAAGTATTATGATTACAAAAATGAAAAATACATACCTGAAGGACAAAAGAATGAAAATAAAGTTCTTTTCTCTTCACTTCTGAACCCTACACAGACGGAACATAAATTACACAATGTAACAAAAACCACGACGAGCCTAATGTAACGCAAATCCCGCCAGAAGTGTAAATGAAAAAAGCCCCTTTTACTAAAACCAACGATCAAAATAACATAAAACCACTTGAAATGCCAAATATATCGACATAAAAACAATATACACAAAACAGATGACCAAATCTTAAACTACACAACACATTTTATCTGCAGCTCTTTAACTGAACTTACCCTCATCAATGCCAACCAAGTTGTGTGGCAAAGAGAGGAAGTGCTACCAGAGCTGGGGCCAACTACGGAAGCCCGGGAGGAGCAGAAGTGAAATGATAAAATAAAGCACATACAAAGAAAGCAATGAAAATAGAGTAAACAAGATAAGAAAAATAAATAATTAATTGAGAGAAAATTCACACAATAACTAAATAATAATAAATTCACGCATTAAGAAAATAAATAATAAAGTGCATTTTTAACTCTGTTACACCTACATCCCTTGCATTGTTTTTTCTTTGATGCGTTATTTTCTGGTTTCCTGCTTTACCGCTGCTGTGAATGTTACCCTGCCATGGTCATTTTCTGTACATGCTAAAGTTAATCCCGGCAATGTCTTTTTTGTTAGCATCTTGCTATTTGTTCCTGCCCAGCACTCAGTACTCAGTATTTATCTTCTGCACTTATATTTCCGCAATACCCTTCGTTCTAGTTTGGTTTTTTTTTACCTTCATGTTTTGTGTTGTACTTTATTTACCTTTTTGGCATTTTTGGATTTGTATTTTTCCCTATTGTATTTGTGCGACCAATTCTCAAAAGGTATAATTTCAGCAAGAACTATTTAAACTCTCCAGCAACCCAGAAACCCATCCCGTCGGGAAAATGGCGGGGCCGTGCAAAGGTGACGAGACAGATTACAATTTAGTAATAACAAGTGAGAAGAATAAAGGGCTGAGGGATTAGCATGAAACAAAAAGATTAAAAAAAGCCTGAGGCTGACACTGAAAATTGCAAAAAGCTGATGTACAGACTCTGGTGCTTTTCTTTCTACAAATAATATGTATGTATATAAATGGACCACAGCTACCAGTGTCACCATTTATTGAGAACCCATGGACATGGGAGCAAGAATAATTGGAGCATCACTACAAGGGGAGCGGCTTTTTTTTGAGCTCAAGCTGATCCGCTGGCATTCTCTGATGATATTATTCATCCATTTTCAGTCAATGGAACACGCTACATATGCCTACTTTTTGAGCTGAGAATCAGGAATAAAATGCAATATGAAATATTAATTGAGATCATGTTAGCAGATGTCACATCAGTCCA
Organism: Doryrhamphus excisus; assembly: GCF_037039965.1. Taxonomy (NCBI): domain Eukaryota; kingdom Metazoa; phylum Chordata; class Actinopteri; order Syngnathiformes; family Syngnathidae; genus Doryrhamphus; species Doryrhamphus excisus. The sequence goes on along the minus strand of NC_136368.1, from coordinate 7,233,223 downwards.
TTGTGAGTACTCAAGCCTGTTGGTCTTTTTCTCCTACAATATTTGCTGCAGGAATAAGCTCTCTGAGGCATCAATCAACTGCAATGAATCACAAAACACGTCAACACTGCCACTCAGTGGTCACCACGAGGTATGCATGTCTCATGAGCACACGGATGTGCATCCGTCGGAATATTACTTATTTGTAACAGATGAGTATAATTAATATGGTCATGAATGAATGGATCAATGTCAAGAATGGATCAAAATACGGTATATTTCTATGCCGCTTATCCTCACTAGGGTCGCGGGTGTATGCTGGAGCCTATCCCAGCTGTCTTTGGGGCGAGAGGCAGGGTACACCCTGGACTGGTCGCCAGCCAATCGCATTACTTGCTCATCAGTTGGGATCGCTACATTTTTGCACAAAAGAAGAATAATGTGACGTCAAATGCACACAGTATTTACACTTTTGCAGAATACCCCCAAATTTACATTTACATTTTGCAAATAAATACAAAACAATACAGTATAAATACCCTGGAAATAATCACATAAAACACAGCAAACAAACTGAAAAAATTTAAATATCCAGTGTTTCGTATAATTTGTTTCGTAATATTAATTTATTCATTCATTCATTCATTTTCTACTGCTTTTTCCTCACGAGTGAGTAATAAAATTTAATAGTCTTGATGTTTTGATGCAGCTGTAAAACTAATCTTCCAGTAATCCCTCGTTACTTAGCGGCTTCCCTGCATCACGGCTTATTAAAAATATGTTTTTTAATAAAAATGCTGTTTTGTAGTTGAATATGACCAAAAACCACGTCAAAAACATGCATATTTAAGTAAATTGTACATATGTTTTGCCGAAATTAAGCATTTTCAGAAAACTAAACAACAAATATAAGGCATTCAGAAGACGCATTCAAAGATGATATGTAGATGATGACATGATATGATTCAATGATATCTAGTATTCTACACTGGTCACTACGTGTCAGTAATCTTACTGTATTTTTCGGTGAGACACACAAGCACCAGACTTGATTACAGAAACAATAAACTCATTTTTGTTGCATATTTGAATGGTCAACAGGCACAATAATCTACTACTACTGGCTACAGTTGTGCAAAGCTAACACTCTAAACCCCCAACATCACTTCCTGCTCACCCACCCATTCAGTTCCCATTTGGAACACATTTACAGCAACACACAGCAACACAAGCATTATTTATGTCCTAAATGTCTTATTTTCTCTTATTATGTCCACTATATTGGACAATACCAATGTCAAGGTGACGATAGGGGTGTTATTTCATGCCCTAACTCTAATAATGTTAAATTTAGAAGGTTTTCTATGCTCTAGCTCTAGGTAATTACAGTTGGGTCCAGAAGTAATTAACCATGAGAAGCGAGGAATTGCTGTGTTGCCTAATAAACCAATGTGTATTTTAATACGTATGTATAAAAATAGATTTTTTTTTTAATTATTTGACAAGGGTGCGTTAGTAAATCATGGGCTGGTCTAGGTCATAAAGTTGTATTATTTTGTAATGCTAATTAGCAAACGGTAGCAAGTTTTTAGGCAAAAATGAGGGCTGACAGACAAGATGGCGCAAGCTCCCGTAATTAATAAAAAGGACTTTGAAATTCAGACCGGGCGGAACATGAAACAAATAAAGTGAAGAAAAGTGATGAAATTTGGTTCTGTTTTCTTGTCATCTTTTCAGGAGTCATCGTTTTGCAATGTGGAAAAAGAGGCAAAAAGCAGGATGCCTTACATGGAGGGACGTTGGCCGTGGTCGTTAATAGGACGCTTTACACGGTCTGACTTCCTACAGTTGCTACAGTCTTCACCCAAAATAAAAAATTGGGTCAGTCTTTGTGAATTAGACATAACTTTTGTTACTATGAATGAAATTCCAATCAGATGGACTCTGTGACCTAATTACTAACTATTTTGGGTTTCTTGGCCTAATTCCTGCTTGGCATTAGAGGATAGCAAGTGGGGAACTGTGGGAGTTATGCATAACCAACAGAGAGGCCTCCTTTTCTTCTCATCCAGGTTCGCTTTAGTAATCAATTCCCGATGATGCAGTCTCACACGCTCCTGCTGGGTCTATTTGATAAGAGTGGACGGAAATATGACAGTATGGATTTTCTATATTCAACCAGTTCATCTCCAACTCCAAGCTCACTTTATCTCAAATGGGATGTTTTTCAAATGTTGTTCTCCATTCTACAGTACTCATACACTGTATGGAAACTGTACTGTGGGGGCAAATCATTTGATTTTGTAAGTTTTTAAAAATACTAGAATATTTTTTTAGTAATACAATTTAATATTCATATAAAATATTACATATTTGTGTTAATCCTGAAAACTGCTAAATCAAGTTTATAAATACATTTCTGTTGAGAAGTTCATTTTTAAATAAATGTATTTATTTTTTATATTACAAATGGAAAAAATAGTGGATATTTATTAATAATTATTCATTCATTCATTCATTTTCTACCGCTTTTCCTCACAAGGGTCGCGGGGGTTGCTGGAGCCTATCCTAGCTTTCTTCTGGCAAGAGGCGGGGTACACCCTGGACTGGTCGCCAGCCAATCACAGAGCACATATAGACATTATTAATAATTATTTGAAATATAATTAGTTAATAACATACAGTATATACATACATATACAGTATATACATATATATTTCTTATTTTATTTTTAAAAAAATTATTATTGCCTCAGTATTTTTACTACAGTGCGGTAATGTATTGTATCACGGAATCGAATGCCCAAACAAAGCACCCTCCACGTTATCTACTCCCTGCCTGTGCATTTTTTATTGAGTGCGAACCCGCCATGGAGCCAAGGAAACGCACGTGTGGCAACAGTTTGATAAAGACGGTGAGAAACACTACAGAATCCAACACAGAACTCGTTGCAAAGTATCACAAACGCTGCTTTCTCATTGGTCCTCACCATCTTCAAGGTAATAGTGATATCTTATGCATGTAAACCATAATTATTCCCTATAAAATGATTAAAATATATATTTTAGGGGTTTCTGGAATGGAATATTGGATTCACATAACTTTCTATCGACAATATTGCTTTAGTTTTCATCAACCTCTGTCCATTACTATTTCAAACGTTAGAACACTGTTATTGACAGTGATGATAATAATGCAGTGATATCTATATCAGCTATCTGGATGACATTCACTCCCAGACTTCACTACTGCTACTACTACTCAATAGCTCAACAAGAGCTGCAGTTGCTCACTGGCGGTAAAACACTACCCCCTGGCGTTTGGGTAAAGAATTGCAAGTCACAAGAGCTCAGTCTCAATCTCATGAAAATGTGCTAATTTTGATCAGTTTTACGAGAATTTAAGTACAAACTCTTACTAATTATTTAATACATACATTTCCAAATACTGATTAATGGTTGATTTATGACAAGATAAAGTATTTGCGTGCAGTAATTTTTCTTGCTACCTTTGTACTTCCTGAAGGAAGCGGGCACTGACAGAGGATCAGTGGGAGGGTTTTACTCCAGCCTGCACCTTCTAGCTTGAACGCCACGCAAAGCCCCGCAGTAAGTGCACAAATATTTTTGTGATTTTCATTCATGTGCGCGGCGAACACGTCGTGAGGCGTCGAATGGTGCACGTACGTCTACTTTCTTGTTCTACTTCCGCTGTTCCGCTGAGTCTCTCAGCCGAGGCGCCGCTTGCTCGGACAAAAACATGGGGGAATGTACCTCTGGAGGCGTCGTTTATGTGATGGCCGTGATTGGTAAAATAAAGCAATAATCCGTTGGAACAACGTTTCAATCACACTCGTTGAATGGTCATCGTCCATAAACAGGAATCGGTGACGTCATTTGCGAATCAGTGTGGTGGCTTATGGAGGAAATATCATTATATGCCACATGATTTTGTACACTCGTATTTTTTCCACACGTATATTAATCTATATCAGGGGTCAGAAGCCCACGGCTCCAGGGGCGTATGTGGCTCTTTGTTGTGGCTCCCTTTGCAATGCTGGATATTTTTTAAACACCTGAGTGGCAAAAATGCACGTCTTTGTAATGAGTTTTAAAAAAAACAAACTTTGTGTTAGACAATGAATGCATCCTGGCAGAGTTCTGACTGGTGATTGGATGAGCACAAGCATGCGCAGACAGTTCTCGCTCACAGGTAAACATGGAGGAAAAAAGTAATACTTTCCCAGAGCTATTTGACATTTCTAAAAAATAAAATAAAATAAACAGCGGCTTGGGAACTTGTTTGCGGCAGAGTAAACATGCCAGCAAGGTTTACATTAATTTACACATACAATTATGTAAGTTTATCTTCAATACTAGCAAAAGTACTCTAACAGCTTGTCTTATCTTATCTGAACTACTTTGATACCCCAAAATTCCCTCCAAATTTGACAGCCAACTTGATTGAGTTTACAAAACGTTGTTTTGCAGCTCCAGGATATTTTTCTTTTGTGTACAAGGGGGTAAAATGGCTCTTTTCATAGTAAAGGTTGCCGACCCCTGAGCTATTTATTTGGTGAATTTTAAATGATGTTTTTTTTTCCAGATATTGTGCCATGGCATCTCCACTGAGGAGTCTGGTGTATGACGATAGCAGGTACCAGAAGGCCTTCCATCTTTTTTTGGAGTGCTCCTCGGAACATCAGTGTATGCAGGATTTCATCCACAAAATCCTGCCAGACATATTGGCCAGGTAATCTACCTCACACACTTTATATGAATGAATGTTTACCTGGAAAGCAACAGTGAGGGGAAAAGGTGGACCAAGGCAAATAATCTGACTAGATTATTGCCATACATGTTTAATGATATACTGGGTCGTGAATGCTCCTGATTACCTGCACTATAACATCCATGCAGCAAAAGAGGGATAATTGATTTTCATCCAGGTCGAAAAATGCTTCTGGACCCCAATTGAATAAGATGTCAACACACCAGCCTAATAAGAAAATCATTGATTTCACGGGTGACAGATTTGTTTTTTTTTTGAAGTATTGCTCACTGCACAGATTATTTAAGTCATAGATCACGGGTGTCCAATGTGCGACCCAGGGGTTATTTCCGGACCACAGCTATGCTTTTATCGGCACATGGCACATTCTTAAAATATAATTTATACAAGAAAACTAAAAAGAATAACAACACAAGAGGAAGTCAAATTATTAAGAAAAAAAAAGCCATGTGGCATATGAATTACCGGTACACAGCCTGGCAATTGAAATATTACATTAATACATTAATACATTAATACATCTCTTTGTAGAGTTTGCATGTTCTCCCCGTGCACGCGTGGGTTTTCTCCGGGTACTCCGGTTTCCTCCCACATTCCAAAAACATGCTAGGTTAATTGGCGACTCCAAATTGTCCATAGGTATGTGAGTGTGAATGGTTGTTTGTCTATATGTGCCCTGTGATTGGCTGGCGATCAGTCCAGGGTGTACCCCGCCTCTCGCCCGAAGACAGATGGGATAGGCTCCAGCACCCCCCGCGACCCTCGTGAGGAAAAAGCAGTAGAAAATGAATCAATGTATTACATCCATGTGATAAGATAGCTTACATACTGCAGAATAAGACATTATGTCCTACGTTCAGCAGGTTAAAGGATATTTATTTTTGTGCTCTCTCCTCAGCATCGGAGATGGAAAGTCCCATCTTAATATCATCGGAGTTGGGAGCGGTGATGGTAAGAGGCCACATTGGAGGCGTTTTCACCTTAAACGACACCGTAAATAGCTGAAAAACTTCTACACAGGTCACCTTCTTGTATCACTAACTCTATTACTTTGCCCATAATGGCCATAGCAATAAAATGGTGAATCACTCCCTAAGTTGTTTTATCTATCCGGTAAGTTCTCTGTTAAATCTGTGACCTGATTGTTTTACTACGTGCTGCTTAGCACTGGGAACAGATACACAACTTGTCCTTAGGTGCAGTTACTTTTTATGTACGTCCAAATCAATCTTTTCCCTGCACTATTTAGTCCCAGTACAATATTGTGTTGTGTAGATGTCATTCAAATTACAAAGCATTTACCCTGAAATCCTCTAATGCTAATCTAGTGCACTGTACTGATGACGGCAGGCCACATTGACCTTGAGATGTTCTCTGAGCTGCGTCTGAAGCATCCGGGAGTGACGGTGGACTACCAGGTGGTGGAACCGAGCAGCCAGCAGCTTCATAGCTACAAAGGTGGGGTAAAGTGCTAATTTATATGTAAAATGAATAAAATAGCTATCAGTGCCACATTTGGGTGCTAAATGAATCCAGACTCAACAATCTGGTGCTTGAAGGTGATATGGTGAATGTAAGTACAGTAATACAACGTCCTGACAGAGGCAAACAAAATCTCATGCTGAAAATGCCAAAACTGCACTTTTTGGGAACTTTTGTTCATCATCCTTCTCTTTTCTGTGCATTCTAAAGATATAAAACAGCTAAAAAGAGACAGGTATTTAGTGCACATAATGGGACATTCCTATGCTGCCTACAAAGCCTGTGTTAAAACACCTCCAAAAACCTCCAACAATGTTTTATTGTTAAAATAAATACGGTATTTTATAACTGTCACGATGCAGGAGTTAGCACCTGTGACAGTTCATTTACTTTCCTTTCATGCCGTAGTTCCTGGTTCATGCCCTTATTTTGTATTCACTTCCTGTGTTACTCTGTTCCGTTTTCTGTTGCTTTGCATTTGCTATCCGTCGCACCTGTTTCCCATTTGATTGATGTCTATTTAGTTAAGGTGCGCGCCCCTTACTTTGTTGGATCATTGTCGTTTCTCTGTTTGTACATGCTAGTCTTGCTGCATTGCACTAACCATTAAAATACATTTTACCTGCATTTGGGTCCTCATCTCTACATCCTGGGGTTGCAACGCTACGCTGACAAGCCGTAAAACGTGACAATAACCATGTAGTAACAGATAACATGTAATACTTATGTATTTGTATGTATATGTATATGTATTTTAAGCATTACTGGAACTTCCTCCCGGGCGATTTCACATAGCAACATAGAAACGAACCGCGTCAGCTCCAATATGTAGCATTACCTTTTAGTAGCGTCCTGAGCCATTATGAGTGAGTGTGGGGTGAAGCTGGTCGCTAGCTAGAGCCTGCCACAGCATTGTGGTTATACTACCCTACATGCATAAAGACGTAAATGGTTCCAGTTTCTCCCCGTGCATGCCTGGGTTTTCTCCGGGTACTCCGGTTTCCTCCCACATTCCAAAAACATGCTAGGTTAATTGGCCACTCCAAATTGTCCATAGGTATGAATGTGAGTGTGAATGGTTGTTTGTCTATATGTGCCCTGTGATTGGCTGGCGACCAGTCCAGGGTGTACCCCGCCTCTCGCCCGAAGACAGCTGGGATAGGCTCCAGCACGCCCGCGACCCTCATGAGGAAAAAGCGGTAGAAAATGAATGAATGAATGAATTAATTAATGGTTCCAGTTTTTCTCATACCAGTAGGAACTCCTGTTCTTAGAGTAATATCACTTGATCAAGCCTTTTCTAACATTCCACACTACAAAATAAGTAATAAAAGCATGTCTGATTGTATCTGAAGTGGAGAAGTTGTATCGGGATATCCGGTCTCAAATGGCCCATCATTATTATGGAGGACCAAAACTGCCAAAATAATAAATAAATACAAGTGGAAATAAAAACAAAAATAAAAAAAAAAATAAAAAATTAAATACAAAAAAACAAATATAAATGGAAATAAAAACAAAAATAAAAAAATATATACATAAATAAATAAATAAAAGCAAAAATAAATACAAAAATAAAAAACAAGATTCAAAAATTAAAAAAAATATATTTTTGTTTTTATTTCCATTTATATTAATTTTTTTTATTTAATTTTTTGATTTTTTTTTCATTTTTGTTTTTATTTCCACTTTTATTTATTTATTTGTTATTTTGGCAGTTTTGATCCTCCATACATTATGAGGTTGACACTGTGGTTAAATGCAAAAACAAACGAGGGTAATATTAAAATTGTGGCTAGAGTGTTACTAAAATAGATATGCTAATATTGTTACTGTTCTTTTTGTTTTGCGCTGTTGCAGTGTTGCTAGCACAGAAGTCAGATTTAGATTACATCACCTTTAATTGGAACAAGATGACCTCCGCTGAGTTTGAGGAGCAGTGGAAGTCAAAACAGACAACAAAGAAGGCCGACTTCATTCACATGATCCAGGTTAGTCTTGCGAACCCTTTGTTTTATTTATTGCTTCACAGCAATTAGCTATCACTCCCCGTGTCTTAATTAGGCTTTCCCTGAATCCAAGTGTCATGTTCATTATCTGTGGTGAAATCGACAGATGCTTTACTACGTCAAGGACGTGGATGCGACCATCAGATTCTTCCAGAGTCTCCTTGACAAGAACGGGAAGCTTCTCATCATTCTGGTGTCTGGTAAGTGAACTGTTCATATCTCCAGTGTAGCTCAAACAACATTAAATTCAGAGGGCTCCCACTGGTGGACCCCGAATGAATCATTGAGACTAAATGGACTGCTTTATTGGAAAGCAGTGCATGATGGGAAGCCGGTGAAATAATAGTTTTTTTTTATTGTAAACTCATATTGGTACTTGTCTTGTATATTAAGTGTTAAGTTGCTGTGTGATGATTTTAACCTTATTTCCAAGATGACACAGCGAATCGTACTGTTATAATGAGTAATGACCTCTTGCGATTTCTGATGGTTTGACAAGCTCGTCGTGAGGTTCCATGTAGCTCGTGATTAGCTCGTGATTACAGTTTACTGACTAATTAGCGTGGAGCACACAAAGTACAGGAGATTTGTTTAGAACATGGCTATGAATATGTTGTACCTCTGTGTAAGATCCAGGGTTCAAAGTTTAAGAAAAAAGTGGCAGCTTATACACCGGAAATTACGGTATGTGGATTCAATAAAAGCGTAACTGTCATAACTGTTATAAAAGTCCAAATGTTCTCAAAGAAGATACTTTGAAAATGTTACTTGAAAATTAATTCATTCATTTTTTACCGCTTATGCTCACGAGGGTCGCGGGGGTGCTGGAGCCTATCCCAGCTCTCTTCAGACAAGAGGCGGGGTACACCCTGGACTGGTGGCCAGCCATTCACAGGGCACATATAGACAAACAACCATTCACACTCACATTCATACCTATGGACAATTTGGAGTGGCCAATTAATCTAGTCTACATGCTAACCACTGGGCCACCGTGCTCCATCTATTGCTAATTAAAAACTAATTAAATAACACTTTTCTAAATCACCACATAATTGTAATTCCACATTACTGACAGACTCTCTCCAAGGCATTGGTTTATTAGAAAGTATACCATAACTCAAAGCATCCAGTATGCTCTGCATCATTTAATTTATATGCCTAACTGCTTGAACAAGCTCAATTAATATGCAATGAATATTTTATATTTATATTTACACCACCCCACATTAACCTAAAGGCGGCACATGTTAAACCCGTACAAATAGCAGGAGGAAACAAACCATGAAAAAAAATTGATTTATAGTTTGGAAAATCCAGTATGAGGTTCTGTGCAGGGCTGTTATTAAGCGGCGGTATGGACTCTTAAGGAACGCTATAGACAGCCCTTCAACCTTGGAGTGTTTTATAATGAAAGCACACATCATCTAACTCAGTTAAGGTGGTTTTAGACATAATAGCTCTCTTCTTAAGCTTGTGGCAAAAGAGGAAGTACATATCGGAAAGTGGTTTATGTAGTACTGCATTTTTCATATTTCAGTTACCATTCACACTCACATTCATACCTATGGACAATTTGGAGTCACCAATTAACCTAGCATGTTTTTGGAATGTGGGAGGAAACCGGAGTACCCGGAGAAAACTCACGCATGCACGGGGAGAACATGCAAACTCCACACAGATGTCCGAGGGTGGGATTGAACCCAGCTCTTCTAGCTGTGAGGTTTGCGTGCTAACCACTCGACCGCCATGCAGCCTGTAACAGAATTAAATATGTTAAGTATTAAATGTAAATTCTGCATTGAACACATAGCTGATCATAGAAGGAGTGTTAAATGTCACTATAGGGGTGTCATTTCATGTCTACAGGGCTCTAAAAATGCTTAGAATTAGGTATTTTCTCTGTTTGGGAATATAGAGGGGAAAAAAATCAGTTCGATATATTGTTTCTTTTTAGGTGAAAGTGGCTGGGGGAAGCTGTGGAAAACCTTCAGTCCTCAGCTGTGCATGTGCGAAATAAGCCAGTGTGTGACAACTGCAGACGTCAAAAGCTTCCTGGAATCAGAAAAATTGAAGTACAAGAGCTACGCGTTGCCTTCTCAAATGGATATCACAGAGTGTTTCACGGAGGGAGACGAGAAGGGAGAGCTGCTGCTCGATTTCCTCACGGAAACTAATCGCTTCAGTCGCACGGCGTCACCGCAACTCAAGGCTGATGTGTTGAAGCTCTTGCGAGACCCTTGTTGCTCAGTGGAGTCCAATGGGAGAGTTATCTTCAATAACACATTGGAGGTGATAATTGTTGATGCAACCATATAAAAGTCATCAGAAAATTCTAAAAAGAAATGAAATACTGGCTTTATGAAGCCATCTTACAATAATTGTTATGCTGAAGGGAAGTCTCCTGGTTTGATTTTTGTCCAAATCCGAATTTAAGCTTTTCGATTGTAATAATTGTGCATAATGTATTTTTCATGAGTAAAATCGGAGTGTTGTGTAATAGTTTTAATCAATTTTTAAAATGTTCGTCATATAATTTCCAGTAGAACCTGTAAAACATTCCAGAACACAAGTCAACACTGACAAACCTTTTACTAATGGAACTGATACGTTCCAGGGTCAAATTGTCACCATCATAAAAGGTTTAGTACATTTTCTAAGCAACATGATGACATTCCTATTCGGACGGTAGAAGTGATACTTTGAGGCCCTTTTCAATCCCACGTCCATAGAGGAAGCAGATTCGGATTCATGTGTACGTGGGCAATTCCACCCCCATGGCTGAGGTATCTGGGGTGGTCCAAATGCTCCCCAGTGGCAAAGCTCTGGGGGTGAATACCTGAATTCCTCAAGGCTCTGATGTTGAGGGCTGTCTTGGCTGATTTGTCTCTTTAACATTGCTTTAGTACCACTATTTTCAATTAACAACATTGAATTGTAACTATCAAACTCGAATTGGTGATCCAACAACAAGATGGTACAGTTAAACTCAATGATTGTTCAATGACTGTTCAGATGTTGTATTAATATACAAGCAAATAAATCTATTTCAACGATCTGTACCTTTTTTACAGAGTTGCTGTTTCAAAGTGTCACTACATGTCACTTGGAATACAATTGAAGTAAAAAGGCAAACAGAACATAATTCATTCATGCAACAGTCATTCTAGTTCAATGACATTCTTTCTATTGTTTATAGCAATTTTCATTAAATTCACCTTTACTGCCATAATAATATACAGTTCAATATATAGATGGTATTGGATCTGGTTGAGGCACTGGATTGAGGGTCTTGTCTTTATATCAGGGGTCTTCAATTAAAATGGAGTAAGGTCCATCCATCCATTTTCTATACCGTTTATCCTGACAAGGGTCTCAAGTATGCTGGAGCCTATCTCAGCTGTCTTGGGGCGAGAGGCGGGGTACACCCTGGACTGGTGGCCAGCCAATCACAGGGCACATATAGACAAACAACCATTTCAACCACTCCCACATTCCAAAAACATGCTAGGTTAATTGGCCACTCCAAATTGTCCATTGGTATGAATGTGAGTGTGAATGGTTGTTTGTCTATATGTGCCCTGTGATTGGCTAGCCACCAGTCCACGGTGTACCTCGCCTGTTGCCCGAAGACAGCTGGGATAGGCTCCATCACCCCCGCGACCCTTATGAGGAAAAAGCGGTAGAAAATGAATGAATTAATGAATTATTGCACACCTGTAAATTTCACTCAAATGGCTGATTCTAACAACCAAATTGTAGTTCAATATTATAAGCACATTATTTAACATTTTAATCAACAAAATAATCACAAAGACCTTCATCCTTCATGCAAAACTGATTATTCATATATTTAATCTATGCTGTATGTAAATCACATGTGTTCCGCCCACCAAACAAGAAATATCTGCCTCGCTTGTTTGCTCCACTCCAACGATTGCTGTTTCTCCTCTCAACTTCACGTGGACTGACAAGGTAAAGTATGCAAGGTAAAGAAGTAAGACATATTGTACTTGTCAACTTATTGCTCCTCCGTTCATGTATGACAGCATCATGGCAGCGGAGGGCAGGCTAAACCGTTTTGAGGGCAGCACTTTGGAAAGTTTCCAGTTCTACCTGCACCACTCGGCCGAGCACCAATGCATTCTCCAATTTCTCATGCAGTGCTTGCCAGAAGCATTTAAAAGGTAAGCAAGCTCCAACAATTTGTTGTGGTTTTATATGCATACTCCAACCATTCAGTAACAGTAACATTTAATGCCTAAAATGTTTCAGCTACCTTCCCATAGTTACAAATTCAGGCCTCCTCCCATAAAATAAACATTTACTAGCTGCAACATGATTAACATAAAATAAACATTTGAAAATAAACATTTAACAGGTGCATCTCAATAAATTGCAATATAATTCAAAAGTTCATTTATTTCAGTCAATAAAAAGACATCAACTGTAAACATAACATTCATCGCAAAAGACACTTAAAACTGTTTTATCCTTTTTTGTCCTGCTTTACTTTTTATAGCTGCTTTTATTATCCAACATCCATACTAGAATAGCCAGTACTGGTTGAAAAAAACAATTACATGTTGTATAAATGCTACAAAAATAATTGTGTCCATCCTTTATTAGTGTAGCGTGAGATAAAGCTTACCTCGGTGGTGATGGTGAGGATGATCACTTTTCTTATATTTAGCTCATTCCCTTCACTGTTGGTTAATCTTAATCAAACATTTATTAAAAACAGAAAAAATAAAAATAAAAAAAGTGTCTTCAATGCTTTTGCTTCTGCTAAAACCTACACTTTTTCACTGCTTTTGGTTCCGGTTTTCCACAAGAAAAGCTCTGATAAAACATTCCACTGTTCTCAAATATCTTGTTTTTTATTTTTCTACATAAAATAGATGAAAAAATAAATAAATCAAGAATAAAGAAAATAAATAATTCAATCAATAATAAATAAATAACATAATAATAAAACATCAAATAAGAAAAACCTAAGAAACCACATATAGTATTTTTTTGTCAAATTCATATTAATATTACCTGTTATTTAACCTTTGACATGAGCATTAATAAAACTTCATAATTTGACCCAATTAGCAAGTTAGCATCGTACTCAGTTCCATCTGGGAGCAGCGTCTTAACTTTAACCACCTAAGACTGAGCCTTTGCTGTAGTCGACCCCAAGCTATGGAACTCTCTCCCCTCCCAAGGTTTTGGTTGACAAGATTTTGGATGATGGGCAAAATAAAAAAAAAACTGGTAAATAAAAATATATTGAATTTGGCAAGGTTATAAAGTTTATTTATCATGGGTTAATGATAAATGTTCAGTTTATTACATGTATTATATTTAAACAGTGTAAACACAATAATTGCAAAAATATTTCAACAATAATATTTTATCAACAGTCTTATCTTTTCAATGTCTGACAATTAAAGTTCCATTAATCAAGTTTGGGTTTTTTGGTGACTGGAGAAGCACTGGGAATATTTATAGTTTGTGTTCACGCTTGTGCGCTGTTCTCTGATTGGTTGATACCAGAGCAGCACGCTCTGAGTGGACAGCTACGGGGGCTGATACTGGACATGGTTAAACTCTATATTTTATCAGTATCACTGCCCTGGGCTTTGACACAGTCAACTACTTTCCGTTTGAGCGCGTACAAGATACCTCAATCGGATTGGGGAAAGGAATATTCCACCCCTGTGAATCCGATTATATATTCATTCGGATTGACACGTTTCTTTCGGAATGAGGTGTATACAAAGGTTCAATTCGTTCCGTTTGAGCAAATAAACCGAATGCAATTGGAATATTTGGGTCCATGTATACGTGGCTGATAATTGTGACTATCCGAGCTATGAGTAAACGTTCCATCAGCATTTTGTGGTGATGAAGACAGAAGCAGTTAACTTAATCTGGTAACAACTACATGAGTGCAATTCTTTTATGATGTGTTAACACTAATGCAATGTATATGATCATTTTTTCATCATGATCTTGTGCTGGTGCAGCATCGGAGCAGACAAAAGTAACCTGGCTGTTCTCGGTGTGGGAAGTGGCGGAGGTATGTGATTACTGAAATGTCATTCATTCATTCATTCATTTTCGACCGCTTTTTCCTCACGAGGGTCGCGGGGGGTGCTGGAGCCTATCCCAGCTGTCTTCGGGCGAGAGGCGGGGTACACCCTGGACTGGTCGCCAGCCAATCACAGGGCACATAGTATAGACAAACAACCATTCACACTCACATTCATACCTATGGACAATTTGGAGTGGCCAATTAACCTAGCATGTTTTTGGAATGTGGGAGGAAACCGGAGTACCCGGAGAAAACCCACGCATGCACGGGGAGAACAAACTCAAACTCCACACAGAGATGGCCGAGGGTGGAATTGAACCCTGGTCTCCTAGCTGTGAGGTCTACTCGATCGCCGTATTTTGAATTTTTTCTGTTTATTTTATTATATTTTTAGAATTTGCCAATAAAAACACAGCTGCCAGCCCCTAATGACCCCTGGGCGTCCTTGTTCAACTGTATCCCCAATTGTGGCCAACCATACAGACAATGGAAAGCAGGGCTCTGAAATGTACATTTTCAGGACAGAGATGATAGATGGTTTAAAAGAGGAACGAGGTTCAGAAACCATCTCTGAACAAAAAAATATGATTGATTCCACCCAAACAACAGTGGTTGCCTGTCAAAGGCTTCACTCTATGATATTTCAATGACCCAAAAGAATGGAACTATTCTTGTTTGGAACATGCCACTCTCCTCTATTGCTCTTGTACTTCACCATCCCCCTCAGATGGCAGCTGTCCTGAAGCCTGATCGGATGAGATCGGATGAGAGGCAAGACAACCTGACCAGTTGCAATCGATTCAATGCCTTGAGAATTAGACTGTTCGCTTAAAAAAGCCTAGATGTTCAAACTGAAGAACTGACTGTCCGTAGTTACTGCGCTCCCTTGCCTGAGTATGCAGAGTTGGATCTCACATTGATTGATCACATTTCTCAACATCTTCCAGGTGAACTGGATGTCCAGATGCTGTCTCTCATGCAATCCACTTTCTCCACTCTTCCCATCACTGCTGATGTGGTGGAAGGAAGCACTGAAATGCTTGCCAAATTCAAAGGTATTGACAACATGCGGTGAAGTTTTCTTCTCATTGATTCTCTTGTAGGAGGTAGCTCTTTGGAAAAGTTGCTTTGTAAGAATTCCAATCAAAGTGCATCAAAGATAATCAATCATGTTGGTCTTGCACTCTCATTTGCATATTATTCATTCATTCATTTTGTATCATTTATCCTCACGAAGGTTGTGGGGGTGCTGGAGCCTATCCCAGCTGTCTTCGGGTACACCCTGGACTGGTGGCCACACAGAGATGGCCGAGGGTGGAGTGGTTTCCTAGCTGTGTGGCCTGCATGCCAACCACTCCTCCACCGTGCAGCCCTATTTGCATATTATTGTGTTGCAAATGTTGCACTGAGGCAAAATTTATAACCACTTCTTCTACGGTGTTCGTGGCTATTTCTTCCTCAGTCGTCAGTGAACTGCAATCCAAAAACAAAACAAAACAGTATTCATTCATTCA
The DNA here is from genome assembly GCF_037039965.1 of Doryrhamphus excisus. NCBI lineage: Eukaryota > Metazoa > Chordata > Actinopteri > Syngnathiformes > Syngnathidae > Doryrhamphus > Doryrhamphus excisus. The sequence continues at coordinate 7,217,362 of NC_136368.1, read as the reverse complement.
TTCATTCATTTTCTACCGCTTTTTCCTCACGAGGATCGCGGGGGTGCTGGAGCCTATCCCAGCTGTCTTCGGGCGAGAGGCGGGTTACACCTTGGACTGGTCGCCAGCCAATCACAGGGCACATATAGACAAACAACCATTCACACTCACATTCATACCTATGGACAATTTGGAGTGGCCAATTAACCTGTTTTTGGAATGTGGGAGAGAGATGGCCGATGGAATTGAACCCGGGTCCGGGTACCTGTGAGGTCTGTGCGCTAACCACTAGACCGCCGTGCCGCCAACTCCAAACTCCAAACAATTTGGAGTCGCTAATTAATTAACCTAGCATGTTTTTGGAATACCCGGAGAAAACCCACACATGCACGGGGAGAACATGCAAACTCCACACAGAGATGGCCGAGGGTGGAATTGAACCCTGGTCTCCTAGCTGTGAGGTCTGCGCGCTAACCACTTGACCGCCGTGCCACCCTACAAAATAGTATTTTCAATATTTATTTACAGTATTTTCCCGTATATTCTGACATCTTATGCAACCTAATCTGTGATTACATAGTTCGGTGTCAGCACTAACCTGAATCAACCTTACCTTTGTTGATCTAAGTAGATTTTTAATGAACTTTGGACATTGTTTTTCCCCACCTACATATGATTTTCAGCATCGGTGATGAAATGTGACAACCTTCAGAAGATTTCATTCACTTGGCATATAATGCCAAGTGAGGAGTATATACAGAAAATCAAGGGAAAAGGAAACGTGAGGAAATTTGACTTCATACACATGATTCAGGTATATCTAGCCATCTGTACAACTTGGCTACATTTCCTTCAAAATGTTGTCATACATATTTGTTCTAAATTTGTTCTAAATACTGCTTTTTGTATTACAAGCGTAATATTTCCCTTAACTGTGTTTATAGATGCTGTACTATGTGGACGACCTGACAGAAACAATCAAATTCTACCACAGCCTTCTGAACAAGAATGGCAGGCTCATGATCATCATAGAAAGCAGTAAGCAGTACAAGTGAATCAAAAAGAGGATAACTAAAAACATGAGTGCAATAGCGGTGTGCTCACTGGTATATTTTTCTAAACCACCCATGAATTAATACACATAATTACAATTGGAAAGTGCATTAGTGCATTTCAGAGGACATGGCTACTTATTAATGGCATGCATAGAAATAATGAAAAAAGTAAAATTCTGTTGCACACAAATAAAGAGCAATACCTACTAAGAAACATAGCTATCAAAATATTAAACATTCAAGTGCAAAAATAACAAGTTCATCAATATTAGATACAACCGCTCCATTGTACAACCTTTTTATTCGTCTTTTTTAATAACACATTTCTTGATGCATTACAGCTGATTCAGGCTGGAGCACCCTATGGACGACTTTCCCTAATGAGCTATGCAGTGAGGTGGTCCCAGTGTATCGTTCATCTTCAGACATCTTGGCCTCCCTGAAGAGTCTGGGTCTGAAATACGAGGAACGTTTCATCCACAACACCTGTGACATTACGGAGTGCTTCGATCCAAACAGCAAGACGGGACAACGTCTGCTTAGTTTCCTGACATTTAGAGAACATTTCTACCAGTCGTTCACACCACAAATAAGAGCTGAAATACTAAACCTTCTCAGGAGCAGGTGTGGCACACAAAAGGAGGGAAAAGTGTATTTCAATTGCAACCTGAGCTGTATATTTGTTCAAGCTTGAGCCTTTTCCTCTCTGGTGTAATGATTATCATTAGTCGCCTAAACTTATGTTGTATTATGTTATATTTAATACTTAAAGGGGACCTATTATGCTCATTTTTTGACCCATTGTATTGAGTTGTGGACTCCTATAGAGCAGCTACACACAATAACCCACACAAAAAAAGTTCTAGATCTTCCAGCATCTGTACCTATTCCAGCTGTATTTCTTGGAGATGGGCTTTCCGCCAAAACTCCAAACTTAAACTTAATTTATTCCACTCACGGCCCGCCTCCGGTCACGCCACGTCCGCTGTGATTGGTCACTACGAACCAACCCCACTTTCTAATATAGGAGTATAGAGTACAGGGTATAGGATAGGGGTCAGCAACCCATGGTTCCAGAATATTTTACGGTATTTTAAAATTATATTTTAAAAATATTAAGAGGAAAAAGCTGTGATCAAATGAGAAAAAGACGTACATTTATGAAAATAACAATGTTATGAGGAAAAATAATTTCAACATTTTAGTAGCATAAAGTCGATATATTAAGGAATAAAGGCTTTTTTTAAGGTCAAAATATTATGAGATACGAATAAAGTTGTCAATTTTGGAAAATTAACCTGCAGAAAAAGTTATCAGAAAAAAGTTAAAATAGTTTCAAGAGTTTCAAGAAGTTGAAAAAAATACTTAAATAAATAATTATTAGTTTTATTAGAGACGGGATACACCCTGGACTGGTTGTATTAATATCCAAGCGAATAAATCTATTTTCAGGCATCAACAGTTTTCAGTAACTTCACCCATACTGCCTTGACAATCCAATTTATTGGTTTACACAGCGTTCTTATTGGACTTGGCAGAGGTCTGGCACCATCTAGAGGGCAAAAGTAGTAAGTGCAACTCAAATGTTATCTTGCATTTAAAAAAAAATAAAAACAGTTTGCAAGATTTACATATGCTTTCAATATTTCCCTAAAAAATATGAAATTAAAAAATACATGTAAAAGACAAATTGTAATATAAATAAAATCCCAAAGTGCAAAGCGTATCATAATATTAATTCACTGTCATGATTATTATTAGATTATTGGTTAAGTATTAGTTTAGAGTAGTATTAGAGTATTAGGTAAGTGCCCTATGAATTCCCCTCTTTCAGTATCAAAGTTACATAAGGACCACCGGCCAGCCTCTTCAAGTTATATAACAAAAGTTCATGACCAGACCAAATGTGTTTTTTTCATTGCAGCTGTTTAATCTCATCATTACGGTAAAAGTTATATAGGATGTGGCGCTTCAAAATTAAAGTCGCGCCTATCGCCTTTATGTCAATGTTCGACTAAGGTCCCCTTTCGCTTGTAAAAAAACTGTCTGCGAAAAATCTTTCGTCTCGCTCTATATATGTTAGATGTATATAAACAAAATTTTAAATATATAGTCATAAAATGTGATTGATGCACAAACAGCCACCAAAGTGCTTTTATTTTGACATGAAGTACTATGGAGTACAGGCAGCGGGAGAGGATGGTTGTCTTGACACTTGACATTCTGACGTACGCTGGAGCGTCTATCATCGACAGTGCAGCTATTCATTCAAGGTAATTGTAAATAAGACATATTCTTTATTTATTCTTTGTAAACTTCCTGCTGTTGTGTTTATGTGTGACAGCATCATGGCGGAGGAGGCTAAGCTAAGCTGTTACGACGGCAGCCATGTAGACAATTTTGAGTTCTACCTGCAACACTCGGGCGAGCACGAAGCCATTCTCCATTTCCTCATGAAACACTTGCAGGAAGAATTCAAAAGGTAATAATACTCAATATTACATGCATTATAATCGATGTGTTAGAAAAGGTGATGAAACCGACAACTTGTGTGTATGAGAAGTGTATTATTTAAATATTTTAAAAGCCATCATCATCATGTGTTGACATAAAATAAACGTGTGCATCTCACTACATTTGGGAATCTTTGAAAAGTTAATTCAGGGTTGTTCAAGGTGTGGCTTGCGCGCTGTTGTTTCATCCACAGCAGATTTACTAAATATAATGTAACAAGAAAACTTGAAAAAAAAATATTAAGAGGAAAAAGCTGTTATCGAATGAGAAAAAGATGTACATTTATGAAAATAACATAATATTATGAGCAAAAATAATTTTTTAGTAGCATAAAGTCGATATATTAAGGAATAAATGCTTTTTTAAGGTAAAAATATTATGAGATACAAATAAAGTTGTCAATTGTGGAAAATAAACCTGCAGAAAAAGTTAAGTTATCAGAAAAAAGTCAAAATATTTTGGGATACAATGATATTTACAAGAAGAAGTTGAAGAAAAAAAAACACCAACAGTAAAACACCTGTTTTATAAAGTCAAAATCTTCCCTGGTTTATAGCAGTCACAGTAATTGGTTTCAATTACCACCCTGAAGTAGGATTCAATATTCATAAATTGAAAATATTTATAGTTAGCACCTGTTTATGACTTTCTAAATATTATTTTAACATTATTAGAGCCCTGTAGACATGAAATAGCACCCCCATAGTTGCCTTTACACTATTATTGTTTGTTCACATCGCTTTGCTTTGCTGTGGGATCATTTATTTCATTTCTACTGCGTATCCTCACGAGGGTCGTGGTGGGTGCTGGAGCCTATCCCAGCTGTCTTGGAGAGAGAGGCGGGGTACACCCTGGGCTGGTGGCCAGCCAATCACAGGGCACATATAGACAAACATTCACACTCACATTCATACCTATGGACAATTTGGAGTGGCCAATTAACCTAGCATGTTTTTGGAATGTGGGAGGAAACCGGAGTACCCGGAGAAAACCCACGCATGCACGGGGAGAACATGCAAACTCCACACAGAGATGGCCGAGGGTGGAATTGAACTCGGGTCTCCTAGCTGTGAGGTCTGCTCACTAACCACTAGACCGCCGTGCAACCCGCTGTGGGATCACTTTAAACATATCATGCTATCGATTTAGCTTGATAAAAAAAAAAAAGCTAACGATTTAGCCTCAAATGTATTTATTCTAAACTTAAGAAAGGGTTTTAAATGGCATGGGGAAGAAGGACAAATTAAGACGCCCAAAACATACCACTTCCACACTGAATGGGAGGATAACTTTTTTCCACTCTATCTAGTCTGACATGCCGTGACAGACATCGCTGCATGCTTGGCCTTGTTTTGAACTCTGTGTATAAACTCATGGTAAAGCACACTCACAATAAAAATGGCACCCAATAAAAATGATCTGCCACGCCACTCTTTGGAGAAACTGGCTAAATGTATGTTGTTCCCTAAGCAATTTGTGTTACATCTTATTGGTACAGATCAATAACTATATGAGTGTGGCTCTTGTATGATGTGCTAACTATAATACTGTCTGTATGGTCATTTTTTTCATCCCGATCTTGTGTGTGTTGGTGCAGAATTGCAGCAGGCAAAAGTGTCCTGGCTGTTCTCGGTGTGGGAAGTGGTGGAGGTATGTCATGGCTGAAACAAGCAGTGTAACGGCGTGTGATGTTATTATTTATTTATCACCTGAACGTGGGATGGAAAAGCACATTTCATTGCATGCTGCAGTCAGCTCAAGAGACTCTGAACCCCTGGAAGACAAAAATGTACACATTCTGGCGTTGGATCTTACACTGATGAGAGCTTCTCGACATCTTCCAGGTCAAGTGGATGTCCAGATGCTGTCTCTCATGCAGTCCACTTTCTCCGCTCTTCCCATCACTGCTGACATCGTGGAAGGAAGCACCGAACTGGTTGCCAAATTCAAAGGTATTTACAACATGTGTGAAGTTTTCTTGTCATTAAGTTTGGAGTTGGCGGCACGGCGGTCTAGTGGTTAGCGCACAGACCTCACAGGTACCCGGACCCGGGTTCAATTCCATCGGCCATCTCTCTCCCACATTCCAAAAAACAGTGCTAGGTTAATTGGCCACTCCAAATTGTCCGTAGATATGAATGTGAGTGTGAATGGTTGTTTGTCTATATGTGCCCTGTGATTGGCTGGCCACCAGTCCAGGGTGTACCCCGCCTCACGCCCGAAGACAGCTGGGATAGGCTCCACCACCCCCGCGACCCTCATGAGGACAAAGCGGTAGAAAATGAATGAAAGTTTGGAGTTGGTCTGTATTCTTCTTTTAAAATAATATCAATATCATTAATCACATCATACATTGAGTTGTGACTTTTGTACTTGCATTCAACCTGTTTTGTAACAAGATAGGATGAAAGTACTTCAAATATTGACTTGTTATCCAACCAAAACAAATACATCTCAGATTATGTAGTTTAATGGCCGCATTGCCTCAACCTTACCTTTGTTGACCTAAACAGGTTTGTAATGAGGTTTGGACATTGTTTTTTTTTCCATTCGTATAAACTACTATGTATTTTCAGGTTTGGTGATGAAGACTGATAACCTTCAGAAGATTCCATTTGTTTGGCATACCATGCCAAGTGAGGAGTATATCGAGAAAGCCAAGGGAAGAGGAGACGTGAAGACATTTGACTTCATACACATGATCCAGGTACATCTAGTTAGCTGTTCAACTACAGGGCCGCACGGTGGACGAGTGGTTAGCATCTTTGCAACATAGTCAGGAGATTGGGAAGACCTGATATAAAACTCTGGTATAAACAAACACTGTTGCCCTAACAATGCTGCCCCGCGGCTCTCATTGCATTGGGCGGCGTAAACAAACCACACCATATTGGACGCTAACCAAGTGAGCAAAGGCAAATTTTATAGACATGGATGTTAACCGAAAACCACACTAACCGGGACAAGTTGTTTACAGAGGTACACTGTATATAAAAATCAACGTGGTTTCTCGCATCCTTTGATTTTTTATTTTAGTGTGCGGTCATCTGTGGAAAAAGTTTGGACACCCCTGGTTTTGGGGGTAAACATTCATTGATATGTTAATTTCAAGATTTTCCCTCACATGAAATGTCTAATAGAGGGGTCTCAAACTCAATTTACATGGGGGCCACTGGAGCTCGGGTCTGGGTGAGACTGGGCCGCATCAGATTTTCCAAAAAAAAACAACGCATTTATTAAAAACAAAAAATTTTGAAAAACTTGCTTTGGTTCCAATTTTCTACAATAAAAGCTCTGATAAAACATTCCACTGTTCTCAAATATCTTACTTTTTATTTTTCTACAAAAAAATAAGATGAAAAATAAATCAAGAATAAAGAAAATCAATCAATCAGTAATAAATAAATATAATAATAATAATAATAAAACGGCAAATAATAAAAACTTAAGAAACCACATATAGTTGGTGGGTAGACAAATTATTTTTTTCAGATTAAAATGAACAAAGCATTATTAGAGCCCTGTAGACATGACAAAACACGACTATAGTCACATTTATACTCTTTTTATTTACAACATATTGCGCAACTGCAGGGTCTTGAGACACATGCTAACTCGCAAACTAGAGAGCTAGCGACCTAAACGGTAGCCTCCAAGTTATTTCCTTTAAACTTAAAAAGCCAAAAACTTACCACTTCCACACGGATAGGGAGGATAACTATTAACAGTTATTTAACCTTTAACATGAACATTGATCAAACGTAATAATTTTTTCTGGGTATATGATACCATACAGCATCCATATCAAACTTGCGCGGGCCGCACTAACATTAAACATTCATATCAAGGCGGGGGCCTCAAACTAGTGTCCTGCGGGCCACATTTGGCCCCACGGGCCGCGTGTTTGAGGTCTAATAAGTAGTATAGCTGACATGCTCTTTAGACTGCAAACTAGGCGACACCAATGATGTGCTGTCACGGCAGGGCCTCACTTGTCATTACGAAAAAATAAGTAAATAAATAGTTTTTTTGTTTTGACAGCAGCAGCACCAGTCAAATTCAAAATATTGTTATGCTCTGCTGAATGAAGAAAGAGGAAAAAGCAAGCTTAACATTCCTTCTAACTGTGTTTACAGATGCTGTACTATGTGGACGACCTGACAGAAACAATCAAATTCTACCACAGCCTTCTGAACAAGAATGGCAGGCTCATGATCATCATAGAAAGCGGTAAGTTTGAATAACTTTCAATGATCAACTGTAAGATACATACGTAACTGTAAAATCACGAGTGCATTAGTGGTGTGACCACTGGTTAATTGTCTGCAATTTTTGAACATTAATACACAGTGCAAACTGCACATAATGAGTCATTTCATGGCTATAAATAATGAATAAAGTAAAACTCAATTGCACTGACTAACACTACAAACATATTGACTACTGTATATACTAATACAAAAAGATGCGTATTAAAATATTAAAAATAACAGGTCCGACAACAATGAGTCCATGTAACAGCAGGACTATTTTGGAAATAGATAAACATTAAGTATCAATATTTTTATTGATGAATAAACTCCATTGAAGTGTTTTTGTTTTTAAAATAATACATTTCCTGATGCAAAACAGCCACTTCAGGCTGGGACACCCTATGGAGGACTTTCCCAAAAGAGTTGTGCAATGAGATGCTCCCCGAGTATCGTTCATCTTCAGACGTCTTGGCCTCCCTGAAGAGTCTGGGTCTGAAATACGAGGAGCATTGCATCCCCAACACCTTTGACATCACCGAGTGCTTCGATCCAAACAGCAAGACGGGACAACGTCTGATTAGTTTCATGACAGGCAGAGAACATTTCTACCAGTCGTTCACACCACAAATAAGAGCTGAAATACTAAACCTTCTCAGGAGCAGGTGTGGCACACAAAAGGAGGGCAAAGTATATTTCAACAGCAACCTGAGCTGTATATTTGTTCACGCTTGAACCCGTTTCGCTCTGATTATCGCTGATCCACTAAACTGACCATGTACTCAAATGCTATAAGAAATAGCGCTGCAACGATTAATCGACAATCCAGTTAATCAACAACTAAAAGTGATACTACCAATATCTATGGCTGTTGCTGTCCAGCGCAGGCCATATCAACTTGCTACGTGCTACATTTACTTGTGTGAAGTAAAATTGTAATTTGCAGTAACCATCACCAACTGTCTGTGACTCTTATAATGTTTGTGTGTGTTTTATGATACATGAAGTACAGCCTACATTGGAATTATAATTATAATGAGTCATATTATTATGAGTGGTTAGCGCGCAGGCCACACAACTAGGAGACCCGAGTTTGATTCCACCCTCGGCCATCTCTGTGTGGAGTTTGCATGTTCTCCTTGTGGGTTTTCTCTGGGTACTCCGGTTTCCACCCACATTCCAAAAACATGCTAAGTTAATTGGCGACTCCAAATTGTCCATAGGTATGACTGTGAGTGTGAATGGTTGTTTGTCTATATGTGCCCTGTGATTGGCTGGCCACCAGTCCAGGGTGTACCCCGCCTCTCGCCCGAAGACAGCTGGGATAGGCTCCAGCACCCCCGCGACCCATGTGAGGATAAGCAGTAGAAAATGAATGAATGTGCCTTTACTTTAGTAGTTGATTGTCATTTTTAGTTGACTCTCTATGTACTATACAGGTCTGTACAATATTAGCATTAAGTGCATATCCAGCTTTATTTTTAGTTTTGTTACTCACAATTAATTGATTATTACGAATCTACAACTTGAAAAAAAACCATTCACATTTCAACTTCATGTTACTAAAATTATTTGTCTTTATAATATTAATTCGCTCATTTTCTATCGCTTGGGGTGCTGGAGTAGTGGACTGGTGGCCAGCCAATCACAGGGCACTTATAGACAAACAACCATTCACACTCACATTCATACCTATGGACAATTTGGAGTCACCAATTAACCTAGCATGTTTTTGGAATGTGGGAGGAAACCGGAGTACGCGGAGAAAACCCATGCATGCATGGGGAGAACATGCAGGGTAGGATTGAGTCTTTATAATATTATAATAATATTATAATATATATAATAATAATAATATTATAATAATATATATTTTCATGTTCTTGCTAAATTAAGATCCGGGCCACAAATGGACCCTGGGCTGCACTTTGGACACCCCTTGACTACAGTGTTATAATTGGTGGATAAAATCCACAATGGTGCTTTTTTTGTGCAGTCATTTCTAGACAGACATAGATAAATGGCTCATTTGCATTAAAGTGACACACAAAACAGTCTTTACACTTATGGCTTATTAAGCTGTCTAAAGGGTAGATTTGCCGTGACACACTTACAGTACACTATTATGCCATTTTAAATTGCTGAAAAATAATATAATATGAGCGCTTTCATTCTAAATTAATTAAAAATACATTCAAAAGTATTGAGACGCACCATCGCATCTGAAACCTAAGCAGCTGTTGCACCTTAAGTCCAGCAGATGGCAGTACATGTGCAAAAATGAAACACACCACCTATGTGCGTTTTAAAAAGTGTCCAGCAGAGGGCACAATGACCTGCCATTTAAATACATTAACATCCCATCAAAAAGAGAAAACAGTAACCTTAACCAAAAGTTGTTTATTCATAATTACTCATCGTGATTCATGACTTTAAAGGAAACACTTTATGGTGTGACTGCACACACACACACACACACACACAATTATATGTCAACCTGCTGAGGTCTTGTCTCAGGCTAATCTTGCAAATGTGTTCTGGCTGCTCATTTAGCTCATTAGCTTTAATAGATAGGTAATTGAAATTCATCAGAAATTCTTGTCGGTGCACTCCCTCTCTCTCCCCCCCTGCAAAAAAACCCATCCCCTACCCATGTCAGTGGGTTTTCAGCACCTGCTCAGGCTTCATTAAAGAAGGTCCTCAACGGGCCCTCACATATCGTCGAGTGACAGAGCATTAGTCACCGAGATAATCAACCTCAACACACTCACCACAGAAGATAAGCGCATTCACAATGATCACCTGTGAGAAAACATAGGATCTGACACCACTTTCATGTATTTAGCGTGCATGTTATGATAATTAGCCACATGCGGTCAATGGAGGTTTTTATGTTGTGAAGTGGTGAATCCATCACCGCAGTGTACACGTTCGAGGCTGCACATGTGCCAACACATATGACTGCGAGACCCCTTCAGGTGAAGTTCTTCATCCGGAAAGAAACCGACCTGCTTCAGTCCATCTGGCCCAGCGATCAGAGATGAACCTTCTGCCTCTGGCTCAGCTTAATGAGCAAAGGTCTTCTTTATTATTTTATCTGACGAGGTTGACTTAATATGGTCATTTTGTCCACTGCATTGGGTGTTAAATTCTTTAAAAAAAATACCCATCTTATTTAAATAAGAACATTAATAAGCACATTGAATTAAAAAAAAATCTATGTTTTTATCATATTTAGAGTTGTTTTTTAATATTGTTCATAAGGAGTATATGTCAATACACGCACACACACATTTTCGGTACTTGTTTTGTGTACGTCTATGCAAATTAGTTAAGCATCTGGTTAAGCATGTGGTATCATCCGCAAATAATACCAGCTTTAAGTCTTTTGTGATATCTCCAATGTTACGAAAGACTTAAAGCTGGTATTATTTGCGGATGATACCACTGCTTTTTGTTCTGGAGGGAGTACAGACGAAATCATTAGAAAGGTCAGAGAAGAAATGGCCATACTAAAAAGGTGGTTTGATAATAATACATTGTCCTTGAACCTAAGTAAAACTAAAATCATGCTGTTTGGTAACAGCAGAAAGGACACGCACCAGCAAATACAAATAGACGGTGTGGACATTGAAAGGGTGGACGAAAATTAAATTTCTGAGGATCATAATAGATGAATAAGCTGGAAACCTCATATTACAAATATACAACATAAGGTAGCCAGAAATATTTCAGTATTGAACAAAGCAAAATTTGTTCTCAATCAGAAATCACTCCACACTCTTTATTGTTCTCTGGTTCTACCATATCTTACTTATTGTGTGGAAATATGGGGTAATAACTATAAAAGCAATCTTCACTCGCTAAATGTACTGCAAAAATGGTCAGTAAGGATAATTCATAATGCCGCCTACAGAGAACATACTAACTCCTTATTTCTAAAATCACAAATACTTAAACTTGCTGATATAGTTCATCTTCAAACAGCTAAAATAATGCATAAGGCTAAAAATAACCAATTACCTAAAAATGTCATCCAATACTTCTCTACAAGAGAGGAGAAATATGATCTCAGGGAAGAACTACATTTGAAACACTTATATGCTAGGACTATGTTAAAAAGCCATAGCATTTCAGTATGTGGAATCAAACTATGGAATGGATTGAGTAAGGAAATCAAACAATGCACAACGATGAGCCAATTCAAGAAACAATACAAGCAGTTGATGTTTGCTAAATACAAGGATGAAGAGTCTTGAACCAGTCATGATGTGCTATATATATCACTATATTGACACTTACTATGGTACCCATTATGTCATTGGATGGTCATATCACCTCGTACTTCGGACAATCACAGGGCACATATAGACAAACAACCATTCACACTCACATTCATACCTATGGACAATTTCATTCATTCATTTTCTACCGCTTTTCCTCATGAGGGTCGCGGGGGTGCTGGAGCCTATCCCAGCTGTCTTCAGGCGAGAGGCAGGGTACACCCTGGACTGGTGGCCAGCCAATCACAGGGCACATATAGACAAACAACCATTCACACTCACATTCATACCTATGGACAATTTGGAGTGGCCAATTAACCTAGCATGTTTTTGGAATGTGGGAGGAAACCGGAGTACCCGGAGAAAACCCACGCATGCACGGGGAGAACATGCAAACTCCACACAGAGATGGCCGCGAGTGGAATCAAACTCGGGTCTCCGAGCTGTGTGGCCTGCGCGCTAGCTAACCACTCATAATAATATAACATAATAAGCAGCATAGAAAGTGGATGGACGCTTGAATAAGGATTCCTACTTCAGGGAAATTCACTTATCACAGTCATGTGTTGATGCAATTAACCATGATAAACGAGGGATTGCTGTATTTTAATTTTTAATTAATAATTTTTTTTTTAAATTCTGGCTTTTGTCGAAAGAAAATGTTTATGGCACTTTTTCTACAAGTTGTATTACATGTCGGAGTATTTCCTTCATATTTTCTTAAACTATGTTTATAATGTGGGCGAGTAGTTAGCGCACAGACCTCACAGCTAGGAGACCAGGGTTCAATTCCACCCTCGGCCATCTCTGTGTGGAGTTTGCATGTTCTCCCCGTGCATGCGTGGGTTTTCTCCGGGTACTCCGGTTTCCTCCAACATTCCAAAAACATGCTAGGTTAATTGGCGACTCCAAATTGTCCATAGGTATGAATGTGAGTGTGAATGGTTGTTTGTCAATATGTGCCCTGTGATTGGCTGGCCACCAGTCCAGGGTGTACCCCGCCTCTCGCCCAAAGACAGCTGGGATAGGCTCCAGCACCCCCGCGACCCTCGTGAGGAAAAGCGGTAGAAAATGAATGAATGAATGTTTATAATGTGTCCTTTACACGATATTATTTTGAGAGAAGATCAGTATCGGTTGATACTAAACAAGACTCAGATGTCTGTATTTGGAGCATCACAATCACACTACTAATAAGTCAATGAGTGTCTACCCGTAGTTTGTGGTTGTTTCCAAAGCTGCACCACAAACCACCAACTTTAGCTCCACTCGGTTATTGTCTGCACATTTGTCAGGGAAAAAAAAAATCCACTTATCTTGGAGGACAAACCACCGATGGCATCTGGGTATTTTTTTCGCAGCGTGGATATTCAGCGCTTGACCAAATTCCCTCTTTAGATGTTTATCTACTTGAATATGGCTTCTCTTCACTTCTCTCCACTTCTCTCCACACCAGGGCCAGAGTCTTCTTCTATCAGCCATCATGTCAGAGTAGCTCTGTGAGACCCAGCCACACATAAAGTGGCCCCTAAAATACATCAGACACCCTCTAATGGGCAGAGGCTGCGACCGGGCCTTGAAATATAGCTCTGATATCAGTCCTGTAAATGGCTGGCCTCTGTGACATATTTCATCCTGGAGAATTAGTCCTGTTTAGGAACTGCTGTTATATAGCAGCTGTCCTCCACAGGACTTGGTCCAGCACAATATGCTCGTTTGATGGACGACAACTGAGCTTCCCGCCCTCCCTTTCTTTAAATTCCGCTCGATAATGCCACTAGTGAATGAGGTGAACATCCCGGTTACTGAATTCGGCTTTTCTCTCTGCCGGAGCTTGAACTTTGCTGCAGAGGAGCGATGCCAAACGTGCTGGCTTGAATCAATTTAAGCCGATTAAGCGCGAATCAGAAAGGGTGCAAAGTGGTGACTCGGCTGTAATCACGTTGATGTTTGTCTGTGTCATTAATCTAGCGGTTCAAGGCCTTGCTGGTCGGATCCTCGGCACCACTCCTGTGTGGGGGTGACTGTGGACTAGTTGCATCGATAAGCACTTGTTTTTTTTCGCTGTGCTACAGATTGGACCAGATGTTACACACAAGGATAAATCTGACCAGAAACATCACTAATTGGGCCAGAGTTCATGCCATGATTAGTTACGCATCAGCCTTTCATCAGCATTTCATTTAGTGCAGTGGTCTCAAACATGCGGCCCGCGGGCCAAACGTGGCCCGCAGGACACTAGTTTGAGGCCCCCCGCCTTGATATGAAAGTTTAATATTAGTGCGGCCCGCGCAAGTTTGATATGGATGCTGTATGGTATCATGTACCCAGAAAATATTATTACATTTGATTAATGTTCATGTTAAAGGTTAAATAACTGTTAATAGTTATCCTCCCTATCCGTGTGGAAGTGGTAAGTTTTTGGCTATTTAAGTTTAAAGGAAATAACTTGAAGGCTACCGTTTAGGTCGCTAGCTCTCTAGTTTGCGAGTTAGCATGTGTCTCAAGACCCTGCAGTTGCGCAATATGTTGTAAATAAAAAAAGTATAAATGTGACTATAGTCGTGTTTTGTCATGTCTACAGGGCTCTAATAATGCTTTGTTCATTTTAATCTGAAATTTTTTTTGTCTACCCACCAACTATATGTAAGTTTTTATTATTTGCCGTTTTATTATTATTATTATTATATTTATTTATTACTGATTGATTGATTTTCTTTATTCTTGATTTGTTTATTTATTTTTCATCTTATTTTGTGTAGAAAATAAAAATTAAGATATTTGAGAACAGTGGAATGTTTTATCAGAGCTTTTCTTGTAGAAAATCGGAACCAAAGCAAAGTTTATTAATTTTTCAGTTTTTAATAAATGCGTTTTTTGTTTTTTTTGGAAAACCTGATGCGGCTCAGTGTCACCCAGACCCTAGCTCCAGTGGCCCCCAGGTAAATTGAGTTTGAGACCCCTAATTTTGTGTATTGTGTGCTAACGATCCCTATACAGTAATCCCTCGTTTATTGACCATGATAAGTGAATTTCTGTATTAATAAATTGAATATTTTTGTTACAACATAGAAAACTTTATTATGACCTTTTAAATACAGTTTTTAACATTGTTAGAGTGCTCTAAACATGAAATAACACCCCTATAGTCACATTTATAGCATATACAGTATTTGGCATTATTGTGCCTGTTGTGATTGAAACCTGCAATAAAAGCCTGTTGTTCCAGAGATCAAATCTGGTGCTTGTGTGTCTCACCAAGCATTACAGTACCATTACTGACACCTAGTGACCACTGTAGAATACCACATATCTTCATAACATCTTTGATATTTGTATTTAAATTCCTTTTGATATTTTTTTTTCGTCTTTTTAAATTAATATTATATATTTTTATTATATATTTTTCGATTATTTTTTATTCAAAATGTTACTGAGCTAAAATGTTTTATTTTTTTCTTGTTATGTTAGATTTTTGTTAGACTTTTTTTCTCTTAATATATTGACTTATTATTGTTATTATTATTTCAAGTCCTTTCTTGAATAACCTTTCATTTTTTTATATTATGACTTCATTCTATATTTTTTTAATTATTAATATTGAATATTGCTAATATTAATTAGCATGAAGTCTTAATTATAAAATTATTACTTAATATTATATATTTTTATTATATTTTCTTCTATTATTACTTTTTATTCAAAATATTACTGTGCTAAAATGTTTGATTTTTTTCTTGTTATATTTTTGTTGGACTTTTTTCTCTTAATATTTTGACTTATTATTGTCAAAGTATTGCTAATGTTTCCATTTTTGCTGTTGCTTTTTTCCCTCAGTTGTCTTGTTAAACTATATATTAAGATTGTGCATGCAGACCAATTAAGGAACAGCCACAGGCAGCAAATGCCCCCCGGGGCCACACTTACTGCACTGATAATGCTTAGTTAGATCATTTAATCTAACAATGTGCTTATTATTGTAGCTGTAGTTTGCCAGAGAGGCGTTAGTATGTTTACCATTATTATTATAGTCAATATTAAAACCCCCTTACCAGCATTATGCTGTTATACATATGTTATATGTTGCTGTTATATGTAGCCAGTGGTTTGGCCATAGTACCACCCCTTCATGGCATGTGGCGACCCAAATCGCAGAAACTCACATTTATCAAATATCTTATATTTAATGACAAGATAGCAGTTTGAATTTGATGTAGTGTAAAATAATCAATGTAGTATTTCTATTTAGGCTCAGCAAGAGACTGGACTGCCGCAACAAATGTTGCTCACAGAGCACTGTCGCCACCTTTAGGAGTACTAATACGTTATTAACTACCTCAATAATATACATATTGTTTTTTTTAAAATCAGTTTTCCATTGGATATTTACAGTGAAGAAAATAAGTATTTGAACACCCTGCTATTTTGCTATTTCTCCCACTTAGAAATCATGGAGGGGTCTGAAATTTTCATCGTAGGTGCATGTCCACTGTGAGAGAGATAAACTAAAAAGAAAAATCCAGAAATCACAATGCATGATTTTTTAACAATTTATTTGTGTGATACAGCTGCTAATAAGTATTTGAACACCTGAGAAAATGAATGTTAATATTTGGTACAGTAGCCTTTGTTTGCTATTACAGAGGTCAAACGTTTCCTGTAGTTTTTCACCAGGTTTGCACACACTGCAGGAGGGATCTTGGCCCACTCCTCCACACAGATCTTCTCTAGATCAGTCAGGTTTCTGGGCTGTCGCTGAGAAACATGGAGTTTGAGCTCCCTCCAAAGATTTTCGATTGGGTTCAGGTCTGGAGACTGGCTGGGCCATGCTAGAACCTTGATATGCTTCTTACGGAGCCACTCCTTGGTTTTCCTGGCTGTGTGCTTCGGGTCGTTGTCGTGTTGGAAGACCCAGCCACGACCCATCTTCAATGCTCTGACAGAGGGAAGGAGGTTGTTCCCCAAAATCTCACAATACACGGCCCCAGTCATCCTCTCTTTAATGCAGTGCACTCGTCCTGTCCCATGTGCAGAAAAACACCCCCAAAGCATGATGCTACCACCCCCATGCTTCACAGTAGGGATGGTGTTCTTCGGATTGTACTCTTCATTCTTCTTCCTCCAAACACGCTTATTGGAATTATGACCAAAAAGTTCTATTTTGGTCTCATCTGACCATAAAACTTTCTCCCATGACTCCTCTGTATCATCCAAATGGTCATATGCAAACTTAAGACGGGCCTTGACATGTGCTGGTTTAAGCAGGGGAACCTTTCGTGCCATGCATGATTTCACATCATGACGTCTTAGTGTATTACCTACAGTAACCTTGGAAACGGTGGTCCCAGCTCTTTTCAGGTCATTGACCAAGTCCTGTCGTGTAGTTCTGGGCTGATTCCTCACCTTTCTTAGAATCATTGAGACCCCACGAGGTGATATCTTGCATGGGGCTCCACTCCGATTGAGATTGACCGTCATGTTTAGCTTCTTCCATTTTCTAATGATAGCTCCAACAGTGGACCTTTTTTCACCAAGCTGCTTGGTAATTGCTCCGTAGCCCTTTCCAGCCTTGTGGAGGTGTACAATTTTGTCTCTGGTGTCTTTGGACAGCTCTTTGGTCTTTGCCATGTTACAAGTTAAAGTCTTACTGATTGTATGGGGTGGACAGGTGTCTTTATGCAGCTAACGACCTCAAACAGGTGCATCTGATTCAGGATGATACATGGAGTGCAGGTGGACTTCTAATGGGCAGACTAACAGGTCTTTCAGGGTCAGAATTCTAGATGATACACAGGTGTTCAAATACTTATTTGCAGCTGTATCACACAAATAAATTGTTAAAAAATCATGCATTGTGATTTCTGGATTTTTCTTTTTAGTTTATCTCTCTCACAGTGGACATGCACCTACGATGAAAATTTCAGACCCCTCCATGATTTCTAAGTGGGAGAAATAGCAAAATAGCAGGGTGTTCAAATACTTATTTTCTTCACTGTATAGGTAATGTCGGTGTACCCAATTCTGTGCCGTAAAAAGTCACTTAATAGGAAAATGAAACAATTTGCGATTCTAACTCTGAGCCATTTGCTCTTGAATAAACAAGCACCTGACACTTTGTCACTCATGTCAACTGAAAAAGCTCCCGAGGAGCATCCTCCTTAATTACAGTGAAGTTTACCTGCACCTAACCCCGTGTTTGAGTCCGTGCTTGTCATTTATTTTAATTAAAAAAAAGAAGCTCCATTCCATTGTTGTGCTCAACATGTCCCTTGGATTCCTTTTGCTATGTTACTTTTAGGCAAAATCACAAATCAATGTGTCATTCCTCATCTTGCAAAGATGGCTTATACCTCGGGACTGTTTCTGGTCAGTATTTATGTGTAAACACAATATTTTACTGAATTGTGTATGCAAAGGTAAGGTTTCATCAATAAACTCCATTTTTGATGTTGGTCACTTTGCCCTAAGGAGTTGTTTGCCCTACAAGAACAGAAGTCTTTAAATCAATGGAAGTTAACATTTAGATGCTCACTGATGCTGTTTCGGGGGAGAAGAGCAGAAATCTGCAGAGCGCTCTAGCTTGAAATTGCCTAAATCAAAGATACGGAATATTTACAGTTTGAAGGCTCGATACTGTATATTGACAGAGACCTTTAAAAAAAAACCCAATAGGACTGCAATCGGGCGGCACGGCGGTCGAGTGGTTAGCGCGCAGAGTTCACAGCTAGGAGACCAGGGTTCAATTCCACCCTCGGCCATCTCTGTGTGGAGTTTGCATGTTCTCCCCGTGCATGCGTGGGTTTTCTCCGGGTACTCCGGTTTCCTCCCACATTCCAAAAACATGCTAGGTTAATTAGCGACTCCAAATTGTCCATAGGTATGAATGTGAGTGTGAATGGTTGTTTGTCTATATGTGCCCTGTGATTGGCTGGCCACCAGTCCAGGGTGTACCCCGCCTCTCGCCCAAAGACAGCTGGGATAGGCTCCAGCGCCCCCGCAACCCTCGTGAGGAAAAAGCGGTAGAAAATGAATGAATGAGTGAATCAAAGGACTGCAATCTATTTGAGGTGGGGTGTGTCTGGCTCAGGGGTTCCAATGGGTTCCATTTTCCAATGGCGATTTAGTTTAATAAATGCGACATGCATTTATTGACGTCAAATGATGCAAATGTATCTAGCTATTTGGGATCCACCCACAATGGATACGTGACCCACTTTTGTATTGTACATGTAGTTGTATTTTAGTACATTTAGCCATTTTTATGCTTGAGAATGTTTAATTTAGGCGAAAAATACATGATTTTTAAAAAAATATGCAATAATAATAGGTCTTATTAAATTTTGAAACAGCATGATTTATTTATTAATATATTTTGGAAAAACCGATACAGGCAACCGATACCGATCTTGATAATACTGATCACATACATGCAGTGTAAATGTTCTAATGTGCTACTGGCTATATTACGGGTTCTTGTGAGAGCTTTCAAAATGTTGAGGGGATCGTTTCAAATCAAGTATTGGCCGATACCGTCCTTTTTCACTGATATTGGTCCAATCAATCGATTCCAATCATCCAATCAAATGTGATTCAAACCTGCAATAAAAGCCTGTTGTTCCAGCGATCAAGCCTGGTGCTTGTGTGTCTCACCAGACATTACAGTAATATTACCGACACCTCGTTACCAGACTATTACATATCATCACAATGTCTTTGAATGCATCTTCTGAATACCTATTGTATTGTATATGTACGTAGTTGTATTTTAGTACATTTAGCCATTTTTAAGCTTGAGAATGTTTAATTTAGGCGAAAAATACATGAAATTAAATTTTGAAACAGCATGATTTATTTATTAATATATTTTGGAAAAACCGATACAGGCAACCGATACCGATCTTGATAATACTGATCACATACATGCAGTGTAAATGTTCTAATGTGCTACTGGCTATATTAGGGGTTCTTGTGACAGCTTTCAAAATGTTGAGAGGATCGTCTTAAATCAAGTATCGGCCGATACCGTCCTTTTTCACTGATATTGGTCCAATCGATTGATTCCAATCATCCAATCAAATGTGATTCAAACCTGCAATAAAAGCCTGTTGTTCCAGCGATCAAGCCTGGTGCTTGTGTGTCTCACCAGACATTACAGTAATATTACCGACACCTCGTTACCAGACTATTACATATCATCACAATGTCTTTGAATGCATCTTCTGAATACCTATTGTATTGTATATGTACGTAGTTGTATTTTAGTACATTTAGCCATTTTTAAGCTTGAGAATGTTTAATTGAGGCGAAAAATACATGAAATTAAATTTTGAAACAGCATGATTTATTTATTAATATATTTTGGAAAAACCGATACAGGCAACCGATACCGATCTTGATAATACTGATCACATACATGCAGTGTAAATGTTCTAATGTGCTACTGGCTATATTAGGGGTTCTTGTGAGAGCTTTCAAAATGTTGAGGGGATCGTCTTAAATCAAGTATCAGCCGATACCGTCCTTTTTCACTGATATTGGTCCAATCGATTGATTCCAATCATCCAATCAAATGTGATTCAAACCTGCAATAAAAGCCTGTTGTTCCAGCGATCAAGCCTGGTGCTTGTGTGTCTCACCAGACATTACAGTAATATTACCGACACCTCGTTACCAGACTATTACATATCATCACAATGTCTTTGAATGCATCTTCTGAATACCTATTGTATTGTATATGTACGTAGTTGTATTTTAGTACATTTAGCCATTTTTAAGCTTGAGAATGTTTAATTTAGGCGAAAAATACATGAAATTAAATTTTGAAACAGCATGATTTATTTATTAATATATTTTGGAAAAACCGATACAGGCAACCGATACCGATCTTGATAATACTGATCACATACATGCAATGTAAATGTTCTAATGTGCTACTGGCTATATTAGGGGTTCTTGTGAGAGCTTTCAAAATGTTGAGGGGATCGTCTTAAATCAAGTATCGGCCGATACCGTCCTTTTTCACTGATATTGGTCCAATCGATCGATTCCAATCATCCAATCAAATGTGATTCAAACCTGCAATAAAAGCCTGTTGTTCCAGCGATCAAGCCTGGTGCTTGTGTGTCTCACCAGACATTACAGTAATATTACCGACACCTCGTTACCAGACTATTACATATCATCACAATGTCTTTGAATGCATCTTCTGAATACCTATTGTATTGTATATGTAGTTGTATTGTAGTACATTTAGCCATTTTTAAGCTTGAGAATGTTTAATTTAGGTGAAAAATACATGAAATTAAATTTTGAAACAGCATGATTTATTTATTAATATATTTTGGAAAAACCGATACAGGCAACCGATACCGATCTTGATAATACTGGTCACATACATGCAGTGTAAATGTTCTAATGTGCTACTGGCTATATTAGGGGTTCTTGTGAGAGCTTTCAAAATGTTGAGAGGATCGTCTTAAATCAAGTATCGGCCGATACCGTCCTTTTTCACTGATATTGGTCCAATCGATCGATTCCAATCATCCAATCAAATGTGATTCAAACCTGCAATAAAAGCCTGTTGTTCCAGCGATCAAGCCTGGTGCTTGTGTGTCTCACCGGACATTACAGTAACATTAACAACACCTCGTTACCAGACTATTACATATCATCACAATGTCTTTGAATGCATCTTCTGAATACCTATTGTATTGTATGTATATGTACGTAGTTGTATTTTAGTACATTCAGCCATTTTTATGCTTGAGAATGTTTAATTGAGGCGAAAAATACATGAAATTAAATTTTGAAACAGCATGATTTATTTATTAATATATTTTGGAAAAACCGATACAGGCAACCGATACCGATCTTGATAATACTGATCACATACATGCAGTGTAAATGTTCTAATGTGCTACTGGCTATATTAGGGGTTCTTGTGAGAGCTTTCAAAATGTTGAGGGGATCGTTTTAAATCAAGTATCGGCCGATACCGTCCTTTTTCACTGATATTGGTCCAATCGATCGATTCCAATCGATCTGAGCACCCCGAGTTAAAAGTTAACATTTCAGTTTCTTAATACGTGAAGCCTTTTTATTTATTTGTTTACGTTTTGTTGGTTAAAATGACCATAATACGGGCCCATAAAACACAAGCTGTCCTCAGTTTGGTCACCGCTGGTTTTCGTATTTCGCCAGGAAGTTGAAAATACAAAATACAAAAGCATTTGTGGCGACTCAAATTGAATAGTACAAATAAATAAAGCCATGCGAACTACTGTCCTGTTGGTTATCCGCTGGGTTTTATTACCGACAATTCTCTGTCGGTCTGTCAGACAGCGGTGCTAAGACGCAATCATGACACAGAACAATCCTGCCACAAGTTAATACCGACGGCGGGGATATTTGTGCTTAATCCCCATCCCTCCTATGACTTTATTCTTCTTTAGCTCTGTAATCTACATGTATATCATCTCTGCCTTTATGAAATACTGTCTCTGTCTCATTCACCGCATCTTGAATAGTCTCTGTCTCGTGGGCGTGAGCTTGATTGTGCTTAGGAAATGAAGAAGGAAACTTTGTAGTTCTATTTTAAGTCCCTGCAGTGACCCACGGCCTTAATAACGTCGGTTTCTTTTTTCCTTCCTGGTTTTCTGGCTGAACCAGATCCAGTGGAATCTTCTTTTAGCAGCATTAAGTGGTGTCTTCAGTAAAAATGATCAATGTGATGAAGAACACCATTAGTGAATTGGCTGTTATTTAACTCAACGTTTCATATTCTAGATGCTGGGCGGCACGGCGGTCGAGTGGTTAGCGTGCAGACCTCACAGCTAGGAGACCCTCGGCCATCTCTGTGTGGAGTTTGCATGTTCTCCCCGTGCATGCGTGGGTTTTCTCCGGGTACTCCGGTTTCCTCCCACATTCCAAAAACATGCTAGGTTAATTGGCGACTCCAAATTGTCCATAGGTATGAATGTGAGTGTGAATGGTTGTTTGTCTATATGTGCCCTGTGATTGGCTGGCGACCAGTGCAGGGTGTACCCCGCGTTTCGCCCCAAACAGCTGGGATAGGCTCCAGCACCCCCGCGACCCTCGTGAGGAAAAAGCGGTAGAAAATGAATGAATGAATGAATACTAGATGCTTGACTTTATTTGTCTGCTTGAGCTCCCGTGCAGCGTTTTGAAAGAAATCATGATTGATTAACGTGCGTCACTCTACACCTTCCTTACATTTGTTGCCGCGATCTGCCGATATTTGTGTCTCACAAGATTCAATTGGACTTGCAAATCAATGCGGGTATTGATGGGTGTCAAACAAAAACCATTATGGTGAACAGATCTAATTCTTCATTTAGAATTGATTTCATTTTCAATGACCCATGCACGGCCGTTGGAGCACCCAACCACCACCACCACCACTGTGATGACGTGGCACCAGGGAGACGTTATTCATCACCAACAAAATGTCCCGTCTTCACACCCTAATAAAAAGCTGAGTAATGAAGCTTCTATGGCCGCTGTCACCCCGACACTGCTTCATAAAGGATGACACAATTATATTTTACCAGCTCGCCAAAAGTGCTGACGTGAAAATCCAATAAGAACTGTGGATGAGTGTGTTGCCGTCTTAGAGACACAGCTTTCCACTATGAGCACCACACCGCCTTGAGATGTTCTTCCAGAAATATTCCCTCCTGACATTTTAGCCCCTGAAAGGTGTTTGATGGTAGTGGGCAGTAGTGATTTTCCATTAGAGGCCAGTGGGGTAGTACCTGACTACATCCAGCAGGCGCGATGTGAGGCAGTGGAAACCCCTGCCACATGCTTACAGCATACGGACTGTTATTGTGTATCCATTCATTCATTCATTTTCTACCGCTTTTTCCTCACGAGGGTCGCGGGGGGTGCTGGAGCCTATCCCAGCTGTCTTCGGGCGAGAGGCGGGGTACACCCTGGACTGGTCGCCAGCCAATCACAGGGCACATATAGACAAACAACCATTCACACTCACATTCATACCTATGGACAATTTGGAGTCGCCAATTAACCTAGCATGTTTTTGGAATGTGGGAGGAAACCGGAGTACCCGAAGAAAACCCACACATGCACGGGGAGAACATGCAAACTCCACACAGAGATGGCCAAGGGTGGAATTGAACCCTGGTCTCCTAGCTGTGAGGATTGTGTATCCAATGTTCCATATAATGAAAAAGTGTGTGAGCATACACACAAACCTGAGCATGTATCCAAAACCTGAGAGCTTCAGGTGGTCCGTCTTCTATTCTGTGGTTTCATTCAGATGGAATTATTCAAATCAAATCAACTTTATTTGTATAGCACTTTTCCTGCAAAGACATGCAACACAAAGTGCTTTACATAATTAAAACAATTACCACAATTTAAAGGAAAAAACAAAGAAACAAAAGAAAGCCCCTCCTTCCCACCCTCCATACTAGACACACACACACACCCACACACACAATCACGAGGAAATACTGGAGTTAAAAGCTGAAGACTAAGAGCATAAAAAAGGACTAAAAAGATAAAAACATAAGAAAAGTTTAAAAATATTAGTTAAAAGCCTGATTAAAAAGGTGTGTCTTAATTCTTATTTTTTTAAATATCAGTCTCCGCAGTCCTGAGGCTCTCCGGCAGGCTGTTCCACAGGTGGGGGCCATAGTGGCTAAATGCTGCCTCACCGTGGGTTTTTGTTCTGGGTTTTGGTATTGTTAAAAGGCCAGTGTCGGAGGACCGCAGGGTCCGCGGTTATTATTGTTAGAATTATTGTTCTTCTGTTCCCAGATCGGGGCGGCACAGCGGGCTAGTGGTTAGTGCGCAGACCTCACAGCTAGGAGACCAGGGTTCAATTCCACCCTCTGTGTGGAGTTTGCATGTTCTCCCCGTGCATGCGTGGGTTTTCTCCGGGTACTCCGGTTTCCTCCCACATTCCAAAAACATGCTAGGTTAATTGGCCACTCCAAATTGTCCATAGGTATGAATGTGAGTGTGAATGGTTGTTTGTCTATATGTGCCCTGTGATTGGCTGGCGACCGACTCGCCCGAAGACAGCTGGGATAGGCTCCAGCACCCCCCGTAACCCTTGTGAGGAAAAAGCGGTAGAAAATGAATGAATGAATGTTCCCAGATCTTTTATTTGCTTTAGCTCGGTGAGTGGGTGGGGCACTGCCCATTTGTTTTGCCATAATACGGGTTTAGCAAGCAGCATTTAGCTCTCTTAACTCCACTGCGAAGTAGTAGGGGATCTCAGTGATCTCAGCAAGGGACATTTTCTGTTTTGGAGGTTTAGGGACCCCCCCAAACGTGGGGAATTAAATTGTAGAACGAATGAAGGTCAACTTGACCTGAGGTCATCATGTAAAAAGTTTATTTAGAAGGTCATGAATAGGTTTTCTATGATTCATAAATAAAGAATCCTACTTTGTGGAAATTTGTTTATCATGGTTGGGTCTGGATCAGATTAACTGTGATAAATAATAAAAAAAAGGGACTGTAAGTGCTTCTCAATTTCCTTCTAAAAGCACGTCACCTGCCTCAGACAGAACAGATTCTAATCCTAGATTAGCATCAGTCCGTCAGCTCGGTGCATTTTTGTTTCAAGTATGATGGATGCTGACATTAAAGGAAGGGCGCTCCCTCCCTAAACATGGACTCTTGCATATTGAGAAAGTGATGTTGCAGTCCTTTGTCAAGGCCTTGCTGTTTTCCAATGGCACCATGTTGCTGTTTCTTAGTCGACGGCGGCAGGATTTTTTTTTTTCTTCCTTTTTCGAGAGAGATACATCTGGCCTTGGATAATCTCTCCTTAGTCATTTGCTGTGTAATACATGCAAAGCTGTGCTTCATGTAATTCCCCGACTGTTCTTTTTTTCACCCCCGTCAAGGGTAAGAATATACCGTTTAGTATGACAGTACTAAAAAAAAAAAAGAAAAACATTACCATTGTCAGCAATTATTTGTCAGCTTGTTTATTGATGTTTTTATTAAGGCTGTCTACTGATGTTTGTGAGCAATAACCGAAGCTTTAGATTATATTATATATTATATATTCATTCATTCATTTTCTACCGCTTTTTCCTCACAAGGGTCCCAGCCTATCCTAGCCTATCCTGTCTTTGGGCGAGAGGCAGGGTACACCAGCCAGCCAATCACAGGGCACATATAGACAAACAACCATTCACACTCACATTCATACCTATGGACAATTTGGAGTGGCCAATTAACCTAGCATGTTTTTGGAATGTGGGAGGAAACCGGAGTACCCGGAGAAAACCCACGCATGCACGGGGAGAACATGCAAACTCCACACAGAGATGGCCGAGGGTGGAATTGAACCCTGGTCTCCTAGCTGTGAGGTATGCGCGCTAACCACTAGACCACCGTGCAACCCGCTGTGGGATCACTTTAAACATATCATGCTATCGATTTAGCTTGAGCTTTTTTTAGCTTAGAGTTTTTTTATAAAAAACTCGTCCGCCGTGCGCCCTATTATATATTTTATATATATATATATTTTATGGCATCATTAGGCTTATTTTAGGGGGGCTTCAGACCCCTAAAATGTTCTTAAGCCCCCCTAAATAATTTGATATTTTTTATAGATTTCTTTTTTTTTTACGAAAAAAATCTCTGACAAATTTTATATAATAGGTCAAAAGCAGGCTAATAAGCAAGCCAATAAGCAGACTAATACAAGTCTGCTTATAATCAGATGAATAATGATGATAGTAATAATAATATTCTAATTAATAATATAATAATGATTATTATATAATTGATCACTGTCCACTGGACAGAATGGTTGCAGAGCTTGAGCAGCGGTTTTGCAGTGTAGATTGTGTGTACTTGTGTACATTTAGTGGTGGCCTAAAACAATTGAGTATCTCTACTAAATCTGTCCAAATGTGGCAAAGTTATCCTGGTTCTTGTTCCTTATTTGTTTTTTTTTTTGGATATTTTGATTTTTTAGATTTTTTTTGAATGTCTGCTACATTCATTCATATCCTCTGCACCTCCTGTCTTCAGAACCTAGTGACGCCCCTGATATATATATGTATATAAAATTATTCAAAAGCCATAACACAATGATACATTGGTGTTCTTGATAACATACGTACATAAGGTGTGATGTTCTAATAATGTGTTGCTAAAGTAAATCAGGGCCTAAGTGAGACTGAATAACATGCAATGTTAATGGTAATGGAATGTGCAGTCTCACGCCTGACAAATAGAACGAACCTGCAGCGGCTCACTTGTTTATTTATTAACAAAGGAATTGTCTGCTTCACTTTGCTATCACTGAGGCTTGACAGCTGCAGACTCCAGGTGATGCATGAGCCAATATGTGGACTGGAGAGAGCTCAACGTCGCACATCAATATGAAAATCAGTTTCTGGCAGAAATAGCCCAGGGCAGTACATCCAGCTCCAAAAAGTGACTAATCTTTGGGTCATAAACCCTGCACAAGACGCCTAGGGTCTTTTTTTTTTTCTTTCCGAGAGACAGCATTCACAAATGCCATCATTTTCCATTCCACAAGCCAAGGACTTCACTCCTTGCATTAGCAGATTTCTTTTAATAGTGTGTGAAATAGCAAGGTTGCCAGAAGTAGGCAAGAGCAAATAAAATGGGGAAGAAGGAGGAGGGGAATAGTGTAAGGTGACCTTAGTCTCTGGAGCACCAGATTAAAAACTTCAAATGCTCCGCCAGAGGCTCTCCTAAAGAAACAAAAAGACCACAGGCACAATGTGACAGTGGATGAAGGTGGTTACCAAATATCTTCTTCTTACAGAGAGGGATTAGACATTTCATAAGGCAGTGGTAGTCCCATTGGTGCGCTTATTAGTTTGCATATTATTACTCAAAACTATACACTACGTGTCTGCTCATGTGTCGCTTTTTCTTACTTTAGAAAGTTCTTTGCTCTGCTCGGGATTTGAAGCACACTATTATCAAAAGCTACTGTTTTTTTAATATATATATATATATATATATATATATATGTATATGTATAAAGCGTGTGGCTTTTTAATGGTGTTCAGAGCAACCAAAGTTAATGGCGGTGCTACAATGGTAGGGCAGAGTGGTATCTATAATATGAAAGTCAAGTTCATTCAGCCGACTTACACATTGTAATGAATATTAATGCAAACATTTAAATATTCTCCATTTGCAGAGTATACAACAATTATGTTCAGTTTCTCTCAATATTTTGGTAAGTTCAAGCAGAATGATGAAGTGCATTTGCACACCATTGTAAACCACAACCACAATAATACACATATTATCAATACCTGCATATATTGTTGTGATTATATCTCTTTCATTGGCTCCATTTTGGGTTATTTTGCAGCCATGATCAAGCAGAGCCTCGAGGTTAAAAATTCTTATTGAATATAAGAAATAACTCATGGCAAAACACTAAGGTGGTGTCCATTTTGTTTGTGTTACAGCAGACCTTATAGAACAAATTATTAACACAAACTGAGGTAGTGCTTTTAGATTAGTTTGTGAAAAGAAATTATGTTTAATAACCCAAATGATCACTTAATCACCAAGATGTCACCAAGAAAGGACGCAACTTAAGGAAGCAAGGGAAAAGTCAATGCATTTGGAGCGCCAACTGCGAATTCAGCATCAAAATGGAGGACTGGCGGAAGCAAAAGTACTGTAAATTCAATATAAGCCACACCCACCGTATTTAAAGATACATATTTTTTGTACATAAAGTACATGGGGCGCACTTACATTACATTTCCGACCTACACTCCCAGCCTCACTTGTTTTTCCATGTTCAAAAGCTGCTGCAGTCCAAGCAAACCAAGCAAAAGCTGTGGTAATTCTAGACTTGATCAAACTTACTTAAGATTTGTCAGATCAAAAATGATGCCTGCATAAAACTACAACACTACAAAACATGTGATATGAGCTTCCATTCAGGAAATGTACTACTTTCTGCTTCGGCACTCTAAATATCACGGAACTGTAGTTTAGACAACAGGTTTGAAGCCGCAAAGCGTGTGGAAAAAGTAGCGAACGTCCAGAAATTACAGTACTTGTCAAAGACATCAAGGTATTGGACAAATAATAATAATAATAATAATAATTATTATTATTATTAGTAGTAGTAATAGTAGTAGTAGTAGTAGTAGTATAATAATAATAATTATTATTATTATATTATATTATTATTATAGTAATAATAATAACAATTATTATTATTAATAATAATAATAATAATAATAATAATTATTATTATTATTATTATTATTATTATTATTATTATTATTATTATTATTATTATTATTATTATTATTATTATTATTATTATATAATATAATAATTATTATTATTATTATTATTAAACGTACTCAAAGACGCTTTACAGTAAATAAAAATAGAGTTGAGTAAAAACAGAGTAAACGATGCATTAAAATATTGAAGATGACACCATCTTGCAACTCACAAAGACTTGGTTGAAACCAAAATTCAGCAATATTAAGAAACACATTCAATTCATCATCACCATTAAGCAATTGATCAATTTATGTACAGAAATTATTTATAAATCGTGTAACAATATGAAACAATTTGAAACAATATATTTACTTGAGTGTTTACATATACAGTGCTGTGAAAAAGTGTTTGATTTATTAATTTTTTTGCATGTTTGTCACACTTGGTGGTTCAGATCATCAAACACATTTAAATATTTGTCAGTGACAACAGTTTTGAAATTAAACTTTTGTTATTAAAATTAAAAAAAAAATCCAAACCTACATGGCCCTATGTGGAAAAAGTGATTGCCACCTCAACCTAATAATTGGTTGGGCCACTCTTAGCAACAATCGCAATTAAGCAATAACTTGCAATGAGTCTCTTACAGCACTGTGGAGGAATTTTGCCCCATTTTGCAGAATTGTTTTCAGGTCAGGTTAGGCCACTCCAAAGTCTTCATTTTGTTTTCAGCCATTCAGAGGTGGACTTGCTGGTGTGTTTAGGATCATTGTCCTGCTGCGGAACCCAAGTTGGTTTCAGCTTGAGGTCACCAATAGATGGCAGGACATTCTCCTTCAGGATTTTTTGGTAGACTGCAGAATTCATGGTTCCACTACACTACCACCGCCATATTTTACCGTTGTTATGATGTTTTTCCTTTTACACCAGATGTAATGGGACACACACCTTCCAAAGTCTCGTCAGACCACAGAATATTTTAGTTTTTTAGCAGTGGTTTTCGTCTTGGAGCTCACTTTTTCACACAAGCCCATAAAGGCTAGGATTTCTATTATAACAATAACAAAAATATATATTTTCTAAACTGCATTGTGCATTCAGTTGGGTTGTTGCTGACTAATATGGAAATTTGTTTGATGATCTGAAACATTTAAGTATCACAAACATGCAAAAAAATAAGAAAGCAGGAGGGGGCAAACACTTTTTCACACCACTGTATGCTGTGTATTTTGTGTTTGCCTGTCTTGTAATTGTAATTATTTCTATTCATACGAACACATTCCCATTTTATCACTTTTAATAAATGTTAATCCTATAGCATCATTATTTTCTCATCTACTTGCTTCTTGGTAATGGTAATGGTAATGGTAATGGTTTTATTTCATTTGAACATGCATCAGATTACAATTGAATGCATCACATAATCAGTTCACAGTTCCACATGTCCAAAAGGAGTAGGAAGAAGCAAAGCTTATTAAATCCTACCCCTCCATCTGGTACTTTTACAATCAGTAACTGTTACATTTGTTCACTTCCTGCTTTCCATAATACAGTTTAAGTTTTTTTTTTGTTTGTTTGTTTTGTTTGTTTTTAATAATGTACCTCGTACCGAAGTACGAGGTGATATGACCATCCAATGACATAATGTGTACCATAGTAAGTGTCAATATCGTGATATATATAGCACATCATGACTGGTTCAAGACTCTTCATCCTTGTATTTAGCAAACATCAACTGCTTGTATTGTTTCTTGAATTGGCTCATCGTTGTGCATTGTTTGATTTCCTTACTCAATCCATTCCATAGTTTGATTCCACATACTGAAATGCTATGGCTTTTTAACGTAGTCCTAGCATATAAGTGTTTCACATTTAGTTCTTCCCTGAGATCATATTTCTCCTCTCTTGTAGAGAAGTATTGGATGACATTTTTACGTAATTGGTTATTTTTAGCCTTATGCATTATTTTAGCTGTTTGAAGATTAACTACTATATCAGCAAGTTTAAGTATTTGTGATTTTAGAAATCTTGATGTTTTTCTTTTTTTTTGCGCTTTGCTGGAATAATCTACAAATTATGGTAATCCTAGTTGCTACTAGGCTCTTCTTTTTAATTTTTAAGTCCAGTCCTAATGTTTCTGCGGCATTGTGCTTGTTTTCCACCTGCACGGTCTCTCGCATGCTGTCACGTTTTGAGCATGATTCATTATAGGTGAACAGGCGGCGCTCCCCCAGTCTCTCCAGTGGCTGGATGATAACTCAGCTCACTTAATTACAGACTCAGCTTCCCAGAAAGAAAACAGCAAGAAAACGATTTCACTCAAGAGGAAAGTGAGACAATGGCTCTCCAAATCCTTGAATGGATTTCTATCTCCAAAGCTCATGGTGAAGACAATTTGAACTGTAACATCGCTGGGTGCTTTAATTACTCTTCAATGACTTCAGTCTCAGTCCTTGACCTAGTTTAGATTCCTTATCAAAGCAGCCAGGCTCAGAAAAAAAAGATTGCTTTTTAAACTTTGTGAAGAGGGGAGGGCGGACAGGAAAGGAAGCGAGGATGCTGTTGTAGAAACGCATAAAATGAAGTGGACACCGCCCAGGGTCATTTGGAAAGCAATAGCCCATTCCAAGATGGGGCATTCTCTGAGAGCTTAAATTCCTTTTTTTGAGCCAGATGGCTGTGGAATTATACATTTTTTCATCTCAGGGTTGAACTGCAGGCTTTTGGAAGTTTTCTTGGGGTAGCCATTTTGGATTTATTTGTGTACGAGATATGGACAGGGCAACATCTGATGATACCTGAAGTTTAACACTCCTGAGTCCTTGTGGTGACTGTATGAAAGACACCCTCAAATTGTGGCAGTTTCCAATATAAAAATAATACAGCGGAAATTTGTTTTTTGTTATTTTGTCTAAAACCAAGGTCAGCGGACTTTTGTGTCTTTGCTAAATCTCATTGTTTCGCAAAAACATATTAATTAATAAACCGTGGTTTTTTTTGTCATTGAATACGGCCTGTTAGTAAAAAAATGCCTATTTAAGTAAATTTTTGATAAAAAACATTTTTTTATCAAATTTTAACCATTTTTAACCAAAATACAAATATAAGGCATTCAGGAGACACATTCCAAGATGTTGTGATGACATGTAGTATTCTACACTGGTCACTAGGTGCCAGTAATATTCTTTTTGGGCTTTTCCCTTCAGGGTCCACAACAAATCAATCCCCTCCATCCAACTCTGTCTTCTGCATCTGTCTCTCTCAGACCACCTAACCTCATGTCCTCCTTTACTTCATCCATAAACCTCCTCCTACCTGGCAGCATCCTTCTACCAATATATTCACTATCTCTCCTCTGGACATGTCCCAACCATCTCAGTCTGGCCGATAAATGACTTTCTCTCCAAGGCCTCTAACATGTAATGTCCCTCTGATGTACTCCTTCCTGATCCTATCCATCCTGGTCACTCCCAATGAGAACCTCAGCATCCTCATCTCTGCTACCTCCAGTTCTGCTTTCAGTCTTTTCCTCAGTGGCACTGTCTCTAGACCAAACAACATGGCTGGTCTCACCACAGTTTTGTATACCTTTCATTTCATTTTAGCTGAAACTCAATCTATCTATCACATCACGCCTGACACTTTTGTCCACCCGTTCTATCCTGCCTGCACGCGCTTCTTCACCTCCTTTTCACAATCTCCATTGTTCTGAATTGTTGACCCCAAGTACTTAAAATTCTCCACCTTCTGTATCTCTTCTCCTTGTAACCTCACTCTTCCACTTGGGTCCTTCTCATTCACACACATACTGTATACTCCGTCTAGCGCAGAGGTGGGCAAATATTTAGACTTGTGGGCCACATTAAGTTAATACAATTGTTTGGGGGGCCAGAATATATATTTAACACAGACACAATATTTTATGCTTATACTTTTCCTTTTATTTTATCTATAAAAGTGTTATACTATCAGCTGTATGTTCCAATGTCACTTTAAACATCAGACCACATCAAACTATGTAATTTAATTTTACAGTTGTGTTGTTTTTTTTTTTACTAAATAAGACATCCGACTTGCAGGTCATGTTGCCAGTTTGTATGTTAAAACTTAGAAAGCAACTGGCGGGCCGGATTCAAACACTTGGTGGGCCGCATGTGGCCCCCGGGCCGTAGTTTGCCCACCCCTGGTCTAGCGGCTAATCTCGGCAAACCTCAATTCTTCTAGCATCTCCATCACCTGTTCATACTCTCTACTCTACATATCCCAATGTCATCTGCAAACATCATAGCTTATGGAGATTCTTGTCTAACCTCATCTGTCAGCCTGTCCATCAATAGCAAACAAGAAGGGGCTCAGAGCTGATCCCTGATGTAGTCCCACCTCCACATTGCCAGCAATGCCACTATAATATTTGGTGAGACACACAAGCACCAGAATAGTTTTTTTTTTAACTGCAGGTTAGAATTATCTCTGTTGCAACCATAACCCACACTAAGCTAACACTCAACTCTGAGCCTCCTGACATCACTTCCACAAGTCTTAATTATGTCTTAAATATCATATTTGCTTTTATTATGTCTACTATATTGGGTAATATGAGTGTAAAAGTGACTATAGAGATGTTAGTTTATGTCGAGAGGATTTTAATAATGTGAAAAGCCATATTTAGAATGTCATAAACAGGTTTCCTGTGCTCTAACTATTATGATATTCAATTTATAATTCAGCAGTCCGATTTTGCAGAAATTCTCTTATCACAGTTGCATCTGGCACCAATTAACCGCTATAAAAGAGGGTTTACTTTATTGTTGTAGATTATACTAGAGGTTACTATTACAGAAGATTGCATCGTCTCAAAATGATCAGGGATATGAACTGGAATGGGCTGCACAGCGAATGAGTACTTAGCACACCGGCCTCACAGCTCGGAGACCCGAGTTCAATTCCACCCTCAGAGTTTGCATGTTCTCCGGGTACTCCGGTTTCCTCCCACATTCCAAAAACATGCTAGGTTAATTGGCCACTCCAAATTGTCCATAGGTATGAATGTGAGTGTGAATGGTTGTTTGTCTATACTATGTGCCCTGTGATTGGCTGGCCACCAGTCCAGGGTGTACCCCGCCTCTCACCCGAAAACAGCTGGGATAGGCTCCAGCACCCCAGAGACCCTCATGAGGATAAGCGGTAGAAAATGAATGAATGAATGAATGAATGAACTGGAATGTAAATAATTAAATATTATTTGGGATATTGGGATTAGAAAAGAAAATCAGCGATCTTCCTTCAGAAAAGAAATATTTTTTATCTGAGAATAAAAGAAAGGTCCAGCAGGTGCCTGGTGCTAGCTTTCTGCATTGTGCATGCAACATCTACCAACACACTTAAAGGTTAATTGGAAAAATTATCTGTTGAGCCCAAAACAAATGGTGCCAGAGTCCCCCTGCTGGCGGACGAGTTAATCTATGGCAGGTTTCCTCGTTGGTCCACCTGTGATCCGTCTCTGTCATTTTGCTGACAGTCCCTGCAGGCGCTTGAGAGGATGCGCTCCATCGCACCACTGTGACCGGCCTGCTAATGAATACGGAGGAGCCCGGGACGTCCAGACGCACACAAAATGGCCGGGCCGCTCGGATGCTTCTCTGGCCGGATGTTGACTCAAATGAAGCAGAACATGGCCGATAGACTGCGAGCGCACTCCCAGCCCAGACAGTGATGGGTCGGATGTTTGAAGATCGTTCAATGAAGCACAGCACTTCCCGAATGGTGAAAGGTTTATGGTGGATGTGATAGATGAGGGTTGAGTATGTATGAGGATTATGCTGTAATACGAAGAAGATGCCATGTATAATATCTTTCTAGTGAGTCCACTGTCAGTCTGAAGAACCTTCTATATTTATAAAGCTTAAATCAGAAGCACTTTCATGTGGAAATTTAGAAGGAAAACTAAAGTAACCACTGACTGATGTCCTTTTTCCTCTACCTCTTATTATTCTGCCTCATTTGTCCGCTAACTCCTCTCACATTACTCAACCAGTGAAAAACAACAACCCAACGTCAAAATGTTCAGTTCAATCAGCACACATTGGTTGCTGGTTCAATCTTCAGTCTGTGAATAGGTTTGGTGGATTATTTCAACATTTATCCAACATTTGAGTGTAACACCAGTTCCTTCTGCTTTTTTTTATTCCGCCTCATTTTGTTGTCCGCAAAACATCAAAATGTTCAGCTCATTCAGGACACTATGGCGATCTATTAGTACTTTTTTAAAAAATCCTACATTTACTCTAATTTCATATTTTGTCTGACAATTTCCCCACTGGGCGGCACGGCGGTCGAGTGGTTAGCGCGCAGACCTCACAGCTAGGAGACCAGGGTTCCATTCCACCATCGGCCATCTCTGTGTGGAGTTTGCATGTTCTCCCCGTGCATGCGTGGGTTTTCTCCGGGTACTCCGGTTTCCTCCCACATTCCAAAAACATGCTAGGTTAATTGGCGACTCCAAATTGTCCATAGGTATGAATGTGAGTGTGAATGGTTGTTTGTCTATATGTGCCCTGTGATTGGCTGGCGACCAGTCCAGGGTGTACCCCGCCTCTTGCCCGAAGACAGCTGGGATAGGCTCCAGCACCCCTGCGAAAAAAAAGCGGTAGAAAATGAATGAATGAATGAATGAATTTCCCCACTGAAATTTATTTGGCACCCTTTACTTTTTTTTTTTTTTTTTTACATTACTGTAACTTCTTATTCGACAAGACTTAAGACTTGTTTCCCAACCTGATCAAGCAAAAAGACAAAATCCTGGGAAGAAGCTTTAGCAATGTTGTTTATGCAGTGTAGTAAAGAGTGCAATGACCTCTACATTGGCGAAACCAGGCAAACAATTTCTGGATAGGGATTTTTTTCTTGAGATTTCTTCACCAAAGGTTATCTAATTCCACGGGAAGAGTGGCCATTAACAAGCTGCACAGGCAAAATTATTCAACATCAAAATATTTGGTGGCGATATTTATGAATGAATGTCTCAGCTCATTACTAACCACAGTGAGTCTCGTTTTGGTGGAGAAGAAGACATATGTTGGCAAGCAGCTGACCACAGGGCGCCTTTACCTGCAGGCACAATGTGCACACTACAGTCTGTCACAGTCTGCACACACATAAAACACTGATACTCACGGGCTATTATTATTATTACCTTCTGGATATGCTTCAGTTGCCTCAGTGTGTTCTGATCAGATGTTATATGCATTTTTTGTTCTGTGTCAGAGGTCTCCATACGGACCCATACACACGTTGGTGACACGGCACACATTCAGACAAGTAGAGGTGTGCAAATGAGTGGGCACGTGGAGGAAAAGGATACTTGGAGCAAGGCGAGGGCAGGGCTGATGAGGTAAGAGGGGATGACCATTTTCTTCATCGGCTAATCTGTTTTCTCCATCTTACCAGGTTCAGGTCATGGAAAAGACAGTAGATAGTTGTCAGTCAATTGCAGGGAAAAGATACAATCTAAATATTCAGTATTCATAGTGATTGATCACACATTTATCCATAGTTAACTCATAATTAATTGCATTGAATTGCAGATGAAACAGGTTTTTATCTATAATAAGTAGAGATGTAAATCTCTGTAGTAAACAATCTGATACACAAGTATAACCATAAATACATCAGATTTTATGTAAATATAGGCCATTATTTAATAACAAAAAATAAAATAATGTACAGTTGGAAATCCCACAGTTTTTGCATGTTTAATGCCAGCGGCGTTTTGTCCCACTTTTCTTGACAGCACTTGAATGCACCTTTAACTTTGTCCCCTGCTGCACAGTACTCCGATGGTACTACCACCACTGTAATGTGTTTTCACCCTTTTTCTTTCACCTTATATTTGGTCCCAATGCAGATACTATGTGGGAATGCGTAAAGGTAAGATTTGATGACCTTATTGAGTACTAATGTGCATATTTGTGGTACACAACGTCTTTGAAAAAGAAGTCGGTGTCTTTATTCATTTCATGCTTTTAATTTGATGTTGTTCCTGTCCTAGTTCTACACAATACATAATAACCGAGATAAATTAGCTCGCTAACATGTATGTTTGTTTACCGATGTGTCGATAACTTGCTAGTGCACTGCTAATTCTATCAATGCTAGCGCTGCCATGGAGAGCTGCTAGCTGAAATGACAGAGGACCCAACATAGATGTCCTAGGCGATGCCTGCTGTCAACTAGCAGCTAGTACCCAAATTTTAGCCCGCATTTCCAAGCAAAAAAAAAGTCCAGAGAGGCTCGCTTCTAAAATAAAATACTTGTTAGTTGGGACACTGGTATGTCTATGTACCGATGTATAAATGTCTATTAAAGTGCTTCAGTACATTCCCGCTTTTCTCTGGCAATTCGACGACGACATAGCCCATGACAGTTCCATCACAGCTACAGTGGATACAAATAACTTGGGTCTTGTTGCCAGAGACATCTGCTAAGGCTTTGAAGCTAAATTTTCAAAATACCCCTTTCTTTCTCTATTTCTACTCAATATTTGTAGCTACACGGTGACAACTACAGCGTCGGCATGTCAAAAAAATTGTGTTGTTAAAGGAAACTGTTAACGTGTTAATAACGCATAAATATTACTAATTCTTTTTTTCCGTAGATAAAATGAAGAACAAACATGAATATTGAAAAAGGTAAGCATATTCCAGACAATTTGCACAAAATTTGGTTTAAATTATGCTGCAAGATATTTTGTCAACATTACGTCACAAAATACATCACATTTTTGAGAAAATAGGGGAAATTCTGAACTTCTACAATCATTTCTACCATCAAAATATGATTTAAAAACTATACAATTTTGGAAGCATATCAGATATTAACAATGTGGAGTTTTTTAGGGCAAGGTGGAACTGGTGCCAGGTTTGGTGGACCGCAGAACAGAGACCAAGGCAAAAGGTAGTAAAAAGGTATTTAATCACAACAAAGGGCGCTCACAAGGGAGGAAAAACAAAGTACAACAAAAGACGTTGGTGACAGAAGGTCACCGTGAAACCAAAAGTACAAACAAAAGAGTACAAAGTAGCAAACAAGGAAATCTGGCGTAGCTCAACCACTTACAGGCAGTAGGCGGCAAAAATACAAGTTACTAGGAAACTAGGGAAAAGGTCAGGAGCAGACAGAGAAGTGTGCAGTATGCAGGCTGGACGAAGCATGACGAGGTGACCATTTGACGGGGGAACAATGGAAGTGGAGAGGCATATGAAGGCCTGATGGCTGATGGCTAACTAGGGGAACAGGCAGGAGTCTGCTGCAGGACGGAAAAGAGACAATAGGGGGCAGCAGACCAAAAGAAGTGCAGATCATGACAGTTTTTACACTGAATCACTAAATCAGAGTTGTCAAAACTTTTTCCACTGAGGGCCACTTTGATACACTTTGTATGTTAAAGATGCTAAATGTAGCTCAATATGTATGTGCAGTTTGCCTTTAACACTCATATTACCCAATATAGTGTATACTTATATACACAGGAGGTGTTGCACTAATTAGGAGCAGTAGCGGGTACACAGTGACGTTCTTAGCGTTCCACATCAACATGACAACACAAACACATCAGGTATTACTTAAATTAAACAGAAATTTGTGTAATTCTAACATGAACATATATACAATATTTACAATAACATTATAACCCTGTTACATATAGACTACTCGTACTTCCTGCGGTGGTTATTGTCATATCACTGTAACATTACTGACCCCTAGTGACCAGTGTAGAAAGCTACATATCATAATAAAATACGCACCTTTCATTTTTGTGCGTATGTTTTGACTAATAACAGACCGTAGTCAACCATGATGGTTTATTAATTGATATATTGAAGCTGAAGGACATATTGGCGAGGGACGACTGTATGCCAAAGGCCAATAAAAAAATTAGTTGTGGGTCGAAAATGGTCCCCAGGCCACACTTTGGACATCCTGTGTACGACATGTATATTATACTGACTTGTCATATACTTTTGAAGTTTTGCATTTTATTAATATGAGTTGATTTGCTCTTTAGTGCTCTCCAGCCAAATCTTTAGGTGCATTTGCAGCTAAACAGCTCATTTAATCCCCAATAGTGAATACTCCACTGACAAGGTCAGTCAAATACTGCTCTGATATTGGAGTACATTTATCGAATGAAGTGGCTAGTGAGTGTCTGTTAGTACCATGGAAGTTGTTTAGTTACCTACTGCTGATAAAAGTCCACTTTGGGAAAAAAAAATAAACATCATAAAAGGCGCCTAAGCTGAGAAATGACATAATCGCATTTGCAGGCGCTGCTACTCAAGTGGTTCAGAGGAGGTTGAATGCTATTTAGCAGCATTTGTCAACGTGATGAGAGGTCTGGCGAACAGCGCTTTGATGTGGGGGTATTTACTGCAAGATGTGGGAGGCAGGCTCATCTATGTTCAAACTGCTGGATCTGTCAAAAACAGTGACCAGTTACTTGTCAAAACATGCCTCGAATTCACTCAACATACGGACAAAAAACACCTGTACTTTACAAATGTTTAACCTGATTTCAACCTAAAGGTTCTCCAAAATTTGCCTAATGATGGAATATAATTGATGTGTTCTTTGTAGTTGTTTGACTACATTATAAGCCTAAGTATTAGAATCTTACCTACCTTTTCCAGGGCCAAAAATGTACATGTGTGTTATTAAGTTGTAAAAGTGAAGGGTACAATGTAGAGATACTAGATAGCCGATATTGCACAGCAGGTATTCCCTCAAACTCATGTCATGTAATGACCACATTATGCTTTGTTGACTGTGACGCAACTGGATGCATTTCAAAAATAAACAAAAAAAGGCAAAAAGTAATATAACATGTTCACATACTATGAAGAAGTAGCACTGGGACACACTGACAGCAGCACACACAAGCACGGGTCTTATTTATTGTCTGGATTATTTTCTGTTGTTATGTCCACTGATTTGGGTAATAGGAGTGTAAAGCTGACAACGATGAATAAATTAATTCATGTCTATAAGGCTCTAACAATGTCAAAAAATTATATGTAAAAGGTTAACAGGTCATGTTTCCGTGTTTATGTCAAGCATATAAACAGATTCCTATGCTCTAACTATGAAAATATTCCACTTAGAAATAAGGAATCCTACGTCACAGAAATTCACTTGTCACAGTTGGGTCTGGAACCAGTTAACCACGATAAAAGAGGCATTACTGTATTCCACAAAAAACTAAAAATGATACACTGTAGCACCACTGGGAATGCACTCCCAGCATGCCTTGCAGTTTTTGTTTAGTAAAAAGTTGTTAGTGATATTTATTATTACAATCATTGTCATTATTGACACAAAAAAACAATACCGAAATGAATCAAGATGTCATTTTTATGCTAATATTAGCAGATAATCTTGCTGGTTGATGTTATTGATTTGTACTACATCAATAGTACAAAGTTTTGAGGGAATAATGGCATCTTTTTTCTGTCGACTTAACTGCGGAGAATACATGCAGTAAATGTCTACACAGCCGCCAGGTATTTAATGTACACAGCCAGGTGTTGAGTAAAGTGGTTTGTGTTCCCTGAGTTTCGACAGTATCTCCCTTGAAGCATAGCTGGAAAAAAAGTTAATAGAGCATAAAGTAGGTATTAATGTAGTTGTGTAATACGTGATATCAGTTGGGTCCATAATCATTGTCCTATGAGTGATAACAGCCACTTCATTTAGTTCCGCATTGAGTTTGATAGGGCTCATTCACTGTGATCCTCAAATGACATCATATTATATGGAACATGCGGACTCGTCTCGGGCGTGACAGCACTGGGGTGTGAAATCATGTCCCCCTTCATCAAAAGAGTTACGATCAGTCAAGTTAGGCTCGTAACAAATAGCCGGCTTTGCGCTTTTATCAGCAATGCCGTGACCCTCAATACTGTGACCTCATCATTAATATGGGAAGGCCGGATGATAGATCAAAAGCATGGTTCAGTGGAGCATCCCTGGGCCAGAGCTGGCCTTGAATCGTTCATCACACCATCCCTGTGGGGACTTTATGACAGTCCGGGGTGAGAGAGGACGCTCTTGAGACTGTCAAATTTGTTTTACTGCGTTTGATAATGGATACTTTAAAAAAGATGATGTGCACAAAGGAATTTCTGTGCTACAGTGACATTCTCTCATGTTAATACAGCTGGACTTTTATCCAGTTTAGGTCAGCCATGAGTCAGTTATGAAACATTTATCAAACAGCTTGGGTTGTCATATGAAAAACACTGAAAGGAACAGACAATGAGGGCACTTATACCTAAGTAATAATGATTCTCTCACTCCTGTTCTCTACAGTCATTAAATACAGTATATACTCACTCAACAGAGTTGCACTCAAAGATCTAAAACGTTTTCTACATAGGTAAAATTTTTCTCCAATATTGTTCACAATTCTGTCTACATCTGTCTCCTTTGCCGAAGTAATCCATCCACCTCACAGTTGTGGCATATGAAGATGCTGTTTAGAGAGCATGATTATTA
The DNA here is from genome assembly GCF_037039965.1 of Doryrhamphus excisus. Taxonomy (NCBI): domain Eukaryota; kingdom Metazoa; phylum Chordata; class Actinopteri; order Syngnathiformes; family Syngnathidae; genus Doryrhamphus; species Doryrhamphus excisus. Next base: position 7,175,476 of record NC_136368.1, on the reverse strand, counting down.
CATTGGTGTGGCTGAAGCTGGATACAATAAAAGGCCACTCCAAAATGTGCAGTTTTACAATATTGCGAGTGGGGGTTATCAGAAAACCAATCAGTGTTTGGTATGACTACCATTTGCCTTAGGCAACACATAGAGTTGATTAGGTTGTTGATTGTGTCCTGTGGAATGTTGGTCCACTCTTTTTCAGTGCAAAGTTGCTAGATATTGGCTGGAACTGGAACACATCCCAAACGTGCTCAATTGGCAACACATCTGGTGTGTAAGAACTGTGTAAAGCAGGTGTCGTCAACCCGTCGATCGACCAGTTGATCTTTGGGACTTTTCTTCTCTGAGAAGATGGCGGCCCAGCCCTGAGCCCTATCCCCGAATCCTTGGGGTGCCAGTGCATGCCACACTGGCAAACAACAGGCATTGGAGACATGTACCTCCAATGCGACACAGAATGCGACACGGATTGCTCAGGTTGACTGGAACCCAGACAAAATAAAACATATATACTGTTTAGTAAAAAATCACACTGGGCGGCTAGTTCTGGATCTTAGACTCAAAAGGGTTGGTGACCACTGGTGTACAGATCCTTGCAACATGGGGGCGTGTATGAACGTTGAAACAGTCCTCGGGATCTTGTCAAAGTATCTCTCTAAATAGGTCATAAATTCAACTTTTTTATGGCTGTATCAAGTACTATCAAACGCATTTCCTGTCAAAATGAGACCAGGTATTCACGGTTGACGGGTCCATTTCAGACACTTATACGTAAATGGTGATTAATCACAAGTAATTCATTTCTAAACTGTGGTTAATCTGACTAAACATTTTAGCCATTTGGCAACCCTAGTTATTTCCCATCAACGCTTGTACGGTCTAATCCAACCCATTAGAAACATTTTGATTGACACTGCCAGAGAGGTTTTAATCCAAATTTTCTCACTTTGTTTGTGATTACCTGCAGTGCAACTATAGCAGTTCTTCTGTCTATGTATAAACACTCGCCTAATTAGCCACAAGCAGATACACGGTGGTCAGGGGTAGGGGGTGTTTAAATCAACCTCAGACTTTTTGTCACGCTTACAACACCATCAATTTTATTAGCATCAGGAGAGCTCAGAGGGACTGGAAGTGTCATAGTACATAAATATCAGCGGTTACTGTGCTTGCTCATACATTTGATTGGTGTGTCAAGTCTATATTTGTCACCATTAAAAATGTCATATGCTAAAGGGGGATCTACAGAGATCAATAAAAGTCAAACGAATAACATATTTTGAGAATTCTACAACAGGGAGACAACACAGAGAAGAAACAGTGACATCATTCAGTTAATTAATCACATGTCTCCCAGCAGCTTTTTTACCATCTTAATTGTATACTTTGTTAAGGTTGAATTGTCGTACTTTTGACCTATTTGTGATCATTTGTGGTTTGAGAATTTCATTCATTCATTTTCTACCGCTTTTCCTCATGAGGGTCGCGGGGGTGCTGGAGTCTATTCCAGCTGTCTCCAGGCGAGAGGCGGGGTACACCCTGGACTGGTCGCCAGCCAATCACAGGGCACACACAGACAAACAACCATTCACAATCACATTCATACCTATGGACAATTTGGAGTCACCAATTAACCTAGCGTGTTTTTTGGAATGTGGGAGGAAACCGGAGTACCCGGAGAAAACCCACACATGCACGGGGAGAACATGCAAACTCCACACAGGGTGGAATTGAACTTGGGTCTTCTAGCTGTGAAGTCTGCGCGCTAACCACTTGAAAGCCGTGCAGCCCGTTTGAGAATTTGTCATACAAAACATATAAGTAATACTACAGTAATGAATGTACACTTTGCAACATGTTTTCTTTTATCGCAAATATCCTACTGTGTTAAGAAGCTCCCATAAAGTGCTCTAAACATAGTCCCCAACAGGATAACTGTATTCACTCTACAAAGGCTTCTAAGCTGTTTAAGAGCCAAGTAAGATCTCCCCAGCTGCTTATTTTGTGAACCCCGTTGGCATAAAGGGAATACAGCAGTACTTTGCTTTTTGTGTCCATTGGTCCGATGATGATGTCCTTGTGTAGGTTGTCTTCTCCTGCGTAGTATGGCCACGCAGATGGCTGTACAGTCTGATCCTTGAGCAGCAGACACGGGTGCAATGGCAGCAAGATAATTGTTCAGGATTGTCTGGATCAGCAGTGGAGGCTGATCCTGATCATGTGACCCACCCAATGGACAAGGACTTCAATGTGTGTGACTCGGTCTTGCCAGTGGGTCTTAAGGATATATCTCGAGCTTCTCATGTGAAACTTCTCTAGCTGTTTCAGGTGTCTTTTTATACAGGGTCTTCGTTTCACATCTGTAAAAGAAACGAGTGAATATGGCTCTGCACACCTACAGCTTTGTAGACTGCATTATGTTGGGTTGGTTCAGAATACAAGCTTGGAAACGGCATAGTGCTGGACTGGCTTTGCTGATTCAGCTAGGTAGCCCCAATAGCAATGGAGGAAGGCGGGGTGTCAATGAATTGCCCGCTATGAGCTGGAGGTCAGGCATAGTCATTGGGGAACAACACTTTATGAACAACGTTCTTCACACTCTCATTCTTGGTGCTCAGTCGGCACAGTGAACAGTGAGGCATCAAAGTCTGTATTACAGGTATACCCAGAGGTCTAAATCTCTGAGTGAAAAACAGGTTAAAGAAGACAGGGGGCAGCACACATCCCTGGTTGACATCATTGCTGATGTTAAACGGTTCTGACACTTCTCCACCTGAAATCCCTGCCCTGTTAGGTCATTGTGTAACTGGTGTATGAGGTTCACAAACCTGTTGAGGGCACCAGAGCATAGACATTACTTTGTTTTTTGTTATTAATCTGTTCAAAAATGTCAGGCAAAAATTTAATTGTACAAAAACTGAAAACATTTTGCCCTTAAGTCCAATTGCAGTGAAACCTTGGTTACCTTGGAATCTGTGCCAGAACGTCCGAACAAAAAGATTTTTCCTATGAGAAATCATATAAATCCAATTAACCCTCTCCGGAAAAATGCTAACACAAAACACATTTTTATAGTTTTACATGCAGAAAAAATTAATACAAATACATATACGTAAGTGTTCAATGAAAGGGATAAATAAACATTTAAGGTTATTACAGATTGTTGCTAAAGACACTCACCTTAGTGGTCTGCCATGAATTATTTCTTGAATTCAGTAGTGTTACTCACGTCATGTCTCTGCTTTTATTTTGATCACGGCTGCAACATGATTCAAAATGGAGTAAGAATTTGCGAAACTCCACTGAATTCAAGAAATAACACATAGCAAAACTTTGCCACATTGTGTATTTCAAGTTGTGTAAAGGACATCTTGGCTGCATGATGGACAAGTGGTTAGCACGCAGGCCTCACAGTTTGCATGTTCTCCCCGTGCATGTGTGGGTTTTCTCCGGGTACTCCAGTTTCCTCCCCCATTCCAAAAATATGCTAGGTTAATTGGCCACTCCAAATTGTCCATAGGTATGAATGTGAGTGTGAATGGTTGTTTGTCTATATGTGCCCTGTGATTGGCTGGCCACCAGTCCAGGGTGTACCCCGCCTCTCGCCCCAAGACAGCTGGGATAGGCTCCAGCACCCCCGCGACCCTTGTGAGGATAGGCAGTAGAAAATGAATTAATTAATAAATCACATCTTCAATTAAGGCAAAAGTAACCTTAAATGTTCATATATCACTTTCTCTCGTCATTTGTTTTTTGCGTCAGCCGCCCATGCACACCGCTCACCGGGGTGTATGCTAACCCAACCGTAATCACGCCAGATGCATGGAGAATGCTTAGAGAGGTCCGTATTATGCAGCTTTCAGATTGAAGGAGATCAACCTAGCGGTTTTTGCTAGGGTCTGTCAGTGGATCTGGGCACCAGGGATTAGTGTCAGGAGGTCCACTGTCGCTGACCGGTTTTGTGGTGGAGGTGACGCTCGTTGTCGCGACCAAGAGACAGACCGGCGGCATGTACGCTGAGGGGATTGTGGGGCTGTTTGCTTCAAACACTTGAAGAGGACTTTAGTGGTTTTAGTTCTCAGGAAGATGAGGACACAGATGACTGACTTTTCTGGTGGTGGCAGATCTTTCTGTTTAACTCGTCGTCTTACATGCACTGTTTGGAAAACAATCTTTAACACAATCTTTGTGTGTACTAAATATGTACTAAATATGTGAGGCCTACGGATGTACTCATCTTTTCTGCTCTTTAAATTATGTGTGTGCAGCTTACAGACCGAAGTGCTCAAAAGTATTGCATTATTCCCTAGAGGAAAAATTGCCTCTTGAAATGAATTAATAAAAAAAAAACACTGTATTGTGTAAAATAAGTGTTGAGAAATTTGGTGTTGGGTGCGTGATTAAATATCGCTAAATCAAGTAATAAAGCAATGCTTGCGAGTATTGGTTGTCACACACACTATTGTATGAAAACAAGGTGATTTTTGTCAGCATTTATTGCTGAAAACCATCCTCAGCTTTTTTTCAATCAAATTAAAGTACTGACGTGATATCTCGCCTTTGTCTTAGGGAGAATCGATAATGACGTCCAGTGGAAATATTGTTGCTCGTGTGCACCATGTTGTGTACATTTCCATTCCCAACCTGTAACCCATGTAGTGCAAAGGTCCCGTCTTCAGTAATCCCCGCACTGAACACTTTAATGAAATGTGTAATAACGTTCCGTGTTGTACTCTTGCGTGTGATAAGGTCGGCTGGCACGGCTGACAAAGATAAATGGCAGCGCTCTCATGTCACCCATCTGCACTCCACTAAAAAGACACAATGCACTAACGTAACTTTTCTCCTTACCAGCAGCATAGAGGAAATTGTGCAAAATCAGACCAATTACTGTAAGTTACCACAATTGTTTCTGAAGCCGGCACCGACGTTTTCCCTTTAATTACTCTGATGCCGCTACAAATGTCAGCCACCATTCTTGTCATCAGGCACCGTGACTTGTCGTCTCCCAGGGACAGTTAGCCACAGCAGACATAGCTCAGCTCCTGCAGGTAGAAGCTGACATGACTATTAGTCTTTCTTCAGCTACTTGCAGGTGTCACACTCGCCGGCGCACACTTGTCACAGCTGCTCTGTGTGCTGTTTGAGGTGATTCATCTTCTTGCCAGCATCATTAACTTCCTTGTGAAAGGACTGGCAGAGGGAGACTCAAAACAAGGCTCCCAAAAGTTGATTTTTCTGTCTTTTCTGATCAGATCAAACGTTCTCCTCCTGCTTTTTGATCCTATTTGGCAGGAAGCATGTTGTGGCATGTCTAATACAGGGGTGGTAAACCAAGACGGGTAGATTTGCAATATATGTATATTTCAAGAAAAAAATAGCCTGCATCTCAGCTTTTGTTTTCATCTTGTAATTATGACTTTAAATATTTAGTCTTTATTCTTGCAGTATTGTGATGTTTTCCCCAACCTAATTTTGCCAAAAGAACTACTTATGCTACTAAAATGACTGAAATGTTAATTTTCCTCATCATATTTCAATATTATTCTCGTATTCTCAACATTTTTTTTCTCATTATAATGTGACTTTTTTTCAGTTTTTTCAGTTTAAAAATGTTTTCATTTCTGCTTTTGTTTATTTTTAATTCCCCAAATATTTCAACTTTTTTCTTTTACATTTTCTTCTCATAATTATGATATTATCCCCATAGTATTTTGACCATATTCTCACAGACTTTTTCCCCAACCAAATTTTCACAAAATGACAACTTTATTCTTTGTTTTTTCTCATACTATCACACTAGTATGACTAGTATGACTTTAAGAATATATATATATATATATATATATATATATATCCTTTCATATTTTAACTCTATGCTACTAAAATGAAAAAAAAAATCCTCATAATATTGCAGCCTTTTTTCTTTCAACTTTTTCTTTCAACTTTTTCCATTTTTGTCCTTATCTTTCTTCCTATTATGTTTCGACTTTATTCTCGTAATTTGATGACTTTTTCCCCAACCAAATATTCAAAAAATGAATTTCATTCTTTCTTTATCATAATATTAGGACTTTTAAAAAATATATTTTTTGTTAATATTAATAATAATTGAATGTTAATATTAATTTACCTCCCTTATCCTCTGCCCTGTGGAACAAAAATGAGCTCCCAACTAAACACATTGCTTTGTTTTAAAAACAAAATTAAAAAAACAAAACAAAACAGAGTCACATTGGAGTCCATAGATGAGATAATTCAAGGTACTATGTAGTTAGCTGCGGACAGTTAGGCAAAGCGTATGAAGAAAGATGCAAGAAAAGTAGAACACCAGTAGGTTTAATGAGGGACTGATCAAACCTACTGGCATTGATTGCTATAGCCTGTGTCAAGCTATCAAAATGAAACCCTGTGTTGATTCTCATTGCAACGCAGCTGCACGTTCATGTCACGTTTGTGGTGTCATGACATGAATCGTCATGTCGCCGCCACATTGGTTTTTCTGATCGAATTTGAAAGGCATTTATTGTCAAAAGTTGATCACATATTTTTTATGGAAATGGGTCAATGCTAATCATTGGCCAATACATCGGAATGACCCTAGTTTTGTTTGTTTCTCATAATGTACTGACAGTGAATAGAAACTCTGAGGTAGAAATGTATGCATGGTCCTACTTGTAGGAGGGTTGTAATTCTACAATATGGATTTATTGTTGTTTAGAGCTCGGGTAGTCGAGATAATGATGACGTGTTATTCTGTCACGGTTCATTACACATGGTTGGTCTCGTACATTGCCCAGTACTCAGTGTCTGTAGAATTTGAGGATTTGTTATGGAGGCCTATATAAAGGCTCAAAAAGGCCAGTATTGTTAGTCTAGTGAACAGCATCATGCCACGTCTATCATATGAACAATGCTTCCGGGCACTGGTTATGGTGGAGGCTTAATATTTTGACTTTCTTTGTGTAAAACTTTTTCAATTTTTGCTATTTTATTATTTTTTTGTTGTCTTGTTAAAATATTTTTTTGAATGTGCCACAATACATAACCAGCCATAGGTCGCAAATGGCCCTTGGGCCATGCTTTAAACACCCCTGGTCTAAAATTAAGAAATAAAAAGGTTTGACAAACAATGCCATCAAAAAAACACCAGACCCAACTGTATTTATCAATTTCCCCATTAAACTAATGACTTTCTGTCTTTTACCGTTAATCGATTCATTTGACTTTTACTGTAGTTTGCTTTATTTTGACCCGATATTTCATTAGAGAAGTAACCTCTTTTCCAGTACATTACATCCCAATGAATACTTGTGTTTGCCGAAGATAACAGTGTGTAGGTCACATTGTGATGAATGAATCCAAGCTTGATGAAGCGCATCAAAATGTTCAAATATATAATCAAATTTAGCACATTAATGATACATACAAAACACATTTCCTGCCTCATTAAATGCAGCATACAGGAACTGGATTCAACTTTAAAGCTTGCATATTCAACTTTTTGGGAGGTGGGGGGGGGGGGATTAACAGCAAATGAGATGTCTTGTGACCTGATTGTTTTTTTTTCCAAGAAATGAAAGAGAGCTCACCCCGTGACCTTTTCCTCCAAAACCTCTACTTCACCTTACAGGTACTTGATAACAAGTTATTATCCAATACAGCAGCCCTTTGAGAGCTGCTGAAAAGTGGTAGAGGTTCTGTGCAGGGCTGTTATTAAGCGGCGGTATGGACTCTTAAGGAACGCTATAGACAGCCCTTCAACCTTGGAGTGTTTTATAATGAAAGCACACATCATCTAACTCAGTTAAGGTGGTTTTACACATAATAGCTCTCTTCTTAAGCTTGTGGCAAAAGAGGAAGTACATATCGGAAAGTGGTTTATGTAGTACTGTATTTTTCATATTTCAGTTACCATTCACACTCACATTCATACCTATGGACAATTTGGAGTCGCCAATTAACCTAGCATGTTTTTGGAATGTGGGAGGAAACCAGAGTACCCGGAACATGCAAACTCCACACAGAGATGGCCGAGGGTGGAATTGAACTCAGGTCTCCTAACTGTGAGGTCTGCGCACTAACCATTAGATCACCGTGCAGCCCAACATCTAGTATTTCATTCAAAAAATAATATACAGTTTGAAATCCGACAGTTTATGGATTGTGTTTCGGCGAGCAGTGGCCATTGTTGCACCATAGTCCTAACATCCTCGGACGTGATGCGGGTGAAGTAGCTGCTCATTGTTATTAAGTGCTTCAAGAAGTGTAACGCTCCCAAGATGATTGTGGCTCCGCGTTCAATAATGCAGCTCATAGAGGATAAAAGGCCGTTTGTTTAGGATCATTGTTTGCTGTGTATATACGTTGCACACAATTGAGCCGACAAAGCCCCTCCGTGGGTGTTATACATGGTTAATAGGGTTAGAGGTGGTGGGCATGGGCGCTAGTAGGAAAAACAGTGGATCCAGTAGCAGTTTTCATCTCTTGTGTCTCCACTTGATTAGTTTAACAGCTCCTTTGATCTTTTGCTGTGATTGAAGTGTTTAAGTGGAACATGAGGTGGGGGTAGGGGGGTGCAGTGGCGAAGCCAGAGAGCAGGCGGCGAGTAATGTGCCACCAAATGCCTAAGAGGCACAACGTCTTAATGTCAGGGGGAAATTAAAACACTTTTCCATTACCGGGGCTCTTGAATTTTAATTCATTTGTCCACATGCAATACAAAGTAGGTGACAAGGTCAGTAAATACTCACTGAATGAGATGTGAATGTTGACCTTTGGGAGCAGGTTGAAATGACTTCACTGTGTTCGTGTGTGCGCGCACATACACGCAAGAGTGTTTCCATATTCCACTTTTAGCAGTGAATTAAGCATTTGCTGAGAGGCAGTTTGCATTGATTATTCAAAGAAGGCGGGGCGTCATTTCTTTTCATTTCACATTTCTTGCAAATGTCTATAATGGAGATACGACAGCATGATTCAGAAAGTGAAAAAAAGAGAGAAGTGACACACTATAATCTGAAAATACAGTAGTCATTAATTTGTTCCAGAAGGTCCGCCCCTCTAACTGAAATGGATGCTAACCGAATCAATTTTTCCCATAGGAAGTAATGTAAATCCAATCAATCCCTTCCAGAAAAATGTTAACACAAAACAGGTTAGTTTTAGAATTTTAGCTTGACATGCAGAAAACAATTCCATATGTATATAAATACATAGAAATGATGAATGAAAGACATATATTGAATATTTAAGGTTTTTTTTACCTTCACTGAGGATGTGATTCTTGACAGCTGTTCCTGAGGACACTGTGTGGCAGCCAGACACCACATACGTAGACACAACGTTCTGGTTTTGCCATGAGTTAGTTCTTGAATTCAACAGTGTTTCTCACCACTGTAACCCAAAATACAGCCAAAGAAGTTGCAAGTGACAATATTTTGATAAAGAAGGTGATATTGAATTCAAGAAATATGGAAAATGGGAAGGTGGTGGTGGTTGATCTTGCTGCAATATCATGTCTTTGGGAACAATCAGTTTTCAATGACGGTAAAAGTAAGCTTAAATATTCATTTAACGCTTTAATTTGTATGCGTTTTCAATTGCTTTCTGCATTCATTCATTCATTTTCTACCGCTTATCCTCACAAGGGTCGCCGGCGTGCTGGAGCCTATCCCAGCTGTCTTCAGGCGAGAGGCGAAGAAAGAGGTACACCCTGGATTGGTTTTCTCATGCTAGAAATATTTGCTCATGTTTCACATAACAATTGTGAATGTGAAAAAGTGCGGTTCCCCTTTAAGAACACGGAAAGACTGGAGAAGTGAGGCAAAAATGTGGCATACATTTTCAACGATAACCAAAAAACACATAAACCGGGGCGGATGCTAACCGAGGTTTCACTGTATATAATATGCCTTTTTAAAGTGTAAAAAAAAATAATAATTCATCAAATGTCATCACCTGCTTTTAACCGAGTATGACACACCAGGTGTAGCAAAAAATTGGAATACATCTCTAAATATGTGAAACTGACATTTTTAATAATTGCAAAGCACAATACATTCAAGCTTATGATAATCTATATTTTCTACTACATAACCTGGCTATTTCCTGCCCGTTCAAGATCCAAGATCCAAGATTCATTGTCATAGGTGAGCCAGAGCAGCCGACTTTACACCCTGGACTCCTCACCAGTCAGTCCAGTGTTTCTTGAATAGCTGGGCTGGAGTTGTTGTGGGCCGTTTATCAAATCCTATAGTGTTTATCAACTCCTATAAAGTTGGGTTCGGCCAATCACAGCACAGTGGGCGTGCCTGGAGATGGGCGATGGGTGGAACCGTGTTCGCAGGAAGCCCGAAATCCAAAGAAATACAGCTAGAATAGGTGCAGGTTCTGGAAGATCCAGAAAGCTTTCTGTGCTGGTTATCAAGTGTAGCTGCTCTATTGGAGTCCACAACTGAATACAGAGGGCCGAAAATGAGCATAATAGGTCCCCTTTAACTGAAGCAAGTGAGACCTGTGAGTTCTTTGGATGTTGTTGTGGGGTCTTTTGTGACCTCTTGGATGAATTGTTGTTGCGCTTCTGGGGAGTTTTTGGTTTACCGGCCACTCCTGGGAAGGTTCACCAGGTGGTAGAGTTGTCATCTCCCAACCTGAAGGTTGTGGGTTCAATCCTCCCTTGGGCAAGATACCGAACCCCCAGTTCCTCCTGATGCTGCGTTATCACTAGGTAATATGCTACCTTGGAGGTGGAAAAGTGTTATACAAGTGAAAGACCATTTAACTAGGGGGATCGGATGTTTTTGTAATTATGTAAAGTGGGTGATACGTTATCTTGTAAATTAAAGAGAAGTTTTAATAATGTCATTTAATTTCTTTTGTAAGCATATGTAAATTGCCGATTGGTGATGGTGCCATATAAACCTCGCCTAAAGTGCCTCTTTTCCTATGGGAAGAGTTATTTTCAAAATCTGAACAAATTGGACCTCGACCAACGTCTCAAAATGTTTTATGTTCAAAGAGCAATGTGGAGATTGCTATTTTAACAGGAAGACACTATATTGTTTTTGTTGTTTATGGCAAGCAATGACTACAAATTTAAGTTGTTGCCCTACACACACACACACACACACTTGCACGCACTACAGTAAAGCTTTCATTCTTCACTTCACAAATCTCAGCTGCCACTTCCAGCTGTGCCAGTTTTGCAAGGCGACCGTCAGCCATCAACTGTCAGGAGCTTTAGAAGTCATAAGCTTGAGGTATCTTTGGAACACACAATTTGGTACCAGTAATGTTGTGTCAATACGGCCGTGCACAAGACAGATGTTGTTATTATTTTGTCATTTCAACATTTCACACCAGTTGGAGAAACTCACAGATCCTGATGTCCCGCTCCTGAATGTCAACTAATGAACGGACAGGTGGAAAAGAGCAGCAAATCTGTTACACTGACAGAAGCCACTGATGGATTCCACAGCTGTGAACATCCACAAACCCGACAAACCCGGTTTGAGTGCATACACGCAGTGTTGTGCAAATCTTCAGGAAGCATCCATAAGTTTGGTTGATTAATTCTGTAATCATCATATAATATAGGAAAGACAATTAAAACAAAGCTATACAGTTTGCATGGTACTGTAAAGCCCAGTGAAGACGATGTAAGTAATCCAAATAACATTAAGTCCATAGCGGTCCAGTTCCATGTGTCATTTATGTCTGCATTTTACCATAATGAACTTACAAGTAATGTAGTTGTAAAATCAGTCAATATCAACTCCCAATGTTCTTCTCCGGATCAATAGCACGCCAGCAAGAGAACTTTAATTATTAAGACCGTAATTATTAGTGACTTGAAAACCTGCAGGCCTTGGGCAACTGACTAGAAGAAAAAACACTCTGTGTTCTAAATTACTGTCATGATTATTTCCTGTTATATTTACTGTATATTTTTAATTTAAAAGGTGCCTTTTTCCTCCAAGGTTGTATAAATTGAAAGTAAAAGCTAATTAATACTTAAATAAAGGTGAACTAGATGAACACAAAGTCGACATAGTGAAAAGTTGGAATCAATTTCAATGCATAGGTCCCAAACCCACAGTCCACGGGCCCATTGTGGCCTGTGGGATTGATCTTGGGTCCCACAAGAGATGGTCAGAGGCACTTAGAGGCTTAGAGGCTTACTGAAAGGCTTACTATTGTGCTCATTTTCGGCCCTTTGTATTGAGTTGTGGACTTCTATAGAGCAGCTACACACAATAACCCACACAGAAAGCTTTCTAGATCTTCCAGAATCTGCACCTATTCCAGCTGTTTCCTTGGCTTTCCAAAATGGTCTGTTTTAATTTATTCCACCCACGGCCACACTCCAAAGCGTTCCCAAAGACTTCCGGACTACTGCCGAACCCCACTTTTTGATTTTGTCGGTATAGGAGTTGATAATAACTCGACTGATAGTGATGGAAAAGGCTATTAGCAACTCAGACATCAGTGAGCTTGCATGCATGCAGGTAAGACTGTATGCACATTCTATTATGCTACACAGACAACCGCTTACTTACACAAAATAAACACAGGACACTGCTAAATTATTACTTACAGCCTGATAACTGAATCATTTTCCCATAAGAAATAATGTAATGTTTTACAAGGATAGTTTTACATGTACAAAGCTATTTGAAATCCATATAAATGGTGAATGAACGGGATAAACAAACATTGAAGGTGACTTTTACTTTTATTGAAGACCTGATTGTTGACATGATGTTGCAGCGAGACACCACATGGACACTACCATCCTCTTTTGCCATGTGTTCTTTCTTGAACACAATAGTGTTTTTCACTTTTAAGTACGCATTTGGACCTTCTGGAACGGAGTAAAGACACTCCTAAAAGTTTTACTGTACATGATATCATATGTCAACTTCATCTTGCAGTGTGGGGTGTTCATCTTGACATCATAACTGAATGTCTTGTGTGTGTTACATGTGTTGCATTTGTTGTCTGCGTGAACACAAGCTCAAATCAGGAGAGATTATACTCCTTCTTAGAACTCCAATCACTCCAATTACATTTCCTCCAAAGTGACTTTTCCCAGTCATCCGGCCGGGGATTTCTTTAGCCATCAATTAGAAACGTCGCTTCTAATCTGAGTCAGTTTTGCAGACACTGGTCATTTCCCATTACAGTCATTTTCCCCACAATCCCATGGAGCGATAAACATCTCCGTGGCTCGATAGAGGAGACGTGGAGGAGACCGTAATTAAAGAGGTGCCATTTACTCTCCGTCAGGCCCTCTCAGAGATCTGAATCTGCAATTACCTTCTAGAAAATAGCATTGTCAGGCCAAGACTTGCGTTAATAATGGCCCGCATCTCTCGGGCAAGGTACAGAATGCGTTTCCAGGATCATTTCCACTGAAGTCGCACTTTGATTGTTTATCGCTTAACTGGCAGGTTCGGCCGCTCAACTCTAGTGAATGTACACAGATGGAAGCAATCCCGCGGGCCACAGCTGTGCAGGTAGTCTTGTGTACAGAGGTTAACCTCAACACCATACAGCTAATCGTTGTGATATCATGGATAGGATTCACCATCTTTTCCCTTTCTCTCTCTCTCACTCATGCTGTCTCACACACGCGGCGAGTGTGCCAACCCATGCGTGACTTTCCAGATACTTTATCAAGTGCATAAGGACCATTTGCACAGAAGGCAATTAAAAGCTTTAGTGGTTCCTGCAGGCAAAGGGGTAGTTTGGAGGCCCCAGTCGACGCATGAGCCAGCACCTTATTGGAGAGGGCTGGATTTGTGTAACAAAATAGCTTCCGTAATTTATACCAAATAGACTGTAGGTGGAGAGTGCGGGCCAAGACGAACGCATCTGCATTAATCAATGTGAAATTACCCGGGACGTTGCCTAATTTGTGGAGGGCCGCCATGCACCTGCCTGGAAAAGTGGAGGGAATAAGTGACTTGACGCTGCTGAAAATGTGTGGTTGCAAAACGGCAATGGAAATCAAACTGTTTGCCTAATGAATGTGAATGCATCGACAGAGGGATGAAAGAGCTCAAATATAATCGAGCAAGGCCTTAAAAAATGTCTGCTTGAGGGTAATCATAGTTTGTGGTCTACTGGTATAAAAGATGAGTGTTAAGATGTCCAGTAAGTTCTTTATCTCGGTTAATTGATTCCCGAATAGATAGGAGAATTTCCGCAAAATAGGATTCCTTTTTTAATAAATAGAATATATTTGTAGTTAGAGTATAGAAAACCTATTTACAACATTTTAAATATGGGTTTTAGCATTATTGGAGCCTTCGAAAATAACACCCCTTCTGTCACTTTTACACTTCTGTTACCCAATGTAGTAGACGTAATAAGAGAAAAGATATAAATAAAAGTAAATAAATATAATATAAATAAATAAAAAATAAAGACATAATATAGGCCCACACATGTTAGCATTTGGAGAGTTCCTTGTTCTTTCTTTACAACTTGTTTCTGTACAGTTCTTCCTGCGGTGGCTATTGTCTCATCAGGTCCTTCCTTCCTGCAGCTGTCAGACTCCATAATATGAACTGCTCCCAAAATCCTGTACTATAACCGTGCAATAAACCGTGCAATAAACCATGTAATAAACAAGTGCAGTAACCGTGAACCGGTAAACCTGTGGCTGATCAACATCTATACAGATGTAAATATTGTATATAACCTATTGAGTTCTTATCTTATCTTACCGAGTGACCAGTGTAGAATGCTACATTTCACCACAGCGTCTTTGAATGCATCTTCTGAATGCCTTGTATTTGTATTTTTGGTTCACTTAGCCATTACTACGCTTGAAAGTGCTAATTTAGGCCAAAAATGCATAAAGGTTGCTTTTCAGTATTTTTTTGTTACCAATTGTAGGCCGTAGTCAACCACTTAAATCAGACATGATTTAATTACTACTTATTGAGGCTTATTACAGGCACCTTTAATATAAAGCGTTACCTATATTTTGAAAAGCAGTGATAAAGTGAAGCGCTACTGTATTCGATGAATGAATTTGAAGCATTGTGTAATCCACAACAGCACATTTGGCATGAACTTGATATTTTAATAGTTTAGTAGTAATAGTTGAATAGTTTAATAATAATAGTTTTGTGTACCATTTGTTGTGTGTGTTTGTCTTAAATTTCAACGTCAACCAGGAAATCAGCCATTGGCCACAATCTTATATATCTACATGTTAAATATTCATTAATTTCCGACAAAATTCTGCATCGGTTTCCATACATGTCCTTGTTAGCAGCCTATTAGCTTGCCAATACATGGAAACAGTCTATGATGTAATCAGCAGTAGAATTTCTTCACTAACTAATACAGTTGTGCCACATGTCTCAAAAATATTAATGCAATATGTCTTTATTGTTTTCAGTCATAACTTTACGTGCAAAAAACATTTCTATTGTCAATGCACCAGTTATAATTTTTTATTTTGCAGCCACGATCAAAAGAAAAGCATAGCCTTTAGGTGAGAAACACTACAGAATTGCCGATACTCGTTTTTTATGTATTTAAATGCAGTTTTCTGCATGTAAAACTATAAAAAAAACATTGTTGATTGTTGTTTCTGGAACAAATTCATAGGCTTTACATTAATTCTTATTGGAAAAAATGATTTGGTTAGAGTACGTTTTAGTTAGAGGCGGACCTTCAGAAATTGATTAATGGCGCTAACCATGGTTCCACCGTAAATCTTAATGTTATATCTGCTTTTTATATTTTTTTCCCTGAAAATGTGGGGTTTTCCCCAAATTGTTCGACTACCACTGTATTTTGATGTAAAAATATTAATTGAACGGGATTTTAAGATTTACATCAGCAATGTAAATGTACTGGGTACTGATAACCAAGGAGTGTGGGGGAATAAATCTATTAGCATGGCAAGAGATAAGTATGTCCTTAAAACGACCATTTGCAAAAGTCGCGATAGCAGATTATCTTCTAATCAATCCAAGTGCAGATGTACATGCATGGTTGGAGGCGAAGATCACAATGTCAGAATTTTGTGTATTTTTAGATATTACTTCTGCAGTGTATCAGGGTTTGATTTTTTTTCCTCTCAGAACATACTCATTGACCAGTTTGAGTAAATCGAGGGGACGTCGAGGGCATTGTGGAGGTCATCCGCTCCGTCTTTGGCAGCTGGTGACCTTCTTGGTCTGTGCACTATGCATGAATCTCACCAGCCTCTTTTTTCAGGCTTTAGACAGCCCGGCTGTCTTTATCGCTCCCCGAGATCAGCAATTGCTCACGGACAGTCTCTCAGTAATGCATCCATGCCGGGTATCTCTTCTGTGCACCGCTATGTGCTTTGCAAATGCAGTGTACAAGGAGTGAATACAAGAGAGAGAAAAGTGAGGTGGTGGGGGGAGTTTGTTGCATTTCAAGTACTTTCACTTCAAGCTGTACACAGCCTCCAAAGGAATGCGTGTATCATTCCAGCATTATAGAAATTGACTGAATTTACAATTAGGTCAGTTTTAAATGTGGCCGTCACCAAACTAATTAACAGTGGCTTGCCAATTACATGTAGTGACCTTTTCAGCCAAATTTGCAAAACAACAAGCTGAGTTCAAGTGTACAATTTGAAGCTTTTGGTAAATCCTGCATTATGCAGAGAGAGAGAGCAAGAGAGAGAGAGGGAGAGAAACAACATTTGGACCTTTTCCAGTTATGAGTGCTTCATAAACGTCCTAGCACAGGCTTAATTGGATGAATTTCTCTCCTGACAAGGAAGTGTACCCCCAGGCATAGATAAAAGACTTCTAAACTCTCTTTTGTGGAGCGTGTAGATGAAAGGCCAGAGAAGACAGGAGCTTGTCAAAAAGAAGCGGCTCCCGGCAGGTGTAGCGGACCAGAAAAACGACAGGTTATCATCAGCTTGCTGCTTGAGAAAATGAGGCGCGTCGCCATCAAGTCCTGATGTCTTATTCTTACCTCTATGTGCACCCCCCCAACCACCCCCCATCCCCTTCTATATGACAGACATGATTGTTTACAAATGGGTGATGACTGTACTGTGTCACTTGCTTGTAGCGGCGTCATTTTTGCCATCAGCAACATATCAGCAAGAAAAACTTTACAATTTTTAAAGGAAGTGTGTACCGTATTATACACTTTTTCCTCAACTTTAAATACTCACAATATCATATGTGTGTATTCAAAATATTGTTGATGATGCTGGGATTCACACAGTTGCAAACTATTTTAACACATTCAATCCAAACATTTTTCAAACGACACCCCTACCGGCCATTTTACACCATTTCAACTGCTCTTTTAAGACAGAATATTGTGTTTTATGGCTATATAAACATGGTGCCTACCAAAAGAAAAAATTTACTTATTTGTCAGCAGAAAAAAGTTCAATTTGTATCGTTTTCTGTTCGTTAGTAACCAGCAGAAGAACATTTGTTTCATAAGTTTCAGGAAAATATCAGTTCCCGAAGAGAAAAGAAGAAAAGCAGCTTCTTCTGAAAGGCTACATTTCACATTGACACTTTTTTGTTTTGTTTTTGTGACTCAAATATCTAAACACCTATACCAACATAAACAATACAAAAAAGTGGCTGCTTTATGTCAAAATAATGCACTTCTGCCACCTTGTGTCCGTTTTTATGGCTTAAAATTGCAGTTGCATCTTCACCTCTTTTTGCCTCTTGCACAAAAAAACGCAAAAGACACATAAATATGTTGTTGGGATCCGGCGCTGGGATTATAAAAATGTATAAATATGTCTTTGGTATTTAATTGGTTAAATACGCCCCCTACTAGGAGCACACAGTTTTGTGCATCTGATTGAACTGATTGTCCAAAGGCACTTTATTTACTTTTTACATCTACATTGTAGCTTTGCACTTGCATGCAATATGCAATATATCACATACCTAACATGAAGGAGGACGACAAGGCATGTTTGCAAAAACTAGCATAGCTAGCATTAGCTTTAATGCTAACATTAAAGTCACATTTTAAGAGTGAGCTAGATCGCAGTTCACCTTTTGTGGAATCACTTTTTCTCATTTTTTTTTTTAACAGCGTCTGAACGTGCAGTGTATTCTGCATCCTTGTGGTGCATTAGAGTGATCTAGTCGGTGTTCTGTTGTGTCTGTTGTATTTACTACTGCTGCCAGTAGAGGCTGTATACTTATGCGAGGGTCGAAGATGTGCCGTTTTTGTCTCAGTATATGTGATATGCGATATAGCGCTACGACAATCCTGATAGCCTAAGAGAGAACCTGTTCATTGCGTTCTGAATTCTGATTGACTGGAGACATTTGTCAGTCCTTTTTTGCAGGACTGCCCGTTTCCTGTTCCATGCTGAATGAAGGAAGAAGGTACGGGCTGTTTTGAATACTGTAAATGAATCTTTGGTTCATGGAGGACGAGAAGGAGGAATATGTTTTAACAAGGGTACAAAAATGCTACAGCCTAACAGCACCAGGACAAGCCATGATTAGATGAATGAATGCGTGAGTCACTCTAAGCCCCTCCCAAATGACTGAGCTCCATCATTTCAGCCACTTGTATGCGCGATCTCATTCTTTAGGTCATGACCCAAAGCTCATGACCATAGGTGAGGGTGGGAACATCGATCGACTGGTAAATTGAAAGCTTTGCCTTCCAGCTCAGCGCTCCTTTAACCACGTCGGCCTGGTACAGCGACCACATTACTGCAGACGCTGCACCGTTCCACCTATCAACCTCACTCTCCCACCTTCCCTCACTTGTGAACAAGACCTTGAGATAGTTGAACTCCTCCACCTGGGGCAACCGGAAGGGAGCACTCCACCCTGTACCGACTGAGAACCATGGCCTCAGATTTGGAAGTGCTGAGTCTCATCCCAGAAACTTCACACTCAGATGCAAACCGTCCCAGTAAACGGTGAAGGTCACAGCCAGAAGACGCTACCAGGAACTCATTGTCCACAAAGAGCAGAGACGACATCCTAAGGCCCCCAAACTAAAGAAACCTAGAAATTCTGTCCATGAAAATTATGAAAACAGACTCATGATAAAGGGCAGCCTTGGCAAGATGGACCCAATGGCACGTAGTAGCGTGCCACCAATCCCATACTCCCAGGGCACACCCCACAGGATGCTATGAGGGATACGGTCCAAGTCCACAAAGCACAAACGTACCTTCCAGCACCATCGGAAGGGTGTAGAGATGGTACAAAGCTCCGCGACCGGAACAAAAACTACATTGCACCTCTTTTGGACCATGTCGGTCTTCCAATCCAAAAGTACTGTTCCCGACTTCCACATAACATTGAAGAGACGTGTCAGCCAAGACAGTCCCTCAACATCCAGAGTCTTGAGAAATTCAGGTTGAAATTTGTTCACCAATGGAGCTTTGCCACTGAGGAGCATTTTGACCATCCCAAATACCTCAGCCCTGGTGATAGAACTCATTTTCCTTTATGGAAGGTATGCCAGTGGGATTGAGAAGGGCCTTAAGGTTCTTCCACCATCCAATTAAATCCTCAGTCGAGGTCAGCAAGCCCCCGTCCCCACTTTAAACAGTGTGGACCGGGCACTGCTTACTCCTTTCTGAGGCACTGTGTGGTTTGCCAGAACCACTGAAAGTCTAACTCCATGGGTCACCGAACTCCTCCTGATCCGAGTCAGGACCCTTTCCCCAAACCGAAGGAGCAGGCAAATAACCCTGGTGATGATCTAGATGATGATCTATTTGTCATCAAATTCTTTAATGATGTTCCTGCCTTTATCAGCAATTACTGTTATACAACATTTCACGAACATCACGCTTCATTTGATAATCACACTCTTAAAAAAAAGGATCATTTGGTTAAATTGCTCCCTCATTTTCATACCATGCAGCATTATTAATAAAGAATGGATGAGCTGTGAAGAATGGAAATAATTGTCCATGGACATGCTGGTAACAGGGCATCTGCTTCATGCAACACAATCAACCCTGTCACAATCTTGAAAAGACTCAAAGATTGGTTGGAAGAAAGACAATCACTTTGGTGGGAAAAAAAAGGAATGCGAGTGCAATTTCATCTTGTTTGGCATGTCATTACACAAACCCTCCTGCTCTCTTTTCACAGTTAATTTTGCGTTGAGCATTAAAATCTGGTCGATGACACAGGAGATATCTGGCTCATTACACGTTTTGCTAGAGTAGTTTTGAATTGTCACATTACATATTATTCAAACAGAATATGATTTTCTGGGTGTCAGGATGTGTTTATGTGTGCAAAAGTAACACGTACTAACAATGTGCATGTTTAGAAAATGATGCATTTAGTCTTTAAATTGACTTCCATTTCCTAAAGCATATCTTTCTACTGCTGCTGGTAAAACAAATCAATTGGTAGATCTGTAGATCCGCAGTTAATTGGTTCCAGAATTTTCGTGATATATAGGATTCAATGTTTATAAATTGAATATTTTCATTGTAGAAAACCATAGAAAGAGCATAGAAAACCTGTTTGTTTTTCAAATATATTTTTTTTAACATTAGAGCCCTGTAGACTTAAATAAATAAATAACACCCCTATAGCCACTTTGGCACTCCTATTATTCTTTGTTTACAACATGCAGGTACTTGAGACAGCTGGGAGCTAGCAAGGTCACAAGCTATCAAGCTTACCAGTTAGCCTCAAATTTGTTTCTTCTATACTTCAGAAGCCAAAAACTTACCACTTCCACACAGAATTAGAGGGGACAACTTTTTTTTGGAAAAGTTGAACTTTTTGGAAGGTGTGTGTTGCGTTACATCTGATGTAAAAGTAACACTGCAAAGAACATCATACCAACAGTAAAATATGGTGGTGGTAGTGGGATGATCCGGGGCTGTTTTGCTGCTTAAGCACCTGGAAAACTTGCTATGCTAAACCATGGATTTTGCAGTCTGCCCAAAAAAATCCCCAAGGAAAATCTCAATCTGAATCCAACTTGGGTTCCACAGCAGGACAACGATCCAAAACACACCAGCAAGTCCACCTCTGAATGGCTGAAGAAAAACAAAATGAAGACTTTGGAGTGGCCTAGTCAAGGTCCTGACATGAGTCCTATTCAGATGCTGTGGTATGACCTTAAAAAGGCGATTCATGCTGGAAAACCCTCCAACGTGGCTGAATGACAACAATTGGGCAAAGATCAGTGAGCCAAAGTTCTTCCACAGCGCTGTAAGAGACTCATTGCAAGTTATTGCAAATGCTTGATTGCAGTTGTTGCTGCTAAGGGTGGCCCAGGTTAGGTTTAGGGGCCAATCACGATTCCACACACTTACATATTCTTTTTTAATAATAAACTTTTCAATGAAAAATTGATGATTGATATCAGATTTGAAACCTTTTATTGTGGCAAACACTTTTTCACACCACTATGCAGCAAGCATCAATTTAGAAAGACAGGGCTGACACATTCAACATGTTAATGGCAGTGAACTATACTACAAACATTGTTGGTCTTCTTCTAAGGGTTTCAAATAGCGCGACAGAATGTTGTCGCCACCTATAGTTTTGGAGTATTAATAGACAACACTCTTCACAAAAAGTGCAGGAACCCACTGAAAAAAAGTCAACTTTTGGGTCCTGACCCACTAGTTGACAGTCACTGCCTTGTAGGATATTGTATCACAACATTTGGTATTGGATGTGTGATCTAAGATGCTTGAATAAAAAAGCAATGCTAGGAGTAATCCACCTTTGTCTTTATTTAACATACCAAAAGGTAAAAATGAATATAAATATGAATTGTATGATAGCCTAGACCAGGGGTCTCAAACACGTGGCCCGCAGGCCAAACTAGCAGGACACTAGTTTGAGGCCCCCGCCTTGATATGAAAGTTTAATGTTAGTGCAGCCCGCGCAAGTTTGATATGGATACTGTATGGCAGGGGTCCCCAAACTTTTTCCTGTGAGGGCCACATAACTTTTCCCTGCTCTGATGGGGGGCCGGGGTCAGTTTGTAGCAGAAAATGTAACGATTGCATGGGTGTGTAAACATAAACATTTATTGTTTTCCAGAAAGCCACACAAAACCAAATATTGATAACTCTTTCCGGGATCTTCACGGAAAAAAAAAAGTCGGAAATAAATAATAACACTATTAATAAAATAAATAATACTATTTGTGAAATATATAATAACCAAATACTCTCTCTGGGGACTTCAAAGAAAAAACAAAGTTAGGAAATATTTCACAACACAATTATGAAATAAATAATAACCAAATACTCTCTCTGGGGACTTCAAAGAAAATCTGAATCAATTTTTCTCTTACCTAATCTTTTCGCCATTGTTCCGCTCTATTTGACGGGGTGAGTCAAGGATTTTTTTTCTGGGAGGGGGGAGGGGTATTTATCTGGTGTTGCTCAGGGGGCCGGACCAAAGGTGGAGGCGGGCCGGATCCGGCCCGCGGGTCGTAGTTTGGGGACCCCTGCTGTATGGTATCATGTACCCAGAAAAAATTATTACGTTTGATTAATGTTCATGTTAAAGGTTAAATAACTGTTAATAGTATCCTCCCTCTCCGTGTGGAAGTGGTAAGTTTTTGGCTATTTAAGTTTAAAGGAAATAACCTGAAGGCTACCCTTTAGGTCGCTAGCTCTCTAGTTTGCAAGTTAGCATGTGTCTCAAGACCCTGCAGTTGCGCAATATGTTGTAAATAAAAAGAGTATAAATGTGACTATAGTCATGTTTTGTCATGTCTACAGGGCTCTAATAATGCTTTGTTCATTTTAATCTGAAAAAAATAATTTGTCTACCCACCAACTATATGTGGTTTCTTAAGTTTTTATTATTTGCTGTTTTATTATTATTATTATATTTATTTATTACTGATTGATTGATTTTCTTTATTCTTGATTTGTTTATTTATTTTTCATCTTATTTTGTGCAGAAAAATAAAAATTAAGATATTTGAGAACAGTGGAATGTTTTATCAGAGCTTTTATTGTAGAAAATCGGAACCAAAGTACTGAAAAAGTTTGTATATTTTTCTGTTTTTAATAAATGCGTTGTTTTTTTTTTTTGGAAAACCTGATGCGGCCCAGCCTTGCCCAGACCCTAGCTCCAGTGGCCCCCAGGTAAATTGAGTTTGAGACTCCTGGCCTAGACAAAATAGTGGTGGAAATTTTCAGCAAAAACAGAATCCCACAAAAACAGAGGTTTGATACTTTTTAATTCACGTGATATTAATGTGTCATCGACACCAATTTAAAATGTTTAGTATCACCCATCTCTGTCATGCAGCTTTTCTGTTTGCATTTAAAAAAAATAAAAATAATACTTCATCCGCTCAGGTCAGCTAAAAGCTGCCGTAAATGACATGTTTTTAAATCCTGTCTTTGTGGTAAACTTCAGCAGTCAAATGATGAGAATACAATGAGCGAACAAGACAGGCTGCCATACGCTGCAATTATGACGATAGACGTTTATTTTTACACAGCCCCTTGACAGGCTGTCTTAACACACACTCAATGAGGTAAAAAAAAAACTGCCGTTGATGTTCCTTACTTCCAATTAAATATAAGATGTCACGTTGAGTTAACGCATTTTATGTGTCCAGTGAAGGAACATTGAGGAACAATACATTTAAACAACTTTCATCAGTTCTGAATTTGGTCATTAGCATATATTTTATTACTTACAGTAGATCCAAATCACATTTAATTGGAATCTTCAAGCTTTTCTGCTACTGTCTTTCTTTTGTATTATGACATTATTTCCAAAACCCAGAGAAGACGGAGTTAGACTCAATGTCAGACTCAATTTTTCTCACTATGACCGGGTTCTGATAAGGTCAGTGGGGCTCATCTTGTCACTGTGGCCTTTTTCCTCCCAGCTTATAACTTCTGTCTGTATCAGTCTTCATCACAGAGGCCATTGAATTCTAGTGTCCAATAACATTAGTACTTCTTGAAGGTCGGCTAATTAGACTTATATAGATTTCATTTTGCTGCTTTAGGACACAGCTTTACTCCCTACGATATACCACAAGTAGAACCATGTAAGATAGAAAATAATAAGAAAAACACCTTGAAGGATACGGGCTGCGAGTGGTTAGCGCGCAGGCCTCACAGCTAGGAGACCAGGGTTCAATTCCACCCTCCCTTTCTCCGGGTACTCCGGTTTCCTCCCACATTCCAAAAACATGCTAGGTATGAATGTGAGTGTGAATGGTTGTTTGTCTATATGTGCCCTGTGATTGGCTGGCAACCAGTCCAGGGTGTACCCCGCATCTCGCCCAAAGACAGCTGGGATAGGCTTCAGCACCCCCCGTGACCCTCGTGAGGAAAAAGCAGTAGAAAATGAATGAATGAATGAACACCTTGAAGGATACGGGCTGCGAGTGGTTAGTGCGCAGGCCTCAAAGCTAGGAGACTCGAGTTCAATTCCACCCTCAGCCATGTCTGTGTGGAGTTTGCATGTTCTCTGTGCCCTGTGATTGGCTGGCAACCAGTCCGGGGTGTACCCCGCCTCTCGCCTGAAGACAGCTGGGATAGGCTCCAGCACCCCCCGCGACCCTCGTGAGGAAAAAGCGGTAGAAAATGAATGAATGAATGAATGAATTTTCATCGGTTTATTCCTCGGCTTATTCTTCCGCCTCATTTTTGTCCGCTAACCCCTCCCACATTTCTCAACCAATTCAAACCAATCCAATGACAAAATGTTCAGCTCATTCAGGACATGTTGGCTATACTTTTGAAAAAAGTTCAAATTTCGTTGCCCCTCACCCCATTTGCTCCATGCTTGCCCCAACCTTCCCACCTTCAAAAAACTCAAAACCCACTTGTTTAAATCCGTTTTCAATGTCTAACTTTTTATACCTGACTGCTGCGCCCCGCTTTTAGCCTTGTTTTAGCTCTGAATTAATGTATGGATATTGTATTTTAATGCATCATCACTCAACTCTATTCTTATTTCTCTACTGTAAAGCATTTTTGGGTACTCTGAAAAGCGCTTTACAAATAAAATGTATTATTAAATGTAATTTTTTTTGTGACAGTTTTCCCATTTAAAGGCGACCTATTATGCTCATTTTTCGACCCTTTGTATTGAGTTGCGGACTCCTATAGAGCAGCTATACGCACAATAACCCGCACAGAAAACATTTTAGTTTTTACAGAATCTGCACTTATTCCAGATGTGCTTTCTAACTATGAACCAACCCACTTTCTAATATAGTGGGTATAGGAGTTGATAATAGATGATTAAAGTCTTTGGAGAGCTGATTGAAAAGAGTTTGGGAGCTACTGGCAGCTCATGAGAAGTAGCTGTATGTAGCTTATATGAAATGTGCTGTAAACACCAGTAGCAGGTAACCATCACATAACCCGTTCTTCATGTGATTAATTCAGTAAGTGACCTTTGCATGGCTTCAGGGTGTCATTTTTTCAAGTATGATCAAGCGTTGACCTTGTGGAACTATTAACGTTTACTTTTTTGTGGCCCCATCTCCTACAGTATATTGTAGGCTAAAATGCTTTGCAAATTGACATTGTCTATGTGTCCAGTATACATGA
This sequence comes from Doryrhamphus excisus, assembly GCF_037039965.1. Classification (NCBI taxonomy): domain Eukaryota; kingdom Metazoa; phylum Chordata; class Actinopteri; order Syngnathiformes; family Syngnathidae; genus Doryrhamphus; species Doryrhamphus excisus. Next base: position 7,149,942 of record NC_136368.1, on the reverse strand, counting down.
TTTTGATTTGAACTCATTTGGTCTCCTAAATTTGACCCAAAATAACTAGTCCAAGCCAAAATGGCTAGTTTTGGCCCGTACAATAAATTCTAAGCCATAGAATCCGAGGAGCTATCTGTAGTTGAAACTTATGCCAAGTGATCACCTGAACCTCACAAATGCCATTTCATATTAAAATAATTCAAAATGCAATCTTGAGCCTACCTGCCTTTTGTCTGCTGACATATGCAGTAAAGTCTCCTTGCCCTTAAATTAAAGAGATTTCAATCCCTGATTAGCATCTCTGCGTCTTTTTGTCTGGTGGGCTTATCTTTCCTCCCCTCGACTTCAAGACAGGTCAATGTATCATCCCTGTGATAACAAATCTACCTTTCATATCAAAATGTTACATTTACAATATATTTAACCAAGATCAAACTGGTTATCTTTGCTACTGTACAAACATTCAATGCAGACCCATTTGAATGCAGACTGATGGGAGCAGAGGAGCCCTTATCGCTCATTCTACAGAACACTGTCCATCTATCTGAAGGGGAATTAGTTATCACAGGCCTACAGGGAGCCATTATAGAGTCTTGTCTCAGTGAATGGCTTAACCCAAGCCGCTTTGTGTTTGCGAGACGAGAAACATCAGAGGCCCCCAAAAAGACAATGCCAACCCTGGCTGAGAATTGGGTTTTCATCACAAAGTAAGTTTTCCATATATGTTCCATACAAAAGTACATGCATGCAAGAGCGTGGAGAGACTGCTTCAAATTCATACTCTTTTATCTGAAATCAGAAATTTGACTCGATCCAAAAACTTGACAATGAATAAGGACCTGATGATAATGTGGGTGTCTGACACCCACAGCATGATCAGTTGCACTGAAGGAACATCAAATCGTTGCAAACCCACTTAACCCAATGAGCTGAGCACGAGTGGAAAACCGTGATGACAAGTGAAGAGGCTCACCTGTATGCTCTTTTTGTAGACACAAGAGGGGCAAGCAAATAAGACAATCAGGATGAATATTATGGTCAGACCAGTGCATGCTAGAAAATAATCCTTCTGCATGGACGCTTGCCAAAGAAATGCAGCAGTGTCACAGTGTACCATTCATTTACCAGGAGCCCTTCGTACCAGCAGTATTAGCTATCCCTGCCTCATTTTGGTGCTACATTAATGCACACTCAGCCAGCTGCAACAAGTGATATTCATGAAGGAACACTGCACAAAATGTAGCAACACAACACATCATTTTTGAATGAACATGTAAAATTAACACATATAAATTTCTACAACAATTTTCATCGGAGGGCAGCACGGTGGTCGAGTGGTTAGCGCGCAGAACTCACAGCTAGGAGACCAGGGTTCAATTCCTCCCTCGGCCATCTCTGTGTGGAGTTTGCATGTTCTCCCCGTGCATGCGTGGGTTTTCTCCGGGTACTCCGGTTTCCTCCCACATTCCAAAAACATGCTAGGTTAATTGGCCACTCCAAATTGTCCATAGGTATGAATGTGAGTGTGAATGGTTGTTTGTCTATATGTGCCCTGTGATTGGCTGGCGACCAGTCCGGGGTGTACCCCCGCCTCTCGCCCGAAGACAGCTGGGATAGGCTCCAGCACCCCCTGCAGCCCTCGTGAGGAAAAAGCGGTAGAAAATGAATGAATGAATGAATGAATTTTCATCGGTTTATTCCTCGGCTTATTCCTCCGCCTCATTTTTGTCCGCTAACCCCTCCCACATTTCTCAACCAATTCAAACCAATCCAATGACAAAATGTTCAGCTCATTCAGGACATGTTGGCTATACTTTTGAAAAAAGTTCAAATTTCGTTGCCCCTCAACCCATTCACTCCGTGCTTGCCCCAACCAAGTCTAACTTTTTATACCTGACTGCTGCTCCCTGCTTTTAGCCTTGTTTTAGCTCTGAATGAACGTATGGATATTGTATTTTAATGCATCATTTATTTCATGTTTTTACTCAACTCTAGTTGTCTTTCTCTACTGTAAAGCGTCTTTGAGTAGTCAGAAAAGCGCTATACAAATAATTTTTTTTTGTGACAGTTTTTCCATTTAAAGGGGACCTATTATGCTCATTTTTCGACCCTTTGTATTGAGTTACGGACTCCTATAGAGCAGCTATACGCACAATAACCAGCGCAGAAAACCTTTTACAGGGCTCTACATTAAAAACCAAAATGACTTGCCCATAGGGAATCCTTAAGGTGAGAACTACTTGCCCGAACTTGCCCCATGTAAAATGAAAAGACTGCCATAATGATATCATGTAATTTTTTGTGGCATCACATGAGAATCTCTAATAAATAAAATAATAAAATAAATAATACCTTACACATGGTAGTCGTAGTAAGCAGTGATATTTATAAGTTGTGCACCACAATGAAACATTATTGAATAGACACATTTGTGTACTAGTAAAGTGTTTTTAATCCAGAAAAAAAGCTCAATGGTCAAACAATAATTTGTGAAGCAAAGGTGAGAAAAATCCACAGAGAAATGGAAGCGCTAGATTTTGTAGCTTGTGCAAAATCAGCACTTGGTATTGGATCTAATCGCTGGTGTTTCATTGTGACCATGTAAAATTGTCACAGCAATGGGATTCACTCACCTGTGCCATCATTTGATTTGCTGCCGTTAATAAAATACTTGTTTAGGAGGCACTGGTTCATCACTTTTTGGTGTTTCCTTCAGAATTAGACGATGGATGACGCCATGATGGATGTTTTCGGAGTCAAACGATCGCTGATTGGTTGATCGCGAACAACGGGTGTGGGTAAAACGCGGAATGTGGATTACGGACCGCGGTCTAAATAAACTATTCTGATTGGTCCATTTCAAGATTTGCAAGGATTGCTTTGCAAATTACCACTGGAATTACACAGTCCGTGTTTTACCAACACCCAACAAGAACCGCTTTTAAAAAAACTCTTTTTAAAGTAGTACGGCATGCCAAAGTGCACTTGCCCGACGGGAATATCACTGATTGGATTTACTTGCCCGAATTTTGTTTTAACTTGCCCCGGGCCATCGGTACATCGTTATTGTCGAGCCCTGCTCTTAGCTTTTGCAGAATCTGCACCTATTCCAGATGTGCTTTCTAACTATGAACCAACCCACTTTCTAATATAATGGGTATAGGAGTTGATAATAGATGATTAAAGTCTTTGGAGAGCTGATTGAAAAGAGTTTGGGAGCTACTGGCAGCTCATGATCTACTGGTTGGAGAGCCCTGACCTCAGAGTGCTAACGTAGCACAACTGGTGCGGTGGAGCTCAGGAGAAGCCGGATGTGTGGCAACCTTGCCTGCCCGAGGCATAGCACCCATTGTCGGATACACTTTGTCAGAGACGTCGATGGTGCGGTGGAGCTCAGAAGCCGGACGTGAGGACACTGTGTGAATTCGGCTGCACGGTGATTGAGTGGTTGGTGCACAGACCTCGCACGTAGGAGACCCACCTTCAGCCCTCTCTGTGTGGCGTTTGCATGTTCTCTCTGTGCATGCGTGGGTTTTCTCCGGGTACTCCGGTTTCCTCCCACATTCCAAAAACATGCTAGGTTAATTGGCCACTCCAAATTGTCCATAGGTATGAATGTGAGTGTGAATGGTTGTTTGTCTATATGTGCCCTGTGATTGGCTGGCCACCAGTCCAGGATGTACCCCGCCTCTCGCTCAAAGACAGCTGGGATAGGCTCCAGCGCCCCCTCTGTGAGGATAAGCGGAAGAAAATTAATGAATGAACATTTCAAATTCTTTTATTTTTGGCCTTCCAAAACAAATAGACTAACTAGATGGGTTCAACTACTGGTGAAAAATTATTTAACATTTTACATTACTATGATATTCCACTTATTTGACAGTGGTAGATTGGTCATCTTCCAACCCCTTGGTTGCTGGTTCTATCATTGCGTTCTATCCCACATGTCTCAACCACTTCAAGCCATTCCATCATCAAAATGTTAAGGATATAGCCTAATGTTTCGTATAATGAGTGTATGTGACAAGCTAACTAACAGTCACTTTTTCCAAGTACAGCACATTACTGTGGAAAATATTGTTTTATTTATGTAACCCTTGAGTGCTACAAATCCTGTAACATGCTCATGTCACATGATGTACAAGTGAATGACCTTCCACTTGATATGATATGGTCCACACAGACTTCTTTACTTTGATGTTAGATGTTCCACTGACTGGTTACAGCATTTGCTGGTAGTGTGACGGACATCCCACTGGTGTATTTGCATGGTGTTTGTGCCTCTCGGTTATGCATTGGCTCTCATTCATTTGTGGTGTTGGTTTCAAGGTGCCAATGTGCCAACCATCTAATCCAGAGCAACCCGGGACACATGGCCACAGGTGAAACTCCACTCCATTGGAATTCCACTTGCTGGGTGGCCACTCAGCCTGCTGAGTGCCGCTCAAGTGGAGTTGCTCCAGTAATTGACGACTCTTGTCATCATAGAATTCGCTTATAGGACCTGTACTATTGTTCTTTTGAAATCATGTTCATTATTTCCATTAAGTCACAGTTTGTATTGTAATTGTCTTTTATGCTGTGATCAGGGCTGCAGATACCTTTTCACACTAAGTGTGTAATCATTAATATGTACTATGTGATGATATAAGCATGAAATATAAGCATATACTTAACTACATTATAAAAATATTTGTACCATGGTGAGCTTGTGTGGCGCAAGAAATGGTCAGAGTCAAACGTTTCATTAAGGAAACACTTTTTTTTGCTCATAATATCAGCATACGCCGGCACGGCGGTCTAGTGGTTAGCGCGCAGACCTCACAGCTAGGAGACCAGGGTTCAATTCCACCCTCGGCCATCTCTGTGTGGAGTTTGCATGTTCTCCCCGTGCATGCGTGGGTTTTCTGCGGGTACTCCGGTTTCCTCCCACATTCCAAAAACATGCTAGGTTAATTGGCCACTCCAAATTGGCCAGAGGTATGAATGTGAGTGTGAATGGTTGTTTGTCTATATGTGCCCTGTGATTGGCTGGCCACCAGTCCAGGGTGTACCCCGCCTCTCACCCGAAGACAGCCCGAAGACACGACTCTCGTGAGGAAAAAATGAATGAATGGATGAAAATCAGCATACATTCACAGTACACAAACGAACATTGAGGGTCATCAACTCGAAGCACTATCTCATTCCCATGCACACTTCCTCAACACAAGTACTGTATACTTCCTGCTGGTGGTGTCAAATTTACTGGAACATTTTTAATAGTGTCCAAGATGTTTTTATTTTTTTTTGTTTGTTTTCACATGGTAACCTTTGCATATGCCAGATCACATAAATTAGTTGTTATTAACATAGCCACACTTAGACCTATGGAGAAAACAATTGTATAAATAAGTTATGTGATTGTAATTACATTTATGTCGTCCTGAATATGAGGTTGCACTTCTGATATTTTTAAGTGCATGTCTGGAAGTAGGGCGTTTGCCTGGAGATAGCGTCATGCCAAGAACATTTTAAGGATGTGTGAACCTGATGTCATATTACCGTTTGACGTCGAGAAAGCCTTCTTTGACACGTCGTGAGCAACGAGTGTTAAAAGTTAGACGGAACGAGGTAAGAGAAATGGAAAATATTAGTACTATAAATGTGCGTACTTTAACATGTGGATGATTGCATTTCAAAATTCGGTTGTGTGTTTATTTTTTTTTATTTTAAGGAAAAATATTGTTTAAACAGCGTTTTAGCATTGCACTCGCGCGTGCGCAGTATACACGCCGCCCAGCCGGCTAAGCTATCGGCCAGATCAAGCAGACAGATGTAAGCTAGCACAGACATAAATTAGACAAAGAAACCTTCCGAAGAGTCTGAGTGAAAAAGACTTCAAAGTGACGGATGGTGAAAGGAGCGACTGTGGCACAAAGCTATACACCTTACTCGATACACATGGAAGTATGAAAGTTAAAGGTACGCCGTCAGTATGTATTTTTGAACTTTTTTGGCAGTCAGTGCACAGGTTAGCTTCGGCTAGCTGCTAGTTAGCCGACGTTGTTTTCCCACCAGCATATTGGACCGAAACGTGAGGGCTTATGTTAGCTTGATTGGTTAGCATTCTTGTCAGTGACCTGCATAGGCCCTTTGTTTTATACTAGGTCAGCGATAACGTTATTATTATTAGTAGTAGTACTCTACCCGGGATTACAGTCTTAGCTTTCAGCGCTTCGACGATACGGATGTATAGTGACTTGTTCACTTGAGGGTAAACGTAGACTTAAATGTTGTGTGTCAAGCTAGCCGATTGTTGTTAGCCGCATTAGCGCTTCATAGCTAACAGGAATCCAACATTAGCCTTGCTAGTGAGAACTTAAATGCTAGTTTGGATTAAGTACAAGTACGCTAGTCGGTTTTCTTTGTCGTGTTCGCAGTATTTCATGGAGATCATTTTTCGCGAAATTAACTGTTGTGCATTCTGGATATTGATGCCAGTAGATACGCTGGACGACATCTATTATGGCTTTTGAATATGATGTTGACACTTTGTTGATATTGTTTTGATCTTTTCAACAGCTTCTGTAGTATGGTTTATTCTATGTAGGTCAAAAGGATGTGTTCGTTTAGCACTTATCTAAAAAATACCACATTTTGTGCTTCTTTAAAGGCAAAAGAAGGCAGTCAAACTTTGTTGACTCATCTGTGGTTATTCAAATGTGCGAACCAATAACTTTAGAGCCTGCCTGTACTAAATATAAGCACATTATGCTATAATAGCCAATTATGCAGCGTATTCATAGCCTTCATTACCTGGGTAGACTTGCAGTCTGTTATTTTAAGTAATGATTGTGACTGGTTTCACAGCATTTATTTTAGCTGGCTTTCTATTAAACATAGTCATACAACTGACATGCCCTAGTAACACAAAAGCTTTTATTAGGACCCGAGCACAAACGCAAAGGCCCTATTGTATCTTCTTAAATTATTTTCACACAGAGATGCTATGTTCATTTCCAAGGCCTAATATTTGCCCCTTTTCCCTTGTAGACTGGAATATGAAGATGGGGCCATGAAATATCCTGTCAAATATTAGACACACAGCACCTTGTAAATACTACATCATCTGAGAGGTAACTTTTTTCACATTTGACTGTGTTATTCTCAAATGTTATCGAGACTCTCCTACAAACTGATGCCCATTTGACATAAGGTTGTCTTGTAAAAATTTGAAGAATGTTAATAACAGCACAATGACAAACAAGTCATTAGTGTATATATAAAGTCATTAGTATATACAACCATTTTGACCAACAGTTCAGAACACTGGTTTATGTAGATACTCAGTCATCCAGAAAGGCTTCAGACTAAAGATGCTCTGATTAATCGGCCACCGATAAAAATCAGACGAGTTCTGTGCAAAAGCATGTGATCGGCATATGGCAATTAATGCCCTTTCAATGGCAATCACAAAAGCCAAACATCTCATATTATTGCAGCATGCAGGTTTTATTGAGTGTGTTCTGCACACCTTCCTTTCCTTCACTATGAGCAGGTGTGTCAAACCGAAAAAAAACAGTCATGTTTGCAGTGTGGACCTGCCTGTCATTTGTAAGCATGATATAAAGTTTGCACCCTGCAAAACATGCCATGAAAATATCTTGCCATGGAAGTATGTTAAAGAGCTTTAATTTAACGAGGCAGTTGAAGAACAAACACTTGATGGAATATGGTTATTTTTTTTGAGACTCACAATTTGATCACTAGTCAAACGCCAGCTAATGTAGCCAAATCTCTGAACACTTGCCTGTTGAATATGCGTGGCAGTCCCAAGTCTAAAGCAAATACCCCACCTTTATAATCCTACGGACAAGGTGACCGGTGGAAAACACCGGGTTCGCTGGCTGCTCCCACCTACATATGCTGGAATTCCAGCTAGAACTCCACCATTGTACTCAATCTCACAGCCAGTTTCCTAAAAGAAGGCGTCTCATTCATGCAGTGGAGAGCTTTGACAAGCAATGGTTTAAAAAATTAAAGCTGTTTTGTAAATGACGACATCAAATAATATGTAAATGCATATTAACTTGGCAATAAGAACTGTTAAAAGGCCATTGTTTTTGTTTGTATTGTTTTGCATCATTATGTTTTGCCGAGTGTTTCCCAGTGGTCATTGAACACATCACAGTTGTGTGCTCCAAGACCAAGTGGCAGGTATATAACTGATGCTGCCACAAAGACATTCATATTTTTGGCCATTTGTTGTCGTTTCCAAATGCTGTGTGTAAATACATCAAGGTGAGCTGTGATGGTATTATGTCTCTGTTTGGAAGTTAAGTCATGATAGCACACTCGCTCCCTCTTAGTCACATCAAACAACGATGTGATCATCTGTAAAAGAGACTCCAAGGCTCATACCAATGTTGAGTCTGCATTCATTTCGTGTTTTTAATTTGATGTTGGAAGTTATTGTTTTTGAGACTTCTGCTCTATGCAGTCAGACAGATTGTAGCTTGCAGCGCTAGTCAACTTCTTGATAAGGTTTCACATCTTCAGTGGTCATCTTAAAACGGCTCTGGTTACATTGTGCTTATAGCATTACCTAACATACATTTTAACTCCAACCATCTGTTCACACAAACAAATCACAATGGCCATTCGCCCTCCCCACTCGCTCTCATGGCTGCGTGAAAATCATCCAAATAAGAGTTAAATGTGAGTTTAGAAGTGTAAATACAGGAGCTAGACATGCCTGGCTCCTTTCATAAAAGCGGTTGTGTTGATCATAACAGTTGGATGAACTTTGTCACCTTGCAATCTCCACATTGCAACTGTTAAAGATGCTTATGATGCTCATTTTCCGACCCTTTATTGAGTTGTGGACTCCTCAAACCCGAACAGAAAACATTTTAGATCTTCCAGAATCTATCTTCCAGCACCTATTCCAGGTGTATTTCCTTGGATTTGTGCTTCCCGCCAACACGGTCTGTTTTAATTTATTCCACCCACGGCCGCCTCTGGGCATGCCCACTTCGCTGTGGTTGGTCACACTCCCAAACTTTGTCACTACAACAAGAGCTAATTGAAAAGTAATTAGGTGCTACTGGCTGGAGACCCCTGACTTATCGTGCATGAACTTGAGTGGTAACGTAGGCACCGTTTGGTGCGATGGAGCCAGAAGCCGGACATGAGGGCGCCTCGTTTACTAACTACAGAAAACATCGGTAGTGGAAATGTGCTCACTCTGTTTTTTACGGGACTGCCTGTTCCAGACATCGGTGAGCACTGTGGTTCTCTCCAACTCCGTGGACGCACAGCATGTCCGACATTAATGCACGTTTCCTTGTGAGAGCGCACAAAAAAAATCACAATAGGTCCGATTGAAAAATTATGCCATAGAAAGGAATATCATACCGGTGTATGTGAACTGGAAGACGCCATGTTGTTGCAAAGCAACTGCCAATTTAAATCTGGAACAGTGTGAACGCACTTCGCCAACCCAAGATTTGCACAGTTCATGTGAGTCACTTATTGCAGTGGTTGTCCACCGTGTCCAACCACTGCAAGCATTTCATAATGCTATCCACCAGTATGCCCAAGAATTCAAACAGCTCTGCTTTGTTTGATGGCTTGTGACTGTGTAATTCATCCGACACTGTAATGGAATGGCTGTCATATATGTAAAGATGCCGAATTCACAAACATGAAGTGGTCTCTTTACATTCTTCTGAGTTGTATTTTATTAATTGTAACTCACGTGTTGAGTCAAAATGTTTGACTTGTTGGCCCTGTTCATGTTCTGCAATCTGGAAAATCACCCAGCATTTCCATCACTCTTAACTCATTCTGTCCAAGTCATTATTCAAAAGACAACCCTTTCAGTAACAGCCATTTTAGACCATTTTGACTGATCTTTCAAGACACACAGAATATTGTGTTCAATGGTTATACAAACATAAAACATACCAAAAGAAAGATTAGACCCTTTAATCAGAAAAAAGTCTGTTTCTACCTTTTTTTTCACTTCCTTGAACGTCTCTTCTTTTCACTTTTGTAGAATTGGCTTCTTTATTTTACAATGTATGATGGTCTACATCAGCAAATGTAACCATTGAAATTGAACTGAATACATTGTACACCGTACAGAATCCTATAAAATATATAGTTTTTGAGTAATATCTTAACGTGTGTATCTCGATGTATGTCGAATTACCTTCCACAATTAGATTTACGCACCATAGTCCCAAGTGCACAGTCATCGAACACGGCTGGTCATCCAATGCTGCGAACTCCTGCCATTTTGCTCGTTTGACTGCTCATAAGCACTAACATCGTATTGCTGCCTCACTCTTTATCAATTCCTTTGCTTGATTGCCAACTGTCAGCTTGCCAGAGTAGAATTGGACAGTGGCTGACATTCAGACCTTTGTGGATGTAGATAAGATCAGTGTAGTTCCCCAATATTAAGGAAATTGGTGCTGATCAATCTGTTTATGCTGCTGAATGACATTGAATGTATTATGTATTACCACACAATAGGGTTCTTTTTTATCTTTTAATATACATTATGAATTTATGCAGCCATGTAAAAAACATATTCTCGGCTCATAGACATGGTTTTTGTAATGCAAATGCAATTTCTGGCCCTTATATTTCTTGAATTACACAGTGCTTTAAAGAGAAGAGTGCTACCTCCAAAGCGGTGATGTCACGGGTTCCCACCCCCCCTCCTCCTGGGGAGATGTCAAGTGGACCTGTGGCAGAGAGCTGGTGTTACACACAGGTTTGAGCAATCAGCACTTCAGACATGGTCTCCATGAGAAAATGTCACCTCTTATATTACGTACTCTCCACTCATGTCACTTTAAACTACTTTAAACTAAAAAAAAAAATGTTTCTTTTTGTGGCTCCAAGGTCAAGGTGGTGAAGTTTTCATACATGTGGACCATAAACAACTTTAGCTTTTGCAGAGAAGAAATGGGGGAGGTGTTGAAGAGTTCCACCTTCTCCTCAGGGCCGAACGACAAGATGAAGTGGTCAGTGGCTTTTTTCCAACTCGTAATGTTTGGAGTCTTGACAGTCACACTGGAAAAAATGGAGATCTGAATACAAATAGTTGTAAAATTACAAGACTAAAGTAAGAATATTACAAAATATATATTTGTTGAAATTTTTTTTAAATACGATTGAACAAACCAGAATCAGAATTACATACTAGGATTTATTCCTGTAAAAGTATAATCTTTTTTTGTGTAAAAAAATTATGTGTCTCAGGAAATTCTTGTTGTGAAATAGTTGGTCAAATGTTATAATTGCACAAAATCTTTTCAATCCACTTTGTATATTAAATACAATTTAAAACTGCAAACTTTCAGTACATGGCTAATTCAATTAAAATGGCGACAGTTTGTAATATTAGACGTATAGAGTGGTTAATATTGAATTGCAAACTACTGCAGGTTTATGAAACCTTGTAAACAGAATGTTAGGTTTGAAATGTACAGTGCAACTGTACTTGGTGTATGACCTTATGAATTTATCTTGGTGCCAGTTTTTTTAGTCTTAAGATTGGTCCACATACACCTGCGTCATGCTGTAGCTGTAAGAATGTAAAATATGTAATATCATCGATAAATTATGGTCCAGTTTTTAAGAGACATTTGCCCATTTGCTCATCCCTCAAGGCTTGAGGGAGAGTTTCTTGACAAAAGCAGCTGTACTGATCCACTTGTGTTTGACAGGTGTCTGCGGGTCAATCCAAAGGGACTTGATGATGAAAGCAAAGATTATCTGTCATTGTATTTACTACTTGTTAGTTGTCCAAAAAGTGAAGTCAGAGCAAAATTCAAGTTTTCTTTGTTGAATGCGAAAAGAGAAGAAACTAAAGCAATGGGTAAGTGCAGAACATCATCACACAGACAGCCGTGCATGTAAACACGATGATCATCTGTATTTCTTAAAGGAATATGTTTTCCTTGTTGTTGCAGAAAGCCAAAGAGCCTACAGGTTTGTCCAAGGCAAAGACTGGGGCTTCAAAAAGTTCATTAGGAGAGATTTTCTCCTCGATGAGGCAAATGGTCTTCTACCCGATGACAAACTTACACTTTTTTGTGAGGTAATCCTGGTTGATATCGTCTTTTATACAACAACCTTTATACCGTCTTTTTTGATATTCACTCCGGCTGGGCAGCCTCTCCTGTATTTCGCTCTGCGTAGCGAAGGGGTGCTCAAAGCTAGCAGCTGCTCCTGAATGTAAACAATGGAGCATGAGGCAAGCTACAAGTGTAACGGGATGAACATCCATAGCTGCACACTTGCTTAGGGGGTCGGTATGGAAAAAAAATACTAGTACAAAGAAAGCACTATTAAACACTAAAAACACAGTGGGAAATACGGACTTGCGGTAACTAGCTTTCACTCAGACGACACCATCTTGAAACATGAGACCGCTACATCAAATCCAGTTTATATTGATATGAATGATATGGTTATTTTTGAATAGTAGAATTGTAATTTAAATTCTTTAGTAATAATAAAATAAAATCCACAACAATTTGTCATAATATTCACAGCAGTAAAACCAGTAGCAATAGGAATTAGCAAAAATTCCACACAATCTGATCAGTAATAAATCACTGATACACACCGTTTTAGGTTAGAATGTCATGTTTGCTAGTTAAACCTGCATGCATTGTGTATTAAACGACATTATTTTGTTGTGATGTTGACAATTCTGTTGCTTATAATTAGTAATAGTGTCAGAATGTGTGCGTTAGTCTGGAACTCAGCACTGCTGTTGGTGTGTTAAGGTCGGCAGTAAAGTTAAAAAAGAGTGCCATACTAACTGTCAGGGCGCCAGATTACTGACAAGATGTTACTTACACAATATCACCTTCAAAGACTTGTTGAAGGTGTCTGAGTTGGGATTTGTTTAGCGCCAAAATGAAGCACTGCTCCTAGCTACATTGTATTTTTGTTTACGTTGGCACCGGTGCTGTGATACAGGGTTTCGGTACCATTGACACAATAATTGTGGAGGGGGAAGTAATTTTGTTTGTTAGGTCAAATATAATGAAGACTAAACATAGGGTACTGGTGACATTGTAGTGTATGCTGCTATACAGTATATAGTATTTTCTTAGTGATACAGTATGGGGGCTTTTAAATCTATTTTTAAAAATAGACCTTGTCAACCAACATGATTTCTTCAATATTAGCAGTTTTTATTTGTGCAGTGACGGTCAACAAATCCTACATCTCCAACCTATTTTGTAGAAGATGTTGTTACTTTGGGAGGCAGGCCTTAACTCCTTAATTAGCATATGAGGGATAGCTTTATTACATGATTATTTTCTTATTTGACACATGAAAACCTGTCATTTTGAGCACACATATAAACAAGCCCAACTCGGTTATTTGTGAATAGCTGCCTATGTTAAATTCTGACATCACTGTTGAATGTTGTCCAGTGACTCACTCGCCACCCTTCAGTTCAGACCAGATGTAGAACTTGAACCCAGTTGACATCACATAGAAATTGTTGGGTGGTCCTACTATCTTGGCTATCTTTTTGTCTACAGTTTTGACTGAATTTTTTTCTCATGCTAATTTGTTAAAATTAAAAACGAATATGTTGTTTCTTTGAACAGGTGAGTGTTGTCCAGGACTCTGTGAACATTTCTGGCCAGTCCAATATGAACATGCTGAAGGTACCAGAATGTCAGCTGTCTGATGACCTGGGGAACCTTTGGGAGTGTTCACGCTTCACAGACTGCAGTCTCTATGTGGGAGGGCAGGAGTTCAAAGCCCACAAATCCATCCTGGCAGGTAAGAAGGACTTCAGCACTTTGGAGCACGCTTGCCCTCTCTTCACATTGGTAGAACTTGCCTTCTGTATGATTTTTTTTAAGTTGTCATGAGGGATGTGGGCTTTTAACGTGTGACAAACCTATTTCACATTTCACTCTGGCAGAAATTGAGTTTGATTCAATAGCTTGTTTTTTTGCCAGATATTCCACATTTGCAGTGTGGCCCACACTCGGTGATAATCAATTAGGGTGGCATCATTTATCCTGTTTTCTAAATGCTGCTCTGAGAGCATTTAGCAGGCCCCCATGACAGAGAAGTGCTGAAAATGGCCTTTGTAGGACATGTCATGCCTCTTCTTAATGGCCTCTCTCGCAGAGCCGTAAGCACCTTGAAAGGCGACCAAGGGTCTGTACTCCTGGCTGGATTTGCAGCAGCCTGGTTCTGCAGTGGCTGCTAATCCGTCTGACGAGCACTGCCTGGCCCTGCTTGACCTAAATGGCTCTAGGATGCAGGAGCCTGAAAGCCTTGCTGTCTTTTCCAGCTTGTGTCCATTAGACATGGTGGCAGCAGCTGCTGTGGTCAGATGGGAAAAGTTGACGACGCTGCACTAACAGTCATTTTAACATTGACAACATACTGGCAGTGCTCTTTGATTGCTCTTTTTTTGTATATTTTTTTTAGTTTTTTTGCTTAAAAGGTTATCATTGACTGTGCTTGTATTTTTATCACTGTTGTATCTGCATCTTTGACAGCAAGGTCACCAGTCTTCAATGCAATGTTTGAGCATGAAATGGAAGAGAGTAAAAAGGTAACAATCCACTTTTTGCTTTAGGGATAAATGTCCCCTTCATTGATATTGAAAACCTGTGTTTTGTCGTCGCCTCCCAGAACCGTGTAGCTATAAGTGATGTGGACCCAGATGTTTTCAAGGAAATGATGGGCTTCATATACACCGGGAAGGCCCCAAACCTGGAGAAGATGGCAGACAACCTGCTGGCAGCTGCAGACAAAGTAAGCCTTGACAAAAATCAGTGTTTTTCTTTAATCAAAATACCCCAAATAAACTGCAAAATAATACATGAAAATCGCATTCCCAACATTGTAGGGGCTATTACAATTACAAGGGTTGTTATTTATTACATTCAGCTGCACACTCCATCTCTCATCAATGTGCCTCACACACTTGACTGAATGTTAAAACTGAAATATCCCCACACTGTGACATTCACCTTAAAATCGCTTTTGTGTTGCCATTTATGTTGGCGTATGCTGGCTCCATGCTCACGGAGCTGGCTAGGGTAGTAGGGTAGTAGCGTGTAGCCCCGCCTCCACAAAGAGGCTGAATGACGAGAGAGCCCTCTCTCTCCATTCACTCTATTTATAGAACCATTGCGCACAGACAGATGCAGAGTGAACCCTCTTGCCATCGTGCTTGTGTGTCAGAGACACAAGCTAGACTTATTGTGTACTACTGTGTACATGCAGCAGCTAGTCCGCCCGCCACAGTCCACAAACAGCATATACGTTCGCCGATGCTTGGCTTAGTAATGTTTGGTGTGGCAGGAGGGGACACAGTATGTTGTCACAACATTGCTAATGGTGAGGGGATAGCAGGAATGTAAAAAAAAAAGGGGGGGATAGTGGCATACCGGGTAATACTCACGGGAGAGTTCTTGATGTATGACATCTGTCACACTTAAATGTTTCAGAACATCAAACAAATTTAAATTAGGTTTTTCATTTGATTTTTTTCCCCTCCCTTCACGAGTTTCATTTAAAAACTGCATTTTGTGTTCAGTTATTGAACAGTATTTGGATTTGCTTGATGATCTGAAATATTTAAAGGGGATCTATTATGGTTTCAAAAGGTGTGGTAACTGCCCCTTTGTGATGTCATAGAGGGGTGTACACCCTCTTACTTCTATGGTTCATAGTTAGGAAGCACTTTGGGTGTGTGACCAATCACCGTGGAGTGGGTATGCCCAGAGGCGGGCCTGGTTGGAATAAATTAAAACAAAGGAAATACACCTGGAATAGGTGTAGAAAAATGAAAAATGAGCATAGTTCGTGTCCTTTAAGTGTGACAAACGTGAAAAAAATCACATCATTGTCTTTTTTTGGACCTAAAGTCCGCAAGTTTTCTAAGCTGTGAATGCTGAACTGCTAATGTATCACGTTCTTTTGCAAACTCAAATCAGCAAAAGTCTGAATTTTTGCACAAGTTTGGGTCTTGGCAAAAATGGTTTGTAGATACCCTGAACAGTACATAAGTATATGCACTACCTCAATAATAACAAGTACTTTGGAGAGCAGAGGAGCATTGTAAACGTGTTAGCAAGTCAAGACAGAATGGTGTAAATAAATATTAGTTTAGTGAAAGACAGGGTATGAATGGTGTCTTTAATTGACTTGTGTTGTGATGATGGAATATTGAATACGGAATGTAATATTGGGGTGAGACAAACTATAGACAAAACTCCACTTGTTTGTGTGGCATTGCTAAGTGCTTCTCCATGTGCTTCCAGTATGCTCTGGAGCGTCTAAAAGTCATGTGCGAAGAGGCCTTGTGCAACAGCCTCTCAGTGGAGAACGTGGCCGACACCCTCATCCTCGCAGACTTGCACAGTGCCGAGCAGCTCAAAGCACAAGCCATAGATTTTATCAACAGGCAAGTATCTCTGCAAGGGAGGAGGGAGGCGGGGGCAGGGAAAAAAAACTCCAGTGATAAATTTCTGCTGCCATTTCTGTTTACCATCCCTGAATGCTTACCTTTTTATCTCCTTGCCATAGGTGCAGTGTCCTCAGACAGCTGGGCTGTAAAGATGGAAAGAACTGGAATAGCAAGTATGTAATTAGCTGATATATGTGACACAAGATTAATAACACACTCTTATCTCGTCCCCGAGCAGATGCATTAGAATTCATTGTTTTAGCCCAAGCAGACGGAACACGATTTGCCTTTTTCACTTTGAAGCGGCGTATCGTCGTATCAGAGTTATTAATAGACTCATACCTGCAGCAACCCTGCAAATGGAGCCTTTGCCAGTTTCGAATGGAAGGGAGGGTGGTCGCGAAGTTTGCCTTTCTGGTGATTTGTTGTTCCGGGACACCTCGAAAGCATGCAAGCCACCATGAAGTGTCTGATCGCAGTATCTTGCATCTATTTTCCGTTGATTGATTTTTAATATGCACTTCCCCTTGTCCGTGGATTAACCCCCTTGTCTTTGCACTTGCAGCCACGCCACAGACATAATGGAGACCGCAGGCTGGAAGTCAATGATCCAGTCGCACCCTCACTTGGTCGCCGAGGCTTTCCGTGCCCTAGCGTCAGCACAGTGCCCGCCCTTCGGCCCTCCCAGGAAGCGTCTAAAACAGTCGTGACGCCCCGGGTGTCCGTTGCGCTGCAAAGGAAGGACTAGTGAGGATACCACTCTTTTTATTTCCACCAAAACTGAACACACTTGAAGAAAAGAAGAGTGGGCCTTCCTCACCGGGATGTGGGAAGGCCGGCACAATGGACGACTGTCTTGCTTTGCTGCCCCGACTGTCCGCTGTTCAGGGCGGGTAGCAAGTCAAACTGTCTGCTACTGTTATTTCCTGTCATTCTTCAAAAAAATGGCCTTAATATATCTGCCATTGCTCTGGAGTTCTTTTGTCTATTTTACTCTGTGCCTGCCTTGTCACAAAGACCAGGCCTCCTCCAGGTTGCACTAGTTCCCGTCTGTAGTCGTTTTCATATGGAGTTCGATAGGAACGTAACAAAGGTTGAACTAAATGGGAAATATTATATATTTGTAATGTTTAGCCCGTTTTGTGACCAGATGTTAAAGAGCATGAACACTTTCAGTGCAAGGTCAGTTCTTAACACTTTTTAAAAAGGTGTATGCCCCATATTGATGGCACCATTTCTATGTCAGCGACAGCTGAAGCATCCTCAGAAGACCAGTGTACAAGGAAGTCTGTTGTGTTGCATCTGTGTGGGGAGGAATCCTACATCACACATTAGGAAGCGTCAAATCTCGTCTTTGGACCGAACAAACATCAGAAGGTGCGTTTAGCCCGGCTCACATCGTAACGGCATTCAGATCAAGTCAGTGCACCGTCACGATTTTCAATTCTAAGACTTTAGTATTGCCAAGCTGCAAATATATATTCTCATCATATTGTGGTTAACTCAAAGTGGAAAGACTAATGCATGGTAATATTATTGTTGCGGAAAGTGTCCAAATTTTTTTTTTTTTTACTACATAACAATGTACTTTCTGACATTGGTGCAGAATGAAAAGAATTGGTGATGTACAAAAGAAAAGGTCCTCGGGAAAAGTGTAGGATGCTGAGCATCACTTCTGCCGGCAATGTCATTCTTTGTTCTGAATGAGGATTCGTCCTGTTTATTCGGTGCGTCTTGTATGTAGCGTGACGTGATACACACTTGAGGAGCATTTGTAAAATAGAAGTCGTCAACATGTTGAAATGTTTGGAAGTTGTCTGCAGGAATGGCTGTGTAAAGCAAATAAAACATTTTCCAGCACCTGTTTTTGTCTTTCTGTCTGTCTTGCATTGAAACAGTCCTGCATGATGCCTTGTATTAAATGGAACTATGTTAAGTCCAGATATGAAAGAAAGTATGTATGCTTGGCGTCTTCCAATGGAGAACATCCTACTACACCGGATCCACACGTGCCATATTCAGCTTTCATTGTTCCCCAATTTAAAAACAACCCAACTATATTTTACTTATACATTATATTCTATTAATCATCTCAAACGCCTCATTTTACCCAATTGGTAAGATTTTATATGTGATAAAACAAGTCAAATGTACACTATACATACAGTATACCAAAGTTGGAAAAAGTTTTTCTATGTTTTCATGCTTCACAGGTGATTTCTCACTTGGTTCGGCCTTCCTTAAATGCACCATAATGCTGTGAGATCTTCAGGCTACACTGACTCAGATTTCATCTGTGATGGATTGCTCGCGAACGAAGCGTCTCTTTGAGTTTACAGAGATGGATTGCATATTGTTGCATATTGAGCATATAGCAAAGCCATATAAACATTGGCTATTACATTTTTACATGTTTGACAAGAAATCAACTTGAGCCGCGCAAACATTTAAGCCGCTGGGGGAGCCGGTGGGAGAGTGCTGACTCTTTTTAGAAGCCCAACCGAAAGAGTTGGTTCTCTAAAAGGAGCCGAACTTTGCATCACTAGCTCTCATTCGTTCATCCAGTTTGCATTACCATTAATTAGTGGTAAGTAGCTCCACATGTTATACTTTAAAATGTGACTATTAAGTGCGAGAGGCAAGGCAAAGAGAGCAGAGGAAGGTTATAATTGGTTATGGTTACTCTCAACGTCAACTTAAAGCTAGCAAAACGGTTTGGAGACATTATAATGACAATAATCCACCAGGGAAGGGGGAATCGACTGGAAATTCTTCTTCGGGGTACCTCTTCTACTTTCCACCCTCTTACTGTCCATGGCAGGACATACAAGGTGTTTCTGAGGCTGCAGTGGTGCTCTAACATCACATCGTTTGCCCGACTGAAAATGAAGTGTGCAGTTGCGTCTTACATGAGGAAGTGACTCGTTGACGGCAGAAATGATTCAAGTGCTGCTTGCTGCATCCCAGGTGCTGTTTTGTGATAAACCTCCACACACACACACACACACATTATACGCGGTTTTCTTTGAACGCTCAAATACATGTATGTATAACTAAAATCATAATAATTAAAATCGAATGGGCATATTATTGGACATGTTTTCACGTGCCTCAACAATGGTATGGGGGGATATACAATATATATATATATAAACCACGAAATAAAGAAACATGTATATACTTTAATATAATACTATGTATATGATATACGATGTATATACTTAAATATAATATTTCAATTGGTCTCCAGGGTTGAACTCCTCTACTTAAACTACAACTCAACGTACACTTCTAATGATTTCACTCAGCGACGCCCCACAACAAAGACGTGCCACGCCCATTCCATCCCCGAGCAACGCCAACAACGGAACAAAAAGTAAGTTCCCATCTTGTTTACATTGTTTTAATAAATTACCTCAACGTCAATTGCGGTTTCATGTAGTTATATGTGTTAATTGGCCATTTTTAATTGAATATTGACGTAATGAGAGTTGCCTCCGACGGGAGCTAGTTTTGCTGAATAACTTTAATGGCGTCATAGATACACATTGATACACAAGTTGAAGGTCTTTATAAAGACGGCTGCCTCATTCCATGATTGTGTGCTGTTGAAGCAACAGGCTGGCAGGAGGAAATTAACATGCACACCAATCCTTGCTAATTAATATGTGCTGTCAATCAAAAAGTCAACAAACCTGCATTCAGCTGCTACAGTATTCAGCAGGAAAGCATCATGTGAAGTGTGTTCATGTATGACATTTATTCGAGTGCCAGCACAAAAAAAAAATAAAAAATAAAAAAGCATCACCAGTGAAGGATGCGGACACTTTGGGCAGGACATCCTAGAGTCTTAATGCTGGGGAGTGGATACCTGGCCCTGATCAGATAAGAGTAATGGAAGCCAAAGAAAAGACCCCTGTCGCCTGTGGCCCCCTGCTGAATGGATGTGCTCCCTGAGGTGTACCTTTGGTATCACACACGCCTGTGGACACAGATTTATTGGCTATTAAAAAGCTACACTGAAATGCATTTCGGAAAATGCTGTGTTTATTCTGCTGAGACGTCCTTGTGGGAGCAAACAAAAAAAACAAAAAAACGACTCTCTCGTACAGAACACCACTACGCTGCACCAACTTTAAATCAACTTTAATACCTTTTTATAAACCGCAGTTCTTTTCCACAATTCAATTATTGGTTATTCAAATACTGCACCCCCCCCCAAAAAAAAGAACATTTGTACTTACACTATACACATAACTAGTACTCCTTTGGAACAAATTAACAAGAAAAAGCAAGCAGGGACTCATAAAGGTAAATTTGACATTTATCTACATGTTATACAAACACCAGGAGCAACAAACGGTTCACTTATTGATGTTCTTTGGAAAATAATAACCAGTGTGAGGTTCCTTTTGGACACGTTAACACACAGCATCTACACACAACTCAAAAGACATCATTTCAGAGTGACTGGGTTTTGGTATGATACACTCCTCCGTTCTAGAAGGATCATTTACAGTTACGGTAGTTCCAATAGCTTTATTTTATCTTCTTGTTGAATATGTCTTCACTTTCTTATATTCTGACACATGTTTAGGTGTACTAGATGGACTCCTTTACCTTGACGGTTAAACACTTATTTGAAGTTTGTTGCAGGTGAAAAAAAAAACTACATCCGTCTACTGTAAT
Organism: Doryrhamphus excisus; assembly: GCF_037039965.1. Taxonomy (NCBI): domain Eukaryota; kingdom Metazoa; phylum Chordata; class Actinopteri; order Syngnathiformes; family Syngnathidae; genus Doryrhamphus; species Doryrhamphus excisus. The sequence goes on along the minus strand of NC_136368.1, from coordinate 7,128,806 downwards.
ATGCCTAAAAACCCTCATGTTTTAGATATATTAGATGGAGGTTTGTTTTTTTACCTTCATGTACACCTAAAACCTTGAGTTTACTATAACATATCGAAAACTATGAGGATTTTGTACCTTAACACACAAGATGAGAACAAAAATCAAGTTTTTAGGTATATTAGATGGCATTAAAAATATTTACGAACTTATGTAATATATATTTATACCATATTTCTTATGTATCTAAAAAAAAAATTACGCAACCTAATGCACGTAATATTTCATTTTTTAAAACGTGTGAAGGTGATGAAAAAACTCAAGTTTTTAGTTTTTTTTTTTAGAAAATATATTGATTTATTTATATACTATTTCTAATATACCAGATGGTATATTAGTTGTAGTTTAAAAATTATATTTATTTATATACTGTACTAGTCCTAATATACCAGATGGAAAAAACTGAAGTATTTAGGTATATTAGATGGAGTTTAAAAAGCAATATTTATTTATATACTATTTCTAATATACCTAAAAAGTTTTTAACCTTAACACACATCAAGATGGAAAAAAACAACTTTTTAGGTATATTCAATACATTTTTTCACGTGTTAATGTTAAAATATATTTAGATAGACTAGATGGGGTTAAAAAATGTATTTCATATTTATTAAAGTAATATTTATAATATACCTCAAAACTGAAGTGTACACAATCTGATATACTTAAAAATGCAAGTAATTTTTTTTTACCTGAACACAACAAAAAACTCGGGTTTACTCGCAGTTTACGCAGTAGTTCTCATATATTTTCTGCCAGGAGCTGTGAAACGGAGAGCTATGAAGAATACAAGCGTCCGATTTTGAGTACAATAAATTTGTACATGTTGACAGGTCATGGACGAGTGGTTAGCATGCAGGCCACACAATTGGGAATTGGGTTCAATTCCCCCCTTGGGAGAGATGCCTTTCCTCTGGCACGTTTGCATGTTTTCTCCGGGTACTCCGGTTTCCTCCAACATTCCAAAAAACATGCTAGGTTAATTGGCGACTCCAAATTGTCCATAGGTATGAATGGGAGTGTGAATGGTTGTTTGTCTATATGTGCCCTGTGATTGGCTGGCCACCAGTCTAGGGTGTACCCCGCCCCCCGCCCGGAGACAGCTGGGATAGGCTCCAGCAGCCCCCACAACCCTCGTGAGGAAAAGCGGTTGAATATGAATGAATGGATATTGACAGGTCTGCACTAACATTGAAAGTACTCCCAGTCTCTCGCGCCCCCTAAAGGGACCCGTCCACTCTTTCAGAAGCACAGGTCTAGTAACGTTTTCACCTTTTATGAAGATTTTTTTTTTACCCTGAAATGTGTCAAGGTAAGAAACTCAAGCTTTTAGGTAAAAAATATGTATGACTTGGTAGAATATTTATTTTTATTTTATTTCTAATAAACTAAAAACTAAAGTTTGCTCCATCCAATACATGTTTTAATTTAATATACCTAAAATCTTGTTTAAAGTTTATCCTGTTTTCTCCAGTAAAGTAAAAAAAAGTCCATCTAATGTACCTAAGTATTGATGTGTACTTGAACTAACGACATAATGCGTGAATATAAGGAAGTGAGCATATAAGGATCATTTACATGATGTGTAAAAGACACGGCACACAGTCAGATGGAGTAAGTTGACATATGGCCTTTAACCGTGCTGAACAGTCAAAGCACGTTCCACACTTGACTATAAGACCAGATGTTCCACCGACACGTCCTCCTTCCATCTCCAGATGTGTTTTATGTCTCGCACGGAAAGACTTCCCAACATGACATTTCCCAGGTGATGTCAGGGCGGCTGACAAAGTGCTGATTATTGTCTCCTCTCCTGACACTTGAACGCCACGTGATGCCTTCATGTTCATCGGGCGGACAGACCGCTTTTACCACGCACACGTGCACTATAATGATGATGGTGATGATGGTGAAGAATTAAGACTACAATTAGACATTTGGCAAGCAGGAGCCGGTGATGTTAATGATTCTCCGTTATTCTCTTCAACTCGGCTCCTTTTCTCACTTCATGCTCGCGTCAATCCGTCATTTGACTTTCATTCGGCTCATTGGACAACGGCTGTCACGGTGCGTCTATTATCCAGACAGCCATCGGTCAAAGCTTTTGAAAATCATCGTCATTGTGCTCAATGAAAAGGTAAGAATAAATGCAAGCGCACGCAGAGCCACGTTTGGCTCGCTTAGAAGGCGGGGAGGGAATCCTTTTCACCTCCCAACTTGCTGGCATGTGGCCGCGCCTTCAAAGCAACATCTGGGCAACATATTAATTAGCAGCGCTTTGCTGGGGGCGGATGGTGAAAGCTATTCTCAAGCTGTCAATCCACAGCCAAACTCAAATACTAATAATATTATTCATTTTTGGATTGTTTGAAAAATCTTAACCATAAATAACACAATACAGTACTAGATCTGTAAGTTCCCTCCATGGACAGCCAGCGAATAGCAAAATGTTATTGAGGTGGCCATAAAACGATCGACTTTTGACACATAGCTCGTTCCTCCCCCTCCGAACCTTCCTGCTGGCTTGATGTTCTCCTTTAATTATATAAGTAAAGAATAGAAGCGATTGTTGTTATTGTCATTCAACTCAGTTACAGAACAGTCTCACAGCAACTCTGATGCATTCAAGAACCGCTTAGCAAAGTGCAAAATCTGAACGCTCATTATTGAAGCATTGTACCCGTATTATCACATGTTTATCAATTATTACGAACTTATGGTGAATGAGATGTATTTTGTTTTACTTTTATTTTATTGTTTTAAACCAAAAATTGCCGGGCCGTCAATGCTGAATCACAAAAGTGCGGGAATCGAGTGTATAATGCCAATTAGGGTTGTACAACTTTTCATGGATATATGGTTATTTATTAGAATTGATTTGAAAAAACTCTACATTTTTAAGTTGGAAGGGAATTTATAAACTGTATAAAATGTGGTGAAACAAACATACCAGTTTTGGTATGGTTTTTGTCGTAAGTTTTGCCTCGGTTTTTGTACACCGTCTTGGTTTTCAGCCTGACGACCATCTGTTCAGAAATCACCTTGCAGTCGCACCTTCCAGTCGTTAGTTTTTGAGTAATGATGTATTTTAGACTGTTGAATCAGTGTGTTTATGGCTTAAACATGGAAAATGTTGCGAGTTTACAACAGCAATTGAAGAGAGAGGAGGGGGGTCGTTCACTTTGATTCTTTACTGTTATCATCGGAAAGGCAACGTCAAGCAAGCAGGAGGGTTTTGAGGGGAAGAAGAGAGCCGTGTGTCAAAAATCGACATTTTTATGGGTGTATAAATTTTTGCCATTTGGGGGTGGACCTGGCTTGTCACCCCCGTGATAAGCATACCGCATGCTATTGTACCCTGATGAAAAGTGGCCTGGTACATTGAAATAACTTACTGGGTTGAAGCAGGGCTTCAACTCTGGTGAGAACATGTTGAAGTATCTGACAACCATTTTAGGGTGCACTGCACCTCAGGGTCTGGTTGGCTGAGTGGAGGAGAAAGGAGTTTAGAGGTTCGAATGACGGTGATTTAAAGGTCAAACAAAAGTCTCAGCGGTCATCCTGTGGAGGAGTAAGGTGTGTCGCTATGGTAGTTGTAGTCGGGACAAACCTTTTGCACCAGTTTATAGTCCACGCTGTAGAAGGCTATATAGATGCATATGACCTTGAAGGGCTTGGAGCAGAGCCAGGACACGTGACTCTGCGTCTGCTCCTGGTAGCACACCTTGGACGGGTCGAAGCTACACAGCGCCGTCTTCTTGTTGCGGTCCGTTTTCTCGTATTCGATTCGGCAGTTGAAAGATTTGGTGTCTTTGGTCTCCAGCGTGGACTGCTGCGCCATCTCGAACTCCACCACCTTGGAGGGCGGCACCAGGCTCACTGACACGTTGCCCAGACCCGTGGAGTTGTGGCGGAAGTAAACGCTAAAGGTGCCGTTGCCGTGGTCCACAATCTTGCCTGTGATCAGCAGGTTGAGTTTGACCGTCTTGATGTTGGAGTGGAAGTCGCCCCATCCGAACATCTTTTTGAACTTGCCGGTCTTGACGATGGGCCTGCGTTTAGTTCTGGCCTGGGGATCCTGAACATCTGTCTGGTTGGATAACCAGTCCCAGAAGTCCTCCATGTTCTGTAAATATGACATTTCCCTCACGTTGCTCTTGAACCCCGGGGAGGCCCTTGCAAACAGGCGCAAGGGGTTGAGGATCCGCGGACTGGCCCCGGTGGGAGACGTCTGTTCGTGTGTGCCGTCCCCCCACTCGATGAGCTCTGTGGCTCCCCCGCGTACTTTCCTGGCGGAGACCTTCAGAGAAAACACAGCACACACACAACTAGTCAGTGGCACACATTGACAATTATGCAAATATTGTCAATCCACTGGCGCAAAGACACACACACGCAGTGTCTCCAGTTGGCTTCAAATAAGGCAAAGTGAAAGTCACTTAAACTGTCATGAGACACCTCAAAACAACTCTTCTAACGTCTCCTTAACTTCGGTGGTTCTTTAGAAAACACATCAGGAATGCAGGACTCTACTATATTGGTAATACGGACGTAAAGGTGACTGAGGTGTGTGGTGAAATATGTAGAGGGCTCTAATAATGGTACAAACCATATTTAAAAAGTCGTAACCTAGCATAGTCGGTTCTGGTATGGATTAGCCACAATAAATGAGGGATTACTGCATAGGCAAAGGTCGTCAAAGTTGATATTGTTGCTGTTACATGAAAAGTCCTGACAAACACGCACAGCATTTTTATTGGCCACAGTTAGAATGATCATGTATAGAAGAACCTTACTGATTGATGGTGACCCTAAATATCATTCATTCATTCATTTTCTACCGCTTTTCCTCACAAGGGTCGCAGGGGTGCTGGAGCCTATCCCAGCTGTCTTCGGGCGAGAGGCGGGGTACACCCTGGACTGGTGGCCAGCCAATCACAGGGCACATATGTATAGACAAACGACCATTCACACTGACCCTAAATATATACGTACATATTCTTTTAAGCAGGAACCCGATTCATCTGTTCAAAGATGCTTCAGATAATTCCAGTACAGTCACATCCAGATGCGGTTTGGTGAAAGAAATAAAGAAATACTGCTAGATTCAAATCCATGTCAAAGCAGACGGCCACCATTCTTTGATGTGGCTTTATTTGAACCTTGACTTGTAATGGTGGCCGACAATAAAATCGGCTTATCATCTGCTAAAGTATCCGCCAAAGTGTTAATCCAGAGACACAGCAATGAACTGTGATCCTCCTTGTGCCTCAAAGCTGTTTAGCCTCAGGAGCCGTTCCTGGTCCACTTCAGATAAAGCGTTAATAATTCACCGCAATAAGCTTAGCTAGTTTTATTAGTAATTAGCGCCGGCTTTCCCCGGGCCCGGTTGCGGGGATCACTGCGAGAAGCAGATGTTGAAAGCAAGCAAGCAACGGCTGTTTGAATTCTTGCTGAGCCGCTGTGCACTACTTTCGGAATAATTACCATTTTGCTGTAAGCATAAATGAATTGCACGTGTGCTAAACTAACTAAGTAGGCCTGTGTGCTTGAGTTACATAAACGCTTCCTAACCCATACTTACAGTACAAGTGCATCATTACAACTATTGGTTACTAATTGTACACTTCATGACAATTTAACATAACGACATTATGGCCACTTGACATCCAATACAAGCAAAGATAATGAGAAGCACATTGGCCATAGAAATAGTGTGAAAGCAACCAGTCCAGGGCGCACCCCGCCTCTCGCCCAAAGACAGCTGGGATAGGCTCTAGCATACCGCTGACCCTATTGGACAGATGGATGTATTACTTATTTTCTCCAAAAACAGTCTTCTTATTCTACAGAAACCACATCTCATTCACTCAAAGTTGGTAGTCATTTATAAATATGTGGTAATACAGGTCAAATTTACAGCATGCATGTACCACTGTTAAAAAGAAACCAACAAAAAACACAATTCATCCATCCACCCATCTGTTTTCTATGCCACTTAGAGGCGGGGTACACCCTGGACTGGTCCACAATAAAAAAAAAAAAAGATTTTAGCACATTTTTATCTTCAAGCTTCACTGATATTTTTTTTCTTCAAGCGCTGAAAATTCACACATTGTTCAGGTGGTCCTTGAACACAACATGGTTGCTCTGAGACTGCAAACATGAAACTTGTATATAACTGGTATAGCGATCCTACCTGTTTGTCTATCACCTTTCAATATCCTTCATTCGTGGTGAGTACTAGAAGCTGCAATAATCATTAATCGACTATCCAATTCACAGACAACTATTTGGGGATTACAGTAATAGTTTGGGATTTAAAAATGTTAATATCCTCTGATTTCAGCCTCTCAAATGTGAATATTCTTTGTTTATTTCCTTTGTTATCTATAAAAGTAGACCTATTATTTTTTGTAACACATCGACTTCAACGTAGGTGAGTAACAGGGCTGTATTGTAAAAATACATTTTTTAAAGAAAACACGCAAAAAAAACAGCAAAAATGGGAAAATCAGCAGTTTAATAAATATAAGTTTAAATATTAATAGGAATTGTATTTTTTGTAATTTTCTGTTGTGACATTATGAGGAAAAATATAAATTTAGTTGCATAAAGTTGACATATTGAAGAAAGTAATATGAAAAAACAAGAAGTAATGTTTTGAAAATTAGGTTGCAAAAAAATTATAATGTTTCAAAAATAAAGTCAAAATATTATGGGAAAAAAGCCATAATGACGTGAGAAATCTATCTTTATATAAATGACTCGCAGATTTTTCACCACTTTCTGGTGGTACCCGAATGTAACCTGATGCACTGAGACTAATATCGTCTAATAGTTTGACTTTATGTCGTCTTACAGGAAAGGGGGTATTGAACATACAAAGAAAGATATTCTATAACCACCAAGTACAGTTTGTCCCGTTGTGAAAACTCCAGTGGTGTAACCAAATGTTCTCTCTCTCCCAGGTAAGCTATGCATGAGATGTTTATAATGCAAATGAGAGCCAGAAGTTTAAGTATGATGAACAAGTGGGGAAATTGCAGTGGCAACATTGGGATGAAGAGAGGAAATATCTACTTAAATGCCCCGAGACAGATGAAGCACTGAGAACCTGAAATCCTCCACTGACACATCAGCTTTCCTGCTCGCTCACTGTCACAACACACACACACACACACCTCGCTCATTTAGGCACACGTGGTTTAAAAACTGAGGCATGAAAAAAAAAAAAAAACTGAGGAGAGAGAAACTCAAGAAAACAGTGGAAATATGAGGCAAGGTCTCATGAAGGAGACTCTACAAAAGCTTAATTAAGATTTCTTAATCTGTGCTGCCGTGCTAGCGGCGTTTCAGGGCGACTTGAAATAAGACATTATTATGATAATAAGTGTAGCCTCATAGAGCTTGAAACCGGCAGAGCTCATTTTGAACAGTGCAAGGCAGAGACGAGCGGCAAACATTGCCAATATCCGCTCCCTCCCGCTGCATCGCGCACGGAAGCCTGCCGAGGCCTGGCACGCTCATTCACCAGTCCATGCATAATTAACAGTAGTGACGAACAAATAATTACACATCATATATCAACAACTGCATTGGGAATCTACACACAAGAGTACATTAACTGTGCCATAATTAGGACACTGTCATCACATCATCATATACTGTATGTGTGTGTGTGATAGACGAACAAAATGTGAAAATTTAGAAAATATTTATTTGTGCAGTCAGCATGTGGTAATATGCAGATATGCCTGTGTGATATTAATTATACATATTTACATATTTTCTGGATGTCAAGTGACAATATTTTATGTTTAGAGAATAGAATAGAATAGTCCTTTATTGTCATTGTAACAACCAAGTGCCCAACAGTCAGTGCATCACTCAAAATCACATTAAGAATAAATAAATAAGATTAAAAAAATATCTACAAATAAAAATAAAAAGCTGTCTCACAAGAACAGGGCAGCCAATCAGACTGAACTTTGGCATTTCTACTATGAATGATAATACACCTACAGTAATATGGAAGTGCAAGCGGGATTGGAAGAACACATTAAGTGGTCTACACACTTAACGCCTTGTAGTCCAACCCACTTCGGTGTTCCCAACATCACCTGTCGGGTGCTTTTTTCATTTGAGTTCCACATGGACCTTCACACCAAGTGCGAAATCACAACGCTGACTGAAAAAAACATGATCACTGAAGCATAAGGAGAGAGCATACAGTGGAACACGTATGCTGTACATGTTACAATGTTGTTGTTTTTTTACAGTGTATGAATGCACACTGGGATTTGCACCTTTGTGATGTATTCAAGCCATGTATTGGTGCCCTGATGTATGTGTCTGTTATTGCATTTAAGACTGCTACCAGTAGTGGCTGTATAGTTATGTGAGTGTTGACGTGTGCAGCTGGAATAAAGATGTCGTCCTGATTGATTGAGTGACAATCTCATTCGTTCTGTTGTGGTGAATGGGGGCTAGAAAACTAGCTAACAGCATGACTGCTTGCTTACCGCTAGTAAACAACAATAGAAGAAGAAGAAGTTAACCGGCTATAGGGCACCATTAACTATTTTAACAAGGATACAAAAACACTACAGCCAAATGGCGCCATGACAACACACGGTCACACATGAGTCACTTAATAATTTCTTGTTTCCAAACTAGTAGGTTGATCATTAAAATGAAATATAAACGATAAACCAGGGAATACGTATGTATTTTTTTTCCCCCAAATTAAATTTTTTTTAAGCATAAAAATGGCTATAATGAACTACAATGCAAATAGGCATTCAGAAGACACATTCTATGATGCTATGAATGATATTTGGTATTCCACACTGGACACTAGGTGACAGTAATGTTACTTATTGTTGATGCAGACTTTCCACACAGACTATTGACATTGACCTGACGGACACCATTTCTGTTCTACGCTGGTTGTTGGTCGAAAAAATATGAATATTTTACCAAACTGTACATACTTTTGGCACTATATATAATATAGTATTATAGTAGTAGTATTATATATATATATATATATATATATATATATATATATATATATAATAAGCACTTTCAAGCATAAAATGGTTAAATTAACTACAATACAAAGATCTCAGTGTGTGTATTCAAAGATGCGAAGATATGTAGTATTTCTACACTGGTCACTAGCTTGTAATATGTGTTGGAACACACAAACCCCAGGCTTGATCACCAAAATAACAGGCTTTTTTTGCAGACCTGAATGATCTCACAACAAACACAATAATCCCTAACACTGGCTACTGTTTTGATCGCAACCCACGGCAATCTAAAACTCAACTCCGACGTCATTCCAGTCACTCCACTCACTCCACTCAGCTCCACTAGCACCAGAATGGCTTATTATTATATTAAAAGGCTTATTTTCTCTTATTGTGTCTTCTATATTGGGTGATACAAGTGTAAAGGTGACTATAGGGGTGTTATTTCATGTCAGAAGAGCTCTTATAAAGAAGGTTGTAAACAGGTTTTTTATGCTCTAATTACAAAAATATTCCATTCATAAATTAGGAATCCTACTTTGTGAAAATTCACTTATCACAGCCAGGTCTGAAACCAATTAATCGCAATAAACGAGGGATTAAATAAGTAAAGTTGTATTCAAGTTCAATTTTCCTCCTGCTACAAATTTTCAATATAGACTTTGGCTTCAATGTAGTTCTCAACTATTTTTGTAATAATGTGACATATGAATTTATACTTAATCCACATGTTTGTGTAGTTACTATAATGTACAGTATGAATATTCTGTTGCCCTAGGTGTACTAGCATGTAGTGTGTGTGATATTTGACTGTTTTAATCAGTAGTACCCACAGCTTCTGTTTAAACTTGAATTCTGGCAGGAGTCCGCCACACACCGAGGATGGATCAGCCTCGACATCCATCCGTAATGAGCGCCACGCAGCCGGCTGTCTGCTTGTCCCGTGGGTGGACATATCTTTTGGAGGCCTGACATAAAGGTAATTGCTACAGTGACCAGAACTAGCCTGTAGAAGGTTATTAAGCAACCAGTGACATCTGGATCTTCTGAAAAGATGCCGTTCAAATGCCTTAGCGGCAAGCAGCCCCCGGCTTGCTGTGATGGGTTCTGTGCCGCGGGCGAATGCTAAAGCAGCATTTTCATGTCCATGATAGAATCTCTTTCAAGCAAGTCCAGTTGACAAGAAAGGCTGCCACTCAAAATCTCCAAACTGCTTTTTTGGGAGCATGTAATGTCTTTATTTGCAGTCTGACTGGATCTTTAAATTAAAATGATCCACTTTTTTTCCTGATGTAGTTATCCAAATGTGCATCTGGGGAGAATTGGTTTCAGGCGTGTTTCTGAGGGTAAACAAAATGGGCAATTAACCTGCTCATCAGCGCCAGCAGAGCAGTTCCAATGATGCACGCCGCTCTTTTTCATGGATTTATCTGTGCAAATTGACCTCACTTTGGTGCTGCAATTCATTTCTCTGCTAATTTTCGATGTCTGTGGCTCCATTAACTTGACGCTTTTCTGTGTAGAAAAAAAAAACCTGCTAATGGGATGGAAAATACACCATGCTCACTATTGCGGATAGACAACTTTTGAATTTGAACATGTTTTATCAAGGATGCAATGTCTCCACATCAGATTACGATGAAGCTTGATTGATCTAACATGACAAACATCCCCTCCACTGCCAGAATCCTCAGTGCCACATCCTCCCCTTCGCATCTTCCTTCTTGTGTTACGGGCATTTCCTTTGTAATGATTCACATCCAGAGCCAGTTCCAGGAGAGAAAGGCCCTGGAGGCACTTAGGCAGCCCAGTGTGAGAGACAATACACGCCGCTGAAGAATAGATTGGTGCTCTGATCACTGGAACAGCCTCACGCACCAAAGCCATCACTTTTAATCAGTTGTTGTGTCCAAGGAGACACATGGCAGGTGCTTCAGCACTGTGCTGGATCACAACAAAGCATCCACACAGGAGGACCCTAACCCACCACACAATGCCACCAATAAAGGTATGTGTGATGATAGCATCTAACCCCCTATAAATACGTACCAACAATGACCCCAAATAATCATCATATGACAACTCCGTTTCTAATATCAGAACATTTTTGACAACAATTCATACACCATCCAACAAGAGTCTTGCAGAAAGATATACACAGCGGAACCTTGGTGAACATAACTTTCAGTTTATGTTGAAAATGTATACAAAAATGTTGAAATTCGTACATTGTTAGCGTACAATATGGCGCACGTCTTGTTGTGGTAACAATACGCTGTACTACAAAATATCCCAGGCTGTTAGCATGGGATGCTATTGTCCCCTGGCTCTGTTGCCCATTTATGATGTCATCAGCAGTCGACTCTGTTGTTTTGTGCTCGGACAGTTACGCCACAGGTCTCTGCTTTTATAAAATAAGCCCCTGTTGGCAACTTTTTAGTAGGAAAAATAGGTATGGGCTGTCTTGTATTGATTAAAGACGAGAGACTTGCAAAACATTGACTTTCGATCACATCGGTCTGGTGGCCCAAAGAAAATGTTAGACTCATTGGTGCATGGGTAAGTATGCTATTTAACGGAATGTTGATGCATGCCGTGATATTTTCAAGTCACAAGATAAGATAAGAATATGCCTTTATTCGTCCCTCAGTGGGGAAATTTGTATTGCACAGCAGCAAGAGTACAGAATCAGTTAAGCAGTACAAAATACACAATATAGAAAAATAAACAATATAAACAACCCAAGTATTAACAAAACCAACAGTTTTTCCCAGAGTTATATACAATACAGTATGTAGATAATATGAAATGAGATGAGATATATGACCAGTCAATACACTGAGATCTTGCTAGTGAGTTAATATGAGGCATTATGGAAATACTTCACATAGAACTTAGTATATTGCATTTAGAGCCCTTAATATTGCACATGGAGGTTGAGCAGATATTGCACAGTGAATGGGGTCTGGAGTAACTATACTGACTATAAAAGCAAGTATTACACAGATGTACATAATGGTGTAGAAGTCTATTTGGGAGCAGTGCTGGTTGTACAGCCTGACAGCTGCAGGAAGAAAGGACCTTGGAAAGGATTTGTAGTGGTGTAACAATTTCTATCACGATTCGTAGTTGCCGAAAGGATATTGGTTCATTTTAAAACTATACCATGCAAACGATTCAGTAATTTTTTAGCCAAAAATTCACCTGCTGTGACTGAAATAAATGCTTTCTGTTTTTTATAACTCTCTGCATTTTCGAGTTCTCACAATATTTTAATTTTGGTTTTCGTATGAATTTAGCTTTTTTCTGGTTCAGTAGCCACCTTCAAACAAAAATATTTTTTTGTTTGTTTGTTTTTGGAACTTTTTTGTTTTGATGATGGACTACTATCTGAAGAACTCTGCAACAAATTTTCCCAAAATGTCCACAGATTCCCAATCTGATTTCATTTCCTGTCCCAATATAACTGCTTCTGTTTGAGCATACAACGACTGCAACCGGACGTGACGTCAAGTACAACCCAGCTATTAGCATTATATGTTGTTGCAATAGACCTTTCACTTGCACCATACTAGTTGGGCCTGAATTACTGTACTGGCATCCTCTGCTGATTCTTGTCATGTAGAGAAATCCCTCATTCCTACATTCTTTCAACATGTAGCGACGACATGTCCCTGTGATTGACTGGCAACAAGTTCACAGTGGATAGGCTGGATAGGATAGGCTCTGGTTGATACGATACAAATACTAAAATCTTACAGAATGACTCTGCCATGACTCTGTGACTATCAACCAAATCAACATGCTTGTGTGTATAAAAGCAACATAAATCATAAATAAGTGCACACCTAAAAGAACAGCAAAAATCAGGTCTCATCAGTCTCATCCCGTGGCCTGAGGCTGGCTAACAGACAGCGACGTTTCAGGTTCCTAAGATCTCAGGTCACCTTGTCTAGGCAACTCGGTAACATACTTCATGAATCCAAATGCTTCTCTCAAGCCTTGTTGAAGGTCTCTGTAGGTTCGACATCAGAACAAGCCCGATCTTCACACATGTCGATTGAACTCTGACTCTCTGGTAGAGCAAGGCACCCCCTGCCAATAACACCAGTAAACTCAGTACCAGGAAATATGTTGATGCCTATGAAACGCAAAGACGCTCCCTTCATAAGCACCCTGTTTACACAGCTGTCTGTCTGCTACTGTCCAAATATTCTGTTGAAGGTGAAGACGGTGAGCTAACAAGCTGATAAAGAGGTGTTGAGGTATATTGCGTCTAATAGCTCAAAACTTTTACAGTTTTTCTTGAGAAAGATGTATCACATTGTCGTGAAACATAATGAGCGACAAGGTGGAGGTGAGGAGATATGGGGGGGGGGGTACTTTCATACAATTAGCAACATTTAATTCAGAGTGGAAACTACCTGAGACTTTGTGCATGTCTGTTTCTAATTGAACACTAAGGCCAACTCCACTCATACTTCTTATTTTCATTAACGCTTCAATCTTTAAATGTATTTACCGATATACTGTGCAGCCTAATCTCAATTTTTAAACATGTATTTTTCAGTTTTCATCAAAACCTTTTGCGTCAGTTTTCGTACACGATCATAGTTTTCATTCACAAGATACATGCATGTAGACAAACTAGTACTACTACTCTAAATTCTGATGTGTAAACTATGTTATACGTTTAATGCATTTCTGCCAGAAGAGCAGTTCATTGGAGGACAAGCCACATAGATGGATGGCGCTGCAATGTAGTCTCTGTCCCTCCAGAGGGAGCCAGACAAGCCCAGAGGGAGGCTGACGTCATTGCAGTGCCCCAATGAATGAGTTACTGACACGCAATGCTTTTTCGGGAAAACTTTCAAATGTTGTGTTTTTTCCATTTCAAACAGGTTTACACTTTTGTATTTCTGGAGGTATACTTCTGGAGTGTTAAGTTGCTGTGTGATTAATTTAGTCTTTACTGTTATATATAATGACCGACTGCGGTCTCCAATGGGTTTACCCGCTCGTTGTGAGTGAAGTGAAGTGAAGTGGCTGCCAAAGACAGAATTACCGTTTCCTCACAGACTAGTAAACGGCACAGTATTTAAACAATTAGTGGTAGTCTGAAGTAAAGGAGATATCATGGAATTAGAATTGAGTCATAGATTAGCCACACCCACTGTAAGCCACAAGTTTTTAACGGTAGTACGTTTGACCTGATCGTTTCACAAAATCAAGCAGCCGGTTAGCAGGCTTCCAGGCCAAAATATACATAAAGGCCAAACCAGTGAATGTGTTTTTGTGGGGAGATTTTATTTTTAAACAGTGTGTTAACATACAATACCGCTCAAAAGTTTTGGATCACTTTAAAGCTGCAACAATTATTGATGAATCAATGATTCATTGATTATACAACTATTTTGTTATTTGATTATTATTCATTCATTCATTCATTTTCTGCCGCTTTTCCTCACGAGGGTCGCGGGGGTGCTGGAGCCTATCCCAGCTGTTTTTTGTGTAAAAACATAAATCTCTGATTTCAGTCTCTCAAATATGAAGACTTTGAATTTCCTCAGTCATCCATGAAAGTGTTGTTTATTAGGCAAAACAAGATCAGCACAGATCACACACATCTGCTTTGACTTTGACTTTTTTTTCCTCATATGTTGTGAACAAACCTCGGTGTTGGCATTGATTTGGATTTCTATAAACCGATGCGATTAATCAATTAAGAAAATATTTTTTATTTGCAGCCCTAAGTTACTTGTAATCTGGTTATATATAAGTTATACATTTTCAAACAATTGTATATGTTTCCCAAACAATTACAATGAATCCAATGACTTTAAATTAATTGATTTACAGGCATGTGAAAAAACAAGGACACTCAACGCAAAAAGGGATGACAATCTGGCGAAACATACATCCCTACTGTCACTATACTATTATTTATCTGTCAACTACACTGCATGGTGATGTCGTTATTAAACCCTAAAATGAGACTTGAAATTTCAGTCACCTTGAAATTTGCTCCATACTTTTAGACAAACATGTCTTTGCAGGGCATGTGTGGTATATACTACGTATAGCAACAAATTCTTAGTGTGTGGTTTAAGACAAAGACACTTCATGGGTTGTAAACACACAGCAGACGTAAATAGTTCTTGTCAAACACTTGTTTGATATTATTGTTACATTCAGTCTAATTGCTTTTCATAGGGGCCTTCACAATAGACAGTTCACAGTGCTGCACAACATTTACATACGACTGATGGGAAAAATACCAGGAGACAATAGATGCATTTTTCTGACTCACACAAGCTTCATTCTTAATTGTACACAAACTTAACTGTAACCAATGTAATGTAATGGGATGAATAAAAACAATCGATCATTGGCTACTTCTACGATAGCAATGTGGACCACAGAAGCAGAGAGAAAGGCTAAAGAAAAACAAATAGCTTTTACACACCAATGTCTGCACCAACAGTGTTGCAGTGACTTCCGGCTGCTGGGCTTCATGGGAGATAAAAGACTTTAAACATGGACATCTTGGTCGTTTACGTTTATTAATTCTGCCCTGTCGTCCAGCATCCTGACGTCACCTAGTCACTCTTGGAGACAAATGACGTATCTGTCCATCTTGATACTGATACTGGTGTTTGACGGGAACCATTTATGTGCGGCTGCCGGTTGACTACCTGCCAGTTGAAAGCCTGCAGCTGCCAACCTGTGAGACGTCTTCGTCTAATTAATTGTATTGTGAATTGTGAAGATGGATACAAGTACTCAGCTTTGTTGGGCAAATTATTTTTAAAAAGTAATGAGTTGTAGTTACTTTAAAGAAATTAGTAATGGTATAAGTAACTATGACTGCGATAAGTAAATATAACTCATGAGTTATAGTTACTTTAAAACAAATTTGTAATGGGATGAATAAAAACAACTCATGAGTTATAATTACTTTAAGTTAGTAATGGGATAAATAAAAATAACTCATGAGTTATAGTTACTTTAATTCAGTTAGTAATTGGATAAATAAAAATAACTCATGAGTTATAGTTACTTTAAGTTAGTAATGGGATAAGTAAATATAACTCATGAGTTATAGTTACTTTAAACAAATTGGTAATGGGATAAGTAAATATAACTCATGAGTTATCGTTATTTGAAACAAAATGGTAATGGGATAAGTAAATATAACTCGTGAGTTATCGTTACTTGAAACAAATTAGTAATGGGATGAATAAAAATAACTCATGACTTATAGTTACTTTAAGTTAGTAATGGGATAAATAAAAATAACTCATGCGTTAGAGTTACTTTAAACAAATTGGTCATGGGATAAGTAAATATAACTCATGAGTTATAGTTACTTTAAACAAATTGGTAATGGGATAAGTAAATATAACTCATGAGTTATAGTTACTTTAAACAAATTGGTAATGGGATAAGTAAATATAACTCATGAGTTATAGTTACTTGAAACAAATTAGTAATGGGATAAATAAAAACAACTCATGAGTTATAGTTACTTTAATTAAGTTAGTAATGGGATAAGTAAATATAACTCATGAGTTATACGTAGTTACTTGAAACAAATTGGTAATGGGATAAGTAAATATAACTCACGAGTTATAGTTACTTCAAACAAATTAGTAATGGGATACGTAAATATAACTCACGAGTTATAGTTACTTTAAACAAATTGGTAATGGGATAAGTAAATATAACTCAGGAGTTACAGTTACTTTAAACAAATTGGTAATGGGATAAGTAAATATAACTCATGAGTTATCGTTATTTGAAACAAATTGGTAATGGGATAAGTAAATATAACTCATGAGTTATCGTTACTTGAAACAAATTAGTAATGGGATGAATAAAAATAACTCATGCGTTATAGTTACTTTAAACAAATTGGTCATGGGATAAGTAAATATAACTCATGAGTTATAGTTACTTTAAACAAATTGGTAATGGGATAAGTAAATGTAACTCATGAGTTATAGTTACTTTAAACAAATTGGTAATGGGATAAGTAAATATAACTCATGAGTTATAGTTACTTTAATTAAGTTAGTAATGGGATAAGTAAATATAACTCATGAGTTATACGTAGTTACTTGAAACAAATTGGTAATGGGATAAGTAAATATAACTCACGAGTTATAGTTACTTCAAACAAATTAGTAATGGGATACGTAAATATAACTCACGAGTTATAGTTACTTTAAACAAATTGGTAATGGGATAAGTAAATATAACTCAGGAGTTATAGTTACTTTAAACAAATTGGTAATGGGATAAGTAAATATAACTCACGAGTTATAGTTACTTTAAACAAATTGGTAATGGGATAAGTAAATATAACTCAGGAGTTATAGTTACTTTAAACAAATTGGTAATGGGGTAAGTAAATATAACCTATTACCAGACAAATTAACAAATGTGTTTGACAGTACAGTCATCCCTCAACACACAGCAAGCTTATTATGTCTAGTATATTAAGTAAGGCTGTCAAATGATAGAAAATCACAGTTTTACATGAATTAATCATGATTGATCACCAAAAGCAACTATGTCGGGGATATGCCCATTTTTACTGTGTATAATTCACAGAAATGGTAGGACAGGATGATAGAGTATATACAGCTCCAAATGAACTGAATAAGTCAATCAAGCTAAAAGATACCACGCTAGTCGAAACAGCTACTTGTCACCAGTCTCACACTAGCCTCTTTAGCCGAGTAGCAGAACATTGGAATCACACTATAAACCGTGTTATCAGCAATGAGGGGTTGCGTTCAAAGACATCAAACCATTTGAGGTAAATTTCCTTTTTCCAGCATAATTAAATGTAGGAAATTGTACATCTGAATCAAGAGTTACAAAGTGAGTGATTGGAATATCCACTACATATTTTTCTTTACCGTCCTGTTTAATTACACACATCCACACGCATTCTAAAGCCATTTTTGTGATGTTTGGTGTGTCCCTGAATGCATCTCACATTATTGTAATGATAATAACTGTGTGAGTAGGAGATTCTTACAGTATATGGTGTTGATGTGTTCAGGTCAGAATGAATATAAATAAGCAGGAGACTCTGTGTGACTGTGTGGGGACGTTCCATTAACGCATGTGTAAAGGTGACTGTAGGGGTGTTATTTCATGTCTAAAGGGCTCTAATGATGTTAAGTCTTATTTAGAAGGTTGTAAATGGGTTTTCTATGCTCTAACTAAGAAAACATTTGATAAATGACGGATTAGTCTACTACGAAGTTTGGATTCCTATAAAAAAAAACAGATGGTTCTTATGTGTATTCCATTTTATCTAAAGACAGCATGTCTTTAGATAAAATGTACAGTATGTGCAAGAACCGATGCTACAAATGTTTCACACTTAAAGTTGCCTCTTCTAGAAAATATACTTGGTTGCAATTTCAGACAAACTTGCTAAAATATTACCTGACTGTTCATTATGTCACTGAGCTGCTTGCATGCTACGGTTTTTGCATTTGCATTAATTACACCATGAAGCTCCGCTTTAGCCAGCGTGAGTAATATGATGTGACTTATTAGTCTGTTATAGCGTCAGCTTTTTCTCACCACTTAATGTATCTCCTGCTACGGTGTGCGTAATAGTATTTCTAAATGACGAAAAAAAAGGTTGGGCAACAACTCATTAGGTAGGCTCCATACCGGGACAATTACAGGACTCTCGAATGCAGCAATTTACAAAACAACACACAACGTATACAACGGTACGTCTGAAGTTGATCAATTTGGTATTACATCCAAATCATTTGAATAATAACAGTCATCCATTCATTTTCTATGCTGCTTATCCTCACTAGGGTCACAGTGGTATGCTGGAGCCTATCCCAGCTGACTTCAGACTGGCCAGCCAATCACAGGGCACATATAGATAACCAACAATTCACACTCACAGTCATAATTATGGACATAGTTATTATTCATTCATTCATTTTCTACTGCTTTCTGTTCATTATAGTTACTATAATAGTTATTGCTGTTAAAAAATAACCACATTGGTAAATGTAAAGCGATGCCTAATTATTACTACAAATGATAACTAATCATTTTTGTACAGTTTTAGTACAGTATATACGTATTTTATATAGTAGCTTTTGTATAGTTACATTTTAGTCAGCACATATAGACAAACAACCATTCACACTCAGATTCATACTTATGGACATAGTTATTATGCATTCATTCATTCATTAATTTTCTACCGCTTTCCGCTCATTATAGTTACTATAATAGTTATTGCTGTTAAAAAATACTCACATTGATTTAAATGTAAAGCGATGCCTAATTATTACTACAATTAACGAATCATTTTTGTACAGTTTTAGTTCAGTATATACATATTTTATATAGTAGCTTGTGTATAGTTTAATTTTTGTATGTATAGCTGTATGATTATTAGTTAGTTGTTTTTATGCCTTACTACTATTCATTCATTCATTCATTCATTTTCTACTGCTTTTTCTTCACGAGGGTCGCGGGGGTGCTGGAGCCTATCCCAGCTGTCTTGGGGCGAGAGGCGGGGTACACCCTGGATCGGTCGCCAGCCAATCACAGGGCACATACAGACAAACAACCATTCACACTCACAGTCATACTTATGGACATAGTTATTATTCATTCATTCATTCATTTTTTACCGCTTTCCGCTCATTATAGTTACTATAATAGTTATTGCTGTTTAACAATACTCACATTGATTTAAATGTAAAGTGATACCTAATTATTACTACAAATGATAACTAATCATTTTTGTACAGTTTTAGTACAGTATATGTATTTTATAGAGTAGCTTTTTTATAGTTTAGTTTTTGTATATATTGCTGTATGATTATTTATTAGTTAGTTGTTTTTATGCCTTACTACTATTATTTTTTTAATTTATTAATTATCTGGATTTTTTTGTGCTGTTTTTTGCATTTATTTGTAATGTGATGACACACTATAATGGGTAGGGAGCATATACTTATGTGGCTCTTTTCGTGGACTGCATCTGGCGTTTCTTAACACAATAAAAATGTATTTTTGTTTTTTTTGCTGACAAGTTAAAACATTACAGAAGTCACAGTATTAAAAATAACATAAAAAATATAAAACTTTTTTTTAATTTTAATTTTCTAGAGGGGTAGCCAGAGCCTACTTTCCCCACCTATAAATGTAGTTAGAAGGTTGTATTTTTGTGTGAAATTATGCCAAAGTTTGAGATAATGACGTTTGCACATTTGGGTGAGGGAGCCCTGAAAGAGGTTTCTGTGAGTTCTGTGACAACAATGTAAGCCAGACGCCCTTATATGGGGTGGAGATGTAGTGGAAGTCCTCGGGAGCGCTCCAACCAAAGTGTGTGACCAATCAAAGCAGAGTGGGCGGGACATGGGGGTTCATTTAGCACTATCCCAGCACTATTTAACACAAGGTCTGATAGCAATAAACAGCAATAAACTTATTTAGGAAAAAAACACATCTTTAGTGTGGAAGCTGCAACCACAATCTGTAGAAATAGTCAGTCTTTTCTCTACATGCAACAAATTGGATGTTTATTTGACAGCTCAACAAAGCTGGCTTTCATGACGCATGAAGAGCCGTGGCAACGCATAAGCATCACACCAGCAACGCTCTGGAAGGAGACATCAGTTCACTACCAACAAATTTGGAGTGGCCTTTTGTTGTAGCCAACCTGAGGCACAATAATCGAGCAGTCTAATCAGCATTGTTTGTAATATTTCAACAATATTTGAGAGCGATAGGCCTAAAGTGTTGCGTTTAGGGCGCACTGCGTGTCTACTGGAGAAACTAATGAAATAAAGCAGATCCTTCTCATTCTGCTTCACCTCTATAGGTGCTACCAAAACATGTTAGCAATTCAGTGAGCGCTCACAGTACTGTACTCCTGGACAGGAGCCTCCAGGTAATCTGGATACTTGTGTTATCTCAGCACCTGCCACATATGACAGCAGCAAAGCCATAAACACTTCGTTTTCCGACAGGCGTTACCTTTCAACGCATCATCACTTTCATAATCCCCTTATACGGTCAAAGCGCCAAGTCCTGTGCAGGCGCCCGACACCTGCAGCACATCTCACACACTCTGATAGGGCGGGATTCGGGGCGATAATACCACCCTGAGACATAATCACATAATCATCATCATCCTCTGGACTACTTTCAAACACATCTGACTTTCTACGTGAACATAAATCAACAAGTAAAAGTCCTCCGCTTCTGTACTTCTTGACGAGACCTGCCTTTTGATTCGGAAAATAATCAGCGTTCAGTCAGGCCTCGCCAACTTGCGCTTGGGCTTCATTATGGTTTCACAAAATATATGAATTATATATTTTTTGCCTAAATTAAAAAACGTTCAAGCATAAAAATGTCTCAATGAATGCAAATACAGGCATTCATAAGACGCATTCAAAGACGTCAACCAAGTGTCAGTAATGTTACTGTAACGTGTGAGACACACAAGCACCAGACTTGATCATCACAACAACAGGCTTTTATTGCAGGTTTGAATGATGTCATAACAAGCTCAATAATCCATGCCAAATGCTAAAATCAGACTCTGAACCCCCAACGTCATTTCCTGTCTGCCCCCTTTACTTAGGTCCCCCAACAACCGGAACACATTTACAGCAACACGCACAAGCATGAGGCTTATATTTGTCTTTCTCTTATGATACCTAGTTTGGTATTTGTTTATAAAAAAACATATTTAGTAGGTAATAAACAGGCTTTCTATGCCTTCACAGTGATATATTTGATTTATAAATAAGGAACCCTACTTCAGACATTTGCTTATCACGGTCAGGTCTGGAACCAATTAACCGCAATAAACAAGGGGTTAATCAAATCGCTTTTTGAACGCCCCAATTTTCGTAGCATATAAAATTTTGCCTCAGTATTGTTTCGTACAGTATTGTGTATAACAAACCAGTGTGTTTGCCTGCCGGGACTGTATCATTCCACGGAATTGAGCACCCCACACATTAGTGATTTTTTTTTTTCGAGTGCACCTGCTAAATAACCAGTGCCAGAAATTTGGTAAACTACAAAAATGGTGTCCCCTCCCCTCTTCCCTCTCACTTCTTGCCATCAAAATTCATGTATGAAAGGTAAAAATGCTGTTAAATGATAATTCATCAATTTCATTTATCATTTATAATTATGTCTTATGGGAAATCCTTCTGTTGTTTAACCTTTTGGAACAAAAACTGAGGTACTGCTGTAGTTTGTTCACTGACCTTTTTTAGGTTCACTTTTGTGTCATCTTCTCTTTAACTGGTTTCCACAAATGATATTTTGTTTCATGTTTAGGGAGGCGGATTTGCCCAAAAGTGCAGTAAGTGAATTTGACAGAGCAAATGTTTCTGTAGTGAAAGCAGATTGCGCTCCCTTTGAAGAAGAAACAGGAGCGAGCATAAACGCTTCCTTTTTTTTTTCCCGGGCGGTGTGCTCTGTAGACAAGCACTTCACAAGCCGTAAACACGGACGGAGGGGAGCTGACGGCTCTTTGAGAGGCCTGCAAATGACAAGCTGAAAAAAAGAAAGGCCTCAAAGCCGAGAGACCTGATGAGGAAAGGCAAACGTAAGAGTAATCAGAAAGGAGATTTATTGTAGTCATTGTAAAGCTGTCATACTTTGCCTTTTACAGGAAAGCACAGCAGCTTTAATTAAAGGAGGTCGATCTTTTTTTCCACAGTGTTGACATGCAAAGCAACCGCCTGCTTCAACTGAGTGATAATTAGGAACTTTGGATGTCACAGTTGTGGGTGTTAAAAAGGTGGGAGTGCCAAAAAAAAAAAAAAAAAGAGTCATTGCCATAAACGTATTATTCTATTATACAGTATTATGCCAGATATTATGCCAGATTATTTTAATAACAGTTATTTTTGTTTGAATTGGTCCATTTTGTCGTCTTATTGACTATGGTATTTTGTTGCATTAGACTTTTCCATACTGGGGTTGCAGTTTTTGGGTGACCCGACTTGGCTTCACTTGGCTCAGCTTCTCCTGCAGGAATGACACGTGTGCATGATTGACGGGTGACAACTAACTACAATAATAATAATAGTAGTAGTATAGTAATAGTGTGGTGGAAATAAATATAGTGAACTGGTAAAAAAAAACAAAAAACAGATGGGACATCTTTTATTTAGCTGACTTCATCGCACCATCCATACTGCATGCGGAGTGACAGAAATATATCTCACTATGATGTGCTGTTACATGAACGATAATATTACACCTAGAGTCCCATCGTCATTTTAAAATGCGGTCGCTATCTAATCATTGTCATTTATGAAATCCAATAAATTGCAGTGAAGTTAGATATCGCTAACTTACAATCATAAATAACCAACAATATTTAAGTATTTACGTGATTGAATATCTAATCAAACATGAGTGACATTACTGTGAAAATCAATAATTATATGTAATTTACTTACATTTATATACTTCTTTCGGTCGGGTGTTGGAGCTTCTTTCCACGGCTGGTCCCCGACCACACTTGGTTTCTAGGGCTGTACACCCCTTAGCACTTACCCTTTAGCCCTTGATGTAAGGAGAACTGGTACACCACTTGATTTTGGTGAACTCGCAAAACCGAGGGTTAAAGGCTAAGATAAGGGGTACAATTATGGGATTCAGACTTAGTCTTTTGGACGAAAATACTTCATGTTTTATTCAGGTTTTAGGCAGTTCTATTGTAGATGTGACGTTTTAAGTCCTGTTTTAATCTCATATTATGCTATTTTTTCAACCCTTTGTATTGAGTGGTGGACTCCTACAGAGCAGCTACACACAATAACCCGGACAGAAAGATTCTCCAGAATCTGCACCTATCCCAGCTGCATTTCCTTTGATTTGTGCTTCCTGTCAAAACGGTCTGTTTGAATTTATTCCATCCCCGCCCCGCCTCTGGGCACGCCAACTCCGCTGTGTGTGATTGGTCACACACCCAAAGTGCTTCCTAACAATGAACCATATAAGGAAGTCTGCCCCTCTGTGACATCACCGACTCCGCTGTGTGCGATTGGTCACACGCCCAAAGTGCTTCCTAACTATGAACCATATAAGGAAGTCTGTCCCTCTGTGACATCACAAAGGAACAGTTTTACCACGCCTTTTGAAACCAAGCTTTTGAGCCATCCTAAACTTCTTTTAGGGCTTACTTCCAAATGCACAAACTTCATTATCTGAAACTTTGGCATGGTTTAACACAAGAATACAACAGGTCCCCAATAGGTCCCCTGTTGCCCTGCCTGGCACCCACCCAGTAATGCTGAGTTTGTTTTGCGATTTATAAGCGTACAAAGGTAGAGGGTGCGTGATGTCACTGACATGCCCTTGTGTCCTATAGCCCAAATATGGCGACGCTCTGTATGATAACAAAGCACCTCTTTAACATATCGCAACGTGCTAACAAAAATAGATGGCCACAATCTAAACAATGTGTTCATGAAAACACCCGGGGAACAGCAACAGGTCTGAAATGCTACATTTCCCCCCACATCCATGTTTCAACATTACACTTACTGTCCGGCTCCAAAAATCCCTGCAGAGTAGCTGTCATTAGTTGGTCACGCTTGAGTCATCTATGAATAAAGTAGCGATCAACAACAGGCACAAATGTCATGCATTTTAAATGTCTGAAACACCACCCACTAACATTTTCGTCCAGTTTTGTCTCATCAATGAAAAATCGCTCACAACTTTGGTCATCTAAAAGCCATATTCAGGTCATCAAAAAACATTAAAACAACTACACTTGTATTGTCCAATATAGTAAAAGAAAATAAGACGTAATGTAGACTCACAGATGTTAATATATTGTTCTTGTTTACTTCCTGTGGCTTGAAAATGCATCATTTGGGCAAAGAACAGGGCTCGACAATAACGATGTACCGAAGGCCCGGGGCAAGTTAAAACAAAATTGGGGCAAGTAAATCCAATCAGTGATATTCCCGTCGGGCAAGTGCACTTTGGCATGCCATACTGCCAAGAGTTTTTTTTTTAAAAGCGGTTCTTGTTGGGTGTTGGTAAAACACAGACTGCGTAATTCCGGTGGTAATTTGCAAAGCAATCCTTGCAAATCTTGAAATGGACCAATCAGAATCGTTTATTTAGACCCACAACCGGGGTAAAACGCGATCAACCAATCAGCGATCGTTTGACCACGAAAACATCTATCATGGCGTCCCTGCCAACATGGTCTAATTCTTCAACAACTTCTGAAGGAAAACACCAAAAAGTGATGAAACAGTGCCTCCTAAACTAGTATTTTATTAGCGGCAGCAAATGAGTGAATCACATTGCTGTGACAATTTTACATGGTCACAATGAAACACCACCGATTAGATCCAATACCAAGTGCTGATTTTGCACAAGCTACAAAATCTAGCGCTTCCATTTCTTTGTGTATTTTTCTCACCTTTGCTTCACAAATTATTCTTTGACCATTGAGCATTTTTTTCTGGATTAAAAACACTTTACTAGTACACAAATGTGTATTTAATAATATTTCATTGTGGTGCACAACTTATAATATCACTGCTTACTACGACTACCATGTGTAAGGTAGTATGGCTTGTCATGTTAACATACATCTCCACAATGTTTCAGATATTCCTACAAATACAATGCATCAGTACTATTATCTGATGAATTATCAGCATATATCGATATATGATATCATTATGGGCGGCACGACGGACGAGTGGTTAGCGCACAGACCTCACAGCTAGGAGACCAGGGTTCAATTCCACCCTCGGCCATCTCTGTGTGGAGTTTGCATGTTCTCCCCGTGCATGCGTGGGTTTTCTCCGGATACTCCGGTTTCCTCCCACATTCCAAAAACATGCTAGGTTAATTGGTGACTCCAAATTGTCCATAGGTATGAATGTGAGTGTGAATGGTTGTTTGTCTATATGTGCCCTGTGATTGGCTGGCGACCAGACCTCTCGCCCGAAGACAGCTGGGATAGGCTCCAGCACCCTCCGCGACCCTCGTGAGGAAAAGCGGTAGAAAATGAATGAATGAATATCATTATGGCAGTCTTTTCATTTTACATGGGGCAAGTTCGGGCAAGTAGTTCTCATCTTAAGGATTCCCCATGGGCAAGTCATTTTTGTTTTTAATGTAGAGCCCTGCGTAATGTAGACTCACAGATGTTAATATATTGTTATTTACTTCCTGTGGCTTGAAAATGCATAATTTGGTCAAAGAATGTGCCAAATTTGCACATTACTGTCGTACAACGGTGCCATTACTACACTTAGTTTGTACACTTTTAATATTTAGTCGAGTTTGTTATACTTGCATAGCATAAAATGTGGAAGCTGCTAGGAAATAATCCAGCCCCAACAAAATCGTGCATTTTCATCCACACTGTTTTGCGTCTACCACACTTTTGTTGCACCACGGCAATAAAAAGCATCCGGTAGCACAGTTTCCAGCGAGGCTGTGCATCGGAGAGCGGCGTAATGGCTCCTGACCCTGCAGACAGCGGTAATGACAACGCTTATAAGATAGCTGAAACCGGGCTCTAACGTGGCCGCGGGCTGACATAAAAATTCATAGCTGTGGATCAAGATCAGGAAGCTCAACATCATATTAAACATAATGGATCCTGCAAGCAGAGCGGAGAGTGTGAAGCACTCCTCCCT
The DNA here is from genome assembly GCF_037039965.1 of Doryrhamphus excisus. Classification (NCBI taxonomy): domain Eukaryota; kingdom Metazoa; phylum Chordata; class Actinopteri; order Syngnathiformes; family Syngnathidae; genus Doryrhamphus; species Doryrhamphus excisus. The sequence continues at coordinate 7,102,012 of NC_136368.1, read as the reverse complement.
CAAGCGGCTCCTCTACCTCATCCTCACATGACCAATCACTCCCCTTGCTAATTGTTTGACTCAAGTCTTTAATTGTCCGTGCGGCCGCCCGGCGAGTGGCGTTGTCAGTGCAAAGGGCAGCGCGTCACACGTATCAATCACTTTCATCTTCCCTCTCTTCGTTTTTAAGACCTTTATCATGAATTGATCGCCACTACACACAATTACGCCTGATGATTGGAAAAGAAATAGGTTGTGGGGGGCTCGAAACAGTCAATACACGCTGTAGCAGCGGCGAGATCCATTTGAGGGCTTTAAACGCACAAGGAGATGACAACCTTTGGTTGAGAACATGGGAGACGACGCTCAGGCTGTGGATTGTAAATGCCACAGACAATATTGTTTAGAAGGGATTATGGAGTCCGGACCCCGGAGACCGGAATTCTTGTGACCCCAATATGAGCAAAGATTCACATCATCACCGCCGCAAAAGTTCCCAAATAATTCCTAGAAGGCGGGGTATGCACGGCACGCAGGCAAAGGCCCTTTAATGCTGCAAATCCACACTTAATCACATCGGCAGAAAAGTCCGTTGCTCTAGTTTTTTTTTTTCTTACAAACCAAATCCAGCAAGAGGTTGATGTGAAGACCAGGCAGAGCGAGGATGTGAAGAATATAAACACATTTTTTTTTATTGTCCACTGGGAAGTGAAGGCGTTGGGGTATGTGGGGTGTGGGGTGGACGTCGGGGTTGGGTGGTGTGGTCTGTAAAAGACACGAGGACCTTATCACAGCCTGGCAGCTCTGTAAGTCGCCGCCATGATAAAATGGCGCCACGGAAAACCTTACAAGGCTGGCACAATCCAAAAGACGGATTAGGTTTTTCTGACATAAGCTTCCTGAAAAACTAATCAATCAGCCCGTTGCCGTATTATCACAAGCGTGAGATTAAAGAGTCGCTCCTAATCCCCTCACCCCACTGTACATTTTATTACACTTCTTAATGTTAGCCGCCTTTAAATATACAATATATAAATAATATAATAAAAGCTAATTGAGCGTGGGGAAAGGGGGGACGGGGTTAAAGCGTCCTTAGGGAGGGACTTTGCGTTTTTGTTGGGAAGAAAGGGATCAAACTGTTGTCCTTGCCAGAGTGCTTTTTGACTTTCATTGTCTCGTTCCCAAACTCTGCTGACAAGAAAGACAAAAGCAGCTCAAATTCAAGCGGATCAAAATCGCATCCTGGCCTCGTCTAATGAGTTTCTACTCTCGTCGAGCTTTACAGTGGGGGGGGGGGGGGGGGGGGGGGGGGCGTAAACAACGGCACAGCACGGGGACAAAGTCCTGCGAGAAATGACATGTAAGCCGTGAAATCAGTGTCAACATCAAAGTTGGAGATGAACTCCGTTGTGAGATGTTTGGGAGTAAACAGATCAGCTTTCTTTCTTCTGTCTCCTGAATGCGTCACACACACACACACACACACACACACACTTCTATAGACGGCAGGACATCATAAGAGACCAACGGGCTCTTCTCAAAACACACAAAAGGTGGACTTTGACAACCTCGTCTCCGCCTAAACACACCCCGCTCGCCCCGTATGCAATCATGGGAATCAGACAGAGGAAGACGGCTCTGCGTGTTTTCCTCTCCATCCAACACTACTCCACCGTCCTCACACGGGGGATAAGTGCAGCAGATGTCACGGGGAAGAATGGATTCTCCCAGGATGGGGCTGACCCGCTTATTTGTCCCCGGGGGCTCCAGCACAGATGTCGGGGCCTAGGTTATGTTTCCATACAAGCATGTCTTCATTTTGGCAAAGGGCCCCCCCCCCCAACCTAATCGGGACCCTGAGCAAAAATGTATTAGGATGTTTATACTGTCGGGGGTGTCCAAACGTTTTCCAGCAAGTACACATACAGTTAAATCAAAATTTATTTAGATATTTCAAGAAAACTAATATTTAACAATAAAAAATTATAAAAAAAATATTTAATAATAATTACTTTTTTATTAGTCTTCATTTTTATTGTGATTTTACTGTGACAATTTAATATCATCTTGACTTTATTCTCTTAATATCACAACTTATTCCCATCTTATTCTTCAAAAATATTATTCTGTTTTGTTACTAATATTGCAGAAATTATGACATTATTCAAATATTTCTACTTTATTATTGTAAAATGACTGCTTTTTTTTTCCAATTTTTCTTGTTTTATTTCCGTTGTGTTGTTTCAATGCCCCCGTGGACCGCACTTTGAACACCCCTGAATTATATGCATGTTTTTGAGTTGAGGCGCAATAATTAATCTAATAATTAATCCAATTTTTCTCTGAATCAACAACTATTTTGGTATTCCATTCATTGAAAAAAACGACAACCTTTGGAATAATCGAATATGACAAGGTAACGTAATATAAATACGTGTGAAAGAAATTGTTCGATAAATTAATTCAGTGCCAAATAACAGAAACGGTCAACAGACAGGATCAAACCCACACTTTCTGCCTTTAATGGCAGCAACTGTACCATTACACCACCAGGGACTGCTGCCGCAAGCATGTGCTTTTTTTTTTTTTTTTTTTGCGTATTTGGGTTTTAACTATGCCGTTTGCATCGCCTTTTAAATACTTTTCATCTGTTTCCTTTATGCTTTTTTTGAAATGTTTTTTTCCATAAGTTTCATTGCATTTGTCTTATTTTGCACAGTATTTATTCATGATCTGCATCCAGTGGCATCACAGTAAAAGAAGCATATTGTGTCCATTCATTCCGTGGGATGTGACCTGACATTAGTTTGAGGGAAGAGGTGCTGCCTGTATTGGTATCGGTTGATATCGGCATATCGGATATCAGCAAATATTAAGCATCTGTACCTAACCACGTCCTTCCAGAAGTTCTACCAATGAGATTGCAGGCAATATCAGTCTTAGAAGTGGTATTTAAAGCTAATGTAGCCCCCAGAGGTTACGTTGTGTAATGGTCAGGCGCCAAAACATGTCCCCAGTCAAGACGGGTGAGTCTGCAGCCACCGAGGCATGTGAAGGCAACCTCTCCAGGGGAAAGCAGTCTGTCTCTTTTTTTCCAGACTGGAGGCTGCATCAGGCCACTTTGCATCGGCATCTGCACACTTTCAAGGCGACATGTAAAAAGAAACTCCTCGCCGGCCGCACGTACTCGAGCGCAGATGTGAGGAAGCGCTTCAAACACATGGCATTTTCACGCCGAAGCCAAAAAAGCCCCTTCAATCGTGATAAATCCTACATTGTTATCAGCTACCTACATCAGTCGCTTTGAGGACAAATACGAGCTTTCTACTTCGGTAAAGATTTGGATAGGTCTTTGGAGAGATTATTCTTGCAATCTAAACAGAATCAGATTAGGTCTGCAAAGCTTTGGAAAATAAATCTGCAGTAAATATGAAATATTCACAGGGACTAATAATCGCATTGTAGTTTTTCCAACAACGACAAACAACGCCGGCGTTATATCTGTTGCTTTTTTTTTTTTTTTTTTTTACACCCATTCCGCTTGCCGCTTTCTTAAAAGTTAATTCAAGTCAAGTTATTAAACATCACTTGCATTTCTGGACACTTTGATCATATACACACAAGCTTTAAGACACAAAAAAATGCACATTTCCTTGCAAAATGTGACACACAATATAAAACATATTGTTAGTGATTTTCATTCAATAATTCTGATTAAATTAGGATTACTTTAGAATATTCAGTATGTCTCAGATTTATCAGTGCTGTCAAATTAAAGACAGTAAATTGTCATTTAAGAGTAAAAATTTAAAATTTAGTGAAAAATGTATATAACTAACAGCAACTACGCTCCATTATAAAAGTAGAATGCATTTTGAGTTTATGTAGACAATATTCAAGAGAGAACTTTTCTAAAAATAAAAACACCCAATTTCACCCAAGCATGCCACTCATTCAAAGTTTCACCTGATGCAGGAGGAGGAAAAAGAGGAATATTTGCAGAGCTCCCATCTTCCGTGTGACTTATCGGGGTGTACTTATTTAGGATCCTCTTGAAGATGTGAAGATTAGCAGCTCAACCATCTCTGTGGTCACCTGAAGAGGGTGGAAAAAAGGGTCCAGATTTTAACTTTTCCGTTAAAGACACTCTTAAAAGAAACACTTATTGAACCTGCCTTTTTTTTCTTAGTGTAAATGCTGACTTAATTGATGAATTGCTCCTTGTTCCATCCACTGATGCTTCCCTTACAAAGAAAGTGCTACACTGACAGCATCGCTCCAAACATCACATCAACAGAGGAAAATGATCCTTCCCGCGCGACTCAATCCCGACGAGCGCGCGCGTAAAAGGCGGGTGTCAAGTATGAAGTATCCCACAGTGCGCGATGTGCGCTTCTCTCCACTCGGCGCGTCTCCACATTTCACACTGAGGCAGTCCCACATCCAAACACCTAACAGTCACGGTACCACCTTCTGCTGGGAGATTTAACCCTTTAGAGACACCGCCAGCCCGACTCCTCAAGCTACTTGAATAATTACATCACAGACAAATCCAATTAAAACGCAGTTGCTGTAATCTTAGAAGCCACATGTTTTTGACCCCCTCTCCCCCCCCCCCCCCCCCCACACACACATATATTTGAAAAATCAGATTTATTATTTAATTCTATACAAGGTTGCGTGTGTGTTCATTTAAAGCCCGCTTGACCTCTCACTAACAGCAAAAGGTCAATCGAGTGCCGAATCGGTGTTCATTCGTAAAAAGCCTTTGCGAGACATGGGGCTTTGGCGCCCCCATGTGGTTAATCAGACATTGTACTATAGAGAGAGACACAAGAAAGAAAATAATGACATCAATGCGGGTCGCGGGGGTGCTGGAGCCTATCCCAGGTGGTGGGGTACACTCTGGACTGGTGGCCAGCCAATCACGGCACATATAGACAAACAACCATTCACACTCACATTCATACTTATGGATAATTTGGAGTCACCAATTAACCTAGCATGTTTTTGGAATGTGGGAGGAAACCGGAGTACCCGGAGAAAACCCACGCATGCACGGGGAGAACATGCAAACTCCACACAGAGATGGCAGAGGGTGGAATCAAACTCAGGTCTCCTAACTGTGTGGCCTGCGAGCTAAACACTCATTCACCATGCAGCCTGAAATCAATTCATTCATTCATTCATTTTCTAACGCTTTTCCTCACGAGGGTCGCGGGGGTGCTGGAGCCTATCCCAGCTGTCTTTGGGCGAGAGGCGGGGTACACCCTGGACTGGTGGCCAGCCAATCACAGGGCACATATAGACAAACAACCATTCACACTCACATTCATACCTATTTTTCGGCCCTTTATATTGAGTTGTGGATAGAGTAGCTATACACGATAACCTACACAGAAAGCTTTCTAGTTCTTCCAGATTGTGCACCTATTCCAGCTGTATTTTCTTTCTTGGCTTTCCATGACCCGCTTCCGGGCACGCCCACTCCACTGTGGTTGGTAACACTCCCAAGCGCCCCCGAGGACTTCCGGACGAACTCCCTTTGGAGAGCTACAACAAAGTAGTTAGGAGCTACTGGCTGGAGACCCGACTTACCGTGTATGAACAACATCTGTGGTAGGCGGCATCGCGGTCGGCATGGCGGTCGGCATGGCGGTCGGCATGGCGGTCGGCATGGCGGTCGGCATGGCGGTCGGCATGGCGGTCGGCATGGCGGTCGGCGCACAGAAATCACAGCTAGGAGATGAGGGTTCAATTCCACCCTCGGCCATCTCTGTGTAGAGTTTGCATGTTCTCCCCATGCATGCGTGGGTTTTCTCCGGGTACTCCGGTTTCCTCCCACATTCCAAAAACATGCTAGGTTAATTGGTGACTCCAAATTGTCCATAGGTATGAATGTGAGTGTGAATGGTTGTTTGTCTATATGTGCCCTGTGATTGGCTGGCCACCAGTCCAGGGTGTACCCCGCCTCTCGCCCCAAGACAGCTGGGATAGGCTCCAGCAACCCTCGTGAGGAAAAAGCGGTAGAAAATGAATGAATGAACATCTGTGGTAGATATTTGGTCAATACATGCTCGGTATTGTTTACTTACACAAAATAAACAGTTATGATACTGATACATTAAATTGTTACTTACAGCTTGCACGTCTGACTCAACATAACCAAGGACTGATGAAGTTAACAATCCTACAACACGTCAACATAACCTAACCCATTTTTTCATACAAATGACCCTTTTGGGTCTTGCTGAGAATGCTGACGTCTGCACTTTTTAAGAACATGGTGGACCAGGACCTGATGAGTCGGTTGGCTTAAAACAGGTTTGACTCGGCCTTCGTCCAAACGTCCAACATGTAATGTATACTTCTACAAAGAGTGCAGGAAATGTAACCATTTATTAGATAACTAGACAAAATCAAATATTATGCTTCCCATTTACTCAGCCAGGTGATGACATGAGAGTTCACCTCCTGTAAGACAGAGTCTTCTGACCTTCCTGACACTTTCAGGCCATGACTTCCTCCGTCCAGCCAGAAAACCTCCACTTGAGCTTTCATCTCCTTCACAGCGCCTTCAAAAAGAACCTAAGCCCGAAATAAAGAAAATACACGTGAAATGGTGGCGATACAATGATGCACACTGGGGAAAAAAAACTACCCTATCACACATGGTATCTTCCGTGCCCGACACAAACAACACAGACGTGCTTTCAGGCAGCCCTCTGAGATCTTCACTCCGCTGGTGATGGGCATGAGTCTGTCCTGGGGGGTGCAGAGGAAAAGACAAACAGATGACTCCCTGCACAGCACTCTCAGATTCATCACGCAGTTGCTTGGCCAGGGCAGCAGCAGCACGACACCCCATTGACCTGCCTGGAGACAAACGTTCAGCCTTAGGCGTGTGGCACAGGGATATTTGTCTAACGTCATAAGAAAGGCACCAAAGACCTTACCCCCAAAGAATATGTGCTTCAAGCTCTGTAGTGATTTCAAGTAGTGCTGGTGGAACACAAGTCCATGAAACATTAGAAATGTATCTATGCCACATTATTATATATCGCAAATGAACAAACATACCCACACTGCACGGTAAGCCTTTACACGATATGCTAGATTTAAGCCTTTACATGTGAAACGGAGACACAAGAAGCCATGTGAAGCCAAAGCATGTGCCAGAGAAATGAGATGTTTAAAGTTCATGTCTCCACCAGCTCCATGTGTCAGGATGACGCCTGTGGTGACATGATGTTCCCATGAAGACGTGGGAACACACAAGGCAGCATCCAGAAACTTGGTCCCAAACGGCACCTTCACTCCGTCCTGAGAATAACATTTACTTTGAATGCATCATTTAGCGTTCTCATATTGTGTACATTGAATATGGGATGACGCTTGTTCATTCTCAGAGCGTCGTATTTAAGGCTTTGCGTCAAATTAATTTGCGTGGTACTGCCTTAAAACTTACTTACATCAAATTACATTTCAACTGTGTCAGCTCGGTAATTGAATTGTTGACTTTGTACTTACCTCGCAAAACTTGTCCATCTCCTGCTGCCACAATTACAATCAACTTCCGGTTACCAATGCGGAAATGCATCACGCAAACCTTCCTCCAGGGGGCGACATTATTCCAATTGATACTTTTAAAGCTCAAAAATAATTACATATATCACCTGATAAACCGCTGACGACGGCGATTTTAGGTAAGAAGTTAAAACTTGGCAAGAAAATATTTTGTCCTAAAAAATGGCACTGGCAATTATTGGCAAGGTGATATCACTGACATTTGTGCACTACATACTACTCACAAGGGCGCGAATTTTCTGTGTACGGCTGTCCGAAACCGATTACTGTCGTTGTACACTTAACAAAAACAACGATGACAATATTTCTCCACGTCTTCTTTTCCTTACCTCGTTTTCATTATGAATTACAATATTCCTTCTCTTTCGCTATGTAAATTGAAGTGGTTGGCTCATCGCAGTGTACTCATTAGTGTTTTGAGTGCACCATCCGGGTACTTGTGGCTCACTGACCCGACTTGTGCAGTCAAAATGCTAAGTATGGAAGTGCGTGTGTATGAAAACGTTTGGTATCTGGACAGCATTTTAGCATAGTGAGTGTGTGTAGGATATGCAGGCCTAAAAATTGTTTGAGTAAGTTTAATGTGCATAAATAAAATGCTCAATTCAAAAGAAAAAAAAAATCTTTATAAAAAAATTCGAAAACTTTTCAAGTCATGATAGAGAAATGATGTCATTAACATGTATTATACATTCTATGGTTTGGAAAGACAGATTAATTTGATAAAAACAAAGATGCGTAGTCTTCTTGGTAGTCAAAGTTCTTCCTTCACCTATAAAACACAAATGGATATTTCTGGTTATAAGCAAATGCAGTACATTCATTTATTTGCCATGATCTGGTCAGCATTTGACTTGCCTCCAAACAGTGGTATTGTGTTGTCTTTACCTGCGCCCGAAGGCAGGGACATGGAAACAGCTCATCTACGGGCTGTTCTACCAGCTCCATCCCCTCACGAATCTTGGGTTCCGTGACCTGGAGTTTGGCATATTCCTACACAGAAAGTAATCTCTATTACACATAAAGTGGTGTGAAAACATCTTGCCCCTTTCCTGAGTTTTTTTTCCACATTTGTCACACTTATGTATTTCAGATCATTACACAAATTTAAATATTAGTCAATCAATTTGTTTGATGATCTGAAACATGGGGCCGCATGGTGCATGCGTGGGTCTTCCCCCGGGTAATCCGGTTTCCTCCCGCATTTCAAAAATATGCTAGGTTAATTGGCGACTCCATTATTGTCCGTAGGTATGAATGTGAGTGTGAATGGTTGTTTGTCTATATGTGCCCTGTGATTGGCTAGCCACCAGTCCAGGGTGTACCCCGCCTCTCGCCGGAAGACAGCTGTGATAGGCTCCAGCATACCCTATGAGGATAAGCGGTACAGAAAATTGATGGATCTGAAACATTTAAATGTGACAAATATGCAAAAAAACAAGAGAAATAAGGAAATTTGGAGAAAAAAAAACTCACACCATTGTACCAGTGCAAAATGGGCAATTGGGTGTGATTCATTCCAGTTTTCTAACAATTATGGTCAAATAAATGTAACTTTTAACATATTACCTGGAAAAGACTGTAATAATAGCAAAATATGGTATCACCCATGAGGTGTTTGCGTGCAAACTGTTGACCTGCAAGAGCAATTTTCTTGGCCTGAAAGACAGAAATCCCAACAGCGTAAACACCCAATACTCACTGAAAGCATGCATAAAAGTGATATGGCAAGGATAAATCAACACAAATCACCTCTTCGTCATGGTCTCGTGCCCACTGGATCTTTTCCAGTAGATCTTGGAGGTCAGCCCTGACTGGTATATAGTGTTCCCATGGTACGAGCTGGTTGTAGAAATACTCGTAGTAGCCAGAATCCTGCTTCAATACCACACTGTCTCCGGCCAAAAGGTAAGGCAAGCGATATGCTGCCACGGTGCCATCAATGTTTATCTGGTACTTGTACTGCGAGGGGAAGAGGAAGACACACGTTGTTCACTCAGGAAATTCACCAATATACAATACATTATTTTATATACTGGATGATCCTTGACATTCTTCACATGCCAAACGTATTGGCTGAAGGCTGGAAATTCCGATAGCTAAGGCCTGAACACAAACACTGATGAGCGACGGCCGTACGAGCACTCTCACCTTGAAGAAGTCAAAGAAAGAGACATGCTTGACCAGAGGCCCGTACAAGCTCTCGTCATGTTTGAAGAAGAAAAAGTTGGTGAACGCTGCATCAATCATGTCGGGGTGGGCTCTCGACAGCTTGACAAGTTCCAGACGCTCCTGGCGACTGTCCCGCCCTCTCCAGAAGGCGGAGGCATTCTTCTTCGCCCACGGGGGTCCAGTATTGGCCTGAACGGACATCATGTCCAGGCTTATTCTATAAATTGGGTGGACAACATGCTGTGTTTCAAATATTAGTTCGCCTTTACAGGACCAAAGTATGAAAAAGTCTTGTGTTGTACGTACACCCTTACCTCCCCATTGTCTCGAGGACAGACTCTGTCAGGTCATAAGTGGGCATAACGATATCTCTGGTGTTGTTTGAGCCACACCAGGAGAAGATGGGATGAAGCTTCTGTGTAGGTTTCCTCTTCTCGAGTGGCCAATCACCCAGGTTAACAAAAAACTCCACATCAGGTAACTTCACCTGGATGAAACAACATAGAACGTGAATCTTTCTAACAGATGCAGTTCAATAAAAATTATTCAATATCGGTGCTTTGAACTTACCTTTCTGCTAAGTGACAGGAGGATGGCATCCATAAAGATTCTGAAACCCACATGTTCACCAAGTGTTTTAACATAGACCTAGAAAAAATTTTAGAAACTGAAATGCCAAGTCGCAACTTTTAATTTAGCAAAACATTTTTAGCAAATTAAGCATTTCCAAGAATATAAAAAGGTTTTTTTAAACTCAGAAGACAGGCATTCAAAGACAGGAAATGTCTTCTACACTGGTCAATAGGTGGCATTTGTAAGGGGACAACTCTTTCATAACCTGACGTATAAATTACAATGGACGTATGGTCTAAAAAATGCCGTGGAAAATATAGAATGGCCGTAACTTGTACTCAGACGGCACTGTCTTGAAACACGAGACCTCCACATCAAATCTAGGCTATATTGATATGAATTATATTTGCCTGTTTTTTTATTCATTCATTTTCTACCGCTTTTTCCTCATAAGTGTCATGGGGGTGCTGGAGCCTATCCCAGCTGTCTGCTGGTTGTAGACAAACAACCATTCACACTCACATTCATACCGATGGACAATTTGGAGTCACCAATTAACCTCGCATTTTTTTGGAATGTGGGAGGAAACCGAAGAACCCGAGGAAAACCCCGTGTTTACCAGAGGAGGATGTTTTAGGAAATGTGGAATAGAATGGGAATGTTCGCTGTGTACCTTGTTGTCTTTGATGGTGTAGTGGCAGAGGCTTTGTCGCTGCCCAAAGCGCTGTGGGATCTCCTCAGCGTTGCGATCTGGGTCGACATCAGTAAAATGGGCCAGGTCGCGGTCTATCTGGGAATGGGACTGAGGACAGTGCATGTGGGCCTGCCAGACTAAGCCGTTGGGCTGTGGACAGTCACAGCCCTCATGGTAAACCGGGCCTGAGGAGATTTAAGTTCAAATATAATAGAATAACTAGAAAACTGACAATTTTTTTCAATTCCACTATCCACTCAGTGTAGGTCACACTACCTTTAAGGATAAACGGAGACTTGGCCACATGTTTGTCCTGGAGCAGAACATGGATGTGAAGATCTGTGTAGCTGGCATACATTCTGTAGCGAACCAGGAAAGAGCCATCCTGACGATCCAGAACTTGAATCCAAATCCTGGTGAACGGTTCAGACGTGGACACCATCTTCACCTCAAAGGTTTTCTCCCCAGGCGATGCTGTCAGACTGTGGAGAGACACGGTCATGAAAGAAAACTGGTGGTCCCCTGTCTACATATGAGGTGTGATTTGAATATCTGTCCATAACAGAGCTGTGTTTGCTGTCAACATTAAAGCACAGACGTGGCTAATGGATCAGATATCTGGTAACACCAATTTCCGATTCACGACCCGGTACTGGATCTGCCTCAGCCCTATTGATGATTGTTAAAAGTTAATACATTTATTGATATATTGATGATGATGGGAGTCAATTCTGTGGTAGACAAGCTTGAGACTCAGCTGGTGCGTGACAGCCATGTCCCATGGGATCATTGGGATGAGCGGTGGAAAGGAAGTGTTTCACCCTGGCGGGCATATAGTTTAAAATCTGCTCCCTCACTATTGTCCGGGTTAAATTTCAAAACTCAGAATATTACACACAGGGGACAAGATTTACAACCGGGCCCTTTATTTAAGGTTAAACGATATCCCTGTGTCGGCAGAAATTCAGCACCTTCTTTCACCTGGAATAACTTGTGCTTCACCTGTCATGTTCTGGTAAGGACACGTATGAATAGACTACTAAACTACCATGAAATGACACATTGACAGTACAATAGTTAGACGTTTGTTAAAATAAACATGATATAGAACTGAATATTATAGATATCCACCCTCCACTAATGTTACTTACTTTCTCCCTGAGCTGTCCACTGCCTGGATGAAGAAAAAACGGGCTGGTAAGACAATGTTAGCCTCAAGTCCGGGGCCCCAAACAAGAGTATTTGTAGCGCTGGGTGCCAATTCTGCCAGAGCCCTTGGGAGTTCTGGTGTGCACAGAACCAGACCCAAAACCAACCACAAAAACAGTCGGAGCAACATCATGTCCAGCGTCGACGGACCGCTTAAATTAGCTGTTTTTCCTCGTCTTCCTGTAGAATTAAGACCCGGTAACTTGGCATTGTTTCAGTTAAGAAGTCCGGTTAAATGCCTGAAATAATCTAGGTAACGTTCCACTGTTCTTAGTTCTGCTTCCATTTGGAATAACACCGTTAAATGGCTAAATATGCCAACTTCAATCCCATTGTTTGTAGCTAGAGTAGCTTAGCAATGTTAGCTTCGCTGCTTCCTAAATTCTTCATTCCTCTGTGAAAAGTATCGGAATGAGTGGGCGGGCCGTGCGGTCCTCGCTTTCTGATTGGTCAATATGCTGCCCAATGAGCTATTTGATTGCTGTTCGATCCGGAAGTTGTGGATGGAATTGAAAGCATCTTTTTGTTGGCTTCGTCTCAAATGTGAACAACTTCTGAGAGAAAAATAATATATTATAAATAATTATATAATTATATAACTATACAAATATATAATAAATAATTAGCAAATAATTTCACCATTACATTTATTTTAGGTTGCAGTTGCAGTCACTTCGTCGTCACAGCCGTGTGTGACGTCACAGTTAACGCAAATGCATACAAGCTCCACCGTTGAAACAAAGCACTCAACAACGTACATCAATCAATGTTTATTTCAGTTTGTTCAGCGTCAACATATTTTCAGCTCTTTTAGTCAAGTCTATTACACTAGTATAATATTAATAAGAAGAAAAGGTGGTAGAATCCATTGAAATAAGACAAACTTTGCTGCCATCATTGAGAAAACCAGAGAAATGCTTGTTTTTAGGATATTACTGTGAAGAACAAGTTCCAGTGATTTCGACAGATTCAAGAGTACCAGCAGTGACAGGTACAACATATATAGAGAAAAATACCCCATCTGTGTCATCTTTTTGTTTGTTTCACCCAATATGAAAACATACATTTAATATATAAACAAACCAAAACATGTTAACAAAACACCCTGTCTGTAGAGGTCACTTTTTTCCATGATATATATTTTTTGCCACCCCACTGCTCAGTCTGTGTCAAACATAAATGTACGATACATTAGATCTATCTCGTTTAAGAATCAAAATAGTGTAATTTGTAAGATATGTTTGGGAGGAAATGGGTCCCTGGTAAGCAGGTCCAAATGTTTATGAATGCACAAAGACATCACTGGCGTCCTTATTCTTTGCGTCTGCATACAAAATGCAGCAGTGATATCAACATAATCAAGGCGCAGTGCTTGTGTGCATAAAGGCCCGATGTGTAAGTAAGTAAATATAAATGTTTTTTTTCTTTTTTCGGATGATTTCAAAATACAGACAAATACACAGGTACAAAATATCCTCTTCACTCACTGTTGTTTGGCCTGTGTCGTGTGGCACTGACATGTACAACACAATCACGATATGATACACCACCATGTATCATGAAATATTTTGTTGTTTTGAAACATACAAGCGCCTTCCGTTGGACAGGCGGTCACCATCAAATATAGGACTGCGACGAGAGGATACCATAATCATCAAGAACAATAATGATCGGAACACATTTGCTTTGAGTTGAAACTGCTGTTTTTTTGTTTTTTTTTTACACATGTACATGTTTACTGACTCACATCTGAATATTACTGGAAAAATACTGTTTTTTTTTCTTCTTTTCGGAACCATTTACTGATAAACAACTCACAAGGGGGTGAGATGCCAACGCCCCTTCGCACTGCCTTCACATGGACAGCAACAACACTCAGGTTTATCACAGATCCTGAAAACACACAAATCACAACTTGTAACGACTGAATTGGAATAGGATGGGGGGGTGGTAGTCCTTTTTTATTACTTTGGCAGAGTGGATTTTATTGTTTTTTTTTTTCTTACCATGTGGCACACGTACACACATCCTGATGGTCCACTGAATTTTGCACATCCGGCAAAGTCAAACTTAAAAGTCATTACAAAGAAAACTTGAGTAAATGCCCCAGGAATGATGAACTATTAGCTCTTTTTTTTTACTTTACACTGATTGCACTCATCTTGTGTGTGTGTTTTTTTATGGCACATGAATAATATATAGATTAATATAAACATACTGTGTCCACTTCTCCAAGCCCTTGCATACATCTCACACTAGCCTTTTGGGGTTTCCATACAGCTGCAGTCGGGGATTGAAATCTGGCCTCGTCGTGTATAGTTTTTGTAGTCGAAGTAGCAGCAGATGAGGGGAAAAAATACTTGCATGGTTGTACTATGATGCCGCCTAGAGCAGTGATTCTCAACTGTTGGGTCATGACCTGAAAGTGTGTCACAGGCGGTAAATTTGAGCCTATTTATAATACAGTTGTGAGTGAAATATCTGCTTTTACGGTTTTATTGAAGGCAATGTTTATGTATATTTTTGAATTATTTTTTTAAATAAATCATTTCAATGTTTAAGTATATTTTTTAACATATTTTTTAAATAAATCATTTCAATTTATGCATTACTCTGTGTATATATATATATATATATACATACATGTTTATGTATATTTTTAAAATAATAAATAATTTTAAATAATTTCAATTTATGCATTACTCTGTGTGTGTGTGTATATATATACATACACATGCAGTTATGGTCCTCCTCATTTCCCTAATAATGTGTAAAAAGATGACATTTGCATTGTTTGACTTGAATAAATGTGTCTTTATTTAGCAATATTTTAGTCATCTAGTTATGACTGAAATATCTCCTTTTGTGATCTCATTAACTGCAATCGAGATATTTTTATTATTATTTATATGAATTATTTAATTTGTTATTTTAAAATAAATTATAATGTATGCATTATTTGTTTGCATGCAGTTATCATGTTCCCCCTCATGTCCTTTATAAAATGCCTTAATTAATTCCTCCAAAATGCACTTTAAATACTTAATTATGCGTATTAATATTTAAAGAGATGATACCCAGTAAAATGCGTTGTGAATTCATTCTGGGTGGGAGAAAGCTAGTCAAAACATTACAGTAAAATAATTTTGGCAAAGTGCAATATTTTTCTAAGTGAATTTGAACAATATTTTCATCATCTAGTTAGAAATTACATCTGCTTTTATAGTCTTATATAGTCTTATAGTCTATATATATATATTTTTTTAAATTAATCATTTCACGCATTCTTTGTATGCATGCTTATGTTCCTCGCCATTACAGAATTCTTAATAAATTGCTCTAAAATGCACTTTGGACAAGTAATTATGTGTATTCATGTTAAAAAATAATTGCATCAATTAACTTCAATAAAAGTGGATGGTGACTTAATGATGATTGGAAAATGTGGCTCCCAGGTTGAGACCATTTGAGAACCCCTGCCCTAGAATATGGCCATACTGTAATGTTTTACTTTAGTACTTTTACTCTACTTTGACTTTAGTATGTGCACTGAATGCGAACTATGTGCATTTGAAGTGTATCAAGAAATATTTGCCAAAACGAAAAGAAAATGTGAAGGAAAGGAACACAAGTTTTGGCTTAATAGCAATGCAGGTATATATTTGTGTTTTTTTATATATAGATTTTGTCAATATTTCAAAAAATAGAAAGTTTTTCATAGGTTCTGTAGTTGGCTATATTAATAAATAAAAAATTCATAATTGACTCTCCTGTTAAAGTAGCATTAAAGTAAGCATGCTGCTTTTTAATATGGCAGTTGGATATTTTGATAGTCATTCCTTATTTGTTTCATGCATGTCTTGTTGATTTCTTAATGGTTGAGTATCTACACAGTGAGGTCCTGAAAACCAAACCCTGTCAGAACGCACACTTACACACACACACACTCACTCAGACACGCACACAAACACACAACGGCAGACGGGCAGTCCTCCAGATTCCCCGCTGTCATTCAAATGAGGAACTATCCCGTCCTCCAACTGTGTGACAGAGCGGCACACTCAGCTTGGGAGCCGTAAAGAGAAAGTCATTCTTGTGTCTTTCTTGCTCATCTGTGGAGTCAAAAGTTTTTGTCCCGGCATGAAGCCTCAGAAATCCATCGTTTGACCTCACTTGTTTGTTTTGGGTGATTAGAACTGATACCACTTCTTGTCCTTGCACTTCAACATGAGCTGGAGAGACATGGGAGGAGGATGTGAGGAACTTTGAAGCGAAAAAGTTTGTCGTTCTTAGTAGTCTTGGTTACCTCATGAGCGTGCTTGGAGAAGGTTTCTGCGCTGGTCATCATGAGCGCAGTTCTTTCTTCCAGCTCACCCAGTCTCTGGCCTCTCTCATCCAGAGCGATGCGGGCTCGGGCCAGCTCACCCACTGCCCCGCTAGCTGCCACCTTCATGCCCTCCACCCCTGCCTGACCGGGTATGTGCTGGGCCAGACTCCTGGAAGCCTTGCCCGCCGCTGCCTCACCGACTGTTGGCCGGATCACATCAACATTGCTTGAATTTATAAACTTATTGGACCAAAAAGGGAGAGGAAAAGAAGGGAAAGGAAAGGAAGGGAATACGCACATAGCTCCTCTCTGTCAAACGTATGAGCATTTCCTCCAAAGAAGCCCTTTAGGAAGCCTCGGTTCTGGGCCTCGGGTGTTTCTATTGGTGTAAACAGTTCTCCCAGCATTTCCTTCAATGAATGACAAAACGTTAGAACAATACTTCAGCATTCCAGGACGTTGTCTGAAATTTAATGCAATAAATCTTTTGTTTTTAAGAGTTTGACAAATTTGTTCAGATTAGATTTAGCCCAACTTCAATCTGGCAGAGGATGAATCTTTGTTGTGCTAATGATTCTGCATGATTATTGATTCGATTGCTTTCCTAGTACACCTTAACCTTTTTGTGTTTAATTTTACTGTATATTATAAGCGTCTTCCCTGCAGTGGGGTGTCATCTATTAATCCTCCGATAGGTGGCGACAACGCTCTGCAGTGCCATTTGAAAGTTGAAACGAACATTGAAACAAAGAAGAAGACCAAACTCAACCGCCTTATGTCAACAACATTTTACTGTTAGTGTTAGTGTTAGTTTATACTTATTATATATATATATTCTGTATAGTTGTCAGATTTAGCGATACAAAAGCACCATGAAAAATCGTTAATGCTCCTCGATAGCTCGTTATGTTGGATTTTCAATTTAATTAGCATTATACAATACACTTTATATTAATTGAATGTAAACATGAAGAAATGAGTTTGTATTTTATGTACGTTTTAATTTTATTTCTGTATATTCACCTTTGCAGTGCCTCAGTAAGGTAAAGCCTCTGAATTTGGAGTCTTGGTTATGAAAATCATTTTGAATTTGTGGATAAAATGTTCATTAAACTGGCACACAGTGTTATTTTCCACTACCTCAAAATGAAATCGTGCAGTCTTTTCATTAAATGTAAATTATGTGACAAATTCGAGATGACAGTTTTATGCAATTGTGGGTCCCCCGCTTGTCATTACGACTAGGAGGCGATAGAGCCTCATACAGTCAACATTTCCTGGACTGACTTGATTTAGCCTGTAGGTGGCAGTATAGCAGCATCATCCCAACACATGAGTTGACAGCTGCCCTCATTGTAGCACAAATGATAGCATTAAGGAAAATATACAGACAAACATGCTTTAAAAGACAGCAACCTGGCTACGGCAATGGCATCAGATCACAGACCATATTATTACTGCAGCCTGTGATTTTTTTTGTGTTGTTCCCATCACAAAATCCTCATGGAGTGGACCTGAATGTGTCCCCTCTCTCTGCTGACAAGCAGGCTGAAAAGATTAGAACGTCTCTGAGCCAAGCCACTCTATTCCCTGATCACAACAAAGGCCAAATCTCTCTTTGCGTTGAGCCAGTCACAGAGATATGTGGCCAGGCGGACGTCACTCTGCCTGAGGGAGGCTTTACTGTACGCCTCAGTGCCTTTTTCAAACACCCTCAAGCTCACCGATGGCCGAATGGGCAGCGATATTCTCTATTCTCAGATGCTTGTTTGTTTCTGACCTGCAACATCCATCTCAAAACCATAAAGTAGTTTGGGTTTCATTCTCTCAGCAAAGGTCAGCCTGTAGTGCTGACATTATTCACCATGTAAACAAGCACTAATTCCATACAAAGATACACAGATGTTTATAGAGATAGTAAGGATAGTTACAGCATCAAACCAATGTTCCATATTGGCTTTTTTAGGATGGACAGTATACTGATATGGTTTTCTTTATTTATTTCGGCTTTTTCCTGATTACTGAGTCGCTACATAATTTTTGGCTTGAGCCCTTTATATTCCGGATGCCCTTCCTGATGAATACCAGCTCTTAATTACAGACAACGATATCAACAGATACCATATCTCTTCCCTCAAATTAAGATTGTGTAATGAAGACATTATCCTTCATGAGCAGGGGGTTCCAAAGTGTTTTTTGGAAAATAAGCTTGGAAGAAAAACAAAATATTGTTGGGGAAAAAAAAACTCAAAACATTATGAGTCGTTAAAAGAAAATTTATGAAGTTTATAAATTGAAATATTAATATTATGGAGCCAAAATGGGGGAAAAGAGCAAAGAGCAAAGCTCACACTAACAATACAGGTATGCTATATCACAAAGTTGAGGTGTAGTTTTTCTATATAACTTCTTAGCATATCTACATATTGCCCACACATATCAAAATGGCCCTTGCGTGCTTTCATTTTTCGGTAGAGGGCCCTTGGTGTAAAAGGTTTGGACACTCCCATTCTCAAAAAAAACCCAACCCAAAACCAATATGAAATAATCTCTATTATGAGACTAAAATAAAATAAATAAATAAATGGGACCTATTATGGTTTTTCCACTTTTCTGGCTTATAAATGGCGTTAGAATATTGTATTCTCGTGTTAAATGATGTCAAAATTTCAGATAATGAGGTAATGCACATTTGGAAGTGAGCCCTGAAAGAAGTGTGAGATGGCTCAAAACGCTCAGTTTCAAAAGGCGTGGTAAAACTGCCCCTTTGTGATGTCACAGAAGGGCAGACGTCCTTATATGGTTTATAGTTAGGAAGCACTTTGGGCATGTGACCAATCACAGTGGAGTGGGCATGACTGTGGGTGGAATATATGAAAACAGACTGTTTTGGCAGGAAGCACAAATCAAACAAAATATTGCTGGAATAGGTGCAGATTCTGGAAAATCTAAAGTTTTTATTTACGGGTTATTGTGTGTAGCTGCTCTATAGGAGAACACAACTCAATATAAAGGGTTGAAAATAGCATAATATGCCCCCATTAATAATACATACTGTGTAGCAGTCATGAGTAGATTAGAGCACGCTTGGATGCTTCAAGGCAATAAAATGTTTATGTACGGCATGTCACACACCTGAAGATTGTCGTACATCTCCTGGCTGTATGTAATTCTCTGGATCTCTGTTGGGGAGCTGAGATAAAGTGCCTGCCCCCCGTTGGTGAAGCAAAAGGTTCTTGCAATGCGCATGTCTGTCAGAGGCAGGTAACTGACATCCATCAACGGCCGTAGACTCGGCAAACTGTCGACAGAGAAATCAATGGAAGGTATTCACACAGCAGGAACTAAGCAGGCACGAATCATGATGTGGAACTCCGCTCCACCGATTTCATGTGTTTACGCGGCCTTTACCTGAGTGTCATGACATGTCCGTTGGCACAGAAGCAGGCGAGGCACACGCTGTTACACACTGACACCACATCGGCTCGCAGGACGAAGGATGACTCTGTGATGTTGTGGACAAAGAGGCAAGACTGTGAGGGCATCAGGAACACTTTGGCCTGCCTCTCGGAGCAAACTATTGCCAGATGTCCTTCCCCGCAGGTGTCCTGGGAGGATGAGGGCGAGTAGTGCACCAGCTTGCGCTTTCGTGGTCGGTCGGGGTCTTCTGGGGCATTGAGATCACGCCAAACCTCGTAGGGGCTTTGAATGAGCGCACCCATGCAATCCAAGAAGCCAAAACGCAACACAGAGCCCTTCAGCATCAGGACCGCCCCTAGGAGTATGTGGTACAGTCAACAGAGGGAAGACAAAGGATTTTCATTGTCACTACTGCATGTGTTTTTGTTTTTTTTTATTAGGTACGACACAAGAAACTTAAATAGTACAGTGGTTCCTCAATTTTCAACAAAAATGTCTCCATTATTGTATGGCCAAACGGTGCGTTAGCCCACGTATCATTCCACAGAATCGAGAGCTATTCTAACAAAGCATCCACACGTTGGTATTTGTGACGAATGCAAAATGGTTCTTTTATAGCTAGGACAAAATATTCCAGCCAATGAATCATTTAATCATCTTTATTATGTCTATGTGGGTGGTTTATTTGTTCATAGAATGCGCACAGAACAATGAATAACTCGGCCTATCTCCTTGTTTCCTCTCTGTACTCCTTATTCTGGATGGAGTACAGCTGTAAGAGTTGTAATACTACTGAATTCAAGAAAGTATAAATGTAATCTGTCATAATAGTATTGGATTTGCATTATTTCCTAAAGGAGAAGTTGATTCTGTATTCTTACATATTGTATTGAACTTTGGGAACGGATTGAGGAAAACTTAAGGTTCCACTGCAACTACAACAGTCACTTTTGTTGCAAATGTTGATCCAAAATTGGAAAATGCCCAGCTGGTGGACCTTGGCGTGCATCCCAAGCAGACTTTTTGTAGGCATCTCAACCTCCCAAGGCTAACCTTGCCAATATCCAAGTGAAAAAGGCACACATAAATAAAGTCCCAATTATAGTAGCGTGAGAGCCTGAAGTAAGATGGCCTTTCTGTGTGTGTGACATTATCAACTATCCACAAAACAAGTCAGAGTGAAAACACATCAGAAGTAGCCGAGCTTATTCCGTGACCTTTACGTAATAAGCGGCCTTCTTCCCTGTACCTTGTCTTGATACGTACGTATATGTTTTTGGAATTTAATGCTGTGAGGTTACAATAATTGTCTCTTAACTGGTGACACGGAATGCTTCAGTATGTCGTATGACTAAAATATGTTTTTGTTTTGGAATATGGAAGTTATCAATCTTTAATATTATACAGCAGTGGTGTCATTCAGCCTATTTTGAAACCCCTAAAATGTTCTTAAGCCCCCCTAAATAATTTGATATTTTTCATTGATTTTTTTTTAATTTGTAATGATTTTTTTTGTAAAAAAAATCAATAAAAAATACAATTTTCAATAAAAAATTCATATAATCGGGCAAAAGCAGGCTAATAAGTAAGCCAATAAGCAGGCTAATACTATCCTACTACTACTAGTAGTAATCAGATGAATAATAATAATGATAGTAATAATAATAGGCTAATTAATAATATAATAATGATTGTTATATAATTGATCACTGTCCACTGGACAGAATGGTTGCAGAGCTTTGTGTGTAGAGATTGTGTGTACTTGTGTACATTTCAATGGTGGCCTAAAACAATTGAGTATCTCTACTAAATCTGTCCAAAAGTGGGAAAGTTATCCTGGTTCTTGTTCGTTATTTGTTTTTTGGATTTGAGGGCTGCACGGTGGACGAGTGGTTAACGCACATCCCTCACAGCTATGAGACCAGGGTTCAATTCCACCCTCGGCCATCTCTGTGTGGAGTTTGCATGTTCTCCTTGTGGGTTTTCTCCGGGTACTCCGGTTTCCTCCCACATTCCAAAAACATGCTAGGTTAATTGGCGAGTCCAAATTGTCCATAGGTATGAATGTGCCCTGTGATTGGCTGGCCACCAGTCCAGGGTGTACCCCGCCTCTTGCCCGAAGACAGCTGGGATAGGCTCCATCACCCCTGCAACCCTCGTGAGGAAAAGCAGCAGAAAATGAATGATTTTATTTTTTTGAATGTCTACTACATTCATTCATATCCTGTGCACCTCCTCAGAACCTAGTGATGCCCCTGTTATACAGTAACCCCTCACCACTTCCCACTTTGAATTTTGTAGCTTCATACATGGTTTTTCCAAATATATTAATAAATCACACGGTTTCATGCTTAAATACAGCATATTCTTACTCAGGAAATATGCAGATCCAAGTAAATTTTACATATAAAGTGAGAATTTTCAAGCATAAAAATAGTAAAATAGAAATATAAGGCACTAGGTGTCAGTAGTATTACTGTCATGTTCAGTTGCTGAAGCAACAGGCTTTTATTGCAGGTTTGAATTATCTCACGGCAGGCACAATAATCCCTAACATGACCCACGCCAAGCTAAAATTCAACTCTGAAACCACTTCCTACTCAGCTCCCTGAGTATTGAAACACATTTACAGCAACATGCACAAGCACATGTTTTATTTATTTCTTAAGTGGCTTCTTTTCTCATGTCATGTCGACTACAGTATATTTGGTAACAGGTGAGTAAGGTGACTATTTGGGTGTCAGTTCATGTTTAGAGTTTTACTATACTATTTATAAATGAGGAATCCTGCCTCTCGGCAATTCACTTAGCATTTGCAAATGATGAGTTTGCAAATTTCCCTACTGAGGGACAAATAAAGGCGTATCTTATGATCCATCGTTAAACAAGGGATTACTGTACATAATTGAATGGTTTACAGACCCACAACAGACTGAAATTCCTCTGATTGAGTACCTCTTTGTAATTAATATGATATGTTATGGATCTGGCTCTGGTTTTGTCCATAGGTATGAATGTGAGTGTGAATGGTTGTTGGTCAATATGTGAGCTGTGATTGGCTGGCCACCAGTCCAGGGTGTTGTCTCTCAATAAATGTATACTAAATGGGCAAAAGTATTAGATGTGGCCATCACACCCGAGTAATAAAAAAATAGAATAGCTTTCAGTCCATTCTATGTCCGCATGTCTTGGTAAAATGCAGAAGTAAGATTTAGAAGAATCTGGAGTCTAGGCCACCTATTTATGGTTATTCCCTATGTGTTTTGTTTGGGTCAAAGCACATGTATATACTGGGACTTGTCTCCATGCTAAGGATACACAGACTGTACTGTTACTGTGTCAAACTTCAAAGTTCACTGCTGTGTGCACTTCTAAACTTCCACTTTGTTTTCTGGATCAGTTCTCATATTGACACTTCACCAAAATGGCTGAAATGGTCATATGAAACTGAAAGCTGCAAGATGGTTGTCATATTTAGGGCACAGCAACTAAGACCCAATCCACCTAGCTCTCATAATCTCTGCTGAGAAAAATTCTGACCCTTCTACAAACATAACTGAGGACCCCTAGGGGTGTGTGTGCTTTTTATTTCGTTTTTTAATATGTATATATTAGGGCTGTCAATTGATTAAAATATTTGATCGCGATTGTGATTTTGTTCATGGTTAACTCACAATTAGTGGCATTTAATTGCAGATGGAAATACGTTTTTATCTATAAGTAGAGGAAATCTCTTGATTTGATGTGCAACTACAACGATAATTACATCAAATGTAATGTAAAGTTGCTAATTGTGCAACGTCATGACAAAAATGCCATCACACCTTAAAAATGACTTATTTACTTCAAAACATTAATTCATTC
This sequence comes from Doryrhamphus excisus, assembly GCF_037039965.1. NCBI lineage: Eukaryota > Metazoa > Chordata > Actinopteri > Syngnathiformes > Syngnathidae > Doryrhamphus > Doryrhamphus excisus. Next base: position 7,078,187 of record NC_136368.1, on the reverse strand, counting down.
ATTTTCTACCGCTGGAGCCTATCCCAACTGTCTTGGGGCAAGAAGCGGGGTACACTCTGGACTGGTGGCCAGCCAATCACAGGGCACATATAGACAAACAACCATTCACACTCACATTCATACCTATGGACAATTTGGAGTCGCCAATTAACCTAGCATGTTTTTGGAATGTGGGAGGAAACCGGAGTACCTGGAGAAAACCCACATGTGCACGGGGAGAACATGCAAATGTTGGCCGAGCGTGGAATCGAACTCATGTCTCCTAGCTGTGTGGCCTGCACGCTAACCACTCATGCACCACACTTCACTTTTCTTTTATTCCTCGGTAGGTAATTGGCTAGGACTTACCACTGGGACCAATGGTGACGGGCTCCTCCATCCTCTCATCCTGATCAGTGGGAATGGACATGGGGATGACCAAAATGACACCAAGGCTGGTGCCCACCCACAGACACGGTGTAGGCAGGGCGTCACTCTTTCGCCCGTAAGACTCCCCAAACTGCAGTGTGGTGATTGCCTCTTTGGTGTCCCGATCGATGCTGGAGACACTGGAGCTGCGGGAGCGACTGAAGGAGTTTTCGCGACTCTCTGCATCGATGGAGGTCACCACAAAGACGACGACGACAACACACACAGACACACGGAATAAAGAAGACGTGTAAGATGATTCCAATGAGGGAAATGAAGGAGAGATGGCGGATTGGAGGAGAAGAACAGGAAGTATGAAGACAAGAAGTAACACAAGGAAAGGTCAGGATCATTGAGAATTAAAGTGATCAGTGATTACACACACACATACACTCAATCAAACAATCCTGTGTTTAACAAAGAGTGGGCAGATTGTCACCTTTGATGTTTACACAGCAACAATAAATTCATATAGTGCACAGCCATACACAAAATAGAGCACACAGCGTATCTTTGTGAGCACTACTGTGTATCCATCAGAAAAGTATTTCTGTTTTACAGCACTGGTGAATTATTTAGAGTCAGGCAACGTGCAGTATTGCTTCCCCAGCCTCACCGAGTGAGTTTATGTAACAACAACTACAGATGGTGCAAAGCCGAGTGGACGCATGCTGTATCAAGATCAAACCACTTTGAGAAATGTGCCATTTCTTAGCAGCTATTCTGGGTAACGTGGGCTAAAAAAAGACTACAAAGGGGGAGGGGAGATATACAGTGGATCCCCGCACATTCGGGATTCAGCATTCACGGTCATGCAAATTTGACATTTTTTGGCCTCAAAATGATCTTTTCTATTTTTTTCTCCAGAAATAGGCCAAGTTTTTTTTTCTGCAGAAAACACATCTTATTTAAGATAAAGGCTGAATTATGTCTTGATATTCTGACATGCAATTTTACACCAAAACGCTTTTTTCCTCTGACAAGCAATTTAGCTACTAGTGGAGTAGTAAGCAAATATATATGTATTATATATGTATATATTTGTTATTTTCACTTTTCTTTGCTCTATTGTTTCTTTTTGGCACTTCTGCCTAAAAGTTGGAAAAGCTGACCGATCACAGTTCCGGTCAGTTTCGCCACGATTGGGAAGTCATAATTTTTGGGGGTTTGCACACTAAGCTCTGGCGGTGGGTTCACGTCTCAAAAACTAGCCTGCTAGCCTCAAATGCAGGGGTCTCCAAAGTGTGGCCTTGGTGCCACTTGTGGCCCGTGTATCATTTTTTATTGGGCCGTGGCATATTCATTCATTCATTCATTTTGTACCGGTTTTTCCTCACTGGGTGCTGGAGCCTATCCCAGCTGTCTTTTGGCGAGAGGCAGGGTACACCCTGGACTGGTCGCCAGCCAATCACAGGGCACATATAGACAAACAACCATTCACACTCACATTCATACCTATGGACAATTTGGAGTGGCCAATTAACCTAGCATGTTTTGGAATGTGGGAGGAAACCGGAGTACCCGGAGAAAACCCACACATGCACGGGGAGAACATGCAAACTCCACACAGAGATGGCCGAGGGTGGAATTGAACCCTGGTCTCCTAGCTGTGAGGTCTGCGTGCTAACCACTAGACCGCCGTGGCACATTGTAAAAATAAAATTAAATTAAAAAAACAGAAAAAAAGAACATAGGTTGATACTAACTCCTAATAAAATCTAGCTTTGGTGTGACAAAATGTTTGTCACACTTACATGTTTCAGATCAATGCAACTGAAAATAAAATGTAGTTTTTAAATGACACTTTTTATTATTAAGGGAGGGAAAAAAAATCAAACCTACAGGTACATGGACCTGTGTGAAAAAGTGATAGCCCCTCCATTAACATTAATAGTAAAAGTCCTGACCTGAATCCTATTAAGATTCTGTGGCATGACTTTAAAAAGGTGCTTCATTCATTCGATGTGGCTGAATGACAACAATTTTGCAAAGATGAGTGCTGTAAGAGACTCATTGCAAGTTATGGTAAACACTTGATTGCAGTTGTTGCTGCTAAGGGTGCCCCAACCAGTTCTTAGGTTTAGGGGGCTAAATCACTTTTTCACACAATGCCATGGTTTGGATTTTTGTTATTTTTGATTTTTTGAAAGGCGGGGATGTACTGTATTGCACAAAGGCTGTGTGCCGACGCAGTGTAGTACAGTGTGCTACAAACCACATACAAGAAGGACAACACCACCACATGCCCCCCTCAGAGAAGGAATCACATCTAAGCACGCTGTCGATGGGAACAAACGGACGAACGAACTGACATACTGAAAGGACTGACGTTTTGATCAATAAGCAGGACAGTAGTGATGCATTAGTTGGCCGAAGCCCCCTTACCTCTGTCACTCCAGCAGTAGGGGGTGGCGGTGTGGTGTTCGTCGTGAGAGTACATTGTTACTCCATGTAACTGCTGGAGCATTGCCCTCCTCGATGCATAACCTAACCGTCCCCCACAACATGAATCCCATAAGACAAAGCAGCCCACCCACCCCAAACGGCCCACACAAAAAAACACCACACACACACGCACACACATACAAACAAGCGCAGCCATCCCGTCCAAAACGCACAAGACGCACAGATGAACAGTTGTGCCAGAGAATGACAGAAAAGAAAAAGAAGGAAAGTTGAAGCTGAGTTTGGAGTGACTTCTTTAAAATAATAACATCAGATAGGAGACACTAGCGACCTCACTCTCAACACAATTTCAGCACCATCTGCTCAACTAAAATGTGTTGCCACACTTGTAACGCTGTTGCATACATACAGTAGTTACGCTGTGCTATTTCGCATGCACATTCAGACACTTCCAGAGGAGAGTTGCATGGAGGGTTGCCAACCGTCCGTTGAAAAATGAAATTGTCACGTATTGAGTAGAAAAGGGACACAAATTCAGTACAGTCGCTTATTACCATGAGAATCATTCATAGTTTGGGAAATGTCAGTGGAATTAATGGATGCTTTATTAGGAATTATTACAGGAAACTTCTTCCCAGCCCTGTCCTGTTCTGTCACTAATGAGAAGATTATGAAGATAATAATTATGAAGATTCATTTGTTTCTTTTCAGATTCAAATTTTGGTGAATTAATTTTTTTTCCTATGCAAAATACAGGTGCTTAAAATATTTGTTTGTGAAAATAATTTGATAATTATAATTATATTAATTGACAATAATGTGACAATTCAGTGTAAGTGCAAAAAAAGTTCAGCACAAAAAATTCAGCGCAAAAAAAATTCAGTGCAAAAAAGTTCAGTGCAAAAAAAATTCAGCGCAAAAAAAATTCAGTGCAAAAAAAATTCAGTGCAAATAATTTCAAAACTCAAATTTAGCCAACTCAAAACTTCAATTACCCTTCTGGGTTTTGGAAGACCCCCATCACGTGACTATGTAGTTTACAGTAATGCCTCACCACTCTGCATTTTGAATTTCACACCTTCAAAATGTATTCATGAATAAATTGTAATGTTTTGTATTTAAATTAAACAATGCAAAGATTTTTTAAAAAAATGACATATTTTTAAAAATGAAATTGTAAACAAAGGATTTTCAAGCATATAAAAATATAAGGCATTGAGGAGATGCATTCAAAGACGTGATAGTATGTAGTATTGTAGACTGGTCACTAGGTAGCAGTAATGTTACTGAAAATAAGACATACTGAAGTGTCTTATTTTCTCTGGTTCTGTCTACTATATTCGATAATACGAGTGTAAAGGTGTTTTCGTGTCTCAAGGGCTCTAATAATGTTCCAAAAAAGTGTTTAGAAGGTTATAAACAGGTTTTCTATGTTCTAACTATGAAAATATTCAATTTATAAGGAAAGAATCCTACTTTCTTGAAATTCACTTATCATGGTCGGGTCTGGAATCAATTAATTGCTGTACAGTACACCAGATTGGCTGGCTGTGAGACACAATCGACTGATTCGGTCTTAATAGAGGCGTGTATTTAAATTTAGAAACATTAATATGTATTTGAGCATTTGTAGAACATAATTTTTTAATGAACTGAATTTCAAAACACATTGCATTTTCTGCATAAAATCATGTAAAAAAAAGATCCATTCAAAAATTCAGGAACATAAATTCAGTGTCATAGAGAAACAAATTAATTTTCATACTTCAGCTATTTATTTTATTCTGTTAATTTTGTTATTTTGCATTAAAAAACAACTTCTAATTATTGAACAATTTGTTTCCCATGTATTTGTATTACTGCAAAACCTGCATGTAATTAAAGGGGACCTGTTATGCTCATTTTCTGTAGAGCGGCTACACATGATAACCAGCACAGAAAGCTTTCTAGATCTTCCAGATTTTGCACCTCTTCCTGAAGTGTTTCCATGGACTTCCTGCTTCCGACTCAAATGGTCTGTTTAATTTACTCCACCCCTTACCCTCCTCTAGGGACCCCCACTCCGCTGTTATTGGCCACACTCCCAAACGCTCCGGAGGACTTCCGTAAAGGTCTGCGTTTACTGAATGCAGGAAACCTGGAGCCCATATCGCATTGACGACAGTAAAAGTCAGTGAGCGTGCAGTCACTTCCAAATGCGTAAACCTTAATATCTGACTCTTTGGCATTGTTTAACACGAGAGTATGACATTATAACAACAGTTATAGGTCAGAGAAGTGGAAAAAGCATAATAGGTCCCCTTTAAATTCAAGATTCAGTGAAAGAGTATAAAAATTGCTGAAGGGTGAAGACGTTTGGTGCCCCTTATTTCTTTTTCAGGCAGTTGGCAACCCTAGTTGCATGACAACCTCAGTTTTGGTCATTAAAGTCATGCACATATACAGTTCTGGTGTCAAATGTTGATATCGTGACAACACTGCTGTACTGTACGAGCCTAATAGCCTTTTTAAATGTGAGCTGGGATGGCTGACGTCTAGGTTTGTCATATGTGGCTGGGGTGCGTTTCCCCACGTGTGACGCAGCCACAGGCTAATGAAAGTCTGGCACAGTGGTGCCTTGACAGGACATCGGCACCCTTGGGTGGGCGCTTAAAGGGAACTGGAGTGATAAAAGAGGTGAGATAATCTAAATAGGTGAGGCAGGATTTTCTTTTTCTCCACACCTTCAGACAACAGATTCTTCATTCTTTCTTTTGTTCCTTGTCCATTACAGAGTATTATACATACTTTTTTTGTTGTCATTTACTTGAATTGATTTATTTGGAAAAATTCCACCTCCATTTGCAGCATGGCAGAGTTACATGTTATATTAGAACGAGAGATAGCAGACCTCCTGCTTTCATATTTATACCGAGCAGTCATGGATGTAGGAGTGTGTGGGTGGAGAAATGACTGTGGTTTGAAGGCCTCTTCAGCATCTGGCCGAGTACTCACTGATTCACATCAACCCTGTGCTATTAAAACACAGTACAATCAAATCTCGGGTTTTGTACACACGATTCAGTATTTTACGGGACTATAAGTCACATTTTTTTTTCATAGGTTGGCTGTTCCTGCGACTTATACTCCAGAGTGACTTATAAATGAAAAAAAAACTGTTTATGTTTATTTTTTGTGTAGCTGAATAACCATTGTGTTAGCATATCTTACACCTATTCAGCCTGTTCTCTATTCTTTTATTTTTATTACATTATAATATTATAATTATAAAAATCTAATTATGCATTTTTGGCCTTGTAAGTCACTCTGGAGTATAAGTCGCACAAGGCCAAAAATGCATAATTAGATTTTTATAATTATAATATTACAATATTATATAATATAATAGGGGCGGCACGGCGGTCTAGTGGTTAGCGCGCTATGAGCTCAGCTATGAGACCAGGGTTCAATTCCCACCCTCGGCCATCTCTGTGTGGAGCATGTTCTCCCCGTGCATGCGTGGGTTTTCTCCGGGTACTCCGGTTTCCTCCCACATTCCAAAAACATGCTAGGTTAATTGGCCACTCCAAATTGTCCATAGGTATGAATGTGAGTGTGAATGGTTGTTTGTCTATATGTGCCCTGTGATTGGCTGGCGACCAGTCCAGGGTGTACCCCGCCGGGTGTACTCTCGCCCGAAGACAGCTGGGATAGGCTCCAGCACCCCCCGCGACCCTCGTGAGGAAAAAGCGGTAGAAAATGAATGAATAAATGAATATAATATAATATTATAATAATTATAATATTATAATATTAATAATATAATATTATATTAGAATATTAAATTATAATATTATAATTATAAAAATCTAATTATGAAAAAATGCATTTTTGGCATATTATAATATTATTATAATATTATATAATATATAATATATAATATATAATATATAATATATAATATATAATATATAATATATAATATATAATAATATTATAATATATAACAATATTATAATTTTATAATATTATAATATTATAATATTATAATATTATAATATTATAATATTATAATATTATAATATTATAATATTATAATATTATAATTATAAAAATCTAATTATGCATTTTTGGCCTTGTGCGACTTATACTCAGAGTGACTTATAGTCCAGAAAATACGGTATATAAAATCATCAATTTGTTTTCATTTGACCTCTTTTTATTGTTGTATTATTTTCTATGTGAAAATGTGATGTTGTCATACATTTAGTTTTTTGATTGATATATTTCAGGGCCTGCTCCGATATTCCCAATGAAATGTGCACCTCATACCAAGGGACGCATGCGCAATTTGACAGATGACATTTTGCTCAATATTTAATGGCGCTGCCGCTTATCTAAAGTCAAAGGTATAGACATAGTACGTTGAGTGCGGCTTCCCCTGCCGTTTCCCTCCTCTGTCTTCTCGCCTGGCGTGCAGGCCTCATTAACATCAGCCTCCTCTCTACCACTGCTTGTTGACCTTCAATTATTGCAGCGATCCTGCTGGCTCTACACTGCGGTAAAGCAGCCTGACTGATAAACAACACCGCTAAATGTGGTGATAGACGGTGCACAGGTAACACTAACCCTCAGACCTGCATCTGTTCACACGATAGACAGAGGTGTTGAATTTTCAGGATGGTTTTCTTATTACACGCCTTTGGACAGGTGCACATTTGGGACCACGCTTCGGTGAATATAACAGTGTCTTCACTTACTTTGTATTCATTTGTACTTTATTTTATTTTCGTTTCTGATAGGCTCTTCAGATTTACTCAGAAGGGAATATTTCCCCACTATCTTATATTTTTTCCAATCTTTTTTTTTGAATAACAAAATGCTCATTTAACTTGTTAGATGTTCTTGCAAGGTAGCTAACTATGACATTTTGGGAAGTGTCACTATTTTAACTTTCAGGTGTGTTCCACACAGAGCTCAGACTATGAAGGGTAAATGGTGTGTACAGCCAGGAAAATGTGGATGTCAAAACAATCTGCAGAAAGTAGAAGTCACTGTAGATACTGCAGTATCTGTCGTGTACCCTGTAATGCAAAAACAAGTGAAATACCAGCACGGAATAGTAATTAATTTTGTGCAAAGTAGTATGTGCATCGCTGCCATGCATAGAGCATCAAGCTAGCACAATTAAAAACAAAAAAAGTACAATTAAAAAATAAGATATAATGTAAAAAATATAACAATTAAACTAAAATTGTCAGCCCTGGTGACAACAGTGTTCTTCTCCAACCTTCATTTAGGCTCTAACCCAGGGGTGGGCAAACTTTTTGACTTTTTGATATGACAAAATTTACGGGGGGGGGGGGGGGGGGGCAGACTATATATTTTACATATAACAGTCCACCTGGTATTATTGTATCTGTAAAATTGTCATGCAATCTGCTATTATTATTTATTATTTTATATTTATATTTAAATATTCGAAAAATAATAAAATATTATAATAATTACAATAAAATTAATATAATAATAATTATATTATTATTATGTAAAATATGCAAATATAACAATAATATTATATATAATTAATATAATAATTAGCATTAATATAATAATTATAACAATCATAATAGTTCTAATAATAATTATAATAATCTAATAATCTAATAATAATAATAATAATTATTATTATTATTATGTGCTTGTGTCCCTTTTTTCAGGAGCACTTTGTAAACAACAGACCATGTCAAAAAACAAAATTGATAAAACCATCAAAAGGTTGGCTCAGGCCATGATGCCAGGTTGTATGTTGAGTTTAAATGAAATACTTTGGAAAGATTGGGCGGGCCGTATTCAAACACTTGGCGGGCCGGATGTGGCCCCCGGGCCGTAGTTTGCCCACCCCTGCTCTAACCCCATCCAGCATTCCGGATACTCCTTCCAACCATCCCTCCATGTATTATTGTCTGGCACCTCCAGCGTTGAAGGGAGCAAGAACATGTCCTGAACGAGGCTTTGACGTTGTTATTAACACCGTAAGTGCTATATTTACTAACGTTCACTCAATGTCACATTCGCCCATTTTGTATAAGCAATTTCTGACGTAAACGTCTCCAAATCATGTCATTAGGTGATTCATTTCTCTACGCTTGACAGCCCATTTTTAAAATGTGCCTTTTGTTTTTCACTGACATGAAAGGGAAATAACGCAAGCTGTAAGCAACACACACACACACACATACACATACACATACACGTAAATAAAGCCTGCTGGGGTCACCTCATTCAAAGATTCTGAATACAATAAGCTCGGTTCAGGGAGAGAAAATGTCAAAATGCTAGGGTGCAAATCACATTTAAAGTCTTTCTATTCATCTCTTTAATATTCTTGCACCATAGGAGGCTTTTTGAAAAATGGACACACCGAGGTTATAGCATAATAGAAGTTCAATAGAAAGTTGTGTGCAAAGTATAAAAGAAATGAAACAGATCAGTCAGAGAGCTTTCAGCAGACCTTAAACAGTTGCTATGTTTAACACCTTGGAGAGGTGATTAACCCCATCTTAGTAGTTGCACCACTTGAGATACGTTCTTTGCTTTAGGATAATGCAGATAAATTGTATACTGAGTCGTGATACTGAACAGAAACAAAAGTGTTTTTATCTGATATTTGTTGTTAATTATATTAGTAGAGCAATTTGAAAAATGCAGAATCATGAAAAGTGCATTTGCAATAATGGGGGTAATTAAGAACTAGCATGCTTATGATATGCTTAATAGATGGACTACTTGATTTGAAATCACCTAGCAAACAGTGAACATCATTATTTGACATGATTGGATTTTGTAAGATTACCCATGGCATTTCAAAATGTGTTTGAGAGACACAATGTAAAAAAATTCACCCAAAATGAAATAAAGGTGATACATCAAATTGTACAGTGGAACCTTGGTTAGCACATTTTTCAGTTAACTTCCAAAATTTTGTCTCAGTTTGCATACATTCAGCCTATGATGAGGGAGCGTGTTGTCACGTTTTTAACTCATTTAATCCCAGCCTTTTTTTCTAAAGCTGTCCCTCTCGGTACCGTCCATTTTTGATGATTTTGACTGATTTTTCAAGGCAATATTTTAAAAAGATAAATTTCAAGTTTAACTTTCACTTTGACACAAATTTAGCCAATTTAGCCAAAACGTCTAAACAACGATCGAAAAACATAAACAATACAAAAAATGGTTTTAGATGAGCATAACCATTTATTTGTAAATGAACTACTGACAATTTTCACATTTGAATGTGGAATCTCTTCAACACTACAAGACTCCATTTCTTTCACTTCCTGGTTGCTGTCCAGTGTATTTCTATGGGAACGTTGCAGGCAGAGTTCTTATAAAATGCACTTCTGCTACCTTGTGGCTGTTTTTCCAATTTAAAAAAGCACCAAACATGCTCTCTTCTATTGTGGAGCTGCATCATCGCCTCTTTTGGCCTCTGGCACAAAAAATACATAAAAGACGTATAAATAAATATGTCTTTGGGAGTGAGCGGTCGGGTTGAAAAAAACGTATAAGTATGTCTTTGCTTTCTAATGCGTTAATATACTGTGTGACTCCAACTGTGCTGTTAATGTTTTTTTCATTCTCATGTATGATACATGGAATTAGGAACAGAAAGTCGGCCATCTCTGATGTCATCAGTGGTTGACTCTGTAGTTCTTTTGCTGACTAAAACAGTTACGCTACAAGTACTACACAAGAGTAAATCACTGATGATGTTATACATGGACGACAAAGCTGATTTCCAATTCCTGTATCTATGTATTAGCAAGTTGCTAACATGCACGTTTTGTAATAAAACTATATTAAGCGCACAGTTGGGCTACTGCAGTATATTTAAAACACAACAACATGTGTTGCACTATATTGTGTCCTAACTGGAATATGTATGCAAACGTAGGCAACATTTTAGTGTAAATGTAAAAAAAGCACTAAAGCAGGTTCCACTGGATGGCGTTACTTTTTGGAAAAACGTTCAAATATGCAAAATAATGTCACTAGTCAATGTTTTCCTGAGAATGAGTGTAAGCTATTTAGCCTCCTGTGCAGTGGTAGTGAACAATGGCCACTGAAGGGACACCATGATGGTTGAGCGTTACAAAATGTCAGGGTTAGGAAAACTACGCCTTGAGGAAATGATTTTTAACCGCATTAGTTTTTGATGCAAGAAGGAAATGGTATCTGATGAATATTTCAAGCCTGTAATTTGGCTGATACAAGCGACACAATGCAAGGGTCCTGTCTTGCATTGCTCTCATTGTTATTCTGGCTGCTGATGCTAATGCAAGCTTCACAAATACACAATGGTCTTGCAATCCCAAGGCTAAAGCTTTGTGGAGCACGTCATCAGTCATGTGCCGATATGACTGGCAGAAAAAAAAAAAACCAATACCGATATGATTTCATATCTCATTTTTATGCCAATATCAGCCAAGTGATTTTGATGCAACCATGTCACCACTAGAAGTAGTGTACATCATTTTGAGTGTATTTAACGTTGCAAACTTGCATTAGCATAGCGTTGAACCCAATTCTGCCAGGGTGGGAGGATGGCATGCACTTACTGGAGGGACAGGGCGTTATTGAGGTTAAAAGGGCGGGAATAGGGAGGACAAGCACACACCTTCAGTGTGGGACACAGGCAAAGAGATCTCCATGCAAGCAGCGGACTGGGCCTTGCGGAATGGCGGTCGGCCGGGGCCTCTGCGGGCAAGCCGTGGCCCCTCGGGACCCATCGGGATGCGAGGCTTCCCCGCTGAGCAGGGCTGGGAGGTGGGGCTAGTGCAATGTCCATTGACATGATCTGTAATAACGCAAAGCATTAGGAGGGAGATAATGTCACATTCCAAAACTGTTTAGTCTGCTACCTGAATATCCAGCTACATAAGTCACTCAGTATCACGCCAGAGGATGAAATCTGCCAATCATAATAATAGAGACGTGGTTGAAAAAGTTCTCACTGCGATGCAAATAAAGTCTGTTTGAGTGAAATTTTGTTTTGCGCAAAGCATGACTTATGCAGATAGATATTTAGTATATTTTTAGAGCATGAGAGGAGCAAGCGGATGTTCAAAGGAGAGATTGTTAAAAGAGAAAAGGGAAATGTGTGACAAGGTTGGAGAGCGGAGTTAAGTATACACAGGGACAGCACAAAACAGGAATTTGAAAAAAAGACTATTACAGAACAGGCTTGTCCACTTTGTTCTAAAACCTAGTTTCTGTATGGCTATCAACATTTTTGATCTACAAGCCAGAGGGAAGCACTGGCGATTGCAAAGTGCCACATTAGAGGAGTAGGAGATGATGTCATATCTGGTGTCTAAGCCACTTGTTACTTCCTGGCATTGCAGCTTCACATCCCTTCGGGGGCATGCAGAGATTTAGTACTTGCGAGTGAACATGTGCGTTGTGGAGGATAATTGGTGTATAATGTCAAGAAAATAAGCTGCCTGAACAGATGTATTTTAAGAAATATGCTCAGGCAGTCTCCATTGGGCAAAACAACAATAAATAAACTCGTGATTTAAATTTATATCTGACATTTATAATAAAATATTAGCTCTTTCTTTGGCAGCAGCCAATCGGTGCACTCACAACAAGCTTGTCAAGCCATTGGAAATCGCAGAAGGTCGTTATTCAATATAACAGTCTGACTCGTGGTGTCTTACAAATAATGCTAAACTCATCACACAGCAACTTAACACTCAAAAGGTATACCTGTCAAGCCATTGGAAATCGCAGAAGGTCGGTATTCAATATAACAGTCTGACTCGTGGTGTCTTACAAATAATGCTAAACTCATCACACAGCAACTTAACACTCAAAAGGTATACCTGTTAAGCCATTGGAAAGCGCAGAAGGTCGTTATTCAATATAACAGTCTGACTCATGGTGTCTTACAAATAATGCTAAACTCATCACACAGCAACTTAACACTCAAAAGGTATACCTGTCAAGCCATTGGAAATCGCAGAAGGTCGTTATTCAATATAACAGTCTGACTCATGGTGTCTTACAAATAATGCTAAACTCATCACACAGCAACTTAACACTCAAAAGGTATACCTGTCAAGCCATTGGAAATCGCAGAAGGTCGTTATTCAATATAACAGTCTGACTCATGGTGTCTTACAAATAATGCTAAACTCATCACACAGCAACTTAACACTCAAAAGGTATACCTGTCAAGCCATTGGAAATTGCAGAAGGTTGTTATTCAATATAACAGCCTGACTCGTGGTGTCCTACAAATAATGCTAAACTCATCACACAGCAACTTAACACTCAAAAGGTATACCTGTCAAGCCATTGGAAATCACAGAAGGTCGTTATTCAATATAACAGTCTGACTCGTGGTGTCTTACAAATAATGCTAAACTCATCACACAGCAACTTAACACTAAAAAGTATACCTAAGAAATATACAAACAAATACCAATACAAGTATAAATTGATTTTTCCTACTTTTACCCATAACACTGTCTATTTTCTATGCTGCTTGTAAGTCAGGAAACTTTATTTGTATAGCTCTTTTCTCTGACAATATATATGTCACAGAGCGCTTCACAAGACAAAAACATCATGTGCATATAAAAAATACAATCAACAGATATGAGTCAATGTAAGGAAAATGCTTTTCTAAAGAAATACGTCTTTAGATCTTTTTTCCAAAGAATGCAGGTTCCAAACCCAGTTATAATGAAGGTTCGTGGAACCATTAACAAATGTTGCCCAGACGACCTTAGATGGCAGGCTGAGGAATAGGGCTTGATAAGATCACAGATGTACGCAGGGGCTTGACCATGTAGGCCTCAAAAAGTAAGCACCAAGATTTTGTATTGAACACAGTACACAACAGGAATCCAGTGAAGGGATTTTAGCACATGAGCCCTCCTGTTGGTCATAGTCAAGAGCCTCACTGCAGCATTTGGTCCTTCAATGAAATGCTTTGCTCAGACATTGCTCAGGCATCATAGAAAAATTTTAATTATTGTATTTTTCATTTTAAACTTGAATTGGTATTGTAGAATTATTAGATATACCCTTTCAGTGTTAAGTTGCTGTGGGATGAGTTAAGTGCACTTTGTAAAACGACACTGTGAGCCAGACTGTTATACTGAGTAATGACCTCCTTCAATTTACAATGGGTTGACAAGCTTGTTGGGAACACCTCTTTTAACCTCTCTGCTACTGTCAAATAAAGTTTTTTAGCCTCACTCGACTTGTGCATGTCACAATACACAATATTTTTTTCTAGAATTTAAAAATATTTTTTCTATAAATCTAATGGGGGCAGCTAATATACTGAAATGTACGGTAATGGTGTTAATTAGCCAAATCACATTCCAGACTATTAGGGATTAGACATGGCCTGGTTACCTGTGTCGTATACACCATGGTATGAAAAAGTCAAGTCTTCAAAATCACTAACTTTGTCCGTCATACCGTTCCTGTGGTATGAGAGAAAGTGGAGGTCCACTTTGTGCAAATACTTACGTCCTGTGTTATTCCTGGCAGTCAGAACTGGGCTTCGATGTGTTGAAACCACATGCATGTGCTGTGTCGCCAAAACTTAGCATAAGTAGTGCCGGCATTAGCTGCCTCGTTAGCACTGAGTGGACCTTTTTCCTACTTCTTAAATCTGTTACAATTATCTTATCATCTTAAGTTAACCATTGAAAAATATGAATGTTTATCATCTGCTAATGGCTGCACGGAGGTCGAGTGGTTAGTGTGCAGACCTCACAGCTAGGAGACCAGGGTACTCCGGTTTCCTCCCACATTCCAAAATCATGCTAGGTTAATTGGCGACTTTTGTCCATAGGTATGAATGTGAGTGGGAATGATTGTTTGTCTATATGTGCCCTGTGATTGGCTGGCAGTCCAGGGTGTACCCCGCCTCTTGCTCGATCCAGCACCCCCCGCAACCCTTGTGAGGAAAAGTGGTAGAAAATGAATGAATGAATCATCTACTACAAGTGTTAATATGACAAAATTAGTTCCTGAGGTAGCTGTGTTACTGCCAGTGTTGCAATGAGACAGTGTTGCCAGGTCTCGCGAGAGAAACAAGCGACCAAAACCAGCTCAAAACAACAGCAGGACAGGCAACCCACCACACTGTGAAAGAGGGGTCGCTGGTTTGTAAGTATGAATATAAAATGGAACATTGGTTAGCGTCAATAATAAACGACTCTAACCGAAACGTACACTAAATCTCACTTTTTTTCTGTTTTTTCTGGCCTATTTGCGCATGTGCTATATGCTTTTAAGGCCAAACATCTGAGACTTGAGAGAGATTTGCAAGCGACTTTACAAAAGAAAAGAAGCCCAAAGTAGTACGTAATAAGCGGACCTGGCAGCACTGCACCCCAAGCAGATTAATTCAGCCTGGAGGGGCTGTGCCATAGCGGTGGTCTTTGTGGGTGCAGTTTCTCATAGCTGATGCTGTGTTTGTCTTCTTTCCATTGCAATGTTGAGCCTGAAACAACAGTGCCTCTGCTGGTTGCTGCCGAGTAAATAAATAAGAATCCATTTTTTTGTGCCGATGTGAAATACTATAGGCTGATTTGTATTTACTTATATGTACTGCAAAGACTGAACTCGAAACTGAATCCAGTGAAATGCATCAAATCAAGCCCCATGCTGAGTACGACAAATTCATACATGTTGGCAGGTCTGCACTAATATTGAAAGTCCTCCCTGTCACTCACGCCTGCCTGACATTTCACCCACCCCCAATCTGAGAAGCACTGTCTTACAGTATCTACTGTATGCCAGGAATTGATCTTTCTGTTGACATTTCCAATTCAAGTCGCCTGTTCTTTATTGCATAAATAATTCCTTTTCAAAGGGAAGATAAAAACAATTGGGTGCCACTCTGTCTCTGCACAACACCTGTCTGAGGAATGGATTGAATCCGGCAGGTAACACAGAGCCAACCATCAACATTTTTAGGACTGAGATTTTTAGGAGCAAAATTTCAAACAGAGAAACAAGACAGAGTTCCAAAGAACATTTACACGCAGAAGAGAGGACTCAATTCTCATGAATGCACAGATTCATTAGGAACGCATGCGGTCATTAACACCCACACACATCTAATATTTGAGACCATTACCATTATAGTCTAGCAGAGTTGGGGTTTACCATGTGTACTCTAATACAGTGATTCTCAACTGGTGGGACCAGTTTTACAGTGGTTTGCGGGTAATAAATGGGTATAAATAATAGAAAAAATTTAAATAAATGAAAAATTGGGATAAAATCAATGAATACTCTTAAGGTGGTGACAACGCTCAGTAATTCTTTCACAGAAGACGACCAACAATGTTTGTTAGTATCGTGTGGCGATCTGTAGTCACACCGGAAATGGTCAGAAGTATCTTTAGACTGCTTTAAAGAAGCACTTTAATTTAAAGCCATGACCCAAAAACACACATACAGGAGACTATGAACACTTATTGAACTTGCAGTGTGAACAAAACCAACACAACAAGTCAACACGAATGGCACACACAACGCTGGTATCAAAACAATGCGTACACACTAAACATTAGGGGTGTCGATTAAATTAAATTAGATTAAATTAGATTAAAATGTGATGATATTTCTAATTTAAGGGAAAAGCTGTCTTGCAGGCACAGGGCAGCCAAAAGTCCAACAGTGAGCTATGGCATCATTATTGTTAGTGGCCAGGATTGGAACCACACATTAAGTGCTTTATGCACACTACAAACCTTGCAAACCTACCTGCTACGTGTGGCTGATTTTTTTTGTTTTTGTTTATTAAAGTTTGACATCTTCCGTGGTGTTAATGTCCAAACTGAAGCCATATGAGTTCTACATTGGATCAAATTACTTAAAATTTGTCAGATCAAATGACAATCACTGCATATGACTTCTATCAAACATGTGACACTGGCATCTACTTTGGTTGGAAATGTACTACTCCCTGGTTGTGCAGTTTAAGTTAACTAATCTTGTCACGCCCTGTGTGGGTTCCCACGTTACAGTTTGTTTGAGTTACCTTCTTAGGCTTTGGTTTCCGTTTTGCACTCTTATTTTGTATTTGACTTCCTGTTTTCCTGTGTCTGCCTTGGTTGCCCTAATCACCCACACCTGTGCCTAATTTCTGTGTGTATTTAGTTCAGGTGTGTGCTTCTCCCTGTGTGGGATCATTGTCATTTGTCCGTCTGCACCCTGAGTCGCGGTTCCTTCTGCTGCCGTTATTGCACAGATTAAAATATTTTTACCTGCATTTGGTCCTGTTCTCTGCATCCTGGGGTCACACCGTAAAGCAATGAAGCCCGATCGTGACAAATCTACTGCAATCTCCTTTTAGTAGAAACAGCTGCAATTGCCATCGTTGTTTTAGCTTTTAGAATTTTAGTTTTTGTGAAAAAAACAGTTAAAAGCATCATATGTAAGTCATGCATACAACATTTAAAAACACAAAAAATACACTTTGTCACAAAAAAAGTCTGTTTGTCCAGTCCTATATTTGGTCATTAGCATTTTTTTAAAGGTCCATCCATCCATCCATCACCCATCCATCCATCCATTCATCCATCACCCATCCATCATCTGTCCATCCATCACCTATCCATCATCCATCCATCCTTCTACCCTTCTATCCTTCCATCCATCCATCCACCTGGTCACCTTTCCCAGTTCCACTGAGAGGACACCACAAGGAGTCCATAGACCAGCTTTGAAACATAATCCCTCCACCCATCCATCATTCTTCTATCCTTCTGTCCATCATCTGTCCATCCACCAATCAATCCATCCATCCATCTATCCATCACCTATCCATCATCTGTCTATCCATCCATCACCTATCCATCATCCGTCCATCCATCCATCCATCCTTCTACCCTTTTATCCTTCCATCCATTCATCCAACATCCATCCATTCATCCAACATCCATCCATCCATCCTTCTGTCCTTCCATTCATCACCCATCCATCATTCTTCTATCCTTTCATCCATCATCCGTCCATCCTTCCATCCATCACCTATCCATCATCTGTCTATCCATCCATCAATCCATCCATCCATCCATCCATCACCTATCCATCATCTGTCTATCGAGCTGTCCATCATCTGTCTATCCATCCATCCATCCATCCATCCTTCTACCCTTCTATCCTTCCATCCATTCATCCAACATCCATCCATCCATTCATCCAACATCCATCCTTCCATTCATCACCCATCCATCATTCTTCTATCCTTCCATCCTTCCATCCATCATCCATCACCTATCCATCATCTGTCTATCCAGCGGTCCATCATCTGTCTATCCATCCATCCATCCATCCATCCATCCATCCATCCATCACCTATCCATCATCTGTCTATCGAGCTGTCCATCATCTGTCTATCCATCCGTCCATCCATCCATCCATCCATCCATCCATCCATCCATCCATCCTTCTACCCTTCTATCCTTCCATCCATTCATCCAACATCCATCCATCCACCTGGTCACCTTTCCCAGTTCCACTGAGAGGACACCACAAGGAGTCTCTAGACCAGCTGTGAAACATAATCCCTCCAGCGTGTCCTAAGTCTACCCAGGGGGCTCCTTATGTGCCATGCCTGGAACACCAAGAAGGCATCCAAGAGGCATCGGGACTAGATGCCCAAGCCACCGCAACTGGTTCCTCTCGATGTGAAAGAGTAACAGCTCTACACTGAGCTTCTCACCCCAGCTCCTTTTCAAAGTAATGTTAATATATCATCCGGTCTTGTTCTCATGAACCCAATATCGTGCATCATCTTGTCTCGTGTCTCTCCACTGGGTGGTACACTGTTATTGGCCACTTTATTTATTTTCATTAAATATAAGATATTTGAGGAGTTTCAGTAGTTCATTTGGTGGGTCCCGCAATATAACCAGTTGAGAACCACTGCTCTAATAATGTAATTCACTTCAAAACAGAGATGATTTGGGGTTTTTTTGCCTTTACGCTCTTGCTGCAGCTGTAAGGAACAAAAGGTCAGTGGACTACGTATGTAGGCACAGTTAACTTGCGCAGTTAAAGAAGCAAAAGCTCAAAGCAGAGACAATACTGCAAGAAGCGAAGCAAAGGGGAATCCACAATGACGTAGATGCAGTCAGACACGAATGGCGACATCGCTCAGTTGCTGTTTGAGAAGGAAATGATCCAGTTACAATGACAGAGGTAGCAAGTGATCCGATCACTGTCGAGCAATGCTGCCAATGGAGGAAAGGTTGCATAAAATAAGCGGATGAACCAGTAAAGATAAAATGAGAGGGAGCTCCATATCAAGATAAGAGTATGCGTTACAAGTCACCTTTTTAAACACTTGCAAAATGTAGAAGAAATGAATAGACACCGATGAGGAAAAAAAAGAAAATGAGCAAACACTTCAGGTCTTCTCATGAATTGCTTAAACAGGAGAGAGTGGCGAGGAAACTGAAAGAAGAAACTTGGAAGTGAAAAGAATAATCAAGCAACATTAAAGCCGAGAAAACATGACAAAAGTAGAAACCCAATGACTCAAAAAGAACACACGTGAGAACTGCTGGCTTTCGCCTACCGTACCAAGATCGGTCTTAAGATCTGTTGGCAGACTTAACTTTCTGCCGGGTCCCTTTACTGAAACAAAGGGACAGGAAACAAAGCACCAGTTAATCCTTTCAAAATAAACGTGTAAAAAAATAAATAAAAATAAAAGCAAATGAAAATAGAACACCGTCAGTCGGTTTTTTATCTTGAGTCAAAGTAAAAATGTCAAAGAAGAAGCAAAAAGGGGAACCTGACCATGCAAGTTGCAGATGCAGATTTGAAAAAGCATGCTGCATTGTTGTTCCCTGTCAGCGCTCTCAGCAATCTCTGCTCAAACGGTATCATACATACATGCACAATGTTCACGTTACATAGTTACACCATCTTTGTCTTGTGTCTCAGACTTACATCTTGTTGAGTTACAAGATAAGGATTAGGATTTTGATCCCAACTCCTTTTTTTTCTTTTTTCCAAATATAATCTCTTTTGTCTAAGGATCAGGATTGAAGAACGTCTGACAAGGGAGCGCAACTGATTTGACAAGGGAGTCAAAAATCACAGACACAGAATAAACCCAATAAAGTGATAAAACACATTTTGCAAGCATTTCAGTGTCAGTAGATAACTGTGAATTTCAAAGTTGAGATGGCATGGATGAGTTTTTCACTTATGGGGAGGATAATAGCATGTTGTAGTGAATACAGCTTTGACCATGAATTTGCTTGAATACGCCGACTTATGAAGTGCATACTTTTTTTTTGTGGGAAGGGCCTTGTAGGTAGCGCACTATTGACTGCGGAGGCCGTGCAAAGCTCACATTTCCTGTTTATGCATTTCAGTTTTGACATTACAAAAAAAAAATCACACAGCAATAAGACATAAATATAACGTACTCTTCTGTACGTTATGGTGGCTGAATGTACAAACTAACAATTAATTTTCATCACTATAATCCGTCAATTAAAAACCACAATCTCCCTGTGGGAGGTAGTTGGTGGGTTTGTGTTATGCTCTCATAATGTGACAATATTAACACAGTAGCATGCAACCATTACTTGATGGACAGCCTACATTTGTGCTTTGACTATCTGATGGTAGTAGTAATAATTAGGTCCAGGAAATACAATTTAGGTTGTACAAGAATTAATGTCCCAAATACACAAAAGTCAGAATAATTCACAACATATTTGTGCATTGAGTACTGCAGACAAAACAACAGTAATGAATGTGTAGCCTGAGAGAATATTAACTACACAGTGTTATTTATACAGCGGTACCTCGGTTTGTCTTGGTTTTTATACACTGTCTCAGTTAGCATAGAGCCAGTGTGCCTACAAAGTCATCGAGTACCCAAACAAAGCATCCAGTATTTGTAAAGAGGTACTTTTACAGTTGGGACACTATGGACAGATTCCAACCAGGGAATCCTTTAATTAGCTTTATTATGTATGTCCGGGTGGTTTGTTTGTTCATTAAACTCACACATAATGAGGAAGAACTTTCTTTTTTTTATTATTAATCAATGCGCTGATGAGGCGTTCCAGCGCACTGCGTATTTTCAGTGTTTAAGTATGGCAGCAAAATAACCAAAAGTGCCACTTCACGTGTCATTTATGTGTATTTCACATGTTTTTTTGCATTTAAACTATAATTATTCTTCATAAAAATGAGTTTTATGTTGATATTTTTGGGTGTCTGAGACAGATTCATTGGAGTTTGATTATTTTTTAAGGGAAAATACAGTTTGGAATAGATTAATGATGAAAACCGAGGTCCCGCTGTAGTAATAATAAGAGAGTTTCCGAGCATCACATTCCAGTAGAGTAACATAAAGTGCAATTCCATTGGAGATGTAGTGATAACACAGCAAAGAACGGAGATCCATTGCCTGCCTGCCATGGAGGGAAATAAAAAAAAAACATGTCTACCCAGTTGCGACAAGAGCAAAGGGACAGTCACCTGCACAGAAGCATGGAGATGTTAGACAAGCCTACTGTTAGAACACACAGTCCCTTTCAGCTTGTGTACACTGCAAGCAACACGGCTCTCTATTAGGACTGATTGTGGTGTGAAGGGGTCTGATTGTGCACCTATACTGATTTAATGAAAAACACTCGGGCAAACGTGCCTTGCTCGCCAAAAATAATTGCATTTCAACTGGATAAATGTGTGTGTTTTTACAGGTGATATTGCTCACAGTGTGGAAGCCCGCTTAGCATGCATGATGCAACACTGAAACAAACACCCGTTACCATTACCCACTTCATTTCCACATGGTGCATACGGTGCAAAAGCCACAAGCAGATGTCTATGAGGTGGATCTGTGACACATCCCTCCTCTTACCATTGTCCAACAAGTAAAAGACCGGGCTGCAGTGACTGGCTCTCAGACTGGCCACCGGCTCTGGCAGGACGCGTGGGTCATTGTGAAGGGAGGTTGGGTAATGAACTGGAATAGGAGATCCAACAGAACAGACAAGACTTCAGAGCAAAAGGGGAAAGACATAACAGAATGGGTGGACAAGGGAAATGAAAGGCTTGCCAGGAACAGTAGAAAAACAGTAATGGATGGTAGTTAAAAAAGAGAAATATTAATAAGTTTAGGGGTAGACATGACACACAAGTCAACTGAACAGCAACAACCCGACAATCTATTAACTTTTAACCTTTCATCCTTTGCCTCTATCAACATTATAATATCCCTTGTTCATCTGAGGAAAATATTAGTTTAATATTTTCATGCTATGACATCATACACTTCATAAAATGAATACAGATGGTCCTCGGTTTATGGCGTTCCGTGTTACCTTTCCATAAAATACACACATACATATCCAGAGGAACAACCTTTCCCCACCATATTTCTGCATGCCAACTGCTAGCCTGCTTATCATTTGACCCAGAGCTCATCTGGTCAGGCTAAAAGTCAATCAAATCAACAACCAGAATCAGTGTTCTACAAACCAGTTGCCATGGGAACCCAAGCCCAATGGGAGATGAGAGGGGAGCTCCCCTTTTCCTGTTCCGAACAGGATATTTGTCGGTGCAAACATTTTTGAAAGCAGCCACGAAGCACCAAGATGTCCTTTCTCGAGATTGTACATTTTCAATGCACTCACTCACACTAAAATAAATCTAATATTAGTATAATATTTGTATTCTGTGGTATTACACTGTTACAAGCACTGGAAATCACTCGACAGGTTATTGGAGTAACGTTGCTTATATCGACCTGATTACACTCTCGATCAGTGGGTTTCAATTGGTTTGGCTGCAGGACCCACCATGACCACTCAGTGACAAGCGGTGACACAACTTGCGGAAATTTTTCAACTCAAACAATATTTTATAATCGAAGTGACACAATGGCACAATGTGAGCATCAGCGGTGAGAGGCTGTATATCTCTTCATGGCGTGCTTTTGTCCAGCAAATATCTGCAGCTGTGTGTTGGACAACAGACGGCATGCTAAGTCCCCATTTCGTGTCTTTTCCCTCCAGTCCAAGCTTGAGAAAAGGTACAATAAATAAACATGTCCTGCACCGTATGGTGTCGTAGCAAGTCAATACCACAGATAAGAACAGGAGATACATTCAGGGACGCTGGGTCATTAATTATTGTTGTTTTTCAAAAGGCTACCCCCACCACTTGAGAGCCACTGCAATATGTTGACCCAAACATGCATTTTCAACAAGGTTCCAAACCTGGTAGATTTTTGAACCAGCCTATTGCAGTTTAATTTCAGTTTGCATTAAAATGCTTCCTATGTTTTTTTTTTTTTTTTGCTTCACTCCCATTTCTGGCTTTTTGCATTCAGAAGTTCTACTTAGAACCTCCATAAAGGGGACCTATTATGCTAATTTCCAGCCAGATCTTTCCAGATCTTCCAGAATCTGCACCTTCCAGCTGTGATTGGTCACACTCAGCTTGTACCGCTTGTACCTGGGCATGCCCATATCAGGGCTCCATGCAGTCTGTGATTTCTCACAAGGATCACTTTGAAGTCATAGTGAGACAATGTTAGAAAAAAACTCTCTGAAATCAAGCGTTCAGGGCCATCCCAAACTTCTTCAGGGTTCACTTCCAAACGTGAAAGCATCATTATCTGAAACTTTGGCATCAGCATCAACACAATAACAAAAGTGGAAAAAGCACAATAGTTCCCCTTTAAGATCCAACAGTACAAAATGTAAATTCTTGCAATTTTTTAACTAGTTGTAAAATTTTCACCAGGAGTGTATCATGGAAGGCTTTAACATACCACCTCCTTTCAGCATTCAGCATGACAAGAGGAAACCAATATTACCATGAAATCAATATTTTGCTATTTAAATTGAATTAGTGGTAAAGTCAAAACAGGCTCCATGTGTATTGCTATTAGAATCGAATAGAACAAAAGCTCTCACACAAGCCAACTGTTTCTGTCATCATTCAAAACCACAGAGTAACAGAGGTGAAACAATGATGGGCATCAATGCCGCCCACTCATAATGCTTTCTGAAAAGCAGCATCTGAAGCTCAAAGGTTTGAACTGTGCCTTGGATGGCAGTGCAGAATCGTGACTGCAGCTGTTGACTAAATTTGGAATTTGGTGTATAGGTAGGTAGTCACCGTGCATAGAGGGATCATTGCTCTAAAAGATAGGGCTATTTATTGATGGCAAAACGGTTACCATAATTATATAGATTATGCACATGTATGCAAATGTGCAGGCACAGAAATGAAATCCAATTACCACTGTAAAATGATATGCTTAATACAGTACATTATGCATAACTCACACCTTTAGGCAAATCTGAAGGCCTGGCAGTTGGTATCAATTAAACACCAAATGGAAATCAGTTATTGTTTTACATAAAAACACTTCATCGGCAAGCAGCTGAGCAGGTGACGTTGTTTTTGCACAGTATCTTCAGTCCCCTGACAAGCTAAGTGCTAAATATATCCTGCCAGGCAAGACACAGCTCAGAGACATGACATCTTATTAGCCCATCTCCTGACTCGGTTTGGCCCAAGTACATTACAGCCAAACCTGACATGAAACTCCTTCAAACAAAACCGAAGCACCTGATGAAATGACATTGAAAGACAAAGAAAAAAATGTGAAGCGCGGGTGCGCTTTCAGTGAAAATGCTAATTACTGTGCCTAATGACAAAACGGAGTAAAAAAAATAAAAAGATGAGGAAAATTAGGCTGATGCTATGCATGAAGGAGAGATGAGAAACATATGATGCCTGTCTACCTTAATAAGCTTGTCCGCCTTTTGCAACATCCTTGAGTGGGGGGAAAGGGGGGGGGCAACAAAACAGCCACAGGGAGGTGGACGTCAATATTCACCCTGATCGCTCAAGCTATCAAGCGCAAGCAACACATTTCATCCATCTCCGTTTCCACTATTCCCTGCCTTGTGCCATTTCCTAATTTGAAAATGAAAGAGTTATCATGCAACAGAATGACTATGACCTTTTGCACATTACAATTCTCAAAGAGTCTGCCAAGACATAAAGTACATGTCTATTTAGTTTGCTTCATCTTGTTTCATTCCCTCACTGAGAAGCTCAAACATAACAATAATAGACTTTATAATGGAAATGGACCAAGACATTGTGATTTCCTGGATTGGTATCGTGGTAGAAATTCAAAAGAGACACTCGCTCTAAAGATGAACTCATTTTATTGTGTGTTTTATGATGGATGCCAAAATGACCAATGAGGATGGCACCGATACAACACAGTCCACCACGACTAAACAACCATAATTTTGATCAATAAATCATCAATATGTCTTAGAGATATGCTCTTAGCTCCATGACTTGCCTGGATTCTAGTAATGGGTTGTTTGACATGGCTTTATGAAGTGAAAGAGTTCACATCAAAGAGTCATTTCTAGGCTAATATGAGCCATCACTAGAACAAGCCATTACCAGGATCCAGGCTAGAGCCAAGGTTTTGTTTTAAGGGCGTTCAAGAACTGCCCATTACTGGTCTGGATCCTAGCAACCTGGACCTGTTTGCTTGGGTTCTAGTAGTGGGTCAATGGCCATTTGCATCAAAAAGGGTGTTTTTAGATGATTCTTAGAAGTGAATGTCTCTTTCACTTCAAAAAGCCAGCAGCTAACATCAAAGACCTGATTTTAAGAGCTTTCACAAATGAGCCATTACTAGCGTTATTGGCTATGTTGCTTTTTGATCCTTCGATATCTGCTTTTCCTATCATTGCAAAGCGTTGGGTTGTGTTGTTCACCCAGTAATAGGAAATGTTAGCTGGGTTTAGACCATTTTACCCTACTGATGATGTGTTGTTGCGGATGGTAATCTTGAGGTCCATTTGCAAACCATACTGACAGGTAGTGGAGCGGGGCCTCTCAGAGGACATGAACATGCTGTCTTTGTATCTGGAGAACTGGCGCCTCAAGCTCAGCATTGACAAGACAGTGTTGACAATGTTCCACCTTAACAACAGGGAAGCATCACGGCAGATTAACATCATGGTTGACAGCACCCGGCTACAGTCTCAAGCGTCCCCTACGTACCTTCGCCTAAAGCTTGATCGAATTCAAAGAATATCTGGATAGTGCCAAGGCAAAGCCCATGGCCTGGTACCACATGGGGAGTCACAACAAGAACATTTCCACAGAGGCCCTGGTCTTTACTGCTGCTTAGTAGTGTACCTCAGTCTGGTGCCGCAGTTCTCATGTAAAAATGCTCGACACTGCCCTCAACGATTCCCTTCGCATGGTCATTGGATGTCTACGAGCCACCCCGACCACCAACTACCTCTCCTAGCTGGAATCGCTCCAGCCGAAATCAGACGAGAAGAAGCTATGCTGGCTCTTGCTCGGAAGGCACAGACGAGTGAAGACCACTACTCCACAAGACCATCACCGACAGACCACAGTGCAAGCACCTTAAATCCCGGCACCCACATGCCAAGGAATTGCTCAGTACTAAACCAGCTGACATGATGACCAAGACACAATGGAACCATCATGTTAGTATATTAGAAATTCATACATTCATTTTCTACTGCTTATCCTCATGAGGGTCACGGGGGTGCTGGAGCCTATCCCAGCTGTCTTCGGCTAGAGGCGGGGTACACCCTGGACTGATGGCCAGCCAATCACAGGGCAAATATAGACAAACAACCATTCACACTCACATTCATACCGATGTACAGTTTGGAAATAATAAAAGAAAAAATAAATTTGTAATATTATGACAAAAGAGAAAAGCTTGGGGAAAAAGTTCTAATATTATGGTAATAAAGTCGAAATATTTTCACAATAGTGTATCATTCATTCATTATCTACCGCTTTTTCCTCACAAGGGTCGCGGGGGTGCTGGAGCCTATCCCAGCTGTCTTCGGGCTAGAGGCGGGGTACACCCTGGACTGATGGCCAGCCAATCACAGGGCACATATAGACAAACAACCATTCACACTCACATTCATACCTATGGATAATTTGGAGTGGCCAATTAACCTAGCATGTTTTTGGAATGGGGGAGGAAACCGGAGTACCCGGAGAAAAAAAACCCCACACACGCACGGGAAAACATGCAAACTCCACACAGAGATGGCCGAGGGTGGAATTGAACTAGGGTCTCCTTGCTGTCAGGCCTGCGTGCTAACCACTCGTCCACCGTGCATAAAACACAGAAGGACATGAAACCTGCACTAGCAAAATAAGTCTTTGACTCGTGATATTTTTGTCATTGACATGCGACACCAACCCAGACTACATCAATATTGTTTATTGCCAAAAAAACCCTTAGAGTGAACTAAATGTGATACTGTATAAGGGAGAAAAGTCATACAATTAAGATTTTTTTCTGCATGCATGCAAACTGAATGACACTAACAATAAACTCCTCACTCACAATAAACTCCTTTTTAAAGCAAAAAAAATAATAATAATAAAAAAATAAAGAAAAAGTTAATTCATAATATTATGACAAAAAAGAAAAACAAAGCAAAGTTTCAGAAACCTAGCTTGGGGGACAAGTTCTAATATTATGGTAATAAAGTCAAAATATTTTCACAATAGTGTATCAATGTATCACAAAAAAAAAGCACAAAGATTAAAGGGGCCCTCATTTTCGGATTTGTGAAATCCTATAAAGCAGCAACACACAATAGATCTTCCAGAATCTGCACATATTCCAGCTGTACCTACAGCTCCTGACTGTGACTCCTCCATCCAGCCGACCGTATAGAGCCATCCAAAATGTCTTCCAGGGCTCACTTGAAAGAAGTTCACTCCTGGTTCCAATTTATTGTCATCATGTGACGATGATCTTCAGATATTGCCGTATATTGAGTGTAATCAACATTTCCTTCCCAAGAGGTGGTCAGCATACAATGCAAGACAAGAATTTCAATGTTAGTTGACCTCATTATTGGGATGAGCGCATTCATGCTGTCCTCAGGAAATGTGTGCATACACACTTGACAGTGTGTCCTCCCCCACTGTTGCCATGACACTTGGAGCTTCAATTATACACCTCACTTTGTGCCTCAAATTGGCTTGGCACGAATCCACATTTTATTCATTCGGCTTCAGCTTGGACTCACCCAAGCTTTCACTCGCTTTATGACATGGATTCTTTCCAAATGGTCAGCCTGCCTGTCCTCCTCACAAGACACCTGGTCTGGCCAAAATAGATTATTAGTAATAGGTTGAGCTCAGATAAACAGTGAGACTGATCATACAAAGGCCATCAAGTCTGTATAGTCTCATCTGAAAACCAGAAATGTATGGCAAAGAACAGCCTTTGCCAAAAAGTGGTGAGGTAAAGGTCACATAAGGGGTAGGGAAAGTACAATGGTAGTCATTCTCACCCAATTCTCTACAAGGAAATTGTCTTTTTTTTCTTTCTGTCACATCCCAACTGATAACAGCTTATCCGCAATGTTACATTTTGTCACGGTCGAAGCTCCTATCAGTGTCCTACCAGTTGTAATTTTTCACCAATTTTCCTCACACATTATAGTTTGACCATCTTATACATGTCTGCAGGAAACCTAAAGAAAAATAAAAAATAAAAAAAATAACCTTTTGCCATCCACAACAATTTTGCTTTGAAATTCAACTTTTAAATGAATCCTGAAACATCACCATCAGTGCTTATTTGTCGAGCCGGGAAAAGGTTTGAAAGAAAAACATTCTGCTCATCTGCTTAAGTAATTCTCGCCAGTGAATCAACACTGAGTCACACTTAATGAGTCTTCCTGTAAAGTTCACATTTGAACTATAAATGCAACATTAGTTTCCCAATCAGAACTAAGTTTGAGCATTAATGGGTTTTCAACAAGTGACGACACACAGACCAAAGTGCATAACTTGTCAACATCACAAAAAAAGACTTTCGTAGGATTCAATTTTTGCCAAAAAATGA
Source organism: Doryrhamphus excisus (assembly GCF_037039965.1). Classification (NCBI taxonomy): domain Eukaryota; kingdom Metazoa; phylum Chordata; class Actinopteri; order Syngnathiformes; family Syngnathidae; genus Doryrhamphus; species Doryrhamphus excisus. Next base: position 7,049,401 of record NC_136368.1, on the reverse strand, counting down.
TTGCTCTGAATATGTCTCAGTTTTCGTACACTGTCTCGGTTATCGTACGGCCAAACAGTGCCCAATCAAAGCTTCCACACACTGGTGACTTTGTGAATGGATAGTTGCTTAGAGTTGGGACACTATAGACAGATTCTAGGCAGGGAGTCTAATGCGGGTATGTTGTTTATTTCTTCAGTTTTTGTCTCCTTTCTACCTTCTAATAAGCAATGTGCCCCAAGCACTGATGCGTTCAATGGAGTCTTACAGTGCATCCGGAAAGTATTCACAGCGCTTCACTTTTTCTACATTTTGTCATGTTACAGCCTCATTCCAAACTGAATTAAATTAATCTCTTACCTCAAAATTCTACACAAAATACTCCATTATGACAATGTGAAAAAGGTTTTTTTTGACTTTTTTTGAATTTATTAAAAATAGAAAACAAAAAAATCACATTTACATAAGTATTCCCAGCCTTTGCCATGAAGCTCAAAATTGAGCTCAGGTGCATCTTTTTTCCTCTGATCATCCTTGAGATCTTTCTACAGCTTAATTGGAGTCCACCTGCAGTAAATTCAGTTGATTGGACATGATTTGGAAATATAATAACTGTCTATATAAGGTCCCACAGTTGACTGTGCATGTCAGAGCACAAACACCAAGCATGAAGTCAAAAGAACTGTCTGTAGACCTGCGAGACAGGATTGTCTTGAGGCACAAATCTGGGGAAGGATACAGAAACATTTCTGCTGCTTTGAAGGTCCCAATGAGCACAGTGGCCTCCATTATTCGTAAATGGAAGACGTTTGGAACCACCAGGACTCTTCCTAGAGCTGGCCGGCCTTCTAAACTGAGCGATCGGGGAAGAAGGGCCTTAGTCAGGGAGGTGACCAAGGCCCCGATGGTCACTCTGTCAGAGCTCCAGCGTTCCTCTGTGGAGAGAGGAGAGCCTTCCAGAAGGACAACCATCTCTGCAGCAATCCACCCATCAGGCCTGTATGGTAGAGTGGCCAGGCGAAAGCCATCAGACCAGAGAATTTTGTTTCTCATGGTCTGAGAGTCATTCAGGTGCTTTTTGGCAAATTCCAGATGGGCTGCCATGTTCCTTTTACTAAGGAGTGGCTTTCGTCTGGCCACTCTACCATACAGGCCTGATTGGTGGATTGCTGCAGAGATGGTTGTCCTTCTGGAAGGCTCTCCTCTCTCCACAGAAGAACGCTGGAGCTCTGACAGAGTGACCATCGGGGCCTTGGTCACCTCCCTGACTAAGGCCCTTCTTCCCCGATCGCTCAGTTTAGAAGGCCGGCCAGCTCTAGGAAGAGTCCTGGTGGTTCCAAAGGTCTTCCATTTACGAATAATGGAGGCCACTGTGCTCATTGGGACCTTCAAAGCAGCAGAAATGTTTCTGTATCCTTCCCCAGATTTGTGCCTCAAGACAATCCTGTCTCGCAGGTCTACAGACAGTTCTTTTGACTTCATGCTTGGTGTTTGTGCTCTGACATGCACAGTCAACTGTGGGACCTTATATAGACAGTTATTATATTTCCAAATCATGTCCAATCAACTGAATTTACTGCAGGTGGACTCCAATTAAGCTGTAGAAAGATCTCAAGGATGATCAGTGGAAAAAAGATGCACCTGAGCTCAATTTTGAGCTTCATGGCAAAGGCTGTGAATACTTTTTTTTTTTGTTTTCTATTTTTAATAAATTAAAAAAAAGTCAAAAAAAAAACTTTTTCACATTGTCATAATGGAGTATTTTGTGTAGAATTTTGAGGTAAGAGATTAATTTAATACAATTTGGAATGAGGCTGTAACATGACAAAATGTAGAAAAAGTAAAGCGCTGTGAATACTTTCCGGATGCACTGTATATGTGCTTTTTTATATTACAGAGAAATAAAAGTTGTAAGTGCTCCAACTGTGACAAAGAAGGTGATAAACACCACTGAATTCCATAAATCACACATGGTACTAGACCTTTTGAAACAGAATTAATGATGAAAACCGAAGTTCCACTGTGAAACACGACTTGCTCCTCTTGTCCAACAAAAGGCTGAAATATTCATCGCAATGAGTAATGACATCAAAATATCAAAATCCCAATGTGACTTTGAAATGCATCAGATAAACCATCTATTTCCAACAACCACATTGCATGATTTGCAGCCCTTGGCAAAGCTTTCAGCAACGTATGAAAAGACGGGGCGATGTGGAAAAAAAAGTATCAAGAGAAACTGGCGCGGTGAAAGGTCCGGGGTCACAGACAACACACCGTAGGTGCAGCTGAGCCTTGAAGATAATGGCGTGTAAAGAAATCTAGCCTGGTCGTGGTACAGTGAGGTGTGTGTGTGGGTGTGTGTACGTGCTAGGTTACCTGAGGTGGGCGACTTGCTTCTCTCCATGTCAACGGACTGCTGGTTGTCAGAGAGTTCAGTAAGGCCTGCCACAGCCAATGGCAGCCCCAAAGAAGGGAAAATAGTATAGAGAAGGCATGTGTGATTATTTTAACATCACCAACTGAACAGATTCAACAGACATCAACTTCATGTCAGCCACTCTGAGACCAAAGACGTTTTTGTTGTTAACAATTATGTTAAACTTTACTTCACTTTTGAACTCATCAAAATGGAGTTATCCTGCTTAAATGTCAGTAAATTAGATTTTGAACAAAAGCCAATCAGATATCCATGAGTTAAAGCTGCTATTTGCCACCGGCTCAAAACATTTTTTTCAACCAAAAAATATAATAACACCACCAGCGGCGAGCATATGTCACAGGCAGTGGTTTAAAATAACAGATTTTTTCAAAATTACTAATTAAACTATATAAAATTTGCTGTATATTGTATCCATCCAACCATGTTATTTATCCTCAATAGGGTCGTGGGTATGCTGGAGCCTATCCCAGGGCAAGAGGTTGGGTACACACTGGACTGGTTGCCAGCCAATTGCAGGGCACATGTAGACAATTTGGAGTCGCCAGTTAACCTAACATGCATGTTTTTGGGATGTGGGAGGAGTACTCGAAGAAAACCCACGCACAACATACAGTGCATCCGGAAAGTATTCACAGCGCTTCACTTTTTCTACATTTTGTCATGTTACAGCCTCATTCCAAACTGTATTAAATTAATCTCTTACCTCAAAATTCTACACAAAATACTCCATTATGACAATGTGAAAAAGTTTTTTTTTTACTTTTTTTGAATTTATTAAAAATAGAAAACCAAAAAAATCACATTTACATAAGTATTCACAGCCTTTGCCATGAAGCTCAAAATTGAGCTCAGGTGCATCTTTTTTCCACTGATCATCCCTGAGATCTTTCTACAGCTTAATTGGAGTCCACCTGCAGTAAATTCAGTTGATTGGACATGATTTGGAAATATAATAACTGTCTATATAAGGTCCCACAGTTGACTGTGCATGTCAGAGCACAAACACCAAGCATGAAGTCAAAAGAACTGTCTGTAGACCTGCGAGACAGGATTGTCTTGAGGCACAAATCTGGGGAAGGATACAGAAACATTTCTGCTGCTTTGAAGGTCCCAATGAGCACAGTGGCCTCCATTATTCGTAAATGGAAGACGTTTGGAACCACCAGGACTCTTCCTAGAGCTGGCCGGCCTTCTAAACTGAGCGATCGGGGAAGAAGGGCCTTAGTCAGGGAGGTGACCAAGGCCCCGATGGTCACTCTGTCAGAGCTCCAGCGTTCCTCTGTGGAGAGAGGAGAGCCTTCCAGAAGGACAACTATCTCTGCAGCAATCCACCAATCAGGCCTGTATGGTAGAGTGGCCAGACGAAAGCCACTCCTTAGTAAAAGGAACATGGCAGCCCGTCTGGAATTTGCCAAAAAGCACCTGATGACTCTCAGACCATGAGAAACAAAATTCTCTGGTCTGATGGCTTTCGTCTGGCCACTCTACCATACAGGCCTGATTGGTGGATTGCTGCAGAGATGGTTGTCCTTCTGGAAGGCTCTCCTCTCTCCACAGAGGAACGCTGGAGCTCTGACAGAGTGACCATCTTGGGCCTTGGTCACCTCCCTGACTAAGGCCCTTCGTCCCCGATCGCTCAGTTTAGAAGGCCGGCCAGCTCTAGGAAGAGTCCTGGTGGTTCCAAACGTCTTCCATTTACGAATAATGGAGGCCACTGTGCTTATTGGGACCTTCAAAGCAGCAGAAATGTTTCTGTATCCTTCCCCAGATTTGTGCCTCAAGACAATCCTATCTCGCAGGTCTACAGACAGTTCTTTTGACTTCATGCTTGGTGTTTGTGCTCTGACATGCACAGTCAACTGTGGGACCTTATATAGACAGTTATTATATTTCCAAATCATGTCCAATCAACTGAATTTACTGCAGGTGGACTCCAATTAAGCTGTAGAAAGATCTCAAGGATGATCAGTGGAAAAAAGATGCACCTGAGCTCAATTTTGAGCTTCATGACAAAGGCTGTGAATACTTATGTAAATGTGATTTTTTTGTTTTTTATTTTTAATAAATTCAAAAAAAGTAAAAAAAAAACTTTTTCACATTGTCATAATGGAGTATTTTGTGTAGAATTTTGAGGTAAAAGATTAATTTAATTCAGTTTGGAATGAGGCTGTAACATGACAAAAAGTAGAAAAAGTGAAGCGCTGTGAATACTTTCCGGATGCACTGTACATACCCCCCACTCCCAAGTGGAGTATCGAACCCAGGTCTTCCCGATCTCCTTACTGTGTGGCCTACATGCTAACCGCTAAGACAGGGGTCTCAAGCTCAATTTACCTGGGGGCCACTGGAGCTAGGGTCTGATAAGCTCTGATAAAACATTCCACTGTTCTCAAATATCTTAATTTTTATTTTTCTGCACAAAATAAGATGAAAATATAATAATAATAATAATAATAAAACGGCAAATAATAAAAACTTAAGAAACCACATATAGTTGGTGGGTAGACAAATTAGCACAATTAGCATTAGCACAAAGCATTATTAGAGCCCTGTAGACATGACAAAACACAACTATAGTCACATTTATACTTTTTTTATTTACAACATTTTGTGCAACTGCAGGGTCTTGAGACACATGCTAACTCGCAAACTAGAGACCTAGCGACCTAAACGGTAGCCTTCAAGTTATTTCCTTTAAACTTAAATAGCCAAAAACTTACCACTTCCACACGGATAGGGAGGATAACTATTAACAGTTATTTAACCTTTAACATGAACATTAATCAAACGTAATAATTTTTTCTGGGTACATGATACCATACAGCATCCATATCAAACTTGCGCGGGCCGCACTAACATTAAACTTTCATATCAAGACGGGGGCCTCAAACTAGTGTCCTGCGGGCCACATTTGGCCCGCGGGCCGCATGTTTGAGACCCCTGTGCTAAGATGACTGGCCAATGGCTAACCCAATAAGATGACTGGCCAATGACGGTTGTTGGTATTCGAGTACAGTCAAGCGCTTAGATTGGTGTGTCATTTTAGGGGCGAGCACTTGTCACGGTGAGTTTGAGGCTCGCAATGTGATCATCTGTCAGGCAGCGGCTATAAAGCCCCGGTCCCCGGTACGGATTTGGGAGCATGTAGTACGTGCGACGAGTGAGCATTTGCACCGCGCTTGAAACGAGCGTTGGGGTCACTGATATCACACTGTTATCACATACTACAGTATTAATTGGCCCTGTACCCTAGAAACTACCCATGAATGATACGGGAAAAGGCCGAAATGATACTGTGTCAAAGCCCAGGGCAGTGATACTGATAAAATATAGAGTTTAACCATGTCCAGTATCAGCCCCCGTAGCTGTCCACTCAGAGCGCGCTGCTCTGGTATCGTGCCCGTGAAACAACCAATCAGAGAACAGCGCACAAACGTGAACACACAGCGTTTGTTTTGCTGCCCAAACTTGATTAATGGAACTTTAATTGTCAGACATTGATAAGATAAGACTGTTGATGAAATATTATTGTTGAAATATTTTTGCAATTATTGTGTTTACACTGTTTAGATATAATACATGTAATAAACTGAACATTTTCTGGAAACAAAATAGTCTTTTGATTAAATAGTACGTGATAATAAGCTCATGGTTAAATAGTATGTGATAATAAGATCTTCGGTCTCGGGCTGATACTGACACTTGGGGGCATGATACTGGGCCTGATACCAGACAAACCATGTGATAACCTATAAGTACAGAAGAGGGAGGCAGCTGCATAAAAAAATGTGAGTTGTGAACACCAGCATTTGGTTCCTTTTCTGGTAAAACAAACATTTGGTTTTGTTTGGCTTGAAATGAGCTATGAAAATAAATGTCACAAAAATGAGTAGCTCTTGGCCATTTTCATTTTGTAAAAGTACCTCTCTTAAAGTACAAGCAAAAAAAACCTTGGTGACCCCTAATATAGCCAGTAGTCCATTTAAACATTTACACTGCATGTATATGCTCGGTTTTGGTATCGGACAATTTCACGCATGGATTGGTGTAACAAATGAGTCAGCTTGCCCTGTATTCTACCGTTCCGTCCAAGTGTGCCCAAACATACCAACCTCCTGCATTTTTTCATTTTTTATCTCCCTCAGTCAGCTGGGATAGGCTCCAGCATACCTGCCACCCTAGTGAGGATAAGTGGTATAAAAAATGGATGGATTATTTTCTTTATTTCAGCATGAATACTCTGACATTTTCTTTAGAAGCCATCTTGTCAAGTTGTATTGATTAGTCAGTCTCTTTGCATGAAAATGGAATGAAATTGCACTGCTCATTATTCTCAAATTTTCCCTTGACAACTAGTTAGCGGCCTCTAAGCAGCCGCCTATCCGTGGCTTGCAGCAACTTTAACTGAGCTGAAAGATAATCTTATTGCATATTTTTGGGCTGAATTATCAACATTTTTACTGCTCATCAGTGTTTACTTTGAGCAGAGTGGCTGAATCCCGGTGTGACCTGCACTACCATATGTTCAGTATATTTTTATAAATCTGAACTTTGAACGATAAAACCAGATTGCTTTGATATGTTGACATGATTATGTACTGCAAATCACACGGTTAAGTGGCATACACTGATACAAAACCAAAGAACCACATGAAGGATCGGGATCTGCGTGCATTGCATGCATCAAACACAGGCAATAAGGGGAAGTAGTTTCTTTCCTTTGACGTGACCCCACCCCAAATGCTCAACATTGAGCTTTTAGTCAAAGTGAACCAATTTTGTTCTATTTGACTTGAAAAATTCAGTCCATCAAATGGATCATGTAATATTCATAACTGGCCTTACTAACAGACTCCAGGGAGCGTCTGTGTTTCTGTAAAAGACAAACCAGGGACATGAGTGGAACAGGCAGCTCCAGTTTATTGGCTAAATCACTTCTGATATCCTGTTATGAGACCAGACATCGCCACCGTCATTCCAAGCATCTCTTTGGTTTGGCTTTGTTATTTAACTTTGTCAACAACCTTCAACAAGCTAAACAAAGAAACCCCCACCCCCTGCACGCACACACACACACACACACACACACACCCCCTGCAGCCTACCGAGTAGGCTTGACTTACTCTGGTAGGATGTACGAATCCTTTTCTTTGAATCGGAATAAAAGTTAGACAGGCCACGCATGCAAAATTCTGTCAGGCAGGCCCACATGCCCACACCAGCCGCCACAGAGTCACCATTAGGTTGGAGAGGTAGAGGGAGGGGTGGATGAAGAAGTGGTTGTAAGGAGGGTGTAGTGGAACAGTAAGTAGATGTGGGTGAGACGTGAACATCAAGGAGTTGGGAAGGAAAGGAGGGAGATAATTGAGCATAGAGGGATGGATGAGAGGAATCATGAGAAGCAAGTGTGGGGGCCGTAATGAAGGAAAAAGGGGGGAAGGGGAAAGAGAAAAGAAAACATTGGCTTAGAGTGGAAAGAAAGTGAAATCAGGTAGCAGCTGCAAATGCAGCAGGCTGGAGAAATGCTAAGGCAGGGGTGTCCAAAGTGCGGCCTGGGGCTGTTTATGTTTTTGGCCAGCGGCACATTATGAAAACAAATGAAACAAAAAAGCAAAAAAAAAAGAAAAATACCGTATTTTTTGCACAAAAATGTGCAAAACTCGATGATGCGCCTTATGTGTGCGCTGAGTTTCAAAATCTGTAAAACTGTTGTTGTGCAACTTTGGTAAGGGCTGTGCTTGATTGACTGTCGGATCATCAGGGACGTGATAAGTACGCTGGAGGCGATAAACCAATCAGAGAACATTATGTAATATGTACAGTACATACGCTTAACATTCATTTTCTACCGCTTTTCCTCCCGAGGGTCGCGGGGGTGCTGGAGCCTATCCCAGCTGTCTTCGGGCGAGAGGCGGGGTACACCCTGGACTGGTCGCCAGCCAATCACAGGGCACATATAGACAAACAACCATTCACACTCACATTCAAAATTTGGAGTCGCCAATTAACCTAGCATGTTTTTGGAATGTGGGAGGAAACCGGAGTACCCGGAGAAAACCCACGCATGCACGGGGAGAACATGCAAACTCCACACGGAGATGGCCGAGGGTGGAATTGAACCCTGGTCTCCTAGCTGTGAGGTATCTCAGTTCATAGTTAACTTAATAAAGTTGGCCTCATAACTACACGGCCTAGCGTCTTGTTTTGCGGCTATTGTAGGTTAGAAGCAAAACAGACTGCGTTCAAGGTGCTGCCTGTGCTAAATAACGCGCATGATGACAGTGGGTGATTGAATTTTCCTGCACTTGGTCAGTATTAATCATGTAGCAGAAATGACTTATATAGCAATTTTTTGTTCACAATAGTACAACAAAACACACAAAATACAGGATCCTTGTAAAAATATCTGCAGGTTTGGAGAACATGTCATATTTAATTGATTATTTTTTAAATCCAAGGTAGAAAAACGTTTGGACACCCCTGTACTAAGGCAATATTCAACTCAAGAAAATAAAATATATCAACAAAATGTTACCAGCAGCATCAAGCTGTTGCATTGACTGACTTTCTGTGTGGTTGCTTAAAATGTTGGAATTAGCTGAGAAATAAAAATGTAAGAGAAAGAGTCTGAAAGCGTCATTTATTTGGCCTGTTGTTTGGCAGGACTGTGTTCTGTTAAATCTAGCACCCCCTGTGGTGTGCGAAAAGGCCGCCGTGCTCTGCTTTTTATCTTTCCAAATTGATTTTGTAGAGCCAACACAGAGAGACCTTTATAAACTACAAGTGCGTCAACAGCCAATAACAAGTCTTATGCAACAACCAATGAAAAGAGTTACCTCTGGAGCTTAGAGTAACCCTTCCATCCACCTTGTCACTGCCTTTTCACACTAATACCAAATCACAACATTTTCCATTATAAAATAATCCTACATCAACATGGCCATGTAAAATATTTAACATACTGAACATTTTCAAAGAGTATTAGTGTGAAAAAGTCATTTGACAGTAAAGATCAGTTTCAAGGAAAAGGGTGGCATAGGTCGGGAGGGACGACAAGAACTGTATGGCTTTTGACTCCGGGGTCTCAGTTTGAGCAGGACTAAAATAAAGACAGGACGCCAACTGAAGGGACAACATGCATAATAATGCAATGCAGACTGACATAACATATCCTGTTAACATGCCCCTCATATCACAGTGCAGAAGTGTGACAGGCAAATACACATGGGTGGATGTTTTTGTTTCTCTACTGAATTCTATGAGAGACAGGCAAAAGAGAGAGGAGGAAAAAGGGGGGTTGGACTACAGAAATTGCTTTATTTGACAGAATGACCGTTAGAAGAAGTGTTCCAAAGCTTTACTATCACTAGAACATAAAAATGGTTTGGTATCCGTTTTTGTACGTCTCTTTTTCTCTCAACAAGCTTATAATTTCAGCAAGTTCAAAATTTCACAGATTTTCACAGATACTTTGTTCTTATACAGATGTTTGTGCCGCTTTTGAAATTGTGTTGTTGCCAGCATTATTTGGATTCCTATTTGAGAATGTATTATGACTTATCTTACTTGTTCATAGCAGAATATGTTATTTTAGTCGACTTTTGGTCACTCTTAAAAAAACAGACACTTACTTTGTATATTGCATTGTTGGTGTTATGTTGCACAAACATTAGCCACGTATACATGGACCCAAATATTCATTTGCTCAAACGGAAAGAATCGAACCTTTGTATACACCTCATTCCGAAAGAAAAGTGCCAATCCGAATGAACATATAATCGGATTCACGGGGGTGGAATATTCCTTTCCCCAATCTGATTGAGGTATCTTGTACCCGCTCAAATGGAAAGTTGTCAGGGTGCCTTCTTCTTCTGTGGTTTATTGGCAGTTGGCAAGCAGCTTTCGGTGTGCCGCCATCTGTGGAACAGAATCTAAACCCTTCTATACTTTATTCACAAGTCCAGTTTTATTAAAAAAAAATATATATATCTATATAAAACATGTCCCGATTTTAAATGTAAAATATTAGCAAGATTGAATTTGATCTTTTCCTGTTTAAATTTATGCCGGGTGCGTTCTTTCAGCACATGCTCAGATATGACGTAACACGCAGCTCGAGACGTTCTTCAGTTTTAAAAATGGAGGTAAGCAATCGGCACTGGACTGCTGCGGAAAGTTCGTTTTTGATCCAAACTAATTTCAAGACTGGACAGATGAAAAACTGGCAATACGGAATTATTCCAACAAGTGAAAGAAAAACTCGGGGAAGTCGGTATCACGTGATGTTGATGTTTACGTTTTACTGCGTATGCCTCATTGACTATTCTGTTTTATTTTATATGTTTTATGATTATAGCGGTACATGTAGACAAGAGATTGGAATATTCCTTTCCATGGATACCATTGTTTTCGGAAAGGTCATTCGGAAAGATTCCATTCAGAAAGAGAAAAACTCCTCATGTAAACGTGGCTACTGTTCATTTGTGGAATGCATCCAGTGGCATCACAGTAACAGACATATAATTACACAATATTTGTTTGAGGGACAAGCTATTTCCAATATTGGTATTGTTAAAAAGCGCTGGACAATATATCAAATGTCGGTAGCCATATCGAGCAAGAACGATCTCATTAGTTTCATAATAATCAAATGCATAATTAATGCTTTTCTCATACCATGTAGTGTAACATTGTAACATTTTTCCCTCAACAGTTGTGACAAATTCCAGTTTTGAAGTAATACCGTATTAGTTCATTTTCAAATATAAATGTTTCAGTGCTACATTTCGTCAACAGACCAATCTTCCCAGAGATTCGTTGAAATTTTAACATGAATCTTGTGGAATCGGTAATATCAAACTGTATTTGTATTGTGGAAACTATTTATCACCAAATGTACTGTTTACAAACTTACCCTTACCCTTTCCAGAGTTAGTCTACCTGTTCAAAACAGGCAACTTTAATTTGTCTTGTAGCGTTGATTGATGAAAGCCTTAAAAGTAATGGTATTGATTAGAGGAGGAATCCAATTAAACCACCTCTATTATTGATTATTCATGAAGGGTACCTGTGGATAGATCAGTCTAGACATTGATCAGCTTAAATGTATGCCAACAGCTCCGGAGAGGACAGAAAAGGAAAGGAACATCAAAGAAGGAGTACAGGAAAGAAAAAGAGAGCCTACATGTTATGGCCAAATGCAATGCCATCCAGAAGTGTTTGGTTTTTGCTGTAGTTGACGTCAAAAGATGAATATGACACCACAGAGATGCTTTCACTCCTGTTGCATATAAAAAGTAGTATAAACACACCTGTCAGATGCATGCTCTAATACTTTTGCTCACATGAAAAATGGGTCGCTTCAAACAAAAGGTATCTTCCGAGTCGTGCATCCAGGTGTGAATACTTGGAAATCAAAGCTCAAATGTTGCTCTCTACAATTAAGTTTTGAGAAAGACACAGACATTAATTTTCACAAACTATGCTGCCTCAGTTTTTTATGATTGCAGTTTGCATAAACTACAGAATTATGAAGAGTGATAAGATTAATGACAGTTCCTCTTTATCATGAAAATGAACTATTTGTACCGCAGCGCTGCCACAAAAGGAGCAGCTGACATCAAGTTAGTGGTTCTCTGGTCAAGGTAGGTGAGAGTGTTGACAAGGACAAAGGATGGATCCTCACAGAGTGAGAATAACTGGAACTGGAAGCTTTAAAAAAAAAGGGGGGGGGGGGTGATGGGGCTTGAAACCTTTGTGTTTCCTCTGTTAACCATGGTTACCTGTAAGGAAACATGTGCAGTCACCATTGCTTCCATGGCTTCCCAGCCAAGGCATATTACTAATTGCACCTGAACCAACCATGCATCCATTTACTAGGGTGACAGGTGTATGCTGGAGCCTATCCCAGTTGACTTTGTGCAAGAGGACTGGACTAGTTGCCATTGAAACCCATCATTTATCAGATCATTAAGCATATCAAGGAGAGAGGTTCAGTTGTTGTGAAGAAGGCTTCAGGTTGCCCAAGAAAGCTCGGTAGGCGTGTGGACTGTCTCAGAAAGTTGATTTATCTGCGGGATCGGGAAAACATAAGCGCAGCGATTGCTCAGGAATGGTAGTAGGCAGGCATCAGTGCATCTGCTTGCAAAGTGAGGCAAAGGCTTTTGGAAGATGGCCTGATGTCAAAAAGGGCGCAAAGAATCGTAGTAACATCTGACAAAAAGATCTAAAAATCCTGAAGCAGCAAACTTTATGAAAACCAAATCTTTTGTCATCCTTAAAACATTTGTCTGTATTTATCTTTTGATGTCAAACCCAAATGTTTTCTGCAAAATTAAAACAATTGGCTTCATCTGGGGGGCACTGAAGTGACTCTTGACAGTGTATGTGTGTTCAGTTTGTGTGTGTTAGTTGAGTACATGCATGAGTGTGTAGGTGTAGTTGGATCCCGGAAATGTGCGTGTTCTCTACCTGAGGTGGACTGTCTGTTCCTGCGGGGGGATCGGGTAAGGCGTTGGTAGGGATCAGCGGCGCCGTACAAATCCAGAGTGGACATGCACAACAGGATGGTTTTCTGCAAGTAGTCGACCACCGCAAGGCCATTACAGTTCCCGAATGCCAAACTGGGGTCAGACACAAAAAGGAAGGGAGGGGAAAGAAGACTTAAAACGGTGGCAATGTCACCATGTTACACTTCTGTAAAACGGACCTATTGTGCTTTTTCCACTTTTCTGACCTATAAATGTAGTTAGAATGTTGTATTCTCGTGTTAAACATTTTCAAAGTTTCAGATAATGAAGTTTGCACATTTAGAAGTGAAGTTTGGGATGGCTCAAAACGCTCGGTTTCAAAAGGTGTTGTAAAACTTCCTTATATGGGCATATCTGTAAGCATCCCTCAAGCTATGCTACTCTGTTTACTTGCTAGCAAAGCTACATTTGTTTACACTCCTAACAACGCCATCATCAGGGGCAAGTGGTTGAAGTTCCTGATTTCCTACCAGCGAAAGAAATGGATTTTAATCTGTCAACGGTATTTTCACACTGGACTGTTTTGTGAACATGGGCCACTATGCAGCTGGGCTAGCCGACAAACTTGCTGAAGCCCTACGCCTAACAGTTGACCAGTGTCCTAACTGTCGTTATTTTGTGTAAGTCATGGAGCAAAAGCGCTTGCACACACGGAAAAGTTGTTAATAGCCATTTTCCACTACAATTAGTGGCCACATTCGGTTATCGGTGCTGTAGAAAAACAAATGCTAAAATGCGAAAGCTACTTACCATTATGAGACATCTTGAAGTAACTTTTTTCTTGAGAAAATTAAAACTGTCTCATCTCTACTTCCGGATCGGATTCGGCATCCTACACATATGGCTTGATGTTAAAAGCGGACATTTAAAAAAGATAAATCGCCGTTTATTATCAACTCCTGCACCATTAGCTAGCAGCACAAACCGGAATTCCTTTTAAGGACCAATCACAGTAGACTGGGCGTGCCTGATGGCAGGCAGTGGGTGGAATACATTAAAACAAACCACGAAATCCAAAGACATATAGCTGAATAGGTGCAGATTCTGGAAGAACTATAAAGACGTGTGGGCTGGTTATTGTGTGTCGCTGCTCTATAGTCCACAACTCAATACAAAGGGTGGAAGAATAAGCATAACAGGTCCCCTTTAAAGACGTAATAGCAATTCTGTCCACATAACTCTGAGTTTTATAGTCAATAAAAGCGTGTCTGTAGACTTCATCACTTGAGCAGCAAGCAAGCACTTCATTTATTGATCATCTAATCGCTTGTTTGTGTGTAAGGGGGAAAAGAGAAAAGCTTCAACACCGGGCCATTTATGTATTAAAGTGTCGATCCTCATTTTTTCCAACACTTTTGTTTATTTCACTTTGTTCACCAGTGAATAATGAATCTGAAAGACAAATTTCAGACATACACAGGAGGTGCTTTGCCTAAAAAATTTGGTGGTCCAATTTCAGGATTGCTCAGTCTTGGCAGATCTGTGCTTAACTGAGCGCTATTCTCGTTACAATTGATTTCCCAGAAGCTCCACAACCAATCGCTACTCCTCTGTTTTAAAACCAGTTTCACATTAAGGTGGTGTATCAACATATAAACGTAGAAAACTCATAAAATATGAGTTTTTCTTGAACCGTTTTGTCAGCTTTCATCCATTCCTGTGTTTAGTTTTCGACTATGATTGGGTTGGTTCTCGCTTTCACTCCCATGTTCCCATTACTCTGTGACCTTTTACTCCCTCCCAAGGGCACAGGCCCTCTCCTTTTTTTCCTCAAAAGAGAAATGAGAAAAAGATCACCAAAACCACCAGAGCATTCCAAATTGAAAAAGAAAGAAATTGACTCACAGGCCATACGCAGAGTTGATGTCTAGGCTTGAAATTTGCTGTGGAGGTTCACCATCCATCCAAGGCAACTGGATGACGAGCTCTGCCTGGTAGCCAGGAGGTACCCGCACCACCCGATCCTTTACCCTAAATAGGGAAACAATTAATGGGATGTTTCACACAAACGCCACGCCACGAGGCGTCTTTGTCTTAACCTACACACTCTCAGATATTTGTCTTCTTGCACAGTTGTGCATCGTTTTTCTGTCCTTGTTAGACCCAGTTTGTGCTGCTCTCTGAAGGGAGTAGTTCACAGCATGGTAAGAGATTTTTTTAGATGGGTTTTCTAATAATCTGTTAGCCTTATAAAATGATGAACTTGGATTAGCAGCCATACCAGGAGATTGATGCAGAGGACTGACAGTTGTTGATAGTAGGCCTCTATGCAAAAATGTAGATACTTCTTTGAAAATCATCTGATTCATTTTCATTGTTTGTGAAATTGATAAAAATGTTGGTGAAATTGAAAAAAAATGTTGGTGAAATGCATGAAAATGTTTTGCAAGTGATCCCAAACTTTTGAGCGGTAGTGTACTTTCAAGTCATTGATATGTGATGTCACTGCTTACATTTGCAGGATATAATGCATAATATAATTTACACAGTGCAGGTATTACTCTTCAGTACATGATTTCAATAAGGTAATATATAAGGTGTGTCAGAAAAGTTCCAGGACTGGTGTCACAAAAGATATACAGTAAAGTCTCGTTATATCGATATCGGTTATAACGAATTACTGCTTATTACGATACTATTTTCATTTCCCGGCAAATTTCTAGTCTTTTATGATGTAATTAGTTCAGTTAGTACGATACCTGGTTATTATGATAATCCGGTTACTACGATGCCCTTTTCATCTCCCGCCAGCCAATTTGGTCTGCTTATATTGATACAAAAGCAAAGGATTTCAGTACCAAAAAAGAACACGGCGAACGGCTGCTTCCAGTCAACTTTATTTTTCACACTTCCACCACCAGAGCGCAGCACACACACCGATTCCCGCACTTCCTGGTTCACAGGTCATGCTCAACCCGCCCCACATAGCTGGCCAAACAAAAAATAAAGTTGACTGGATTTACTGGCATTATTGCCCACTTTTAATGCAGTTCGGCGCAGGATCAGATATATCGACAATCCGGTTATATTGATATTTTTTCCGTCTCCCGACAATATCGATATAACGAGACTTTACTGTAGTTTAAATCCAATCTATAAACTACAAATGTTCCCCTTCAAAAGTAATACGCCTGTAGTCTCAGGTGCTTTCCCAGCCTTTTCTACAACGGCTTCATGTTTTCCAAGAATGATTCTTCCGGGATCCTTCGCTGCTTCATCTTGATCTCACATCGTGAGAATCGGTCCCCTGACAAGCAATGTTGAGCTTGGTCAAAACGAATAAATCAAACAGAGCCAGGTTGGGTGAGTTGGCAGGTTGGTTCAGCACGAATCGGGCAGGAATTGTTGGGCAGCCACAAGTATTCCTGCCGCAACTCTTACTTCTTCTAGTACTGGATGATGCTCCTCACATGGAAGAATGTGATCAACATGAACAGTCCTGAAACTTTTCTGACACACCTCAAAAATACTATTCAAAACCAAATATGATATAATATCAATAAATAATTGTCACTAAAAAGGTATGCCAGTAATAATGGACTACCTCATGTTACAATCAGGGCCACCCCTGGCTGAACTGGGGCCCTAAGCATACTTTTTAGGAACTTCTCCCTCCCAGGTGCCACCAAGAATTTTGCCCCCATGGGAAAAAAAAAATCACATTGGGCTCCCCAGAGCAACTGTAATCACCACATCACTAGGACCTAACTGACCAATTAAAAGCTATTTTTATACTATTTAACTTGAATTTTGTTAGGTACATGTTTTGGAGTAATCTCCACAGGTTGTTCAATAAATTATTAATTTGTTTAGCAGTACAAAGTAACTAATGAATACAATTACAAAAACTGTAAAAGGATTTTTTTAAAAAACGGTAGCAGCTGTACCATTACACTACTATGGACTGACAGGTGATTGGGTGAATTCTATGGTCCCCATGAAAAAAATCAACATAGCAGTGTTTTTATGCCTCCTGCCTCGAGTTGACCCGGTGAACTATGCCTCACGGCAGTGATGAGCTGCACCCCCTTGCGCAAAATTGGGCCCCCCATGTACACAACGCAGCAGGGGTTTATGTGTAGGGAGAGGGATGTCGTCAGTGGAACTGTGTCGTACTTAAGGCAGAGGGCGCTGTCTTTGACACCCTCCGGTGTGCCGCCGCCAGGGCTCGCTGGGTGTTGGTGGTGGGGCTGGGGAGAGTGGGAGCCTGAGTGTGGCTCTGAGAAGCAGGGATTGTTTTCATTTTCCGATGGAGAAATGACATCCTCCGACTCACATTGCAGTCGCACCTCCAGAGACTGTTGAGAAGATAAATATTATCATCTTCCATCATATCACTTGACAACGTCGTCGCCATCGCCTACTGTATGTGTTGCAGTATATATTGTTATACAAGTACTTCATTTCAAATGAACACAGACTCAAATCATGTTCCAAATAACATTTGAGCATTTTTTCCATTAAAATGTTGTACTCACTCACCACAATTTGAGTATTGGCATCATATTTGCTGAAGCGATACAGAATGATGTGGGCCGAGATCCCAACGACGCAAAAGATGCGACTCTGGGGACACCAGCTGACCATTTGGACTGCAAAGGGGTCTTCATCCACCAGTTCTGCTGCACGGCCCTCACTGGGCTTTGGCTTTTCAAACACCTTGGAGGTCTTCAACTTGTACAACATCTGCAGTGTTACTGATGGGAAAAATGATTTATTTTTGGTGAAAACATAATTTATACAACATGAAAAATCATGCACAGTGTGGAAAGGGATCTGAACTTGGCAAGAAGATAATCCCCGGGCTGTCAATTTGTACTGTGAAAGCATATTGATGGGTCTGAGGTATCAGATGGTTCATATCTGATGAAATTTGCTGGTGAAATTTACTGGTAATTACTGATTTTTTTTTTTTTACAACATTTTCCTTTTGGTGACATTTTTTTACCTTCATATTTTGTATTAGTATCATTAATGAATTAAAAAAATAATATTATTATATACTTATTAATATTAGTTTAGAAAGTCTTCTGCATAATTCAGATAGTAATCAAAATAATACTTAATCTCAATTAAAAAAAAGGTCAAGCAGCTTTATACACATTATATAGTAAGCATTAAAAATGTATTGAATATTTTTTTCACGCCTAGGGAATGGTTAGTATGAGATCTGTGCAATATCGCATTGTTTTATGATTCAATATGTCTCTAGAAACACATTGAATGCTCCTAAACAATAACGGTTTAACGCATGTTGATCAAAGACAGTTGGGACAAATAAATACCAATCATTAAAAAAAACTATGTACTGAACGTGCTGAATGTGAAAAAAATCATACTATTTTACAAGCTGAGGTCAAGCATACAGAATTAACCATACTGACAGTCAATCAATGGAAACTTGTCGCCAAAGAAGTGGCGATATTAGGGCTGGAACCTCTTGATTATTTTAGGAATTGGGTAGTCTATTGATTATTTCCTCCCATTAATCAAGCAATCGGATAAAAACCACTTCAATTTAATTTGTCTGAGGGCCATAATTTTTCTTGCCGTGGTGGTAGTGTGATGGTCTGGGGCTGCTTCAGGTCAGACTTGCTGTGATAAACAGAACCATCAATTCTGATGTGTTTTTTACCTGTATTTATAAATTGTTACAGTTTTAGGGTGGAAGTGGTGTTTTTATGCAGAAAAATGCCATATTTTCAGACATCCACAAAAAATGATGATTGTTAATGCTGACTGGCGACTGTGTGGGGGACGCAGACCATTAAACTGTACTGTAGATTGGACTTACTTGCAGAGGCATCCCAAAATTTGATCGACCCATCTGCATGTCTAGAGAAAAAAAAAAAGACACATTTTACATAATAAATTTGAACAACAATTAAAACATGCTAGGTTAATTGGTGACTCCAAATTGTCCATAGGTATGAATGTGAGTGTGAATGGTTGTTTGTCTATATGTGCCCTGTGATTGGCTGGCGACCAGTCCAGGGTGTACCCTGCCTCTCGCCCAAAGACAGCTGGGATAGGCTCCAGCACCCCTACGGCCCTCGTGAGGAAAAAGCGGTAGAAAATGAATGAATGAATAATATGTAGAAATTAAGGGATGATTATAAATCATCACCTGAGAAAGAGCTCATGTACAAACTGGATAGTGGAAGTGGAAGCATAAACACACTGGGTGGAAGATTTGGGTTTCTTTTTATCAAGAAGAAAAGAAAATTCCTGAGCTACACCGGAACAAAACATGGACTATGTTAAATAAACACAGTGTGCGTAGAAAATATGCAGAGTGCAGAGTCATGCAGCAGAGACCAGATTGCGTGTTTGCTTCAGAATGGTTTAACATCTCTGCCAACCTCTTAGAGTGCAGAATGGCCCCACTCTGTGCTCTGTACTCATTATGCTGGGCTTGGCACACTCCCAAATCTAAAATGATAAAGGCCTACAAAACTGCAAATGCAAATCAATATCATCTGGACCTCTTATGGATTAAGTGCACACTCCAATGGAAAACTGGTTGTGATACAGCACATTTTCCTCAGCCTGGCTAGAGCAGGAATCTAATGGAATGGTATTCATTAAGTGAGGAGCGATAACAATACATACAATACAAACTTGGACTATTTTAGAAAAAATACTAATGCATTTCCAAATAAAGGACTTACCCAGTGATGATTATTTCTGGGTAAGTGTGCGAGCCCAGTGTCCACATTCCCCCACTTACTGGCCACTCCTGGCATGGTAACAGACAATAACGAGACAGTTTAATTCCTATAATAGAACATTACACAAGGGCCCACATGGTGCTTGAGTGGTTAGCATGTTGGCCACACAGTCAGGAGATCGGGAAGACCTGGGTTCGAATCTCTGTGCCTGCGTGGGTTTTCTCCGGGTACTCCGGTTTCCTACCACATTCAAAAAACATGCTAGGTTAATTGTTTGTCTATATGTGAGCTGTGATTGGCTGGCAACCAGTCCGGGGTGTACTTCAGGTCATTTATCCATTTATTTGCTGTATTTAGGCATACGTCCATAAATATGTTCTCAAATGTGCGAAAATTATTGGTTAATAGTATATTTTTGGAAAAACCATAATACCATGCAAAAATTTGAAGCAGGAAATACAGAATTACTGTATGTCAGAAAATGTGCAAATTCAGTGATTTTTTTTTTTACGTTACAAATAAAAATATTTAATTGTTGATTGTGTTGATTTCAATTGTTCCATGGACAAATACTAAAGTTGATTTTATTCTACATTTTTCTTTTTTTCCCCATCCCGTCAGGTGAGGTGTGACGGCTCAATAACCCACCATGGGGCCAAAAGAAAGTTCAAGCAATTTGACAGAGGTGAAAATCACTGTTGAATTAGATTCCGTCTGGATGTAGAGGAAGTTGATCCATATGAACATTCATCATTTATAATCACTTTGATTGTGTAAATCTATAATTATTCTCTTTCAGTGGTGAAGTATTTTATGTTAATATTTTGAACCTGAGAATAAATTGGCTTTTTGTTATTTCCTATGGGAAAATTACCTTGGTTTTTGCCAGACTTTTTGTAATAAATAAATAATGAATAATATTTGTATTGACTTGATGCTAATATTCTCAGGGCATTCAATTGATCATAACTGAGCTGTTCAGGTTGTCTTAGAAGACACGTGGCCTTTATGTCTGACTGGTGTGTGTCCCATCTAGTCTTTGAGCATGAACTGATGATGCCTGTTCGGAGGAGAGAAGAAATGTCCAAAACAACCTGAACAGTCCACTTGCCATCGATTGAATGCCTTGAGAATACAAAGACCTGGATGAATTGGGACCACCGCTCCCAATAGACTTCTACACCACTATGTACATCTGTGTAATACTTGCTTTTAGTCAGTATAGTTACTCCAGACCCCATTCACTGTGCAATATCTGATCAACCTCCATGTGCAATATTAAGGGCTCTAAATGCAATATACTAAGTTCTATGTGAAGTATTTCCATAATGCCTCATATTAACTCTCTAACAAGATCTCAGTGTATTGACTGGTCATATATCTCATCTCGTTTCATATTATCTACATACTGTATTGTATATAACTCTGGGAAAAACTGTTGATTTTGTTAATACTTTATATTGTTTATTTTTCTATATTGTGTATTTTGTACTGTTTAACTGACTCTGTACTCTTGCTGCTGTGCAATGCAAGTTTCCCCACTGAGGGACGAATAAAGGCATATCTTAATCTTAATCTGAATTAGCATATTCACAGGTACACTACCACTCCAAAGTTTGGGATCACTTGCAAATTTCTTTGTTTTCCAAAGAAAAACATTTTTATTCATGTCATAAACTATTTTTTCTATTTCACAAACATTTTTAACGATTTCACAAGCAATTAAAATGAATGAAGGATTTTCAAAGAAGATTTTTGCATAGAGGCCTACTTTCAACAACTGTCAGTCCTCTGCATCAATCTCCTGGTATGGCTGCTAATCCAAGTTCATCATTTCATAAGGCTAATAGATTATTAGAAAACCCATCTTAAAAATATCTTACCATGCTGTTAACTACTCCCTTCAGAGAGCAGCACAAACTGGGTCTAACAAGGACAGAAAAACGATGCACAACTGTGCAAGAAGACAAATATCTGAGAGTGTGTAGTTTAAGAAAAAGTCGCCTGGCAGCTGCACTAAATAGTAGCCGTCAAACACCAGTGTCAGTATCAACAGTGAAGCACGACTTCAGGACTTCAGACTTCATGGCAGGATTACCAAGAAAAAGCCAGATCTCAGACTGGCCAAAAACATTTCCAAGTGATCCCAAACTTTTGAGCGGTAGTGTATACTTGATACTGGTAAAAATGGGACATACGCAGCAATTCTAAATTCCAGGAAGGAATAAATAAATAAATGTGCAGGCCTACCTTTTGACTGTAGCCAGTCTTCTTGTGTTTAGCTCCAATGGAGTAAAGGACAGGGATGATGTCTGGAGGACAGTCGGCAAAATAAGCTGTGCAGGTAACGGGTGACTCGTGGATGTCCATCGGGTAAGGGTTCTCAAACACAGGGAAGCTGCAGAGTACAAACAGATATTAAACTCCAAGTTTCGAGTTTTACTCTTCATACCATCCCAAACACATAAAACAATACTGCATTGCAATTGTTATTTTTGTAATTAGTATCCTCCCTCGGAGGGTTCCGGGTGATATCGCAGCATCTCCCCAAGACAAGTAAGCCTGTCATCCATCTCAAACAACTTTGCTAGTCGATGTCTTTATCTGTGAAATACATACTTGCTTTGTGTCAGATCCACCACAATTAAATCTTTTTCTAAAAGCACGACCACTGCAAAAGGATCCTGGACCTCTGAAAGATACAAAGAAAAATAGTCACACGGCACACATATGGCATATGCAAAACATTATTGTGCGTATTCATTGTAATGCTATTGCCTCTTTTTTGAATGGGTTAATAATTCATAATAATTCAAAATCAAAACAAACTAGATCCTCAAACATTGGTGATGTACTCACCGTTATTATAAGGAGTCTCACAGAGGGTCATGAACTCGACTATTGGATAATCCATCTCTAAAACTGTAATGGCTTTGCCGTGCATGATGGTTAATGTAGGCCGCCGTCCTGCCTTGTCATATGAAAGACCTCCAGAGAAGATGACAAAAGGCTCACTGTGGTGCAGAGAAAACAAAGTTTTACTTATTCGAAACTAACCAGCCAATACAGAATAAGATTAATGAGATTCAGTGTTATTTGCAAGATGTAGGCAGCCCTCGGGTTGCGGCGTTCAATGTGGTGGTTATGAATATGTTCCCATAAATTAATTAAAAACTGTAAACACTCGACATGCTTAAGAACTACTTACAGCATATGAATACAGTATGTGCTTCATTCATTGCTACACAGAGTGGATAACATCGCTTATTAATTAACTTTTAGCTCTTCATTATGTCTCCCAAGCGTAGGGCAGGCTCGCTCTTCTGGTCAAAGTGCGCCAAGGAAAAGAAAAGCCATCACATGGAAGTGAAAATGATCATAGGAGGAACACCCAAAAATATTGACCGATGGACTGTGACCGCCATCACTGAGGATAAAGATCGTATCCTTGAGCATGTTCAAGGATCTCTCCTTATGAAAGTGACAGTAATAACTAACCACAGTTAAATTTTTTTTGTTTTTGTTTTCCTGCCTCTTCCCAAAAAGCCACAGGGACAAAGGTAAGAAATTGTTCTCTTTTTTTTTCTTTTCTTGTATTTTATCTTTTTAATCCATATTTTACATGTCCTACATGTGTTCCGTGTACAGTGTGAGTGACCCAGGTGACGATACAAAATATAGTTCTGTAAATGTTAATGTTAAATGTTAGTAAATGTTAAATAGGGAAGTGGAATCTCAAGCTCAAGATGATGATGTTTGCATTATTGAACTATATTATTAATAATAATAATAATAGATTTTTTTTGTATAGTGCTTTTCAAAATACCCAAAGACACTTTACAGAACAATGGAGTTGAATAAAAGCAAGTAAACAGAGTAAAAGATACATTAAAATACAACATTCACCCGTTAATACACAGTTAAAACATGAGTATAAGCGGGGCAGGGCAAAAATATACAAAAAAGACAATCTACTAAATTCAAACAAAACCAAACAAACCTGTTCCTTGAGGTTTTGTAATCCACTTTGAGTATTGGTTTACATGACTCCTTTCTCCCATCTTTCTGGATTTTACCTAAAGGACAAAACATTGCAAAAACAATGACTACTTTTTCAAAATAGTAATGAATTGTGCTTTATGATAGGAGACAATACATTGTTTGTGATGCACTGGGTAGTACATTAGTGTCATGGTGCACTTCCTGTTTATTTGTTCCCCTTATGAACTAAAGCTGTATTTGACCAACTTGGCAAGCATTAAGAAAATAACTCCATGCATATGGAACCCGCTGATTTCAGCCCCTCCTAAGTTCTACTCAAAGGTTTGCTGAATGAGAGTTGAGAGCACAAGTTGTCAGGCTAAAAACAACACTGTTGATGTAAACGGGGTGACGTTAACAAGCGTATAGCTTTCCTCGGATTTCTCCAGGTTTTTGGCAACACTAAGGAGCTGTTCATACTGGACTGTTTTCAGGACAAAATGGCAAAGTATTTAATAATTTCAGCATTTCATCCACACAGAAACAGCGTACTTATTGACCTGAAAAATCATTAATGTCCGTGTGTCGTTTTCACATTGCCCACAAAACAACCTAACAACTGAATATTTGGACCGGCGTAACTGACCCATGTTGTTGTCATACTCTAAAATGACTGGTAAAAGTAGTTCCACTTGGCCCTGGTAGAAAGGAGAGAGCCCTAATGCTGGTCAATTTAATGGTACAATGAATGTCATGTAAACTTGGACATTTCAATCACTTTCCAGAACAAAAACCCGACATTGCCGAAGAAAATGATATTTGGTCACTCTGGCGTGTCATCTCTGTCCCTTAGTTGGACTTTGCTGAAAGTAGACAGGACTGTTGACCTCTGTCTCCATAATAAAGTATATATATAGTTTGCACTTTGGGCTTTTCCCTGTCTGGGGTCGAAGTTAATCGCATGAATGGTTTTGCCCTTCCTGATGTAACCTTGGACAGAAATCAAGCCCATGGCCTCTGCCATGAAAGTCAGAAGTGTGTGCCAAATCACCACTAAGGATTTTTTATTTCTATTAAATGAAATAAACAATTTAGGTCAAGATCTGAATGTTAAAACTATGATTCGAGAGGGCATATTCCAGTGAGAGCTGGTATTACAGCTTTTTGGGAGTATGTAAGCTAAACCAGTGGAGCATATCCAACATTGTTAAGGCCAAAAAAGTGCACAATAGTGTCAGCAGGTACCGGGATATGCAGTGTGCTACTGACACGTCTCCGACTGAGCACACAGCAGGACACACCAGCATAACAACAAAACCAGGGACAGCGGTGTGAGCTGCACAAGACATTACAAAGTGAATGTGAAGCTGTGACGGCAAATCAACACAGCTGACCTGCAGTGAGAATGATTTATTTACTAGAGGTGAAAACGCTGACAGTTTCATTCCCAAGAAAATATCCATTGTTTATTATCTCTGCCGAGAAGATTTTTATTAAGCCGGTTTTGTCCCAATGTCTGGTTTTGGGATGTCTTAATATTAAAATGACACATTTGTTACAATCATGTTTTTCCTCTTATAAAAAAAGATGTAAAAATTAGTGTAGCGTTTTTCCCCCTCACCATGTGGAAAAGTGACCTGGACGGGTTTGGAGGTGTTTCTGAGGTTCCACAAGGTCAAGCTACCGTCTGAGTGGCTGCACATGAACTGCTTTCCTTCATGATGCCAGCTGACAGAGTGGATAGCCTGCAACAAAAGGTTTATTAATTCCATTCGTTCGATGTAAGTACAGTAGTTATTAGGATTAACTGGAAAAAATGGAAAAGTTCACATTGATTTCAATGTAAAGCAATGCTCAATTTATATTACTACAAAGGATAACAAATAAGTCACTGTTGTACAGAATTTTGCATGTACTTTTTTTATATACTTTTATAATCATAGCTTTTGTATATAGTTATTACCGTTTTAATTATTCATGTATTTAAAGGATTTTACATTATTATTTTCATTGGGTTTCATTTTAAAAATGTACTTGTACTTGAAAACCTTTTGACTTGTGGGCCGCATTAAGTTAACAAAATTTTTTTTTTTTTTTTTACAGACATTCGACTTGAAAGTCATATTGCCAGCTTGTATGTTAAAAGTTGAAATACTACGAAAGTAACTGGCGGACCGGATTCAAACGCTTGGTGGGCCGCAATTGGTCCCCGGGCCGTAGTTTGCTCACCCCTGTCTTAGCTAATAACCATAGAATTTGGGTGGGTTATCTTACAAATTAAAGTCAGCAGTAAAAACAATACGTATGTAAATCTCCAACTTTAGGGGTCACTATGTACTGCAGGGGTCTCAAACACGTGGCCCACGGGCCACATTTGGACATTAGTTTGAGGCCCCCGCCTTGATATGAAAGTTTAATGTTTTAAGTTTGATATGGATGCTGTATGGTATCATGTACCCAGAAAAAATTATTACGTTTGATTAATGTTCATGTTAAAGGTTAAATAACTGTTAATAGTTATCCTCCCTATCCGTGTGGAAGTGGTAAGTTTTTGGCTATTTAAGTTTAAAGGAAATAACTTGAAGGCTACTGTTTAGGTCGCTAGCTCTCTAGTTTGCGAGTTAGCATGTGTCTCAAGACCCTGCAGTTGCGCAATATGTTGTATATAAAAAGAGTATAAATGTGACTATAGTCGTGTTTTGTCATGTCTACAGGGCTCTAATAATGCTTTGTTCATTTTAATCTGAAAAAAATAATTTGTCTACCCACCAACTATATGTGGTTTCTTAAGTTTTCATTTGCCGTTTTATTATTATTATATTTATTTATTACTGATTGATTTTCTTTTCTTTTTTTTCTTGGTTTGTTTATTTATTTTTCATCTTAGTTTGTGCAGAAAAATAAAAATTAAGATATTTGAGAACAGTGGAATGTTTTACCAGAGCTTTTATTGTACAAAATCGGAACCAAAGCACTGAAAAAGTTTGTATATTTTTCTGTTTTTAATAAATGTGTTTTTGTTTTTTTTGGAAAACCTGATGCGGCCCAGCCTTGCCCAGACCCTAGCTCCAGTGGCCCCCAAGTAAATTGAGTTTGAGACCCCTGATGTACTGTAAAGCCCCGCCTCGAGCGCCACATTGGATTGGGCCAGCTCTGAGTAGAGTAATGACAAAATCAAATACCACAATAACGCAGTTTAAGGAAACACAGCTTGAAGCTATGACTGTACAATGATGAGAAAACTGGACTGTAAATATAAGAGTAAGTGTGTATGTGTGCATTGTATGAACTTACCTCATCATAATAGATTCGGAAATCAGCCTTTTTGGCCCTGAGATCCCACTGTACAATTGTCCCACTCTCAAAACCGACGAGAAGCTACAAAAAAAGGGAAATAACTGGCTTTAAACCAATGTTTAGATGAAGATATTTTTCATCACTTGAACTCAAACAAGGAGCACGACTGCCCTATGAATACACCATCCACTTTAATTTAAGTGCACAGGGTAAAACATTCTATTATTGCATATTCCTGGGAGTATTTATGCTAATGTCAAGTAATAATGTGGAAGGATCTGCACTATAGGAGCGAAGCAAGCAACAAATAAAGAAATTGACTTTTTATACAGGTCCGCTTTCTGCCTGAGTTTTTAATCATCAGCCTCGAAACATGGGAGAGAAGAAAAGAGCTTAGGCTGCACTTTTAAGTTTGATGATTCCTCTTGCATTTATCAATTCTAGTCACATTCATAGTAATCATATTCTCCAGACTATACATTGCACTTTTTGTCATAGTTTTGTCCTGATATATCAAAATACTGTATATACAAGTGTTAAAACTCAATTTCTCTAGCCATACTGAGGCCTACTTCCTGTTACACCTGTTCTCAATCCAAAAATCACTTAAATAGGACCTGCCTCACAACATGAAGTAAACCATGTCCAGATCTAAATCAATTGAGGAACAAATGATTATTTTTCATTTGTCATTTGAGATATGTAAGTCTAGAAAAGGCTATAAAGCCATTTCTAAAGCTTTGGGACTCCAGCAAACCACAGTGAGAGCCATTATCCAGAAATGGTGGAAACATGGGACCATAGTGAACCTTCCCAGAAGTGGCCGGCTAACCAAAATGACCCCAAGAGCGCAGCGATGAATCAACAAAGAGGTCACAAAACACCCCACAACAACCTCCAAAGAACTGGAGACCTCATTTGCCTCAGTTAAGGTCAGTGTTCATGAATGTTTTCCAAGACAAAAACCACTCATGAACAAAAACAATATTAGAAATTGCAAGAAAACCTCTTGATGAAGAACTTTGGGAAAAAAACTCACTGAATAGTGTAAAGGCGTATTTCATAAAAAAAACAACATACCAACAGTAAAATATGGTGGTGGTAGTGTCATGGTCTGGGACTGTTGCATTGCATACCTGACGTTTTCTCTTACAAAATATTGTCCAATACTGTGTATGTTGTAGCTGCCGTGGTTGTAGCTAACCCCGCAGGTAAAAATAGGCACACAGCTCCCACATGCAACCATGGATGAGAGAAGAGAATTCCATCCATCCATTTTCGAAACCGCTTATCCTCACTAGTGTCGCGGGTATGCTGGAGCCTATCCCAGCTGTCTTTGGCCGAGAGGCAGCATACACCCTGGACTGTTGACCAGCCAATTACAGTTGACAAAATCCCATCAGCAGCAATACAAGTGATGCTAGAGGAGCATCGCTATAAATGTAGAAGAGGAAAGTGTCCATCTTGCTGAGTGGAATGACGGACGTCTCACATTGGAAGATCGAGAAAAATAATAATAATGGGATAATTTTGCCAATTGATAAAATGTGTGATAAGAATATGCCTTTACGATTGGACCACGGGATCCAAAACTGAACAGCGGTTATGTTATTATAATAGGTCTTAATATATTCTTGGAAGCAGAGGAACCATTTCGATTTCCAATCTCGTCAGGGAAAAAGTGAAATATTATTGGCTTATGGTGTCTAATCACATGTCTGACTTGATATGCAACTCTTGATTGCCAGTAATTTCCTGATTAGAAAAACACATCCAAAAGGTTTTTATAGTCATTTAAAACTCAGTGGGAGGGGGGCTGTTATTTTTATATATTTTTTTAAACAAGGCTAAAAAAAATTTGAGGCATTTTTAAATATAAATTTATTTCTTTCCTAGTTATTAATATCAAGATTTAAGCTAGTTCTCATTACATTATGGTTACTATACATTTTCTTTTGCTGTTTTAACCTAATTTCTACAATGTTCCACAGGCCAATAAGAAACAGCGCCCAGTCCATATACGACCAATACGACCAACTTGTATGCACCCCTCAAACACAACCATCCTGTCCAGTTTTCCCAACCGAAAAAAATAATGCCCCTCGAGGTGCAGCGGAGCCATTGTCTCGACAGTTAATGATTACACATCATTTCTTGGGCAAAATAAATTATAGACAAAACAATGAAAAATTGTGCACGCTCACAAATGGTGTCCTTCGCTATATGTTCAGCCTTCTCGTTAAGGAAAAATACCCAATGTTCATTATTTATATTGTGCAATTTTGTTGACAGAGAATTGATAGTCCTTTTTATTTATTGTTTTTATCAATGTGCTTTTTTTTTTTCAACGGATACATGCTCTATTATTTTATAGTTTTAAGTTCAGATTTTTATTTAAGTGCAATTTAAGTGCAATCCATGTTATTCTCATTGTTGTTTTTTACTTTTTGGTGTAAAAACACATTATGCTGTTTGGTTAATTTATTTGATTTAAAATCTATTGACATTCAAATTGCAACATTAAATTAAAGTCGATTGCTATTGATACAGTCTACTCGCATTATTACACCATATACACTACCGCTCAAAAGTTTGGGATCACTTGCAAATTTCTTTGTTTTCCAAAGAAAAACATTTTCATGCATTTCACGAACTATTTTTTCCATTTCATAAACAATTAAAATAAATCAGATGATTTTCAAAGAAGAATCTACATTTTTGCACATTTGTAACTGAATGTTTATAAAACACAGTAATTTAATAGACTGGATTTTTATATAGAATTATTTTAATTATACATTTTTATTCAATTACATTTTCAATGATAATTTGTTATAAAAAAATCAGTTTTTTTTAAGTAAAATTGAAGTAAAAAAAAATCTGTTACATAAATTCTGTGTCTCAAAAAAATATTTCAATATTAAAAACCAAATGAACCTTGATTCAGAAAACATTCCAACATTGTTTTCCACATTCTCATCACCGAAGCACAACATTAGTTCACGATAATTCCTTGAAAATACCAAGAACGCACCATCCAAGAGCAGTTCTCCCCACTTAAATGCGACGTGGAACACTTTGCCTGATGTCATTCGGTGCAACAAGCGGTGGCAGCTGTGAGCGTGTATCTTGTTTTTTATGTCTTCACAGCTTGTCAAGTCTGATTTTGCCCTGCGGCTCTGAAATCCATCGGGAAAATCAATGTGCTCGTCAATGGCCTCTTTTGCAGCCATCTCCACCTGCCACTTTTCTTACCAATTTGTCTGCAGCTTGACCCTCAAAGAACACAACTCAAAGGATATTATCGCTTAAGTCTCCCAAGAATAACTATATATACTGCTTAGAGAGAATGATATTTTCATTCCGAGACACTTCTGACATAAAAAAAAGAGAAGCAGCGATATGGAGAAGAAATTCCAATGAGCAACTTCAGGCATGGAAATGTATGTTGTGCTTACATCGAGAAGAACAAACAACTAAACAAAGGTGCTAAAGCTTTTTATCTGCCTCCTCACCTTGCCTTCGTCCTTTGGGCTGTCACTCAAATGAACGACCGGTCCTGGATGAGTTTTAGTTGATCTGTAAAGAGAGAGAAGGGAAATGAACCATATTGAGGTGGGGACTGAGGTGTCATCATTGTTGTTGTAAGCCTCAATCAAATAAACAGAAAGGTTAAATACAGTCATCCCTCCCCACATCACGCTTCAAATGTCATGTCTTGGCTCTATTATGTTTTTTTTTTTAAATATACAAATTAATAAAAGACGTTTTGTGGTTAATATGACCTATTATTCATTGAAAATTCATATTTAAGCATGTGTTTTTGCCTAAATTAAGCATTGTTAAGCATAAAAATAGCTAAATGCAGTAAAATATAAACATCAGACATTCAACTGCAGTGGTGTGAAGTGTTTGCTTCCTTCCTGATTTTTTTGCATGTTTGTCACATTTTTTTTCCCAGATCATCAAAGAAATTTAAATATTAGTCAATGACATCACATCTGAAAACAAAATGCAGTGTTTAAATGAATTTTTTCATTATTAAGGGAGAAACGTACCTGGTCCCATGTGAAAAAGTAATTACCCCCCCAATAATTGTGATCTATCAGTCTGGAAAGTGGCCACAAATGGCAAAAACATTGAACGATGGAAAACCTTCCCAGGTGCAGCCAGACAACCAAAATAACCCCAAGAGCACAGCCACGACTCACCCGAGAGGTCACAAAAGACCCCACAACAACATCCAAAGAACTGCAGGCCTCACTTGCCACAGTTAAAGTCAGTGTTCATGACTCCACCATAAGAAGAACACCGGGATATGTAATCACATCGTTCAATACACTTGTATGCTTCACTGCTTCATTTTGTTGCATTTAGCTGCTTTCATGTGTTCAATTCACCGCATCCATCCTTCTGTGAGTGAATGTGGAGTGCTAATCCTGCAGCAACCAGAACAAACAATACAGATGTAATGCATGTACTTTTCACACACAGCTTTCCCCAAACAAATCTCTTTTGATGTTTATTAAAGTCATTAAGTTTGTGGGAAAACATTAGCTGGAGAAGCATGCAGTAATTAAGGAAGCAGATTGCTTTGTACATTGAAGGTTATTTTCTTAAATTAAAGACAGCCTTCACTCTGTCAAAACCATTTAAACCTGGTTCACTCTCTCTACTTCTTTTTTTTTATTTTATTTTTTTTACTGGTATGCAAAAACAAAAACACACAAACAGAACTTGTTGCCAGTATTAGCACTATGCACACAGCATAGAGTCATATATCATTTATCTTTTCACACACTGCGCCCAGTACTGTATCGTCCTGTGTCCACACAAAGGACCCAAATTTCTGTGCATTCATGGTAATGGTAATGGTTTTATTTCATTTGAACATGCATCAGATTACAATTGAATGCATCACATAATCAGTTCCCAATTCCACATGTCCAAAAGGAGTAGGAAGAAGCAAAGCTTATTAAATCCTACCCTTCCATCTGGTACTTTTACAATAAGTAACTGTTACATTTGTTCACTTCCTGCTTTCCATAATACAGTTTAAGGTTGTTTTTTTTTTTAATAATGCATCACGTACCGAAGTACTCATTATTGAGTAAGGATGCTACATAACCCACCATGGGGCCAATAAAAGTTGAAACTGCCAGCAATTTCATAAAAAAGGCTAGAAACCCAATTGATTTTGATCTCACCAGGATGTATGGTAAATCCGCATCAATAAGTTCCATCCGTTCACCATTCTGAATTATGTCATATTGTTTTTTGGGTGTTTCTAACACATTATTTGGATTATTTCCTATCGTAAAAACCATCAGATTTTCACTGAAGGAATTAATAATAAAAAACCTGTACATCTGTGCTGTAAAAGTTTCGACAGGCCGCCTATTGAGGACCACGGGCATATATCACATGTTTACACTTGCACAAATTCGATATGTCTGTAAAGTAGTTGGAAGAGTCAGAGCTTACTTAATCCCGTCCCTTCTCCATGCCTCAGAAAATGCGATAGATAGCTCATGCAGGGATGAAGAAAAAGCAACAGATAGCAAAACTTGCAGAGTTGAAGGCCAAAATTGTATTTTTAAGTATTTATCTCCCCTACTTGACTAAAGTCCCACATCCTGCTGAAGAAACACAAACACGGTTGACAACTCTGCAGTAAGAAAAGTAGCTATTGGCTGACCTAGAAGTTTCTAAACAATGTCATTGCCTAATTTAAATATTATTTGCATAAGATGTTTGTAAGATGCTTACGCTGTTGCAAAATAGTACAACCTTGTAGGCAAAAAAGTCACAAACTCCATTTAGAACTACAAATAAACTTGATTCTTGGTTTGTTAATTTTAAATTGGCCATCACTTCATTAAAATAAAATCATGTTTTTATATATTATCACTGTCAGCGCCTTTCAACGACAAGACAGCATAATAATTACATCTGCACTCTGTCTCCAGCCTCATTTAATGAATTTGAAGAAACATGTTGCTAGGTTCCGTTGTGTTGCCTCTGTTTGTTTTCACCTTGGTGACAGAGGACTGATGGCTCATGTACGTATGCTTTGGGGTGGGGCGGACCTCTCAGCAGAGCCCGCTGCAGTTCAGTGTCATCAGAAAGTGCAGACAAAATAAGGTGCTTTCACTTTTAAATCCCCAAATACCAGAAAACTATCCAACAACACCAGAAAAAGTTGCAAGAGTTCTTGCTAGTTGCTTTTGAGAAAATATGTTGCCAAAAGGGTTTGGAAATTCACCAGATATTCACTAAGTTGGCAACATTAAGGACAAACCCAAAGCATGATGTGTTATCGGGATGTGCAGTTTTGTTTTGCAAAAGCATTAAGCATACATTTTTCATGTCAATTCATCTGTTTCCCAAAAATGTGCATGCAAAAAACCCAGTACCTTCTTCAAGCACGCTAGAAATCCATAAACACTCTGTTATATTGCTATGGATTTGTAATTACATTAACAATTGATACTGCTTTGGTGAATTTTGTTTTCTCTTCAGGGGAGGTAGAAATATAGAAAATCAATGACAGTTTTGAATTATGACATATTGTTTGGCTCTGTATTTGAAGTGTGAATATTTCATTCACAGATTCTTTTGAAAATCCCACAGAAGTGGTGAGAGAAAGGTCTTCTATATTGACTCCCAAACTAGTAAGTTCAGCCTGGAAGACCTGTGCAGAGACTTGTAAGCAGCCTTCCCACGTAAGCAAACACACACACATACACACACACACACACACACGTGTTATGACTGCTGTAGTTTGGGTTGTCACAAGAGACAAGATGGCATGGTGTGGAAGCGGCGATTGACTGACATGGTAGCATGGGGCTTGTCAGTGTAACACCAGAGATTGGAACGTGGGTGGTTTGCTTTTGCAGAAAAGACACTTTCATTCACAGTGGTGTCATTTCATGGCGCTTTAAGATGTCACTCTACATTGATGCAGAGGAAAAGTTCATTTAAACAAATTGGCAATTAAGCTTTTATGTCGAGATTTGTACCAAAACTCGGGATCATAATGGCACCGGTGTGGACGTAAATGGTAGTCAATAGACCAAAAAACGTAGTCGGTGCCTCATTGTGGTGTTTTAGTGGCACTGAAGGAGGTTTACACTGCAAAAGCAATATAACAAGACATTTCTATCCAAGATAGAAATTCGGTGGATTAGTGGTTAGCATGTAGGTCACACAGTCAGGAGATTGGGAAGACCTTGGTTTGATTCTGCGCTTGGGCATCTCTGTGTGGAGTTTACTTCGGGTACTCCGGTTTTCTCCCACATTCCAATACAGCATGCCATGGTGACTCCAAATTGTCCATAGGTATGGATGTGAGTGTGAATGATTGAACCCCCCCCCCCCCCCCCCCGACATGGCTCTGACAAAGTGATTGCGCCCCGCTAAAACATAAATGAGATTAATTGAGATCTATCAGTCTGGAAAAGGTTCTAGAGACATTTTTAAAGCTTTGGGACTCCAGCTAACCAAAGTGGGAGCCATTATCCACAAATGGCAAAGACATGGAACAGTGGTGAACCTTCCCAGGAGTGGCCGGCCAACCAAAATGACTCCAAGAGCGCAGCATTGACTCATCCAAGAAGTCACAAAAGACCCCACAACAACATCCACAGAACTGCAGGCATCCCTTGCCTCAGTTACGGTCAGTGTTCATGACTCCATGAGAAAGACACCAGGCGATGCATGTCAGAATTCCAAGATGTAAAGCACTGATGATCCCCAAGACCTTTGGAAAAATACCTGACAAAAGTTGAACTTTTTGGAAGGCCTTTGTCCTATTACAGCTGTCGTAAAAGAACATAATACCAACAGTAAAATATGGTGGTGGTAGTGTGATGGTCCGGGGCTGTTTTGCTGCTTTAAGAGTTGGAAGATTTGCTGTGATAAATGGAACCATGAATTCTGCTGTCTATCAAAAAACCCTGAAGGAGAATGCCATCTGTTTGTGAGATCAAGCTGAAACCAACTTGGGTTCCGCAGCAGGACAATGATCCAAAACACACCAGCAAGTCCACCTCTGAATGGCTGAAGAAAAACAAAACTTTGGAGTGGCCTAATCAAAGTCCTGACATCAACCCTGACTTGAGATACTGTGGCATGATCTCAGAAATTACCTTATTTAAAAACAGCATTTTGTGTTCAGTTGTGTTGTTATTGACTAATATTTCATTTATTTTTTTTTTAACATTTTAGAACTTTTTCACACCACTGTATATTTCAAGATGTGCTATTTTGGACCAATGTGAAGGCTGCACAGCAAATTTCATAGCGCATACCAAGATTTATAATATTAAATCTAGTCATAAAGTCTGTGTAAATGTGTAGAATTAGTATTCTTGATTAAATAAAATATTACTGCCATGCTATCTAGTTTATAAATCTGAAAACTAATGAATTTACATGCAAATCATGCCAACACATAATTCTGACAGTGATAGTTTAGAACAATAGGTTTTCCTAAATTAAGAACGTTCCAACCATATAATTATCCATATAATTTGAATATGCTCCATGCTTATGGAAAAGGCCAGACCGGTGATGAAGTAATTAACATAACTAACATGCTGACAATAACAGATGTTGGCTGCCTGCATGGTGACCAAGTGTTTAGCATGTTGCCCCACAATCAGACAATCTCTGTTGGAACATTTCTGTGTCGAACCGGCGGGTATTCTCCCTGCACGCTGGCTTCCTTCCACATTCCAACAATATGCATGTTAGGTTAATTGGAGACGATACAAATTTGCATCTTAGGTTTCAGGAGATACCTTGGCTCCGTTTTTCTTGGTCGTATGAAATGTTGTGACCAAGGTGACGCTTCATAGTGACGTTTTCAAACACACTTAGAATATTTGGAATGCTGTTGGAATATGGTAAGAATATTTAAAATGCAGTCAGAGTGCAGTTTAGCCTTCCTCTTGTGTTAGCTTTCTGGTATCATCTCTTATGTTACCGGGTCGGTTTTGACCCATGTATTAAATCAGCTATAAAATACACTAAAAACAATAAGTTACCATCAAATTTGGTTCTCATGTCTTGGTTACCTTCTTAGGCTTCCTCATCCATGAAAATTATGGTTTTAATACTTTTGGTGTGGGCATGTAGGCCTTTTTTTGTCACTATACACCTCCATTTTAATTTCCAAAAATGGTAAACTGAACCTCAAAAGAATCATATTAATAAATTGCAGGTAGAACATATCTCTTAAATCAATTAGTTTTATTCATTTTCTCATTGTAGTATTAATCACTAAAAAAACATCTAGGTGTTCGGGTGGATTTTGCCCCATATATATTAATGTCAAGAAAAGGTAGAAAAAGTTATTGTTTTCACCAACAGAACTTTAGTATAAATTGAAATCAAAAAGCAGAACAGGTCCAGATCTTGGTTCACTGTACTTCTTGCCATTCGTTCCATGATCCAAATTGTAAATGTGAAATCAGCCAATCAAATGAGTGAATTCACCTCACATGTCTGGACATTGTTTTTCTGCTGGTATATTGGAAAAGCGGTCAAAATGAGAATCCCCTGAAGCTTACATGATGAGAAGAGGAGCTGGCTGTCAATGTGTTGGCTAATTATATACTTATGATTTCAAAATATTGCTTTATAGTCATATTATTATAACCGGTTGAAACCGAGCCTAACAATACAGTGGCCATAATTTCAACCAGACCATTTTAAAATGTAGTAAAAAATATTTTTTTTTGTTTTATTTTGTTGAAATAGTTTCCTGACAAAGTCAAAAAGCCTTGATGCAACAAACAAATGTTATGTGATTCTTTTTATGCATTAAAATATAAAACGGGTCGGTGCCGATCCTAACACAAGAGGAGGGTGAGAGTGATGTTTGACATTTTTTCACTTTGCTTCCACCTTGAATGTTTTTACATTTTTTTTACATTCAGGCCAGCTGCAAGAATGGGAATTTGGAATGCACTCACAATGCAGTCGGAATTTTTAGAATATACTTGGAATATTAGGAATAAACTACAAATTTTCATTCAGATGACATTCTGGCTAATTCTACCTCTAATGTGAATTGTGAATAAGCTTTGTTTAAATTTGTTGTGTTTAAGCACCAGCATCTTTGTTTTTTTTTGTACAAATGTTATGAGCAATTATTTGAGCTATTTACATTTTATTGTATTATATATTTGTGTTTAATGCTGGCATGGGGGCGACTGTGACCTCAGACCTCAGACCCCAGACCTCAGTAACAAATGCATCCCTTTAAAAAATCACCTCAAAGCTCTTCTGGTGATTGGGGTGAACTTGACTTCATTTTTGTATTTTTACACACACTGAAATCTTTGTAGCATGCAATCCGCCTTCTCCCAGCACTACTATTACCATCACCAGTTACATTTGCCGCAGAGGTTTTATAACTCACAGTTCGATGGCCTTGTTCCACATAATGACATATCCAGACAAAATGAAGGACTCGATGTTGACGATATGTGTGTTCCCACGCTCCGTACCCACGTAAAGCCATTTACTCTGGAAGGGAAGGTGGCAAAATGTGATCCTGAAGAAAGAGAAACAAAGTGGGGAGAGAGAACGTTAGAATGTTGTTTTAGACCTTGAACTATTTTCCTTCTGTGTACATAACGTTCAGCCGAGACAGTAAGCTGAATTATTAAAAGTAAAGGTGAATACTGGAAGATGAGGATTCACAATATGTTTTTACAGCGGTGCCCTGGTTATCATCATTAATCCATTCCAGAAGGTCCAACTCAAAACTCAGATATTCCCATAGAAAATAATGTAAATCCAATTAAGTCCCAGACACCCAAAAAAGTTAACACAAAACACATTTTATAGACAATAATGATAGTTTTAAATGCACAAAATAATGCTAACATAGTTATAAATAACAGAAAGGGGACACATTGTCTGGTCAAGATCGCTTAGAGTGGGGATGGAAGCCTGCTGACTTCGACTAAGGATATAGTTAGCCTGTGGATGAAAACCTTGAGGCCCTTCTCAATCCCACCGACATAGCTTCCATCGAGGAAGCACAGTCTAAGGACAAGAACGCAGACACATTTCACCACCATGGCTAAGGTATCTGGTATAGTCAAAAAACTCCCCCAGAGCTCCAGGGATGGACGTGGTTCACCCTGAGTTCCTCAAGGCTCTGGATGTTGAAGGACTGTTGGGACAAGTCGGGAACAGTACATCTGGATTGGCAGACTGGGGTGCTGGTCTGCCTTTTTAAGAAGGGTGACTGGAGGGTGTCACACTCCTCAGCCTCCCTGGGAATGTCAAAGTCTATTCCAGAGTACTGGACATCACACCCCAGTCATGTCGCGGAACACTGAAGCTCTGCAACCTAGCAAGGGTGCCAGTGGGTACATGAAAGTTTGCACAGCCAAAAAAAACGCGTCCCTCTGGGTGTCCAGTGGGCGGTGCTCCAGGAGTACGGGATTGGTGTTGCGCTAATATGTGCCATTTCAAGTGGTCAAGAGGGTCCAGTTGGGGGGCCTTGGGATCTTGTTTCTGCTAATCGCAAAAGATGTGGTCCTAATGTCCTCATTAGGCTGGGACCTTCAGGGTTTACTGGGGTGGTTTGCCCCAGCAATTTTGGTGTAATGCTTCTGAGATGTGATTCAGCTTCTCCATATCCAAGGGCATGGTTCTCAGTCAGAAAAGGGTGGATTGCACCCTCCAGTTTGAGAGCTAGGTCTTGCCTCAGGTGGAGGAGTTCAAGTATCTGGCGGTCCTGTTCTTGTGACGGAAGGTTGGAGCATGAGTTTGACAGATGAATCGGGTGACAGCGCCCAATGCGGTCGCTGTACCGAACCGTCGTAGTTCTCAAATACTGCTCAGTCTACGTTCCCACCCTCACCTATGGTCATGATCGAAAGAACAAGGTCACGGATACAAGTGGCTGAAATGTGTTTCCTCCGTAGGGTGGTTGGACTCACCCTAAAAGATTGGGTGAGAAACTGAGGTGGCTCAGGCATCTAGTCTGGATACCTCCTGGATGTCTCCCTAGTGAAGTGTTTCGGACATGTCCAGCCGGGAGAGGGCCCTGGGGCAGACCTAGGACAAGCTGGAGGGACTATGTCTCACAGTTGGCCTGGGAACGCCTTAGGTTCCCTTCCCGTTGGTACTTGATTAGGTGGTCGGGGACCGTGAAATCTGGTCTTCCCTACTGAGACTGCTGCCCCCGCTACCCGGAATCATATAACATACCTTTTACCGAGTTTTGCAAAGATGGGGGAGGAGGAGAAGAGATTATGCTTTGAGGACAGCTGTTTCTGCACTCATACCACAACAATCTATGCACAGAGGCCTGTTTAGGCTTACATGCATACTTTTACATTCAATTAACAATGTCACAATCGTGACATTTGAAATGGAGACGTGAACATTTACCATATTTTTACCTGTAGTGGACACCCTTGGACAAAAAAAAGGACAACCATACAGTACAACAGTGTTTTGTTCACTAAATAAACATTGTACTGCTGTCAAATTTGACTAATGTAAATCGATAAAAGCACCGCAAACAATGTGGGCGGTGTGTATCAAAGCGTGCCTTGCGTGTCTCATTCGCCATGAATGGATTAACTTTTCCACCACCTCCTGGAGCAAATGAGGGGACTTAAGTCCTTTGCAAATAATGGAATTAATGAATCTAAGGGTAATGCCTGCTGTTGCGGGGCCATATAACATAACTCCATGACTGCTTCAGAGAAGTAGGGATGACAATGCTTACCCACGTGGGAGCAATGGGCGCCACACCTACTATTGTCGTGCATTAGACGTAAAAAGCACTTGAGTCGAGACAGCGCAGCTGTGTGTTGCTTACATATACTTCTAAAATGACGAGGTCTTTGCTTTAAGCCATATAATTCAGAGCCATATAATTCTTGCACCCTTGTCTCAGTATGGTCCATCTCCATGTGTTTACATCGTGTATCTCTCTCTGCTATAAACAAATAGTGTTGCCGTATCAAAGGCACCCATGGACTATGCAGATTATGTGCAAGTATCGCAAGATGGCGGCGTAAACAGAACAGTATTTTGGACACTAAACAAGGTAATGTTTGAGCAAATGTTTTGCATGTAACCTAGATACCACTGTTTATCACATACTACAGTATTAATTGGCCCTGTACCCTAGAAACCGCCCATGAATGATACGGGAAAAGGCCAAAATGATACTGTGTCAAAGCCCAGGGCAGTGATACTGATAAAATATAGAGTTTAACCATGTCCAGTATCAGCCCCCATAGCTGTCCACTCAGAGCGCGCTGCTCTGGTATCGTGCCCGTGAAACAACCAATCTGAGAACAGCGCACGAGCGTTTGTTTTGTTGCCGTCTGTGTTCTGTCAACATGTCAGCGGTTGACACAATAGCAAACAGAATATTAGAAATGGAACGTTTTATCACCATTAATGAGGAGGACAAATGATCGAAAAAAACAAAAAATGCAAATACAAGTCGGAAAACCAAAGGCGACTGCAACTGCAAGAACGAACGAAGACTGGTAGAAAGTATTCCCCCGCCTGAGTTAGACAAATACGTGTCTATGTTTATTGTAACGTCGTTGCCGACGCTATGGAAAGGACACGACTATGATCGCGAACAAGCTCTTGTCGGCCGTAACCACGCCGTTGCAACCACCGCCAGCAACGCAACAGTGCTTCCTCAACACGACACGCCCCCACCCCTGGTGCATTCAGAGTCACGCGGAACAATCAGACACTCAAGAGCACAACATGTCAACATGAACACGTCAGGGTCGCTACATTGTTTTATCAATCAGAAAAGAAAATGGGGATGAATACGAGCCTGATTCTCTCAAATCAAAATTCAACTCTCTGGCACGTTACATGATGGAAAAACGAAAGTACGTGATAATAAGCTCATCATTAAATAGTATGTGATAATAAGATCATCACATGGTTTGTCTGGTATCAGGCCCAGTATCATGCCCCCGCGTGCTTGAATCAGCTTGATACTGACACTTGGGGACATGATACCTGGCCTGATACCAGACAAACCATGTGATAACCTCTAAATATCATTACCAGCTTAAAACGGTCGCCCTTACATCTTCTTCTTATGCTGACATTTGTGAATATTATTGGTACTAATAGTGGAACAGAATATACCGTCACCAACAATTAACAAACCAAACCACCAAATGTGAGAGCAGGACTCGCTGCAAACCGCATATTTCATCACTACACATGATAGCGGGCAGCCTGCATCTTTTTATGTCACAACTACAACAACATCAATAAGCCAAGGTTTAATGATTGCCCTTTTCCATGGCAACCATGTCATGACTCATTCCCACAAGTCATTGGCCAACTCATCCTGAAATTTCCAGAATAAATAGTTAATAATGGAGTTACTGCCAGCATTAATTGGTCTATGTCTATATTGCCTCTATGTTACAGTGTACATTCATTGCAGTATAAAATGCAATAAAATGAGAACTATAAGTTTTCTGTAAATTGTCATTGCCCTCTGGGGACAGTTATGAGTGATCCTCATAAATTTTGCCTAGCAACAAGTGGGTGCTGGACTTTATTTAATTTATT
This sequence comes from Doryrhamphus excisus, assembly GCF_037039965.1. Lineage (NCBI taxonomy): Eukaryota > Metazoa > Chordata > Actinopteri > Syngnathiformes > Syngnathidae > Doryrhamphus > Doryrhamphus excisus. The sequence continues at coordinate 7,007,897 of NC_136368.1, read as the reverse complement.
TAATGAGGCTCATATTGTTGTATATACGTAACATTGTTGGTGAAAGAGAAATTGGAAGTAGTGTAGTCCCTGGTATGTTCATCCATCCATCCACTTTCGATACCGCTTACCTTGTTCAATAGTGAGGAAATGGAAACTCTTTCTGTTGACTTTGGGGCAAAAGGTAATCTATACCCTGGACTTGTTGCCAGTCAACCACACGACACATATAGTACATATTTTCACATGTGGACTAAATTGTTGGTAGCCAAAGTGAGCGTTTGCGCTGTGCTTGAATCAGACATTTGGCTCTCACTGATATTGCACTGAAGAGGGAGTCGGCCGCATCTTACTTCAGAAGGCAGCGGATGCGGCTGGATGGAACAAGCAGAGGTGGCTAAACATGTTTTTCATTCAGGTTTTCAACTAATAATGTCAGAAGACTGGAAATACATGCATTGTGGAATATACATAAAAGTTGTGGATACCAACGTTTGGTTTGTTCTGGTAAAACAAGAACATTGGTTTTGTTTGGCTAGAAAAAAGCTATGAAAATAACTTTTAGAAAAATGAGTAAAAGTAGCTCTCACAAGAAATACTTTGGTGACCTCTGATATCGACAGTACTACATTTTAATATTTACACTGCATGTATGTGATCGGGATCAGTCCCGGCCGATTTCACTCATGGATTATCGGGATTCATCGGAAGCATAAAATCCCAATCGGACTATCCCTAAAATAAATGGAAACTGACAAAAGTTAAAATGTAAATTTACTGACAGAAAAGCAGATATTGCTTTTTAATTGTGGTTAAGAGAACTCAAAAAACTTAAGCAAACTGGCCTAGACAAAAACTACGGTATCCTTAACCTAACATTTAATGTGACACTGTGACAATTGAGATGGAAACAGATGTACCATCTTCACTGGATGAAACAAAATTGCTTCATAAAGTGAATTAAGTAAATGTATGCGTCATCATTTTGCATAGACATTTTTTTTTTCATCACAGAAGCATGTCCAATGTGAATTATTTGGAAAGTAGGGGTGGCAGTCCTGTTAAAGTCACTGACAGCTATCACAACACAACTGTCTCTACCGTCTCGGATGATTCATACATCATTCTCAGGGAGATTCTGGGGGAGGAGGGTGTTCAATGTGTTCATTCCTGCATTTTTGTCGGGTTCAGCCTGGAGACAGAGCTAAATAGCAAGTTGCCGCCTCTGAAGGATGATTCATGAGGCCCCCTTTTTTTTTTTCTTTTGTTTTAGAACATGATTCACTGCTCTGCAGCTGAGAGCTGCACAGGCCTCCTACCCCATCCTCCAAGACAGGTACCAAAACCCATATCAAAACCCCACATTAAAAACGCACAAACATTGTGTGTTCGTGTGGGCATGTGCTTAACACAGATGGGCCGTGCATGTAAAATGGTAACAAAAAAAACACTGGATGAAGCAATATTATATACATTATTATATAAAGTGCAATGTAAATGCAAGGAGAACTTGTGTTTACATCCCTTTACCAGCAGAGGATCGAACCAGCAAAGGTTGGGAGATGACCATTCTATACCTTTAGCCACGCCACCAGAATAAGCCATGTTTCATGTAATGTAATGTAATTTTGTATAGCTATGCTTCTGTCCTGTCCGTCGGGGGAGCACTGTACTGTTGGCTGCTGGGCGGGGCAAAAGAAAAAGAACTAAGGAACCAGCGGGGTTGAGAGACCACACGGGTCATTAAATATCGAAAAAAAGCCCAGGGCATAGCGGCAGTGTTTGATTCTGCCGAGCAAATGAATGGACAATTCGTAGTGGCGATTACGTTTTAGCTGTATAACGTGTGAATGCGGGTGAGCTGTTTACCGTCACAAGAATGGAGGACAGTTCCGCATTTGGGCATGTGCCTCACGGATAGGTATATGCTCCCTGTCGGGGGTTCATTCAAGGGAGAAAATAAATTGTTACAGAAACAACACAAAATATGATGGCTCAGACAAACAAACAAAAATACATAAATCTAGAAGAAAATAATTCAAAAATGCAGGCACATGTTACCAACAATGTAACCTTGTACCACTTCTACTCTCTCATCAATGCAACAGCAACTACTCTCATATGTTCTTCTCACACGTTCCTCAATCTACTCTTCCTGTTAAATAGTCTCGCCCCTCCCTTGGGCATACCCACTCAACAATAGGGGTGCAGCACTCTGTTTGCGACTTGGTTCAGTCCAATGTCACCTGAACACTACTTGCGTGCCAATTTCGCTTCTTAAGGGGACCGTCCCGGAAGTAGTCCTTTCCGGTGTGCGTCGGCAGCAGGCTGCCCGTCTCGCGGTTCAATGAGGTGAGTCTTGCGTATGCATAGTATGGACATGAGTCCATACTATATGAGTGGGGTGTGGACATTGAGTGTGCATCCTCAAATGTCCACACATGGGGAATACATGGTCCGGACGCGGGGAGAAGTTTGTGTTTGGTTATGTGGCAGCGTGCAGCGCGTGCACCTTCATTGCCCCGTGGGAATGAGCAGCGCGACGTCTCATTGGGACGGAGAAGTCCTCTTCTCCGTCACACTCCCGTCATGGGACTCATGATGTCAAAATATGGACAAGAATGTGTTGGGTGCTGACAGACTTGGGTAAATGATTCTGTTGTTTACAGCGGGTGGTAGGATTAGAGTGTCTGAGAATGTTGAAGGAAAGTGGAATAGTGAAAAGGGAAATATGAACGGGATCACAAGGTATGAAGAACCAGAAAGTAGGCAACGTTTTGTAAGTATTGGTGGCTAATGACACAGAAAAGCATGACAGAAAGAAAAAAAAGCAAAAATACATTCACGCGTGTGCTTATCCCTCCTCGGTTCCATCAGTCCAACAAGCGGTGACAGCGCCCATTTCCAGTGTTCCGCCAAACGGGTCATCAACCCAGTTAAACACAGACTAGCTTCCAGCGCTGCAGAGGTCAGGGTCAAGCATGGGGATTCAACTCTGTCCTGCTACAGAGTGATGACATTTGTCTCCAGCTTGGAGCTGTGCCATTTGTTGCTTTTGCCATCAACGTGAACACTGAGACCGGGACTTCATAAAAACATCCAAGATCTGGAGTGAGACTGCATAAGGAACATAATGATGGGTTCTCGGACTGGAGAGGATGAGGTGCAGAGAGGTATAGCACACGGAAATAACACTGCTTTGGCAATAACGCCACTGTTGTACACAAACATACACTCTAATCATGTGGAAGCTAAATCTGCACCTCAATTGTCATATACAAAATATTCCATTCCTACATGAACATCGACACTGCAGAGTGTGATGTCCAATTCCAATGTTTTGGTCGGGTAGAACGTTTGGAAGTGCTGTGAATAGTTTTGTGTAGGGATTGTAATGATCACAGTTAAGTGTGTGTGTTTATCAGTAAGAGTTATATGACTTATTACAAAATAATATTCGTATATATTACATATGGCCGAGTGCAAAAACACAGCAGCAGTGACGACATCTCTGATATGTAACATTTTGGTAGCTAGCTTGTAGCTTGCCGATGTAACAATACGCCAGTAATGTTTGATTGGTGTAACAATGTTAATAATAATAACAATGTCGCTGTAACTTGGTTAATATGCATGCAACATTATATTTAAATTATGTAAATGGTAATGGTTTTATTTCATTTAAACATGCATCAGATTACAATTGAATGCATCACATAATCAGTTCCCAGTTCCACATGTCCAAAAGGAGTAGGAAGAAGCAAAGCTTATTAAATCCTACCCCTCCATCTGGTACTTTTACAATCAGTAACTGTTACATTTGTTCACTTCCTGCTTTCCATAATACAGTTTAAGGTTTTTTTTGTTTTGTTTTGTTTTTAATAATGCACCTCGTACCGAAGTACGAGGCGATATGACCATCCAATGACATAATGGGTACCATAGTAAGTGTCAATATAGTGATATATATAGCACATCATGACTGGTTCAAGACTCTTCATCCTTGTATTTAGCAAACATCAACTGCTTGTATTGTTTCTTGAATTGGCTCATCGTTGTGCATTGTTTGATTTCCTTACTCAATCCATTCCATAGTTTGATTCCACATACTGAAATGCTATGGCTTTTTAACGTAGTCCTAGCATATAAGTGTTTCAAACGTAGTTCTTCCCTGAGATCATATTTCTCCTCTCTTGTAGAGAAGTATTGGATGACATTTTTAGGTAATTGGTTATTTTTAGCCTTATGCATTATTTTAGCTGTTTGAAAATGAACTATATCAGCAAGTTTAAGTATTTGTGATTTTAGAAATAAGGAGTTAGTATGTTCTCTGTAGGCGGCATTATGAATTATCCTTACTGACCTTTTTTTGCAGTACATTTAGCCAGTGAAGATTGCTTTTATAGTTATTACCCCATATTTCCACACAATAAGTAAGATATGGTAGAACCAGAGAGCAATAAAGAGTGTGGAATGACTTCTGATTGAGAACAAATTTTGCTTTGTTCAATACTGAAATATTTCTGGCCACCTGATTTTTTTTTCAGAAGGCTTTCTTGAGGGAAGTGTTTACTGTTCTGTGCCGTCTTTTTAGCTGTTTTTATATCTGGAGAAAGCACAGAAACAAGACATTTGTTCATGTCTCACATAAGGATTAGCACGATGGGCAAAATTCCCATGAAAAGTTGAAACAAACTAGGTAAACATTAAAGAAAAAAGAAAAGTTGGCCTGATTGGTTTTGGTTCTGAGTGTGGTTTGGAGGCCAACCGCAGATGACTACTGATACTTTTATTGGCCGTGGAGCACTCCAAGAATTGCAGTCATTGTTTGATTCTTACTAGGTTTTAGGAATGTTTTACAATATTGACAATGTTTTACAATAATTGTATATTTCAAATGTGTCAATTTATGACAATTTATGGGTTTGGTTTCATGTTTCGTTGTTGTCAAATGTGGTGCAGTTTGAGTAGATCTGTCTTCAACTCCACAGGAGCTGTGCAAAATTCCATACTGCTAAATCTCTTGTTTACATAGCAACTCCAAATTGTGAGCAATTTAGAGAAAAAAACATGTGCAAAACTGACTGACTTATGGACAGACAACATCAGCTGGTAGTCATCAGCTACAACTCTTGTTGTGGAGATCCCTCACCTTGATGTTATTACACCAGAATTCAATGGCATTCGAGTGTCTCTGAGTTTGGGGAAACATGGGTCGTACATCCTTTAGATCTCTGAATTTAGTACAAAACAAACTCCTCCTTTTGTGTTTGCGTACCTGTAACTTTTACTCTTGCTGGTCTTAGTGTGAAGTTGTGTAAACATGAATGTGAGTCATGCTGAGAGCATATGACTTATGTGCTCATGCTGTCAATAATTTAGTCCAAATTGCCAAATTAATTTAACACTTTTAGTCCATTTGCTTTCAGCAGACTAAAAATGGCGGATTTCAAGTGTTGGAAAGTAAAGACGTAGACTGAACTATATAAGGGGAATAATTACAGCGGCCAGAGGACCGAACCAGCAATCCACTGTGGTGGAAAAGAAGCAACCAATCCTCTTGAGCCATGTCACCCGCTAGATTAAGCAGAATATTACAGTAAATGGGACGCACGCTGTTTGAGTGGTGCACATGTAGGCCACATAGTCAGGAGATGTGGGTTCGAATCTCTGCTGAAGCATTTCTGTGTGGAGTTTGCATGTTCTCCCCATGCATGGGTGGGTTTTCTCCGGGTACTCCGGTTTCCTCCCACATTCCAAAAACATGCTAGGTTAATTGGAGATTCCAAATTTTCCATAGGTATGAATGTGAGTGTGAATGGTTGTTTGTCTATATGTGCCCTGTGATTGGCTGGCCACCAGTCCAGAGTCCAGAGTCCTGTCTCACGCCCGAAGACAGCTGGGATAGGCTCCAGCATACCTGCGACCCTCGAGGGGAAAAGCGGCATAGAAAGTGGATGGATGACGATTGAAATGATTTTCCAACAGTAGGGGGTGTCAAATAATTAAATAACAATGGGAAAATTGTGAGCGAAAAACATGAACTTATAGTAAATGTGGCATTTTTTTGGAATGCCCTGACCGCTCAAGCTACTCCTGGTGCTCGAGAATGGACGGCTCTGTTCCACATAATTCCTAGGTTAGAGCAATGGAAATATTTTTCCATGTGTTAGGATAAAAATGTATTTTAAAGTTCTCTTAATAGATTTTAAGTGTCTTGGGGGTTGTGGGCCTTATCTTTCTGAATTGCTTTTAAGTTACAAACCCTCGCGGACCCTCAGGTCTTCTGACACCGGCCTCTTATGTATTCCCAGAGTTAAAACACGAACACACAGTGAGGCATCTTTCCAGTTTTATGGCCCCCGTTTGTGGAACAGCCTGCCGGAGGACCTGAGGGCCGTAGAGAACGTTGAGATTTTAAAAATAGGCTCAAAAATAGACTTTTAACTCATGCTCTTAGTATACTCTTTTTTAACCTTTGAACTTGACTATTATCTAATGGTTATTTTATACCCAATACCTTTTGTTTTGGATCCTAACCAAATGTTTTTATAGTTTTACACATGCTTAATTTAGTTTTTATTAATGTTCTTATATATTTCACTTTTATGTTTTTTATGTTTTATGTTTATTTCTATTCATACTTTCTATATTCTTATTTTATGTTTTTATATTTCTTATCCCATATATCCAGTGTTTCCTCAGTGGGGGCTCTCTGCGCTGGGGGCTGTTCTCGGTTGGGGGCTGAGGTGTCTCCTCTCAGGGGGCTTACCGAATGGGGTGGCTGGGAGCTCTGTGGCGGTGCCCCACTGCAGCGCTGTGGGTCCCCTGCCTACCTGTTGTGTAGTGGCCCCCTGAGTTGCGGCATCATGGCCTGGGCCGTGGGCAGCCCCCAGCGCAGATGGCAGCGCTTCCTGAACTAGTTCCTCTGTACTCAGGCAAACAAACTTCTTATGTGTGTGTGTGTGTCTGTGCGAGTGTGTGTGTATATGTGTCTTGTTGTTGTCTTTTTTTTTTTAACATGTAAAGCACTTTGTGCTACATTCTATGTATGAAAAGTGCTCTACAAATAAAGTTTGATTGATTGATTGAAAAATGCAGCAAGTAAACAACAATTTAGTACAAAAACTGCCAAAAAGTACCGTATCAAATAAAAAAAAATGGTATAGCCCATCATTATGGTGCACACCGTGAAGATCCTGACATTTTAATAACAACGTCTCTCCTACATGCAGTACACATGTACACTTACCTAAAATACCAATAAAATGGTTTTATTAAGTTGTGTTGGATGATTGGGAGCTCTGCTACTTGATGAGCGGAGAGTCACAGCCCTGACTAGACAAGAGCTAAATTGTCATTACTTTGATTTATTAAACCATGGGCCAACAACCATGCATAATTAATGTTACGTTTTAAGGAGGTGATGCCTCTAAAATATATTAAATACAGTATGAGTGACAGAAGCAGGCAAAATCACGTGTACATTTCCCATTAAACAAAGAATTATACATGTAAGGTGTCCGTGCAATGCTTTGATAGCCACTGACTGATTTCTGAAAAGGTGTCGTTCTACTTTGTAAATGACTCATGTAAATGACAAATGAGGTATAAACTCACTGGTCCAAATTAGCAAGCGAAAACTGCAGCTCTGCCATTAAATTTTTGGTATGTCCAGAATGACTGTGTCATACAGCAAAGTACCCGAGCAAATATATGGTATTTTACTCTCCAGTGCTCCAAAGTCTAGACATTATCTGTGACAACTTCTACAATCCCCATCGCCTTGATGATCCACCCTGATCCAGTTATTTTGTTTTATTGTATCCGCATCAGTTCTCACTGTGGCTCTCTGCAGTACACTCTGGTCAAGGCTGATGCATGTTCACCCACTGAGCGATTTCCCTTGTCACTGTTGCCAAGTGCTTGCTCGTGGTGCACTGAAATAGCTATATATCATATGTGCCACTGTTATGGTCTCGGGTTGCAGGCAGTTGGACCCGAACTCGGCTGACATTAAGTACGGGGGGTGAAAATTACCTGTCAATCAGAAGTTACCTCGCCTCATGCCCATTTTCCACAGCTGGGATTCGCTTTACAGAGGTGCCTTCCCAAATCAATGATAATAATAATCAATCTGAATGCCTATGCCGTTCCAAAAACATGCTAGGTTAATTGTCCATAGGTATGAATGTGAGTGTGAATGGTTGTTTGTCTTATGTGCCGTGTCGCCAAAAATAAACTGGGATAGGCTCCAGCATACCCTTGTGACCTTAACCCTCCTCTTGTATTAGGGCCAACACCGACCTGTTTTACATTTTAATGCATAAAAAGAATCACATAACAAATGTTTATTGCATCAAGGCTTTTTGACTTTGTCAGGAAATTCTATTTCAACAAAATAAAACCAAAAAAAAAAAATTTTACTATATTTTAAAATGGTCTGGTTGAAATTATGACCACTGTATTGTTAAGGTCGGTTTCGACCCGGTTATAATAATATGACTATAAAGCAATACTTTGAGCCAAAACTGAAATTGAAAAAGTGTACAATTAACAACTAGCTCCTCTTCTCATCATGTAAGCTTCAGGGGATTCTCATTTTGTTACTGAAAACAATTACTTTTTCTACCTTTTCTTGACATTAATATATATGGGTCAAAATTTACCCGAACACCATAGATCAAAGGTAGGGAACCTATGGCTCGGGAGCCAGGTAGGGCTCTTTTGATGACTGTATCTGGCTCTCAAGCATTTCTTACCACAATAAAAATGTATTTTTGCTAACATTTTAAAGTAAACATCACAGAAATGACTGTTAAAAATAATATTCAAAATCAACAACTTTCTTATGCATTTTAATTTGTCCATCTATATTCTACTGCAATACGGCCAACCATATCTATCTTTCCTGATGATATTTTCCAGGTCAAACACCAAAACTTGATTATTACTGGGTAATGCGGTAGTCTACCTCGGTCATTGAGATGTCAAAAAAACATATAAATGTAAACTTTCCTCCTTTAGTCAAATAGCTAAAGCTGCAGAACCAAGCCTTCTGGCAAAGATGGCCAAAATAATGAAATACGTCTACGGAGTATGGTGCAAAACTATGCAGCAGCAGAAGTTGTATTAATGGCAACAAGTATTTGATTTATTATTAGACACTGCGCTGCTCACGAAAGTGTGCTGGCCACACCCCATTGGCGTGGGGTAGTGTGCCTGGTCTACGTAATTAGAGCCCATTATCTAAAACTGTTGGTCTTACATAAAAATGCACATATTTTATTGTATTCAATGTTTAAAAAAATGTATATGGCTCTCACAGATACACATTTTAAAATATCTGGCCTTCATGGCTCTCTTCGCCAAAAAGGTTCCCGACCCCTGCCATAGTGATTAAAATTAGAAAATAAATAAAACTAATTGATTTAAGAGATATGTTCCATAGCCAGGATTAGCCAGGTAACAAAAGAACCTTCAATTTATTGATATGATTCTTTTGAGGTTCATTTTACCATTTTTGGAAATTGAAATCGAGGAGTATAGTGACAAAAAAAGGCCTACATGCCCACACCAAAAGTATTAAAACCAATATTTTCATGGATGAGGAAGCCTAAGAAGGTAACCAAGAGATGAGAAGCAAATTTGATGGTAACTTATTGTTTTTAGTGTATTTTATAGCTGATTCAATACATGGGTCAAAACCTACCCGTTAACATAAGAGATGATACCAGAAAGCTAACACAAGAGGAAGGTTAATGAGGATACGTGGTACTGAAAATGGATGGAGGATGGATGGGCCTACCCAGCCTAGGTTTTGCCTGTGTAGGCTACATTTAGAGGTGAAAACAATATGAAAACCAGAGAGCTTGAAAAACAAATCTGAGAGATGATTTCTTTTCATAGCCAATACAATGTCCCTAAGAAGTAACTCCATCCAATCTGCATTCAATCAAGCTGTAAATACCTCTCTAGTGTCACCTTTATCATCATCAAACCCAAATGTTTTCAGTCTACAGCACTGACCACACTGTTCAACTCCTTCTGTAGAGCATTGTAAATGATGGCTGATTGAGAATTGAATTGAGAAATGCAGTGTTACTCTTAAGCGCTTTAGAAAGCTTTTGAATTCACATTTCGGTTTAACATCCTTACATTCATTTTAAATAAAAGTCTGATTTAAATTGCATCAAAGCATGACATGTGAACAGTGACTGAAAATGAGACCATATTTTGCAAGCTCTTAAATGAAGTACTAAAACACGGTCATAGTGAAATGTGCCAGCACATGTGCGATACATTGCACGTGGCACAGCAGAGAGCGGACTGCTCCATTTAAAAACTACCCAAGGCGACATTTTCACCATCAAGAGGTTCACCCTGTTTGAGAAGAGAAATTGTTTTAAATAGCAGTGTAGGAGTATTGAAGCCATGATGGGAAACTGCTGGGAAGCAACAAACATTAGCCACCTATACATGGACCCAAATATTCCAATTGCATTCGGTTTAGTTGCTGCAACGGAAAGAATTGAACCTTTGTATACACCTCATTCCGAAAGAAAAGTGCCAATCCAAATGAACATATAATGGGATTCACGGATTGGAATATTCCTTTCCCCAATCCGATTGAGGTATCTTGCATAAGCTCACACAGAAAGTTGTCAGGGTGCCTTCTTCTTTGTCGTGTTTTTCTTCTTCTGTTGTTTATTGGCGGTTGGCAAGTAGCTTTCGTGTACATTATCGCCATCTGTGGAACAGAATCTAAACACTTCCAGTCCAGTTTTCTTAAAAAAGAAAATATATATCTATATAAAACATGTCCCGAGTTTAATTATAAAATAAAGATTGAATTTTATCTTTTCCTGACCAAATTTATCCCGGGTGCTTTCTTTCATATAAGACGTAATACGCAGCTTGAGATGTTCTTCAGTTTTAAAAATGGAGGCAAGCAATCAGCACTGGACTGCTGCGGAAAGTTTGTTTTTGATCCGAACTAATTTCAAGACTGGACGAAGGAAAAACTGGCAATACGGAATTATTCCAACAAGTGAAAGAAAAACTTTGGGAAGTCGGTATCATGTGATGTTGATGTTTACGTTTTACTGCTCATGCCCCATTGACTATTCTGTTTGATTATAGCGGCGCATGGAGACAAGTGATCGGAATATTCTTTTCCCTGGATACCATTGTTTTCTGAAAAGTCATTTGGAAAGATTCAATTCGGAAAGATAAAAACTCCTCATGTAAACGTGGCTACTGTTGAAGAGATGCACCAACTGCATTGGCACATTCATGTCTTGAATCAAAGACTGACATGATGAATTGGTTCATGTTATCAATCTAGGAGTCTGAGGGTGTATCGTGTCACCCGCAGCCTTTCTGAGAACGTCTGAGGACCGTTACTACAAGTCGTTTGGTCACGGACAAGGGTTGCATCCAGAAAAGGCATAAAGACTGCCCGGTTTTGATGGCCTTAGGATCTTATCTCTGTGGATGATTGTTTCATCAATCTGTGACCTTCAGTGTTTAATCTACCGATTCACAGCCGAGTGTGAAAAGCTTCTGAGGTGAGAATCAGCAGCTCCAAATTGGAGGCCGGTGGTCCTCAGTTGGAAAATGGTTGATTTTGAGTGTAGCCTCATCTCAGGTGGAAGACTTTAAGCAGCTCAAGATCTTGTTCATAAGTCAAAGAAAGATAGACTGTGAGATTGGAAGACAGATCAATGCGCCATCTGCAATAATGTGGTAACTGAACCGGAATGTCCTGGCGAAGAGAGAGCCGAGTCACGGGCAAACATCTGCATTCTCACTCTCACCTACGGTCGCAGATTTTGGCTAGTGATAGAGTAAGATCGTGGAAACAAGCAAACAGAGCAGAGCCGCCACTCCTCCACATCGAGAGGAGCCGGTTAAGGTTCCATTTTGGATGCCCAACCAGACGATGGACCACGGAGATGCTGGCGTGGCAACACCTTGTGTTGAGGTGGCCAATAACAAGAAGATCTGGTCATCCCAATGAGAGAAAGGAAGTGGATGGATGGATTATGCTCATATTGGCTACAGATTAACTAGTACATACCTATGACAAGAACAAGTATGTGTGTGTGTGTGTGTGTGTGTGTGTGTGCAGCGCTCACCTTTCTCTGTTAAACTTGAGTGAATGCAGGATAGCTGGTCGCCTCTGACGAAGATTCCATAAGTGTAACGTGTCATCAGCGCACGCTGTGACTAATGCTCCCTATCGGCAACAACGACAAAAAAAAAGACACTTCAGTGAAGAATCACATGAAATACCATAAATATAACATTCCAACAATGTGACAAGTAGGGATGCTTCAATCAAGGTTTTATTCTGACAATTCCGATAACAATCATCCCTGTTTTTATTTGTGTGAAAAAATTGTCGTACTATTTGACACAAACCTGAATTGAATTTGATAGATGTTTTGGGGTAATATGAATATACAGTAAAATAAATCAATTGTTCAAATTTTTTTTTGTTCAAGATAACAAAATTAATAAAATAAAACAATACAATATATATATCTTTATGACCGCAATTGGCTGGCGACCAATTCAGGATGTACCCCGCTTCTCGCCCTGAAGTTAGCTGGGATAGACTCCAGCATACCATCATAGTGAGGATAATCGGCATAGAAGATGGATGGATGGAATATCTTATATCTTATGTGTGTTTTGTGTCACAAAACCTGATAGTCAGTTGCCCAGCTATGATGTCATCAGCGATTGTCTGTAGTTCTTTTCAAACTAACACAGTTATGTCACAAGTTTCAAAAATGTCAACACAAAATTATTATTATTATTATTTTGCAGCCATGATCAAAAGAAAAGCAACAACTTGAGGGGAGAAACACCACTGAATTCAAGAAATAAGTCATGTCTTTGGCAACAAACATGTTTTCAAGGTAAAAGTAAACTTAAATGTTCGTCATAATTTATATATATTGTTAATTGTTTTCTACATAGTACTATATGTATTGGACTGTTGTGGTGAAAAGAGAGTTGAAAAGAGAGTCCTTTGAGAGGGTGGCTGGACACACCCAAATAAATAGGGTGACAAGACCACCACGTGTTCACATGGAGAGGAGCCAGGGTCATCCAGTCCGGATGCCTCCTGGACGCCTCCCTTGTGAGGTGTTCCAGGCATGCCCAGCCAGGAGGAGGCCCCGGGCACGCTGGAGGGATTATGTCTCACAGCTGGCCGGGGAATGTGTCAGTGTTCTACTGGTGGAACTGGAAGAGGTGTCCCACTTCCCGACTACTGCTGCCCCCACAACCAGGACTGGATAAACCGAATAATGGTATGGATGTAAAACTATCGTTGTAAAACTTTAAAAACATGTTTTGTGTTAACAGTTTGGGCTTTCTTAACTGGACTTACATTATTTCTCATGTGAGAATTTGTAAGTATGTTTTGGTTAGAGTTGGACCTTCTTGAACAAATTAATAGTGCTAACTGAGGTTCCACTATACAAATAGAACGTATGATTTAAACGTGGGTCAACAAGATTCCCAATAGCGATGTGTCGGTCATGAATGGACGGGTTAAAAGAACTAGTTCTTTTTTGTGAACGGAATGAACAAGTTCACCTCCCCTAAAATACCCGTACAGCCCTTTCAGTTGCTAATGCTTTTTTTTGATTGGTTGGAGCGTCAGTTCACCGTTCCTTTTGCAGGGTAGGGCTATCTGCGTGCTTGCCTGTCTTATCCTATCGTCATGCCTCGCTCTGTGAGTGGGTGGGGTTAGCTGAATGAACGGCCGAGACCGAGAGATTGACCGACACTGTCGGTAACCTCGTTCATCCGTTGACAAAAAAGAACTAGTTCTTTTGACCTGTTCGTTCATGACCAACACACCACTAGTCATCACGTGTTGTTGCGCTGTTGAGTCGGAACCAACGTGAGTGAACGGACTGACCCGACATAGCTGACCGGGTCTATGGACAGGGAGAGATCACATGCTAACGACCAATTGACCGAAATGAACAGATCGTTTTACTGAATGAACCGGAACGATCCGGTTTGCTCAAATGAACGGTTTTACCACAAATTCCCAAGCAGTGATAATCTTGTTTGAACATTTAGTGATGCTAATATTATAAACCATCACTGAAAGAGCAAAGTGACAAATCCCTGAAGAAAAATGTACGTTGCTCAACTCTCGTTCAAGGCATTAAACACATTGTGTTTACAATGAAATTCCCACAACAAACTCATTAGAAGGCTGTTATGATTTGAGCCCTGGGAAGAATTAGTTTTAGATTACAAATGTAATCTTGGTATTAAACAGCGTAAAGCAGTTTTTGTCTGTTATTAATTTCTAGGGTGTATTATCTGCTCACTCAACAGGCCACCACATTATCCGCATACATGTTTTAGAGCAATACCGAGGCTTATTATCAAGTTGATAAATGACTAGCCTGGCTTCTTTAGCTTCAGACCATGTCCTGCTGATTTGTATTTACCACAGTGGGAGTGGAGAAAAACCAACGAAAACTGCCAATAGGATAAGTGGAAAAATGGGGTGAGAAAATCCACAGCGGATAGCAAGCAGAGGGAGTGAAAGACATGATGTGGCAGTCAGCTATGCAATTTGATGATGGTATAATCATCCACCAAAACACAGAAAATGACATTGATCAGAACCAGGACTCGACAACAATGACCAAATAATGATTATTTATAAGGGGTGTTTTTTTTTTTGTTCAAATAACACACTGGATAATGTCTGCTGTATATCTACAAAAGGTTAAAACAAAAAGAGGAACAGATGATTTGCTCACCTCTGGCACAAAGTAAAGATTTTTCTGTATTTAATTTAGTTTTACCTCTGCTAGGCCCTGCTCAAAGCTCAAGACATATTGCTTCCATTTATCTCCTGTGCTCCCACGAGTGCTCCCCCGTGCATTCGTGTTTACGCCTTGGATAAATTTCACCAACTTTGGACCCTTTAACACAATACAGGTGGTCCTCGGGTCACAAATGCGTTCTGTGTTCCTAAACTGTGATGGAAGTTGAGTTTTGAAAAAGTGACCGGTATTTATTTATTTTTTAACAATGTCTATATTAATTTCCATAGTGATGGCTTTTGTTTTCATTGACACACTGCATGGTGGAGTCCATAAAGTAAACATAAGCAATGCAGGCACATACTCCTGGACTTCATCCACCCAGCATGAGGCTGCTGTGTGTATTCTTCTTCAATACTTACTAATTTATGGGAACACAAGTTTAAGCACAAAACATCATAACACGGAATAGCAACCACAATTATTAACTCATATTTTTTAAAAACCATGATAGAGTGAAGCCACAAAATTTGAGGCGCAAAGTAGCGAAGGATTGTTTGGACTCCCCCTTGTAAAGCGCACTCCTTTCCTGTGTATGTGATGACCACACCCACTTCTTCTTTCGCTGTGGAACACAAACGTACACAAAATGGTTGCGGGGATTCATCGCAGAAGTAGACGCAAGCGTCACATACACAAGAATGGCAACGGCATTTTAGTGATGCAAATATGTTACTCTTTTGAACGCATATTGTTTTGAGAAGGAAAACTCCTTACTTGTGAAAAGAAGGCGAGTAGGCATTTTTATAACGTCAAAAAACACCAGAACTATCCCTTTAAAGATTAAGTGTGATCCAACACATGAAACATCATTAACCCTTGGTTGAAAAAATTGGATATGATGACTCAGCTTCTGCTTGTTCTCATTGATTCTATTGCCAGGCGTGCAGTCTAATATGCTGTAGTCTCCCTTAAGTATTTCTGGTACAGATTATTAATGAACCGGTGTCTTGTTTTCTTCCATCTTATAATAACAGCTATGTAAATGCACCACGTAGTCAGCAGCCCACTGTGGCTTGCACACTCTCATGCAAAACAAAGTCATCTTTGTGGCTTACAGATTAGCATATGCTTTGGTGCAAGAGGATAATGGACCATTGCAAAACAACATCTTGTGCTTTATTTTGGGATGACAACTGTTGTTCTACTCCAAATCCCTTTTAGAAAGCCAAGCAGGTATCACAAATCAAATCAAACAATTAAGCAAGCTAAATCAATCTCTAAAATAAATACTTCTCATCAAAGTTTTACTTCAAATTAGCTGGCATTATAATGTAATCTGCGGTTGATCTGGTTAGCCTATATAAAACGTATTAATGATACTAAATAGCACAATGCACTCCAAAGGCTAATGCTTTATGTGTTACATGGGCTCTTATTCTGCAAGATTGTGAGCAGTTTCTGTCTTGCTAAATAATGACATTTCATTTTGTAATATACATGTAAGCTAGATGAAGCCATTACAGTAGAAATTGGGTGTTAGTGCGAAAAAGAAATATAGAACGTTGAAATAGCCGAGAAATGTGTTCAAATCTATTCAACGCCTGAGCATCACACCTTCAGGTTGGGAGGTGACGGCTCTATGACGGCTCTATCCACACCACTGTGCACATAATAAGTAGAGTGTTGCATGTGATAAACTAAATATAACATGAATTTTGATGATAAAAAGTCATGGGTTTGAATCTCCGCTTGGGCATCTCATGTTCTCCCCATGCATGCGTGGGTTTTCTACTCCCACATTCCAAAAACATGCTAGGTTAATTCCAAATTGCCCGTAGGTATGAATGTGAGCGTTTGTTTACATGTGCCCTGCGATTGGCTGGCAACCACTTCGGTGTGTACCCCACCAGCTGGGATTGGCTCCAGCATACCCCGCAACCCTCATGACGATAAGAGGCATAGAAACTGAATGGGTATGAAGCCATTTGTTTTCAATGGTATAAATGTCACGGGAAAGTACTGATTTTATTTAGAAAATTCCTGATAAATTGCTTACATGTCCTGAATGAGTCAAAAATGTTGAAGTTGGAATTGTTTACTTTAAAGTAGTTAGTGTATATAAAAACAGCAAAATGTCAAACATCGGAATGTCAAACTGGAGAATGATTGACGAAACAATTACTGAGGATCGAACTAAAAACCATTGGTTAGGGAGGCCAGTTTACCACCTGAGCCATGTCACCTTGTTAGTCATGCAAAATCATCAGTAGGTGGCACCATTTATTTTTATTTATTTGTTTTTAGAAGACTGAAAACGTCGGAATTTGAAATGCTACAAAATAAAAATGCAGACGAAATATTGATGATTGAACCAGCAACACGTTGGGTTGGGAAACAACCACTCTACCTATCTCTACCATGTCACCCCGTGGAATAATTTGAGTGTTAAAAATATAAAATAACCACCCAGCAATAGAGGGTACAAATAAATTGCCCATTCATTTTTAATCATGCAACAGGATGTTCCAAGCATTCTTATTTCAAGGCAAATGATCCATCAATTTGTCAGTAAAAACATAATAATGAATGCCATGGGCAATTATTCATATTTTTATTCATATATTCTGAGGGCAGCCATAACTGCGATGTGACCCTCAATGAAAACAACTTTGACACCCCTGCTCAAGCAGGACAGAGGCTACAGCTATGAAAAAAAAAAATTTATGAAAAAGCAAATGAAGAAATCTCGGTATCCTAAACGTCGACGACCTCCACCAAACCTCAGCAGCCACCTCTTCCACTTCCAGATGTATAATTCAATAAGTAAATAATACATTCAGAAGAGGCAAATACAGAAATAATGAGTGTAATAATATCCTGCTCAACACAATGTCTGATAATGAATGTTTTTCCTGACGGACAAGAACAAGAGAAAGAAAAGGCATGCTGGAATGTTTATATGACAATGTCATGATTCATGCCCTCATCATTCAAAAGCACTGTGATCGTAGATTACGTTCATACATCAAATGCAGCTACCACCAAAACCACAGCCGTTACAAAGTAATCCTGTGATAACATCATCTGTTTTACCTCATTGATCAGGAACTGAAGTTGAAGAACAGCAGCACCACTCTCATGCTGACAGAAGCAGTCCACCCCGGGTCGTCCCAATCTGATGACATCACAGAGTCAAGGATGTATTGAAACATTTCCAAGAAGTACATGAGTTCAGCAAAACTTTTGTTTGGGCACTCATCTTTCATGAGCAGAACGTTTTTTAGTGTACAGTCCTCCCTCGTCTCCTATCCATTTATCGTTTATTCTGTTCTAAAACTGACAGTGAAAAGTATTTTTTTAGTCTCAAACAAGCGGCCCGCGGGCCAAATGTGGCACGCAGGACACTAGTTTGAGGCCCCCGCCTTGATATGAAAATTTAATGTTAGTGCGCGCAAGTTTGATATGGATGCTGTATGGTATCATGTACCCAGAAAAAAATTATTATGATTAATGTTCATGTTAAAGGTTAAATAACTGTTAATAGTTATTCTCCCTATCCGTGTGGAAGTGGTAAGTTTTTGGCTATTTACGTTTAAAGGAAATAACTTGAAGGCTACCGTTTAGGTCGCTAGCTCTCTCGTTTGCGAGTTAGCATGTGTCTCAAGACCCTGCAGTTGCGCAATATGTTGTAAATAAAAAGAGTATAAATGTGACTATAGTCGTGTTTTGTCATGTCTACAGGGCTCTAATAATGCTTTGTTCATTTTAATCTGAAAAAATAATTTGTCTACCCACCAACTATATGTGGTTTCTTAAGTTTTTATTATTTGCTGTTTTATTATTATTATTATTATTATTAATTTCTCTGAGTTATTGTTCACAGGCTACACAGCAGGGTAGTGGTTAGAGCGCAGGCCTCACAGCCAGGAGATCCAAGTTCAACACCATAGTCCATAGGTATGAATGTGAATGGTTGTTTGTCTTTATGTGCCCTGTGATTGGCTGGCCACCAGTCCAGGGTGTACCCCGCTTCTCGCCCCAACACCGCTGGGATAGGCTCCAGCACCCCTATGACCCACGTGAGGATAAGTGGTAGAAAATGAATGAATGAATATGAGAAGAGCACTTCTCTTTGGTTGAGATAATCCCTGTCTCTCGCAGGTTTGGCATGTCAAGATTCAGACTAGACTGCACAAGTACGTATGCCTTAGGCTGGCCATAATAAAAGGCCACTCCCAAATGTGCGCTTTCAGTATATCATATAAAGTTGGTCCACTGTCTAATCCTGTTCCAAAAGATGACCGCAAAAGTAGAAAAAATGTACAGTGATGTTTGATGATTGCTCCTCTTGTACCACCTCTGGGCACTCACGGTTGGGGGGGGCATCCGTGCAAGCGAGGCAAGGAAGAAACAAAACCCCCACAGATCCGACTGACTGCCTCTCTGATTCAGGTAAACAGTGTTCAGTCTTTGAGTCTAATTCAAATTACTTTTCCATGTTCGTGTTCAAGCAAAAGTCATTCATCAGATGTTGTCTACTGTGTAAATATCAAAGACTATGGAGTAAGCATAAATAAAAAAGTTACCTAAAAACATGTTGTTGTGCATAAAAATGATAAGAGAAAGTTATATACAGTATATACACATGAACAGTGCAGGAGAACAATGTTTGGCCACATTCCAGTAAAGTTGATGAACTTTCCAACCTTTACTTGGTTTGAAATCCTCTATTGACAAACGCGAATGCCATCACTGCAGAGTGCAAGGTCCTCTACACAGTCCACAGCTCCAAGGTAGATTCAACTTCTACACAGTAATACCAAGGGCAATAACAACCACAATAGCAGTCAGAACATTGCCAAGGTTAAACTATTAATAAAAGATGAAAAGTGCCGTTGTTGTGTTTGCTTGTCCGACCATACCGTGGCTAGCATCGGTGGTGCAGTCTGACAAGAACCAAAGCAGGAGACGGCAATTAATAGTCGCACAAAGACAGTGACAAACAACAACAAAAAGAAAATCTGCAGTACACAGATAATAAATATAATTATGATTGACGAGTGTTCAATAAACCTATCCATGTTGTGCACCACTTAGGTTTGCGGGTAAGCTGGAGCCTACACCAGTTGCAAGAGACGGAGTACACTTTGGATTGGTTATTACTCGGGGTGTCAGAAGATCTTGTGAAATCAAAACATAACAAGATTTATTGCATGTGGTCTATAGTTAAATCGTTCTTAATCGCAATTAATCAGTAACCACGGATACATGGACCCAAATATTCCAATTGCATTCGGTTTATTTGCTCCAATGGAAAGAATTGAACCTTTGTCTTCACCTCATTCCGAAAGAAAGTGCCAATCTGAATGCACATATAATGGGATTCCCAGGGGTGGAATATTCCTTTCCCCAATCCGATTAGGGTACCTTGTACCCGCTCAAACGGAAAGTTGTCAGGGTGCCTTCTTCTTCGTCGTGTTTTTCTTCTTCTGTTGTTTATTGGCGGTTGGCAAGCAGCTTTCGTGTGCATTACCGCCATCTGTGGAAAAGAATCTAAACCCTACTATATTTTATTCACAGGTCCAGTTTTTATTAAAAAAAAAAGAAAAATAGAAAAACTTGGGGAAGTCGGTATCACGTGATGTTGATGTTTACGTTTTACTGTGAATCCCCCATTGACTATTCTGATTGATTATAATGGCGCATGTAGACAAGAGATTGGAATATTCCTTTCCATGGATACCATTGTTTTTGGAAAAGTCATTTGGAAAGATTCCATTCGGAAAGAGAAAAACTCCTCATGTAAACGTGGCTACTGGTAAGTTTTTATCGATAGTGACATCGATCGTTCCTGTTGGCCCAGTCTGATGCATTGACCGATGAAACATCCCAAGTTTGTTTGTTTTTCTAAAGTTTGCTGCGACAAAAGTCAATCCATCCATTTTCTATACTGCTTACCCTCCAACAGCAACTTAAACCTGGATGACTTCACTGTGAAGCAAATGTGCTTAGTGTCCAGTAAACAACTTAAAAATTATGTACATAAACAGGAGGTACACACCACAACAGGAAAGACGAAGTTAAGAGAACATAAAACAAGCAAACACCATGCCTGGTGTTGTGAGCGTGCGTGTATGCCAGAAGTAGCTGTAGCCCTGTGGTGGCTGCTTTGCCTTCCCCTTCTTCCTTCAAAGTCTGATTCCTCTCCACCTCACTTGGCATGAAAGCTACCCACGACATCATGCAAACAGCTCAGGGCAAGGTGATTGTGTAACATTTATGAGCCACAATCACATATCTGCACTGTTATTTTGAGAACAAAACGTGTAAAGCCGTAATGAATTGGAACATGAGTAACCGGAGAGAGCAGGAGAACCCAGTCACTACGACAAATTAGGATTAGACGTATGTTGAAATATTTGGCTATATGAATAGCTGCATGTTTATCCACATGGCTGAAGGTTTTTGTTATTATTGTTCATCATGTTCATCATCTCCACCCTCGGCCATCTCTGTGTGGAGTTTGCATGTTCTCCCCGTGCATGCGTGGGTTTTCTCCGGGTACTCCGGTTTCCTCCCACATTCCAAAAACATGCTAGGTTAATTGGTGACTCCAAATTGTCCATAGGTATGAATGTGAGTGTGAATGGTTGTTTGTCTATATGTGCCCTGTGATTGGCTGGCGACCAGTCCAGGGTGTACCCCGCCTCTCGCCCAAAGACAGCTGGGATAGGCTCCAGCACCCCCTGCAACCCTCGTGTCGAAAGCGAATGAATGAATGAATGAATGTTCATCATCATGTGTGTGTTACATTAACACATTAACCACCCACCCACACACATATAATGATGATTAAAAGATTCCCTGGTCGGTATGTGTCTATAGTGTCCCAACTCTAAAACAACCATTATTCATTTGTCATAAAAATTTGAATTACCAATGTTTGGATGTTTTGTAGGCTGCATGCCGGACGAGCGCTTAGCACACAGGCCTCACGGCTAAGAGAACCAATTCCATTCTCGGCCATCTATGCATGTTCTCCCCGTGCATGCGTGGGTTTTCTCCGGGTACTCCGGTTTCCTCCCACATTCCAAAAACATGCTATGTTAATTGGCAACTCCAAATTGTCCATAGGTATGAATGTGAGTGTGAATGGTTGTTTGTCTATATGTGCCTTGTGATTGGTTCCAGCACCCCCACAACCCTCATGAGGGTAAGCAGTAAAAAATGAATGAATGAATGAATGCTTTGTTTGTTTGTTTTTGGGCACTTGATGCTCAGGAAAATTGACAAATTTGTGAACTGTTATTTTCCCCCTGATTTCAGAGTTGTCACAGAGATCTTTTGATCAGCATACTGATTTTGGCTTGAGCACTTTATATTCCAGATGCCCTTCCTAACGAATACCAATGATGCTTAATAGAGGAGATTCAAACCCAGGGCGTTTGCTCCAAAGTCCACAATGCTAACCACTACACCAGAGCTCTGTTAACCACACTGTTTGTCCATACGATAACCAAGATAATTCATTTCATTCATTCATTTTCTGCCGCTTATCCTCACGAGGGTTGCGGGGGTGCTGGAGCCTATCCCAGCTGCCAGGCGAGAGGGGGGTACACCCCAGCCAATCAAAGGGCACATATAGACAAACAACCATTCACACTCACATTCATACCTATGGACAATTTGGAGTCACCAATTAATCTAGCATGTTTTTGGAATGTGGGAGGAAACCGGAGTACCCGGAGAAAACCCACGCATGCACGGGGAGAACATGCAAACTCCACACAGAGATGGCCGAGGGTGGAATTGAACCCTGGTCTCCTAGCTGTGAGGTCTGAGCACTAACCAATCGTCCGCCATGCAGCCAACAGAGACTATTTATTTATTTATTTATTTATGATATTATATTTATTAGATATAAACATATTTGTGGCAATATTTTTCAGCACATTCTTATTCTGAGACCTTGGTTATCATTCAAACCTAGACACTTGTAACATTATTTGGGTCCTCAGACAACTTCAGAAACTAGACCTGGAATGTACAGAACTACTGCATCGTAAACTGCACTATCAAGCATCTGCATCCATGGGAGCGCTCTTATACTGAAAGTCAACGCTTCCTGTACCTGTACCATAGGGCCCTAAATTTGGATTGGGCGGTATTTGGCTTTTGTCAAATGTTATGTCTGTAATAAAAACTGATGCTAGTGGGATTGATGACATGTTTTTTCAATAATAAGGATTGCTTGAAACAAATTAAGACATTCTGAGACTACTTACACCCATCTTGCAAAAACCCAAAATGGCTCATTCTACCTGGTAGGATTCACAAATGGTAACATTTGCTTCAATGTTTTGGTGTCACAAACATGGGGGCCCTTCAGGAGACTTTTGTATGGGGCCCAGAATTTGGTGCTATGCCGCTGGGTGCAGCCAGCAGAGAAAGACTGCAGTAGGGGAAGTGAACAGAGAGCTTTACGGAAAACCTGCTGAGTGTGTTAAATCTTTACCCTTGGGCATGGACACTTTTTTTTAACACCTCCTACAGGTTGCAGCATTACTCTCCTCTCCTGCCAACCCCAAAATGACTTGTGCAGAGCCGTACCATATCTTTTTATTGCTTAAATGTTAGTTTTGCTGTGTCATAAGTGTGGCGTGGTTTGTAGACTTCCTATGTAATTTAAGTGTGTAAGGCCTTTGTACAAACTATAGAAGAACACAAGGTGGTGTGAAAAAGTGTTTAGCCCCTTCCTGATTTCTTTTTTTTTACTCATTGCAAGTTATTGCAAACACCTGATTGCAGTTGTTGCTGCTAAGGGTGGCCCAACCAGTTACTAGGTTTCACTTTTTCACACAGGGCCATGTAGATTTTTTTTCATTTTTTTTTACTCATTGCAAGTTATTGCAAACACCTGATTGCAGTTGTTGCTGCTAAGGGTGGCCCAAGCAGTTACTAGGTTTCACTTTTTCACACAGGGCCATGTAGATTTTTTTTCTTTTTTTTTTTTACTCATTGCAAGTTATTGCAAACACCTGATTGCAGTTGTTGCTGCTAAGGGTGGCCCAACCAGTTACTAGGTTTCACTTTTTCACACAGGGCCATGTAGATTTCTTTCCTTTTTTTTGACTCATTGCAAGTTATTGCAAACACCTGATTGCAGTTGTTGCTGCTAAGGGTGGCCCAAGCAGTTACTAGGTTTCACTTTTTCACACAGGGCCATGTAGATTTTTTTTCTTTTTTTTTTTACTCATTGCAAGTTATTGCAAACACCTGATTGCAGTTGTTGCTGCTAAGGGTGGCCCAACCAGTTACTAGGTTTCACTTTTTCACACAGGGCCATGTAGATTTTTTTCATTATTTTGTTTGACTCATTGCAAGTTATTGCAAACACCTGATTGCAGTTGTTGCTGCTAAGGGTGGCCCAACCAGTTACTAGGTTTCACTTTTTCACACAGGGCCATGTAGATTTTTTTCATTATTTTGTTTGACTCATTGCAAGTTATTGCAAACACCTGATTGCAGTTGCTGCTGCTAAGGGTGGCCCAACCAGTTACTAGGTTTCACTTTTTCACACAGGGCCATGTAGATTTTTTTCTTTTTTTTGACTCATTGCAAGTTATTGCAAACACCTGATTGCAGTTGTTGCTGCTAAGGGTGGCCCAACCAGTTACTAGGTTTCACTTTTTCACACAGGGCCATGTAGATTTTTTTCATTATTTTGTTTGACTCATTGCAAGTTATTGCAAACACCTGATTGCAGTTGTTGCTGCTAAGGGTGGCCCAACCAGTTACTAGGTTTCACTTTTTCACACAGGGCCATGTAGATTTTTTTCTTTTTTTTGACTCATTGCAAGTTATTGCAAACACCTGATTGCAGCTGTTGCTGCTAAGGGTGGCCCAACCAGTTACTAGGTTTCACTTTTTCACACAGGGTCATGTATATTTTTTCTTTTTTTTTTTTACTCATTGCAAGTTATTGCAAACACCTGATTGCAGTTGTTGCTACTAAGGGTGGCCCAACCAGTTACTAGGTTTCACTTTTTCACACAGGGTCATGTAGATTTTTTTTCTTTTTTTTTACTCATTGCAAGTTATTGCAAACACCTGATTGCAGTTGTTGCTGCTAAGGGTGGCCGAACCAGTTACTAGGTTTCACTTTTTTACACAGGGCCATGTAGATTTTTTTCATCCCTTAACAATAAAAGATTTCATTTAAAAATAGCATTTTGTGTTCAATGTACACGTGTGACATGGATTACAACCAACATTATAGAGGAAGCTATGTTTAAAGTAGTGCTTCAATGTTTGTAATCCAATTAATCTCAGGATTGCTGTGGATTAGTTTGAATTAATCATGATTAAAGATCTATCTATATGATCATGATCAAATTGTTGGCAATTTGTTCGAGGTAGATTTACTAAGGCACCAACGTTCCATTAGAGGGTTTGTTGCAAGTGCTGGCAGAATCCATTGTGAGTTTTTGTGTACTCGTATTTCCCATGGAGACGGCCAACATGCTGTTCAGCATCTCGCATACTGAGTTGTTTGGTTCTGCAGCCTGTCACTACCAGTTAACTGCTCATTTGCTCTATTTGGAACACTAGTCAGACAAACTTACCAAAACTTGTTTTGGAGGATTTTGAGTCATGGATTTTTGACAGACCTTTTTTACAAGTGATATTCATAAGACATAAACATGAGAACCTGACTGCATATGACTGATCCATCACTGACCGTCACTTAAAGATAGAACAAGCAATGAACTATATGTGCATGATAGAAGGGCTTAAAAGGAAGTGGACGGCAGCAGATTGAAATCATTTTAATGTCAGTCTGCATCACTCTCCTGCTGACAGGCCTGCATCGCATTCAAAATCACATCACACTCGGGGCCACATCAAAACAACCGAGACACTGCCAGAACACAAAGCTGATGTGAAGGTGAACCGCTTACATCCATACACAAGACATGCAGACATGCCACAACTGTTGATTACTGCAGCTGCATTGTGGTAGCATATGCTTTCATTCATTCATTTGCTGGAGCCTACCCCAGTTGTCTTCGGGCGAGAGGCGGGGTACACCCTGGACTGGTGGTCAGCCAATCACAGGGCACATATAGACAAACAACCATTCACACTCACATTCATACCTATGGACAATTTAGAGTGGCCAATTAACCTAGCATGTTTTTGGAATGTGGGAGGAAACCGGAGTACCCGGAGAAAATCCATGCACGGGAAGAACATGCAAACTCCACACAGAGATGGCCGAGGATGGGATCCCCTCTGCCCCCATTTGCTTTCCTTATCAAGCAAAACTATGGATGCTCGGACACTGATCGGTATCGGACCATATCAGTTAAAATGGACGGTATCGATATCGGCCCATACTTGCTTTCCGCCGATCAGCTCCACCCCCGCTGCAGCATCAAGACCAAGCATGTCTGCCATGTGTGGGATTTCCCGTCTTTGTGAGAGTGATATACGCAAGTTTTGCACTTAAGTGTCTGAATGGGGTGGTGCTTTGAAAAGCTTTGGATTGAGCGGCATTTGGGGCAGAACACTTTTTTTTTACGCTCGCCATGTGATCCTCTGTTAGGTAGTGATCCCAACCCAATGTATTTGCAAGTGTGGGCAAAATTTGAGGATGATTACCACCTCAGTACAGATTTTGATGTACTCAGATGTACTCAGTACATGCATCTATTTTCTAACGCCACTTATAGGGGTCATGAGTATGCTGGAACCTACCAGCTGTCTTCAGTCGAGAAGCAAAGTACAACCCTGGACTGGTTGCCTTATATCGACAAACAATCATTCACACTCACATTCCCCGATCAACCAATACGTTTTTGGAATTTGACAAGAAACTGGGGTTACCAGAGAAAACTCACACACGCACAAGGAGATGCAAGTGGAGAATCAAACACAGGTCTTCCCGATCTTCTGACGGTGTGGTCTACATGCTAACCGCCCCTCCACTGTGCGGCCTGCCTGGCTTGAAATGAGATATGAAAATAAATGTTCTAAAAATGAGTAGCTCTAAGCTGTTTTCATTTGGTGAAAGTAGCTCTCCCAAGTGACCCCTACAATTATATTTACACTGCATGTGTGATTGGTATCCTTGTAACAGGGTTATAATGTTATTGTCAATATTGGATATATGTTCATGTTATAATTACACAAATTTCTGTTTAATTTAAGAAATACCTGATGTGTTTGTGTTGTCATGTTGATGTGGAACGCTAAGAACGTCACCGTGTACCCCCTACTGCTCCTAATTAGTGTGTACATAAGTTTTGGCCACTCCTTCCTACTTTCCTTTTATTCGTGATCTCTATGTGAGAGGTAGACGTGTGTATGTCTTAACAAATGTCTTTAGTTTTAAAATGTATTTCTCATTTTCTCTTGTGTTGTATGTAATCTGTGTATGGGCAATTCGAGCAAATTTTGACAGCAACGTATTTGTTGTACTCCATCAGGTATGCTGTTTTTGTTTCACTTTGTATAACGGCCCTTTTATTAGCGATCTCTATGTGAGAGGGGCACGTTATTCGTTATTCGCCACATTTTGACTGCAACATTTGTTATACTCCATCATCCGAGAGTAAAGTGCAGCAACTGCGGCAACCCTGTGTCTGTCGTCACTCTTCGATTACAACGCAGAGAGTCAAACACCACCGATTACATTGGTATCGGTATCATAAAATGCTGATTGTAACATCCCTAAACAAAAACAAAAAATACTATTTCCATTCATTCATTCATTTTCTACCGCTTTTTCCTCACAAGGGTCGCAGGGGTGCTGGAGCCTATCCCAGCTGTCTTCGGGCAGGAGGCGGGGTACACCCTGGACTGGTCGCCAGCCAATCACAGGGCACATATAGACAAACAACCATTCACACTCACATTCATACCTATGGACAGTTTGGAGTCGCTAATTAACCTAGCATGTTTTTGGAATGTGGGAGGAAACCGGAGTACCCGGAGAAAACCCACGCATGCACGGGGAGAACATGCAAACTCCACACAGAGATGGCCGAGGATGGGATTGAACCCTCGTCTCCTAGCTGTGAGGTCACTATTTCCATAAGGATACTGTTAAATGGGAGTCTCTGAAAGGCACTTGTTTTAGTGATGGAACTGTCGCAATCATTCACAATCCTTAAGTGAAACATGAACACATATTTATTTCCCTTTTCTGTGCAATATAACAATGGTTACAATGGAACGCATCCCATAATCAATTCCCAGTTCCACATGTCAAAAAGTAGTAGGAAGAAGCAAAGCTTATTGAATCTTACCCCGCATCTGTTACTTTGACAAATTGTTACTGTTACATTTGTTCACTTCCTGTTTTCCTGGTATGTTTTTTTTAACACATACAGAAATATAAGGTGATGTAACCACATGGTGATTTCTTTACGACCGTAACAATAATGATCATAGATATAACCATCAAAATGGTGATATTTAATATAAATATATTAGTAGATTTAATATATTTAACAAAATAAACACAACATGACTGTTCTTTTTTGTATTTTGCAAACATCAACTGCTTGTGTTGTTTCTTGAATTTGTTCAAGCACCAACAAAGACAATTGACAGTGGTGGGATAAAGAGACACTACGTATCCCACACACTTGTTTGTGGATTAAGTACTCAGGTAAGCATTACAAACATCTCCAGCTTGGTGCTGTAGACATGCTCTAATCTGCATATTTGGAGCATCACAAACACCGCCAAAAGCCTTTACAGTGTAGACTCATTTGTGCTGTTGATTTATTATACCAGCGGAACATATAATAGGGTACTGTCTGTCAATGTTCTGGGTTTGCGGCCGAGCCATCTGGCCACTCTTTTGTAATCTGAATGTTCGCTTTATTCCGCATGCCTGATAATGAGTCATACACTCCAACAGGCTTCTTTACAGTCATCTGGCTATTTCCAACTGGTCACTACTTTACTCACCTTACTGTTTGCTCTGCTAAAGGTCACCATTCCCAACTACAAATACCGTTAATAGTTGAAAAATTGCAAGAATGTTACACTGTTGGATCAAAGTTGTTTCAAAATGCAAAAATAAGTCATGGGAATGAGACAAAGTAAACTTTCAAGTCGGCAATTTATTGGAAGCAAGAAGTGAAAAGGCAGTGAAATAGCCTGATCAAAAGTTTTAACATCACAGCCTTTAAAGGTCAAAATTAGGGCAAAAATGTGGATTGAATGCCACATTCAGATACTTGAGGGCAAAGCATTATCTCTTTGAACGTGGTTGAATTGTTAAGTGCATAAGCAAGGCCTAGCTTGCCGCACTATTGCTGCTGAGGATGGACTCGTAAAATTCTAAAAAAAAAAAAAAAACTCCTTAAGGCGGCGGTGGTGGTCTAGTGGTTAGCGCACAGACCTCACAGCTAGGAGACCAGGGTTCAATTCCACTTTCGGCCATCTCTGTGTGGAGTTTGCATGTTCTCCCCGTGCATGCGTGGGTTTTCTCCGGGTACTCCGGTTTCCTCCCACATTCCAAAAACATGCTAGGTTAATTGGCGACTCCAAACTGTCCATAGGTATGAATGTGAGTGTGAATGGTTGTTTGTCTATATGTGCCCTGTGATTGACCGGCCACCAGTCCAGGGTGTACCCCGCCTCTCGCCCAAAGACAGCTGGGTGAGGAAAAAGCGGTAGAAAATGAATGAATGAATGAACTCCTGAGGGTTATGGAACAAAAAAGTCAAGCGGTGGACCCCAAAAAATGTCACTGGATCTACTGTCCATCAAGACATGGGACACTCCTCGGCCGAAATGAAGGTTGTTATTGTTGGCAAATACAGTCCAATAACCACCAGACGACATCAGCGAGAAGTAGAGTTTTAGGAACAAAAGAAGTCTTCAAAGGTCTCCTTCAACACCACAAAATCAAAATCTACTTGGCCAGTCTGAGATATGGCTTTTTCTTGGCAATCCTGCCATGAAGTCCAGCATCCTGAAGTGGTCGCTTCACTGTTGACACTACTGACACTGGTGTTTGACGGCTACTATTTAGTGCAGCTGCCAGGTGACGACCTGTGAGGCGTCTTTGTCTTAAACTACACACTCTCAGATATTTGTCTTCTTGGACTGTTGTGCATCGTTTTTCTGTCCTTGTTAGACCCAGTTTGTGCTGCTCTCTGAAGGGAGTAGTTAACAGCATGAGATTTTTTAGATGGGTGCATCGTTTTTCTGTCCTTGTTAGACCCAGTTTGTGCTGCTCTCTGAAGGGAGTAGTTAACAGCATGGTAAGAGATTTTTTAGATGGGTTTTCTAATAATCTATTAGCCTTATAAAATGATGAACTTGGATTAGCAGCCATACCAGGAGATTGATACAGAGGAATGACAGTTGTTGATAGTAGGCCTCTATGCAAAAATGTACATCCTTCTTTGAAAATCATCTGATTCATTTCAATTGTTTGTGAAATGGAAAAAAATGTTTGTGAAATGCATGAAAATGTTTTTCTTTGGAAAACAAAGAAATTTGCAAGTGATCGCTTTTACGAGGTAGTGTATATTGTATACTTTGGAGCTTGTTCGGTGTTTGATCAAAGCATGAAATTGTGAAGACTCACATGACAGCAATTTAATAGTGGATTGAATCCCAGCACGAGTTCCAAGTCCCCCCCCCCCCCCCACATGAAAACTATCATCTGTAGGAATAGCAATTATTTCCACCCACACCCCTTTTTAATAGTTTTTTGCACATCTTTGCTTGAGTGCGTGCATGTACTATGTGCGACGCTTATGATAACTATTTTGTGTGTGTTTAATAATAGTGGTAAGGCAGCGCAGAGGAGGTCGGGCAATTTAGATTTGAGTATCATCACGAAGCAGCGTGGATGTGGAAAAAAGGAGGGGTCGGGGAATGAGGATGCAGATGCGTGATTACAGTCTCATACCTGTCACCTACAACATTTTGGCCTTCATTCTCATTCTCGACCTCCCATTTTTAATACTTTTTTGTATTTTAGCTTTTATGAAAAAGTACACATACAGTGAAGAAAATAAGTATTTGAACACCCTGCTATTTTGCTATTTCTCCCACTTAGAAATCATGGAGGGGTCTGAAATTTTCATCGTAGGTGCATGTCCACTGTGAGAGAGATAAACTAAAAAGAAAAATCCAGAAATCACAATGCATGATTTTTTAACAATTTATTTGTGTGATACAGCTGCAAATAAGTATTTGAACACCTAAGAAAATGAATGTTAATATTTGGTACAGTAGCCTTTGTTTGCTATTACAGAGGTCAAACGTTTCCTGTAGTTTTTCACCAGGTTTGCACACACTGCAGGAGGGATCTTGGCCCACTCCTCCACACAGATCTTCTCTAGATCAGTCAGGTTTCTGGGCTGTCGCTGAGAAACACGGAGTTTGAGCTCCCTCCAAAGATTTTCGATTGGGTTCAGGTCTGGAGACTGGCTGGGCCATGCTAGAACCTTGATATGCTTCTTACGGAGCCACTCCTTGGTTTTCCTGGCTGTGTGCTTCGGGTCGTTGTCGTGTTGGAAGACCCAGCCACGACCCATCTTCAATGCTCTGACAGAGGGAAGGAGGTTGTTCCCCAAAATCTCACAATACACGGCCCCAGTCATCCTCTCTTTAATGCAGTGCACTCGTCCTGTCCCATGTGCAGAAAAACACCCCCAAAGCATGATGCTACCACCCCCATGCTTCACAGTAGGGATGGTGTTCTTCGGATTGTACTCTTCATTCTTCTTCCTCCAAACACGCTTATTGGAATTATGACCAAAAAGTTCTATTTTGGTCTCATCTGACCATAAAACTTTCTCCCATGACTCCTCTGTATCATCCAAATGGTCATATGCAAACTTAAGACGGGCCTTGACATGTGCTGGTTTAAGCAGGGGAACCTTTCGTGCCATGCATGATTTCACATCATGACGTCTTAGTGTATTACCTACAGTAACCTTGGAAACGGTGGTCCCAGCTCTTTTCAGGTCATTGACCAAGTCCTGTCGTGTAGTTCTGGGCTGATTCCTCACCTTTCTTAGAATCATTGAGACCCCACGAGGTGATATCTTGCATGGGGCTCCACTCCGATTGAGATTGACCGTCATGTTTAGCTTCTTCCATTTTCTAATGATAGCTCCAACAGTGGACCTTTTTTCACCAAGCTGCTTGGTAATTGCTCCGTAGCCCTTTCCAGCCTTGTGGAGGTGTACAATTTTGTCTCTGGTGTCTTTGGACAGCTCTTTGGTCTTCGCCATGTTACAAGTTAAAGTCTTACTGATTGTATGGGGTGGACAGGTGTCTTTATGCAGCTAACGACCTCAAACAGGTGCATCTGATTCAGGATGATACATGGAGTGCAGGTGGACTTCTAATGGGCAGACTAACAGGTCTTTCAGGGTCAGAATTCTAGATGATACACAGGTGTTCAAATACTTATTTGCAGCTGTATCACACAAATAAATTGTTAAAAAATCATGCATTGTGATTTCTGGATTTTTCTTTTTAGTTTATCTCTCTCACAGTGGACATGCACCTACGATGAAAATTTCAGACCCCTCCATGATTTCTAAGTGGGAGAAATAGCAAAATAGCAGGGTGTTCAAATACTTATTTTCTTCACTGTAACTGATGTTTAAAGCGGTCGTTTAAGTAAACAAATGGAGGAGTCTAATCATGTGTTGGATTCAATCACGGGCTGACTGTGATGGTTAAGGGTGAGAGCAAAACATGTCATCATAGCAGACAACAAAATGGCCGAACACGTACACCTACATCATCTACATTCCTCTCTTTTGTCATCCATGACAATCGTCTGCTATTAAGTGCAATCCCTAACAATCAAATAGAAATGGCTTATCAAATTGATGGAAGCGCGTAGGCTGCCAGCACTGCCAGAATAAAGTAAGTGTTGCCCTCCCCAACCTGTGGAGTGTTAACTCACCAAACCCCATCCGCCAGTACAACATTGAGCAATCGGTCCCGACGCATGTATTGACCCAACACCAACCAGCATGTACCACCATTCATTCATTTTTCATTTTCTACCGCTTTTCCTCACAAGGGTCGCGGGGGTCGCTGGAGCCTATCCCAGCTGTCTTCGGGCGAGAGGTGGGGTACACCCTGGACTGGTCGCCAGCCAATCACGGGGCACATATAGACAAACAACCATTCACACTCACATTCATACCTATGGACAATTTGGAGTCGGCAATTAACCTAGCATGTTTTTGGAATGTGGGAGGAAACCGGAGTACCCGGAGAAAACCCACGCATGCACGGGGAGAACATGCAAACTCCACACAGAGATGGCCGAGGGTGGAATTGAACCCTGGTCTCCTAGCTGTGAGGTCTGCGCACTAACCACTCATACCACCAGTGCAATGAAAATACATTTGGAAATTCTAATACTAGATAAAAGATCATTATAATGCTAAGGTTCGAGTCCAATCCTGGAAACACAACAAGCAATTTTCACTCCATCTAACCAGCTTCCAGCTTTACACCACATAAGCCACAGCCCCATGCTTTGACACACAAACTAGAACCCAATCTGACTTGCAGCCATGTGCTGTATGCCCATCCATTAATGAACATAATCATGAACAATGAACGTGAGCATTGTATATTTTATTAGTCTTGGATACTGTTGTCTGCGGTAGCATACTGTAACGCTGCTTGTATTGAACATGGAACATGTGTTGGTATACTGATGCTGTAAGTTTGCAAACTTTTCCTCAATAAATTTGAAATATGTGTGCTTAATGTGACAGCTGAAATAACATTTTGATAAACATTGGATGCTCGTGTTGTGAGCTGCTGTCACTGTCGTTTTTTTCTACCAGCAATTACACACACTCTAGCTTTTGTGCACTCTTGGCTGTATCTAAACGAGTAGTTCACTGAGTAATTAACCTGCAGATAGGCTGTTGAGAGGGAAGGAAATTGTTCCTTCTGAAACTGAAGGATGCCTGCAATATAAATATTCTTCCTATTTGACCAGAAAAAAAATCAGGTTAGCCTACAGACGTGTGAAGCTCGTACACCCCGGAGCTTTGTCACTAAGGAGCATTATAACCACCCCAGATACCTCAGCTACGGTGATGGAATCGTCTGCGTATATGTCCTCCATATGTGAGTGGGATTGACTACACCCTCAGTCGAGGTCAGCAGGGCCCTGTCCCCACTGTAAACAGTGTTGACCGGGCACTGCTTTCCCTTTCTGAGGCGTCGGACAGTGTGCCAGAACCTCTTCGAGGCCAATCGAAAGTCGTACTCTATGGCCACACCAAATTCCTCCCATATCCGAGTTTTTGCCTCAACCACCGCAGAAGCTGTGTGACGCTTGGCCTGATGTACCTGTCAGCTGCTTCAGAAGTTCAACACGCCATCCATGCTCCTCCTTATTCAGGTTGATGGCAGCCCTGACCTCTGGGGTCCACCATTGGGTTTGGGGCCTGCCGCCACAACTGGCATCGACCGCCTTGCTGTCGCAGCTCCGATCGGCACAGAATGGAGGCATGGAATATGTCACACTTGGAATCAATATCCCGGTCCTCCCCCGGGAAGCAGGTGAAGCTCTGTCAAAGACTGGACGAACGGGAGACCCTGCCAGACATTCCCAGCACAGCTCATAGGTCCCAGCACATAGACCTACAGCCTAAGGTGTTCTGGTGCCAAGTACACTTATGGACATCCCTATGTTCAAACATGGACAAACTGTGGTTCACACAGAAGTAACATCACACCGCATGGGTTCAGATCGGGGAGGCCGTTGCTCCCAACCACTCATTGCTTAAATGGGCGTTGAGGCGTTGAGCTGGGGGTACTCTCTAGCACCACCCTGATGGACTCCAAAAAGCTGGGTACTCTGCACTGCCATTTAGCACGTACGCCAAAATGACCATCCTGTTGTCCAGGGATGACAACCAATCGGCCCGACCACTAGGCGCTCGCCTGTGAGCCCCTCCACCTCCCCCGTCACCTAGGACCTGTTTGGCTTGGGAGACCCTACCTGTGGCATACAGCTGCAGATATAGCTCCCCAGATCACTTAAGGTCATAATTCACGGAGGAGTGTAAACACATATCGCATATTTTGAAAATATGCACCATTATTTATACTAAATATAATGCTGCATACATTTAAAAATCTCAAAAATGTTGCATGTCTATGTTTTTGTTGCAAGCAGCGACCCATCTCACTTTGTTTGACAGCCCTTGAATGTACCATAGTTGTGTGCATGTGCTTTCTCCCACTCTACACACATAGACTACTATACTAAATCGGTCTGGGTTTTAACTCGCTGTTGGGGGGGGGTCTCTGTGTGGAGTTTGTTTTCCTCGTTTGTGCGTGGGTTTCTGTTGTCCAGTTTCCTCCCACATTCAAAAAACATCCATGTTAGGTTCATTGGTGACAGTCTATATGTGCCCAGCGATTAGTTGGCAACCAGTGCAGGGTGTACCCCACCTTGTGCCCAAAGTCAGCTGGAATAGGCTCCAGCAACCCCCCACCACCCTTTTGAGTTGAATTATGTTATTGTTGTTAATGCTAATGTGCATATTTGTTTGGTGTACAACCCCAAGTTAATTCATACTAGCACACTGCCTGTTAGCAAACACTAACAGTTACAACAGTTACAAACAAACAAACTACAGGCTCATACCGGTGGATGATTGGTGAGTCTGTATTGATTTTGTGGTTTTACTTTAATGTTGTTCCTGTCCTAGATGGATAAATTAGGTGGTTATAATGTACCAACATCTCAGAAAAGTGAAACTTTCTGCCATTTTTGGTTCCTGAAACCAGTCAAATGAAGCGAAGTGTCCTGAAAAATCTGAATTGACCTCTCAAAAAGTGGTGGCGTGTTCTTCCATTTTTGGTTCCTCCTGGGATCTCTGGTGACAGCATGGGCTGGGGCCCGTCCACCTCCCAGACCAGAGAAGTGCTATTGAAGGCAGCTGAAATAATGATACTTCAGTTCAGACATTAAAAAAAAAAAAAAAAAGAAAATTGTCCTCTCCAAAAAGTTGCATTTTCTTCCAATTTTGGTTCCTTCCACATCCTCCGATTACAGTGTGGGTGGATTACCAATTTTTCCGATGGTTAGTGTTTTTCCAGATCAACAGAAATACAACATTATGTGTGATGACATTTAAAAATCTGCAGGACGAACTTATTATGTTATTCCCGTTCAATACCACCTCTAAGTCCAAACAAAGCGCCAACATGGTGTTATACATGCAGGGGCCAGCTCAAAAGAATTAAGACAAAACAAATGACCTTCGAGCAGAAATGTAATTAGAGACTCAGGGCTTCTAATTAGGTAAACATTTGTACAAGTGCATTGCCTCATGAGAAAGGACAGAACAGCCAATGTGGGTCCAGACTGTTGTTATAAAAAGAATCAGCCGACTTCCAACTTAAACACAACAGTCAATAGGTAGGTGAGCCAATGCCAGTGGAGTTGGGGATTGAGTGCCTCACAAAGTCAGTTCAACCCTTTCTAGCTAATTAGCGAATACCACGGACAAATTCAATCTATGAAAAACCAATGTACTCCGTGTATTCGTAATCTGATCCTTTGGTATGAAAGCTTTGGTTTTGTACAGTTGTTTTATCACATACTACAGTATTAATTGCCCCTGTACCCTAGAAACCGCCCATGAATGATATGGGAAAAGGCAGAAATGATACTGTGTCAAAGCCCAGGGCAGTGATACTGATAAAATATAGAGTTTAACCATGTCCAGTATCAGCCCCCGTAGCTGTCCACTCTGGTATCGTGCCCGTGAAACAACCAATCAGAGAACAGCGCACGAGTGCTTAGTGCCTAGTGCTTCTCCAGTCACCAAAAAACCCAAACTTGATTAATGGAACTTTAATTGTCAGACATTGATAAGATAAGACTGTTGATAAAATATTATTGTTGAAATATTTTTGCAATTGTTGTGTTTACACTGTTTAGATATAATACATGTAATAAACTGAACATTTTCTGGAAACAAAATGGTCTTTTGATTAAATAGTACGTGATAATAAGCTCATGATTAAATAGTATGTGATAATAAGATCATCACATGGTTTGTCTGGTATCAGGCCCAGTATCATGCCCCCGCGTGCCAGTATCAGCCCTCGACGTTCGGTCTCGGGCTGATACTGACACTTGGGGTCATGATACCTGGCCTGATACCAGACAAACCATGTGATAACCTATAAGTAGCAATTTCCCACATGGTATACACAAGTCGGTTGCAGTGCACCGCCAACGACAGGAAGTGGGCCTAAAACATGACAATAAAATTGAGGTGTGCAGTGCAGAAGCAAAGATCCTGAACATACGGACAATTTTTTTGTTCGAGATTTGAGGCTTTTACGATAAATGTTTCCAAAGATATTACAGCCGTTGGAGAGGTTCAATTTTGAGGTAGGACTGTATATCTAAATTCGACTCTGATAAGGGTTTGAATAATACATGAAAACTGAAAGTGGCAGTCTCTTCCGTCTAACAGTACTGATTGAAGAGATTACACTCGCTTGATAGTCTGTGGGTTTAGAAGAGGCTGTCCTGACCCCACAGAGGATTAGCATTAATGAAAGGGAAGGCTGATGATTGTCAGTCTCTGAACTGGTACACAAGGTACACCTCAATAAATCCGCCTATCCAAACATGGCCCATGTGTGATCTCTCAACACAGCCAACCTCATGGAGTCAGGAATATTGACTCTTCATAAAAAGAAAGATAAGAACTGCAGAACTAACTTCTATTTTGGTTTATACATTTAAATATTTTAATTCTAATTTCCCTGGCCAACCACACCAGAACACATCCTCAACTGCTGCTCAAAAGCCATGGGAAACAGTTGGTATTGTTGGTGCCATGACCAGCAGCAGACACCATTTAGACTGAAAGCAAGTGGCAACACCCCTCCAAGTATACCATCACCTTAATTCGAGCAGGCAAGAAGCCCCAGCCCCCAAAGCTACAAACAGCAAGGAACTGGCAGCTACTGGTTGACCTTGGGAGACAGTTGACATTACCGTACACCAATGCATCAACAACACTCAGTGGTGCTACCGGAGCTAACTTTTCTCTGGGAAGATCCGAATGAGAAAGCGCTGTAACGCAGGGGTCTCAAACACGCGGCCCGCGGGCCAAATGTGGCCCGCAGGACACTATTTTGAGGCCCCCACCTTGATATGAAAGTTTAATGTTGGTGCGGCCCGCACAAGTTTGATATGGATGCTGTATGGTATCATGTACCCAGAAAAAATTATTATGTTTGATTAATGTTCATGTTAAAGGTTAAATAACTGTTAATAGTTATCTTCCCTATCCGTGTGGAAGTGGTAAGTTTTTGGCTATTTAAGTGTAAAGGAAATAACTTGAAGGCTACCGTTTAGGTCGCTAGCTCTCTAGTTTGCGAGTTAGCATGTGTCTCAAGACCCTGCGGTTGCGCAATATGTTGTAAATAAAAGAAGTATAAATGTGACTATAGTCGTGTTTTGTCATGTCTACAGGGTTCTAATAATGCTTTGTTAATTTTAATCTGAAAAAAATAATTTATCTACCCACCAACTATATGTGGTTTCTTAAGTTTTTATTATTTGCCGTTTTATTATTATTATTATTATATTTATTTATTACTGATTGATTGATTTTCTTTATTCTTGATTTGTTTGTTTATTTTTCATCTTATTTTGTACAGAAAAATAAAAACCAAGATATTTGAGAACAGTGAAATGTTTTATCAGAGCTTTTATTGTAGAAAATCGAAACCAAAGCAAAGTTTATTAATTTTTCTGTTTTTAATAAATGCGTTTTTTGGGGGTTTTTTTGGAAAACCTGATGCGGCCCAGTCTCGCCCAGACCCTAGCTCCAGTGGCCCCCAAGTAAATTGAGTTTGAGACCCCTGCTGTAACGGATGAAGACCAAGTATGCTGAACCCGGAATGGGTGGAAGGCCAGATGCAAGCCCAAGTGTGTTGTAGGGGCCAGTATCTGCAAGCCTGTCTCTATATCCTCCTGGGACTGCTATGGATCTGTGGGCTACACAGGCAAGGAGCCATGAACAACATCATGAAAGCTGCAGAAAAAGCTTCACAGTGGCTCTGGTCGAGGAAGAGGAATGCATGCACCATAAAGTGTACCTTAGTACTAAAACATTCGACCATTATTGTAACTCATCACAAGGTTAGTACTGGAACAGTGAGCAAATATAGAGAGCTCGGTGCTTTTATCAATATTTTGTGCATGGGTGTGTTTCTTGTGGCCTTTTAAAATGGCAGAGCTGGGCTTTTTGTCAAGTACTACAGCGACAAGTCCAGCAGGATTTTCTGCTCCACAGAATATGTGAGGTTAACAAAAGGGCCCGCTGTGGCCAAGTCTTCCAGGGTACATGCGTTGCCACTCAACAAGCAGATTGCAGAAGCACACAAACGCAACGCTCCAAAAGTGTGTAGGCATCAAGAGCCAATAGCCTCTGTCTGTCACTTTGTCGAGATAAGATGCAGGTTGACAACAAGAGATATTGATTCAACCGCCTGCAGGATTTTTTATAGAAGACAGCACCATCATTATGACCCATCGCCCTGCCTGCCTGTTTGCCTGCCTCAGTGCCTGCCCATTGAAGGAGAGACAACGTATGGATAAACACAAATGGATGCAGGGAATGCTGACGAGAGCTGCAATATAGTAATGGTTATCATAAATATTATCAAATGAAGGCAGCTGAAAACAGGAAAATAGGACGGGGTGATTGGGCAGGAGGGATAAAAAGTTGGAGTTATGTTGAACATTAATATTTAAGCTGAGAAGGGGGAAATTGCTGATAAAAAAAAGCATTAGCAAACTCCTTTGTAAAGACATCGAAGAGAAGTGGTAAATGGGTTTTCAATTGTTTACAGCTTTCCGAACTTCAAAGCAGTCAAAGCACTTTGACACTCAACATATTTACCTAATGATGACGCAGCATCAGGAGCAATTGGGGGTTCTTCATCTTGACCAAGGATACTTTGACATGGTCATGGAGGACTGGGGATCAGAACAAACTCTATTTTTACATTAAATGTTGTGCACATTTCTGGCTCATTTTGAACACTTAATATCATTTAATTATATATTGAAAGTTAATGACGGTTATCTAACACTGATTTTATGATGGTTTTGCGACTGAATACAGTTTGAGGGTTCATACCCAGGTTGGTGGTTAGCATGTAGGCCGCAGAGACAGGAGATCGGGAAGACCTGGTTTCGAATCTCCACTTGGGTATCAACAGTGTGGCGTTTGCATGTTCACCCTGTGCATGCGTGGGTTTTCTCCGGGTACTCCGGTTTCCTCCCACATTCCAAAAACATGCTAGGTTAATTGGTGACTCCAAATTGTCCATAGGTATGAATGTGGGTGGGAATGGTTGTTTGTCTATATGTGCCCTGGGATTGGCTGGCGACCAGTCCAGGGTGTACGTCAGCTGGGATAGGCTCCAGCAACCCTACTGAAGATAAGTGGCATAGAAAATGGATGGATGGAAAGTTCTTGGCCTTATGTTATATTTCACTAGTCAATTGCATGTCAGCTGATCCTTATTGTCAGCAAAGTAACAATTCCAAATATCTATGTTCAAGGGAAAGGTGTAATCTCGAACAATTTTGATGTGTGTAACATACACACATATAGAACTGCACACATCTCATGCATTTTAACAGCAGTACATATGGAAGACCTGATAAACAATACAAGCAAAGCAGCTACGGAATAACGTAAACAGCATGTATCACTTGAAAGAATATACTGTACTACATGCAATGTAAAATACACTTAATAAAATGACCATATTGATTTTTTGTTATGTTGGACACATACGGTAAAGATACAATCGTAACTATGTTACCTGCTGGTCTACTTATTTAATAATCTACGAACCAGGACAGGACTCATTGCCATGGAAACACAATCCAAATGGTAGCTCCAAGCCTTCTTGCTCTAAGGGATTTATATTTGTCGGTGGAAAAATATTTCAGACTTACTCGGGATCATAACAAATAAAATGCTATATGGAGTGATTTTCCTGTGCTCGCCAGTGGTTGTTGGCAACCAACATATCAAATTTTACTCACAGATGTATAAAACATAAGCATAACCCCACTGAAACCCAAGAAAACTCAATGTCTAAGACACATGATAAAATACTATGTTCCATAACAAATATGTAATTCTCACATCCAAATGATTTCATTTTTTTTTAACCATGTCACTAACTATACAAGGATGCTTGTGTAGTATTTGCCATGTATTTACACACTCCCAACAGTGACACATTATTACTTGGCTCACACAAACATTTCTTCAGGCATGTGCCCAAACACTGCAGTCCTCCCACTCATACCTTTGTCAACACCCGTGTGTAACAAGGTTATATTGTGAAATCTGCACTGGCCTTACACTCTGCTCGCTGATGCTGAAGCTGTGTGGACAACGGTTGTCTTCATAAATCTGAAAGTCAACAGTCATCTGACATCCAAAGTAACATTCAGCACTTCAATACCTTGAAACTCGACTAGCTCCGATACTTTGAATTGGCAAAATGTACTTATAAGTCAGTTACATAGTGTCACCATTTCTCTTTTCCAGTTCTACATATGAGATACCTAAACAAAAACCTGTATACAATATTACATATTTTATTCTAATAAAATCAAGACCTTAGCCCCTAATAAAAGGGTCTTGTAAAATGACCATGAGCTTTTGGGTAATGACTGAAAGGACAAGAGCGTTAAAAAGCCATAGCATTTCAGTATGTGGAATCAAACTATGGAATGGATTGAGTAAGGAAATCAAACAATGCACAACGATGAGCCAATTCAAGAAACAATACAAGCAGTTGATGTTTGCTAAATACAAGGATGAAGAGTCTTGAACCAGTCATGATGTGCTATATATATCACTATATTGACACTTACTATGGTACCCATTATGTCATTGGATGGTCATATCACCTCGTACTTCGGTACGCATTATTACAAAAAAACAACCTTAAACTGTATTATGGAAAGCAGGAAGTGAACAAATGTAATAGTTACCGATTGTAAAAGTACCAGATGTGTCACAATCTGCACCATTGCAGTTTTTGTTTTCACTTTCTCAGCCTTAGTTCTTATACTCATGCTCTTATTTTGTACTATTTCCTGTGTTCCGTCACTTTCGCTCCTACACGCACTTGCTGGTAATTTGTTGATTTGTATTTAGTTCAGAGTGTGTGTTCCCTTTGTTGGTGCATTGTTTGTTCTTTGCGTTTTGACGTGTTGTATGCCAGCGCTGCAATCGCTTTTCGAAAATAAAAGCTAAGCTTTTACCTGCACCTTCGCTTCATGAGCATCCTGGGGTCGCATCGCAACACCGCCAAGCGTGATCGTGACAAGATGGAGGGGTAGGATTTAATAAGCTTTGCTTCTTCCTACTCCTTTTGGACATGTGGAACTGGGAACTGATTATGTGATGCACTTATGCACTCATGGGTGGTTAGAGCGCAGGCCTCACAACTAGGGGAGTCGAGTTCAATTCCACCCTCGGTTATCTGTGTAGAGTTTGCATGTTCTCCCGTGCATGCGTGGGTTTTCCGGTTTCCTCCCCCATTCCAAAAACATGCTAGGTTAATTGGTGACTCCAAATTGTCCATAGGTATGAATGTGAGTGGGAATGGTTGTCTATATGTGCCCTATGATTGGCTGGCGACCGGTCCAGGGTGTACCCCGCCTCTCGCCCGAAGACAGCTGGAATAGGCTACAGCACCCCCCGCAACCCTCGTGTGGATAAGCGGTAAAAAATGAATCAATGAAGTTGATCAAAAACGAGAAAATAAATTGGGTCATTCAAAAATCAGGGTTCAGTGCGTTACTGTTGCGACCATAGACCATGACAAGCTAAAATCCCACTATGAACCACCGATATCACTTCCTGTCCACTACCAATTCTGCTTCCCTTCATGGGAAACTACGACAAACGAGGGATCAATTACATCATCTGTTGATTGCAGTTCTTGGCTTAGCTTTTAGCAAACTACAGCAGAACATTAGGGGGCAACCTTGTTGTATTTCACTGTAAGATTCTGTATTTCTCTGACTCCATCCTCACTTTTTCTGCCAATGCTCTTTTCTCCCCCCATTCTTCCTTCCTGGCTTCATCCTTGTCTTTGATTAAGACCTTTGAAATTTAAACTTAACGCCTGACAAGCGGTGAGTCACAATGTGGGGAGATAAATCAGCCCAATACGGCACCAGTGCCAAGAAGCTATCTCTCATCCCAACCTCATTGTCTTCTCATCTTCTAGCAGGCACCTCTTGCGTTCACCCTTGTGTTCACGCACACATACACCTACACAAGCACCTGCTTGCACGAGAAGGTGTGCATCCTCTTCAAGGCCGTACACGTCATTGCTTATTCCACAGAGCACTTAGGCATGAACATATCCCGTTTGCATGTGTTCACTGCGGAAAACATGCAGATGCGACGCCGAGCTTTGTGACATTGTCTGCACATTAAAGCCTCTGAAAGGCTGCAAGCGGAGATTAGCTGTGCTGCCGTGTGACTCATTCACCTCAGAAACAACACATGTTGAAAATAACCACGCAATAACATTCCTGTTACGATGGAAAGACGCTTTCCCTTCATGTGTGGCAATGTACTGACATTGAAAATGTATTTTGCGGAGAGCAATGCATTGGGCAAAATACATTTTTCAACAATTAAGTGGGAATGTCACGAGCATAAATCATAGAATGAGTATGTTGAGAAAAATGCTGTAACCTTAGGGGGGAAAAAATCCCAGAATAGTAACCTGAGTATAATGAATCGAGTGGAAACAACGGATGAGAAGGTGTGACATAAAAATGTGTCAAAGTAGAGGATAAATAACATCATGAAAGTAACACTGAATGACATGACTTCAGTAATTGTGATGAATATCAACCAAGATGGCATGAGAGGTGGATCTACTGATGGCTCATTACGATGCAGATGGCTTTGCTCATGAGAGAGGTCATGACTTTGGTTTGCATTCTTTACAGATGGCATGCTGCTGCTTGGACTAATGAGGCCGCAGTGCCAATCAAGATTGACAGTGCTTTAAATGTACCGTATTTTCTGGACTATAAGTCTCTCCGGAGTATAAGTCGCACAAAGCCAAAAATGCATAATTAGGTAGAAAAAACCATACGTAAGTCGCACTGGAGTCTGGTAATTTATTTACAAAACTACTTGACAAAAACAGACATTACGTCCTCTTGGAGGGCAAGTTCTAACAATAAAAGAATAGAGAATAGAGAGAATAAAACCATTACCATTACCATAAATCGTGCCATTTTGTGGTTAAATACAACCTATTATTAATCAAAACATATGCAAAGTTAAACAAATGTCATACGTGATTGGCCTACATTAATCCTTTTTGAAAAAAATGACACTGACAGGTTTGAATGATCTCATAACAGGCACAATAATTCCCAATAAAAATTCCTGTTGCTGCAGTAAACCACACTAAGCTAAAACTCAACTCTGAACTCATCACTTCCTGTCCGCCCGTCATTCAGCTACCCTAGGGAACCTATTTATAGTGACACACAAGTCTTATTTGTGTCTTAAATGGCTTATTTTCTCTTACTCTGTGGGTGTAACGGTAATTATAGGGGTATTAGTTCATATTTTGAGGTCTCTAATAAAAAACTCAAAACTCA
Organism: Doryrhamphus excisus; assembly: GCF_037039965.1. NCBI lineage: Eukaryota > Metazoa > Chordata > Actinopteri > Syngnathiformes > Syngnathidae > Doryrhamphus > Doryrhamphus excisus. Next base: position 6,963,356 of record NC_136368.1, on the reverse strand, counting down.
AAAATAATGTACTGATCACAGTTAGGAATTAATGATGAATGAGTACGATATTTCTCTCCTTTTTTGCATTACAAAATGAGCTGATAACATTCAGCACTATTTTGCTTGGGCACCACATCACACAGTAGATTTGATGTTTGAAATGAAAATAAATCTGGTTCTGTTTATTTACAGCAAGCAAAAAGACGTTTTTTGTGTTAGATATGCTGGATATTTTGTGTACTCGCCATCCTGTAGACACACATGATTCAATATATTCATTCAACAACCAAGATTAATTTCCATTTAGAGTGAACTGACACACACTTTGAGCATCGTTCCTCTACATGCATCAACACCTCCCGTTTCCTCTCCTGTGGCTCCCCTTCATTTCCACATCTCCCCTGTTCAAAGCCCCGTTGTGTCTTTATCCGTCCCCGGAATTCAGTTTCTCCACCATCTTCCATTGTATCTCCCATCATCTTAAGGGGCCTAAGGAGCAGATAAAATAGCCACCGATCATGACGAGTATGAGAGGATGAAGACTGGGGAAATAGCGGCAATTTCCATGTGTTCTCATCTCTACACCCTCTGGCTCAGGAGAGTCACTGGCGAAAAATAGATCTGGTATTAAGTCTCAGAAGTCAGGTCTGCATGAGGCATTAGCAGCATGAGTTGTTCTGGTTTTGATGGTCCCATAGCAGGAAAATACGTATGTATCTATAATAAGATGAATATACAGTACCTGCCTCTCTTTGACTTTTCGGTTGGATTATATAAGTCATCTATGAGGCTCATGAGGGAATGAGGAACCAATCTGGGATCACCACGTTGGTTGACTCAGCATTGCTTTTACATGGGAAAAAAATGGTGGGGCTGTGGTGGCCTCATAGTCAAGAGATTGAGGGTTCTAAGGATTAGATTTTATATAGCGCCTCTCAAGGTACTCAAAGTGCTTCACAGTGAAGCCAATATTAATTCACATGGAAACATGGCTGCAAATTCACCTCTACGGCCTCTCCGACCACTACCAGGTTCTCTGTGTGGAGTTTGTGTGTTTTCCCCATGGGTGTGTTCATACCCCGGTGTCAAAAATATGCATCTTGCACCATATTTTGTGGTCCCCTACTTGACATCAAAGTCAGGTAGCAACGCGGGCCACACGTTCTGGGTTTGGCGATCTTGAACCTCACAAAAGTGCCGCAAGGTATGCTGGGAAGAACTCTCAGCACCACTGTGTGAGGTCTCTGACAGAAAGGAATATGTAAGCAAAGCTATGTTCTGCAGAAGCGCTCATTTTTCTGGACTGTTATTGATAGAGTTTGAAAAGATTGGATCTTTTTCTTGCAGAATACTTGATGCAGCGCAGCCTCACTCAGACCACCCATGTTGTCCACGTGTGGCTTGTGATTGGCTGGTGACCAGTCCAGATAGTATAAGCTCTAGGCTATAGAAAATGGTTGGCGGCATCAATTCAACCACTGCCTAAGGCAACAGAGCACAACGTCATAACCCATTTGTCAAAATATCAGTTTCAGAAAAAACGATTCTGATATGAACCAATTTTTATCCCAAATACTGGTCAGACACCCCTACTGGTAATCCATCTGTCAACGCTGTACAGAAGTTGGAGCGGTTTGTTGTTGATGCAAAACCTTCTGTGATAGTGTTAATTGCTGAAGACTCCGACATCCTCCAAGGAAAGTGGAGGCCAGCATTCAAGGCTAACTCTGTGGTGAGATGTGGTGCTCAGCAGTCCACCTTTGCAGTACAACGTGACCTCAGTTCCACTCAGAAACAATCATGTTCATCAAGCCAGTCCGTCATTTTAGCCAGGAATTGACAATATGCATTGTGTTTTAAGTAGACGGCCAACGGCTGGTTGAAAGAAAGCAAGATTACTTGGTTATATTGCAATTTTTAACAATTTGCTCGGCAGCAATATGATTGCATTCATTACCTGCCTCAATAATGAGTCTCTCACCGTGCATCGTTCCCCTTATCTATTGCCTCTCATCAGCCCTCTGCAAAAGTTATCAGCACTAATATGTGCTTTTATTACATTATCTGTAAAACACAAGCATAAAAACCTGGCAAATGACAACAAAATGCCATTTTTGTCATGGCCAGCGGATGTCTAGACAACAGCGCTTAGACAGTTGTGTATGACCGCTCCCGGCCCAGGCGATGAGGTGAGGAATCAAATTAACAAGAGAGGCAGCTGGCACTGGAAAGGCCCTTTGGCAAGGGTCTGTTGTTTAGAAGATAGACAGAATGAATTAATGTGATATGATGTGCCACACAGCACGCTCTCACTTTATGACACCTTGCTGATATTCACTGCACCTTCTCGAGGCTCGCCAAGGACACCGAACTGCTTGTTGTGCTCCAAAACCGTTTTGTTCCAATGGCTCACATTTATTTAGTTGAGTGGCAATGTTTCTTTTTATCGGTGTAACCATGGCAATGCTACAAAGCCAAACCAAATAGTCAACAGCAAGGCCCACCCGCCTCTTAACAAGCACTCCGCATGTCTGTGACAAAAACATTGGGTTGCACACTTCAATAGGCAATGCTTGTGCTTGGCAACAAATGTGGCTTTAACTGCCCATCTATTTCCAAATCCTGGTGAACAACTGATTCACGAGCCGTGTCATACTCAAATGCAGCAATATTTATTATTGGTGAGGGACTAAATAGACATGTCGGAAATACAGATCGGTCACAAATTAGAATGCTATAAACGTGTTTGATTATACACACGCTTTGTGTGATACAATATTCAACACTATAAAACATGTTCTTCAAACCTGTTTACTCAGAACCTAACGTGGGAGTCAAAATTTAAAGATGAGACTTTGCAGTGTTCAATTTATAGTTGCAATAATTAATTGATGAATTCATCGACAGCTATTTTGAAGTAGGATTCATGTTTTTTTTTTATTTAAAGGGGACCTTTTATGCTTTTTCTATTTTTCTGACCAATAAATGTAGTTAGAATGTTGTATTCTCCTGTAAAACTATGCCAAAGTTTCAGATAATGCGTTTTTTGCGTATTTGAAAGTGAGCTCTGTAAGATGTTTGGGATGGCTCAAAACACTCGGTTTCAGAGGATGTTACAAAACTGTTCCTTTGTGATGTCACAGAGGAGCTCTTCCTTATATGGGCGTGGATGTAGGTCAAATAGACCTCCTGTGTTTATGTTGCTAGCTATGGCTCGTAAAAAGTGGATCTTTTGGTCACATTTGGTCAGAGTTTCTGATTCCCTACCAGCAAAAGAAATGTATTTTAATCTGTCAACAGCATTTCACACTGGACTGTTTCGTGAACATGTACCATTTATTAACTCCTATAAGGTTGGGTTCACAACTAGCGGTGCAATACCGGACGTTCTTTTAAGCACTTGGGAGTGTGACCAACTACAGCGGAGTGGTTGTGCCTGGAGGCGGGTAGTGGGTGGAATATATTAAAACGGAGCGTTTTTTGCAGGAACCACGAAATCCAAAGAAATACAGCGGGAATAGGTGCAGATTCTGGAAGAACTAGAAAGCTTTCTGTGCCGGTTATTGTTTGTAGCTGCTCGAGAGGAGTCCACAACTAAATACAAAGGGCTGAAAAATGAGGTCACCTTTAAAAATGTCGTCTGATTTCAGATTTGTGTTTTAGGCCTCTTTTCTCTTTTATATTGATTTGGTCCGCCTAACCAAAGGGTTGGCAACCCAAAATGTTGAAAAGCCATATTGAACCAAAAAAACAAAAAACTAATTCCTTATATGCCTTATATAAGCCTTATAATGAAGGCAACACATGCTGTATGTATCTATATTAGCTATATTAGCCTACTATCAAAATGATTAAGTTGGCTACAAATACATAATGAGCCTTCATGATGAAATGTTTATTTTCCCTGCAGCGCATCCTGTAGGGAATGACGCACCACGTGACTACTCTGTTGTACGATGGCGCTCAAGTTTAACTTCATTACAATATTAATAAATTATGTTTCATTGCTTTGATGAAATGCACTAAAGAAATCCAATTTTTGATGTCATTTTTATTTTGAGTCGAAAAAAACAACAAAATGGAACGTGCATAACGTGCCCCTCATCTTGGGCAACAAACAGAGTGAAATAAAACTGCATTTATAAAAATAAATAATAATAAATTAATTTATTAAAATAAAACAGCAGCCTTTTGAAAAGGTAAAGTATATAAAATCAAATTAATACAGTTTAAGTTTGATTTCTGTGCAAATGCCAAGCAAGTCAGCAAGGGTAAAACGCAGAAGCGGTCCTCTTCTCTTTTGACACGCAACCAACGTAGCTATCCTCGGACCCGAGCACCAAAACACAATAATATCCCCAAGTGTTATTCCAAATATATACTAAGGAAAATCAGAAATCACTTAATAAAAACAGCCACTTTGTTACTAAATATGTGACTATGACAGGATTGTGTTCTTACCCGTTTAATGTGACTTCTGTTTTTGGACATGAATGGTCAGCTTCTCAACATCGAGCATTTAAGATGAATGCAATGAATGCAAATGATTCGTTCCAAGAAATGTTTAATCCTCTGTTCTCCTCAGTTATATTTCTCTTTTTCCCTTTAGGATCCATAGCCCATCACACAGCCGCTGGTTTGTTTACAACAGCCACCTGCCTGGCATCCCGCCCTGCTGATAGAAACGTGTGTCGCAGGCTATGATGCAAATCTTCGTTGACAGAAATGTTGAAATTTTATATTTACTCTACACATTTTTACAGCATTGGAAAACATTAAGAATGTTTCTGTCATGTTTGTTCTCCTACAGAAACCATATTAAAACAAAAAATATATTTCCCTCCCCCATCTTTTTCCATTTTCAAACATTTTTTAAAAAGCTCCAGGGAGCCACAAGGGCGGCGCTAAAGAGCCAAGAGGGTTGCCAACCCCCGGCCTAACCGATTACTCAGTTAATCAAAACAAGAAGCGTCGGATTAATCAACTGAGAAACTAACCATTAGTTGCAGCCCTGGTTCAATCACTGCCACATCATTAAACATATAAAAAGATAACTGTGCAATGTTAAGTTCATGAAAATGTTGGCAAATAAAACCATGGACTCACCAAAATATAGTTCAGTGATAACAGTTGTGATAATTTGGACACCACATAATTTTTAGATATCAGTTCAATAAAAAGGGTTCTATTCATGTGGAGTAATTTGGCCCCATATCTATAGCCAAGCTTCTTGCTTTGCAGCTGGTGTGTATTCGAAGCAAGACATAACATGTGTGATGGAGACACAAAAGGTAATAATTGTTTCTGTATTTTGTCATTACTATCTGTGTAGCAGAGATTGTGTGTGTATTTTGCAAAGAGTACATCAATTATGACTGCCATTGCACATTATTTCACAGGATGCAATTACTGGTCATATCAGAGCCATGCAATAAAACCAGTCAGGTTTTTTAGCCCAATATCCAGAAAAGAGCAAACACTACCCACTATTCATTTTATCATGACTATAACTCAATAATGTAAGAATTACAACCATGGAATTTCCATTTCACGTATGACTAACAATCTAAAAATATACATAGACTGGGAGAGCCTTGTAAAGATCTCTGCAGGTTCAGAGAACGTGTCATATCCAAAACTGTAACGGAAGACAATGTGTTACCCCATGAATCAATCACGGATTAGCAGTGAAGACAACCAGGAGATAATTGCAATTAGTAGAAGAGTAAAGAGCTTCAGGGAATGGGTCAATACAGATGAGAAAAGAAAAAAAAATCCCCTTAGCTAATAAATGATAGATTTCAAATGTTTTTCTTGGTACGCGCAGCCGCCCAATACACACACACAATTTATGATAATTCTCAATGCATTTAAAGATTTTTTCCACTTCTTTTCATTTAAAAATATTACTGTTGAAAGCTGTACAAGGTAAAAGGATGAACTAGCTGTGTGGAATGAGTGGGAATCTCAACTTATTGTACCTCGGTTTTCATACGCCCCGGTTTTCCTCAAAAGTATTCCTCCTCTGTGACGTCATCACCGGTTGACTCTGTAGTTTTTTGCTTGGGATCCCAACTTGGGATCAATGAAAGTTGCAAGTGTCAGCACTTTGATTAGGAAGGTGAGAAACTGAATTCAGGAAGACTCAAATGTGGTCCCAGTTGTCCCTCGTTTATCGGGGTTAATTGATTTGAGACAAGTGACCTGTATATGACTTCCTAAAAAAAAAAAATCACCATTTTAGAACCTTGTAGACATGAAATAACATGCCTGCAGTCACCTTCACACTTGTATTATTCCTTGTGTAGACAACATTGCTAATGCACAGGCTACGGAATCACAGCATAGCATGCTAGTCAGCTAACTAGCCTCCGTTTATTCTCAATGGAAGTGAGCCCTGAAAGAAGTTTGGGATGGCTCAAAACGCTCGGTTTCAAAACGCGTGGTAAAATTGAACCTTTGTGATGTCACAGAGGGGCGGACTTCCTTGTGTCTAAGCTCGCCGTACTCCCTCAAGTGCTACTCCGCTGTTTACTTGCTAGCAATGCCTCGAAAGGGAACCCACATTTGTTTACAATTCCTAAAAACGCCACCATCACATTATTCTGCTTTCACTGTGATGCCGCTGGATGCATAACACGCAAAATAAGAAAAAAATCTATCACAGTTAATTGTTTCCGCAAAGTAGGATTCCTTATTCATAAATGTAATGAGCATTAAAGGACCACTATTATACCTTTTCCACTTTTCTGACCTATAAACGTAGTAAGAATGTTGTATTATTCTTGTTAAACTACGCCAAATTTTCAGATAATGAGGTTTGCATATATGGAAGTGAGCCCTAAAAAAGTTTAGGATGGCTCAAAACGCTCAGTTTGAAAAGGCGTGGTAAAACTGTTCCTTTGTGACATCACAGAGGGGCGGACTTCCTTATATATAAATTATCTGCCTTCCTCCATGCTCTGCGAAGCCCACCCTCCTCTAAGCACTGCTCCGCTGTTTACTTGCTCGCAATGCCTCGAAAGGGAACCCACATTTGTCGTAAAGACGCCACCATCAGGCACAAGTGGTTGGAGTTCCTGATTCCCTACCAGCAAAAGAAATGCATTTCAATCTGACAACGGCATTTCACACTGGACTGTTTTGTGAACATGAGCCAGTATACAGCTGGACTAGCCGACAAACTTTAAGCCCTACGCCTTTCCAACGTTACTTGGCCGTGTGGAAGAGTCAGAAGGGCAAGTAGTAAGTAACAGTTTATCAGTGTCCTAATTGTCTTTAATTTGTGTAAGTCATGGAACATAAGCGCTTGTCTGTGTAGCATTATAGCATAGAGGAAGCGGGGTTGCTAATAGCTCTGCCCAAGTTTTGTTTTACACATTGGTAGTAAAACACACACGTTACCGATGCTAACACTAAAATGCTAAAGCTACTTACCATTGAGAGACTTGAAGTAACCTAACTTGAAGAAACTTCGGACTGTACAGTCTCCTCTTCAGATGCGGGATCTAACACATATGTTAAAAGTGGACATTTTAAAAAGACAAATTGCCATTTATAAACTCCTATGAAGAAGTCTTTATATGCACTGGCAGTGGGCAAAATCAAAGTCTATTATCAGCTGTTATACCACTTATTAACTCCTAAATAACTCCTAAACAAACCAGAAGTGTTTCTACGCCTTCGGCTTTGTGACCAACCACAACAGAGAGGGCGCGATTGGAGGCGGGCCATGGGTGGAATACATTAAAAGAGACCCTTTTCACAGGAACCACGAAATCCAAAGAAATACAGCTGGAATAGGTGCAGATTCTGGAAGATCTTGAAAGCTTTCTGGTCGGGTTATTGTCTGTAGCTGCTCTGTAGGAGTTCACAACTTGATACAAAGAGCAGAAAAATAAGCATAATAGGTCCCCGTAAAGAAAGGGTTTCACTAGAGTGGGGAAAAAGATCATCGTAAAAAGCCAAAAATATACCACTTGCACACAGAATGGGAGGAAAACTTTTTTTTTTTATGTCATGTCAATCATGCTATGGCTGACTTCATGCAGGGTGAAGGTAATGTCATGTCTCATCAGTGCTTTGTGTCATCACTGAGGCCCAGTGACCAGAATACTACATATGACTTATTTTCCAATATTTTTTTTTACTAATAATGGGCCATAATCAACCGCATAATATACATAAATTCATATGAGGAAAATGATTTTGGTTTTCTTACAATTCAGTTTTCGATGGATCCGAAGTACCACTGTATAAACATGTATGTATGAAGAAAAGTTTGGCGTGTGTTGTGCTTTGGCCATTCATCTAATCACAAACCTTATCTTTGAAAACTGAGATTGGGCTGGAAAAAGCCTGCTAAAATCAGTAAGCCCAAATATGACACATTAACTGTCTGGTTAAATGAACTGCAATGGACTTACAGGATAAGATGCACAGAATAACTTTGTCCGACCCAACATATAAACTGCACTGCAAAGAAAAATAGTTTTCCAGACAGAAAGTGCTTAAGTTTACAAAAGCACAGCCGAGTTGAATTTATGACCGAGAGCACTGTGAATATTGCCAGCTCAAATGCAAAATGAAATCCAATTCTAATAATTGCACTTTGTTAAAAAAATGCACTAATCTGTTATCTGCAAAATTAAGCATTTGAGGGTGCAACAATCACAAAAAAAGCCCACAAAATCCTGAAGGGACTGATGTGTGGCCGGTGATGATAAGACTCTGACCCTGGATTCATTTAAAACAAAAACAAAATAATGGTTTTCATCGCAGCATTTTTCAACGGAACATGGCAATACAGCTGCTCACTTCCACGTGGGTTTGAGAACAAATGAGGGTGTTACGTCTGAATGAGCTTTGGACTGTCTGACAATGCACAAATCATGCTATTGTTTTGGAATGACCATGCCTTACTCACAAATTGTTTGAAATAGTTCGAAAACCGAATCATACAAATACTGTATGTAGCTATTTTTTCCATAGAATATAATCCATCCCAAACAATGAATGGAACTTATTGATGCAGACTTCAAGCACATGATGGCGAAATCAAATTCGATAGCGTTTCTCGTGTTTATAAAAGGACCTGGAGGTAGCAGAGAGGAGGATGCTGAGGTTCTCATTGGGAGTGACCAGGATGGATAGGATCAGGAAGGAGTACATCAGAGGGACATTACATGTTAGAGGCCTTGGAGATAAAGTCAGAGAGGCCAGACTGAGATGGTTGGGACATGTCCAGAGGAGAGATAGTGAATATATTGGTAGAAGGATGCTGCCAGGTAGGAGGCGTAGAAGAAGACCAAAGAGGAGGTTTATGGATGTAATGGAGGAGCACATGACGGTAGTTGGTGTGAGAGAGATAGATGCAGAAGACGGGGTTGGATGGAGGAAATTTATTTGCTGTGGCGACCCCTGGAGAGAAAATCCCAAAGACATGGAAAATCGTCATTTTCAAAGAAGAAGCCGTAGAAGAAGAAGCCACATATTCATCCTGGGTGTTGCACCTTACAAACAGCTTTGCCTTCAGCAGACAGACACAACCATACATCTTCAGTTGCACCTTCATGTCATCCGCTTGCACTCACAGAGCACCCACCGGCTATTTTTGGATCATAGGTTACACAGACTCTTTTCTCCTGGCTTTTAACCGTTACAGTGCGCTTGGTAGGGTGCTGTCCCGTAAGTGCTTGTGTGATACTTCTCGGCAAAACATCAACATGTTTCAAAGCACTCTTCCAATACTGTTTGTGTGTGGGAGAATGCGAGACCCCGTGAAAAGATGTGAAGCAACGTCTGATGCTTTTCAAATTCCATAGCAGCATAGCAAGATTTGTTTACTTGCACACAGGGGTTACGTAATGCTTCGACATGTGCAATGATGACAAAAACAATCATGCAATATAAACACATACTGTATTGAATCACCCAAAAGGATATATATATATACAGTCGCTAAACTCAATACAGATTGCTGCTTTTTTCCCCGGGTTCCATTCCAGAGTTACTAGTGAATGGCGAAATAACGCAAGTAATTCAGACGCCCATAAAAATGTCTGGTTTTGACACACGGCCCGCCACACAATCCGAGTTTAAGGCCGATGTGTGCCTCAAACACTTATTACCCTCCTAAAGGTCTGCTCCCTTCTGACTAGATCAGAGGTTTCCAGACTTTTTCAACCGAGGGCCACATTGTGGGAATGAAAGGATATTTTGTAACCCAACACATGTAGATATGCTAAAAATGTATAATTACTTTATTCCTCTTTATTACCCATTCCCCTGTTGGGTTTTTTTTCCCACCTATACATTTCAACTACTACTGCTACTAAAATGACAATATTTTTTCACATAACATTACAGCATAACGGCGGCACGGCGGTCTAGTGGTTAGGGCGCAGACCTCACAGCTAGGAAACCAGGGTTCAATTCCACCCTCGGCAATCTCTGTGTGGAGTTTGCATGTTCTCCACGTGCATGTGGGTTTTCTCCGGGTACTCCGGTTTCCTCCCACATTCCAAAAACATGCTAGGTTAATTGGCCACTCCAAATTGTCCATAGGTATGAATGTGAGTGTGAATGGTTGTTTGTCTATATGTGTCCTGTGATTGGTTGGCCACCAGTCCAGGGTGTACCCCGCCTCTCGCCCGAATACAGCTGGAATAGGCTCCAGCACCCCCGCGACCCTCGTGAGGAAAAAGCGGTAGAAAATGACTGAATGATTACAGCATAACATTACCATGAAATCCGAATGGTTAGCATGTAGGCCACACAGTCAGGATACAGGGAAGATATGGGTTCGATTCTCCTCTTGGCCATCTCTGTGTGGAGTTTGCATGTTCTCTCCCGTGCATGTGTGGGGTTTTTTTTTATGTGCTAGGTTAATTGGCCACTCCAAATTGTCCATAGGTATGAATGTGAGTGTGAATGGTTGTTTGTCTATTTGTGTCCTGTGATTGGCCCATAAAAAAAACTGCAGATTTTTTTAAATGTACTATAAAATGTTCAAACATGAATATTCTGGGCATAATTTTAACAAAGCAATTTTGCTGATGTATGAGTATGATATGTCCTCTGTCATACGTGGTACCTTGTTCAATGCATTCTGCGGTATGACGACTGATTAAAAACCAGTGGCATTTTCCAAGTTATTTTCAGCCACACTATTAATAGTCAGCTGACCTTTCATTACGCGACCTCTTCTCTAGCAGTATGGCCGAAGGAGCAAATAATGACAATGAGGAGGATAGGAGGGAGACTAGGGATGAATAAGAGGAGATTAATGTATAATAATTGCTTTACACTTGTACAGCACATCAAAAGGTAGCTATTGAATCACCAAGGAGAGGACCTCAATGTCATTTTATGACGACAAATTTAACATTACTCAATAAGTATAGCTCATTTCAGCCAGATTTTCGTTTCATGAGTCTGTGCTTTTACAGGTTTATCACCAAATTTAGATAAAAGAGAAACTGACAGATTTATTATGAACATTTTTTGGTAGCATGCAAAGACTATGTTGTCAAACCCGTAATCTGGAAACAGACAATACTATAAAATTTAATACAGTAATACCTCGCACTTGGAGCTTCAAATTTAGCAGCTTCACTCTATCACAGTTTGTTCATGATGGTTTAACACGGACCATTATTAGTAAAATGAATATGCTTTTAAGATAATTTTGCATATTTTTAGACTTAATTCAGCATTTTCTGAATTAAGTACGTACAGTATAGAGTTTGGAAACAGTAACTCTATACGGATACCGTTTCTGTAGGGTTGTGCCTTGAGACCATATACTGAGAAACTGTGCCTTTAGAAGAGGGTGTGTTTTTTACTTTGCAGCCTTAGAATACGCTCTCTCTTTCTCGCTCTCTCTCTCTCTCACACACACAATCACACCACAGGTAGCTGCTCAGCCAAAAAGGCCGAAAGAGTGAAGGCAAACATTATGCACAGTAAGATATATGCATTGTTTGCCAGAAAAGCGAATGCAATGCAATGCAATTCCCGGAGAACACGGACCCAAGGTCAGACATAAAGAGCGGTAGGCTTAATGGATGTACGACCAGGACAAAGATGGATAAACTGGCTGCAGCAGGAGGCACACACATGAAAAGCAAGAATACTGTACAGAAAATGTTCCCATTGCTTCCTTTTTTGCCCACTCTAAAAAAATAGAACAGCCATCATAGTTATGAAAGTTGATGGCATCATTAGCTAGCTATAAGGAAATGAGTGATCGTTCAACCAAACTAGAAAAAAAAACATAATGGAGCCTAACTTGCAGAAACAAGAGCAGGAAAGACCAATCATTCCGACAATTAGTAAACAAGTATGGTTCTGCACATATCAATACACTAATCAATATTAACAGTCATCAGTTGTTCTAATTCCATTATGTCACACGAAATGACCCACCTTGCTTATTGTGCTTTTCCTGTAATCAGGCATTGATTTTGAGTATCACAAAAGGCAGACCGTGAACCGAACAGCACTGCATCATCACTTTGTGGTATCGCCATCCAATCATAGTGAACAACTCTTCCCTTTCCTCATTCTGTAGTGACCCACCGGCTTGTACAAAGTGCGGCATCAATGTAACGTATCATTATCGTCGCTGCAGCCACAATTGGCATGTACAGAGATGCAAATTATATCACGAGGCATTCAATCAGGACTGAACATGTTTTTGCTGTGACGGTGTGTGTGTCGACGCATAATTAACTCAAGTTTGGACGGAGCATTTGTGGTAACAAAAATTATGCAAATATGGGCAGGGTGTGTGCAAACACATCTCGCACATTTTAGCATCTGATTATGGTTTTGGACGCGCTTGGTAGTAACTAAGCTACTGGGAGCCAGAGAGTGATTATGTTTGGTGGCTGCTCGTACAGTTAGTCGATGACACATTGGGATCGTCCTGGATGCGTATCGCTTGTCTAGTGCAGGGGTCTCAAGCGTCACAGTGGCAGTAGCAGCAGTATTTAGTGACATCAAAGTTCAGTATTATACATTCTTTACAGGATGTTATATACTCTATATTATGGAAAACGTAAGTCCCACAAGAGATGGTGATCTTGCTTAAAGGGAAAGTAAGCAGAAAGTAAGTATGCAAAGACAGAACATGTAACAGGTAAGTAAACACACATAGGGCAACTGCAGGGAATTATATATAGCAACTACGTTAACTCTTAACATTAACTTTGTGTAAACTGGTAAACTGAGATTGAGACCCATTTTGTGAACATTTTACGCCTGCTGCTGCTTGAAGGCTGTACCCATGTGATTACGTTTTTATGTCTTTAGGCGGGAGTTGAGACAGTCTCTGGATGGTCAGGAGTGGCTTCCAGATGACTGGACAACCACAGCAAATGTGATCAGAGAGACAGGTAGGAGAGTATTTGGCATGCCATCTGGAACTCTTGTTGAACTCTGCCCCCCATTGCCCACCCCTTCCACTACTTACATCCCCCCGCTGATCTATGCCCCCCCCATCACTTCATTGCACTACTTCATTGCACTATTGTACATATTACTGTTATATCTTGTTGCATTCATAGATCACAGTTTATAATTTATATATAATCTGCAATAGCCATACTCTCGTCACTTCATTGCAATACTGTACATATTACTGTTATTATATATTGTCACATCAATACTGTGCATACTGTTTAGAATCTGTCACATCAATACTGTGCATACTGTTTATAATCTGCAATAGTCATATTATAGTCATTTATATCCTGTACATATCCTCACTGTATTATAGTCATAGCCTGTTATAGTTTGTACATAGATCTGTCCATTTTTCTACATTTACTTACTACTAAGGTACTTATAAAATTGCACTTTTGGTTGGATGCTAACTGCATTTTGTTGTCCTGTACCAGGGAAATGAGCAATAACAATAAAGTTGAATCTAATCTAATCTAAAAAATAAAGCAGACAAAGAGACTTGGTGGTGGAGTGAGGAGGTGCCGGAGTGTATACAGCGAAAAAGGTTAGCTAAGAAGAAGAAGTGGGACATGGAGAGGACTGAAGAGAGTAGTGAATGGTAAGGTGAAAGTAGAGGTGGCAAAGGCCAAGCGGCAGGTCTATGATAACTTGTACGCTAGGTTGAAGCAGAACTGGAGGTAGCAGAGATGAGGATGCTGAGGTTCTTGTTGGGAGTGACCAGGATGGATAGGATCAGGAAGAAGTACATCAAAGGGGCATTACATGTTAGAGGCCTTGGAGATAAAGTCAGAGATGCCAGACTGAGATGGTTGGGACATGTCCAGAGGAGAGATAGTGAATAGTGAGGAAGACCAAAGAGGAGGTTTATGGATGTAGTGAAGGAGGACATGAGGGTAGTTGGTGTGAGAGAGACAGATGCAGAAGACAGGGTTGGATGGAGGAGATTGATTTGCTGTGGTGACCCCTGAGGGGAAAAGCCCAAAGACAAAGAAGAAGAATTTTACAATTATCTTGAAAGAGCTTTGAGTTGATATCAGAGTGCTGTAATTATCATCTCTAGTTGAGTGTATTGATTTGTTCCGTCATGATATGGCACTCTCATCCATTATCAGGACCTCGATATTATTTAGGAGATTACAGGGTCATATTACACTGTTTTTTTTTTACACTCAATTGTCACATTATTAGCAGCACAAAGAAGAGCAAGCATTAACACAGATGTCAGAAGATACCTTTCCACCAGAAAAAAAAAATTTAATTATTTGGTTTTTGGTCTGAAAAATTTATAAACAATTTATTTATAGTCCAAACTTTCCTCACCCCGGCTACTTTTCCAGTTCCTCCCAGTGGATCCCAAAGCGTTCCCAGGCTCTCCAATGTGTTGCGGGTCTGAACACCTAAACACCAGGCAGGCGTCTGGGAGGCATCCTTATCAAATGCCCGAGCCACCTCATCTGGCTCCTCTCAATGTGGTTGAGCAGCAGTTTCTCCCAGATGACAGTGCTTTTCTAAGGGAGAAGCTTGCACCTTCCATCTTGTCCTTTCAGTCACGACCCAAAGCCCTTGATCATAGGTGAGAGTAGGTAGATCGACCAACAAATTGAGTTCTTTGCCTTTTGACTCAGCGCCGTCTTCACCACAACGGGCCAATGCTACACCAGTCCACCTCGATCTAGTACTCTTTTCGCATTCGGATCCTCCTCTCCAAAACCCTTGACCTAGACCTCACCAGGAAGGGAAAGGATTGTGTTGCCATTATAGTTGGAAAGACCACCCCGGTCTTCCGCACCAGAGGCAGTGTTCCTGCTGTCCAGGGCCTTAAGGAATTCCTGGTGGATCTCATACACCGACGGGACCCTATCACCAAGGATTTTTTTGAACACCTCAGGAACGTCAGCCCAAGAGATAGGTGTATCCCCAGGTGGCGCTTCCTCATTGGAAGACGTGTCGTGACGTGATTGATGTGGTCTTTGAAGTAATCCTTCCACCGATCCTCAACATCACGAACCAAGGTCAACATCACACCATCCCACCTTACAAATAGTGTGATGTTTCCCCCTCCTGGGACGCCGAATGGTGGTTTGGAATCTCTTCTAGTCCATCCAGAAGTCATTGTCAATGGTTTCCCTGAACCCCTCCCATGTCCGACTTTTGCCTCTGCGACAGACAAGCAGACGGTACTCATCTGTCACCACTAAATTGAAGGTATCACTCCATATATAGTTTCCTGAAGCGTATTGTCACGTTTCCTTTCTGTCTTCCTGGCAGAAAATTGCACAGCACACGCTTAATTCCGACGCAGAACTTTGAAAGGCTCATGACGCCGTCAGAAGAGATGGCGTAGTGGCGGCACAGAAGCAGAAAGCAGCTCGAGCCACAGCAGAGAGAAAAAGCCGCTGGTTGCAGTCCCCTGTTCTATGGGTAAAAGTGCATCATTTTTTGGAACCTTTTGGAACAAATTAATAATAAAAACCAAGGTACCGTTGTACAACGAAAATGATTTAGATAAGGCTTCTGTTGTTTTCAAATTCCACCATTTTGTGCTTGACTTTGCTGCACTGCAGGAATAAACAGGATGACAGTGACAAGGGGACACTAAGGGAGTAAAGGCTGTGAAGGAGAGAGGAGCCGTGAATTTAATAAATGTGAGCTTAAATCAAGGGTAGAAAAAGGCAACGGAGGGCACGGCAGAAACAGTAAAAGAGAAGTGTGGGCATGGAGAAAGAGAATCAGTGAGGGCTCTCATGAGAGCACAGTGAGATGTGTGCAGCATGTCAATACAAATGCTAAGTCACTCAAGGGCTTCCAACCGGCTGCAATCTCACTTTTGCTTCCCCAGCCAAGCAGCGGTATTTCAACAAAGCGATGGAATGATTGCGACACACACAAAAGAGAGTATCACATTGCTTCATTTGGAAGACTTTATCATGTAATCAAGATGATTGTACGCGGATGTAGCCCCTAAATAGTCCAATGATCTGCTTTGTATATAAAACAGGCATGAATGTGAGTGTGAATGGTTGTTTGTCTATATGTGCCCTGTGATTGGCTGGCCACTAGTCCAGGGTGTACCCCGCCTATCGCTCAAAGACAGCTGGAATAGGCTCCAGCACCCCCACGCGACCCTTGTGAGGAAAAAGCGGTAGAAAATGAATGAATGAATGAATGTGAGTGTGAATGGTTGTTTGTCTATATGTGCCCTGTGATTGGCTGGCCACCAGTCCAGGGTGTACCCCGCCTCTCGCCCAAAGACAGCTGGGATAGGCTCCAGCACCCCTGCGACCCTTGTGAGGAAAAAGTGGTAGAAAATGAATGAATGAATGTGAGTGTGAATGGTTGTTTGTCTATATGTGCCCTGTGATTGGCTGGCGACCAGTCCAGGGTGTACCCCGCCTCTCGCCCAAAGACAGCTGGGTAGGCTCCAGCACCCCCACGCGACCCTCGTGAGGAAAAAGCGGTAGAAAATGAATGAATGAATCTTTCTTGTCAGCTTCCAAGTACAGTGGTAACTCAGTTAACATTTGCCTTGGTTAACATATTTTTTGGTTAACAAAATGTATGATACAATTTTGGGGCAAATATGGAACAAACTGTTGCAGTTGTGCTTGGTTTCTTTATGCATGATGTGCCCAAAACAAAATCTCACAAAGAAGGTGAAGACACTGTTGAATTCAAGAAAGAAGTAATCACAAAGTCTGAAGATGGGTTACCGATCTTGCCGGGATCGTTGAAAAGCCATCCTCAACAACAAGTACCATCTTGAAAAATAACAGCATAATCAAGTGAGCTAATGTTGCAAAATGGTGTTAACAAAACAGAGACCACAAACCAACTTCCATATTCCTGTTTGAGAAATTCACTTTCACAACAATGTTCAAACAACATTGTACCCACCTTTTCTCTTAGCAGAGCAAAACGCTGTCTGTTCATCATCTACCCCAGCAGGACCAGCAGCATAACTGCAGCATCAATAATACTTAGCTGCCTCTGCCTCGGGTCCCCTACGGGGATGCTAGGAATGCTATGTATTTATGAGGGTGTAATCTCCTACCCAGGTTCCACTGACACTGACAGGGCGAATCTTTCTCTGTGGGTGACCGGGTGACCCGAGATGGGTGGGGCGGTGGAACGGTTGTAAACCATGACAGCCGAGCAATGAGAAATGACAGGGTGGAAAGAAGGATGGGAAGGAGGAGGAGAGAGGAAGGAAGGCTGCGATGTGGAGGATCTACACAGGAAATGTACCACATCGTGGTTACATAAAAATATTCCCCCAGGGCACAAATGGAAATAATTGTTTTACCATCCACATACATGTATACATGCTGTCCTGTGGTTACGAACGGGTTCTGTTCCAAGACTGTCATGTGTGATGAGTTTTAGTGTCAGGACTTGTACGTACATTATCACTTTCAGATTGGGTAGCATAGGTTTTGCCGATCCAGGCTGCATTTAGAGTTGAAAATCACAGATATGACACGCATACAATGATGGAGAACTTGCTGACTTTAGTATTTGAACTGATTTGCCAAACCCATGTTTGTCCATTAAAGGCCACTGTGGCATACACCAAGTAGAGACCAAGTATAGCTGACATTGTGTGTTGCGACTCTGATTATGGACCCCTGATTTGGGCCTATTGTTGATGATGCAAAATGATGCAAAACGCAAATTGTACAAGTGACGTTTGGTATTAGCTAGGGGTGTCACAGTATCTTGTGCCGCAAGATTAAAACGTGACAAGAGTTCTCATACCAGAAATAAAATACCTAGTGGGCACGAGGCCTGGGGCGATACTAAATTAATTATTCACTCAATAAATGAACATGTACTCCATAGTTTTCTCTCGCCTCCAAACAGTCAGGAAGAAGTTTCAGCACTTTGGTGCGATTGCTACAGAGACCAACATCGTTTAGAGCAGTGGCCTCAAACTCGGACGCAAACAGGACGCTATTTTGAGTCCCTTGCCTTGATATGAAAGTTTAATTTTAGTGCGGCCCGTGTGTGTTTGATATGGATGCTATCATGAATAATAATTATTATTATTATTCATTCATTCATTTTCTACCACTTATCCTCACACAGGGGTGCTGGAGCCTATCCCAGCAGTCTTCAGGCGAGAGGCGGGAGACAAACAACCATTCCCACCCACATTCATACCTATGGTATAATTTGGAGTTGCCAATTAACCTAGCATGTTTTTGGAATGTGGGAGGAAACCGGAGTACCCGGAGAAAACCCACGCATGCACGGGGAGAACATGCAAACTCCACACAGAGATGGCCGAGAGTGGAATTGAACTCTGGTCTCCTAGCTGTGAGGTCTGCGCGCTAACCACTCGCCCGCCATAATAATAATAATAATAATAATAATAATTATTATTATTATTATTATTATTATTATTATTATTATTATTATTATTATTATTATTATTATTATTATTATTATTATTATTATTGTAAGATTCAGGATTGAAATGAAAGCAGGGGGATAAAGGAAACTCAAACTTTTAATATGACAGAATTAATTCTCATACTTTTCATAATTGCAGTCAAGACTGGCATGATGACCAGAGAGCTACGTTCCAATCATAACCTGTATAAGGTTCCTAAAATATTGTGACAGGTCAATAACACTCAATTATAATTACTCAGTTATTATTTAGCTAATATAAATATATTGTATTAAATCATGCAATAAATATTTTACAATAAAAATAATTTTAAAAATAATATTTGCAAAAATGAATCTTTTTTAATGACCTCTAATGGCCCAGATAAATTGAGTTTGAGACCCCTGATGTAGAGAGTCAGCCCTTTAGTCAGTCATACAGTTTCTTCGTCTCTGAGTGTAATTAAATTGGTAGATTACAAAATATTGTCATATATTTTATTGTAGTTTTCTTAAAAGCAATGCTAGTATCACCTCATACTTGTAGACCCAATCTCGTGTGTCATCTCGTGAACTGGCGGCACTGAAAATAACTATCCAGGTATAACCACTTTATAATTTTCACTGTATATCAATTTTTGGGTATGCTCGGATATCATCTCCCACAGTCAAGACAAAATGTGCCAGCTGTGATGGATTATGTTGTTTGCTGAAATATTTGCAAACATAGTTTTCTCGCATTGCTCCATGCCAAGCAGATGAAAGGATACATCCGAACACCACCTGATCTCGAGCCGATGGCCAGAATCTTCTGCACGGGGTCAAAGGCCAAAGCAGTGGGCTGGTAGGGGAAGCCATGGCGCACCGTCTGTAACATAAGACACACAAAAACAAAATATCAATAACAACAAACCTTCAGCATTGTTGTGAGGGTTATTCAGTGTCTGTACCCTTTAATGATTCTGCCAGCTGTGACATTCTACCATGTGGCGCCTTCATTGAAGCATTGCCATTTTGAAAGAAAGTTAAATGTTCATTTTGCAAACGTGTGACATTTAATTCAATGAAATAGCAGGATGGATGCCTCATGGCTGTATGTCAGCACCAATAATAGCCAAGAAAGTGTTTTCACAGGCAGCTCACTTGCATGTCAGAAAGCATGATTGCACCTCTTTGCAATCTGTTGACATTAAGGTGGAATGTAATAGGTTCTCTAATGCACCGATTTTTGTTTCAGAGTAGCATATTCTCTCAACGTAAGGTATGTTCAGGTTCAGGAGTCCTACAAGGTGTAATAGCTGCTACATACTCTAAAACTTGTACCCAACCGATCAATCTGCCAGACAATTTAATCGGTTGATCATAGCATTAGAGAATAATTGGTAATCAGCCAAAAGTTGGCCTATTGTCGGCATGTTAATGCTTATTAAATACAGACAATATGGTGTTATTCTTAGAAATGATAGGTCTCGACCAGCCCATTTAATCGTCCGATCTTAGCCATCGAAGAATAATCTGTAATCGGCCAAAATGATAAGGCTTATTTTTCACCCCCCAGAAAATGTTGTTAATTGTTTTTTATCAATGAACCAAGATGGTGATAATGACACTGCCTATGCAAAACATGTAAAAGTATTTACAAGGTATCGTAAGGATGGTATTTTTTGAACTGATATATCAGATCATAGCTAAATATTTTTTTTCTGCTGATATTAATATTGGCGTGCAAGTGAGACCTCATCAAACGGTCTGGAATTTCTTTCCAATTTCCTTCAGACTGCAAATATGCAATTTGCAATAGAGTGGTAAGCGCTGGTTACGTGAGGGGGGGGGAATTAGGTGTCTTCCTTCAATATTTCTAATCTAATATCACACCTCAGGAAAAATCACTTGGAGTCAGACGCTGCGCTATGCAGCACGATAATGATAGGAAGCAACTGGCGGCACTGAAAATAGCTATAACAGCTATAACCACTTAGAATTTCACTGGTGTAAAAAAAATCTACATTTTTATGTTTTTTTTTTTTTTTGCCTTTCCCTTGTGGTCTTGGAACGTACTGTAACTACACATAATTTACATGAAAGCCAACAATGGCGATGCAGCAGAATTTTGATGAGCTGGCATCTGATTGGAATTCAGATACAAAAAGACCTTTACAAGGTCAGCTTTCTTCTAAAAAAAAAATGGACAAAATATGTCTGATCAGCAAAGAAAGTAACTTCAGTGAGTGTGAACTGGCCACAGCAGTCATTTGACAAAACTTGACAAGGCAAAACATCTGAGATTCCCAACAGCTGTCTGCCATTAATCCTGTTACTTTCCCCAGTTGTGCCTCACTTATAGTAATCTACTCTGCAGGGTTGTATGTGAAGGCATGGACATTACCCGTGTAGAAAGGTATTAAGGCATCTCAATAATAAGTTTTATCTATGGAATCCGTGACAAAGCTGGAGGTGGTTTGTTTGCTCACAGAAACCGTGGGTTATATAACCCCTCCACTCTACCTCATCTCCGAGGCCTTTGAGCGGTAATTAAGCATGCAGAGGCACGAGTTTGGAAGGATAATATGAACGTCTGTGGACAAACAGAATGAAATGACTCAGTGGCGATCAGACTAGACGGAGGAAAATGAGAAATAACACAGAAAGCAATATAGAGGGCGGTGTGAGTATAAATGTGTGCTGTTGCTGTGCCTGCTTCACACTAATATTCCCATGCAAATCATACATTTAAGAGTGCACAAACATTATTAAGATCTATGTTCATTGTTGTGAATTAATTTGAAATTAATGTACACCAGCAAGCTGGAGAGGTGAGGAAAATTATCACCCCTTCGTGACACACTTTCTTAGTTTTTGTCTTTTTTCTCTGTTCCTCGTTTGTGCTCTTATTTTGTATTCACTTCCTGTGTTGCTCTGTTCTGTTTTCCGTTCCTTTTCATTTTCTCCCGCACCTGTTTTCAATTTGTGATTGCTATTTAGTTCAGGTGCGCGCTCCCTTCGTGGTCGGTTCATTGTCTTGTGTTGAGTTTGCCATGCTAGTGCGCCATCCTGCTGCATAGCGAAAATAAATACATTTTTACCTGCATTTGGGTCCTAATCTCTGCATCTCTGCACCCTAATCTCGAACCTTAAAATGAGCCTAAGAAACAACCCTAAGTTGTTTCTGAATGCCAATATTCATAATGAGCAAAAAACTGTTACGTGGATGCGGCTTTCTCTTATAGTATTGCATATTTATTTTATATTTCTTTATGTCATGTTTTGTTGTTCCTGTGTTGTTTCACTGTAAACAGTTGGAAATTTCCAAATAATCCACACAATCAGACTGGACTTCACACTGTACCCGGAGAAAACCCACGCACATCAGGGAGAACATGCAAACTCTACACAAAGATGGCCGAGGGTGGAATTGAACTCCTAGCTGTGAGGCCTGCGCGCTAACCACTCGACCGCCGTGCATCCATATAAAATGGATGGATGGATGTTGGAAAATAAATGTGAGTAGCCACTTGGGAGACACTTTTCAAGGGAAGAGTCGGCTCTCTTGAAAGACTGGCATCACTCATTTTAGGGTGAAATAATTTTTCTTCATTCAGATCCAATTTCTGAGAAAAAAAATTAAATATTCCATAAAGTAATGGTAATGGTTTAATTTCATTTGAACATCAGATTACAATTGAGTGCATCACATAATCAGTTCACAGTTCCACATGTCCAAAAGGAGTAGGAAGAAGCAAAGCTTATTAAATCCTACCCCTCCATCTGGTACTTTTACAATCAGTAATTGTTACATTTGTTCACTTCCTGCCTTTCTAATATAATTTAAGTTTTTGGGGTTTTTTTTAATTATTTTGTATTTTGTACTTTATTTATGTATTTTTTTGTCACATAGCGAAGTACGAGGCAATATGACCATCCAATGACATAATGGGTACCATAGTAAGTGTCAATGTAGTGATATATATAGCACATCATGACTGGTTCAAGACTCTTCATCCTTGTATTTAGCAAACATCAACTGCTTGTATTGTTTCTTGAATTGGCTCATCGTTGTGCATTGTTTGATTTCCTTACTCAATCCATTCCATAGTTTGATTCCACATACTGAAATGCTATGGCTTTTTAACGTAGTCCTAGCATATAAGTGTTTCAAATGTAGTTCTTCCCTGAGATCATATTTCTCCTCTCGTAGAGAAGTATTGGATGACATTTTTAGGTAATTGGTTGTTTTTAGCCTTATGCATTATTTTAGCTGTTTGAAGATGAACTATATCTGTCACGATCGCGCTAGGCGGTGTTGCGATGCGACCCTAGGATGCAGAGAGCAGGACCAAAAGTGCAGATAAAAGGTTATTTAATGCAAAATGGCAGCAGGAAAACCCAACATCCACTACAACGCAAAGACAATTCACAATGAAGCCACAACCGAAAGAGTACGCACCTGAACTAAATAGGGATAATGAAATTAGAAGCAGGTATGTGAAAAGAGCAGGGGTAAGGAAAACTGAAGGAAACAACAAAGGAAGTGGTTACCAAAATAAGGGCATAAAAACTGGAACAGAGGCAAAGAAGGAAACTAAGAGAGCTGTCACGAAGCCTGCTCGTGACAATATCAGTCAGTTGAAGTATTTGTGATTTTAGAAATAAGGAGTTAGTATGTTCTCAGTTAGCGAACTGAATTATCCTTACTGACCTTTTTTGCAGTACATTTAGCCAGTGAAGATTGCTTTTATAGTTATTACCCCGTATTTCCACACACAGAAAATATTTGTCCATTGTAAAAGTGCAAAGTTGCAGAGGTGTAAGTATCACGAAGGAATAGCTATTCAGAAAAAATGATATCGCTTCACTGAAGTGACCAAATTCAAAACACACACAGCGGAGAGCCATTCATGTACTCATATGTCAGTCTTGGCAGACACACACACACACACACACACACTCATCCTCTGGGACTTTCCACCAGACCCCTTTAGGTGCTCTGACCTCACTGGAGTGCACTGTTGCTGGGATACAGAATAGACACCCCCACATATACATACAGACAAGAGCGCCAGGAAGTGGATGAGCAGTACATTTGCTCTGATGATTCCCAGAGCAGCTCATACATATTGCAAGGCCAATGTATGGCGCTCTGCATCTGTGTTAGGTTTACTGTATCGGTATTTGTAAAGGACCTCCTTTTTTCCTCAGGTTTCTAACCTGTACATAGATGCTGGTACGGTTTCCAACATGCGCAAAATGGTCTCAGCCGTGAAACTGCGGTTGACCTGCCGCAAAGGACCCGTGTTACGGCTGCCGGGGGCTGTATTACATCAACTCAACAGCCGGAACCTTTCTTTTCTCTGTTGTGTTGTTGGCGCCTCTCCCCCATCCACACAAGCCTGATGTTCTATTCGATAACCCAGCCCATAAATCCTAACCCCAGCACACTAATATCACCTGATGCCACCCACCATTCTCCCTCTATCTCTCTCCAAACAGCGTTGAGCCGCAGCGACGGTCTAGACCTCTGCTGCTATAAATAGAAACCAGCGCCCATGTCTCTACCGCCATCCAAATGTACACAGAACAGCTATAGCAGCAAACACTGAAGATAATTAAAATATCCTCTTTTTCTAAGTGTGTCATAAAAACAACTAATGCTCAATATTTTTTGGGTTGCAGGTTTGATATCTTTTATCAAGTGTAAACCATTTGCTGTATTCATTGTATATGAACATCATTGAATTCATTCATCCAAATCTCAAAGAAAAGTGTTGCGATTAGAGCTGCAACAATTTGAATAGATGATTAATCGATTAACCAATTAATCAACAACTCAGCCTTGGTTGAGTGATGCTGGCTCCCAGCATGCCTTGTGGCACCTTTTTGTAAATAGGTGCTGCAAATCTGCAATGGACCTACATAAAATACATGTTTATGGATGTAATATGAGTTTAAAATTATTTTTGTGGGAAATGGAGTAAATATTATATTATAAAATACTTTTGGGGCGGCACAGCGGTCTAGTGGTTAGCGCGCAGACCTCACAGCTAGGAGACCAGGGTTCAATTCCACCCTCGGCCATCTCTGTGTGGAGTTTGCATGTTCTTCATGTGCATGTGTGGGTTTTCTCCGGGTACTCCGGTTTCCTCCCACATTCCAAAAACATGCTAGGTTAATTGGCGACTCCAAATTGTCCATAGGTATGAATGTGAGTGTGAATGGTTGTTTGTCTGTATGTGTCCTGTGATCTCCAGAATGTCAGGATGTGGATGTACTTTGGAAAGCATCCATACATGGCAATGAACGATTTTTTGATACAGAATCAAACGCCTTAGTCAGGTCGACCAAGACCATGAATAATGATCTGTGCTGTTCTCCACGCTTTTCCTGACCTTAACGTGTAATGAAGATCATGTTGGTATACATTAAAAAAAATAGCTTTCCTCCCACATTCCAAAAACATGCTAGGCTCATTGGCGACTTCAAATTGTCCATAGGTATGAATGTGAGTGTGAATGGTTGTTTGTCTATATGTGCCCTGTGATTGGCTGGCGACCAGTCCAGGGTGTACCCCGCCTCTCGCTCGAAGACAGCTGGGATAGGCTCCAGCACCCCCGCGACCCTCGTGAGGAAAAGCGGTAGAAAATGAATGAATGAATGAATAAAATACTTTTTTTTTAAAGTGCAAAAGGCTATCCTGATTTTAGTTTAATGTACACTCTTGCTGTATATTGTGTGATGCGTATCACACAGAACCAGACCAAACATGGTGCTGGAATGAGAGATGTCAAAGTGTAATGAATGTCTTATCGACACCTGCTATTCTGAATAAAATAAAATCTCTATAAAAACTCTATAAACTATAGAGTGTACATATATATATATATACTGTGTATATCATACCGCATTCATTTGCATGTGTTTGCATGTATTTAGTCTGACATGTAACTGCTTTTGCATAAAAGATTATGCACACCCTACAGACAGATACACACGGCACACAGCATTTGTCTGGCAGCATTCAACCAGGCAACCTCTTGGGTCAACTGAAAAGGTTAAGCATATGTTCCTTCCGATAAAACTGTGAGTTCAACAGCCATGAAAGCGCAATTTCTAAGAACGCAGTGCAGCGCAATATTGTTGGCGTGGGTGAGGAGGTGGAGATCGTTATGGTTTCCACAGGGGCGCCATGCAGAGCATTCGCTGCAGCGGAATATCTGTAATTAGATTATTATGTTACTTAACATGTTAACAGGCTTGATGTCTGATGGAGAATTTGGCTCCTTACTTATAAATGGAATATATTCATAGTTAGGCACATAAAGCCTGTTCATGACCTTATAAATATGTTTTTTTAACATTATCAGAGCCCTTTAGACATGAAATAGCACCCCTATATTATAAGATAAATTTAAGACAAAAATAAGACTCGTCCTGGAGTATGTTGCTGTAAATGTGTTCCAGTGTTGTTCCAGGAGAGTGGAGTGGCGAGCAATCGAAAAGTGATGTCGGGGGTTCAAAACTGACTTCTAGCTTGGCGTGGTGCGGTGCTGCAACAATTGCCCAGTGCACCTGTTGTGCAAAAGTTCAAACCTATCATAAAAGCCTCTTGTTCCAATGATCGTGACTGGTGCTTGTGTGTCTCACCCAACATTACAGTAACATTACTGAGACCCAGTGACCAGTGTATTACAATGTCTTTACAACGTCTTTGAATGCACCTTCTGAATGCACCTTATATTTGTACTTTTGTCATTCATTTAAACATTTTTATGCTTGAAATTCTTAATTTCAGCAAAAAAGTACACAAATTAGCACCAATATTTGACCATATTCAACCGCAAAACAGCATCATTTATTCATATATTTTGGAAAAACTTTGATTTTGGAAAAAAAATTTAAATTTTGAAAATTAAACATTTTTATGCTTGAAAATTCTTAATTTAAGCAACAAAGTACACAAATTAGCACCAATATTTGACCATATTCAACCGCAAAACAGCATCATTTATTCATATATTTTGGAAAAACTTTGATTTTGGAAAAAAAATTAAAATTTTGAAAATTAAACATTTTTATGCTTGAAAATTCTTAATTTAAGCAAAAAAGTACACAAATTAGCACCAATATTTGACCATATTCAACCGCAAAACAGCATCATTTATTCAGATATTTTGGAAAAACTTTGATTTTCTCAATTCTTAATTTAAGCAAAAAAAAAAGTACACAAATTAGCACCAACATTTGACCATATTCAACCACAAAACAGCATCATTTATACAAATATTTTGGAAAAACTTTGATTTTAGAAAAAAAAAATTAATTTTGAAAATTAAACATTTTTATGCTTGAAAATTCTTAATTTAAGCAAAAAAAAAAAGTACACAAATTAGCACCAATATTTGACCATATTCAACCGCAAAACAGCATCATTTATTCAAACTTTGATTTTGGAATTTTTTTTTTAATTTTGAAAAAAAAAGTGGCAAAAAATGCCTTGGTTTTCATAGGTTTCTTTTTTTGTCGGACATTATGGAACGGATTAATATAAAAAACTGAGGTACCACACTACATGTTTCCATAAATTACCAAGAGCCATTATACAAATGAGATTATTAATGCATTCACTCAAATTAATTAGCAAACAGAATTAGCGACATATTAGCGACGTATGCATCTAGTTGATGTTTCTCATGCAATTAAAATATATTAAAGTCAGCATATGGTCAAGAAAGTTTAACTGTGCAGTAAATATATGTAAACAGCATGCACAGTCTGCTTGTGTGTTTATCATTTATGTCAACAAATCAAGTTGCTGCAATTAGGAAAATGCCCTTGAACAATAATGAGGCAATGAATGCATGAAGCAAAGAGTAGACTGTCCTTCATGTAATGGCTAATTAAAATGATTTCACAGTGAAACAGGATTTTTTGTTTCGATACACATCAATACTTTGCAAGACTGTTACACTCACTTGAAGCCACATGTCATTAAAAGCACCGTGAATTACTGCAGTGCTTGATCAAGCATTACAAATGAGTGCACGGGAGTGGAATGCGAGGCTGTTTGAAAGGCTCAACTGATTATATTTGTACAGCATGAGGTGAGGCAAGCTGTCCCCAGCCTACAGACCAAGTGGACAAAGCGTGTTGGAAGCCCACACAAAATCAAACACAAGCAATTTCACTTTTCAAAAGCACACACAGCAATGTACGGAGATAGCATTGTTCCAGAAAAAAACCTATAGATTGTCCTACTTGGTTCTTTCTGCAGTAAAACATGATAAACCACCGCAAATTGTCACTGTACAGTATCTCTGCTTTGAGTTGTATTTTTAATGGGCCTTCAAATGCCTCTAAAACACAGGGAACACTTTTAAATGACAAGAAAATGACATAATGGCAAAGTGGTCTGTGCAGACAGGGCACTGGAGGAGATGGCTGGCAAAACAAGAGATGGATCATTACAGATGGATCATCGAGTCATTTTGGTTCGATGTCCATCCCTAATTAATATAAAAGCCCTGCCTTTTGTTCACCTTCCACTTCAATGTGTAATTTATCCAGTAGTACAAAAGTGTGTTACAAACAAGAACATTTAGGGCCAACATAATCTGCGAGAAAGCTGCTAACAGCAATCTTTGTGAGGATATTTTGGAAGTTTTGGCAGAAAAGGTTTATCATATAAATAACCAATATATTCAACATTCAACAGCATAATGTAGGGAGGTTGGTTTGGACTACTTGAGTTAGGTTATGTACGAAATTTACTTGACTGCACTTTGGTCATTTATTCATTTATTTTCTACTGCTTATCCTCACGGGACTCACACGCATGCTGGAGCCTATCCCAGCTGTCTTCGGGCGAGAGGCGGGGTACACCCTGGACTGGTGGCCAGCCAATCACAGGGCACATATAGACAAACAACCATTCACACTCACATTCATTCATTTGTTCATTTTCTAGCGTTTTTTCCTCACGAGGGTCGCGGGGGTGCTGGAGCCTATCCCAGCTGTCTTCGGGCGAGAGGCGGGGTACACACTGGACTGGTCGCCAGCCAATCACAGGGCACATATAGACAAACAACCATTCACACTCACATTCATACCTATGGACAATTTGGAGTCACATATTAACCTAGCATGTTTTTGGAATGTGGGAGGAAACCGGAGTACCCGGAGAAAACCCACGTATGCACAGGGAGAACATGCAAACTCCACACAGAGATGGCCGAGGGTGGAATTGAACCCTGGTCTCCTAGCTGTGAGGTCTGCGCGCTAACAACTAGACCGCCGTGCCGCCGTGCCGCCCCACTCACATTCATACCTATGGAAAATTTGGAGCGGCCAATTAACCTAGCATGTTTTTGGGATGTGGGAGGAAACCGGAGTACCTGGAGAAAACCCACACACTCCACACAGAGATGGTCAAGAGTGGAATTGAACTCGGGTCTCCTAGCTGTGTAGCCTGCACGCAAAGCCGCACTTGTCGGATGACATAAACAACATAGACAACCCAAATACGTACACACCAAGCATCTTTTGATTCATTTTTTATCCAAACCAAAGTACCCGTGATGGAAAACTCGATTCTTATGAGTCACTCATGAAAGTGAATTGGGTAATTTGTCACAAAGTAAATGTCCGGAAACTTGCATATGCAAAACAAGTCTCTCTATCCAGACTCACCCATCACAAAGCACACATCTGTCTATTGGCAGCCAAGCTGTGGATACTTCAGGGGCACCCATGTTGCAGTTCCAATTCAGTGAATCTCGCATCTTCCTCAAGGACCCATAAGTCGGTAAGTCTTTGTTGAGTACCCGCGAATCAGTGAAACCTGAGCCTTTGTTGAATAGCCGTGAATCTGTGAAATCGAGTCGTCTTTGAATACCCATGAGTCAGTGAAACTCCATTCTTTGTTGATTAACTGTGACTCATTGAAACAGGAGTCTTTGTCGAGAACCCTGATTTAGTGAAACTCGAGTCTTCATTGAGTACCTTCAGCGAATGAAACCTGCGTCTTTATCGAGTAGTCTGAGCCAGTGAAAAGTCAAGTCTCGGTAAGTCAGTGAAATTCAAGTCTTTGTCGAGCACCCGTTGAGTAACAGTTGCACAATTAATGACCTAGTTACCTGGTTTCCATTTTTAATTGAACTAGCCATAGCAGGGGTGAGACCCAATTCAATAAAAACAGGAGACTTGTGAATATTTGTAACAAGCCCTAAAAAAGAGGGTTGTCAACATGCTATTATAATAACTAACACATTTTTAATATTGTACATGATATATGTCAGAATAGGGCGGCACGGCGAACGAGTGGTTAGCGCGCACACCTCACAGCTAGGAGGACCAGGGTTCAATTCCACCCTCGGCCATCTCTGTGTGGAGTTTGCATGTTCTCCCCGTGCATGCGTGGGTTTTCTCCGGGTACTCCAGTTTCCTCCCACATTCCAAAAACATGCTAGGTTAATTGGCGACTCCAAATTGTCCATAGGTATGAATGTGAGTGTGAATGGTTGTTTGTCTATGTGTGCCCTGTGATTGGCTGGCCACCAGTCCAGGGTGTACCCCGCCTCTCGCCCAAAGACAGCTGGGATAGGCTCCAGCACCCCCGCGAGGAAAAAGCAGTAGAAAATGAATGAATGAATATGTCAGAATAGTGTTGCAAAAATATCCCCAAAAAATCAATTCACAGTTACGCAACACTACTATTTATGGCTATACATTACTCATCATGAACCTGAATTTTAATATACAGCAATCAACCGTCTTCCTTGGTGCAAACATCAGACACCACAACTGTTTGAAATGCACAGCAATCTTCCAAACTCTGACAGCCAGCTGCATAGACAAAGTCATTTACATGTATCTCATCGCCTACAAATACTAATAAATCATAATCCAGGCATCAATCAAAGTAAATCACCTCTACAGCACCTTAAATGGTACAAAAGGCGAATAAACATCTCAAACATATTTATGACTGCAACACCGTGTTTGTATTCCAGCAGTATATTGACATGTCACAGAGAAACAACAGTATTGTCGGTATAAATCTTGCAGAAATATAATATATAACACTTGCAAAATTGCAACGGCACAGGAAATAGATGAAAATACAGTGAAGGGTATCTTCAAAGACATTGTATCTCAATATCCAAACACATTTTGAATCACATTAAATAGAGCAAAAACATGACATATAACACAAAGGCTGCAAAATAAGAATCCAGATAAAATCACTGTATCAAATATTCATATTTTACAATCCGTTCCTTATATTGAGCCTGAGAGCGGTAACGCAAACTTCAGAAAGAAACAACGCGGAGTACAGATGCCCTGGTTCAGTGGAGTCAGCTGGTTTGACTCCAAGTGCTCCAAAAGTTATAATGCGTCAAATTCCCTCAAGAAAGAGCCCGTGTTCCATCCCTGACACAGCAGCTGTCACTGAACTGCTGCAGTAAACTTGTTCCTGCGTTAACAAAATCAAGAGTCTCTCTGCTATAAAAGTGCTCACGCTGATTAAGTCAGTTGTTTTGTGAACCCTTGGCAGCAACATTTCTGTTTATCGTTGTCCTTCCAACCAGTGGCATGATTAGAATGACAGACTAGTCAAACTTTGTATACTATGTAATACGCTGCAATTAAAAGGAATCAGTGGTGTTTGTTGGGGGTGGGGGCTTCTCAAAACACTTAAAATCCTTCTAACCTGCTAACAGATAAGAAAACATTGTATTTTGGGGCTGCAACAATTAATCGATGAATTAATCAACAAATATTTTGGTTTTTAATATTTTAAGTTTTTTTATTTATTATGAAATGTAAATACCCTCTGATTTCAGCCTCTCTAGGGGTGTCAAAAGTGCGGCCCAGGGGCCATTTCATGCCCATGGTTGTAACTGGCCCTTAAAAACATGTTAACAAGACAACTACAACAAAATGTAATCTAATGATAAAAATATATAATTTGATCTGAAACATGGCATAATATCGGGAGTAAAAATGTCATTTTACTTGCAAAAAGTCAAAATATTAATTTTTAAAAAGGCATTTTTAAAGTCATAATGAGAAACAAAGAAAACAAAATAAAGTGATAATTTTTGAAAAATTAGCTTGGGAAAAATAATATCATAATATCATAATATCGTGGAAATAAAGTCAAAATATTACAAGAACAAAATTTACAAGTTGAAAATTGCAAAAAAAAAAAATAAACTGCAAAAATTGAAAAACACGAGTAATTTTACAAAAATAAAGTAAAAATACTATGACAAAAAACGTTTAATTATGTGGAAAAATAATGCCATTTTAGCAGAGAGTAAAAATTCATTCATTCGTTCGTTTTCTACCGCTTATCCTCACGAGGGTCATGGGGGTGCTGGAGCCTATCCCAGCTGTCTTCGGGCGAGAGGTGGGATACACCCTGGACTGGTGGCCAATCACAGGGCCAGAGTCAAGATATTTAAGAAAAAATTTTAAGCATAATATTATGAGAAACACACAAAACAAAATCAAATTGTAAATTCAGGAAATTAGGATGGGGAAAAGTTATAATCTTCTTTTTTCTCTTTGGGCTTTTCCCTTCAGGGGTCGCCACAACAGTCAATCTCCTCCATCCAACCCTGTCTTCTGCATCATCTCTCTCACACCAACTACCCTCATGTCCTCCTTCACTACATCCATAAACCTCCTCTTTGGTCTTCCTCTACGCCTCCTACCTGGCAGCATCCTTCTACCAATATATTCACTATCTCTCCTCAGTCCAACCTAAAGGACATTATCTCCAAGGCCTCTAACATGTAATGTCCCTCTGATGTACTCCTTCCTGATCCTATCCATCCTGGTCACTCCCAATGAGAACCTCAGCATCTTCATCTTATGATATTTTGGTAATTTACGATTTACTGATTATTTAAGAACAGGCCTCGGCAACCTTTACTATCAAAAAACAGCAAAACATTACCTAAATTCTACCTTTTACAACAACAAAATTCCACTGAGCATGTTTTAACTCTGTAAGCCTTTTTCAGTGGTTTGCATATCTATGTAAAATTAAAAGAAAACTTTAATATCAACAAAAAGTCCATTCGAGTTCATATTTCTGCATATAAGTGCAATTTCTCTTCCTAAAGATCCAATGTTCAGTCCAGCGTCATTTTTTTCCTAAATCTGACGACTTTCCAAACCCTCTTAGTGACGTATTTTCTCAAAAGTGACTAGCGACAAATGTAAGGTCTCCTTTCTTGACATCATTGCTGACCCCTAATTTAAAAAGACAGTTGAAATATTCATTCATTCATTCATTCATTTTCTACCGCTTTTCCTCACAAGGGTGGCGGGGGTGCTGGAGCCTATCCCAGCTGTCTTCGGGCGAGAGGCAGGGTACACCCTGGACTGGTCGCCAGCCAATCACAGGGCACGTATAGACAAACAACCATTCACACTCACATTCATACTTATGGACAATTTGGAGTCGCCAATTAACCTAGCATGTTTTTGGAATGTGGGAGGAAACCGGAGTACCCGGAGAAAACCCACGCATGCACGGGGAGAACATGCAAACTCCACACAGAGATGGCCGAGGGTGGAATTAAACCCTGGTTCTCCTAGCTGTGAGGTCTGTGCGCTAACCACTAGACCGCTGTGCCGCCCAGTTGAAATATTGTATACACAAAAAATATATCGGGTTAATCGACTAAGAAAATAGTCATGAGTTGCAGCCTGAATGTCCAACAAAAGTATATTTTACCCTACCAGAAGAGAGCTCTGCTCCTTTGCCAGGAGATCCATTTTTGTGAGTGTGATTGCAGAAGTTTACTTAAGGGAATGAGAGTCTGTTGCTGAGACTGCACACGCTGGTTGGTATCACTCACATTCCTATTGCGGCAAATGTCCGTGACCCCTCCCAATTAAACTGGCTCGTGGTCACCAAGCTGTTTTTCATCTGCACGGTTGTGTGTGGCAAAGTTCGATGAGGCAAGTGAATGTCAAAAATATATTCACTCTTATTGTTTTTGTTTTCTTAGCTTTCCTTTTCCACCTGGCATAACCTCCTTCTTAGTCGAGACCCCTCCTGAGGCCTCTGACACATGGAAATGTGAGACGATGTGGAAGTCCACCACACTGAGTCATCACACACACTGCAGGTTGCTGCAAACAGAGCGAGGTAATGTCATATATACTGTACAGTTACTGTACAGTTACTGTATACTGTACAGTCCACATATACTGCAGTCAATATACAGACATATACAGTCAATTGATTCAAATATTTGTGCATGCATGGGTTTTCTCCGGGTACTCCGGTTTCCTCCCACATTCCAAAAACATGCTAGGTTAATTGGCTACTCCAAATTGTCCATAGGTATGAATGTGAGTGTGAATGGTTGTTTGTCTATATGTGCCCTGTGATTGGCTGGCCACCAGTCCAGGGTGTACCCCACCTCTCGCCCCAAAACAGCTGGGATAGGCTCCAGCATACCCTGGTGAGGATAAGCAGCATAGAAAATGGATGGACAATCAGCAAGCATATTTTTGTACTACTATTATTCTTTATTATTAGCATATTAGCTTTTAAAGTTGCCTACAATGGTTCAGCAAATACAAAATGTGAGCGTGTCTCCCACTGACACACCGATAACAGTGTCAGCTCAAAATAAGATTTGTTTACTTATGATGCTGCTTTAACTTGTGATGTTTATGAATAGAAAAGTCTATTTAGGAACTCTGAGAAATGATTATTATTAAATATTTGCCACAATGAACCTTTCCTTCATGAAGTGTACAAATGAAAATACCTAAAACACATTGGGCTCTAATTTTGTAGACCAGCTACAGGCACTGTGCCGGCGCAGCGCAGTCCGGCGCAGCGCAGCCTGGCGCACCCATGCCTCCGTACCTCCACCAGCACAAGTGGCAAAGAGGGAGGAGAGAAACCGTGAGAGGGTTTAACAACAGCCGAGTGGAATCTTAACCTTTCAAATGAACGCCTCTCATTGCCTTTCATGCGCAGAGGCCACCATGCACGTCACCACGTACGCCACCTCATGGGACACATCATCTGTTCCTGACAGTTACATTAAAAAGCATCAGGCTAATCTAAGCATCTTGCTTGTTTTTTCACCAGCATTCCTGCTCTACGTTGCCAAATAGGAGAACCTTTGATGGTATATTTGTGGTATCTCCTCCTCGAGAAAAAAAGAACAGTAAAAAAATATATCTTACAGCCACATTTTAACAACCAACTTTATATTAATCATTGTTTTTTTGTTGTTGATTAGTAGTTGTCTGATTGGTCACTGTTTCCACAAAGTCCGCGCTGCATGTTGGCTCATTTGCATTTGCACCAGTGATTGGATGATTACTGAGAGGAGGGGAGGGAGGGGCGATCTGGGCTATGAAAAAGCAAAGAGCACAGCCACGGAGACGAGCGATGAGTGGATTTGTCTGCTGCTTTTTCTGGCTGAGTTTTCAGGTCTAAAATGTTGATGTTGGGGGGAACGCATTTAGTTAGGGGGTCGTTGCCACCCCCCCCCCCTGCATGCCCCAGCGTAGAGCCAGCCCAGATTGGCATCATGCTTTCAGCTGCCGTCAGGTTGAGTTTCCACTATGGTTGACATACTGGTTCAGACGGTTCTATGAAATAGTGGTTGCTGGTTGCATTGAAATGTGCCTGACACTCTGAATAACCTGCCTGTGAGGTTTTGGTGATGTGTCTACACTGTGCGCAGTCCGATCCCCCCATTGTGCGGCCAAAATGATAACTACTCGGTCACCGTGCGGCCGTCTACTATTTAAATTAATTTATTTAAACCTTAATTCGCAGCTACAAAAAATCTATTTGAATAATATATTGTAAACTCCAAAGACCCGTCTCAATAGACAAGGTCAAATCTGTCCATGAAAATTTCTAACTATTTACAGACAATTATACAACTTCAACAAAACACCACACAAAAAAAAGATTGGTTTGTTAAATTAAAATTGACCATCACTTCATCAATATGAAATTATTTTTATATTTTCAAATAATAATTACATCCCAACTTGCCTCCAGCCTCCATCTTTTATCTTGTTGTTAAGAGTACTTTTTTAAGTTATGACAAAACATTCTTCCATCACACATTCTGACACGCTGTAGTGTAAGTCCGAATGAGGCTTGAATGTAATTTAATGAAATTAACTCATTCAATCCCAGCCATTCTTCAAAAGCAGTCCCTCTCTGTAACGGCCATTTTTGATTTCAACTGATGTTTCAAGGCACACAAAATATTGTGTTCTTGGGCTTTGGAGACAAAAGAAATATTGGACTCTCATCTTTCATTCGAGAAAAACATTAGTTTCTACCTTTTTCCGTTCTTTAGTAATCAACAGTAGAACATAGGTAAGTTTCATCAAAATTTTTCAACACAAAAAGTACATTTGAAGCATCACTCTGACGCCACAACACAAATAAATAAATGGTTGTTTTACATGGAAATAACAATTTCGATTTACAATTTTCTAAACTTCAACCAAACATGCTCTCTTCTATTGTTGTGGAGTTGCATCATCACCTCTTTGTGCTTTTTTTTGGGCAAAACTTTTGGTAGGATGCTGGAGCAAAGTGTTGTAAATAATATGAGTCTAAAGCAGGGGTCGGGAACCTTTTTGGCGAAGAGAGCCTTGAAGGCCAGATATTTTAAAATGTGCATCTGTGAGAGCCATATACATTTTTTTAAACATTGAATACAATAAAATGTGTGCATTTTTATGTAAGACCAACAGTTTTAGATATAATGGGCTCTAATTACGTAGACCAGGCACACTACCCCACGCCAATGGGGTGTGGCCAGCACACTTTCGTGAGCAGTGCAGTGTCCAACAATAAATCAAATACTTGTTGCCATTAATACAACTTCTGCTGCTGCATAGTTTTGCACCGTACTCCGTAGACGTATTTCATTCTTTTGGCCATCTTCGTCAGAAGGCTTGGTTCTGCAGCTTTAGCTATTTGACTAAAGGAGGAAAGTTTACATTTACATGTTTTTTTGACATCTCAATGACCGAGGTAGACTACAGCATTACCCAGTAATAATCGAGTTTTGGTGTTTGACCTGGAAAATATCATCAGGAAAGATAGATATGGTTGGCCGTATTGCAGCAGAATATAGATGGACGAATTAAAATGCATAAGAAAGTTGTTGATTTTGAATAATATTTTTCATTTCTGTGATGTTTACTTTAAAATGTTAGCAAAAATACATTTTTATTGTGGTAAGAAATGCTTGAGAGCCAGATACAGTCATCAAAAGAGCCCTACCTGGCTCCCGAGCCATAGGTTCCCTACCTCTGGTCTAAAGGCTTGCTATTTCATGTCTCCATGTCTCTAATAATCGTAAAAATTGTATTTAGAATGTCATAAACAGGATTTTTGTGCTCTAACTTGGAAAATTTTCAATTTATTAATATTAAATCGTACTCCTAAATTCACTTATTGCAGTCACCAACTGGATGATGGAACCAATTGACCGCTATAAACGGGGGACAAGTATATAAGTTTCACTTTTTGCAACCATGGTGTGTTCAAGGGCTGCCGAACAAAGTGTGAAATCTGATTAACATGGACATTTTACCTGTATTATCCACTGTCTTTGCAGTATTGCCATTATCTAGCACCAATTTTCCATTTGAATAGCTGCACTCTAAAGAGGGACTAGTTTAGCTCAAGTCCAAACAACATGTACAAGAGATCTTATTACAATTCCTATTAGTCTTCTGGAGGGGCTTGCTGCAAAAAAAAAATTAAAAAGTAATTACATTGTCCCATAAAAAATGAATTCTATCTCATTATTCTAATTGGCATTGGATGGCTTGTTTCATTCAGTGTGATTTTGCTGGTTTAAAGGGTCATTGCAAATCTCATTTTGATATTAATAATTTAATTCAAGGATATTATAAATGCAAAATGGCCTGAAGATGTCCCATGGGTGCACTTTTTAACAAGCTCCAGATCCTAAAATATTAAGCCTTTTACTCTCAAACACGTGTGATAATGTGTGTCAAGTGGCCTTTTTATTTATTTAATTTTTCTTTTCTTCGGACATTGCAGAGATCCCACAAAACACAAGTCGTGGAATGTGCTTTAAGACGTAAGTCAAAGTGATGAAGACGTATAATAGAGTACAAATAATAGGCAGCCAGACGGTACAAATGTGTATGATTGAAAATAATCGATTCAATAAAATGTTATGCTGTATTTGTATTATTCTTTACATAACCAATGCACAAATATATTGTGTCTTTTAATCTCACATGGACCGGGCGCCATACTCGAACCTCAGAACACGCACTGCAGCTCTAGGGCACCGGGATCCATGGTAATCCTCATTTTGCGGTAAGAATGCCCATCTCTGCCGTGAGGCATAGAGCACCAAACCAACCCAAGGCAGGTGAGGGTGGAAAAGGACACCAGTAATCTGACATCGCACACAGAATAAAATGACAGAATTCACTTGCTGGTGTAATGGTACAGCTGCCACCATTTAAGGGTTTTTTTTTTTGATAATGGATTATATTTTATTTATTGTGGTTTTAGTAATTTAACTTCAGGTAAAAAAAAAATAAAAACAGAGGATAAACATTACAGGTAATTTGAAGCCTTCTGGACAAAAATATTATAGTCAAATTAGAGAAAAATTTATTCATTATGACAGAAATTAGTCAAAGTGAGGCTGGCAAACCAGAAGAACATTTTATCTGTCAAACCACAGCTGCAAAAATTAATTGATAATGAATCAATGATCCTATTTATCAACAACTATTTTGGTATTTGAGTTATTGAAAAATTTAAATAAGCTCTGATTTCAGATGTTAAAATAACAGAATAGTATGTTACTGTTAAAATAAAACTATTAATAATGTGTTTGGTTGAAATTGATTTGGTCCATCTAGGATTGCTTGGTTAATCAAAACAACAAGCCGCAAATTAGTCGACAAAAAAAAATATTCGGTATTTGCAACCGTGTAGTCAATGTTTTCATTTTTCAGAATGTTTCAAAAAATTGGGGAAAATGAGAGGGAAAAAAAATGATAGTTTTCCCCCCAGAATTTCCAACAGCACAAGCTTGTAGATTGTGTATAAAGATTACATAAAATACTTACTTACATTTACTAGCATTACCATGGCTTTCCAAATCAGCATAAGAGAGTCAGGCGACCACGTCTAACCTGATACTGTCACAATGTTTTAAGGCATTTAGAGCCCTCTCTGACATCACCAGGTTTTTGCATCTCCATCACTCATCTTTAGAGCACACATTGTTCCCTTTTGGTATTGTTTGCACACACTGTGTGCTGACATTGCAGCCACAGGCTCTCGTCATACTTGGTAGTGTGGAAGAGTAAGCAAAGAAAAGCTTTCGATCGTCTGCTGTATGTTTGGAACATATTCTGTTTTCCAAGGTTTTACCTCTGAATGGCTAAAATGTCTCAACAGTAATGGTACACGAGCCCATATTAAAAGCTATTGCAACACATTACAGTCTATTATAGGAGTGTATTACTTATTTATTTATTCGTAAATTGAGAAATCTCCCCAAACCTGGCTTAACTGTATATGTGTTATTATCCGTCTGTGTTTATGGCAGAATGACGATTGAAAGAAACATGAAGAAAACCAATCTATATGTCAGGCTTCTTTTGACTCAACCATCCATTTGGCCTCCTGACATCTTTCAGTGCTCCTCTTCAGTGCACCCATGCAATTTACTGCAATGAGTTTGTCAGAGGATACACTGCAATACACTATATACAGTATAAAGTCATGGCCCAAAAGTTTTGAGAATGAATTTCACAAAGACTGCTGCCTCTGTTTCTAGGGTAGCTATTTGCATATATTCCAGAATGTTGTGAAGAGTGAGAAGATGAATGGTAATAAATTACAAAGTCCCTCTTTGTAAAAAAAAAAATGAAGTTAATCAAAAAAATATATTTCCAATGCATTTCAGCCCTGCCACAAAAGGATCATCTCATTTTGGTTTTTGTAAAATGACTCTTTTCTTGTACACTGAATATGACTTTTCTTCTGGTATACTGTAATCAAAATTAAGAGGGCTACGTGACTTTTGGAGGCCAATGTGACCTGATTGTTACACAAGATGTGTTTGGATTCCAAGATGTTCTGCCAAAGTAAGTTAGTTAGGTCCAGTCAGAAGGCATTTCCAGATAAGGACTGAATCCACGTTGTTGCTATTGTTCATGGGGTCTATAGTATAAGGAATGGTAGCAGGCAGGTGTATGCACTTTGAGGTGAACACTTTTGAAAAATGGCCTGGTGGTTCCTGGAAAAGGGATAGCGATTGGACTGCTGAGGTCTGGGACAAAGTCATTTTCTCTGAAGAATTCCCTTTATGATTGTTTTGGGCATCCACAAAAAGGCTTGTCCTGAAAAGGTGAGTGCTGCCATCAGTTGTGTGTCATGTCGACAGTGAACCATCCTGCAAACATTCACTGCAACTTCACCCTACAGTCCAAAAACTGTTTGGAGATAAACTATGCCTTTTCCAAAGGCAAAAGTGATAACTAACTGGTTTGGGGAACAACATAGTAGCATCTGACACTTGTGTCATTCTCAAAGCATTTGGCCATGACTACAAAGGAACACACTAGTTTGTTTGGTGGTATGTACCCACTCTCATCAATACATATACTTTTTTTCTGAATAATGTTCGAATCGCTATTTCATGAATGCCACATTAAACATGTTTCAAGTCAGCGCCAAAATATTCCCTTAGCTTCAAGTCTGCCAAATAACCACAAAGAAAAACCTGTGAGTTCATTTTCATCTTCTCCTGCAGTCTCTCTTTGCTAGAAATGATCAAAAAAATATTTCCAATGCATTTCAGCCCTGCCACAAAAGGATCACCTGATATTTTTTTTTTAAAATGACTCTTTTCTTTTACACTGAATATGACTTTTCTTCTGGTATACTGTAATTGTGACTTTTGGAGGCCAATGTGACCTGATTGTTACACAAGATGTGTTTGGATTCCAAGATGTTCTGCCAAAGTAAGTTGGTTAGGTCCAGTCAGAAGGCATTTCCAGATAAGGACTGAATCCACTTCATTGCTATTGTTTATGAGGTCTATATAAGTGCTGTATTAAATAAACACGATAACCCTTTTCCTACAACTGCAGTGGTGGTTCATGTTGCATTGTTTGCCAACATGGTTAGCACGTAGCCACACAGCTAGAAGACCTGAGTTTGACCTGGGTTGGTTAAGGTGCATCGTACAAACAGCAATATCCTGCATCAGTTTGCATGTTGTCCGGGTACTCCGGTTCCCTCCCCCATTCCAAAAACATGCTAGGTTAATTGGTGACTCCAAATTGTCCATAGGTATGAATGTGAGTGTGAATGGTTGTTTGTCTATAACCACAAAGAAAAACCTGTGAGTTCATCTTCATCTTCTCCCCGCAGTCTCTCTTTGCTAGAAATGAGAGTCGAGATTCAATGAGCTTCTCAAGCACCTGCTACCTCACATTTCACACTTTTTCTTCAATCAGCCTGATGGAGATTTCGATAAACGCTTCCATCAGCATTTCTGCAACCGCAGTTTTCCACCACGGAATTCTCCATTGAAATATACAAACCAGTGAAATGGGATCAAAACAAAAGGAGTTATGGCATCTTCCCACACGGCAACGCCGAGGACAGAAGTCATGACTAACTTTGAGAAGGTAGCCAGAATTCTAAACACTCCTACACACACACACACACACACACACTATGAAGACATTCAAAACAATACAGAGAAAGATGTGTTGTCGATTTCAATGAATCATTTGGGATAGGTATGTGTGAGTCTTATTCAAAAGACCATCAGTGTTTTTTATCTCGACTTGGACTGGATTACTCACGTCGACATAGGCGGTAGTCGACACAGCCGAAATCCAAACCGAAACCATTTACTTATGACTAAGCTGTAATAACCGACATCACCTTACCATCAACTGCATGGAGTCTACTATTCCATATGCAAGTGGCCCATTTTTGGCTCCTTAGTCTCCTGTTTGTTAAGTTTACAATAAATAAATTAGCATGCGTTGCTTAAAGCTGTGGGCATCCTGTGTCCCTGGAAAGCCTGCATGCAAGATGTACGCAATATGATGTAAAAAAAAATAGCGGTGTACACCAATGACAAATGTCATAGTGAGGATAGATGACGGACTGACGTTGATCTTTTTCTTTAACGCCATGCATTCGACCCACATAACCTTAGAGATACAACAACAAGGAACTTTCCCAATGCTAACATGTCAGTAATTATGTCTTATTGTTGCTTAGCGTGTCTACTATATTAAGTCATGTGAGTGTTATTTCAAGTCTACAGGGCTCTGATAATGTTAAACCCGTGCTTAGAAGGTCATAAACGGTTTTTCTATGCTCTAACTTTGGAAATATTCAATTCATTAATATTGAATAATACTTCGCCGAAATTCACTAATCAATCAATTCCAATAAATGAGGATCGACTGTATTGTGTATGATTCTGATTGAGAAGAAGAAGAGTTGCCGAGACGCATTGAAGTGTGGAGTGTGTCTCGTTATAAGTAGACACCATTCATTCATTCATTCATTTTCTACCGCTTTTTCCTCACGAGGGGCGTGGGGGGTGCTGGAGCCTATCCCAGCCTCCTTCGGACGAGAGGCAGCGTACACCCTGGACTGGTCGCCAGCCAATCACAGGGCACACATAGACAAACAACCATTCACACTCACATTCATACCTATTAACAATTTGGAGTCGCCAATTAACCTAGCATGTTTTTGGAATGTGGGAGGAAACCGGAGTACCCGGAGAAAACCCACGCATGCACGGGGAGAGGGTGGAATTGAACCCTGGTCTCCTAGCTGTGAGGTCTGTGCGCTAACCACTACACCGCCATGCAGTAGATACCAATAAAAGGCTAATTTGTGACTTGTTGTCATTCGGCCGACATGACAATATTCTACACTGCGCTATTTTTGTGGTATGTGTTGATGTGTAGCTAGTGTGGCCTTGGGAAAAAATACCCTGGTACCCTGACGCCTCACAGAGCCACACCGGACAACAAGCTGACAGCTCGGGGTTTTAGCTTGTCGGCTAGCACTGTTCGATCCCCATGTATGCGCAGGGGGCTTACCAGTCTGATTATAAATGCGCATATCTTTCTCTCTGTGGTTACTAAATGTAAACAAGAAGTATTTATGCAACTTTAGAGGTCCCCTTATTCTGAATATAAGAGGCACCACGGTGGTCTCGTGTCTCGAGGAGGGGAGGGGCAGAGGAGGTCAGAGTTCTCCCAAAGAGAACGAGGGAACAAACTCTGATAAAACGATACGTGAGACAGACTTAAAACCGGTCCATCACCCTTTGAACTCTGTCAGGGGTGAGAAATGGACACATGGAAAGGAGCGATTGCATCTTCCTCCGTTTGTGTGCCTCACCTGTACACACACACACACACACAGTGAGAGAGCAGATTGGATGCTTTGTCCACAAAGAGCATCAATCAATTCAGCGTATTTAATACCAACAACACATTAAGGCACTCAGCGAGAAGGCGCAGCTTCCTGCTTGGGACGAGGCCATCATGCACTTTCTCCTCCCCTTGTTGAAGGCACTCTGCAGCATCCCTTTCTCCTCTTCCGATCCCTTTGTAGAAATAAACAGACAAACTCCCTCCCGCCCTATTCGCCCCCACTTAAAAATATAGCACTGCAAACAACCCAATCTCTTGGGTTCTTCAATGAATTATTCACAGCCCTCGCCAAAAAATTCAGCCTTTTCTTTACAGCGCGAGGAATAATCGCTGCAGTCAGCTCCGAAATGCATGGTGCTATAAATACACCTATAACCCCAGCACACACACTAGCACACTAGCACGCACATCAGCACCAGCTCCATCATCCTCCTCCTCTTCCTCCTCCCAGTGAAAAGCACATCAACTATAAGGACAGTACTGCAGGGTCCCTCTTGTGTGCACTTTGTATGCAAGGGAGGGACACCAGTTATGT
The DNA here is from genome assembly GCF_037039965.1 of Doryrhamphus excisus. NCBI lineage: Eukaryota > Metazoa > Chordata > Actinopteri > Syngnathiformes > Syngnathidae > Doryrhamphus > Doryrhamphus excisus. The sequence goes on along the minus strand of NC_136368.1, from coordinate 6,919,480 downwards.
CATCGCCTCAACACCATTTATGTGTGCTCACTGATGCAACACGAAGGCTCCTATTCACCGACTTCCTCTCCGGTGGGGGTGGGTGGGTTTATGCACACATGTACCGCACATACTGGTCGGAGCGTCCCAAAACTGCACCCACTTGCCAGATGTGTGTTACATAGATGATGATTATGTCGAAAATATGCAAGGTCGGGTAAGAATTAGACGATTTGGGAGCGTTCCTTTGATGTCTTGGATGTAATAGGGAACTTTCAGGCAACACCATGCCAAAACGGGAATACGTGAAAAAGGTGAGAATGACAGAGGACTATCAGGCTGGACGTTAGTTGCCTCAAAGGGAACAAAGCTTAGTCATGCACCCACCTTGCACAGCTGAAAGTTTTCCGACACAAGTGTCTCTTGCACATCGATCTCTTTGGGGGTTGGCGCTGTGGTGGGGGTCCCAGCCGCGCTGCCGCACGATGGAGATCCCATAGTCCCGCCACCTGGTGAAGAGGTGGTCAACCCGTCCAGCACCTTCCGAAACTTCTTCATGTTTGATGTCTTTATTTCGGTTGAATACGTAAATGTGAAACGTGGCTTTTGGCTGATGCACAATCAAAAGGTCTGCTCCTGCAGATGTATAAGTCTCCTCTGTCTTTAAGTACAATTTAAAAAGTCCAACAGGCACCTCATCCTGGCTGATGTCCTCCGAATAAATGCGTCCGGATCACTCTCCGCCACGCACTCGTCGTCGATGATGCAGATGCGGCTCGCCTCGCCCAAACTTCACACTTTTGAGATCCTAAAGTAGGATCCACATGGCTTGGAGGAACATCCCACACGTCAACAATAGTCACACAGCCACGCAGCCATGCTCCTGTGTGAGTGGAAGGCAAAAACAACTTAGAGCAGCCAGGATCCACTCCTTTAAAAAAAAACACACACACACTTTTCACGCTGCAATGCAGCAAAACAGCAGGATTCCACGCAATCCACGAGGAGGCCCACACAGACACACACACATTGAGAAATGCTGGGTGTTTGCGTGAGGATGGATGTGATTGCTTGTCGCTTCAGCCAAGACACACATACACACACACACACGGACTGGAGCTATCCACGGTACTGAAAAGCCTTGGCGAGCTTGGCCCCTCCCCCTGCACTCACGCTCTCTCTCTCTTTCTCTCTCTCTCTCTCTCACTCTCCTGTATAGCTTGTATTATTTTGTAAATACTGCATGTTAAATGTTTTACAACTAACTTATCAGAGAGCCAATAATACAGTAGATAATAATGAGGTCATGTCAGTTAGCCAGCTGGCTACTAGTGCTTCATGGAGGAGGATGCCGGGTGGTGCCGTGATTCTGCTTGAATGGATGGTTGCAATGACACCATTGTGACTCATGATTTTCTATGCATGTCCCTGAAATGTGGAGAACAGCACCCTCCCCCCCTTGTCCAAATTGTGCATTCTTCATTTCTATTAAATGCAGTCTAAAAACCAAAACATACAATGTTAGTTCCGTTTCCCATCAATGCTTAAGACTCGATGGCCAGCCCTAGTCAGACACAAAACAGAAGGTGATGGAGTGGGACACAAAAGGTGAAGAAATGGCATATCAATGATGACTTTCATTGCAAATCATTGACTCTGTAGTCTCCGACCACCTCCTTCAGTTCCGCCTACAGCTTTACTCTAAACTCCTCCCTCCCTCTTAGTGTGAGTCCCAGTCACCTTACAGAGGAAACTCATTTCAGCTGCTTTTTTTTCGCCATGTCATGACCATGAGTGAAAGTATGAATGTACTAGGTCGACCATCGACACATGGACAGTCAAGTAAACGGACCGCATTACTTCAGATGCCGATCCAACTTTTACAGATTGCAACATTCGTTCATTCATTCATTCATTTTCTACCGCTTTTCCTCACGAGGGCCGCGGGGGTGCTGGAGCCTATCCCAGCTGTCTTTGGGCGAGAGGCGGGGTACACCCTGGACTGGTGGCCAGCCAATCACAGGGCACATTTAGACAAACAACCATTCACACTCACATTCATACCTATGGACAATTTGGAGTGGCCAATTAACCTAGCATGTTTTTGGAATGGGGGAGGAAACCGGAGTACCCGGAGAAAACCCACGCATGCACGGGGAGAACATGCAAACTCTACACAGAGATGGCCGAGGGTGAAATTGAACCCTGGTCTCCTAGCTGTGAGGTCTGTGCGCTGACCACTCGACCGCCGTGCCGCCCCAGATTGCAACAATAAAACAATAATATTCCTGTCAGGTTTTTGTGTCCCCTCTTTTTCCAATATCCAAATCATCAAAACATGAGCCGCACGGTGGACTAGTGGATAACATGTTGGCCACGCAGTCAGGAGATCAGGAATTCTTGGGTTTGGGTAGTGTTTGTGTGGAGTTTGCATGTTCTCCCCGTGCATGCGTGGGTTTTCTGTGGGTACTCTGGTTTTCTCCCACATTCCAAAAACATGCTAGGTTAATTAGCCACTCCAAATTATCCATAGGTATGAATGTGAGTGTGAATGGTTGTTTGTCTATATGTGTCGTGTGATTGGCTGACCACCAGTGCAGGGTGTACCACACCTCTCGCCCAAAGACTGGGATAGGCTCCAGCATACCTGCAACCCTCGTGAGGATAAGCGGTATAGATATCCATGACTCATTTTAACCTCACTATAGCTAAACAATTACTGCCATGGCTTTTCTATTCCACTTACCACAATTCCACAATCCTTGTAAAAGATGGGATAACGTGCCATATACAGTAAATGTCAAAAGAAAGGGAATACTAACGTTTAATGTCACTTGATTGAAGACTTGCTGGCAACAAGGAACACACAATTTTGTGTAATCTTGCTTACAATGCTACCTGCTACATTATTGATTTATTTTATAAGCAATGGTTGTGTAAAACGGGTCATTAAAACCACATTAAAGCTCCTGTTGTATATTTTGTTGAGCTGGTCTGGTTGAGATCTGCAGAGATTATCCGTTGAGTTTAAACACGCAAAGCCTGCGGTCTTGTCTCCACTCGATTCCACTGAATTTTAATATTTGATAGTGTCATGGAAAGGCATGACATAAGACTGGCAATGTGAATGTGAATGTAGCACACCTATTAACCCATCTCACTGCTGCATGGGTCTTTAGGCTGCAAGATCCTAACTAAAAGCCTTGAAGAGCACCCAAAGGAGCTTCAAATACATTTGCAGGGTTTTATACTGTATATAGGGCAGCATTATTGGACATTTTATCTATCTTACTTATTGTGTGGAAATATGGGGTAATAACTATAAAAGCAATCTTCACTCGCTAAATGTACTGCAAAAAAGGTCAGTAAGGATAATTCATAATGCCGCCTACAGAGAACATACTAACTCCTTATTTCTAAAATCACAAATACTTAAACTTGCTGATATAGTTCATCTTCAAACAGCTAAAATAATGCATAAGGCTAAAAATAACCAATTACCTAAAAATGTCATCCAATACTTCTCTACAAGAGAGGAGAAATATGATCTCAGGGAAGAACTACATTTGAAACACTTATATGCTAGGACTAAGTTAAAAAGCTACAGCATTTCAGTATGTGGAATCAAACTATGGAATGGATTGAGTAAGGAAATCAAACAATGCACAACGATGAGCCAATTCAAGAAACAATACAAGCAGTTGATGTTTGCTAAATACAAGGATGAAGAGTCTTGAACCAGTCATGATGTGCTATATATATCACGATATTGACACTTACTATGGTACCCATTATGTCATTGGATGGTCATATCACCTCGTACTTCGGTACAAGGTGCATTATTTAAAAAAAAAAACTTAAACTGTATTATGGAAAGCAGGAAGTGAACAAATGTAACAGTTACTGATTGTAAAAGTACCAAATGGAGGGGTAGAATTTAATAAGCTTTGCTTCTTCCTACTCCTTTTGGACATGTGGAACTGGGAACTGATTATGGGATGCATTCAATTGTAATCTGATGCATGTTCAAATGAAATAAAACCATTACCCATTTTCTTCTTATACTAAACCCTGAGCTATTAAGTAATCTGAAAGACTTATTATGTTGTTCTCAGGTGATATACAGAACAGGGTGTGGTGTAATGTTGCCAATATTGCAATATTCAAGTGGGAATAATTCATTCTAATATCGTGTTTATCTACTAGTGTTTATTCTAATGTGTTGAAACAAAGCTTGACAGGATAAATAAGCTTCAGTGAATTTGCCCCCGTATGGTCGATTAGTCTGGGGTACTTTTTGTGGTGACAGAAACAATCATCATGGTCATATTGGTTGGAGACCATGCTTTAATATTTTAACAGACTGTCGTTAAAGGCATAAAAAAACACATAATAATTCTTGCTTGTCCTCATCCATTAAGGAGGCCACAAACAAATGTCACTTGGGCACTTTCTTTTGAAATGTTGTAAGTGACTTGATGTTATTTTCTAGTCAAGATGAAATACATTCATGTACCTACTTGTAGTTTATTTTGTAGTTTTAATGTGTGGTGCTTTATTTCTGCTTCCGCCCCCTCCACCCTGGTCAAATTGGGGTCCTAAGCAGAATTTTTTGTGGAAGCCCCTTATTGCATCCATCCATTTTCTGTATGGACTGGTGGCCAGCCAATCACAGGGCACATATAGACAAACCATTCCCACTCACATTCATACCTAGGGACAATATAGAGTGGCCAATTAACTAGCATGTTTTTGGAATGTGGGAGGAAACCGGAGTACCCAACATGCAAACTCCACACAGACATGCCGAGGGGCCCCTTATTACAAAATTTATGAGCTTCATGAAAAAAAATCATATCGGTCCGACCTGGGCAGCTTTGGTCACCGCATCTATCGGCACTAACAGACGCATTAAAAGCTACTTTTATACTATTTGACTTGAACCGGCCTTATAGTAAGGGCACGGAGTACTACGAGTACACAGGAAATAAATTGTTCAATATGTTATTTTTAGTGCAAAATAACTGAAGGCAGCAGCTGTACCATTACACCACCAAGAACTCATAGGTGCCTTAATTAATTTATTCTGCTGTGTGCTGACATGGTTCTCTATGCCTCATTCTGTGTTGCCATACGCACAGCACATGTCCTGCGTCTGGAAAGGGGCGTCTGTGGTAATAATAACATGCAAGCTTAACGAAGAAAGAATGGGACAAGCATCGCACATGTAATCAGCGTCATGAAATACTTGGATGAATAAACTAATGAATAAAATGAATTCATCAATCACATTTACTATACAGGAAAGGATACTGATGTGTAAAATAGTCTAAATCTAATCTTTAATCGCAAAGGTATCATAATTAGCTCATTTTAATGCTGCAGGATGGGTGATATTACATAAGAGTTTACATCACCAGCCTCTGCCCTCGGGCAACATTTGATGCTCTCTACACCGAGCGCAGCACACATGCTTTGTGTGTCCTATTCTTCATTTTAGGAGGAGATGATACAAAAAGGCAACGCTGAGAAGTTCACAATGACACTGAAGATGTTGTTCAGCCTTTTTGAATCCGCCTGAATGTACATTACAGCCTGAGATTTACATAATGCATGATGAGTAGGTACAATGCAGAAGAAAGGTGACAGCATGAAGTTGTTCATTGTTCTGTGTGAGTTACATGAACCAATATGGAAGTTTAATGTAAGCTTCACAATCCTGATGTGAAACATGAACACATTTCTTTCCCTTTTCTGTGCATTATAACACAAGAAAACAAGTTAATTTGAGCTAGCTAACAATACACGCTATTGGGACACACCCACTTCAACTATGAAGCCCTATAAAAAAAACAACAACGTTGCATGGTTTGATATCCATGCTGTGATCATGCCTTAATGCATACACTGATAATAACATCTAATAGTTGTAGTATTTTGCTGTATTTTCATGATTTAAAACGTCTTTCCTAGGCGCATCCTTGGGATGGCTGTGTCTTCCAGCACAAGACGTGTGCTCCAGTCCTCAGGTAAAAAAAAAATGCTGACAGTAAACAAGCATCTTGTTGAGTCTTTGTAGCAAAATTGAGAGCTAGGTATCCACTCTTCCTAGCGCTTAGCGAGGCGTCGTGTGAGTCCGCCAGATAAAAATATTTTTTCATGCTAGCTGCTGCAATAATAATAATAATATCACTGTAGCTTGGTTAATACAAGTCAGGTATGTAAATGAAACACTGTTTTTTTCGGATTTTTTTTGTGAGGGCTCTAGCGTCAAATAGGTATTTCCCATGACGCCGGTTGTTAGCTAGCTCATATTAACTTGTTTTCCCATGCTGTTCATGTTTAATATGAGGATTGTGAATAATGGGCAATTTTTTTTTTTAAAGTGCAGTTCTCCTTTAAAAAGAAAAATAATGTCATACGGTAAACAATTTTTGAATACCAATACAGACGAATGTGACGAATGACTAAATGTACAGCAACTTCGTATACTGGTTGAAAAAAATACACACAGTATGAAAGTTATCAAATTAGGACATCTGGTTGTGATTTTCAATAGCATGAATTAAGAAAAATGTGATTGGCTTCTTGCCCAAAGACAGCTGGGATAGGCTCCAGCATACCTATTTAGGATAGGCGGCATAAAAAATGATTGCATGGATGGAGTTAAGGAACAAGTCGATTTTTGTAAAGATTTTGTAGCCTACTTGTAAGATTAATTTGGTTTTATTTCAAGATTGACGATTTTCAGTATCCAGCTATTAATTTTGCACAAATATGTATTTTCATTTTTACTTATTTTAATAAAATTCCCCTTTTTATTGAAGTTGTATGAAGTATTTTATTCTGAAAGTAAGTATTTTCAGCTTAAAGGTCCAGTTTATTTCAAGATGGAGAAATCTTAGTGTATTTTTTTAATCAATCCAAATTAACCAGCTGCACAGATGTTTATATATTCAGATGTGTTTCATGTGAGCGAAAAGACATGATCTGTGATGTTCGAGTCTACAGGCCGGCTTGAATACTCACTTTCACAAAAGCGGCTTTGTTTTCCCTGCGAGATGGTAATTAACATTCTAGGTCATTTTCTCTATTCAAAATATTGTGCCAATAAATGATGTATTCTATAAAGCCGTCTGAGATATTGTTGCAGTGTAATTACTGAAAATATCACATTTTGTCGCCTCTCAGTTATGAAGACCTCTTGATTCCGCTGCTTTTTGTTTTCTTTTGTATCAAAGTGTGCTACTGCAACCAGAAGCAATTTGGATGATGAGGGATTTTTCCAACTGAGGAAAAGATTGTATTTCGTGGCTCTAAATAATGCACATCAACACGAGGACACAATAAATACGTGGCATCCTCTGGTCCTGACCCAGATGTCTTCCTATTAGGGCCCAGACCTATTTTATGCCAGCGTTATGGTGCCATGACAAAGTGGCATAACGACAGAGCCACTAAAACCTGAGCTTTTTAAAAAAAAAACTATTAAAAGGTCAGCATCTCACATCAGACTCGGCCTGTCATGATAACACGTTTTGCAACGATAATTGTCCTACAAAATGTTGTTCATAACCTATATTAATGACAATATTTTTTAGGCCATTTTTTCATTAATTATATGGAATAATAATGATGGTACATGGTATCAAAAGCAATAAACTTTAACTGTATTTAACATTGTGACTGGAATGTGAAAAGCTTTTAAATATATTAAACAACATAATGAATTTACAAAAAAAATCTATGAAAATAATGAAAATTTAAACAAAAACTACAATAATACCACACAGTGTGTTGTAGTGTATTGTTAAACGAATGCAAAAACATGCATGTTTTTGGAATGCGGTAGGAAACCGGAGTACCTGAAGAAAACCCACATGTGGACGGGAAACTCCACGCAGAGATGCCTGAGAGAATCGAACCCTGGTCTTCCTCACTGTGTGGCCTATATGCTAACCACTCTGTGCAGCCCCAGAACTCCAAAATGTCTACCGAAAATAAAACATTTATATAACATATTATTCGATTGACCGCACGGTGGACGAGTGGTTAGCATGTAGGCCGTACAATCACGAGATCAGGAAGATCTGGGTTGCGTGGGTTTTCTCCGGGTATTCCGGTTTCCTCCCCATTCCAAAAACATGCTAGGTTAATTAGCCACTCCAAATTGTCCATAGGTATGAATGTGAGTGTGAATGGTTGTTTGTCTATATGTGCCCTGTGATTGGCTGGCCACCAGTCCAGGGTGTACCCCGCCTCTCGCCCCAAGACAGCTGGGATAGGCTCTAGCATACCCTTGATCCTAGTGAGGATACGCGCCATAGAAAACGGATGGATTTCATCATTCGGATGAATGTTTGTTATTGATGGATGTTAGCAATATGTAGTGTGCAGCAGTAGTGGCTGTCCCTCCTCTTCAGAGGATGATTATCTTCTCTTGCTTCCACACTGGCATTGTCCTTCTTCCCTCAGGTGACTGATAAGTCCAATTTGAGCTTTGAAGAATCTTCTGCAGATGGAAGTTGTTGCCTGGGGTAGATCTGGTATGGGTTGAAGTCGCCTTTCATTTTTTTTTCATCTCTGTTTCTCTTCCAGCTCTTCACATTGTTTTGTTCCTCTTCTGTCTTTTTCTCAAATACATATTTGATTAAATATTTGTGGCAGTATGTAAGGAGTATCGGAATACCTTGTACTCAGCCACCTTGGTATCACTTCCGGTGTCATGGTCTTGAAAAATAATGTTTGAAAGCCAGCCAAAGGCAGTTCCAAAACACCCAAGGCAGTGTTGAATCTTATTGCTCCGATCAAGATTTGATGACGGATGACTCCCAAGATCAGAAAGGCCATCCAAGTTATCGAGGGCTGTTTCAGCCAGTCTGATGGGTGGCTCTTGTCTTGTGGGATCGTTTGGGGCTCGTTGGTACACAAGCAGGGTTTTCTAGAATTTGACTTTCAGACAAAGGGAGCTGTAATCTGAGTTGAAGGATGTTCTAGAAGCCGTCCACAGAGAGAGTGGGTTTGGTTTAGTGGACAAGGTTAAAGAGTTTACCCTTTGTTTGGTAAACTATTTTGATTCATGATGGGGGATCTACGGATCTCCAGAATGTCAGGATGTGGATGTATGTACTTTGGAAAGCATCCATAGATGGCAATGAAAGTTCTTCAAGGTTATCCCAGCTGTCTTCGGGCGAGAGGGGGGGTACACCCTGGACTGGTTGCCAGCCAATCACAGGGCACATATAGACAAACAACCATTCACACTCACATTCATACCTATGGACAATTTGGAGTCGCCAATTAACCTAGCATGTTTTTGGAATGTGGGAGGAAACCGGAGTACCCAGACAAAACGGGGAGAACATGCAAACTCCACACAGAGATGGCCGAGGTTGGAATTGAACCCTGGTCTCCTATGAAAGTTCTTTTCATACAGAATCAAACGCCTTAGTCAGGTTGACCAAGACCATGGATAATGATCTGTGCTGTTCTCCACACTTTTCCTGACCTTAACGTATGATGAAGATCATGTCTGTATACACTGAAAAATAGCTTTCCTAAAAACATGCTAGGTTAATTGGCGACTCCAAATCGACCATAGGTATGAATGTGAGTGTGAATGATTGTTTGTCTATATGTGCCCTGTGATTGGCTGGCCACCAGTCCACGGTGTACCCAAGACAGCTGGGATAGGCTCCAGCATGCCTGCGACCCTTGTGAGGATAGAGCGGTACAGAAAATGGATGGATGGATAACTTGGATGAAACTCTGCTTCAGTTTGGTAGTGGATCAGATTCCACATCTGTCTCGTTCATTTTTGATGGGGGCTGACCTTTGGTTTTCATTTGAATCGCAAGCTGGGCTTTTAAATCATTGATGTCATAACCTGTGTGCAGGATTTTAATGTGTTTTTTTACAGGTGGAGATAAAATAAACGAACTGGAATCAGTTCATAGAGTCTTTTAGTCAGAGATGATTTGCATGTATGACTAATGGATTGCTACTAATAATGACTAATAACACTTCTCAATAACTCAAACTTCATGAATGTAGTCCTATGAGACCACCGCCTACCAATCTTTCAAGTCACTGTCATAGCTGTGGAGTGATTTCATAAAAAGAGAAACAAAGTAAAGCCACAGAAGTCGTTTTTCATCAATTTCCAATTAAGAATTCCTTCCTGTCTATGGGACCACTGATAATTGAGTCAAGGTGGAATCAGTGAGGAGGCTTCCATGTGATGGGGACTTGGTGTTTCTATTTCAATAAGCTTGCTAATATATGCCTGATTTGGGAAGGGATTCTTTACTGACCAGCAAAACAAGAAACCTTTTTTCCTCTTTTCCTCCTCTAATTGTCATTTCAAAGCTGAGGCGCCCTGATTGAAGGTGGTCTTTGAATCAATGCAGAATGCAGATGGGATGCGACTAATAGGAAGAAAGTGCTGATTAGTTTTTCATCAAAGCTTTTTAGAGCAAGAGCCGAGGATAAGGGTGCATTTCTCCTAACAAATGCCCAATAGCCCGTAAGACCCCCGATGATGTGCTTCTTTGTCAGCAAAGCCCGGGTACAGGACAAAAGTTGGCCGATAAAAATTACAGGTCGGAATCATACAATGATCACAGAGGTTATGATTACCAATTTCTGTTAATCCTACACGCTACACGGCGGACGAGTGGTTAGTGGCGCAGGCCTCACAGCTAGGAGACCCCAGTTCAATTCCACCCTCAGCCATCTCTGTGTGGAGTTTGCGTGTTCTCCCCGTGCATGCATGGGTTTTTTTCCGGGTACTCCGGTTTCCTCCCACATTCCAAATCCATGCTACGTTAATTGGCCACTCCAAATTGTCCATAGGTATGAATGTGAGTGTGAATGGTTGTTTGTTTACATGTGCCCTGTGATTGGCTGGCCACTAGTACAGGTTGTACCCCGCCTCTCGCCCCAAGACAGCTGGGATAGGCTCCAGCACGGCCGCGGCCCTCGTGGAGGTAGAGGGTCTCAGCGGTAGAAAATGAATGAATGTTAAACCAACATAAATTTGAAGGCAGGATCGTGTATTCCCATCAGAAAAAACATAAGAAATACTGTATCACCTGTACGAGTATAATTGGTGCAAAAATGTGTTACTTAATTTCGAACACTACACACTTATCCAAATACATTGCTTCCTCACTGATTATGGCCCATGATCAGTAATGGGAATAACAGCGTTTAAATAAACGTTACTAACGTCGTTACTTTTTTCAGTAAAGGGTAATCTATCTAATTACTTTTACTGTAAGCATAATGGCGTTACCATTTTCGACACACTGTTACTGCATGTTACTGAAGGGTAGGGTTCGGTGTAGGGGTAGGGTTATGGGTTAGGGTTAGTTGGGTTTAGGGTTGGGGTTAGGTTTAGAAGTTAGGGTTAGGGTTAGCTAGGGTTAGGGCTAGGGCTAGGGTTAGGGTTAGGGTTAGGGTTAGGGTTAGGGTTAGGGCTAGGGTTAGGGCTAGGCTAGGGTTAGGGTTAGGGTTAGGGTTAAGGGTTAGGGTTAGGGTTAGGGTTAGGGTTAGGGTTCAGACCCTGCCACCTAACCCTAACCCTAACTAACCCCTAACCCCTAACTCCTAACCCCTAACCCCTAACCCTAACTCCTAACCCTAATCCTAAACCCTAACCCCTAACCCCCTAAGCCTAAGCCTAACCCTAACCCCTAACCCCTAACCCCTAACCCCTAACCCCTAACCCTAAGCCTAACCCTAACCCCTAACCCCTAACCCCTAACCCTAACCTTAACCTTAACCCTAACCCTAACCCTAACTCCTAACCCTAATCCTAACCCCTAACCCCTAACCCGAACCCCCTAAGCCTAACCCCTAACCCCTAACCCTAACCCTAACCCTACCCTAACCCCTTTAACCCTAACCCTACCCCCTAACCCTAACCATACCCATTATATACCATACATACCCAACCATTGCGGACTCCGAAAGTACGTACTGCATAGTCTGTATGGTTGACTGTATCTGTATTCATATTTAACCATATTAGGTATGGTTATTGACCATTTATGTTCATAAATAGGGGAAAAATTCATATGAAATATCACAGCATGTAATGTTGCAGAAGCTCTGTTGGAGAAAATTGTTACTGGAGGAAGTGATGGACGTCTCATACATGTGTAGAACCAATTATGTTTCCGGTATACACAACGTACACATTATACACAGTTCTTGCAACCTTCATATGAAGCCCTCATAAACTGCAAAGGTCAGGACTTATATTGCAAGTTTGACGAACGTGGGTCTTACAACTTGCATCCATTGGCTGTACAAATAAAGCAACAGGCATATGTCTGAACAGCCTCAGATGTCATGTAAACATGACATGTCTACCATGTTCATGGTCACCACAACTACATTCTCCATGCCAAAGTTCCTGATAATGAGGTTTATGCATTTGGAAACAAGCCCTGAAAAAAGTTTGGGATGGCTCAAAACGCTCTATTTGAAAAGGCGTAGTAAAACTGTCCCTTTGTGATGTCACAGAGGGGCGGATTTCCTTATATGGTTCATAGTGGGGAAGTGCTTCACATTTCGGCAATCACAGCAGAGTGGGCATGCCTGGAGGTGGGCTGTGGGTGGAATAAATTAAATTCTGCTAAATATAAAAAGTTTTCTGTGAGGGTTATTGTGTGTAGCTGCTCTATAGGAATCCACAACTGAGCATAATAGGTCCCCCTTAACACTACCTCTGGTCCTGTAGACAATCATGACGTGTCCAACATGACTCTCATGTATTCAACAAAGTTCTCCTGCCATTCCGTGTGGAAGTGGTACAATTTTGGCTTCTTATGTTGTCTTTCTTCCCCACTCCATTTTTAACAATTTCTTGAGTTTAGAATAAATAAACTAAAAGCTAACTATCTAGCTTGCTAGCATGCTATGCTTAAAGCCGTGGCCGACTCTTGTGTCCCTGCAGTGATCTCGTAGCTTGTGTGTTAGCAATGTGGTGTAAACACAATAGGAGTGTAAATGTGACTGTGGGGTGGTATTTCATATCCTCACGGCTCTTATAATGGTAAAATGTAATCAGAAAGTCATAAACAGGTTTTTTATGCTCTAATTACAAAAATATTACATTTAGTCCTACTTAGTGGAAATGTACTTAATCATGGTCGGGTCTAGAACTAATTAACTGTGATAAACAAGAGACGGATGTATGTTATTAATGTTATTTTGTTAACTTTAGTAAATAAAACGTTTATTCATACCAATCTTTTTTTTTCCCAATGTTTCTAAAAATGTAACTTGCCTGTACAGCCTATACTAAAATCCTTATAATATTTCTTTATTTTATTACAAGCAGGTTTTGCTTATTTTGATCCAGAGAACATTTGTGTATATACATTTAGATGACATTTTGATGGTTGAAACAATGTAGGGCCCAAGAGGCTAATAGAATGTGCTAAAATATAACAATTATATAATAAATGACACTTGTTCAATGCTGGAATTATGTGTTAAATAGTCCAAAAACAACATCATACATCATTTGCCTACTTATGAACTCCATATGGCTGCAGTGCTACAGGCAACTGCTTCAGTCGCTTTATTTGCTGGGATTAATCTATATTTCTATGCATGTCAGGGACGCAAATTGAATTCTCAGTAATATTGTAATAGTTGTCAAAGGATGTAATAATGTCTGCAAATTTTACATCATGAATATCTTCAACGTCATCAACTTAAAGAACATTTTGACTGTGAATTATGAAGTAACAATCCGACATGACTTGGAATGATACATTTGTATGCTCTCACATTGAGCAGAAAATGGAATGATATATGAAAAGAAAAAAAAAATTATCAGTGAAAGTGAAGCACACATACTGTAATTGCAAGTCAAATATCTGATTGAGTACTATTTGTAGATGGTACGGTAAAAGGAAAATTGGTTTCTGAGTATTAAATCACTTGTGACTGCATGTGTAAAACGCTCACGGACCGTCGCAAAGGTTAACATGGAGGTTACTGGACCGTTTATCCTAAAGGCTTCTTCAATTTTAAATGTTTCAGATTTAATGTGTGGAGTCCTCATCTATCATGTATATTGAAGGTATTTGCTAAATTCATTCTTTCATTTGTTTTCTACCGCTTTTCCTCATGAGGGTCGCGGGGGTGCTGGAGCCTATCCCAGCTGTCTTCGGGCGAGAGGCGGGGTACACCCTGGACTGGTCGCCAGCCAATCACAGGGCACATATAGACAAACAACCATTCACACTCACATTCATACCTATGGACAATTTGGAGTCACCAATTAACCTAGCATGTTTTTGGAATGTGGGAGGAAACCGGAGTACCCGGAGAAAACCTATTTGTTAAATTTTGCTAGCTAAAGATAAAAGCAAACAAAGGATACTTATACACGCACACACACAAAAAAAAGAGGACTAACTTGACATCTGACAGTTAAGGTGGAAACATCGAGTAAGCATATAACAACAAACAAAAAGCAGAATGTTCCAGGCGCCTTGATGCCCCTGCAAAGGAACAATGCCTTGATGCCACCGCGAACAAACAAAAGGAGAAACACCATGAAAGCGGTTCAAGCAAGGGCAGTGGCGAAAGCTGATTGGTCCAGGACTCCAGACTCGAGTGTATAAAAGGCCGGGCAGGGAAAGGAAGGGTGCATTTTTGTAGCTGCGCTGTAATAAGACCTGTTTACTTGTAGGCATACAGGGACTGCAGATAAGCCCGGATGTCTGTATTATGGTAATGGTTTTATTTCATTTGAACATGCATCAGATTACAATTGAATGCATCACATAATCAGTTCCCAGTTCCACATGTCCAAAAGGAGTAGGAAGAAGCAAAGCTTATTAAATCCTACCCCTCCATCTGGTACTTTTACAATCAGTAACTGTTACATTTGTTCACTTCCTGCTTTCCATAATGCAGTTTAAGGTTTTTTTTGTTTGTTTTTTTTGTTTTTTAATAATGTACCTCGTACTGAAGTACAAGGTGATATGACCATCCAATGACATAATGTGTACCATAGTAAGTGTCAATATAGTGATATATATAGCACATCATGACTGGTTCAAGACTCTTCATCCTTGTATTTAGCAAACATCAACTGCTTGTATTGTTTCTTGAATTGGCTCATCGTTGTGCATTGTTTGATTTCCTTACTCAATCCATTCCATAGTTTGATTCCACATACTGAAATGCTATGGCTTTTTAACATAGTCCTAGCATATATAAGTGTTTCAAATTGAGTTCTTCCCTGAGATCATATTTCTCCTCTCTTGTAGAGAAGTATTGGATGACATTTTTAGGTAATTGGTTATTTTTAGCCTTATGCATTATTTTAGCTGTTTGGAAATTAACTATATCAGCAAGTTTAAGTATTTGTGATTTTAGAAATAAGGAGTTAGTATGTTCTCTGTAGGCGGCATTATGAATTATCCTTACTGACCTTTTTTGCAGTACATTTAGGGCCAACATTAGGTATTGTTGTCAGGAATAAACAATCTGGTTATCATTCTATAATTTGGTTCTTTAAAATTCCCTTATCCTCTATTCGAAACCCACTTAGAGTCCTCAGGGGGAGGATTTCTACAATTATCATCATATTTGCATCACTCCATGTCATGTATCATGCATCATATTTGCACAACACCATAGCATATTTACATACCACGCATCATCATGTTCTCACCACTCCATATTATGTTTATATTATGTCGTGTATCAGATATCACCATATTTGCACCAAGTTATTAATGAAATGAAAATATGGGCACAAATCTATTTTTATGCGGCAAGGATCAAATCACCGCTGAAAGATATAATCAGCAATTTGGTTTGACACTAAAACATGTGAGGCAAACCTTTTCTGTTTGGCGTCCAACTGCAGATGTGGGATGAGAAATGCAAACAGCTGCATAAATTCACTTTTTAAGCTACAATTTTTTTTTCTTTCCCTTTATTTGGGCAAATATATGAAACATTACAGTGCAATATAACTTTCCATTATTTACATTTGTATTCAACTATCTGATCACAAGCCCAAAAGGAGTAGGCTGAAGCAAAAGCTTATAAATGCCTACCCCTTTTTGCAAGATATAATCATGTTCATGTTCACTGTCTTGTTTTCCCCTGTTATTATTATCATTGTAATATTATTATTATCATTATTATTATTATTGTTATAATCTTTATCATTATTACATCATTATAATCATCATTAATATTACCATTTTCATCATTATAGTTAACAATTTTTTTATTTTTAATTTTACAGACTTCATTACTTCTTGTAGAGTGCTGTATCATTTCATCTGTTATTTTCTGAAATCTGCAGTCTTTGTGTGTCAATTTATTAGCCCACTTTTTAATGACATTTACTTATTTTCTGGATTGCATGCGTCTAATCTTGTGCATTAAAAAACAAGAACTTGAGACTGTGTCTGAACAGGTCTCACTTAAAGCATGACCTGCCAAGATGAATGCAGGTGCGGCATAACTCATTGTGCATCTTAATACGCTCATCTGGATGACCGGGCACATGCTTGTCATTTAGCGGTGAGGACTGAAAGCGCCATTAACCCACCACAGTTATTGCTTTTGGTCCTGTGTTGTCCATAATACAGCAGAAAAGTACCACGCTCATTCTTGAAAGACCACAAATACAAAGATACTTAGTAGTGACAGTACACATAATTAGAGGTTATCACATTGTTTGTCTGGTATCAGGCCAGGTATCATGCCCCCAAGTGCCAGTATCAGCCCGAGACCGAAGGTCGATTTTTTTTTTTTTTTATATTTTTGATAAAACAATGTAGCGACCCTGACGTGTTCATGTTGACATGTTGTGCTCTTGAGTGTCTGACTGTTCCGGGTGACTGTGAAAGCACCAGGGGTGGGGGCGTGTCGTGTTGAGGAAGCACTGTTGCGTTGCGTTGTTGCTGGCGGTGGTTGCAACGGCGTGGTTACGGCCGACAGTAGCCAGTATTGTTGTGTAATAAAAGCTTGTTAGCGATCACAGTCGTGTCCTTTCCATAGCGTCGGCAACGACGTTACAATAAACATAGACACGTATTTGTCTAACTCAGGCGGGGGAATACTTTCTACCAGTCTTCGTTCGTTCTTGCAGTTGCAGTCGCCTTTGGTTTTCCGACTTGTATTTGCATTTTTAGTTTTTTCGATCATTTCAAGAGTGTCCTCCTCATTAATGGTGATAAAACATTCCATTTCTAATATTCTGTTTGCTATTTTCCCTAGTTGTCTTTCGCCGGGAGTGTCAACCGCTGACATGTTGACAGAGCACAGACGGCAGCAAAAGAAACGCTTGTGCGCTGTTCTCTGATTGGTTGTTTCACGGGCACGATATCAGAGCAGCGCGCTCTGAGTGGACAGCTACGGGGGCTGATACTGGACATGGTTAAACTCTATATTTTATCAGTATCACTGCCCTGGGCTTTGACACAGTATCATTTCGGCCTTTTCCCGTATCATTCATGGGCGGTTTCTAGGGTACAGTGCCAATTAATACTGTAGTATGTGATAATAATAAATATCAACAATGGAGCAAAGTGTACTGATTCTGTTCATGAACAGAAGGAATCTTCCGCCGCACACAATTTAACATGAGCACAGAACTGGAAATGAATGAGTCAGACATTAATGAATAGTCTCTTTCCCCAGGGGGGGGGGGTCTGAACGTTTATTGATGCCAGGAGACTTTGGCTGGGTGGCATAGATACAAGCGCTGGCATGATAAGCGTGTGACGTCAACACTAAAGACTCATGGGACTTTTGGAGGAGGCAGTGTGAAGCCAGCATGGAAGCAGACAATGAAGGTAAGTGGAGTTAATGAGACAGAAGCTTATCTCTATTGCGTCATTTCTGCATTTGATGGAACTCCGTTGCTCAGATAATGTACTTATCTCAATTATAGAGTAGACGTTTCCATTGCAGTCTTATTGCACTGCTTTGATTTTTATTATACTGAGGCACTCTTCTGCTTGTTTTCGTCATTGAAACGAAAGCGCATTCGCTGATCAATTATTTACACACAGTAGGGGTTTTGTGTGTTTTTTCCTGTCATATGTGGTAGATTGATGGATGTGCTTTGTAATATGTAAGGTTCATAGGACTCAGTACTGAAAAAAAACAGTAGTCTATATCGAATTTAAACTAATTAATGAACTAAAGATGATACCACCTACTAGTGCTTGGTTTAGCTAAAAGGGGCCAATGGTATCGAGGGCAGCTACACATGACAACCCACACAGAAAGCTTTCTAGATCTTCCAGATTCTGCACCTATTTTTCCTGCTTCACACCCAAACAGTCTAAGCCAGGGTTGGGCACACTACGGCCCAGGAGCCACATCCCGCCCACAGACCTCACAGCTAGGAGACCAGGGTTCAATTCCACCCTCGGCCATCTCTGTGTGGAGTTTGCATGTTCTCCCCGTGCATGTGTGGGTTTTCTCCGGGTACTCCGGTTTCCTCCCACATTCCAAAAACATGCTAGGTTAATTGACGACTCCAAATTGTCCATAGGTATGAATGTGAGTGTGAATGGTTGTTTGTCTATATGTGCCCTGTGATTGGCTGGCGACCAGTCCAGGGTGTACCCCGCCTCCCGTCCAAAGACAGCTGGGATAGGCTCCAGCACCCCTGCTACCCTCGTGAGGAAAAGCGGCAGAAAATGAATGAATAATAATAATGATTATTACTACTACTAGTAGTAGTAGGCTAGTATTAGCCTGCTTTTATATTAAATTATTATGTAAAAATTGTCAGAGATTTGTTTTGTAAAAAAAAAATCAATAAAAAATTTTAAAAAATCAATCAAAAATATCAAATTATTTAGGGGGGCTTAAGAATATAGGCCTAATGGGGCCACTGGATTTCATACCATTTCATATTAAACTCTGACAGCCTGGTGGGAAAATATTAAAAAAAAACACTGATTCTTCAATAAAACCATGTAAATACACACCAAGTCCAAGAAGGCGTTGCGGGGGTGCTGGAGCCTATCCCAGCTGACTTCGGGCGAGAGTCAGGGTACACCCTGGACTGGTCGCCAGCCAATCACAGGGCACATATAGACAAACAACCATTCACACTCACATTCATACCTATGGACAATTTGGATTCGCCAATTAACCTAGCATGTTTTTGGAATGTGGGAGGAAACCGGAGTACCCGGAGAAAACCCACACAGAGATGGCCGAGGGTGGAATTGAACTCAGGTCTCCTAGCTGCGGGGCCTGTGCGCTAACCACTCGTCCACCGTGCAGCTCCCATTCCCCAACATTTATTCATTCATTCATTTTCTACCGCTTATCCTCATGAGGGTCACGGGGGTGCTGGAGCCTATCCCAGCTGTCTTGGGGCGAGAGGCGGGGTACACCCTGGACTGGTGGCCAGCCAATCACAGGGCACATATAGACAAACAACCATTCATACCTATGGATTAATTAACCTAGCATGTTTTTCGAAAGTGGGAGGAAACCGGAATACCCGGAGAAAACCCACACAGAGATGGCCGAGGGTGGAATTGAACTCAGGTCTCCTAGCTGCGAGGCCTGTGCGCTAACCACTCGTCCACCGTGCAGCTCCCATTCCCCAACATTTATTCATTCATTCATTTTCTACCGCTTATCCTCATGAGGGTCACGGGGGTGCTGGAGCCTATCCCAGCTGTCTTGGGGCGAGAGGCGGGGTACACCCTGGACTGGTGGCCAGCCAATCACAGGGCACATATAGACAAACAACCATTCATACCTATGGATTAATTAACCTAGCATGTTTTTCGAAAGTGGGAGGAAACCGGAATACCCGGAGAAAACCCACACAGAGATGGCCGAGGGTGGAATTGAACTCAGGTCTCCTAGCTGCGAGGCCTGTGCGCTAACCACTCGTACACCGTACAGCTCCCATTCCCCAACATTCTGTATAAAATTGTTACTTGTCCTATGTTTCATGTATCGTGTTGCGTAACCCCCAGAATTTCTTTTTGCGGTTGAGAGAACTAAAAGATTGGGAGCAAATAGGACGTAGAAACAAAAAACATAACAAAACAAACATAACAAAAAGCTTTTTGTTTAATGAAATTTAATACTAATCACAACCAGAGATTGTTTCCGGTGGGGGCAGAAGTCGAGCCGGACTGGGGAAGAGTCAGTAGCTAATCAGCCATGAAACTAGGTGAGCACTCGTCCATGTTCCCCGTGGAGTGAGGAATGATCAGAGGTCCCACTAGGTCATGCAATAGGTCTTTCTGTCAATAATCCCACTCAAATGAAGTCTCCGGAGTGCGAGTGCTTGGAGGCACGGTGGTTGCACCATGACAAACGAAAAAGCATGTGAGAGATTAGAAAAGCTGTCATCGGAGGTAAATTGATTACGGCTCTTTAACCTTCTTCAGGCAAAGATAGTGGAGATATTGGCAAAAATGTGACGGAAGCGTATCATTGTCGTTATTGATTTTTTCATGTTATTTTTCAGATCATAAATATGGAATTGTACAAAAGTACTTAACCTTTTCAGCAGACAGAAACGAGCTTGGAAACACTACAACTTTTTAATAGATCGGAATCATAAGGACTCATTTGGGGAGGGTTTTTTTGCCATAGTTTATGTTGCCTACTGTTGTAATTATACATTAATTATGGATATATATATAGTATATATAAATATTCATTCATTCATTTTCTACCGCTTTTTCCTCACGAGGGTCACGGGGGTGCTGGAGCCTATCCCAGCTGTCTTTGGGTGAAAGGCGGGGTACTGGTCGCCAGCCAATCACAGGGCACATATAGACAAACAACCATTCACACTCACATTCATACCTATGGACAATTTGGAGTGGCTAATTAACCTAGCATGTTTTCGGAATGTGGGAGGAAACCGGAATACCCGGAGAAAACCCATGCAAAATTTGAACTCAAATTGAACTCCGGTGTCCTCGGCCTGTGCGCTAACCACTTCACCACCGTGCAGCCACATCGGACCTCTCATTATTCTCAAATAATTCATTTTGTCTCCTTGTTTTGGCGCTCGCAGCAGACCTTAGATTTATTTTACCGTGTGACCGATTGAAGTCAAAATTTCAGATGTCGAAAAGATTGAGAAGAGGACATTTTAGCACATCATGACAGCAAACGAACCCTATGGTATGTGTCCCTGGCCGGCATGTTAGATCTCTAACCAAGTCATTAGAATAGTGTTATCTAATCCTCAGGAAAGCAGGCAACCCCCTTTAAAATATCCACTTCTATGCAACACTATACTATCTTATGCTATATGATAGTTGCAGAAACAAGGTTATAAATATTCAACCATTCATTGCATGATTGCTTGCGGAAATATGACTATATAAAAGATGTATCCACTCTATCAAGTATATTATGTAGAAGCATAAAAATAAACATCGTGTGTAAACTGTCTACTAATTTAATCCGGGGGCAATTAAGAATATGATGACAAATATGATGCAGATAAAAGGTTCCGGTTTTGTAGGCTAATATTGCAGAGATCATTGTTGGAGAAGCAGCGACCAGCAAGGTCGCAGGTGTCTGGAATGTGCAATAAAGATAATGGAGTGATGGATTAAGTGTCTGGCCCAGGAAGAGGGTCCAGGTCCAGCCCCCAGGAACCCCAACTCCTCTCTGTCTAAGGCAGGGGTCTCAAACACGTGGTCCGTGGGCCAAATGTGGCCCGCAGGACACTAGTTTGAGGCCCCACCTTGATATGAAAGTTTAATGTTAGTGCGGCCCGCGCAAGTTTGATATGGATGCTGTATGGTATCATGTACCCAGAAAAAATAAATAACGAAAAAAAAGAAATAACTGTTAATAGTTATCCTCCCTATCTGTGTGGAAGTGGTAAGTTTTTGGCTTTTTTAAGTTTAAAGGAAATAACTTGAAGGCTACCGTTTAGGTCGCTAGCTCTCTAGTTTGCGAGTTAGCATGTGTCTCAAGACCCTGCAGTTGCGCAATATGTTGTAAATAAAAAGAGTATAAATGTGACTATAGTCGTGTTTTGTCATGTCTACAGGGCTCTAATAATGCTTTGTTCATTTTAATCTGAAAAAAATAATTTGTCTACCCACCAACTATATGTGGTTTCTTAAGTTTTAATTATTTGCTGTTTTATTATTATTATTATATTTATTTATTACTGTTTGATTGATTTTCTTTATTCCTGATTTGTTTATTTTTCATCTTATTTTGTGCAGAAAAATAAAAATTAAGATAATTGAGAACAGTGGAATGTTTTATCGGAGCTTTTATTGTAGAAAATCGGAACCAAAGCACTGAAAAAGTTTGTATATTTTTCTGTTTTTAATAAATGCGTTTTTGTTTTTTTGGAAAACCTGATGCGGCCCAGTCTCACCCAGACCCTAGCTCCAGTGGCCCCCAACTAAATTGAGTTTGAGACCCCTGGTCTAAGGCAATCTACATAAAGGTGGACATTGGAAAAGAAACTCAGCAGGATCCTGTTTTATAATTCTATTCTGCCTGACATATTGATAATACATTTGGTTAACCTTATATTAGTATGAGAGTCTTATTGTTTATCATAATTGGAGATTAATGAACACGTAAGGGGTAAGAGGTGGTCCTTAAGGCCTTCATTAGGTTGTGGAGGACTTCATCTCAGTCTGCAGTCTGCTTTATAAAGATGATTGGTCCTGCTGGCCTCATCCATCCAAGTGGAGGAGTTGAAGGTACCTTAGGGTTTTAGGGTTCCTCAGAGTGACGAAAGGATGGAAGATGAGATCGACGGGCAAATTCTGCATCACTCAATTTACCGATCTACATTCCTAGCCTCATCTAAAGGACCTAATGGACTAGATCGCAGGTGCAAGCGGCCAAAATGAGTTTTCTCCATACATAGGGTGGCTGGGGGGGGGACTCAGTAGAACCAATGCTGCTTCACATTGAGAAGAGGCTTGGGTATCTTGTCAGGATGGTGTTCAGGGAGCAATCGGACAGTAGAAGGCCTCGGAGAAGACCCAGGACATGTTGGAGAGGCCATGTCTCTCAACTGGCCTGGGAACACCTCAGGGGGAGGGGCTGGACAAAGTGGACTTCCCTGCTTTACGTGTTTCCTGCGACGCAACCTGGATAAGCGCTAGAAGATGAATGGATGGATGATGATAACGTACATTTGTTCAAGTTACACAGTTGCTCAAAAGTGTAATCTTAAGCTCAGTTTCACTTTATTGCACTTAAATATTTTATCTACTATCCACGGATCATTCATCCCGCCATTTTCTATACCGCTTGGCTGGAGCTTGTCCACAGAACAGAACCCTCAAAGATATTTTTTCTTGACTGGTACCTGTGCATCCATACAATACACTCCAGAAGAAGAGGATAATAAATGCAAGTAGATGAATTCCATTTGGAGAGCTCTCAGATTTCAAAGAGGGTCAAAGGAAGCGACTTGTGAGCTGAGTGGCAGACTGACAAACCAGCTCGATCATTAAGCGCTTCATCTTCAGGCTTTATTGGATAAAGAGTGACAGCAACACCCCCCAATCAATCAATCCTTATGTAATTTTCTCAGGCCGACCCTGCAAAGCATCCATTATTTCAACCTGTCGCCACACACACACACACACACACACATATATATAAAACAAACACACCCCACGCTTGGTCGTAATTAAGATATCCAAAAGAAATATGAACCACGACCCCGTCATTTAGCATCTTAACAGACAATTGTCTCATCAGGTTGCAGGTTTCTGCTTTCCTTGCTGAGATGTCGGGCTGCTCTGTAACCTCCACACACATTTCTACTCTCTCGGGCTTGCCTGGAAAGATCAATGGCACAGCGTGGGATTAGGTTTTTAATTGCACTGTCCTGAAGGGTGGGGGCTCTTTTAATGAGAGTCAGTCCCGTTTTCTTCCTGACCTTTGAGGCTTTGCCCTACAGGTGTCCATCCTCTGACTTAAAAGGAATATATGGGCTTGGAGGGCGCCTGCCCCCCCCCAGAGGTGCCAGACCTCAGCAAGCTCCGCTGCAGAGATTGACATTTTCACCTCAATACATTCATTCATTCATTTTCTACCGCTTTTTCCTCACGAGGGTCGCGGGGGTGCTGGAGCCTTTGCCAGCTGTCTTCGGGCGAGAGGCGGGGTACACCCTGGACTGGGCGCCAGCCAATCACAGGGCACATACAGACAAACAACCATTCACACTCACATTCATACCTATGGATAATTTGGAGTCGCCAATTAACCTAGCATGTTTTTGGAATGTGGGAGGAAACCGGAGTACCCGGAGAAAACCCACGCATGCACGGGGAGAACATGCAAACTCCACACAGAGATGGCCGAGGGTGGAATTGAACCCTAGTCTCCTAGCTGTGAGGTCTGTGCGCTAACCACTAGACTGCCGTGCCGCCCCACCTCAATACAACTTTTTTTTTTTCCAAATTCAACATGACATGGCATATCAATAATGATACGCCGAAATATATTCAGCACTTTTGTTTTTGCTGCCATTTTTCATGAGCTAACAAAGATTGAAAAAAAATTCTACTTACAGATTTGTCTCAAATATCATTCCAATTAGACAGCATTATTACTGCACGGGTGTGCCATAGGCTGGCCATAATAAAAGGCCACTCTAAAATGTGCAATATGCAATGCTTTACTTCCAAAAACCAGTCAGTAACTGGTGTGACCACCAGTTCCCTCTTGCAGTGCATTAGGTTGATCATGTTGTTGATTTGGGGCGGCACAGTAGTCGAGTGGTTAGCGCGCAGACCTCACATCTAGGAGACCAGGGTTCAATTCCACCCTTGGCCATCTCTGTGTGGAGTTTGCATGTTCTCCCCGTGCATGCGTGGGTTTTCTCCGGGTACTCCGGTTTCCTCCCACATTCCAAAAACATGCTAGGTTAATTGGTGACTCCAAATTGTCCATAGGTATGAATGTGAGTGTGAATGGTTGTTTGTCTATATGTGCCCTGTGATTGGCTGGCCACCAGTCCAGGATGTACCCCGCCTCTCGCACGAAGACAGCCGGGATAGGCTCCAGCACCCCCCGCGACCCTCGTGAGGAAAAAGCGGTAGAAAATGAATGAATGAATGTTGATTTGGACTGGTTTCAGGTGGTGGTCATCGGGGTGCCCCAATCAGGGTTTTTGGGAGTTTTTTGCTATTTTGTGTTCTCACTGACCAACATTGGATGACCAACATGTCTGCCCCGCCCAAAGACAGTCACAAGCTTTCAGTTTAGTCAGTTTAGCTTACAATTCTTCAAGTAAATGGAAGTCATTGACAAGCTTATTTGTATTGCTATGTTGTCAGTTGCTATTACATATAATCACCAGTAGAGAGTGCTGCTGCTCACAAATCACAATGAGTTATGTTTGTCACGGTTCGGCATGGCGGCGTTACGATGCAAATTATTTTTTAACAATAATTTTGCAGGAAAACTGCGCAAACCAAACAAGAAACGAATGACAATGACCTAACAAAGGAAGGAGCCCACACCTGAACTAAATCGACCTAACTGAAATTGGAAAAAGCAGTAAAACGGAACAGGGCAAAGCAGGAAGTGAACAGGAACAAGAACCAGGATAACTTTCCCACTTTTGGACAGATTTAGTAGAGATACTCAATTGTTTTAGGCCACCATTAAATGTACACAAGTACACACAATCTACACTGCAAAACCGCTGCTCAAGCTCCGCAACCATTCTGTCCAGTGGACAGTGATCAATCATTATATTATTAATTAGCCTAATATTATTACTATCATTATTATTCTTCATCTGATTACTACTAGTAGTAGTAGGCTAGTAGCCTGCTTTTGCCTTATATGAAATTTGTCAGAATTTTTTTTGTAAAAAAATTAATACATTAATACAATACAATTAATTCCACCCTCAGCCACCTCTGTGTGGAGTTTGCATGTTCTCCCCGTGCATGCGTGGGTTTTCTCCGGGTACTCCGGTTTCCTCCCACATTCCAAAAACATGCTAGGTTAATTGGTGACTCCAAATTGTCCATAGGTATGAATGTGAGTGTGAATGGTTGTTTGTATATATGTGCCCTGTGATTGGCTGGCGCCCAGTCCAGGGTGTACCCCGCCTCTCACCCGAAGACAGCTGGGATAGGCTCCAGCACCCCCCACAACCCTCGTGAGTTTAAGCGGTAGAAAATGAATGAATGAAATAAAAAATAAATCTATGAAAATATCAAATTATCTAGGGGGGCCCTATTATATATAATATATATATATAAATTTGTCAAGAGATTTTTTTTACCAAAAAAATCTATAAAAAATAAAACAAAATCTATAAAAAATATCTAATTATTTAGGGGCGCTTAAGAACATTTTAGGGGGGGCTGAAGCCAATTAACCTAGCATGTTTTAGAATGGGACAGGAAACCGGAGTACCTGGAGAAAACCCACGCATGCACGGGGAGAACATGCAAACTCCACACAGAGATGGTTGAGGGTGGAATTGAACTCAGGTCTCCTAGCTGTGTGGCCTGCACGCTAACACTACAATAATACGGATGGTTAAATGTGGAAACTGCACTCGCGAGAGCAGATGTTCAGACGATAACTATCCTTGTATACAGCAAGTTCTTGTAAACAATTATTACATATTTGCTTGCAGCCGCGGTGTCATTGATTTTTGTGGAGTCTTTTTGTTGCCTTTTGACTTCAATGTGTAAGTATAAAAATGTGTCTTTTTTCATGTTTATTATTAAATAGCTTTTACTTTATATTGTTTGTTCTTTGAGGGTACAATGTAAATCCTAATTTTAACTATTATCAATGACTTGTATTGATGTGATGATATGTCAGCCCAAGTGCGACTGCTAGGGCAACCAATAGTGCTGTGCGGTTTAAAAAAAAAATTTAAAAAAGGAAAATTTTGCTTTACACGTATCACGTTTGAAAGTCACCGAGATTAGACACCTTGGATGCGAGAGTAAACCATCCGGAGGAGCTCTGGCAGGGATACATGTGTGTAATACTGTATTTCCTCCCAGGTGACAAGGAGCTGGGCTCCAAATGAGAGAGCAGTCGGCGGAACCCGGTTCCTCCCACCACTGAAAAAGACTGCTGGTTCATGTCCGATGAAGTCAATTATTTGGGAGGTTATTTGATTAGCCTTCTGTCACGTTGGCTGCCATTTCGCTGTTGCTTCTCAGTGGGCCTCACAAAGTCCAGACTTTGTTCTTCAAATGTATTAAATTCGTTGTGTCAAGGATTTTTAAACCTTATTTTTGTGGCATGTTATGCTTGTTATGTTTGTTTAGGTTTGCCGTCACATGCCTGCACGGGGTCGGTATTTGTGATCGACATAAACCAGTAATATAGTTTTCCACGGAATTCAGACTGCCAGGTACTGTGTGACGCCCCTGCACAAACTGAAGCTCCATTGTTCCATTGAAAGAAAAAGTACACATGTTATGATGGCTCCCCTCCACTGTGCCGTTTGAAAACATCTCAGGTGAAAGCTCATCATGCCAGTAATGATGGAAGCTATCACGACCGTCAAGGTTACATTTTTCTCATTGAGAATAAAAAAATTCTTCCTCCTTTCACTGTTCCATAATTGGTGCTCTCATGCAAATTCCAATGTTGAGGCCTTGAAGGTGACGAGAGGCCATGTTTTGTTTTTATCAGTTTGTCTTTGTCTCGGTTATTGGACTGTACTCATCACCAGTAACAACCAGTAACAACCTTGATGGAACCTCATATACCCTTCCACCCTTCCATAACATTTTGAATATTTTAGAAGGTTTCAAATCTTTCCGTGTCCAACCTTAGCAGCAACGGGGCGCTGTGCGAGGCCTTGCTTACAGTGCATCCGGAAAGTATTCACAGCGCTTCACTTTTTCTACATTTTGTCATGTTACAGCCTCATTCCAAATTGTATTAAATTAATCCCTTACCTCAAAATTCTACACAAAATACTCCATTATGACAATGTGAAAAAAGGTTTTTTTTGACATGTTTTGAATTTATTAAAAATAGAAAACAAAAAAATCACGTTTACATAAGTATTCACAGCCTTTGCCATGAAGCTCAAAATTGAGCTCAGGTGCATCTTTTTTCCTCTGATCATCCTTGAGATCTTTCTACAGCTTAATTGGAGTCCACCTGCAGTAAATTCAGTTGATTGGACATGATTTGGAAATATAATAACTGTCTATATAAGGTCCCACAGTTGACTGTGCATGTCAGAGCACAAACACCAAGCATGAAGTCAAAAGAACTGTCTGTAGACCTGCGAGACAGGATTGTCTTGAGGCACAAATCTGGGGAAGGATACAGAAACATTTCTGCTGCTTTGAAGGTCCCAATGAGCACAGTGGCCTCCATTATTCGTAAATGGAAGACGTTTGGAACCACCAGGACTCTTCCTAGAGCTGGCCGGCCTTCTAAACTGAGCCATCGGGGAAGAAGGGCCTTAGTCAGGGAGGTGACCAAGGCCCCGATGGTCACTCTGTCAGAGCTCCAGCGTTCCTCTGTGGAGAGAGGAGAGCCTTCCAGAAGGACAACCATCTCTGCAGCAATCCACCAATCAGGCCTGTATGGTAGAGTGGCCAGACGAAAGCCACTCCTTAGTAAAAGGAACATGGCAGCCCATCTGGAATTTGCCAGAATGACTCTCAGACCATGAGAAACAAAATTCTCTGGTCTGATGGCTTTCGTCTGGCCACTCTATTTTGTGTAGAATTTTGAGGTAAGAGATTAATTTAATACAGTTTGGAATGAGGCTGTAACATGACAAAATGTAGAAAAAGTGAAGCGCTGTGAATACTTTCCGGATGCACTGTATGCAGCTCAGCCATCCGACCACTTTCAAAGAGAGCTTTTTTTTCCCCTCTTTTTGCCATCAAGAGATCATGTCAGTGTAAATACCCGACAGGAAATGACACTCAATCCACATTTTTGGCTTTTAATCCGCTGATAAACAGCCTATTTTCACTTGTTGGCAAAAATTGTTGACTAATTTTTTTTATCTGACTCCTATTTCTTCTTTTGAAGCTCTACTTAAGATCCAACATTGTAAAATGTAAATTCTTGCAATTTCTCAACAGGTCTTTATCTTATGAGTACACATTATATGGAGGGGAAGCATTGCACACAGCACCACCATGTTACTGTCGTGTTCATAACCAAGTTGAACAGATTTTTGTCCGTAGGTAAACAGCGGTAATCATCCCAGTAAAATGTTTTGTGAAACAAGCCAGCTGGCTGCGAGCATCTGTTAAACAGCTGCAGTGAAAATAAAATAAACGAAGAACACATTGGCACAAAACGCAAGTAGCTAGCTTCCAAGATGTGGGGAAATACTTGGGAGAGAATACTATATACGGAGAGAGATCTCCGAGGCAACACTCTTTTGCGCATGCAATGACCGTGTTGCTGAAAAGAAATACTTCATGAAAACTAGTGCTGTCTAAAAGGGTCAGCAAGGGGGAGGTATGTATGAAATGTAAAAAAAAAAAAAAAAAGTATGTAGTCAGAAGTACATGTCCTGAAAGAGGTTTTGTCCCATCTCAATGTAGGCGTCTTTCTCCTGTGCAGACATTTGCTCCACCAGCTCTGGCCTCTGGCTCACTTCCCGATAAGAAAACGGCCGGCCTCCCACCGTCACCATGGGCTCGTCACCCACCTCCTCAAATTCGTCATCATCCTCCTCTTCTTCCTCTGCCACCCGGTGAGGAGCAGCGGCGGCGGCAACGTGGGGGGCGGCGGGAGCCGAGGGCATCTCTTCGTCCGATTCGCTGGTGTCGCTCTCAGAGTCGCTGGCGTTGCCCGAGGCGGACGCGAGCCCCCTGGCGGCGGCATTTGCGCCGCCTCCGCCTGTCCCGGCCACAGCTCGCTTTTCGTGGATGAGCAGAGCCCGCATCACCTCTTCATTTTCATCACCCTGACCAACTCCAGGATGATTTCCTCCATCCTGGATCCCAGTCGGCATGTCGCCCTCTGTGGAACACAAACTAACTGTCATGTGCAGGAATTTCTCCAGGTGCAACTAAAAACACGAGCCATGCGAGCTCAGTCAGACACCAATCAAACCTTTGATTATTTCATGATTGCTGTGTGCCCTTGGCTGTTGCACAATATCAGCATACGGGTACTCAATGAAGGGCATCAACTGGAGGAGATAACCCGTGTCGATTGGAGACTGGTTGTCATGACAACAGAGACAGAACAACAAAGACTCGATGATTCCCACAGGATTGCGATCTATTTGTGGCAACAGTAGGATGACGTAATGGTTGTGTGTAATGTAATGTACATCATTGGCTTATCCAAAAAGTGAGTAAAAAAAAAAAAAACATGAAAACCAATACATACGTTTATAATACATACGTCCTTTTTCTTCAATGTCACATAGAGTGCTTTTGGATGAGGGAATCGGCATGATGTTTTTTGCATGCATAAAACCACAATCAGCATGCATAAAAACCATGAAGCTCGTTGTGTGCTTGGGGTCACAACGTGTGTCTTATATGCTCGCCGTTGCAGAGTTTTGGTACTCTGGGGGAAGGCGTTGACTATAGACGGCCCAACAACTTTTCCGATTGGTCACTTTAGATGTCTACCGTCTCAAGGTCAGAGCCAATGCGAGGCAGAGTACGGCATCATGGTGGGGAATATTGGCACAATACTGACATCATAGAGGGAGGCCCCCAGCGACGCTGCTCGCTGAGAAGAGTGATACTGTATGTGCCTTCATGCCAGAATCTGATACCAATTATTTTTGACATTTTAAAAATGCATTTTTCATAACATATTAGCCACGACTAATTATAATACAGTTTTTCCCGCGCCACATTGCTATTCGAATTTCACGACTTCTTTTTTCAAACACACTAATTCATAAATTGTCTCGCCTATCATTAGTCAAAAAACATGCTTATTAGGGCAAACTGTTTGGATTTTTTTTCTTGCCAAAATTAAGCGCTGAACTGAAAGAAATACAAAGAATCAAGAAGCCTAATTAAAATTGTGAATGTATTTTTCTACATTGGTCACTAGGTGTCAGTAATTGTTGGGTGAGACAAGCACCAGACTTAATTGCCAGAAGAACAGGCTATTGCTGGTTTAAATTATTTCACAACAAGCACGATAATGATAACATGAATCAGAATATTTATAACAATAATACTACAAAAAAAACACGGGCTACTGTTGTGGCTTTAATCCAACTAAAACTCAACTCGCCATTTCCTGCCCGCACATCCAGAAGACATGTATTGCAACACACACAAGCAAGAGTCTTTATGTCTTAAATGGCTTATTTTCTCTGATTCTAACTACTACACTGGGTAACGTAAGTGTAAAGGTGACTATAGGAGTTTTATCACATACTATAGTATTATTTGGCCCGGTACCCTAGAAACCGCCCATGAATGATACGGGAAAAGGCCGTGATACTGTGTCAAAGCCCAGGGCAGTGATACTGATAAAATATAGAGTTTAACCATGTCCAGTATCAGCCCCCGTAGCTGTCCACTCAGAGCGCGCTGCTCTGGTATCGTGCCCGTGAAACAACCAATCAGAGAACAGCGCACGAGTGCTTAGTGCCTAGTGCTTCTCCAGTCACCAAAAAACCCAAACTTGATTAATGGAACTTTAATTGTCAGACATTGATAAGATAAGACTGTTGATAAAATATTATTGTTGAAATATTTTTGCAATTGTTGTGTTTACACTGTTTAGATATAATACATGTAATAAACTGAACATTTTCTGGAAACAAAATAGTCTTGATTAAATAGTACGTGATAATAAGCTCATGATTAAATAGTATGTGATAAGATCATCACATGGTTTGTCTGGTATCAGGCCCAGTATCATGATACCAGACAAACCATGTGATAACCTATAATTATCTCATGTCCAGAGGGCTCTACCAACGTTAAAAACTTTAGTAGATCATAAACGTTTAAAGGTTTTCTATGCCATAACGACAAAAAAATTACGTTTCTAAATAACAAATCCTACTTCATGGAAATTCACTTACCACGGCTAGGTGTAATCCAAATAGTGTCATTGCTATATACACCTAGGTAAAACTATAATTTAAAGATGTGAAAAATCATATCGCTCTGATCAGCGACTTGAATGGATCAGTTCAATTTTAAGATGGGGGTGTTGCAGCACAAAGGCCTGTAATACACATGTTGCATTTATTAATTAGTATCGACACATAACGACAGTAATCGATACTCATGGCGTATCAATATATCAATACCACATAGTCGCCGAGCTGGCAATAGCGATTACTCATATTCGGACTCTTTAAAATGTGGCAAACCAGGTGCATCATAGTGTGTTTATGAGCGAGGGCGAACAGATGGTGTCAATTTTAAAAGGCCAGCGTTGGGCTTGTCCATCAAATGTAATAGAAGGACAAAACACCACTTCCTTGTTGTCGCTCATTGTAATAATAAAATATGCATTTATCCAAGGCTGGCCAACAAGCAGGGGAAAATAAAAAAACAAAAACACTTACGGTTCTTGAGCATATCCGCTTCGCTGTAAGCACCCTGCACTGTACTCTGGGTCAACCAGATGGGCCTCTCTTTGGGTGCTTTGCCCTCACCAGCATGCTTCTGCTGGTCATCCTGCTCATCCATATTGATAACAACATTCTGGGTGTAAAGGTCGGCGTATGCAGAGCCTTTGTTGGACCAGGCCTCTCGGTGTGGGCCACTTGCAGCGTTGGCCCCAGCCGCTGCAGCACGTTCACGGCTAGAAGAGAAATCCACGTTATCGGGTTTTCTACGCTTTAGACTTGAGATCGTTCGTGTCGTGACCGTGTGGGCAGACACTGACCTCTGCTTGAGGGCAGGGATCTCTGTCGGCTCGGGCTCCAGCAGGTCATGAGACAAGTTCACGTCTTCGGTCTCACGTAGCAGCCCGAAGATGGGCTCGATCTGCTCATTGAATCGAGCCACAAGTGTCCTGGCATCGGGACACACCGACTCATCCTCTTCCACCCCCGTTTGACAGAATGTGCAACGGAATGTACCTGAGACACAAGAGTGATCTGAATAAACAGAGACTGTCCATTGCAAGCCATTTACCCTTTACCAAAATCTCAACAAATATTAAACTTATTTACAGTTAGCCAAATATTTTGAGTGTTGTCCATATACAACTAAAAAGACAAGCTCAGTGTCTGACTTATTTTGAGCCTCTTAGCTTTAATGACATTGCAGGCCATCTCCTCCCAAAGGTAACTAGTTTCTTCCTGTGAGTCGCTTTCCCTCATGAGGGAATGGTATGAACATGTTTCTAGGACCTTGGTACCTTGTGTACGCGCACACTTAGCTTCCTGTCATAGGCCATCTGCTTCCCGTGCTGATTTCACCATCAATAATGGGAACTGTTCCAGCATTAGCACAAACCCACACCTACTCTATGCCTACAGTCTGACTGACTGTGTCAACACATTCACAAAACCCGGAAAAAACATTGCAACTATTAACTATAATCTCTTATTTATTGAGTCTGCATAAAAACATACAAAACAGATCTTCCCAGATGACAATTATGAGATCATCCAAAATACAATACATATACATTGCACTATTTTTTTTGCTGTAATTGTAACCAACAATCGGATCAGTCGTTGCAAGCATAAAACTTGACCCATTACTGTCACAGTTCAGCAAACTCCAGCAGCTAGAGGCAGATAACGCTCGTATATAAAGCAGTCTGGCCATTGGCAAAATTCAGAAAAATAAAAATAATTTCTGGACTACAAAGCAAGAGTAATATTAACACGTTAACTTCTTCGTATCCTAAAAACTAAAACCCATCCTGCTTTATCGTTCATATTATTTAAAAATCATGAGTTCACAAAGCGTCAGGCTGAAACTACTACAGCAATTTAGATGAAGAGTCATCCTCTGCTGGTCAAAAAGTAGAATGCACCTTTACAATCAAGTTCCATTTCTGCACATTGGAAATGTGTGCACAGTTGTCCCTCGCTATATGGGGCTTCCAATATTGCTCCATTCTTCGAAGCAGAAATAAATCAGACTATTTTTGGTAATCAATGTATTCGAATGATTCAAGTAACAGTTACAGCCCGAGTTGGCAGTAAACACAAAAGTACTTTTCTCTGGCACAAAAGTAAATTAAGAAAAATATTACTGACTGTGAGTGAAAATATGTGGGCGTTGGTGATTGTCATTTGAATTGATGAGATTAGCCACAAACAAAGAATTACAGCTGTTGTAAACACAACAAAACCAAGATATTAAAAATGCACCTTCAGAATGAAATCCCAATATGAAGTGGGCATCACTGTGATGACACTGAAGTGGTCTGTAGCGCTGGAACTATTATAATATTAAATACATCTATACCATAGCATAATATAGATAAGGAAATGGGCTAAAAGAGCAGTCAGTGGAAAACTAACTATAGATTTAATGATTAGTTTGTGCATACATTATGGAGTAAAAAATTACAAAAAAACCCTGAATAATCTACTTGAAAAGAGGTTGTAATTGTGTTTTGTTTTTTTTTTTTTACCTGACATGGGATCAAACAGCTGGTTGGCTTCCAAATCCGTGAAAGTGGAGAAGCAGCAAGGGCATCGGAATGAGGCACGGTTGGTCGAGTCGCGCTCATCCGTTTCGATACGCCGTCGCATGTGATCCAGTTTGTACTTGACCACGTTCACCAGGACCCTATCATGTCGGATTGGAAATTCATTCATTCATTTTCTACCTCCTTTCTTTTGTTGTAGACACTAAAAAAATAATGCAAAACATATTTTACAAAGAATAATTACTGTTTTACATGTATAAGAAGCAAAATACATATACAACTTTATTGAAGGCTTGTTTCGCACTTTCTTAAAAGGGGAAATGACCCTATTTTTTTTTTTATTTTGTCCATCATTCACATTCGTTGTGTGAAACATGAACACATATTTCTTTCCCTATTCTGTGCATTATAACGCCTCAAAATGAGTTAATATGAGCCAGCTAACAATGCACATCATTGGGGGGACACCTATTTTGACTATGAAGCTCGGAAAAAACCCCTCCAACAGCGTTTTATCGTTTGATATCCATGCTGTGATCATAACATAATGTGTAATACTTACAATATCTTGCCGTATTTTGATGATTTAAAACATTACCGAAATGTTTTTCCTTTGCGTATTGATTTCACATCGAGCTTTTAGCTATCCCAGCGGAACTAAATTTTACCAGCCTGAAAATATTATCATATGCATGTGTTTTGCCTCGTCTCCTGCAGCTAGAGGGTTCAATCTACACATTGGTTTCAGCACCTTGGCGTGTTTGTTCCATAGAACAATAGCACTAACTGAGTGAGCCCTTTTGATAGTCATACAAGCTCTTTTCTCACAGAGGTCGGTAGCATAAACACAGAGTGGGGAAGAGCGGAACCTCATAAGGAGCAATGCAAGGTAATGTCATAGAAATTAAACAAGTAGATTACAATCTACTCGTTTGTACATGCACAAGATTTTTCTTTCTTATATTTTTCCTAAAAGTAATGCTAAAATATCATCTTCTTCTCATGTATTGTCTTGTGTCCTTTGACACCCCTACTTTCTAGTCTTGCTTTGACCTCAACCTTATTGGTAAATGTTTAACAAATGTTAATTATCAATTGCATACAGGTGAGGTTTAATAATGTTCATCCAATTTCATTCGGCCATATATGGCTGTGACTCACCTGTAATTGATGAAATAGTAATTGTGCCGCGTCGTCTTGCCATCGGGGGCCGTCTCCACTCTCATACGACACTTGACAAACTTATCAGCTTTCAGAGTGTTGAGTACCGAGCGCAGCTGTTTGCGGTCAAATTTGAGCAGCTCCTGCATGTCCTCCTCACGTACACAGGGATTGCGAATAAGCACATCCAAGGCCAAGGCATGCTCCACCCCGTAGAAACCCCGCACCACCATCTTGGCCAGCCGCTTCAGCGCAGCAGGTACCTCTGTTAACAGTTCTGGTTCCATCACTTTGTGCTACGGAGAGGGGGAGGTGGTCCGACTGGTTAGGTACCAAAGTGGTCTTTCTTTGTAACAAGGTCTAATTATGTCAAAGCAGAGTAGACCCTTGTTGAAACATTACACCACAGCTTGTGTCCATGTAAGAACTGATGTGATAAAATGCATTTCCAGTTGTGTTGTTTTTTTTCGTTTACACAAAAAATATAGTTTTGTTGTTGTTTATATAGCATTCACTGTATCACCAGTTATTAAATATGTTTGTTACCAAATGAAGACATCTACTAAAACCGTATCAAACTTAACAATTGCACAGTTTTGCAAATGTTACATTTGAAAATGGTATCAGGAAGTGACATAACAGTAATTGCAGTGAAGGTAAGATCTACTTCTTCCTACTGCTTTTCGGGCGTGTTGAATGGTGGAAGTGTAAAAAAAAAGTGTTTTTATATGTTATTTAATGCAACGTCAGTAAGCATATTCGGAGTCAACTAAACCATTACCGTATTTTTTGTTTATCTTACCAAACAAAGCAAAGCTGGTTAAATTTAAAGAATGTCGAAACAATTCCAGATAGGTAATTAAAGTGCATTGAAGTCTGTTAACAGATACGTTAATAATACAGCTGATTCAGTTACTTAAACTGAGCCACTTCAAACTACTGCTACTGCTAGCTCTGAACATACCAGTCGTACATTTGGCTGCTAATTTAACCGAAACAATCTATAGCCCAAGTGAAATAGCTACAAAAGAACGGTTTACCTTACCTGCTTTGATATTAAAACAGAAAAACCACTAAACGGATCCTTTCGTCTCTATCATCTCAAACGGAATACAATGTCTAACAAATTAAAGCAGGGAAACATTATGTCGGATAAAGTTTGTCACCGACTAAGGTTTACTAGCATGCGGCTTGGTTTAGTTCGCGGAGCTGCTCCGGAAACAAAAACTCAAAAACCGGAAACATGAGCTTTTATCAAATTCCAATTGGCTGTGGCGAACATACTTAACCAATAAGAAGAATGCATGTTGAGACTCTATTTCGTAAACACCAGTTGCAGTGGTTTATATTGAATATGGGCGGGGCTTTATATGTTTTTTTCCGGGTCTCTGCTGTCAGATCATGGCTTCTCTTGATAGAGTGAAGGTGTTAGTTTTAGGAGATTCCGGTAAGTTTGTTTTCCTTGAGCAACTCTATGTCTGTATATTATTGTTTTATAACTTTACTCCGAAGTACAGTATGTCGCGTTATCATTTATACATCAATAACATGCTAATGTGACATGTTCAAAGCTCACTCAAGGCGACTCCTACCTTTTGCTTTACGAAATTGCCTGCTAAATATGATATACATCCGAACATGACATAGTGACACGTTAACAGTTGCTGCATTTGCTTTTTCTCCTTACTTGTATGATTGCATTCTGTACTCCAGTCACTCTGCATTCTTATTATAGGTGTAGGAAAGTCTTCCTTAGTGCATCTTTTGTGCCAGAACCAGGTTTTAGGAAATCCATCATGGACTGTTGGCTGCTCTGTAGATGTACGGGTAAGCTTACCTTTAAGTTTTCTTGGTGTTCATGTATGTGGTCCTCTCATAAAATGTGATACATTTTATGTTTATCATAACAGGTCCAAGACTACAAAGAAGGAACCCCAGATGAAAAGACCTTCTACATTGAATTATGGGATGTCGGGGGCTCTGTTGGCAGCGCCAGCAGCATCAAAAGCACCAGAGCTGTCTTTTACAATTCAGTCAATGGTAGAGTAACTTTCAGGCATTATTATTATCATTATTATTATTATTATTATTTTAACCCATTGACCTGGTATTTCAGGAATTATTTTGGTGCACGATCTGACAAATAAGAAGTCCTCTCAGAACCTCTATCGCTGGTCACTTGAAGCTTTAAACAAAGATTCTTCTCCAACGGGAGTCATTGTCTCTAATGGGTAAGTCTTTTTCAATTCTTTTTTTTTTTGTAGCTACTGGAGACAAATATTGGTCCATCCCGCAGTGACTACGACCGTGAACAGTTTGCTGAGAACCCAGTGCCTCTGCTGCTGATCGGCACCAAGTTTGACCAGATTCCTGAGAACAAACGAAGTGAAGTACTCACCCGGACTGCCTTTTTATCTGAAGACTTCAACGCGGAGGAGATCAATCTTGTAGGTCAACAGTATCATTCCTGAAGAAACCACAGCATAATGCTAAACACAACATTTGAGTCAGGCATTTGCCATCATGATTAGTGTTGCAGATAATAATATAAAAGACAGATTGTGTTTCATATTTTGACTTTTGAAAGACTGTGATCTTATACTGTTGATCATCTGATAGCCTGATTAAGTTGAATTGTAACATGCAAGTACTTGTAGTTTTTAAGTTTTTTGGCCATGTGGTGGCAAATCATTGACCAGACGTTCAAAGATTGACTCATCTCATCTATATTTGCATTACAGAAGGAAGAGAGGTGTCATTTTTATTATTTGTGTGTACTTTGCTTCTTCAGGACTGCACCAATCTGAGATACTTGGCTGCAGGAACATCCAATGCCGTGAAGTTGAGCAGATTCTTTGACAAAGTGAGAAAAATTTGCACACAAATTCATCAGTCTGATTTTGATAGAGTACATTTTGTTTCTATTTTTCAACCATAATCATAATTTACAAGGGTAACTCAACAGGAGTTTATCAACCCAAATGCCAATTCACTCACGGTGCAACCAAAATACCACCATAAGTAACACATGTACACATACAATGTAAGTCAAGACCTCACACACTAGTAGATGCAAAACAATACTATTTTATACTTATTTAATAAGCCACAATGCATGATGGAAGGCCCATGTGCACATCTCCCTAACAGAAAGTTACCCAGCATGCCTTGTGGGTTATGAAATAAGTATAAAATAGTATTGTTTCCATGTGTCATGTAGAAATGTACAAATGTTGTCATCTCCAAACAGGTGATAGAGAAAAGATATTTCACAAGAGACCCAAGTCAGGTGAGTTTGGCACCTCAAGTATTTCAGTCAAATAATCTCTGAATATTTTTGTCAACTTTTTCAAAATGAATATGTAATGAATACATACAAATCTAAAATCGTACAAAATGTATCTCTGCAGATGACAGGCTTCACGGACCGAAAGCGCTTCAACTTCAAGAGTTTGCACTACGACTGATACGCTGAACATACGTTCTGTGGTTTTGGCTTCCCAACACCGCAGTTTTCTTTCCATTCTTTGCATGACTAGGAAACATCTTTATGTTGTCAATGAAGTTTCAGATACAGGTAATGTTTTAACAAAAGAAATCAATAGCAGCATAAGCAATATGCTAAAAAAAAAAAATCAAACATGAATGCAACACAAACACCGTACACAATACTACAGTCAGAAAGTCTTCAGACCAGCGTTGTTTTTGTCATTTTGTCAACAGTCTAATGCAATCTAAAGCTGTGATACTTTGTTGTAAAAGTCTGATCACTGTCTGCTGAACTTGGCTGTATAATCCTCCATTGGTTTTTTTTCAGCATTCATACCTAAATGAAAAATATTACATGGGCTGGTGCACTAAGCTCTTTGTGTTTATTATTCAGAATCATACAGAAAATACATTTCCAACAGTTCAATGGACAAACTTATTTTTGTTTTGTGTTATCTGTTTTTGCCTCCACTGACCTCTCGTCACTGATTTAGATGTTTTTGGGCAGTCAGGGTCTGAAAACTTCCTGACTGACTATACCTGCTTCTTGCAAACAAAGTAAAAGAAAGGTGTACTGGCCTCAAACCACATCATTCCCATCTGTCACTTCCTTAATCCAGTTGAAGAAGGGGTGGATTTTAATAAAGACATAAAGACTCTTGGGATTACTGCAGTTGTCTTTTTCGGTGAAAGCTGTTATTCCTTCAGACTTGGTGTTGCAGATTAATGGACCCCTGGAATCCCCCTTGGAAATGGAATATAAAGATTTGTCGCTGGGTTTTGATTTATACTAATAAATAAATGTTTTATAATGCATGTGTGTTTGTGTTTACCTGACAAACCCCTCCCCGCTTTGTCGGGCTTAGTGCATGTCATGTGGTCAAACTGAAAGTACTGTTGCCAGATAGATTTGCACTCAAAGTTAAACTGTATCTTCTCAGTGGTCTCCTTTAGTACAGGTGAGATGCTTGACCCATCCAGCAACAGTGCATCTCGTGTTGGCAGGGATCTTCCCACTCTTCTTGTGGAGACCGATCACTTTCACATACCTGTTCAGTTTAGCCTTGTGTGTCAACTGAAAGGAAGCAGAGCGGACCTTAAACTAGTCATGGGAGTTTTGCTATGAAAGTTGGATAAATACGTACGCTGAATCAGTTTATTCATAATATTTTTTCGTTTACCTTCAGTAGCATAATGTCATAACTGCACTCGCCACTTGGATATGTTGCTGACTTTTCTCCTTCATGGTGATGTCATGTGCTCCTAGTAAGACTGTCATTGCCTGGTGAAAACCGAAACATGGAAAAACACTAGGAAAAAATAAACAGTGGAAGGAATACTTACATAGTTAGAGCAAAGGAAACATGTTTACAACCTTCTAAATCCATTTTCTAACATTATTAGAGCCCTCTAGACATTAAATAACATCCCTATAGTTACCTTTACACGTGTATCAGCCAATATAATAACAACAATAGCATGCTTGTATGTGTAGCTGTAAATGTGTTCCCGTATTTTAAAAACGGCCACAAGGTAGCAGAAGTGCATCTGAAAAGAGCCCAGCATGGATCTTTTGCATTTAAAAACACACTCGACAGGAAGTGGAAGTGGCATGGTTATTTTTTTTGTGATTTTATTCTGTCTGACCAATTTTACAATACATAATGTCAACTTTTACTAGTGTGTGAGTTTTATTCCTTCTTATAAGTGGAGATTAACAAATACGCTCAGGGAGATGAAATTTACTTAAATAAGTGGTCCTGGAGGCCTTAATTAGGTTGCTGAGACCACCAGCGTTTTAAATGCACAAAATGTATTAAAACGGGCCCCCGCTTCTTTACATTTTTCTGTACACCCCTGAACTGCAGCATGATTCTGCACAGCAGCACCCAAGACAGAAAATGACTTAGTTCAACTATTCAGCTTTTCACAGATCACACACATGTTCCCTCATTATTCCAACGTTATAGAACATTTCCTACCATTACTCCGGTTTACTTTTTACTGTTTTTTTCCCACAACACTTGCGAGTGCAGAACAAGCAGCATTTGAGAGCCAACCACAGTGCAAGCACAACCACAGTCAGCAGGAAGCCAATGACGTCCAGGCTATGGTACTGGAACCAGTTCAGGTCATGAGCAGCTACCCGTAGATGTGCGGCTCCATTGTGTCTCATGACAAACTCCGTCCAGAAAGCAGCCAGGTCCACAGGATGGATCGGGCGGTCCAGGTGTAAGGCAGACAACTTCACCATCCTCTCTTTATAACTGCACAGAGACAATAACGTATCAGTTCAAAGGTGATGAATAAGGCAGTGAAATGATTAACGATGGCATAGACCAGGGGTGTCCAAACATTTTCTACTGAGGGCCACATCATGAAAAATGAAATGATGCAAGCGCCATTTGGGTATAATGGATATATTGTATATTATCTTATATTATCAGCTTTGTTTTTTTGCTCTTTTTACCAATTTTTGATTTTTTTATTTTTCTTCTTAAATAATTTTCATGGAATTACGTTTTTTAATATTACAACTTTATTCCCACAATATTTTGACTTTATTCCCATAATATTAAGGGACATCCAATATTGGCTTTTTTTTTTGCCAAACACCGATATTCTCATATTCTCAACTCTCAATTTCCGATACTGATATTAGCCGATACCAATAAGTGTACCATGACATACAGTACCTCCTGTGTTGGAATGAACACATAGATTGTTGCATACACGGTACTCTTTCCGGGCGAGAACATAATACTACATAATATTACTATGTTATTGTCATAAATTACTTTTTCTTGCATTTTTAGAATGTGCCACGGTCTGCACTTTGGACACCCCTGACATGACTCGTTAGGAATATTAATGACAGGAGTAAATAAAAAGTACATTGGTTAATTATTGTCATTAATTGTAAGTAATTAATAAATACATATATTAATTGTTATTATTAGTTAATTAAACTTAAATAGAAAGTGGTTAGATGGCACTAAGTGCAGGGAGAAAAGAGTGGTTATGATAACTGAAACTGAACAGGAAAAAAGGAAGAAAAAAGTCAACATTTTATTGTATTGTATTTATATGTATTTATAATAATAATAATAATCCGCGACCCTCGTAAGGGAAAAGCGGTAGAAAATGAATGAATGAATAATAATAATATTCAGAGAAAAAAGTGGTAATTTTTCCCCCAAAAAGTCTGAATTTTACAAGAGAAAAAAATATGTTTAAGCATACAGCTGAAATATTACAGAACAAGGGCGGGGAGGTTATAATATCAAGTCATAATATGAGAAAAATAGACTGGAAACATTTTTAATTAAAATTAAATCAACAAAATATTTGGGGATAAAGTAATAATATTATGAGGAAAAATATTTTTATTTAGCAGAAAAAAGTGTAAAAAGAAAAATTTGGAAATAGTATGCTTTGTCACCTATGACAAAAAGCCTCAGATGGAAGCTGTATTTTCTTTAAATATGTACAACATGGGTTGCTTTACAAAATGTAAAAGATCAAAGTGGCCCTCGTATGCGGCCCTCAGTGAAAGAGGTCTGGGCACCCGTGCTGTATCATGTATATATGTCTTGTTTGATAACATGTAAAACTGAATGCTCTGCTGTTGTCTTACCCTTCATCATTGATAACATTAGTCAGAGCAGCCAGTAGTTTGTCTGTTGTCACATCAAAGATGCTAAGGCTCTCCGCAACACCGCGTACCACCAAGCGGAGAACGTTGTCTTCCTGGTCCCCGAACAGTGGAAACATCAGCATGGGTACAGCATTGCAGATCCCTTCATAGACACCATGGGATCCTCCGTGGGTGACGAAAGCTTTGACTTTTGGGTGGGCTGAGGAGTACCAAAAATGAGTTTCAGGTGGAGGTGTTATTTGCAACCCAAATAATAGCGTATCTTGGTCAAATGTCACACATGTTTGGACATACAACAGCATACCCAAGAGGTCATTCTGAGGTAGCCACTTCATAAGTTTAACATTCTTTGGCACATTCTGAGGTTCAACTCCAGTGTATCGCCACAAAACCTGAAACACACAGTGTGACACGTACTTAGTGTTTGATCAATGAATTCATTTGGGTTTTATGTGTACAGGAATCAATCGTCACTTTGCGCTTTGAATTTTACCATGTCACTCGACCACGGTTATTATTAGTACATGTATTTTTTGCCCAAAGTAAACATTTTCAAGCATAAAAAGGGCTAACTAGCTGACTTCGAGACAATAGCCAGCACTGTAAATACTACACAGAAAAGGAAGCTAAAAATGAAGAAATCCTGCAATGCTAACATGTGTGAGTATATATATACACTACCGCTCCAAAGTTTGGGATCACTTGCAAATTTCTTTGTTTTCCAAAGA
This sequence comes from Doryrhamphus excisus, assembly GCF_037039965.1. Taxonomy (NCBI): domain Eukaryota; kingdom Metazoa; phylum Chordata; class Actinopteri; order Syngnathiformes; family Syngnathidae; genus Doryrhamphus; species Doryrhamphus excisus. The sequence continues at coordinate 6,875,890 of NC_136368.1, read as the reverse complement.
AAAACATTTTCATGCATTTCCATTTCACAAACAATGAAAATGAATCAGATGATTTTCAAAGAAGGATCTACATTTTTGCATAGAGGCCTACTATCATTAACTGTCAGTCCTCTGCATCATTTTCCTGGTATGACTGCTAATCCAAGTTCATCATTTTATAAGGCTAATAGATTATTAGAAAACCCATCTAAAAAAATCTCTACTCCCTTCAGAGAGCAGCACAAACTGGGTCTAACAAGGACAGAAAAATGCTGCACAACTGTGCAAGAACACAAATATCTGAGAGTGTGTACCTCACAGGTCGTCACCTGGCAGCTGCACTAAATAGTAGCCGTCAAACACCAGTGTCAGTATCAACAGTGAAACACGACTTCAGGACTTCAGACTTCATGGCAGGATTGCCAAGAGAAAGCCATATCTCAGACTGGCCCAAGAAAATTCCAAGTGATCCCAAACTTTTGAGCGGTAGCGTATATGACTTATTTTCTCTTATTTGGTCTACTATAGGTGTAAAGATAACTAAAGGGGTGTTATTTCATATCTAAAGTGTCTAATTGTCACGATTGGGCTTCACCCTCTCGTGACAGATCTCTTAGTTTTCCTTTTTTTCTCAGTTCCTGGTTCATGCCCTTATTTTGTATTAACTTCCTGTGTTGCTCTGTTCTGTTTTCAGTTGCTTTCCATTATCTTTGCACCTGTTTCTCATGATGTGTCATGCCTATTTAGTTCAGGTGCACGCTCTTTTAGTTGTTGGGTCATTGTCGTTTTTATGTTGGACATGCTAGTGAGTGGTGGTGCTGCTTAGCATCTGCAATAAATACCTTTTTACCTGCAATTGGGTAATAACACGACCATGCCCGAATGTGACACTAATAATCATAAAACGCATATTTAAAAGACCGTAAACTGGTTTTCTATGCTCCACCCAGAAAAATAGTCCATTTATAAATAAGGAATCATACTTGACGAATCACAGAACCAATTAATGCTAGACGAGGGATTACTGAAGTGTTAAAATGTCAAATAACAGACCAGTACATGGCATCCTCTCGTGTATGTTAAGTTTGTAAGTTAAGTAGATCAGAGTAAATCCACGTATTGTGTAAATGGTCCTCTTACCTTTTGTGGAATCTTCGCAAAGGCTTCAAAAAAGTGTTTCGCTATCTCCTCTGGCATGGTGGACATCATGGAGCCCAAGGTAAAGATGATAAAGCCGTCCTCACCTGAACCTTCCACAAACTCCTCCAAATCCTGCAAGGACCAAACATTGTGGGTAAGTTCACATTCACACTTTGCAGCACCGAAATAGGATTCCTTATTCATGAATGGAAAATGTTCATAGTCAGAATATAGACAACCTGTTTACAACATACTAAATACAATTTGAAAATGTTAACAATATATTATATAACATTATGTAATATTAACACCCATACAGTCATCTTTAAACTCCTGATCAATTAATTATTTTATTTATTATTAATTAGTTCATAAAAAATTGTAATCAGATTAATTACAGCTTTCAAATAATTTAATCGTGATTAATCACCATGTCTCACTGTGTTTGAAATATGCCCATTTTTACTGTATTTTTATTGAAAGAAAGACAACTTATATGGCAGGATTATGTATATTTGTATGTATTAACAGCACCAAATTAAGTTGTGATTTAACTTAAGAGATGGCACACATGTCTGAAAATATATTTACCTAACACTGCTTTATTTAATTTTCTCCTGAAGTCAGCTGGGATAGGCTCCAGCATACCTCCGAGATGATAGTGAGTATATGAACTATGCACAGAAGATGGATGGCTGGATGGTTCCTTTAATAGCAAATTATTTGAATCTGACTTGAACTGTTTTATTATGAGCAATGAGGATTTGCGTTGAAAAACACCACACCATTTAAAATGAATTTACATGTTTTGAGTGAATTTTAAGGGATTTCCCAGCATCATCAAATGCAGTTTTTATTTGTATTTCTGTTTTCGACCAGGGTCACCAACCTTTTTGGAACCGAGTTACCTCTTGTGTCCTGATGAATGTGAAGGGCTACCAGTTTGATACACACTTCTCAAATAGCCATTTTGCCTTGAACTAGATGTTATTGGGAATAATTAATGATATTCATCTACCCTACTGCAATGCTCATAAAGCTAGCAGTTAGCAACATAACATATCAGCTATAAGAAGCACACTAAATAAACTGAAATAGCATGCTAGCAATAGCATGAATTAGCGGCAATGGCTAACTTAGCTCAGAAGTTAGCGACCAACTCGGCGGCTGAATCCGAACACACTCTAATATGACGGTGCAACCAGCGTCTATCATTAAAAGAATGATAAATGACCAGGTTACTCACGTTTATAAGCGCTCATTGTTAGCTGAACGTCAAATGTTACGACAAACTCTGAAACCTGATTGGCTGCCATGGTGCATTCAGGTGCCAATCGAGTGTCGTAAACGGGAGGTGCGTTTAATCATGCTGTGGTGGACACTAGACGCGCTCAAGCAACTTATGCTTTCGCTGCCCGGCTTGGGTGACGGCACGGCCGTCGCGGACTTGATGGACAATATGCTGCCCCCGTTGGGCTCGGATGACGATGAAATCTTTAACATGTTATTTTTGGCAGCTCTGTTTATACGGTTTGAAGAAAAGTGCATAAAGTGTATGATGAGGGGTTTTACAACCTTAAAACATGCATCATAATTGTAAAAAAAATATATATAATTGGCAACTTTCACTGATTCACTTATTGCGGGCTATTTTGGGAATCTATTGCCCCTGATAAACAAGGGAACACTGTGTTGTGTAGTTCTGAGCTGCAGTTCAGAATGTTTTGCATGCTCGGTTACCGCTAGGTTTTAGGAAATAAGGCTATAGAAGAAGAAAACTAGGAAGTCTTGAACTGTTCATGGGCTGTTATGCCCATAAGAAATTGCATCTTGTGTCTATTTTTGTGTTTTATTTCTTTCTAATATGTCTTATTTTCTGTTATTATGTCTACCATATTGGCTAATATTAGTGTAAAGGTAATTACAGGGGTGTTATTTCATATCTGAAGTCCTTTAATAATGTTCAAAATTGTATTTAGAAGGCTGTAAAACAGGTTTTCTATGCTCTAACTTCAAAAATATTTCATTTATGTATAAAAAAAATCAGATTTCATGAAAATTCACTTATCACTTATGTTGTTCCAGCAGTCTCCACCACAGCCATCTTGTTTACATGTGTGTTTCACAGCGTAAGAAGATGCTGGGGTCGTCAATAATGGAGAGTCAACAGTACGTAGGGATACGGCAGGAGACAAATATAACGCAATTTTTGTAACGTAATTTTTTTAGAGGATGCATTTTTATGACGCTAATGTATTACTCTTTTGAACGCATATTGTATTGTATTTCCTCAAATGACCCAGCATCTAAGTGGAACGATGTCCCTCGTCAGGACATCCAACCATGTATTTAGAAGGCTGTAAAACCGGTTTTCTATGCTCTAACATCAAAAATATTTCATTTATGTATAAAAAAAATCAGATTTCATGAAAATTCACTTATCACGGCCAGATGTGAACCTAATTAATTGTGATAAATGAGGGATTACTTTATACCAGACATAAGAGAAAATAAGACTAGTGCTTGTGTGACTCGTTGTAAATGTGTTCTGTTTTGGACAAGAATTGATGTCGGGGGTTCAGAGTTGAGTTTTAGTGAGATCATTTAAATCTGCAATAAAAAGCTGTTGTTCCGGCAGTCTCTTCTGTGATGGAGCACCACAGCCATCTTGTTTACATGTGTGTTTCACAGCGTAAGAAGATGCTGGGTCATCAATAATGGAGAGTCATGTGTGAGTGTGTAGGGATACGGCGGGAGACAAATATAACGCAATTTTTGTAACGTAATTTTTTTAAAGGATGCATTTTTATGATGGTAATGTATTACTCTTTTGAACGCATATTGTATTGTATTTCCTCAAATGACCCAGCAACTAAGTGCAACTAAGTCCCCTCGTCAGGGACATCCAACCACAACTGGACTCGTTAGACCAAGTTGGGTGTGGGTAAGTCACTATTGATGTACTACACTGCTGATGGGGATATTATACAACTGTCAAAAAGTCCGAACTATCCCTTTCCCACTGCATGAAGTCAGCGATGAAAAAACATTCTCTCATTCCGTGAGAAATTAGTTTTTGGCTTCTTAAGTCTAGCTCACTGAGCTAGACACGAGCTAGCTCATGGGTCCCTGCAGCATAAGAGTTACGTAATGTTGTGTAAACAATGAATAATGAATAATATAGAGTATAAAGATGACGACAGGGAGGTTGTTACATGTCTGGAGGGCCCTAATAAAATTATGTTAAAAAACAAGTATTCTTTGCTCTAACTACAATATTCCATTTATTACCATTGAACATAACACATATAACGCGGAAATCTATTTACTGTCGTGTCTGGAACAAATTAAATAAAATTAAATTAGAGATGACTATATTTGAATTTTGGGCAAATAGTATGGAAAAAATGTTTCCTAATAATAGTCCATTAAACAACCACAAAACAACATGATTAATTTATGAACATATATTTGAAAAAGTGAAAAATTTGATGCCAAAAATGGTGAGGGATTACTGAATTTGGAATGAAATAATTTTATTTGCCTTTTTAGTAATTTTATGTAGCTGTAATACATTTTCAGTTATCTTGCCCTATAAATAAACTTGTGTTGCCTATTATCTGATGATTTTCTAATCCTGCACTTTGTGTGTTTTCAGCTGCAGCGATACTTGGTATCACCAACGGTTTGAGGGGCTAAGCATTCATTTGTAAAGAGGAAGTGTTTACACAATGTGCTTTAAGTCAATCTAGATGTGTACTCACTGCGGGCAGGGGTCGTGCCTTTGCGCAGTTAATACCTCCAATGAAAACCATGTTGGGCATCACAGGTTTGGGCCAATCCAGCACAAAGTCATATTTGGGGAGCCAAAGAGCCGCGTGGCTCAAAAGGTCCTTGTAGGTCATATCTTTTTCCACATAGTCATTGACCAGCACATCAAATTGTGCATACGCAGCCCGACACACAAGGTACTCGACCATTCCCATGATGTTGTTTTTGACCCTCTGCAGGAACGTCATGACATCTGTGTTCTTGGAGAAGGCTTTGGGAACGTAGGACAGAGGGACAGGACACTGGTTTGCCTTCACATCCAGGTCACAAGGGAGTAAATTCATAAAATAAACAACTGGGATGTTGAAGATATGAGCCAGGATGGCGCCGCATGGGAGGAAAGGGTCTGTCAGGACCACATTGAAGCCTTCGTTCCTCAGCTGACTCATCAGAGACTGGTTGTTGAGCAGAGCTCTGCAGCCTTTCACATGGAACCCAGTGAAGTTGACTAAAAGGAAAAGGTTGCCAAACAAACTAGGGAATTCTGGCGGCTTGATGAAAGCGCTATCCTTCAGCTCGGTGAATTTGTCGTCCAGTTCAGCTTTGGTGTAGGGAACGTTGTAGTGCTGGGTCCTGTAGCTCTCTGAGCCGTTCATCAGCAGGCTGCTCTCAGGCACCACAACCACCACGTCGTGTCCTCTGTGGGTGAGCTCCTTCACTAGAATCTTCATGCTCAGCCAGTGACTCCCGTCTACGGGAATAACCAGCACCTTCCCCCCTTCAACGGGATCCAGGCTGCAGCACATCCAGGCCAGCAGCCCCAGAGCAGGAAACCACACCCAGCAACGCATCGCCTCCAACTTCCGTCAAGTCCTGTCTTTACGTGTGTGTGTGTGTGTGTGTGCATGTGTGAGTGAGTGAGTGCATGCCTCCCAACTCTGAGAGTTTTATCAGGCGCCGATGGCATGTGATGTAATCACTGGAAGAGTGGTGGTAAGGTCTTACAGCAACACGCCACTTAAACATTCTCATCTTTTCTCTTGTTGAATAAAAACTACTCTACTGATAATTATATTTCAGATATCTTTAGTGATTTAGTTATCATTAAAGTAAAAATGGTAATGGTTTTATTTCATTTGAACATGCAACAGATTACAATTGAATGCATCACATAATCAGTTCCCAGTTCCACATGTCCAAAAGGAGTAGGAAGAAGCAAAGCTTATTAAATCCTACCCCTCCGTCTGGTACTTTTACAATCAGTAACTGTTACATTTGTTCACTTCCTGCTTTCTAATATAATTTTTTTTAAAAAATTAATTTTAATTTTTGTCACATGCCGAAGTACGAGGTGATATGACCATCCAATGACATAATGGGTACCATAGTAAGTGTCAATATAGTGATATATATAGCACATCATGACTGGTTCAAGACTCTTCATTCTTGTATTTAGCAAACATCAACTGCTTGTATTGTTTCTTGAATTGGCTCATCGTTGTGCATTGTTTGATTTCCTTACTCAATCCATTCCATGGATTGGTTTGATTCCACATACTGAAATACTATTGCTTTTTAACGTAGTCCTAGCATATAAGTGTTTCACATTTAGTTCTTCCCTGAGATCATATTTCTCCAAAATAAGTACAGTACAGAAATAACTATTTTTCCAATTACTTTTTCAAGTGTGTGATTACAAGTAGCCTGTAAGAAATAATGCGGTATTAACCAGAAGCAGAACTGTTTAAAATGATCATGCAAGAATAGTGTAAAATCACTGAAAATGCACATATCAGCAAAGATAAGCAGGCACCACCAGCCAGATGTGGTCTCACATTCTTGTGTTTGTCCTTGAGGACGACTTGTACTTGCTGCTTGATAGTTGGTAATTTGCAAAAGATTTGCAAGTCACAATGGCTTTGCTTTCAGGTTAGACAGCTTACTGATTAGTGCAAAGTTTACTTTGAGAGGGACTTCGCTCCCCCCCACCCCAAACAAATGGGCATGGTGAGTTCTTTTGCCTTCATCTTAACTTTTATAAATAATCTTTCTTTAGGACTTTTACTGCCATCGTTTATCTCACTTCAGTTGTTGTGAATGTATAAGTAGGTGGCACGGCGGTCTAGTGGTTAGCGCGCAGACCTCACAGCTAGGAGACCAGGGTTAAATTCCCGCCCTCGGCCATCTCTGTGTGGAGTTTGCATGTTCTCCCCGTGCATGCGTGGGTTTTCTCCGGGTACTCCGGTTTCCTCCCACATTCCAAAAACATGCTAGGTTAATTGGCCACTCCAAATTGTCCATAGGTATGAAGGTGAGTGTGAATGGTTGTTTGTCTATATGTGCCCTGTGATTGGCTGGCGACCAGTCCAGGGTGTACCCCACCTCTCGCCCAAAGACAGGTGGGATAGGCTCCAGCACCCCCGCGACCCTCGTGAGGAAAAAGCGGTAGAAAATGAATGAATGAATGTATAAGTGTCTTTAGTCTTCTTTAAGGAAGGCTAACTTGAAAGCAAAATTTTAAAACACTAAAAAAAAAAAAACACCATCACCCCGGAAGGTTGATCCCGGGTTCTACAATCTTAAATGCGACCCTATTGCTGATTGAATGATGTTTTTGTTTCTTTCTGCTGGATAACATGACCTTGATGAACCTGGCACGTCGTCCACTAACGTGTTTCATTTCTGTGGCATAACTCTTGAGTCAGCCGATTAACTTTGCACCCCAATCGCCATATCACATGTTGAAAATAAGCGTCGTGGCAGAAGATGAACACAAGAGGGCGTCATTTGTTAGGGTTTCACCTAAGTTGAACTTAGGTGAAACCCTTCCCTGCAGGCCCTATCAGTACCACTCTTAACAGAAAATGTGTGAGGTCCACAAAAATTGAAAAATTCTTTTCACAGCTTTCCCATGTTGATTTGTTGCTCATTTTTCATGCTTCTATGTAAACATTGACCACTAGATGGTCAGATTTTTCCAAATAGTCGTCCTTCATTTATCACAATTCATTGGTTCCAGACCCGACTGTGGAAATTTAGATATTAGATTTAATATTAATAAATAGTAAATTTTTATACAAAACCCAAAACCAGTGAAATTGGCACATTGTGTGAATCGTAGATAAAACAGAATACAATGATTTGATGAATGAGATGAATATAAGATATATAATATTTACACAACGTGCCAACTTCACTGGTTTTGTAGTTAGAGCGTAGAAAACCTGCTCATGACTGTCCAAATATGTTCTTTTTTAGCCACTATCAAAGTCATGAAGACATGAAACCATCCCTGGAGTCACATTTTCATTCATTCATTTCATGGCACTCTATTATTGACATTGCTAATGCACAGGCTACTTGATCACTGCAGGGCATAGGAGACGGCCAAGGATACACTGTATGTTAGCTAGCTATAATTAGTTAGCCATAATTTTTCATGTATTCTAAAGTTAAGAAAGGGTTTCAAACAGAGTGGGTAAGAAAGACAATGTAAGAAGACCAAAAATGTACCATTTCCACACTGAATAGGAGTGAGTTTGTCCTTGCCTCGGTTGCCAAGCACTTTCTCATGGGGGTTTCAATTGGTGCTCTATGTGATGCAGCAAGGGGCGGTCCATGGAGGTCATATTAATGGCCCTCTGCATATTAAAAATGAAATTAATTCATTATTAATGAGCTATGGTAGTCGATTTTTCACTAATTTGCTTCGTCACCTATAACATAAACCGAAAGTGATGTTTAGTTGAATAGTTTAGCGTATACCAACCTACTACACTGGATTGGTTTTAGTGTATTTAATGCCCAAAACTGAACTGCAGTATGATTCAGCACAACAGCACCCGAAACGATTGAAATATACAGAATCTAAACAGACTAACTTTCACAGATCACCTTAAAGTTAAGACGTTGTGACACACACACACACGTGTTCACTCATTATTCCAACGTTATAGAACATTTCCTACCATTACTCCGATTTACTTTTTACTGTTTTTTTCCCACAACACTTGCGAGTGCAGAACAAGCAGCATTTGAGAGCCAACCACAGTGCAAGCACAACCACAGTCAGCAGGAAGCCAACGACGTCCAGGCTATGGTACTGGAACCAGTTCAGGTCATGAGCAGCTACCCGTAGATGTGCGGCTCCATTGTGTCTCATGACAAACTCCGTCCAGAAAGCAGCCAGGTCCACAGGCTGCACCGGGCGGTCCAGGTGTAAGGCAGACAACTTCACCATCCTCTCTTTATAACTGCACAGAGACAATAATGTATCAGTTCAAAGGTGATGAATAAGGCAGTGAAATGATTCTTCTGCTTCTGGTTGGCACAGCAGTCCAATAACATGACACTGCACAGGTTCAGTTATACTGGGGTGTTATACTCAGAATGTCTCAACCCCAAGTTCGGGCTCCTTCCCCACCAGAAGATTGGGTCACCCCGGCGCCCGTCCTTGACCGCCACCCAAAACACACTGCACCACTACTGGGTGGAGATCCCGTGTGGCTCCCTTTGGCTGGACCCCACTGGTGAAGGCCCCTCCCCCAGGCCTGGCTTCATGGTGGGGCCCCGGTATCCCACAAGGTGGGGTCCTTCCTTTTGCGTTTCTTAATCAGTGTCTTCTGAATCACTCTTGGTTTGGCCCGTCGCCTATAAAAGTAGTTAGAATGTTGTATTCGTACTTTATTCGTAGTTAGGAAGCACTTTGGGCGTTTGACCAATCAAACAGACTGTTTTGGCGGGAAGCACAAATCTGACAAATCGAAGAAGTTTTCTGTGCTGGTTATTGTGTGCAGCTGCTCTATAGGAGTCCACAACTCAATACAAACGGTTGAAAAATGAGTATGATAGGTGCCCTTCAAAACAACAAAAATTTAAGAGTTGTAATTTGACAAAAATATTGTGGTTAAGTCATAATATGAGAAAAGATCAACTATGAGAATTAAAGCAACAATATATTATAGGATAAAGTCAGAATATTATGAGGAAAATTATTGTAAAAATTGTAGAATTTAGCAAAAATTTGCAGAAAAAAAAGTGCAACATAAGAACAAAAAGTTTGTAATGCTTGGTCACCTATGACACAATGCTTATTTCTTTAAATATGGATGATGCTTTACAAAATGTAAAAGATCACAATGGCCCTCGTTTGTGTCCCTCAGTAGAAGAGGTCTGGGCACCCCTGCTGTATCATGTATATATGACAGTTTGATAATGTGTAAAACTGAATAACAATTGTTTTTGTAGTAACTGTGAGAAGCATATTACAGGGTTTATAATATGAAGAACAGGTATATTGGGTGCATCTGTTTGAATTATATGACTTCAATCCGATATAAACATCTCTAAAAACATCTGCTGTTGTCTTACCCTTCATCATTGATAATATTATTCAGAGCAGCCAGTAGTTTGTCTGTTGTCATATCAAGGATGCTAAGGCTCTCTGCAACACCGTGTGTCACCAAGCGGAGAACGTTGTCTCCTTGATCCCCGAACAGTGGAAACATCAGCATGGGTACAGCATTGCAGACCCCTTCATAGACACCATGGGTTCCTCCGTGGGTGAGGAAAGCTTTGGCTTTTGGGTGGGCTGAGGAGTACCAAAAATTAGTTTCAGGTGGAGGTGTTATTTGCAACCCAAATAATAGCGTATCTTGGTCAAATGTCACACATGTTTGGACATACAACAGCATACCCAAGAGGTCATTCTGAGGTAGCCACTTCATAAGTTTAACATTCTTTGGCACATTCTGAGGTTCAACTCCAGTGTATCGCCACAAAACCTGAAACACACAGTGTGACACGTACTTAGTGTTTGATCAATGAATTCATTTGGGTTTTATGTGTACAGGAATCAATCGTCACTTTGCGCTTTGAATTTTACCGTGTCACACGACCACGGTTATAATTAGTACATGTATTTTTTTGCCCAAAATAAACATTTTCAAGCATAAAAAGGGCTAACTAGCTGACTTCGAGACAATAGCAGCACTGTAAATACTATACAGAAAAGGAAGCTAAAAACGAGGAACTCTTGCAATGCTAACATGTGTGAGTCTATATATATATATATATATTCATTCATTCATTTTCTACCGCTTTTTCCTCCGAGGGTCGCGGGGGTGCTGGAGCCTATCCCAGCTGTCTTCGGGCGAGAGGTGGGGTACACCCTGGACTGGTCGCCAGCCAATCACAGGGCACATATAGACAAACAACCATTCACACTCACATTCATACCTATGAACGATTTGGAGTAGCCAATTAACCTAGCATGTTTTTGGAATGTGGGAGGAAACCGGAGTATCCGGAGAAAACCCACGCATGCACGGGGAGAACATGCAAACTCCACACAGAGATAGCCGAGGGTGGAATCGAACCCTGGTCCTCCTAGCTGTGAGGTCTGCACGCTAACCACTCGACCGCATCTATATATTTATATTTATATATATATGTATATATATATATGACTTATTTATGTCTTATTTCCTTTTATTCTGTCTACTATAAGTGTAAAGATAACTATAGGGGTGTTATTTCATATCTAAAGGGCTCTAATAATCTTAAAAGGCAGTAAACTGGTTTTCTATGCTCCACCTAGAAAAATAGTCAATTTATAAATAAGGAGTCCAACTTTGCACTAATTCACTAATCACAGAACTTAATGCTGGACGAGGGATTACTAAAAGTGCTAAAATATCAAGTAACAGACCAGTACATGGCATCCTCTAGTGTTAAGTTTGTAAGTTAAGTAGATCAGAGTAAATCCACGTATTGTGTAAATGGTCCTCTTACCTTTTGTGGAATCTTCGCAAAGGCTTCAAAAAAGTGTTTCGCTATCTCCTCTGGCATGGTGGACACCATGGAGCCCAAGGTAAAGACGATAAAGCCGTCCTCACCTGAACCTTCCACAAACGCCTCCAAATCCTGCAAGGACCAGACATTGTGGATAAGTTAGCCAGATATGTCACACTGGTCAAAGTACACAAATCTACTTTACTGTACATAGGTCACATTTCACACTTTGCACTACCAAAGTAGGATTCCTTATTCATAAATGGAATAACATAGAAATCCTGTTTACGACCGTCTAAATACAACTAAAACATTTTAAACACTATTAGGAGCCATCTAGACATGGAATTACACCCCTATAGTACACTCGCACTACCCAATACTTTTGCCAAATTTCACAGCTTCACTCTATCACTGTTTTGTGGTTGAATACAACCTATTATTAGCTTACAAACATACATTATATAAGCAAGTGCAACTAGAACTGCACTCGTAGGACCAGTGGAGGCGTAAGTCACTATTGATGTACTACACTGCTGATGAGGACGTCAAAAAAGGACTATCCTTTTACCACTGCATGAAGTCAGTCGTGACATATGCAACATGATAGTTCGAAAATAAAGTTCTCCTTGTAGAAGTGGTATTTTTGGCTTCTTAAATTTAGAAGCACTAAATTCCGGGCTAACTGGTTAGCTCATTAGCTAGTGGTGTCTTGAGTTACTGTGCAAGGTTGTGTAAACAATGGATAATAGGAGCATAAAGATGACTTCAGGCAAGTTATTTCATGTCGAGAGGCATAAAACTGTTTAGAAAGTCATGAACAGGTTTTCTACGCTCAAACTACAAAAATATTCCATATATTGAATCCTACATATAACATGGAAATGTATTTTCTGCAGTCGGGTCTGGAACAAATTAATCGCTATAAACAAGGGGCAACTATATTTTGTATTTGCTTGAATGGGCTTTAAGCCGTATTCAACCACAAAACAACATGATTTCTTAATGAGTATACAGGGTGTTTAAAATTTTTTTGATATCACGCAAGATGCTATCTAAGTCAATTCCTGTTCAAATTTCTTGTCATTTTGACAGCGTGTTTTTAAACAGGTCAAAATTTGATGTTTAATATTTGATATTTATATTTAATATTTGATTCAATCAGGATTTTATGCGCCTATAACATTTTCATAGCCTATTTCAAGCCAAACAAAACCAATATGCTTGTTTTACAAGAACATGAACAAAATGATGATATCCGCAACTAGTGTTTTGTATTTCAAAACACATTTCTTTCTAGTCTTCCCACATTATTAATTGAAAACCTGAAGAAAAAGCAGGTTTACCAGCCTCTGCTGGGCCCCTCTAGCCACATCCGCTACCTTCTGAACCGCAGATGCAGCCAACACCCTCTTCTGTGCCCCTGGCATTCCGGAGAGGAAACAAAATGCCGACACTCGTCTGTCAGGTGGCACCACTGCTGTAATCAGTGCGCAACATCAGCGTTTCAAGTGCGGTCCATGCGAGCTGTGCATCCAGTTTGGATAGCCAAAGTGCAGAGAGTGACGTGCTCCCACCACGTGCATACTCGCAGTACAGAGGGCACACGGGTCACATGTCATCCGCAGCCCTGCACACAACCAAAGTACCTCCTGCACTAAAAGTGCTACATAGTGTCTGCATGCTCCCAAATCTGTACTCAGGTGGTACTCATGCCCAAATTTTGTCCACACTTGCAAGCACAATGGGCTGGGACCCGGGCTATAGTGGCTGCCTGACGGATGATCACATTGTGAGCCTCGAAAACTCACCACAGAATGCCAAGTGCTCACCCCAGCAAATCCAACCCCGGTGAGTGCAAAGCATATATCACTCACAAAGACAGGATGTCGCAGTGGTGGCGGAGCTGATCGGCATTATAAAGCATGTATCGGCCAATATCGATACATTTTTACTGATATTGGTCGATAGTGATCAGTGACCGATTGATCGGACATGGCACAAAATATTCAAAGACGAAAGCTGTTTGTCCAGAGCAAATTGATCTGGATGACCAAAATCATCCGAAGAGACGGTCAAGTGTGTTTGTGAAATCGGCTTTGAAATCCACATATTATTACATTTAGCATTCAAATGGAAACAAATATTATATGTTAAATGTTATATTGTTCAAGATTAAAGGAGAGCTGCACTTTTTGGGGAATTTTGCCAATCATTCACAATCCCTATATGAAACCCGAACACATATTTATTTCCCTTTTCTGTGCATTATAACGCAAGAAAACTAATTTCAGCGGGCTAACAAGGCTGTCATTGGGACACAATTATCCCAAGTGATGTGAGCCCTCTAACAACATTGCATGGTTTGATATCCACGCTGTGATCATGCATTAACACATACACTGATGCTAACATGTAATAGTTGCAGTATGTTGCCATACCAAAACTTCTTTCCCAGGACGCCTCGATGCTAGCTAACCAACACGCCTCGCTAATGGCTAGTCTCAGCATCATTCACAGACAAAAGAGTGGATACCTAGCTCTCAATCTCACAACAAAAACTCAACAAGATCCGTCAGGATTTTTTTTACCTGAGGACTGGAGCACACATCTTGTGCTGGAAGACACAGCCATCCCAAGGAGAGCAAAGATAGTAAGTGTTGTTAACAGTGCTAGCATAGGGATGCATATCAATTCGTACAGAAAAGAAGTTTCGATGGTGTTTAAATAATCAAAATATTACATGTTAGCATCAGTGTACGTGTTCATGCATGATCACTGCATGTATATCAAACCATGCAGCGTTGTTAGAGGTTTTATTTCTCTAGGGCTTCATAGTCTAAATAGGTGTATCCCAAAGACAGCATTGTAAGCTAGCTGAAATTAACTCGTTTTCTCGTGTTATAATGCACAGAAAAGGGAAAGAAATATGTGTTGATGTTTCACGTCAGGATTGTGAATGACGGGCAGAATTCCAAAAAAAAGTCAGTTCCCCCTTAAACAAGTTAAGTTTCATTAACCTTGACCATGTAGTTTGTGTCATATTTACATCTCAAATGATATGACATTTTATGAAACACCCTGTACATTTGAAAAAGTGATGGAATGAAGCCACCATATTTGATGCCAAAAGGATTACTGTATTTGAAATGAAATGATTTTATTTGCCTTTTTGTGATTTTATGTAACTGTAAAACAGTTTGAATTGTCTTGTGTACAAATCTATAAATAAACATGTGTTGCCTATTATCTGATGATTTTCTAATCCTGCACTGTGTGTTTTCAGCTGCAGCGATACTTGGTATCACCAACGGTTTGAGGGGCTAAGCATTCATTTGTAAAGAGGAAGTGTTTACACAATGTGCTTTAAGTCAGTCCAGATGTTTTTTACGGGGGGTGAAATACTCACTGCGGGCAGGGGTCGTGCTTTTGCGCAGTTGATACCTCCAATGAAAACCATGTTGGGCATCAAAGGTTTGGGCCACTGCAGCACAAAGTCGGCTCTATTGAGCCAAAGAGCAGCGTGGCTCAAAAGGTCCTTGTAGGTCATATCTTTTTCCACATAGTCATTGACCAGCACATCAAACTGTGCATAGGCAACCCGGCACAAAAGGTTCTCTGCCATTCCCATGATGTTGTTTTTCACCCTCTGAAGGAAGGTCATGACATCTGTGTTCCCGGAGTAGGCTTTGGGAACGTAGGACATAGGGACGGGACACTGGTTTGCCTTCACATCCAGGTCACAAGGGAGTCCACGCATAAAATAAACAACTGGGATGTTGAGGATATGAGCCAGGACGGAGCCGCATGGGAGGAAAGGGTCTGTCAGGACCACATTGAAGCCTTCCTTTCTCAGCTGACTCATCAGAGGCTGGTTGTTGAGCAGAGCTCTGCAGCCTTTCACCTGGAACCCAGTGAAGTTGATCAAACGCAACACGTCGGCAACCATTCTGGCAATTTCTGGCGACTTGATGAAAGCGCTATCCTTCAGCTCTGTGAATTTGTCGTCCAGTTCAGCTTTGGTGTAGGGAACGTTGTAGTGCTGGGTCCTGTAGCTCTCTGAGCCGTTCATCAGCAGGCTGCTCTCAGGCACCACAACCACCACGTCGTGTCCTCTGTGGGTGAGCTCCTTCACTAGAATCTTCATGCTCAGCCAGTGACTCCCGTCTACGGGAATAACCAGCACCTTCCCCCCTTCAACGGGATCCAGGCTGCAGCACATCCAGGCCAGCAGCCCCAGAGCAGGAAACCACACCCAGCAACGCATCGCCTCCGTTTCTCCCTTGTTCCAAAAGTGCGTCGCAACTTCTGTCTTTACATGTGTGTGTGCATGTGTGAGTGAGTGCGTACCTCCCAACTCTGGGAGTTTTATCAGGCATCAATAGCATGTGATGTAATCACAGGAAGAGCGCGGGTGTAAGGTTTCACAGCAGCATGCCACTTACACATTCTCTTATAATCTTTTCTCTAGTTTGGGTGATCTTGTTGTGCTCTGACTACTCATTGGCTATTGTGTCATGTTGCATGTCAGGAATGGAGTATGACGTGACACCAACATTTCAAAAAGACCAAACTGTCCTCATGCTTCTTATACAAGCAACATTGTGTTACTCCTTGTGGACGACTTGTGCTTGCTGCTTGTTAGGTAGTAGTTGTAAAAAGATTTGCAAGTCACAATGGCTTTGCTTTCAGGTTAGGCAGCTTACTGATGAGTGCAAAGTTTACTCTGAGCGTGACTTCGCTCCCCCACCCCAAACAAATGGGCATGGCGAGCCCATTTGCCTTCACCTTAACTTTTATCCCCCACCCAAGTCCATTCTTTGTTTAGGACTTTTACTGCAGTCCTTTCACTCGCTTCAATCATTATGTCACCCGATGTTTGCCATTTGCCACAGATACTAAAAGGCTGTCCACACAGAAATATTTTCAGGTCAGAACCACAGGGTATTCTACCAATTCAGCCTCTACTTCACACAGAAACTGCGTTCTGGGTGTGCTGATTGTTGGAAAAAAGTTTTGAAAATAAAAACGTAGTCTTTAGCTTATGCCGCTGTCAGCGTTTTTCCGTTCACAACCAAATTCACCCCGGAATTCTGCCTCAGAACATGTTTCTGCATAGTTTACACAGTTTTACGAGGTTTACATAGTTTTTACATAGTGTTTTTTCTATATTTACATACATCAAACAGGTTGGAATGCACATAAATGACTCATAAAAAGTGAAAAGGAAAAACAAACAACACCACCTTCCTGTTTTGCCATGAGTTATTTCTTCAATTGAAAAGGTTTCTCACCTGCTTCATTAAAATGCTGCCATGTGCGACTTTCTTTGCCACCATTATGGTAATCATTTATTCCCAGAAGAAATAACAGTCAATGAATCCATCCCAAAAAGCACAAAATGTTAGCACAAAACACTTTTTATAGTTGCATTTAAATGAGGAATGAAAATAAGAAATGTATCTTTAAGGTTACTTTTACGTCTATTTTGCAGCTTTGATCAAAAGAACATCAGAGACTTGAGGTGAGAAGCACTATTGAATTCAAGAGATGAAAATCATGGTAAAACAGGAAGGTGGGGTCTACACTGTCTCTTTGGCAACAATGGAGTCTTCTGTGAAGATAAAAGTAACCTTAAATATTAATTTAGCCCTGCCATTCATCATTTAAATGCATTTAGAAGTGTTAAACTGTATTTGTAAGACTATAATAACGTGTTTTGTCTCAACATTTTTGGCTTTCTGGAACAGAGTCATGTCACGACACTTACCCACTACCCACAGCACACAAGCAGTAAGAAATGTACTGTAGCATTATGACATAATCTCTGAAATGAATATGTGTTTATGGTTTCTTGTACCATCTAAAGGTCACATGCATGCCGTTACATTGTGTGTGTGTAACCGTCAAATCAAAATCCCAGATTCTCAACCAGGTAAGATTATGGGCAACTCCCCCCTCAACCCTCAGGAGCTGTTCAATCAAGCCGCCATCACCCAAGCAAAAAACATCCTCAATGACAGTTCTCACGTTCTGTTCAATGAATACATATTAATGCACTCAGGGAGAAGGTACAGGGTTCCGCTATGTAAACACAACCGTTACAAACACTCATTTGCCCCTCTCTCAGTCTATATGTGAACTAGCACTTTAAATTAGCATTTTAAATACTGCGCACTTTAACTTACCAGCTTACCAGTCGGTAATGGCACAACTCAGATGATCCCCCTTTTGCACATTGATCCCTCTGGGAACCAGTATGGTTCTGGTGTTTTTATGCTCTGTTTCTTTTATTCTCTCGTTTATGCTTGTTCTATATGGTTTTACTATGTCTGTTTTTTCTATGTCTGTCATGTACTGTATGTCTCTTGTTGGTTGTATGCAACTGTACCCTGCCTCTAAACCATATTTCTCCCAAGGGAGACAAATAAATTGAACTGAACTGAACTGAACTGAACCTCTCAGGTGAGTTTTCTTTGCATTCATGTATTGTTGCGTCCTCAAAGATTTCCTTCTTAAGTGTGAGGATGTTTGCATTTAAACATACACACATCTGTTCAACAGGAGTACTAGTGTGCGTGAGAGAGAGAGCGCGTGTGAATGTGTGTATGTGTGTGTGTGTTCCTTGGTGTCCTGTTTCAACCACATGTACACACACACCCCGCATGCACCGCACGCACACACTCACACAAGCCATTGTGAAGTGGCGTGAGAAGCCTACAAAAAGCGGAAACCAACTTTGGGAGGGTGGATAACATCACACAGCCATGATATTTGCGGAATTCAAGACTTGTGGCGGCTTGTGTGATGACTACCAATTAGCAGAGAAGAAAGACGTGACTCCTTTATTATTCTCAGCACTGATGGACACTGTCTTTTATCAACTCTGTACTTTGACTGTTTTCTTAGTCAACCTTATCAACTGGCAAATCCATGCGTGTTGAAATATACTGTATGAATTTAAGATATAATATATACTATAATAGTGTAGTTTATAATATCATTTTCACATATAATATAATGTTATATAAATTGTAGGGCATGTTTTAGTTGCAAACACTGGGATTAAACTCTTGGACTCACGGATGTAAAAGTATTATATATTGTAAACACAAAAATGTGTGCTGACACTTTTTTCATTGCCTAAAAAAAAGGTCATTTTAACATAATCGCCCCTCTTGCAAACAATTCATGAATGACACCGCCTCCCATAACTAAGCAGAACAACTCGAACAAAGTAATAATCAACAAAGTGAGGGAAATTTCTGTAATACAAGAGTGCAGCAGTGACTGTACATAGTACAGATGTAATTGTGTGACTACGCCTCTACTTAGTTTGATTTAATAAAATATATGTATGTATAAGTGTGTTCAGTCTGCTTTAAAGGAGGTTGTGCTAACTTGAAAGCTGAGGCAAAATTTAAAACAAGTGAAAAAAGGGGAAAGTTCATCCCGGTTCAGCCCATGTTGCCGATTCAGTAATAATAGATTTTTGGCTCCCTCTGCTGGATAAAAGCAACTGCACTTTTTTTGTGAGCTTTTGAACGTAAACGTCATGGCAAAAAATTAACACAAGAGGACACCATTTGTTCAGAATAGGGAGTTGGAACAGTGGAAATATGCCACAAAGAAACAACCAGGTGAATTATTACGAATTAATATTTCTACATACTATAATGGAAATAGTACTATTATGAAAAATTATTCTGAAGCACATGGTTGGAACATTTAAAGTAAATTAAACAGGTTTATTATTTTATATTATATTTATTTTATTTTTATTATTTTTTTTATGTTTTTTTATGATGAACAAAACTTAGGATAAAGTTGAACATTTTACAAAATGAGGTTGTGAAAAAGTTATAATATTACAGGAATAGTCCAAATATTAAGAAAAATATTAAATACTAAGAGAAAATAGTAATTTTCCCATAAAGAAATGTTGAAATAGTAAAAGAAAAAATACATTATAGTTAAGTTGCAATAAATGAGAAAGTAACCAAAAAAGTTGATATTTTTAGAGAAAAATATGATGGGAAAGGCTAGAATATTACAAGAACTGTTTTAAAGTTGAAATATTATTGTTTGTTTGTTAATGTCTTAAATTGTTAAAGTTGCAATATTGTGAGAAACGGATATTTAATAAAATTGTGAAAAACAAAGCACAACATTGCAAAATTAGGTTGGGAAAAACATAAAAGTTAAATGATTATGGGAATAAAGTCAGAATATTAGAAATTGTTGAATATTTTGTAAAATTAAAAAAAACAAAAAAAAGAAAGCATGAGCCCAAAAAAATGTAATTTAAAGTTTAAGTTCATACTAATACAAATGGTAGCATAGCATGGTGAAGCTGTTGTCTTATTGCCTTGTAGTGGTGACAACAGACCGTACCTGCATGATTAGCATCAAACAAACACACTGACTCACACTGACTGTCTCCATCCTCCAGGACATTTCTGTCCCTAAAGACAACATGGAAAATGTGACTTTGTCCAATCTGGGAACTCAATGACAACTGAAAATAATTAAATATTAAAAAAATATTGTATCCCTGTGGTTGTCCTACTTACAGTATGTATGTTATGTTGGCTCAGGATCATCTAGAAGGAAAGCCTTCTCCTCTCCTCCCAGATCTCCTCGTAGTAGCGCATGAAGCCACGACCCCTGGGAGACATATTGAAGTGCAAAAAGTTAACTATTATTTTGATTGTAGCTGAGTAGGCACACAATAAATGATGAAAATCATACAAACAAATCAATCGTGACTCTGATTCCTCTTTCCTCATGTCTTGAGGGGTTAAACGAGGACTCCAGTGCATTAATGACACAGTTAGTCTACCTTTTATGACCAAGTGGCCTGCCTACCTTTCACACAGCTCACCATTCAGACCAATTTTTAACATTTTCCAACATGGGGCAGATTAATGATGTGTTTGACACACAAAGTCAACAACTAATCAACTATAGGTCTTTTTTGGCTTCAAGCCTTGGAAGAACATAAATACTTGATGAAATGGACCAATTAAGTCAATACGGTTAAGGCGGTGCTGCTCAAAAAGTGGGGCGCGCCCAGCCCCTCACCCCCAGGGGCTGTTGAGTTTGAGAAGATACAAACCATCTCTCTGTGACATTAACATAAATGCACATAAACAAATGTGCTAGCCCGATGCAAATATTACACTGGAAATTGCATATGCGTGCTAGTGGTTAGCATTAGCAATTTTACATGCTGATTTTGTGATTGGCTTGCGACCAGTCCAAGGTGTACCCCGCCTCTCACCCAAAGTCAGCTGGGATAGGCTTCAGCATACCCCTGTGACCCCAGTGAGGATGGATGGATGGATGATGATGCAGAATAAGCAGGCAAACATTTTCTCACTACACCTTTCAATGGCAATATCTACTTCCTGACTACACCAATACCCCCGAGGACAAACTAAAAATATACTTGCAGATGAGACTCATACAATATAAGCGATATTCATTATTATTATTAAAAACAATTTTTGCCCATGATGACGTTGTTCCTCTTTGCTTGTGATATTTCTGGCTGCAAATACAAAAAAAGCAGTATTATACGTAGAGTTGCATCTATAGCTATCATTAGAAAGGTTATACTTAGTGTACATATAAATATATTCCATTTGTTTTGGTCACAAAGATGAGAGCACGTCTGCTGTTAATAACATTCTTGTTTTTTTTCCATCAGGGCTCACTGGCCAACCATAAAAGCATCCACGCATGTGTGACTCAGTACCCATTCTTCACAGAGACTGTTTATAATAGGGGTCTCAAACTTGCGGCTCGCGGGCCAAGTGCAGCCCGTGGGATGCTGGTTTGAGGCCCCCGCCTTGAAATGAATGAATGAATGTTAATGGTATTATGTACCCAGAAATGACAGCTTAAAGCTGTGTGCCCACCGGAAGCGGCTTCCAGCGGTACTTCAGGCTCAGTTTGAGGACCTGCTAGCTGGGGTTAGCGCTAGGATTTTTCCAGGCAGGAAACCAACTACAGGCGCTTTATTTCAGTGCCTGTCCACCTGTCTCTGTTGAGTATAGCTGTGTTTGTTGTGTCCAAATCAATAAATAAGGCGCTGTCAATGCGCTGTCTGGTCCAACAACTGCTACAACATTGTATTAGCAGTGAAGCTACAGGCTTATGACGCTGGGTACAAGTAAATGCAGAAAATGATTAAGATAAAGCAGCTCATCAAACACGTGGTTAAAGTTAAGATGCTGCTCCCATATGGAACTGAGTGTGATGCTAACTTGCTAATTGGGTCAAATTATGAAGTTTCATTAATGTTTATGTTAAAGGTTAAATAACTGTTAATATTGTTCATTTGTATCTGAAAAAAAGAATTTCTCTACCCACCAACTATATGTGGTTTCCTATTTTTCTTATTTGCTGTTTCATTATCATTTTATTTATTTACTACTGATTGATTGATTTATTGTCTTTATTCTTGATTTGTTTATTTAGTTTTTCATCTTATTTTGTGGAGAAAATAAAAAATTAAGATATTTAAGAAGAGTGGAATGTTTTATCAGAGCTTTGTGGAAAACCGGAACCAAAGCAGTGAAAAAGTGTCAGGTATAGAAGAAGCAAAAGCATTGAAGACAGTTTTTTTCTGTTTTTAATAAATGCAGGTTTTTTTTGTTGGTTTTTTTTTTAAACCTGATGCGGCTCAGCCTCAACCAGACCCTAGCTCCAGTGGCCCCCAGGTAAATTGGGACATTATAGACAGATTCCAACGTGGAAATCCTTTAATCATATTCATTACGTGTGTGTATTTGTGGTTCATTTGTTCATAGAACACACACCGAACGATTAATAATTCAAAGTCTGTCTCCTTTCTTTGAAGGAATAACAAATGTGCGGCAAGCACTGATGAAGTGGTGAAGTGCTCTGCGTATTTCTGAGTGTTTTGTGTCTTTTTTCCCCCAATTACAGCTACAAAATAAGACTTGTCATCTGGTCAATGTGCCTTAATTACCTGTTCCCACGCCATGTTCCCATCGGTACGAGCTGCACTCATCACTTGTGGTGTCTTGTATCGCTCCCACAGGACTCATGCACACTAGCTCACACGCAGCCCACAGTCATATGATCTACTGTGTGTGTGTATGTGTGTGTGTGAGTGTAGTGTCATCTGCATGACAGTCTGCAGACACAAAAGCTTTTTGTCCGCCTAAGTGAAACCCAAGTTTGTAAACGTTACACGCAACATGGGCGTCGCCTCAAATGGCCCCAGCAGAGCAAAAACATGTTGGAGAGCAAGATTTACATTAGTATGTACAGTTCAATACCATGTTGCAGGAGGTCTAGGACTCCTGTGTGCACATTGATATATTTATATGGCGTCCATAGAGCGTAAGTACCCACCAATGTGACCACATGACTTTTCATTCCCAAAATCCTCCCATAAAATAAACATTTACTCTCAATGGTGTGGGGTGCACCCTGGACTGGTGGCCAGCCAATCACAGGACACATATAGACAAACAACCATTCACACTCACATTCATACCTATGGACAATTTGGAGTCGCCAATTAACCTAGCATGTTTTTGGAATGTGGAAGGAAACCGGAGTACCAGGAGAAAACCCACGCAAAAACAAAGTGGGATGTCACCCTCTGCACACATTGCTACTAAATCTTCAACAAACTGTAATGCTTGTCATGTGCTTGTCATTAAGGAAGATGTAGTAACCCATGCAATTCCAACTGCATAAGTCAATATTTTTATGACTCTTATTTACAGATAGATAAAACATAAAACAGCAAGCATAAAACATTACAACTGGGGAGATGCTCATGCAGCCTGAGTCAACACTAGTAACGCTAAACTAAGCTAACCCTGCTAGCTTCAATTCACGCGCCGAGGTTCCACCACCCTTCGCCGTTGTTTATTGCCATTCAATCTGTTTAGTTTGGGAGGAGGCGGTTGAGTGCTTATCGTGAGAGCGGTCCGCCAACTAAATACTTCCCCCACACAAATGTCCGTTCCCACGGTGACAGAATTTCATTCATTTTATGTGGCAAAGTCCGCTGCGGAGCGCAACAAGATGGTATACCGGGATATAAAAAATATGGCCGAACCCTAGTGACCAACCACTGCGGAGTGGGCGTGCCTGGAGGAGGGCTGTGGGTGGAATACATTAAAACAGACCTTTTCGCAGATCCAAAATCCAAAGAAATACAGCCGAATAGGTGCAGATTCTGGAAGAACTAGACAGCTTTCTGTGCTGGTTATCATGTGTAGCTGCTCTATAAGAGTCCACAACTCAATACAAAGGGTCGAAAAATGAGCAAAAGAGGTCCCTTTTAAAGAAAACGTTAAAACTGCAGTCAAAGCAAAATTGCTGGAGCTCGGTTTAAACAAACTTTGACGCAGCATGCAAAGATTTACAAGTTCCATTCTTGATTTTCCATTGACAGTGTCACTTGAAGAATTAAAACAGTTGTATGATACTTCTTTGAAAGACTGTTTTGAACGTAACACAGCAAGTACATACTTTGTACAGACTCAGAAGACGGATCCTGTTGCGTGACGACTGTGTTAGAAACAAAACATTTCCAAATTGCGGTGCCTGCTGTAGTTTGTCCTTTGGTTTTCAAACTAGCTCATGACCAGAGTGCACATTTCAGTGTAAAAAAAACAAAAAAAACGTCATCAGTCCTCAGGCTACTATGCACACAGTCAGAGGGTGTTGGAACAGTTTCACCAAATTCTCAAGTCTCTCTGTGAAGAATGGGAAGAGGGACTGGGAAGAAGATGATGGCGCAAGAGAGGCTGTCTATGAGAGCACAGGTTTTAGCTCAAATCATCTGATTTTTAGCCACAAGATGTGTGGTCCCTTGTCTTTATTGAAGGACCATTGGGCTGTTAGTGAGCCACCTAAAAACTGATTGATTTTGTCATTGGTTTTAGACATCATTGCTTGTTGCTGGTCAGATCAAGAAGGAGAAATTACGCAAGTCTCGAGAAAAAAAAAAAGTCCTACTATATGACCATCCTCCAGATCAACATTTAATGTGGGTTTAGTCCAGGAGATCAGGTTTGGCGGTCATGTCTGTGGTTGGCTTCCAGCTTCCAGCAAAGTGTACTGGTCGTTTTACTGTGACTGTCAAAGTTTCAGAATAATTTTGTGAACAAATTTTAATCATGTGATTGGAAAATGATCAAATATGGGTCCCGAAGCACTGGTTCCTGACCTTCTGAGTGTGGCTTTTAATGAGGAAAGCAGCCACGACATAGTCCATCATATTATGTAAACGCTAAGAAATTTCTTGATGTAGCAATAGCTGCAGTCTCCGAACAGCATGTGTAAATGTGGGGATGTGGATAAAAAACAAAACAACAATGTCACGAAACACACACTCCTCCTGTCTCTGACCTGCGGTTTACCTCAAACAAGGAACACACAAATCCACACTACACAAACACACACATTTCTGACAGTCTTCCATTTCACCAGCTGACAAAACAAAAGGAAACAAGCTCTCACTCTTCCCCTGAAAATGGTAGTAGACTGAGTTGTTCAAACCTACAGTATCCACTCTTAAGACGATAAAACTCAAAGGTCAGCAACTCTAAACACAACTACACCACCTGCAACAACATGTCAAACTTTTGTTAGGTGTGCTGATGACTCAAAATTCATACAGTGATCTTACTTCTGTCGCCAACCCGTGTATGTTCAACAACTCAAGTCCTGGCCCACTGTGTTATTATTAAATTAATAAAAAGTACTCGCTTAAAGGAAAACTATTTGGGGAATTTTTCCCATCATTCACAATCCTTATGTAAAACATGAACACTTATTTCTTTCCCTTTTCTGTGCATTATAACATATAAGAGATATTATAACATATATTATAATATAAGAGAAAATTTGTTATGAGCTAGCTTACAATGCACGTCATTGTGACGTACTTATTTGGACCACAAAGCCCTCTAAAAAAAACCTCTACATGCGGCATATACAGTACATGCTGTGATCATGCATTAACATGTTCATTGACGATAACATGTAATAGTGACATTATCTGGCTGTATTTTCATTATTTAAAACATTACGGAAATGTCTTTCCTAGTTGCACTTATTTAGCCCAGGAACTTTGCTTTGTAGAGAACTTCCTCTCTGCCAGGCGTGGACCAAAGACTTTCAGGTTTAACCCCCCTAAAAGCAGCATCTTTCCGGGAAAGCCCGTGAGTTCGGGCATGCGTGGTGGTACTTCCGTCAACAACAGCATCATAGAAACAGCGACGGCACTTCCAATGCCCGCTCTCTTTGGGATGGCTGTGTCTTCCAGCACAAGATGTGTGTTCCAGTCCTCAGGTAAAATATGCTGACGGAAAACGAGCACCTTGTCGAGTCTTTGTAGCGACATTGAGTGCTAGGTATCCTCTCTTCTGTTTGTTCCATCTGTGATTGATGCTGAGACAAGCGGCTAGCAAGCAGAACAAACCAGATAAATATAGCTTTTAGCTTTGTTAGCTGTGACCATAACAATATCGCTGTAGCTTAGTGTTTCTTCTGGGAGGCTTCAAAACAAACCATGGCAGTAATATCATACTGTAGATTGGACACTCAATTTTTATATATACTGTATATTAATTAGGAGAAAAATATGCACATGCACAAAAGCTTTGTAGAAAAAAAAACAAAAAACAGCAAAAATGAAAAATTGGAAACGTTGTTACTAATAACTAATATGCGTTTAAATGTTTTTCGTCCAGTGCTGAGATTTTGCACTTTGTTTAGCGGTCCTTCAACGCACCATATGTGTGCTGAAACATAAAATGTAGTTGTGGTACTGAGTTCCTATAAAGTTACGCTTAATAAGGATATGAGACTTAAAACTGGGTGTTTTTTCACCATTCCCAGTGAAGATGTATACTGCATGTGTACCTACACAGGTATACTACAAGTACAAGAGAATGAGTAAGAGTGTTTTATCATCATCATAATGTTGTGTACATGAATGACGAGACATCCAAAAGCTAATCATATGACATCACTTTGCTCCTTTGGTGGTCCGCTTCTTGCCTGGAGTAGCAAACAAACTGGCTTTTGTTGGCGGGAAGCCTGATCTTAGCTGGGAATTCTGCCAGTTTTAGGGTGGAAACAAAACTATCCACACACGGCCCCTTCGTGATGTTTGCATCCTGTGTTTATGTTGTCACACCGGCTTTCCTTGCTCGGGTTTTACACACACAAGGGCTTTTTAACGCACCTGACATATGTTCAGGTGAGCGGAGATGCTTTAATTTGAGAGCATATTAGTATTTTTTATAGGAATCTGACACTTCTTCTGAACTGCTGCTTTCATAGTGTGCTAAATGTTGCTTTGACCCATTTTCCTGTTGTAGGCTGGCATCATCTGTGAGCACACACACACACAGCTGTAGGAACCTGTCAGCATTTTTCTGTCTGTCTGAAAAACAAAATTGTGCCCTTTAAACAATTTTGGGCTTGTGTTAACAGGAAGAGGTTCATTTCCAGCGTGTTTATACAAAGCTATTTCTTGAGCAAAATATGTTTCTGAACCCTTGATGAGGATTCAATTAGCGTACATCGCCTGGCCTGCCTGTACGTATAAAAACATGGGTGGTGCTGAATGAAAGATTTCATTTGCTTTAATTTGTACTGACCAACTACCCAAAATAATACATACACAATTACAATAAATGTAGTAAAGGACAGAGGATTTCATTATGAGCTTAGTCACGTTAGGTAATACATTCATTAAATAATGAAGGAGAAAATATTTCAGAAAAATAGGTTACATGTCACACTGAGTTCATACACGGCAGGTCAGAGGTCTCCAACCAGTAGATAATGAGCTGCCAGTAACTCCTAAACACTTTTCTCCAAGGACTTTATTAATTTATTATCAACTCCTATACCCACTATATTAGAAAGTGGGGTTGGTTCATAGTTAGGAAGCACTTTGACCGGTTGACCAACCACAGCAGAGTGGGCGTGCTCGGGGACAGGCTGTGGGTGGAATAAATTAAAACAGACCGTTTTGGCGGGAAGCACAAACGCAAGGAAATACAGCTGGAATAGGTGCAGATTCTGGAAAATCTCAAGTTTTCTGTGCTGGTTATTGTTTGTAGCTGCTCTATAGGAGTCCACAACTCAATAGAAAGAGTAGAAAAATTTGCATAATAGGTGCCCTTTAAATACAGTCACTTCACTTCTACTTCAGTTGTTTTGTACGATTGAGAACATTTACGCCAAACTTTTTTGTACTCTGTCAATATTACACATTAAAAAAACTGCTCTGTATGTCCTGTACTCTATTGAGCGGCCAAACAAAGCACCCTACGCTTTCCTGACTTAGTAGCCGTGCATTTGACTGCTAAATAACCTGCCATGGGCGTTTATAATTATTGCACATTGTCTTCTGCATTAAAAATAACATTGATGTAATCCACAAATTACATCACGATAGCTTTACCGCAGGGGTGTCTATCAAAGACAGTGGGGGTCCACTTTGATATTTTTCAATATTTTTTTATTTTGTAAAAAGGCTTTAAAAAACAAATATTCAAAAGGTAAAGTTTTCAGTTATTAACAATTATTAGGTTTTTTTTCTCAATAATATTTCTAATTTATATGGGACACCTGTACTTCAGTGTATTAACACTCAGCATTCAAAAAGTCAAGTAAACTTGGCTTTTTTAATCAATGAATCCAACACTCAGACAACTGGTGCCAAATATTTGCTTTGTTGTGTGCATGTGCCAATACACGTGTGAGGTGCACCTTTACATCCCACATGCCCTTACGCATGAGAGTTAAGAGTGCATTTGTGCACGCCCTGCACCTCGTTCATGTGTTCTCTGGGGTGTTCATGCTCATAGACATCCTTTTGTCTGAGGCTGCTTTGTTCCCCTGACGGTTGTTGAGTAAAACGGCCGTGATTAGCTGCTGGTTTTGTGTCTCAACGCAGCCAGACAATATAGCTATGGTGACAGCTATGGTAAGCCACACAAGTGCTAAACAATGAAGTGCTGGGACCTCTAATCAGCGGGACAAAAGGGTGCATAACCATCAGTAAAACTCAAAACTTGCTCTTCAGAAAGCCACAGGTTATGTCACTCTACTACTCTCTACTTTCTTTCAGTGTCAGTGACTTCAAGCATGACATTGTTCATTATTAAGATCGCTATCACATTCTTCAATACATCACTTTTGGCTGTATAATGTGAAAGTGACTCATATCTTCCCACAGGTACAGTACATTCTATTTGCTGAACAACTCTGGGAGCGTAGGTGACCTTGTGTGTGTAATATTCCACATGACAACACAGCCTGAATCCAAATATGACTTCTGTCAAGGTCGCTTCCATGAGACATTTATTAACTGCGAGTCTGGAAACACACACAAACACATTGCTGAGGAGGGTGGCGTTGAGCATGGAAAGCTCCATTTCACCTTTTTCTCTCACGCTTAGCAAGTTTATTATAGTCACCAGTGGCAGGGGCGCCCCAGGCAGTGGGTGTCACCAGTCTCCACATTTCCTGATGCATATGTCTTGCGTCTTGTTGTTGGATATACAGTGAAGAAAATAAGTATTTGAACACCCTGCTATTTTGCTATTTCTCCCACTTAGAAATCATGGAGGGGTCTGAAATTTTCATCGTAGGTGCATGTCCACTGTGAGAGAGATAAACTAAAAAGAAAAATCCAGAAATCACAATGCATGATTTTTTAACAATTTATTTGTGTGATACAGCTGCAAATAAGTATTTGAACACCTGTGTATCATCTAGAATTCTGACCCTGAAAGACCTGTTAGTCTGCCCATTAGAAGTCCACCTGCACTCCATGTATCATCCTGAATCAGATGCACCTGTTTGAGGTCGTTAGCTGCATAAAGACACCTGTCCACCCCATACAATCAGTAAGACTTTAACTTGTAACATGGCGAAGACCAAAGAGCTGTCCAAAGACACCAGAGACAAAATTGTACACCTCCACAAGGCTGGAAAGGGCTACGGAGCAATTACCAAGCAGCTTGGTGAAAAAAGGTCCACTGTTGGAGCTATCATTAGAAAATGGAAGAAGCTAAACATGACGGTCAATCTCAATCGGAGTGGAGCCCCATGCAAGATATCACCTCGTGGGGTCTCAATGATTCTAAGAAAGGTGAGGAATCAGCCCAGAACTACACGACAGGACTTGGTCAATGACCTGAAAAGAGCTGGGACCACCGTTTCCAAGGTTACTGTAGGTAATACACTAAGACGTCATGATGTGAAATCATGCATGGCACGAAAGGTTCCCCTGCTTAAACCAGCACATGTCAAGGCCCGTCTTAAGTTTGCATATGACCATTTGGATGATACAGAGGAGTCATGGGAGAAAGTTTTATGGTCAGATGAGACCAAAATAGAACTTTTTGGTCATAATTCCAATAAGCGTGTTTGGAGGAAGAAGAATGAAGAGTACAATCCGAAGAACACCATCCCTACTGTGAAGCATGGGGGTGGTAGCATCATGCTTTGGGGGTGTTTTTCTGCACATGGGACAGGACGAGTGCACTGCATTAAAGAGAGGATGACTGGGGCCGTGTATTGTGAGATTTTGGGGAACAACCTCCTTCCCTCTGTCAGAGCATTGAAGATGGGTCGTGGCTGGGTCTTCCAACACGACAACGACCCGAAGCACACAGCCAGGAAAACCAAGGAGTGGCTCCGTAAGAAGCATATCAAGGTTCTAGCATGGCCCAGCCAGTCTCCAGACCTGAACCCAATCGAAAATCTTTGGAGGGAGCTCAAACTCCGTGTTTCTCAGCGACAGCCCAGAAACCTGACTGATCTAGAGAAGATCTGTGTGGAGGAGTGGGCCAAGATCCCTCCTGCAGTGTGTGCAAACCTGGTGAAAAACTACAGGAAACGTTTGACCTCTGTAATAGCAAACAAAGGCTACTGTACCAAATATTAACATTCATTTTCTCAGGTGTTCAAATACTTATTAGCAGCTGTATCACACAAATAAATTGTTAAAAAATCATGCATTGTGATTTCTGGATTTTTCTTTTTAGTTTATCTCTCTCACACTGGACATGCACCTACGATGAAAATTTCAGACCCCTCCATGATTTCTAAGTGGGAGAAATAGCAAAATAGCAGGGTGTTCAAATACTTATTTTCTTCACTGTACTATGCTACTGCTGTAATGTTGCCCATGCAACAGTCTGCATATACCGCAGCATGCAATTCACTATTTGATGCAAGAGAATATAACAAATCTGCTAAAGACCATCTTTAATTTAACATTTAGAAAATACTTTTAAAGTGGCATGTGATTGAACACAATTTTACTCACCTTCTTTGTTGGGACAGGAAGTGGTAAAGTTATGGGGAGACAGGGCAGCGGCTGACTCATTTGTTGTTAAATCTGGTAAATGCAATAAAAAAAACTGATTTAATAATACAGTACAGGCTAAATATTTACCTATGCTGATTAAATGTTGGTTAACAAGAGTGAGATATGGGCTAACACGACATGCTAACACTGCTAGCTTATTTCATTGTGGGCATTAAGCAAACAGGTTTATTTCCACGACAAACAGACTCGGCTACAAAAAAAAGGGTCACATATAGACATCATTTTTGTTTGCATTTCTTCTCTCATCTTGCTAGCTTCCCTTTTCACTCATAGACTTTATTTTATTAGGCAACACGCTGCAGCTAGGAAGTGAAGGTAGTACTGGACCAAACCATTTCACGTAGCTACGGGAGGGAGTGCTGAGTCAATATGGAATGCGGATATTTAACTACTAATATTTAACTACCAAATAGAACACATTTTTTAAATAGTTTTCTGACAATATAGAAAACAAAAACACAACCAGATTTTCACAATCCCAATTATGTACCTGTTTGCCTTAGGGGTGCTATAAAAGGGGGGAAAATAAGACATTTCCAAGGGCCCATTACTCACACATACAACCCACCCAAGCTTTTCATTTCATTTTTATTTTTTGTTAGATTTTTATTTAGTTAGTTAGTTACAACTTTTGATTTCAAATACTCAAATAAGGCAAACCATTCAGGCTATCTCAGGTGTGTCCAAAGTGCAGAACGGCCCTATCTGCCTTCAGCGCTGTCTGCGTCAATCAGCGCAAGCCGCGAGGTTTGTTTGTTTATCGCCACCAAGTTCCCCACTTGAGAGAGACACGATGAAGAGGAGTTATCCTTCTTGAAATATACATATAACTTAGCATATCTACACATGATCTACAGTTTGCTTTACAAAATATCACAGTGGCCCGTTCATGCTTTCATTTTTCACTGCGTGGCTCATGCTGGAAACAGTTTTAACACTCCAGGTCGAACTAGCCCGAACTGCCCTTTTATGTAGTACTTCCTCCACTCGTCAGGGGGCAACAGCGAGGCATAGCATGCCTGAGTCACATTTGATAGAAAAAGACCTTTTAGAAAAACATTTCAGAGCATTGAGCTGTGCTCATGATAGATGTCGCCTGTATATGTTATTAACTATACTGGACAAAGTTTCAAGTCAATAATTCTCCAGTTCATAAGCATCTGAGCTCACCAAAGGAACACTGCTATTGAGTCATCGTTTCCTTCACTTTCATAATGAATGACTGACCTCAAGTTAGTTACTCCTCTTCAAGGTTGAATTGATGCTTTCAGTGGTAAAAAAAAATTATTTGAATTTATTAAAATTGCAGCTAAATTTTTTTTCAAAAATATATTAATTAATACATCACAAAATTGGGTATGCTGGAGCCTCTGCCAGCTGACTTCAGGCAAGAAGTGGAGTACACCCTGGACTGATGGCCCATAAAAAAATTAACTAAAATGTAGCATTTTCAATCATAAAAATGGCTAAAATACAGATATAAGGCATTCAGAGCACACATTCAAAGACATTGTGATGATATGTAGTATCCTGCACTGGTCACCGGGTGTCAGTGATTTTACAGTCACGTTCGGAGACAAACAAGCACCAGACCTGGAACAACAGGCTTTTGTTTTATTATCTCATAAACCCAAAGCAACCTAAAATTAAACCCTGAACCACTAGTCCCATTTCCTGTCATCCCCCAACTTAGCTCCCCAAGCACCAAAAAACACTTACAGCAACACACGCAAGCACAAGTTTTATTTATATCTTATTTTGTCCTATTATGACTATTATATTGGGTAATATGAGTGTAAAGGTGACTATAGGGGTGTTGTTTAATGTCTAGAGGCCTCTAATAATAGACTGAAACAGAAACAGAAATACTCAATTTCTTAACAAAATAACTTTTTGTACAACAGTCAGGTCTAGCAATAAACAGGGATTACAGTGCACCATTTTTTTTCAACCATTTTAACATGTCCCATATTGATGTTTAAGAAGTGTGTTGCCCAAGACCAAGACCAATAATATTACACATTTGCATCTTTGGCATTTTGCATGCGGGGTTTCAGACGGCTCTGATGTTTGACACCCTTGTTTGCTGACACAATGTCTGTATATAAACCTGCTGGGCTTGAACATGCATGTAAAATCACAGATGAAGCTTTGTGTGGATGTGCAGTAGTTAGCGCCACATCAAGGCTGAGTGGGAGTCGGCCAGTGAACGAGTGCGGCCAACATATGAAAAGAAGCACGTTTGTTTGGGACCGTAATGACTTTCAACCCATGGAACCCGCCTATATGGTTTCATACAGAGCTTACGTTGTTCATGTCACACATGAAATATTCCGTCCTGCTCTCTCCCAGACTCGTCTCTCTTTACCTGGATTCATCGCTCACATTGCAGGTTTATTTTGCTGGCTTTTAACTGCTGTTTACCCACCTCTTCAGGTGCATGGTTCTGCTCTTTTGGAGAGGATTGGAGAGGCTATACGGTGCGTAAACAAGTCAAAATGTAGGTCAAGGTAAATACTGAACACAGGTTGGGTTCAACTATGAAGACAATTTAGAGTGACAATCTTTCACAAGCACTGGGAAGGCTGGTATTTGTCTTGTAAAGAGCTGCAGCTGCTGCCTGAAACGTGCACGCTAGCATGAATGCCTGCATGCCTGCACGCCGCCACTGTTGATGTTTTACATAATTTTTGCCTGCAAGAGTTGTAAACAGCTTCTGCATTGTTTAGTGGAGACATATATGTCCCACATGAGCGTTCCTATGTGCACAAACACGATTTGAACTTCAGACTACACACCTCGTCTACATATTTCACAGTAAAGGAAACCACTGTTTTTGCTCACATTCCACCCATAACTGTCTTTGCTGAACAGAAATTATTTTTTATTGACATGCCTTAGTTTCCACAGTCTTAAACTAAGAAATGTTTGGAAAATAAAGAGAAGTTTTGATTTTTTTTTTCCGGGACCACCAGTGTATTATGAAAAAATGCTAATAACTGACTAAAATGACTATTTTTGACATACGGCACACTCCTTCCCCTCTGACCCCCCTTGCTAGCTTAACATTGACGTTCTCATCTGACTAGTGTTGTGTGGATCCAGACTGAAATATTAATATTTCCGGCATTTCTCACATAAATTTTTAATCCAACTAAGAATTAACATCCACGCATCCATTCATTTTCTATACAGCTTATGCTCATTAGGGTCCCAGGTGGGCTTCGTACACACACACACACACACACACTCAGACAGTGGAGACCTTGGAGAGAGGGATGAGAGAGGCCTTCATTGAAGGTAACTTTCAAAACACAAGAATATTTGGTAGACAGCCAGTACAAGGACCATAAAAACTATTTAGGATTTACGGGGAGTTGTCTTGTATGCTGAAAGGCGAGGTGACACTACTTGTGTATTCCGATTTCTAAGTGTGGGTTATTTCAGCTCGTTGTTTCTTCTCTGGACTGGACAAATGCAAACTGAATGCAGAATATCTTTTTGTTTAGAAAGAATTCTTTTTTTCACTTCCTGAGGAAGTTAATTGCCATTAAGTGCTATGATGAACTTCCAGTGACCAGTATGAGACCATGGGAGAGTGATAACACCAAATTTGACACTAATGAGTCATATGACACCTGAGAGAAATATGGCTAATTGGGCCAAATAAGTACAGTTTTTGGTTGTGAGAAAGCATAATGTAACTGAGATTAATTGAGATCTATCAGTCTGGAAAAGCCTATAAAGCCATTTCTAAAGCTTTGGGACTCCAGCAAACCACAGTAAGAGCCATTATCTACAAATGGCGAAAACATGGAACAGTGGGGAAGGTTCCCAGGAGTGGCAGTCCAACCAAAATTACCCCAAGAGCGCAGCGACCACTCATCCAAGAAGTCACAAAAGACCCCACAACAACATCCAAAGAAGTGCAGACCTCACTTGCCTCAGTTAAAGTCAGTGTTCACCATAAGAAACACAAAAACGTTCTGCATGGCAGAGTTCCAAGACGAAAACCATTTCTGAACAAAAAGAACAATAAGGCTCGCCTCAATTTTGCCAGAAAACATCTTGATGATCCCCAAGACCTTTGTCTGACGAGACAAAAGTTGAACTTTTTGGAATGGGGTATCCCAGCCTTAAAAGTAATGCCACAATTTCAGAAAAAGAACATCATACCAACAGTAAAATATGGTGGTGGTAGTGTGATGGTCTGGGGCTGTTTTGCTGCTACAGGACCTGGAAGCTTTGCTGTGATAAATGGAACCATGAATTCTGCAGTCGACCAAAAAATCCCGAAAGGAAGGGACAATTTTGTGAAGATGAGTGGGCCAAAATTCCACCACAGCGCTGTAAGAAAGTCAATGCAAGTTATCGCAAACACTTGATTCCACTTGCTTCTAAGGCTGGCGCAACCAGTTCTTAGGGTTTTCACACAGGGCCATGTTTTTTTGGATTTTCCCCCCTCTCTTATCGAATCATTTCATTTAAAAATTGCAAAAAAAAAATCAGGAAGTGGTCAAACACTTTTTCACACCATTTGCGGGGAAGTTGGTTCTGTCACAGGCCTGTATACTTTTACACCATACAAACTCACTAATATAATCCATAAAAAGATGGTTTTATTGTGTGTGTCTTTCCCCTGGACATAACGGCTTTCATTTCATACAGTATGCCATACAAATGTGTACCATCCATTGTGAGATGGCTCTGGCCGCCTCTCCATTGTGTGACCAATGTAAGTAACATTGATGCGGTTGCTAGGCAACAACAGCCACCCTCTCTGAGAGCATCTTGTTGAGCCGAGGGCGTTAGTCTGCTGTAACTGCTGGAAAAACACGTGTGTAAGGACAATGTACAGACAAACACCTTTAACTCTTTCTTTTTTTAAAGGAAGGACATTTTTGCTGATTAAAAGGCAATTTCAGTTTTCATTCATTCATTTTCTACCGCTTATCTTCACGAGGGTCGCGGGGGGTGCTAGACACTATCCCAGCTGACTTCGGGCGAGAGGGGGGCTACACCCTGGACTGGTGGCCAGCCAATCACAGGGCACATATGAAGAGCTTGCAACCAAAAGGCACTAAATCCAATTTTCACTAAGTTGCATGTTTTTCATGAGTTTAATAGACCTCTGTCATGTGTATCCAAATCACATATTTTGGTCTTGAAATCATTTTAATGAAAAAAAGTGATATGAAATTTATGCTTTCAACCAAAAGGCGCTATTTCCATTTCAGATTTCAACCAAAAGGAGCTAAGTCCCTTTCTTTATTCTTTATTCTGATTGGCCCAAGTTTCCCATCTATTGATAATCTGACCAATCAGAGAGAAGAATACAATTGGCACTGCACATACAGAAAGCCAGTATCAGTGCGCATCTTGTTGTGTTTGTGTACATTAAGTACACGTATGATAGTTACAGTATGTTGTGCAATTCAGGAGAACACAAATTGTGTTTTTACAGTATTCTGTAACATGGAAGTGTTTTCAATTACTTACTTTTTCAAAGTACTCCCCCTTTTTACTTTGCTTATTGTAGCTCTACTTAAAACCTCATTAAGATCCAAATGCGCAAAAGGTAACCCTTAGCAAAAAGTAGTATACGTGAAGTTCATTTTATTAAGTATACTTGAGTATAAGTAGAAAAATATATGATGATGTACTTGTAGTATACAAAAAAATATACTAATTTTATACTTCTTCAGACTAAATTGGAACATTTTAAGTTCATAAAAAGTATACTTTAAGTATACTACAGACCATGTAGTTTTAGTGTACTACAAAGTATACTTAAGTATACTACAGACCATGTACTTTTAGTGTACTAGAAAGTATACTAATTTAATACTTCAGACTAAATTGGAACATTTTAAGTTTATAAAAGTATACTTTAAGTATACTCTTACATATTTAAAACTACCACAAGTACACTTATCTATATGCTGTCATTGTACTAGTTATACACCTTGAGTCCATATTATGACTTTATTATAATATACTTTAACTACACTTTTATAAACTTTGGTTAGTTTACTAACTTAAGTCTTGTACTTTAACTTTCCTTGCCATGTTGCTTGTCGCTTACTGTTTATGTGTTTTAATCTACTCCTTAAAGTATTCAAGTTTACTCCTACTGTATGTGCTCAAGAGTGTGATACATTTACAAAATCAGAGGACAGAATTTAGAAAACAAGTTTCATATATTTTTAAATATTAGAAAACAAAAACCTATGAAATAAAATACTTAGTGGAGGAAATGAGAAGGAAAAAGTGCACATTAGGATGTAATACTGTAAACATAACGGTCTCTCCAAGATCAAGTCCTTCAGTGTAAAACATGATAGAGTAAAACTTGTGTAAAACCTTGTGAAAATGTAACCATAATAGTATCTTCAACTGACACCTAAAATCCTAAAGGGTAAAAGAAAATCGCATATTTGGAATCAAAAATCAAAAACCTGTTTGAAACAAAATCTGACTTTATCTCAAAGGCCTCTAACATGTAATGTCCCTCTGATGCACACACGTAATATTTTTTTTAAATGCCACTTCCAATGAAGTGGTGTCATACCAAGGTATCCATCCAGGTACCTACCTTTTTTTTGGTAGAACTCCATGATCCTCTTCTTTCACATCCTGCCACTTGCTGTTGGGCTTCCGCTTCCTCTGGGTTCCTTCTTGCCAGTGGTGGTCACCCTTTATGAACTCTTGTCTCTTCTTACAGAGATTACTGTAGTTGTCTGTGTAAGAAACAATATGAAATTAATGGCTTGTGAGAGCTCTTTTACATATTGAAACAACTATTAAAATATGGAAACACCTGTAGAAAACATGTAGTTTTAAGAATGCAAAAATAAAATTTATCTACATTTACAGTATATGCTGAATTACTTAAGTATATTTATTGTCAAATTCACTACATATTTCATTTTGTATCTTGCCATCTCCTTTTGAAATAAGCAGAGATTAAAACATATATGAAGCACTGCTTTGTGTTAGCTTAGCTTTTTCATATAGGGTATAGATGTAAATGTCCAGGCCCCACTTTGAGAACAATGTGATCAAGCTAACTGAAAGGCAACACAATTGACAACTTACACATTGTTGCTGGTCGTCAGTACTCAGTACTTCCACAGCACTGTCCTTGAAATAATACAAATACAATAATACATGCATGACAAATGCCATTGTGGCATCTTAATGCTGAAAAATATTTGTTAGCTAGGCTATGTCTCCTCCTTCCGTGTTGAGAAGTAGTCAACTGTACCTTTGGGGGGCGGGGTTGAGAAATGGCGCGATGAGCTCTAATTTTAAATTGGGCGACTCCCATTGGCTGCCAGGTAGGGGGCGGGACCATGGCAAAGAAGTGCATGGCATAGCAGCCAGTGAGGACGCGGCATCGCAATTGATGAAAAGCTTAGCTAGCTCATAAGTTTTTCCTTGTGACTTTTAAAGTATAAAAATAATTGAGCACACATACTGTATACTGTAAAGTTTTAAATTCTGGCATAATATTTATATATAAATATTAAGCACAAGTCAATGACTTTACCTTATTATGTACGTGGAGCAAGATACACTAAGTATTCGTACTTTGTGTAGTTAAGAATTATACTAAAGTATAAGTAAGTCCTTAGTCTATATACTTTTTAGTATAAGCCAATTATACTTCACTGTACTATTAAGTTTATAAAATATAGTTTATAAAAAGTAAACTTCAATTATACCTAATTTTTAGTATAAAATAAGTATACTCATAGTATACTTGAATAAAATTCTTTTTGCTAAGGTAAATTCTGGCTATTTTACAACTGGTCTTAAATTTGATCAGGTCTTAAGACCCTTTAGTGTACTCACAAATGTCATATGTACGCACGCCGTCTATTTTTGTCATTTTTATTATTTTAAAAGCCATATCATGCTTCAGGTTTCTTAATAACGTCCATTATGCTACATGTACTTGCCCCTTGCCTGAAGTGAACGGAATTTATATTGACTTCCGCACAACCTTTCATAGTAAACAACCTTGCACCCACACAATGTCCATTCGAAACCCAACTAAAACAAAGCAAAGTGCTGCTAAACTTCATAAACTGGGGTTCTAAAAAGCTGAAAAACGTGAAATACGTTTGATTTAGGTAATGCCATCCATTGCGTCAATTGCGCTTCATACACTTATTCTGAAAGCGTCAAGTGTGGGTTTCCGGTTGCTTACGGGTAGCTGCATCCCGGCTTGATGCAGCTCGTGTTATCGGTCTACATATTCTGGATAATTAACACATTTCATAAAAGACGACGCGGGCTCGTTTTTGTCGCAGACGTGGCAGAAGATGGTGGCTAAGCAGAGAATCCGTATGGCGAACGAGAAACACAGCAAGAACATCACACAGAGAGGAAACGTAGCCAAGACGCTGGTGAGCCTCTTAAGTGTCAGCATGACACGATCAACCGGAATAGGTGATGTTGTGGTCGCTGTCATGTCACCGGGAAGGATAAAGATTATGTTAGCAAAGCATGCATGGTTAACAGGCACGTGGGCGTGTCACAAATAATCACATTTTGTCTTACCCAAATAAAATAAAATATTATTTACTCCTCGGCCCCACTAATCACCCTGACTTTTTCAGTCGGGGGTGATGGATCGATCCAAATACCGATTGTGTCGACACGAAGGATGGTTGCAGCAACTGATCGATATTTTTCAATTGATTTATTTACTCCTGTTTTTCTTGTGTTGTTATTGTTACATTGTTGATACTCAATTGATAAGTGATTGGACATAGGAGCATAATTTTCAACCAGGAAATTATGGTATTTTACGGTAATGGTTTAATTGTATTTGACCATGCATCATGTGAAAATGGAATACATCCCATAAATCAATTCACAGTTCCACATGGCCAAACAGAGCCTTTCTCGGCACCCTCCCATGTTAATATTACCCGGTCTTTTAAACTTTTATTTAAAAAAAAAATACTCTTAATACTTTAAAGTCATGTTTCAAATGTAAAAATAAGTAAACCACTATTAATATAAAAAAAACACACTCAGTCTTAACTTTTAAAGAATGAGGTGTAATGCAAAGGTAAGCCTCAAACGTCTTATTTCTTAAAATTCCTAATTAGGGTTGGGCGATACTGCAAAATTTGGTATGGATACAATACCAAGTCTAAACAGAATTATAAGAAAAACAACAACATAGGACAAATATGTCACTACTGAAGGAATGATAATGTAAGAAGATCCATGAACACATGGAATCGGAATCACAGTGTAGCCAGTCACGGAACACAATATG
Source organism: Doryrhamphus excisus (assembly GCF_037039965.1). Taxonomy (NCBI): domain Eukaryota; kingdom Metazoa; phylum Chordata; class Actinopteri; order Syngnathiformes; family Syngnathidae; genus Doryrhamphus; species Doryrhamphus excisus. The sequence goes on along the minus strand of NC_136368.1, from coordinate 6,835,493 downwards.
GTGTGTTCAAGGACTGCCAAACAAAGTGGGCTTAACAACAAAACATTATCGGTGAATCTTAAAAAACACAAACATGTACAAATTATGGGCCTTTTCCAACAGTGATACATGTATGCTGTACATTTTAATCTGTATTATCGTGTCCACATCGTAGTTTGATGAAGTAGCTGTAATAATGGAGCCACAAACAGGAACAAATATTGAGCAAAAATGGACAATAAAGTATTTTGATTGGTAAATTTAGCTTCTCGGCTGATATTTTTGCTTTGAACAGTGAGCTAAAATTTTAGGTAAGAGCTGTGAGTTAACGGCAGGCATAGCTGAGGACAGCTATGGGGGCTTATGTCAACCATGGCTGAAGCACTAGCAATGCTAGCATTAAATGATCATCAGTCAACATACATTTTACAATCTAATTCATTCATTCATTTTCTACCGCTATTTCCTCATGAGGGTCGCGGGGTGCTGGAGCCTATCCCAGCTGTCTTTGGGCGAGAGGCGGGGTACACCCTGGACTGGTGGCCAGCCAATCACAGGGCACATATAGACAAACAACCATTCACACTCACATTCACTCACATTCACAGTCGCCCAGCATGAAAACCCACGCATGCACGGGGAGAACATGCAAACTCCACACAGAGATGGCCGAGGGTGGAATTGAACCCTGGTCTCCTAGCTGTGAGGTCTGCACGCTAACCACTCAACCGCCGTGCCGCCCAGCAATCTAATTGTATTATGTAAAACATACAGGAACAACATGAAATTCCAAGCACAAAATGAATACTGACCCACAATCCACCAGTACCAGCCTGGACTTCCAATGTTATTGTTTTTCAAGGAGGTTGTGTAATAAGGTCATCAAATCTTACCTTCATGCATTCGCACGTGGTATCAGCATTTGGGACCAAATATGAGGTGAAAGATATACAGTCTATCTGCATGCGTGGGTTTTCTCCGGGTACTCCGGTTTCCTCCCACATTCCAAAAACATGCTAGGTTAATTGGTGACTCCAAATTGTCCATAGGTATGAATGTGAGTGTGAATGGTTGTTTGTCTATATGTGCCCTGTGATTGGCTGGTGACCAGTCCAGGGTGTACCCTGCCTCTCGCTCCAGCACCCCGCGACCCTCGTGAGGAAAAAGCGGTAGAAAATGAATGAATGAATTAATGTACATAATGTTGTGTTGTTGGGCTATATAGACAATATATCAACAGAAAGATGAGGCGTTCATTTTTCATAAGGAAAACAAGTTACTCTCTACCATCTTCCGTTCTTTAGTCATGAGCCTTTTCAGCACCTAAAAAAAGGAGAAAAAAATATTTTTGTATTGATACATTTTAAGCACAACTTTCACTTTGAAAGAAATGTAGCCATGTACGTATATTTAGCTATAAGGTCTAAACAAAGATAATGCAACATGATGCACGCCGTGCTTTTATAAAAATGAGCCTGATTTTAAAAAACCCAGATAAATACGTCTTAGTTCGCAAACGAGTTTGGTGTGATTAATTACAAGTTAACTATGGATAAAAAATTCCGTTAATCGAGATTAAATATTTTCATCAATTGCTTATGGTGCAATAGCACTACACATCTAGTATTCGAAATGATCCCAGCTTTTTAAAAAGTTGTTTGTGATTATTAGTGAAACTGCATGTGGTTTTATTTAAAGAAACACCCCAATCATACGTGAGGTTAAAGGAATGAAATGAAAAGCTTAGAGAGAGGTTTTACACTCACTAATGAGTGTGTTTTTTTTTGTGTGTTTGTTTCTCCTAGCGACCACAAGAGGAAAAGTATCCAGTGGGCCCCTGGCTGCTCGCCCTCTTTGTATTTGTTGTGTGTGGATCAGGTACGTAGCTTATACAGATTCTTGTTGTTCTTGTTAACCACAGTATGGGGTGGGGTGGAGGTGGGGCGGGGCGACTCAGCAGTAAGTAGTATAGTAAATCCCTACTGCTATAAAGGTGTACATCAACTCCTCTCGTGTGTATCCCACGTTTCATTTCTGTTGTATTGTGCCTTCAGAAGATAGAAAGCAAACTTCATGTTGTTCATTCATTCATTCATTTTCTACCGCTTTTCCTCACGAGGGTCGCGGGGGTGCTGGAGCCTATCCCAGCTGTCTTCGGGCGAGAGGCGGGGTACACCCTGGACTGGTCGCCAGCCAATCACAGGGCACATATAGACAAACAACCATTCACACTCACATTCATATCTATGGACAATTTGGAGTCGCCAATTAACCTAGCATGTTTTTGGAATGTGGGAGGAAACCGGAGTACCCGGAGAAAACCCATGCATGCACAGGGAGAACATGCAAACTCCACACAGAGATGGCCGAGGGTGGAATTGAACCCTGGTCTCCTAGCTGTGAGGTCTGCACGCTAACCACTAGACCGCCGTGCCGCCTCGCTTCATATTGTTTTTCTTTATTTTTATTCATCTGAGGGATGATTTATAGTTTGGAAACTGGGGTACCCACAATGCATGGAGGGGGTTGCACAAAGGGGGCGCATTCTAGGAAAATGCGCAAAGGATGCATCGCTGACATTGAGGCATCAAGGACCACGTGAAAATAAGAGAATAAAATGACAAATGTCACCTAGTCACTGTCACTTCCTGGTGGTGTAATGGTACAGCTGCTGCAGCAATATGTCATTTTACACATTTACAAATATGCTGAAATTTTAGGACTAAATCCTAGTTGTCCTTTCAGCCATATTTCAGATCATCCAGAGCATCCGTATGGGAATGTAATCCAGAAGCAACATCTGCACTCACTGAGCCTGGTCGTCCACCACCCTCTCTGAAAGAGCCCAGAGACTGCCAGCGGACCTCAGACACGGGCGACCCACCCCCCGTCCCCTCTCCCCACAGCACCGCCACACACACACAACACACATTGGCAGTAGCAACATGTTGCAGTCTGTGGTGCCGACAGCTTTTCTATGGACAGTTTAAAAGCACGCCGGCTGTGTCTTGATACTCACTTGGCTCTTATCTCTGGGAACGTGCGAGACTGTTTATGTACACGAGTGTGTGGCCAGAGATTCCTGCTGACAACGTGCCATTCTTGCTTCTTGGAATATTCATCAAGACTCTTTTTATTCAAATAAATATCGAACATTTAGCAAATGCCGCCTTGTTTGATGTTCTTCCCTCATATGCGCTGTATATAATTGACTTTTCATTAATGAAGGGGCGGGTGGCACGGCGGTCGAGTGGTTAGCACGCAGACCTCACAGCTAGGAGACCAGGGTTCAATTCCACCTTCGGCCATCTGTGTGGAGTTTGCATGTTCTCCCCGTGCATGCGTGGGTTTTCTTCGGGTACTCCGGTTTCCTCCCACACTCCAAAAACATGCTAGGTTAATTGGCCACTCCAAATTGTCCATAGGTATGAATGTGAGTGTGAATGGTTGTTTGTCTATATGTGCCCTGGGATTGGTGTACCCCGCCTCTCGCCCAAAGACAGCTGGGATAGGCTCCAGCAACCCCCGCAACCCTCGTGAGGAAAAGCGGTAGAAAATGAATGAATGAATGAATGAATAATGAAGGGGCCAGCTTGGGGGTAGGATCAGGTTTGGTTTTCGTTATTAATGTAATCTCGAATGTACCAACGAAAAAAAAAAAGATATGAAAACCAAAACAATTTTTCCCACAGATGACATAAATCCAATGATTATAGTTCGCATGCAGATAAATGAATGAAATGAATACCTCTACTGAAGATTCTTGTTGCCGAATACCGTAGGAAGCGCAGCACCATCTTCGCACTTTGTGTTCTTTTTTCTTAAACTAAATAATATATAATAAACTAAATAATACAATTACAAAAGAAATACATGGACAGCTTGTTTGGGTGCTCGATTCTGTGGAATGATACAGTACAAGGAAAAACTACTTTGTTACAACTTAGCAATATAGTACGATAACCAAGACAGTGTACAAAAGCCAGGGCAATGTTTTGGGAAAAATATTTGTCCAAAATAAATTAAAAATGCATTGACAAGTCAGCAATATGTGGGATTCTATGTTTGGGCACTCACTTTCATGGAATGATGCAGTATAGGGTAAACGCACAAGTCTGTCACTTGCAATTTTGTACGATAACTGAGACAGTGTACATAAACCAGAGCAACATTTTGGCGAAAACCAAATAAAATGTACAAGGACAGTGAATCATCAACGATAGGGTACTTTGTTTGGGCATTCGACTCTACGGAATGATGCAGTACTGGGCAAACGGACTAGTCTGTTACCTGCTAAAATATTGTATGATAACCGAGACAGTATACAAAAACCAACAGTATGGTACATTTTTTGATTTGAATAAAAAGTGCAAGGGCTGCAAGTCTCCGAAGTGTAGGGCACTTTGTTAGGCTACTCAAATCCCTGAAACCAACAGAAAAACTTTGGGCCATTTTTCATTCATTCATTCATCCACTACCGCTTTTTCCTCACAAGGGTCGCTGGAGCCTATCCCAGCTGTCTTCGGGCGAGAGGCGGGGTACACCCTGGACTGGTCGCCAGCCAATCACAGGGCAGCTATAGACAAACAACCATTCACACTCACATTCATACCTATGGACAATTTGGAGTCACCAATTAACCTGTTAGCATTAGCATGTTTTTGGAATGTGGGAGGAAACCGGAGTATCCGGAGAACATGCAATCTCCACACGGAGATGGCCGACGGTGGAATTGAACCCTGGTCTCCAAGGTGTGAGGTCTATGCGCTAACCACTCGACCGCCATGCCGCCCATTTTTCATTGAAAACCACATTTTTTAAGTACAGACAGCAAGCCAGCAATGCATACGATGCTTTGTTTGGGCACTCTATTCTTCAAAATTACAGTATATACAGTACAGGGCAAACTGACAGGCTTATTACGTGCAATTTTGTACAATAAGCGAGACAGTGTTCTAAAACTGGGAAAAATTATAGCAAAAGCCGAACACCAACAAGTAAGGTGTGGAAAGATACAGTACAGGGCATACAAACCACGGTGGTTTGTTATGCACAATACTGTACAATAATGAAGACGTGTCAGAGAAACAGGAAAATTTTGGCAAACATTTTCATCCAAAACTAAAAAAAAAAAAAGTTCCAACACAACAAGGTGCTGTGCTTTGTTTGAGCAACCAATTCCACAGAATGATAACAGTACAAGGACAAACAAACTACTTTCCATCCATTTTCTTTGCCGTTTGTCCTCATTAGGTCATGGAGTTACGCTTGAGACTATCCCAGCTCATGATTCAACCGTACGGACATTTTAGAGTTACCAATTAATCTAACATACAGTATGAAACAGTATGTTACAGACTTGTGTGTTACAACTCACTTCAAATCTGTAGCATCTGGGTGTTACTCTGAAGAGAATCTCACATTTCACGCTCAGCGTACATCGAGTTGAGCCACCCCCAGCCGCCCACCACACAGAAGCAAAAAGACCAGGCGGTTCTTCTTACCTTTAGCATTTTAATGAAAGTTGTGAAGTGCAGCTTTCAAGTGCAATTGTGGTATGTTGTTACAACTTCTCATCCAGTCTTGCAGAAACATGCACAGAACATGAGCATACAACTGATACACAGAATGTAAATGGGGGGGAAAAACATCTCCAGAAGCTTGTTTCTTCTAATGTTGAGAAATTCATATATTGTTCATCCAGAAAGAATTCACTGTCAAAAAAAACTCTAAATAATAAAAAAAAGTGCAATACCTCAGAAAGAAGAGAGAGAAAATGCTTTTACAGTAAGTTGATGTCGCAGTGGAGGTTCTAGCCAACCTTGTCAGTTTAAATAGCCCATCCTGAAAATACAGCATTAAAAATAGACAACAGTCTGGGCAAGGCGAGAATGTTGCTGCTCAGGCTGCGTGAGCAAGACACAGATCTGTTGTTTCTCTTCCCGCATTACTATCTTACACATTACTTACACTATACAAAAATGTACATCATCTTCTGCCCAATTTCTGAGTCGAGAAAATGCCGCCTCCTGCATCACCACGTTTCAACTCCAAGCAACAGCAATGATGAGCTTTGAAAAGAAATACTGAAAATATAGTAACATCCTCTTAGTAAGAAAACCCATTTGTCGTCTGTTCCACCAAAACCCAGTTGAAGTAACATCATCCATGCTGCTGTTATTTAGAATAGCTTGCCTGCACCCCCCCCACCCCCACCCCATTCCAGATGGGGACTTGGTCACGATATTTGCTCACATTCTTTGTCACTCTGGGAAGGCCTTTTTCTTTCAACCCTCTCCGCTTGTAACATTAGCTGCTAGGCGTGAGAGACACTTATTTACAGAAAACAAAACAAAAAAAAGAACAAAAAGTCTTCCCATCATTCTTCCTCCTACCTCTTCAGTAAAATTGACATCGCCTAAAATCCAGACACAGGCACTGTGATCTTTTAAGCATCTGTGTGGTTTTTGTTTTTTTTTTTTTGCGCTGTTTTGCTTCATGATAAGACATTCTAGCTGATATGTCCAAGTGTTGTTTTTTTTTGGCAAATGTTCAATGAATTCCACCTAACTCCCCTCCCTCAATAGCATCACTGGATTGTCGCCTTGTGCACATGTCCCGCTGGATGCATCCTTCTGAGGGATAAATATGTGCAAATTCTTGGATGAACAGCAAAAACTCCTGCTTGTATGCTTTTGCAGAAGCAGCGTTCAGTCAGTCTGTACGCACCAGGCTATGCAGAGGGGCCCGAGGTGTGCGAGCCGGGCTGAGCGATGGTGCATGCCGGGCCCGGGGTGGCGGCTGTTGGGGCGGCCGGCGGGGATGTGGTCTGAACCTGAGCCTGGAACTGTGCCATCTGCTCCGGGCTGGCCAGCGTCTTGAGCAGTGTGTTCTCCTGCTCCAGCTGGGAGTTGCGCTCAATCAGCTCCTTGATCTGCTCCTTCAGAACTTCCACCTCCTCGCGCACGGCGTACATCAGGTGGCTCTTCACCAGGTCCTGATGCAGACAAAGTATGGCCTACCGTCACAACTTCAGCTGGGTCTGACCCACATTTTAGACAGCGGAACTCATCATCACATTCCTCAAAACCTGTGTTTACCCTACATAGGTCATATAAGGACACATTCCATATGAAAACAAATGTATATACACAGCCCTTTAATTAAAGCAAATATCTTTTAGTTACCCTGTTTACACAATAGCATGTCATTGCTGTCTTTACGTTGTGGAAGGAAACACCAATCGCATTAATTCAATTAGGTGTCTTTACTTTGACTTTGTGGGTTATTTAAGGCTTTAGTATTCATTATGTAAGTCAAGACGCCACCCCAAAGTTGTAAACCCACAAAAACCTCACACTAATGGTAATTGTAAACTACATCTAAATTACTATGAAACAGCCTTTAAGATGTTCATTTTACACATTCAAGTTAAAGGCAAAATGAGAGGTTATTCTAAATAGTCCAACTCTGCGCAAAATTCCCGTAACAATATATTGTGCAGGGTAAAGTATACATAAAACCAGGAAAGAATAAATCACTTTAAACTTACATTCAAAAGAAACGAACTTGTATAAAATGGTCAAAAGCAAGAGCGTAACTGAACGAGAATATTCCAAACTGAGGGCCTACGTCATCGCCCTGCCCATAGTCAAAATTCAACCAATCAGAGCGCTGGGTATTTTTAGCCACCGTGTGTGTATTTTAGCTTGCCTAGCAACAGATCTGAGAGCAATGGAAATACAACTCTGCTGGCGTTTGGGGCAAGAATGTCTAATACAAACATGTACACTTTAATATTGCGTAATATCTAACTGTATGTACCTCTATGTTGCTTCGATTCACATGGACAAGCTTTGAGGAGTTCATAGCAAGGACAAATCCTTTTTACACGTACCTTTAGCTTCCTTTTTTTTAGTTGACGCTATCTTAGTGTAAGAAAGTAGTGAAAAACAACACCTACAAATAAGCTACATCTGTGTGAGTGTGCTGGAATATGAAAAAGACTGAAACTCACCATTGCCTGCTCAATCTTGTTGTCGATGGCCACAACACTGGCTCCCGACGAGCTGTAAAAAGAAAACAAAAGGACGTGAATATAACACACTCAGGTCCAACCACATATTATTAGCATGTCTGTCCCATGAAGGGCCATTTTCCCCTCCGCTGTTAGCATCCACGTCGGCGGCAGGTGACTGGACTGCCGCTAAAAGCTAACAATGTTCACCTGCTATCGAGCTTGACGTGCGAGCTGTCCGCGCTCAACAAGGACGACAAGAAGGAGATGGAGACATTTCGGAGCTGGCAGACGCCTAAATCCATCGCCACGGTGTAGCAAGGCGTATTCATATTGTTCACAAGCGGCGGACAAAAGAGGCCCGACGCGGCCGCCGCGCGACCAGCTCCCCGAGACACATCCGCAAAAAGTCCTCGGGTCTTAGGCCCACGACGCTGGTGTATCTACCGCAGCGACACACCAACAACTCAAGGTCAGCTCATCTCCGCTCAGCAGCAATGTCCGCAGCTCAGAATATGCCCGCATGATGTCTACTGTGACGTAGCAAGCGGCTATGGCTCCTGATTGGCCGAGACTGTGTTAATTTACATAATTTATTCAGAAACGCCCCCACCTGCCGCTCAGCTGATATGTTTTGCATAGAATATTCCAGCAGCACTAGAGGAGGTGGATGAAACCGGGAAGAACCGGATGACAAAGAAAGAAAAAATCAGAGGAGAGGCGTTTTCTTGTCCCAGTAATAATAATTGACGACACGAATGTGTACACCATAACATACTGTTAATGTAAAGAGTTAACAGCATGTTATGGTGTACACATTTACTATTTTTATGTATACACGGTATGCCAGTTTACTGGTTCCTGGGGATGGCCTACAATTAAGTCAAATGTCGTTTTAGAAGACAGCGAACATATTAAGGGAAAAATAATTAGCGCATTAGGACAACAAATTCAATCGTACAGTGCAAAGCTCTGAGGATGGTAGTTAGACACCTAATAATGGGCATTGGCTGCCCCCAAGTGGCCTTGCACGGTAGTGCATTATTATAGTGAGGAGATTAGGGAAGATTTAAATTAGGGGCTATATAAAATAAAAATAAAGTTGTAGCAAGTGGCTTAAGCCTACATTTGTCAACCAAAAAATATAGCACACTGCCACCAGCTTGCACCATTACACTAGTGGTTTAAAATAAATTGTACAAAATTGTCTATATGTCACACTTGGGAATTAATATGCATGCAAATTATCGTACATTTCTGTTCAGCCCAAATAAAACAACTCCCTTAATGGCGTGTACCATGTCCATAGAGCATATGTACTGTACAAAAGCAGTCTCAAGACAGGTGACCAACAATTTACATTCATGTTCAATTATACCCAACGCTCCAAGCCAAACTTTGTCAAATCACTATCATTCATTCATAGATACAAAATTGGTTGTCAGATTATTTATTATGAAGTGAATATGGTGAGTATGAAGCTACTACTTCCTCAGGAACTTTGTACAGTAGAGCCTTATTTTTCAGTTTACGTCCAAAACTTTATTTGGCTAATACATTCTGGTATGAGTAAGACACTTCGGATGATTAATGACACTGACTGAGGTTCTGACTGTAATTCTTAATGTTGGGTCACTAAAGCAGTGATTAACAACAGTAACAATGACAAACGTTCAAATGTCTGAAGGAAAAGCAAATACACCAAAGAGCAAATGGAAAAACGCCACCACAAGGAGAGACTCCTTTGTTCTGGAAACACAAGTAATTGACTTTTCTCTGACAATGTTCTCCACATCGTGTCCACAAAAGTCACATGCAGCCATTCCTTTATCTGTTAATACCCTCATGTTAATTCCACATGCAAGAAAACCCAGCTAGAAGTATTGTTATTATATATACACAGTACATGTGCACTACAGGAAAGGACATTTATTTCTGTCCAGAGTTGCATTCATTTCATGGCAGGCTCCTGGATTGCGACTTGACAGGATGCGGATCACTGTGCAAAGTTTCCTCACTGTCCTGACAGTTCCTAACCAGATTTAAGTACATTCAGCAATCGCATTAGATGTTTTCTCATCCTTGATGCGTGCCAATAACTTCAGCCTTCTGAAACAGATTAACATCCACGACCATCGGATTTGTGTGTGGATATGGCTGGTTGACAAATGATTAAAAGTTACTTCGCTGAATCGGTTGCTCAAACACAGTTTGAGTAATTACAGTAATTATAGTTATACAGTAACAACAATAAAACAGAACCCCGTAATTGTCAGGGATGATATGTTACCAGTACAGCTGACTGGTATGATCGACAGCACAGGTTTCATTTACAGGTGAGCAACTAATTTCTAATTAAGATTTGGCACTCAAGCCAACAAACCTATTGTTGCCGGGCGGTACTGCTGGTATGGTCAATTGAGGACAAAATACCGGTATGCCGTGCCATTGACAGATACTTAAATTTAGTTCCCGGTTGTTCATTTTGATGTACACTTCCCCCAAGCTCCGATTCCAAGAAAACACTGAAGATAAACAGCTTACAGCAGTCTCTAAGACACTGATCTCTTCCGCTCTGTTTTGTTTTTTTTCTCTTTTGAATGGTCGCGAGATGTAGTAAGCCAATTATAGTGTATAAACCTAAATAGACTGCGCAAGTTGAGCTCACGAGGACGAAAAAAAAAAACATATCACTGCCAGACAGTAGGTATTCTGCCTCTTAACCAGAAACAGAAGATTTGAACTGATAGAGCAAATAAGTGCACCAACACCAGGTCGCTGCTTGGATATTCTGTTAAAATAATGTTAAATAATAAAAACAAATCGTAATGTTTGTCAAATAGTTAAAATCCTAATTTTAATAATTTTCGTAGACGATTAATCTGAAGGTTGTTGTTTTAATTAATGGAAAAATAGGTTGGACCAAATGAATATCAAGCAGTTATTGGTTGGATCTGCAGCATATCAGAAAAGAGGCAAAAATACCCATCACTGTTTTCCAAAGTCAAAGCTAATCAGTGAATATCTTGTTTTGGCTAAAACACAAAGATAATAGGTCTCCTTTTATGGTTGACTCAAGAAATTAAAAACTATTTCACAATATTTACATATTTATTTAAAAAAATGATTAATCAATGACCAAAATAGTTGTCCATTAATTGGGTAATTGATTAACCATCAATAAGTCGTTGCAACTCTATTAAGAACTAATATTGACACAAATCCTTCAGTGTGGACAGTGTCAACTTGAGACATTGAGTTTTTACTGAGATAAAAGTGGAATTTATTCTAAATATGGCAATCTACAATTGCTTTGCAGTAGCCCAATGACCTATGGTGCAATGTACTGTATGTTAAGAAATGTTGTTATATACAATAAATGGAGCATTGTGGTGCTACAAGACATAGTATCTAATGATAAAATATGCTTTCCAGACACATGTGCATAGATGCTGATATTACAGAAGATGTATCCACCACAAATTTACTGTATTCAAACAGTGTTGCCTAAAAATAAGTTATAGCCTTCCCAAAATTGTTAGTAAATGTGTGTAGTATGCAAATCCAGCACAAACTGATCATGTTTGTTTCCATTGCAAGAGTCAGATGACCATCATGAAGGGGAGATATGACTAACTGAATTCCCTGTGTTTCATGTGAGACCAGATGGACTAACATGACGGCAGCACCAAAAAAAGCTAAATATAGCCAGCCTCACGGTGACAAGGAAACAAGGATGCTGCGATGTTGAATTATTCACAGCGTTAAAGATGTTCAGATACAGATATTGAACCTAGGTCCACTCGCACCAATTTACAGCAGCATGTATGTGACAGCATGCTTCCTTGTCCGTACAACCGTTCAAACCATGAATGAGTGAATAGAAAGTTCAGAGAGAGCCGCACACAATGCTGCCTAGAAGGCTTTTGTGTGCGGCTCTGGTGGCGATTGGTCCACGCAGCGCTACAGTGAACCAATTCCCTAGGGATTTGCCGTCTTTATTTTTACCTTTTGAGATGCTGCTCCAGCTCCCAGAACAAAAGCTTCATTGCCATCTCGTCATGGCCCTGCACGCGGACCCCGCGCACTCTCATGGGGTCTTCGGTCTGAAGGAACATTTAGAACCCCCGCCCCCAAAAAAGCAGAAAAGAGCGTCCCGACCCTCTTTGTTTACCGTTGCCTAAAAATCCTTCTAAAATTTGGTGGAAGGATCCAAGCAAGCTCCCTATAGATCTACTGGTGGTAACAACTGCATAGTGGCTAGAAAGTCCAAAACCAGGTTGATATGAATGCCTATATGTGTCCTCCCCATTTCCCTCCGTCATCTATTTGTGTTTGAATGGCTACGGGTGAATTACCAGACAGAAGCTGGGTGGCTAGTGACGTGTGATCATGTGACACGGCAGGTTACATAAACTATCAACAAAGATTAGCATGTGGCCCAATGATTTCCCTGCTCCTACACGGCAAGCCTCCTCCCCCGACCTGAGTGTACAGTAAAAACTTGCCATCATCAATTAAGAATTGGAGAATCTATGCAACAAAATAGACATATAGATTTATAGTTCCTTGTTGCTGTAGGAAAATGGTCAACCCCGCAGGGAGCGTATGCATCAGGGAATTATCTTGTCATTTCTCATTGAAAAGCTGCCTTAAGATGGTTCGAACCTTTCCCGGAGAGAAAACCAAACATGCACTCACAAATCCACAGAAGGCTTAGAGACAGGCGGCCAAGAAACAACAAGAATGGGAAGAGCACAATGTTGGGGATTTTTCTTATCCTAACAGACTTCATGTGTCAGGGTGAATCAGCATCACATGACTATGGCGGGGGCCAGACAGTAACTTTAACTTAGCAAGCTCTTCGAATACCTTCTCGCCTTTGTACTTCCAACTTGAATATTGATGCAAAAAATCCATATGCCCCAAGCGCAGGCTGTCAATTAAACTGTTTTTTCTGGTTGCTGCACTTTGGATTAGTATCCAGATGGAAAAGGAATCATGATAGAAAAAATACTCTTCTACGACTTACAGTTAAGGTGAGAGGGTTAGGTTAAGTTTTGAAGTTCTGCATCGGGCCTGAGCGCATAAGTATTTCTCTGGCAAAACACTAGGGGACTCCAGGGTTGGGCATTCATTGAATACTTTGAACGATTCTGGTTCCGATGACTGTCTAGTCTCAATTCTTATGCTTTTGAAAAGGCAGAGTAAATTTCTATTACAGGAGTACACTTTCACAAAAGGTGTTTGATCTTTTGAAAAGTAGTATGCCAGTCTATCTTAAGAGTGCTAAACTCATCACAATTGAACTTGACACACCTAGATAGGAAATATACAAATACAGGTACAAGTTTAAAATTAAAAAAATTAACTGTTAAAGTTTTCCCATAATGCGTTTCGTCCAGGCAAAGCTTTTCAAGCAGCATATAAAATGGATAGATGACCGAGGTGCTGCAAAGCTGCTTCTGTCCACCAGAGGAGCCCAGAGGGAGGCTAACATAATTGTAACGCCCTGGCAGGCACCAATAAAAAGCTTTGCTTGAATTAAATGCATTACTGCAAAATGTTAAAATAGTTTGTTTGTTTTAGTGTATTTCCTAGCCACCTTTTGGGTGTTAAATTGCTGTGTGATGATATTAGCATTCTTTGTAAGATGACACCCTGAATCATGGATTGGGTTGACAAGCTCGTTCAGAGTTCTGATTTCTTGTGATTGCTACCGTTTCCTAGCTGACTCACAATCGGCAATTAGTAGTAGTGAGGTGAATGACATGTCACAACATTAGAACCTGGTCATAAATTAGCCGCACAGCTGTAATCTTAAGTTTAACAAAAAGTTAGTGGCTTGTACAATGGGGTGGGTGCTGAGGCTCCACTGTAATCGTAAAAATACATCTTACATATACAGTGAAGAAAATAAGTATTTGAACACCCTGCTATTTTGCTATTTCTCCCACTTAGAAATCATGGAGGGGTCTGAAATTTTCATCGTAGGTGCATGTCCACTGTGAGAGAGATAAACTAAAAAGAAAAATCCAGAAATCACAATGCATGATTTTTTAACAATTTATTTGTGTGATACAGCTGCAAATAAGTATTTGAACACCTGTGTATCATCTAGAATTCTGACCCTGAAAGACCTGTTAGTCTGCCCATTAGAAGTCCACCTGCACTCCATGTATCATCCTGAATCAGATGCACCTGTTTGAGGTCGTTAGCTGCATAAAGACACCTGTCCACCCCATACAATCAGTAAGACTTTAACTTGTAACATGGCGAAGACCAAAGAGCTGTCCAAAGACACCAGAGACAAAATTGTACACCTCCACAAGGCTGGAAAGGGCTACGGAGCAATTACCAAGCAGCTTGGTGAAAAAAGGTCCACTGTTGGAGCTATCATTAGAAAATGGAAGAAGCTAAACATGACGGTCAATCTCAATCGGAGTGGAGCCCCATGCAAGATATCACCTCGTGGGGTCTCAATGATTCTAAGAAAGGTGAGGAATCAGCCCAGAACTACACGACAGGACTTGGTCAATGACCTGAAAAGAGCTGGGACCACCGTTTCCAAGGTTACTGTAGGTAATACACTAAGACGTCATGATGTGAAATCATGCATGGCACGAAAGGTTCCCCTGCTTAAACCAGCACATGTCAAGGCCCGTCTTAAGTTTGCATATGACCATTTGGATGATACAGAGGAGTCATGGGAGAAAGTTTTATGGTCAGATGAGACCAAAATAGAACTTTTTGGTCATAATTCCAATAAGCGTGTTTGGAGGAAGAAGAATGAAGAGTACAATCCGAAGAACACCATCCCTACTGTGAAGCATGGGGGTGGTAGCATCATGCTTTGGGGGTGTTTTTCTGCACATGGGACAGGACGAGTGCACTGCATTAAAGAGAGGATGACTGGGGCCGTGTATTGTGAGATTTTGGGGAACAACCTCCTTCCCTCTGTCAGAGCATTGAAGATGGGTCGTGGCTGGGTCTTCCAACACGACAACGACCCGAAGCACACAGCCAGGAAAACCAAGGAGTGGCTCCGTAAGAAGCATATCAAGGTTCTAGCATGGCCCAGCCAGTCTCCAGACCTGAACCCAATCGAAAATCTTTGGAGGGAGCTCAAACTCCGTGTTTCTCAGCGACAGCCCAGAAACCTGACTGATCTAGAGAAGATCTGTGTGGAGGAGTGGGCCAAGATCCCTCCTGCAGTGTGTGCAAACCTGGTGAAAAACTACAGGAAACGTTTGACCTCTGTAATAGCAAACAAAGGCTACTGTACCAAATATTAACATTCATTTTCTCAGGTGTTCAAATACTTATTAGCAGCTGTATCACACAAATAAATTGTTAAAAAATCATGCATTGTGATTTCTGGATTTTTCTTTTTAGTTTATCTCTCTCACACTGGACATGCACCTACGATGAAAATTTCAGACCCCTCCATGATTTCTAAGTGGGAGAAATAGCAAAATAGCAGGGTGTTCAAATACTTATTTTCTTCACTGTAAATAGTGTGTGGTTCATCTATTTTGATTTAAAAACATAATGGGTAAAGTTGTGTACTACTGACTATTTAGCTTAAGTAACAATGCAAATAAATAAAGATAAAGAGTGTTACTGGAACCGGAACAAATTTATTGCTAAGGGTCCATGAAGGTGGGCTGCATGCCCTCTGAATGAGTTGGATGCACAGACAAAATCACAGCCATTACAGTCTGGGTCTTTGAAAGAGGTCAAGTTATGCAGCATCATTTGGAGGGGGAAGAGGAACAAGCCTGCGTAGCGTACGCTGTCACCTCAACGCAGAGGCACGAACCAGGCAGTTAGACACTTTAAATTCTAAGTGACCCAACTGAAGTTTGAAGTGGGCCGGGCCTGAAGTTTTGTAGGGCTTAGAGGTTGGAAGTTCCACAACAGCCTTACGAACATGATCAGATTTGTGTCATGTCAGAAATTGTGATGCCAATGGTCATCTCCCACACGAGCTAGCTATACTAATGTTATGAAAGGTTAAATCATACACAAGTATATTGCTTTGTTGTTAGCATTTTTTTTTGCATTAGCATCTGTTTCTATGAAAATGCAATCTCCGAAAATTGGGAAAAAAAGAGGCCTGGCATGTCCCAGCAATGAAAAAAAGAGGCCTATTGAATTGTTGAATTGTAAAGGCTTTTGGCTGGAGTGTAGTTTTATAGTTTAGAGTGTGCACAGACTTTACCAGTAAGCCCTGGCAGTGGTTTTCCATAGTCCCGGCCTGAATATGGAGAATGACAGAGCAACTGAGTGAGCCAGTCATAGAGGTGGATCAGAATGATGAGTGGCCACTTTAGCCACTAAGAGAGATGGCTTCTATGGTAGCGTTTGGGCTGACGACAGCAAGGCATTAGTTTGCATTACGTACTAGGCGACGGGTGATAGAGAAGGAAGGGACTTTCAGCTAGAGAGAACTAGAGCTGAAAATGCCTTGAGCTATCACCGCATCATTCACATTATCTCAGTTTCAAACAAGCAACTCAACAATGACGACCATGAATTTAGGTAATTACAAATTAATTAAAAGTGGGGAAATTAAACTGCGGAGGCACAAGTTGAGAGATTAGTGCAGGTTGGCCACTTGTATTTGCTCGCAGCTATCTGTGTTGAGAATCCTGGCATCAAGACACTTGAACACGCACACGCACAAAATCCACATTACGTAATAGCGTGTGAGCACTACTTTTGAGTAATGTGGAGTGAAAACTGGCATTAGAGGGATTAGCAGCCAAAGAACACACAGCACTCCATGTGCCGACTGGACAGAATAATGTAAAAGTGCAGGAACCAGAAGATGATTTCTCAGCATCACATAGGTCAGCTCAACAGCATTTGATCTATTCAGGCCTAATTCTGTACAATGAGAGAGATGGTTTTTAATTTGTATGACAGACACAGCAGTAGGTACACACACATGTCATGTCCATGTAGTTTTGCAACCACAGCAAGAATATTAGCTTAGCAAGAAAATTACACAGTGGACCGCCCTTACTTAAATCCATTGTGTATAGGACATTTCATACTGTGTGCAAGCATTTGGTGAAGTATGTGATTGCTAATCAAGGTAACAATCCCCTTTGCTGCAGGGTGAGCAGAAACAATGCAATACTTAAGAATAAAGCAGGTAAACTTCTCCCTTTTGTCAGGTTTCAGGTTTGATTTGGCTGCATGTGTGCGCCTCGAAACCTGCAGCTAGCAGTGGATTAACTAAATAGGACTCGTCCGCCAGGGCCCAAATCTGTGACGGCAGCAGAGCTATCATAAGCACGGATTAGTAGCAAATAAGCAACAAGGCTTGGCAGTCAGGTCAATACAAAAATACATCACCACAAAGCCAGTCCTCACTATGTCCACTCACAGCAGCTTGCCCATTCATCTCAACTTTGCAAAAAAATTAAATTACAGCACTGCAAAGACACAACAAACCAAAAATCAGTCATATATTTAAACAGCATTTGAAAAAAATGCTGTTATACTTCAAATCACCTAATAAATATAAATATTTGAATTAACTAACAATAAGCAAACCCAAAGTCAAAAAGTCTATTGAGCAGACGGGAGGTTTTTTTTTGTGAAGTTAAGGTGTTCCCTTTGCTGTTTGCACTGGATGCTAGTGTGTAGTGCCATCTGGTGGTCAAAATAAAAACAGATTCATGATTCATTCAATACCAATGTGAAACGAAAGGAAGGAGGTAAATACATAAAATAAAAGGAATAATAAATAAAAAAATAATAAGGAAATTGTGGAGATGATAATGTTAGTCCAGTTCCTTGCTTTCTCCCACACTTTGACCTCATCCGATAAACGTGGCTACCAAAACAGCGTCTGCACAAACCAATAAAGATTTCATTTTAGTACATCATGACTTTTTAAGAATGCTAGTGCTGTTTGGACAGGTGGAGTCAAACATAGCAAAAAATCCACAACCACCACTGGATTGGATTCAACTTTTGTTAAATCCTGGTTAGTGCTTTGTTCACAGGCGAGCCTGAAAGTCCAAGGCAGGCAGAGGTCATCAAGACAATTTAGAGAAAAGCAGTATGTCACATAGATATACTGGGGATGCTTAAATCAGGGTTTTATGCTGCCGATTCTGATACAGATGATCCATGAGTAAGGTCAGCTGATACTGATCACTTGGATTAACTGTAGTTTTTTTCCATTCATTTATGAGGTACTGGCCAGGGTCACTGTTTTCACAATTTCAAGGGCCCCTGGTTTTGTTTGTCTCTTTCGGCTTTTTTCCTGATTATGGAGTCGCCACAGCGGATCTTTTATTAAAACTTTTGGATGGCTTGCCCTTTTTTTGCCAGATTTTTGTACTATTTCACAAAAACCTGAATTTCATTTGCTACATGTTTTGAAGTGGTCTTATACAAATGCATGACAAATTTTTACTTCAAGGTAACAGAATAAAATAATACAAATATTGTATTTATTATTTGATACACAATGATCTTTGAATAATAAACTCATGCTTAAATTATCAAATATCAGTCGATTATTATTAGCACAATTATCAACAAGCAAAATGTGTTATCGTGACACACCAAAGAAGAAGAAAGAGAGAGGTATTGGAGTTAATAGTATTTATCAGTAATTCAGTAAAAATGAGAGGAAATGTGAATGTTTACTGTTCAAGTCGATTTTGCTGAACACCCTAAATTTTCTTTTGTACTTCATATCATTTTATATGAATATATTTATATTTAATTTTAAATAAAAAGTTAGGGCGACCACTGTGCCCCTAGTCAAATAAAATTTTAAAAAGCCCTGTATGATTCTATGAAAACCATCCTGTGCCAGTTCTGAAACCATCCAAACCACCATGATCCTAGCACCAAGGCTGGTTTGGCAGATCAATGTCAGGACTGATATGTTCCAACAGCCCCGGCAGGGGGCAGCGGTGTATTGTTTACAAGTGCATGAGGCCCATGGGTGAAACAGTTTTGGTGGTTACTGCAAGTGTGCTTCTAGGAGGCTGACATTAAGGGTCGTGACGTGTGTTTTTGTAAAAACATGAGAAATACCTACTCAACCATAATATTTCCTTGGAGAGAGACAAGCAAATTCAAACCAGTCTGAGAGACCCACTTAAATGTAATAAAGAGAAGCAGCTTGCTAGACTACTGAAGACTTGAACTCCAACCAACCCTCTGCTGTTGATTTCCTTATTCAGCAAGGCAGTGCATTGTGAAGGGGATTAGCTCACACAAAGCTGAAAGACTAAGAAAAGCTACAGGGAAAGACGCTTTCCAGAATGTCTGCAACAGACACCATTAACCTGAGTCAACCCAGGCAAGTGGGAACCATTAACTTCTGAGACAGTTTTCAAAATCTGAAAGACTAAATTTTAAAACTTCATTTTGAATATAACACCAACACCTACAATTCTTCACCATGTATGAGCACAATGTTATTCCATGTCTGCAATGTCTGCAACAGACACCATTAACCTGAGTCAACCCAGGCAAGTGGGAACCATTAACTTCTGAGACAGTTTTCAAAATCTGAAAGACTAAATTTTAAAACTTCATTTTGAATATAACACCAACACCTACAATTCTTCACCATGTATGAGCACAATGTTATTCCAGGTGACACCTGAACCAAATAAAAAAAAAACAGAGGAAGATGTGGAATGAGAGTGGTGGTTACTAACACGTATCTGTTGTGTGTGTCATTTCTGATATGACCGGACAATGTTGTGGCCACAGGAATTCCCGGCATGATTCAGCACATTGCCAGCGTGTTTAGAACAGCCTGATGCTGCCAGCCCACAACAAACCAAATTTACACCAGTGTGATTTCATAGTGGTTGGAAGTAGTTTTGGGCAATGTTTTTTTATGTACCGATATAGATTCTTGCAATTATAAGAAAATGACTTGCAGTGGTATGAAAAAGTTTGGGCACCCCTGATTATTTTCAAGATTTTCCTTCCTTCCAAATTTCTGGGATCAGAAATGTCAGTGAAATATATATCATATAGCAGACGAACACACTGATGTACGAGAAGTGAAATGACGTTCATAGGATTTACAGAAAGTGTTTATTGAAACAAAAGTAGGCAGGTGCCTAAATTTGGACACCCTGATTGAATACCTTTTAGCACTAAAAATACCTTCAACTAGAATCTAGACCAGAGGTAGGGAACCTATGGCTCGGGAACCAGGTAGGGCTCTTTTGATGACTGTATCTGGCTCTCAAGCATTTCTTACCACAATAAAAATGTATTTTTGCTAACATTTTAAAGTAAACATCACAGAAATGACTGTTAAAAATAATATTCAAAATCAACAACTTTTTTATGCATTTTAATTCGTCCATCTATTTTCTACTGCAATACGGCCGACCATATCCATCTTTCCTGATATTTTCCAGGTCAAACACCAAAACTCAATTATTACTGGGTAATGCGGTAGTCTACCTCGGTCATTGAGATGTCAACATGCAAATATAAACTTTCCTCCTTTAGTCAAATAGTCACCTAGCTAAAGCTGCAGAACCAAGCCTTCTGGCAAAGATGGCCAAAAGAATGAAATATACTGAGTATGGTGCAAAATTATGCAGCAGCAGAAGTTGTATTAATGGCAACAAGTATTTGATTTATTGTTGGACACTGCGCTGCTCACGAAAGTGTGCTGGCCACACCCCATTGGCGTGCGGTAGTGTGCCTGGTCTACACAATTAGAGCCCATTATATCTAAAACTGTTGGTCTTACATAAAAATGCACACATTTTATTGCATTCAATGTTTAAAAAAATTTATATGGCTCTCACAGATACACATTTTAAAATATCTGGCCTTCATGGCTCTCTTAGCCAAAAAGGTTCCCGACCCCTGAACTAGACCCTCAATGGAAGCTAGAGGAATTTCTTTCTGCAAAAGGAGAATTTACAGTGATGTCATTTTTCTGTTGGGGTGCCCAAATTTAGGCACCTGCCTTAAATAATTACTGCACACTGTGTAAATCCTATAAACTTCATTTCACTTCTCATCTATCACTGTGTTTGTCTGCTATGTGATATATTTAACGGAAATGGCTGATCCCAACAACCAGTCATTTCTAAAAGGAAAATTCTTTTTTTCCTAAAATTGAAAATTATCAGGGGTACCCAAACCTTTTCATACCACTGTATACCTGTATAAATGATAAATGTAAGATTTTAAACAAATATTCAATCATACAAAAAACAGCATGGAGAAAAAACGAGGTTTGACTGTATTATCCATGTAAAAAACAAAATTACAAAAAAAAAAAGATAAAATCACATGTACCTGACCCCAGTAGAGTAAAAAACGGAAAGCTGCAACAGCTTGTACAGTTTAGTATACAAGACTGGATTGATAAAATGATTCCTTTTTAATGACAAAAAATAAAAAAAGAAGTATTTCGACAATTAATGTTTGTAAAATCAGCTACAAGAAACATTTGTAGCTCATGAATGATGAACATTTGTTCAATCTAATGGTCCAATCGCCACCGGCGGTCATGGTACAAATTGGTTGTATGCTAAAACTGTCCCAAGCATTAAAACTAACTGTCCAGCAGTCAACCCCAATAGGCAGCGCAAAAAAACATGTCTGATCCGTGTCAACCGTAATGAACTAGAAAGGTTAAATACAGTTGGTGCGAATCTTGACCTCATCTCACAACAAACACTTGACATGTAACCTTTCAAATGTGAACACAAGCTGATGACACAGCCCATTTGAAACGTTTGAACAACCACTATTACAGATCCTTCCTTGTTGATGCTGTCACACACTACAACAAACACTGCTCTCCAATGTCTATAAATTACCATTTTATGTTACTCATTCTTGTATAGTCGTCGCTCCACTGTTAAATATCAGGTTCATTGAAAATTATATTTAATCATATTTAAGTATTTTTTGATTCATGTGTAATTGCTAGGTACAATTCTTTGTTCACATTTAATATCTACATATATAATATGCATTTTGCCATGTACAGTTGCCATTTACATCTGCACAAGAGGAGTACCTGTTGATCTCGACACCCTCCAAGTAGCTAATACGCAATTGTCACCATAGTCTAAAACCGAAACTAGCATGTGGCACGTTTACTTATGAGTTTCGCCAGCGACAAAAGGAGTATGACCAAGTATTTGTGAACCTACTGCAGTTTTTTTACACAGTTCCTCAGTTTGTCTATGATATTTTGTATTACCGAACAGAGCTGCTGCAGCAATTTTGCTGTATGTCTTGACGACAATGGCAATAAATGCTTTTAGCATTCACAAAAATATGTTGGACCAGGACTTGAATGGGTGGTCGACATCGACGGGCGGTTGACATAAACAATACAGAGTGGGTTCCATTTTAGTTACAATTCATGTTATTCTTGTACAGTTTTACAGTCAAATTGATATTGGATAATTTTCATACTGAAGATTTAAAATTTAAACCAAAAGTATGCCATTTGCAAAGGAGTACAAGCTTGAAACAGGCACTTGGGCATTTGACAGTTTATGTAATACTTTGTTTTGATTGACGCTGTCAGGGAAACAAGAGAGATTATGTTTACCTTTGTGAGTCTAATAAGGTTTGGATGAATGAGAGAAACCGCTCTCCTATTACTGACTGTGTCAATCAAAAGCCTAATCTTTTTAAAGCTAAAATGTATAATACAGCTATTGCACTGTAACCACCTAGATTGGCAACAACATTATACCAGTCATATGTCCATGTAGGGTGGGAGTGGTCAGCGTTTTTCTCTTAAATGAAAGGGTTAAAATACTATCCATTATCCTCCATTAGAAGTCATTAGTATTCCCATTGCACTTTAAGTGAAACGATACTATAGATTTCCGTGTTCATCCTACCAGCAATGATACTGGGTGGCTTTACCAGACATCACAAACACATCCACTAACACAACACGTCACCGCTTGTTTGTTGATTTCTGGTGTTCTCTAGTTCACCCTGTGCGGTGAGAACGGTGTGCGTATGTGTGTGTGTGGGGTGGGGTGGGGGTGTTCTCCGTCAAAACAAATAAATGCTGTTTGCTTTTGGAGAATCCCTACGGTCATGTGCAACTCTGGACCACAGCTCTAAAAACAAATTCAAAACAATCAACACTCTTTTGGAAGATAACATAAAATACTATATTTACTTCTCAAAAACTACACAATGAAGGGATAGTACAAACTTAAACCCACAATAAAAACATTTACTAAGCAAGAGAATGGGAGGATTTAACAAGAGCTGGACCAGCGATGCGCAGCACTGCTCAGTCTGGTTCCATCTGGTCCCGTGTGCTGTGTCCGCATGGTCTCAATCGGCTTCAGTAGACCTGACTAAGTTGTGTTGGGTCAGAATGGGTCACTTCCTCTGTGTGTGAATTGTGGGGATCACACTGATCTCCACACAATGAGCAAAAGGTCCAGTATGCACTGGCTCCCTGCAATGCCAGGGGCAAGATTATACCGCTTTTCAACTGCCTGATACAACATCACCAAAACCTGGTGCACTTTTTCTAACAGTACAGCCCGTATTGAATATATACTGAGCTTTTCCTACGCCGAATGCGTTTCGTCGTAGGCCTTTGTTGATGAAACTACAACAGTCAGCGTATGCTTGACTCACCTGTTGCAAAGCAAATCCGTTTTGGCACAATAAAGCCAACAGATGGGAAATCACTCGTACGGCATGGCAATGCAAGCTGCCCAACAGGTCAAGTTTCAAAAGAAAAGTTCATAACTTCTTTAAATCCCGCAGGAATGACAAGGAAAATCTTTTTCCAGCATATCTCCAAAACTTCAAGCCTGCATTATCACACCCTCGTTTGTTACTACAGTAACTGTAACAACATTACAGTTGGTCTAAATGTTGGTCTAAGATGCCGTTCAGAGAATAAGCCTTTCCCAGTATTATTTTTTTGCAGTGGAACCCTGTAAAATCCAAAAGCAAAATGACAAGCAGAGATCCTTCAGCTTGGAGGCTAGCTCCTGCTCCATTTTCGAGATTTGGGGAAAGCATACTAGGCTACGTTGTTATTATGATTTTTATTATTACTACAGTATTATGCCCCATTCACATTTTTGTTAAAATACAAATGTGTTTTTCCTATTACCAAAAAAAACTTGTGACTTGATAGTGTGAGAGACTTGCATGAGCAAAAACGCACGCATCGTTGTATGCACACGGAAATAAAGATTGCTGCAGTGTCTGCTGTCATAGGCGCGCCTTTGTGGCAATTTCAAGGATATTGTGGAGCGAGAGTTAATATTTCCTTCAGAAAGAAGAAAGTAATTAATGTAGTAAGTAAAGAACTTTGGCTATGGTGGTTTGTGGAGACCTTGCTGCTCCTCCTCTGTTCCGGGCGTGGGTGGTTGTCACGTCGGTGGTGGGACATTTCTTCACTGACACTTTTAAATATTTTTCAGATGACAAGAAGTGCTTTTGCCTACATCGGTGAGTACTTTTATCCAGGTCTCAGTAAGCATGACCATTCAGACTAAATTAGCGTTGCATATCGACATACAAATGAAGAATGATGTGAATTGTGCTGTTCAGTATGAACATAGCCAAAGTCGCTTCAAGTCACATTTCTTCCAAATCAGTACAGTTGAATTAGCTTTACTTTTAAAAAGTTTAAACAAATTGGCAACATCCTACCAGCATGACACCTCTTCTGCATTCCGCAAACAACAGCACAAAAGGCATCGTTGCTGGTTGCCTCTAAACAACAATGACAAACAGCTACGAATTCTCACTCATTTTTTAAAAAGGCGACTTCTGCATTCCATTCACTTTATTGCACAGAGGTGATGAGTCTCTGTTGCCAAGTAAACACGCTGTGTCTAGCACCTCTGCTGCACTATACAGAAGTCTGCCAGTTTTGAAGAGAATGAAAAATACAGACATCTAAAAGAAAAACTAGCCAAAAACACCACATTCAACCTGTGCAACAAATATTCTGCTCCCATAAATAAATATGAATGAACACTGTGTTGATGAGTCCCTCTCCAGCTGTCCACACTTGTGGAGAAATTTAGTTTGGGACAGCAGTCTAGGTTGGTTGCTCTTTCAAAACAGCAGTGTATTAAATGACTGTTGTCACTAGGGATCGACCGATATGTTTTTTTTTTTTTGGACTGATGCAGATACTGTTTTTTTTCCCCATCACCCTTAGCCGATGGCCGATTTTGCTTGGGCCGATATTTGTGGCTGATGCTGCTTTTGCTGCCTCAAGTGACATGAAAAAATTACAATGATAACAAATATTACAGGTCTCAAGTTTAAACAAATATTTATAGAAATGTAAACACTGAACACAGTAGGATTCAGCTTTCTTAAACACACATTTAAACGGTTTTAAAGTTTAAGTTTTATCTAACATCGATGTGATGACTGCTCGGTGGATGCCTGTCTGTAAATCATGCAGCAGAAAAATACATCGGCGAACCCACGCACATATCGGCCGATACAGATTGAAGTAAAGAAGACAAATATCGGCCCGATATATCGGCCAGCCAATGTATCGGTCGATCCTTCGTTGTCACGGCTGTTTTCTTCTTAGCACCAGCTGACCGTAAAAACAGTGCTTCTTTCGCAAATGGTTTATGAAATGTGGTGTCGCAACGATGGCCGCTGCCCTGTGGGACACTTGCCACGCACAAATTGCACTCCGCTACCTCTGTGCAACCGCACTAGGCTAACTTCCGCAGCCATGTTAGCTAGCTACTGTGGTACCGTGCATTGTAGGGCTACAACAATTATTTGGATAATTCAAATACCTCGATTACAAAATGTAGTCTAGGGTTTTTTTCCATGTTGCGAATAATCGCTTACGTCACCAACATGCCTATGTGACCCACGCGGAGGACGAAGAAGGAAGTGGGTGTTTGAAGACGTGGGAAGATTGAAGCGGCTAGAAAAAGTGGCAAGACAACGGAAAATTAAATGTGTCTAAACAGCAATTGGAAGACTGTGACGTATCAGTTTAACGATGTGCTTAGTGGCTGAATATTACTAAAATATCCAATAGCTGCAGCCCTAGTGCATTGTAGCTGCTGCATCTGTTTTGTTTTGTCGCGCAATATAAAATTGAGTGTTTGATACTCGTACCACCCCTTTCTACACATTTAGACTTGACCGTCTCTTGGTTAACATTGCACCATTCATCTCAAAAAAGAACATAAGCCATTACTGGAGCAAATTCACAATTAACACTCCCCCCCCCCCACCCACCCACCCAAACGTGGCCTGTCACAAACACACACAGAATGTGGAGACCCTCATGTTTTTAAAGTCATGCCATACTTAAGGGTGTGATTAAGGATTGCAGGGTCATCTACTCCTTAAAAAGCATATTTAAACAGCATATTGTGAAACCACTAATGGCCCACAGACCTCCCCACCAGGAAGCTGCTCTAAATACATTCCTGCCAGATGAAGATCTTCATGTTTATGAGCGGGACTGCTTTCTCTACAATGAGCAAACAGAAGGCCTTCAATATTGTGTGCTAGGTTAGGCTTGATTCATACAACAGGTTTGGAGTTACGTTTACTTTTCTTCAATTTGTTGCTTCTTTCATAGATAATGCAGTGTTTCCCCCATGTTTACTGTATACAGCACCAGATCACAACATAAGCACACAAGCATACTGTAACGATGTGAATGCATCCTGACATGATATAAGAAGTGTTTGTTGTTGCAGTTGACAGCAGTAAAAACAGGCGGTTCAAAAGAGCATCAGTGTCTGTCAAGATGCTACAATACCGTAATGACCAATAGGACCCTGACTGTTCCTAAATGTGTATATTTTATTCTAACATTGTTTTATCTTTAAAATTTCAAAACGCAAAAGATAAATGAGCATTACCACCTAGAATGACCAAAGCAGTCAAACTGACAGCTTGTTACAAATTTTTGTTGCCTTTATTAGTCCCACATGGGGAAAATTCCATTTTGAGAAACAAAAGCACACAAGAGAAAGTGCAAAATCAAGGTAATACAAATCAAAGTATTTACAACTGTTTTACATGTGTACAGGGGTGTCATAGTTCACCATTTGCTACATTTTCATCTCTGTTTCTACTGCTCTATAGTATGTCAATTTTTTAATGCTTGGTGAAGCTCAAACCTAGTTTTAACAACAACAACAACAGATTAGGTTTTATAGCACTTTTCAAGCTCTATGTGTGAAGCCATTATTCATTCTCTCATTCTCCCTATTCATTCACTTAGTCACACACTGGTAGTCAGTGGTAAAGTACATCTGTAGTCACAGGTGCCCTGGGGTAGTCTGATGGAAATGTGGCTGCCAATTTGTGCCTACAGCCTCTCCAACCGACACCAAACATTCATTAATTCACATTCATACACCAGTATGGGCTGCACTAAAGGCATGATGGGTGAAGTGTCTTTCCCAAGGACACAACAGTGACTGGGTGGAAAGAGCGAGGATCAAACTGCCAACCTTCCAGTTTCTGGACAACCTGCTCTACCTCCTGAGCAAAGTTATAGCTTCACTCAACCCGAGAGAGACAAAAAGGCAGAATAGTAAGCCATGCCTCAGAGCTTTGATGAGGAAGAAGCAGGTTCAGAGAGTAATGTGTTTGGAAGAAGTGAGCAAAAAAAAGTGACTGGAAACATCATATTCCTCACTAACCCTTGTTGTATACACTTTTGATGGCTTTGACATGGAAACAACTTTGCATCATCTTGACGGCATCCCTGACAAGGCCAACCCTTTTCCTAATCACAAGCGCACTCTGCCTGCCACTGGATGAAGAGGCTGTTCTCCAACCTTCAGCACAGAGGCATGAAACAGCAAAAGATGTCACAGTGTGGACAGTCTTTACAGAAGCTGCAGGACCCACAGTAGATGTGCTGTTCAAAAAATGCACCAATGAGATGATGTCACTGAGGAATGTCATAATGCGACTCAAGAATGAACTTCGCTCCGGACACATGACAGCAAAAGGCAGACAAATGATGGAGCAGCAGCCCCGGTTGGAGCAGCAGAAGATAGAGAGAAGGCAGTGCCAAGCGTGAAAATAAAATACCCAATAATTATAGTTTTCATTTAGTGTCCTGCTGTGTTTATTACTTATTCCAACAATTTATTCTTATATCTTGTTTAACGATAATCCAAATTGTATACAAATATTGACCATAGCGTAATTCTAGTAGTTTCAGAATTGTGGTACATTGTGTGGTTAAAGGGATAGTACGGACATGAAGTTGTATGACATCCCCATTAGCAATCCAGTGCCTCAACAGTGACAACAAAAGAGTACATTTGAATGACAAAAATGGCACTTGAAAAAAATTAGACTTCTGAATCGCTCTGTGCTATTTTCTCTCCGGTGGTATCACCGCATGCTGCCGCCAGCTGTCAACTGTTGGCTACATTACATCACCTGCTTCACAGTATTTATTGCTGGGATAGTGAAAGTAAACATGTCTGACTATGAAACAAGAGATGGAGACATTCCTTTTAACCCAGAGCCAAATGAATACCTAAATTAACAGGAATACACAGATGTCAAACTTCATCGGATGGAGTTAAAACAGGCAGAGAGAGAGAGAGAGAGGAGGGACAGCTGTAGATGCAAGTAGACTATACCTATAGTTACTTTTTTCCATCTAATTTTGACTTGCTTTCCAAATGAGTATAGCTTGTTCTTACCTAGGACAGCAGGTCTCTTCAAAACACGATTCTGTACTCTGTCTTGGTCGTGTTGGAACGTAACCCTTCTAGCTCAAGTGTGCATCCTGGCCAGTTACTCACATCCAGTATATGGCAAGAAGCCAAAGTTGTCTAATGTCCGTGACAGGAAAACAATGGAATATATAGGGCGATTCAGACACATTCTTGTTTCCAGCCAAGATAATTCAAGTCTGCACATTTTTTTTTTAGATATTTTCTTATTTGATTATCACTCTAGCGTAGGTTTCCCTATCACTCTCCTGCATTGCAGTGGTCTTCAGCCACACATGTAAACATTGTGGAACACATACACAACATTGTATAAGCACTAGCACACAGTGATACCATCGGAGAGAAAATAGCGCCAAGAGTTTGAATGAAATTCTCCTCGATAGCATGTTGACACATCCCGATGTTAATCACTGCCCCTCTCCCGCTGTCTTGGCACTGACAAAAAAAGAAAACAGACATACTGACTGGATGTTAACAGATACATTAAATGAGGCAGATTCTGTGGGAAATTTTGGTGTCTTGCTGAAAATTACATCAGGGTCACATTAGTTGAATACTTTGAATAGGGAAACATTTTACTCAACACACTCACTGCAAGCCATTAGACTAAAGTCTGAGTGCAAGGTTATGGCTAACCTGCACATGCTGATTTAAGAATACAGTTTGATACTCATTATGCAAGTCTTTTTGCATGTAATTTTACATGCACCTGTATAATGACCAGTTATGCAAACTAGACAATGACACCATTCGGTTTGCCGGATTTTCGTGCAAAGGTTGCTTCTGTCTAACTGTTTTACATGACAACAAAACTTCTGTTGCTACAGTAGAGCATTTCTTGGTTCAAAGTCATCACAAGACCAAAATTAGCTTTGCCATCAATACCTTACAAAAGTTGACCAAGCAAAGCACAAGCTATATACAGGCCTCTCCACAATGTTCCCTATGCATATTTCTCCTCAAGCAATTCACAACAGAACAGCATGGAACTCGTCTGTAGCCACAATACATTACGGACAGCCACTAGAATAAATAACACGGATTTGGACATTGTATGGAGCAAAATTTCCACCAATTATACCTGAAAATGACACAACTCTTGAACTTTTTACATTTATGGTAGTCTGTCTAAATCAAACAACCTGTTAAGACAAGTAATGAATGACAACTATGACAATGCAAGCTCAGGGCAAATAAATGGTATATTACTTAACCACGGAAACAAAAAAAATGGTCTTGCTACTATGACGGCCTACTCTCAATGAGTCAGACGTCTGTCATACAAAAGTCAATGGCAATAATATCTATCAGAGACTGGAGAAACCAATCCAGAAACTCCTGTTGTGTTAACAGGGGACATTTTTTCGATTTGTTAATGCCGTGCATTAATTCACTTGGTCAGTAGCCCCATAAAAACATATGCAAATGAGCCAAACAAAGGCACAAAACAAGCCTCGCCAATTCAAACAAACACACTTTGTTATATAGCCCTTTGTTCATCTCATTTTTTCCACTGATGGAAACAACTGAACATCTACATTGTGTGCATTGTTGTTTTGTGTGTTAAACTGCAATAACTCTGTTAGTCACAACCAAACAAAAAACACAACTAAACAGACTAACAGAAGTGAGCCATTAAAACAATTCTTAAAGACAATCTACTCAATTGTAACAAGGGCATTAGTTTGGCCCGAATTCTGCTTATCATCAAAGACAATAATCCACCTGATCCCCAAAGATTTCACATTCCTTAGGGCTAAACATCATGTGATAACAGTAGCCTACCCTCAGTATCCATGACCCTCACAGACAGGCATAACTGAGGAAAAAACACTACCAGCCTTTATTCCAGTAAACTGGAACACCCTAAATACAGATTCTTCAAAATGTCTTACTCAGTGTGCATATTTTATTCAATACACAACAAAACACAGTGATAGGCAAAGAGGGACAATAGGTAAGGAGAGCAGTGGTTGTGACAAGACTGAGCTCTTAATGAAATCAATAAGCTTTTAGTGAAGGTTGAATGCACCACACTTCCCATGTCAACAAGTAAATCAGTATTTCTCCTTTCAAAAGCTCACCTACAGACAGACTTACCAAACGCTATTGAGGGAAAAAAAAACTGAATGCAATTTCATGTTTTATTATCTCCATTATATTTGTTGACATAATGTAGTTGACTCGACCTCAAATTAAATATTTTGAGTGAACGGTGCTCTGTAATGCAGGCTGTCAGGATCCAAGTAGGCAGGCTAGGAACAATGTCCAATCACTGAAGTCTTGATAAGACGACATATGTCACAGGCAGATGAGCCGTGCATTATGTGCCATTGACAGAAGCCAGACTCATAGTAGCAGCCTGCATGGACAGTGTCTGTTCACTAATAAAGGCTCCCTCCCTCCCCAAACAACAGCAACCACTAAAAACCATGCAGTTTTGCACAGATGCTCAAAGAAAAGAAAAGAAAAACTCTTACCCATCCTCCTCTCCATCCACAGTCTTGAGACCAGCTGATGCAGTTAAGGCACTGGCGATGGCAGTGTGGCCTTCGGCTTCTTGACTCTGGCCAATGCTCGATCCAGATGCTGGGTCCCCCCCAGAAAGCTTCGGCAAGCCCAGTAGAGCCGACTGGTGCTGGAGGAGGAGCCGCTGCGCATCCTGCAGCTGAGTGGTTGTGAAGGTGGGCAGACTAGCGTACAGCGCACTAGCTTGAGCAGCATGGGCCAGGGCCTGGGCACTGCTGAGGTCATGGGACACACTCTGGGGAACACCTTGTGGAGGCAATCTATTATTACCAACATGGAGAATTTGTGGTTGGGCCTGGTGCTCAATCAGAGGTTTAGATGGAGGCACACTCGGGGCAGACACTTGGCTCTGCATTGTAGTGGGCAACTGGGTGCACAGCCCAAGATTCTGGATTTGTGTTGGGAGGGACTGTGGTTTCTGTTGCTGGCAATCCATGTGGCTCTGAGGCGGTTGACCTGCGACTCCAACATGAAAAGATGTATTGGAGGTGGTAGCCTGAAGAGATGAGGGCTGCTGGGGCTGACTGTGGAGGACTGCCTGTGCCTGCTGTAGGCCCCCCATCATCTGACATGCTCCATTAGCTTGCCCAGAAGAACTTGGTACACCTTGGTTTAAAAGATGTTGAGAGGAAGCAGCTTGGGGGATACCTTGATGTGCCTGGCTATACTCGGGGGGTCTCATCTGCACTGGGGCAGCAGATGGATGCTGAGGGAGTGGGGTATAGCCAAGCTGGTGCTGCTGAACACCGACTAAGCCCTGTGTGGATCCTGTAGGTTGATTAGCAACTGCCTGGGCATAGGTGAGCTGCTGCTGGGGTAAATTGGACATAGGCAATCCACTGGTGATGGAGTGGCCTGGCATGGGTACAGGCTGATTGCTGTTTGAGGGAGTAGAGGAAGCCATGCCGGCTTTGATATGGGAATGGGTGATGTCTTGGGGGTTGACGTGAGTTTGAGTGTGAGACACACCCATACTTAAGCCACTGGGGATGATTGCTTGGAAACCCTGAGGAGGGGATGCGTATTCCTGGCCATGTTGGGAAACCGAAGGTCCCCCAACCTCTGCGCTGCAAACACTGTCCATATAATGACTCACTGTACTCAAAGTACTACTCACAGAGCTACCACTTGTGCTTTCCCTCTCTGCGCACCCAACAAAGTTCTCAGGGACAAACTGGCGCGTGCTGCTAGAGCCAGCATCGGATGTAGATGAGCACGAGGCAGAGCTGGGTGTGTCCTTGTCGTAGAATTCAGTGCATGTCCATCTGCCCTTCTTGAAGGGCTCCGAACTTGAATCCAACTTCACCACCCGGAAGCGAGAACTGGTGGTAGCAACAGCCGGCGCAGCAGTTGGGGCAGGTTGGGCAGGGGTAGCCGAGATAGTAACAGGGGCACCCGGGGAACTGTGTCTTGCCTGAATCCCACTTGAGAGACCAGGCCCTCCAGAGGCACTGCCAACAGTAACAGCAGAAGTGGTTGTAGTCGTCGACGCAATATTAGAGTTGAGACTTTGTTGTTGCTGATTCATGCCGTTATTGGTGTTAGTCATGAGGTTGCCCCCGGATGCAGCAGAACCACCTGCACCTCTGCCACCCCCGGCAGCGCTTTTCGCGTTGAGAGGAAAGCCTCCAGAGCTGCTGTTAGCACTCGTGCTTATTCCCCCCCTCACAGGCACATTGGCAGAGCTCAACATATTCACATTACTAACACTGCTGGTCTGGGGATTAACTATACTAACTGCAGTGCCTGTAGCAGAGCTGAGCATTCCAGGAGCAGATCCCAGGCCCACTACCCCCGCAGGCTGAGAAACAACATGTGCAAGGGTCTCTTGGGAGACCCCAACATTAGAAGGCATTTTCTGAGTGACAGAGGCATGGGTAGATGAGGCGCTCACAGGCCCAGAAGAGAGTGGGTAGGCCTGGCCGTGGTTCTGATGATGAGGATGACGATGCACAGTCCCATTCACCATACCTCCCCCATGCTGTGGAGCTTGGTTCAGGGAATGGAGGTGTGAAGGCTGGTTTGGAGACAGCAGTCCTGGGGTTTCGGCCTCATGGAAATTATTCAGGGTCTCCTCAGAGGAGCTTCTCTCTGCCCCTACTACATCATTAGCTCGGGAGAGAGATACATCCATGATTTCTGAGGATGACAGATCCTCCGTGTGGGACTCATCCAGGTCATCATAGCTCTCTGTGTCTTCTGCAATACTGTTGTTGGTACTCACAGATATTTGTGCAGGGGTCACACTTGTAATCTGGAAGCCACTCTTCTTTTTCATCTGAGCCCCAGCAGACTGTGCAGCCTGGGGATGTAGATTCAGGCTGTGGGAGGGAGGATGGTGAGGTCCTGGGGAGGACGAAGCAGCAGGAGTTTGGCACTGAATCAACAGGGAGGTCTGATATTCTTCTGCAGCCGAGCCGTGACTGTTAGTGACCACCGGTGTTGACAGCGAGGGGCTGCTCCCACTGCTTGTGTTGCTACCCTTTCTGTGAAAGACAGCCGGGTGCGCCATCTTTCTAACACTGCCAGAGTCTCCAGTGGGGTCCGGATGATGCATTTCAAGAAAATCCGGGGGGTAGTTGGTCTCTGACAGTATGTAACAAAGTTGAAGCTCGTTAACGCCGCCGTTTTGACAAAACTACGGTGAGCGGACCACACGGCCAAAAATGAGATAGTCCGGTTTAAATATCAAGAAAAGTTGTACTTATTAACTACAGCCACTCATACACGACAAATTGTATGAGTAGCAAAGAAAGCTGGTGGCTGCTTTACGTGTAGCTAGCGAGCTAACGTCAGCTGATAGCAGTTCCAATACGCCGGTGTGCTCACTTTGTCTTTTTCTTTCTAACAAACTAACATGTTGTATACTAGAATGAACACAAACGTTAAAGCGGAGTAACAGCCGAGGAAACTAGCTAATATGGGGCTATTGCTACTAGCCTGACAGAAGTACAGTCGGCTAGCTAGCTTCAAGTATCCATCACCGTTGAGCTAAACACAAGCTACATACACAGACGTTTTAGCTGTTCAATTCTCTAAAAAGAAACTACAAAGACTCAAAACGACCTTTTATCCGTGGCGCCGTGACGTAAGTCCCAATTCGGTCAGTAAACAGTGGCGTAAAGAGGTTTAATCCATTCAATTGAATTCCACGGGGTTGCTCTTGGTTTTGCTGTATCACCGGTCCACTCCAACGGTAGCCTTGTTCAGTCTGTCGCCTCCTGCGCCGCAGCTGTGGCTGTGTGTGCTCGGACCCGGCTGGAGGGAGGGGAGGAGTGCTCGGCAATATGGCGCCCGCGCATGGTCTCTGCTACCAGACATAAAGCAGTCTGGGAGCGTCCCGACGTAAAAACTGGCGGAAGTTGCCGAAACATGCCGAACAGAAGGCGCCCAGCTCGTGGGCCCCATTCGTCACAATGGTTTACAACAGC
Organism: Doryrhamphus excisus; assembly: GCF_037039965.1. Lineage (NCBI taxonomy): Eukaryota > Metazoa > Chordata > Actinopteri > Syngnathiformes > Syngnathidae > Doryrhamphus > Doryrhamphus excisus. The sequence goes on along the minus strand of NC_136368.1, from coordinate 6,800,796 downwards.
TCTTGGGTACGTTGTGAAAATTACTTTGTTGCTCTAACTGAACATTTAGATTAAAGTGACGAGATAATATACTCGTACATTCTCTGTCTGATGTAAAACACAACTTCATGTAAGACAATTTATGTCAAGGAAATCTATTCATATTAATGTACTTAATTAACATAATTATAGAAATGACACCTCAGGTAACATTTTAAATTTAAAACAAAAAGTAAACTAAAAATGAACACTAAAACAGAAAAACAGTCAAGAGCATGAAACCCAAACAATATACATCACTAATAATTGTGTTTACATTGTGCATGGGAGAAGAATGCTGAGAGTCTTATATCATTTATTCCTGCATTTTTTCATTTCTTACCATTTAATGACTACCAGTGATATAATGTATTAATTTTATTAATAATTATTTTAATAATTATCAATTTTTAAATAATAATTCATTTTATTTTAATATTAATTTATTAATTTTTTAAATTTATTTTAAGTAAGTGCATGCCAACGTTCATTTAATGAATACCAGGATCTGATATTATTTATTACTCATTCATTCATTCATTCATTTTCTACCGCTTATCCTCACGAGGGTTGCAGGGGTCTTTGGGCAAGAGGTGGGGTACACCCTGGATGGGTGGCCAGCCAATCACAGGGCACATATAGACAAACAACCATTCACACTCACATTCATATATGAATGTGAGTGTGAATGGTTGTACCCGGAGAAAACCCACAGAGAGTGGAATCAAACTTGGGTCTTCGAGCTGTGAGGCCTGCACGCTAACCAGTCGTCCACCGGGCAGCCATTATTTATCACAATTGATTCTTTTTTACTATGAAATACCAGCAGTGTCTGATATGTATTCATAAATTCATTTATTATAATTTAATTGTTTATTCCTGAAATAATGCATTATTATTGAATGAATACCACCTGTGTCTTATATAATTTATTCCCGAATTAATTAATGAATTTTCATTTAATGAATACCACAGTGTTTGATGCCATTTAAACTACATGCAGAGGACTGATTTTTGCAAAAGCTATGAAATAGTAGTTCCCTTTTGGTCGGTTCCAAATAGGAGGAAAAAAACAGTGAAGCAGATATCCTGCATGGCTGCCTGGTTTGCTGTGGGTTGTGTCGTCAAAACACTGTTTCTGAAACAAACACTTTGCTAGATCCTTCTGCAGACGCCCATGTCAGCCTCGCTGGAGGATTATTCCAAACACAGGTACTGTTTGGGACCTTCCACCCTCATGTTTGTGTGTAAAAGAGAGCGGTAGAGAGGTGGAGAGAAATATACACATTCCAAACTGAAAAGTTCCCACTCAAGGTCAGTGAACTCTGTATTCACTTTATTCTAATCCAATGAAAATGTACCACAAAAAGTGTAATAGAAACTAAACCAAAAATCTCAAAACAACAGTGTCTGTCATTCGGCATGGCGTCTACTGAGCCTTGTGTATTTTGGATGGAGTTCAGAACAGATGCTGTCTTGATTTTTATTGGACCGCTCACACAGCAGAAGATACCAGAGTGTGATGCTAAATATTTATATCCTTCCTCAGGACCCTTTTATTCATTCTTTGTGGTTTTCTTCCAACTCAGCACAGCCCTGCAAAACCAGTAACCCTCTATTTCACACTGTAATAAGGAATAATATCCATCGTTTAGAACAGGGGTCTCAAACACGCGGCCCCCGGGCCAAATGTGGCCCGCAGGACACTAGTTTGAGGCCCCTGCCTTGATATGAAAGTTTAATGTTAGTTTGATATGGATGCTGTATGGTATCATGTACCCAGAAAAAATTATTACGTTTGATTAATGTTCATGTTAAAGGTTAAATAACTCTTAATAGTTGAACAACTAGTTGAATAGTTGAATAACTTGAAGGCTACCGTTTAGGTCGCTAGTTCTCTAGTTTGCGAGTTAGCAGCGTCTCAAGACGCTGCAATTGCGCAATATGTTGTAAATAAAAAAAGTATATTAAAGTAAAGTACTATAGTCGTGTTTTGTCATGTCTACAGGGCTCTAATAATGCTTTGTTAATTTTAATCTGAAAAAAATAATTTGTCTACCCACCATCTACATGCGGTTTCTTGATTTGTTTATTTATTTTTCATCTTATTTTGGGCAGAAAAATAAAAATCAAGATATTTGAGAACAGTGGAATGTTTTATCAGAGCTTTTATTGTAGAAAATCGGAACCAAAGCACTGAAAAAGTTTGTATATTTTTCTGTTTTTAATAAATGCGTTTTTTTGTTTTTTTTTGGAAAACCTGATGTGGCCCAGCCTTGCCCAGACCCTAGCTCCAGTGGCCCCCAGGTAAACTGAGTTTGAGACCCCTGATTTAGAATAAGGAGGTTAGCGCGCAGACCTCACAGCTCGGAGACAGGGGTTCAATTCCACCCTCGGCCATCTCTCTGTGGAGTTTGCATGTTTGCTAGGTTAATTGGCGACTCCAAATTATCCATAGGTATGAATGTGAGTGTGAATGGTTGTTTGTCTATATGTGCCCTGTGATTGGCTGGCGACCAGTCCAGGGTGTACCCCGTCTCTTGCCCGAAGACAGCTGGGATAGGCTCCAGCACCCCCACGACCCTCGTGAGAATAAGCGGTAGAAAATGAATGCATGAATGAATGAATAGATTTAGTATAAGGCAGCAACTGTACCATTACACTTGCAACTACTGAGAGGTGAGTCGTTGAATTCTACCATTTCATTCTCATAGTCTCTTATCCCTTGCGCATTTGCAGAGAATGCGGCCTCTTGTGCAAAATAGGGCCCCGCATGGATTGTTAGGCCCTACCTTTGAAAAGCACGTGTTCTGCATGTAGGGACGAGCGACTTTCAGCATGACAAAAGTATAGCTGATAAATAAGTCAGGTTCATAGCTTCCTAGCTGCATTGCTACTTAATGTACATGAGACATGTCAGACATGAGTGTTAAAAACAGTAACATGGTTATTATATGACAAGAAAATGTCCAGTGGAAATGTACTTGGGAATGTATAATCCTACACATAACATTTACATGTTTGTTTTAGGCTTTTTTTTTTTCAAGTTCGTCTGAGAATGAGCATGTTTATAGGAGTCAAAATAAAACTCATTGAGGATAAATTGCATTGAATTCATTGCTGTAATTGGACAGTATTTTCCTTATAATGTCATTGGAATATCCTTCTACAAGATTTGTGCATTCTTCACTGCATTAAAAGGGCTATTGTAGTCAGTAAAGTTCATTCATCCTCAATATCAGACAGTCATTGGTGAAGTGAAAGGGAAACTTGAGAGCAGCCGGTGGATAGTGTGTTGTTTAATAATGAAGGAGAAAATCTATGATGAGTTAAGCTCTGACCTTCACGTTTATCCGATAACCTTGGTTAAGGAAGTCTTGTTGCCATTGTTTGTATGTGAATCATATTTGTCATAAATCATGAAATAGGAAATATATATATATACGTATATATATATATATACACACAGTACCTCAATGTTGACATGTGTCAGTGTGTCAGATACAGTGTGTGTAGCCAACATAAATTATTTCATCTATATTTACTGTACAAATTGTGTCACCGCTGATGTGATTTTATGAATTTATGAGTCCGTGTGGTGCCTTTGCATGTAGTGTAAATTGTTCAATAACGTATACAGTGCTGCCACTAGAGAGAGCAATTCAGCAGCGTCTATTGGGCCTGAAGGAATAGAGGGCTTGTTGCTGATCCATCCATCCATCCATCCATTTTCTATACTGCTTGTCCTGATGAGGGTCGCTGGGGGTATGCTGGAGCCTATGTTGCTGATCCCTCAAACACAAACAAGGGTCTCACACTCCAATTACCTGCATGGGACCTGCTGGAGGTACAGTTTGGGTGAATGGTCACGTGAGGATTCCAATATATATATACTGTATAACATGAATATAAAAAAATAATATATGGTAATGGTAATGGTTTAATTTAATTTGAACATGTATCAGATTACAATTGAGTGCATCACATAATCAGTTCCCACTTCCACATGTCCAAAAGGAGTAGTAGGAGTTTTTTTTATTGTTTTGTATTTTTTATTTTTTATTTTTTTTTTTCATCACATACCGAAGTATGAGGCGATATGACCATACAATGACATAATGGGTACCATAGTAAGTGTCAATATAGTGATATATATAGCACATCATGACTGGTTCAAGACTCCTTGTACAGAAAAAGGGGCATGAGAACATACAGCTAGTATGTCAGTATAACAATTTTACAGATAAAATTACACAAATAATTCAAGGATAATTATAAGCATAAAATAGTGTGCGTGTGGTAATGGTTTTATTTCATTTGAACATGCATCAGATTACAATTGAGTGCATCCCATAATCAGTTCACAGTTCCACATGTTCAAAAGGAGTAGGAAGAAGCAAAGCTTATTAAATCCTACCCCTCCATCTGGTACTTTTACAATCAGTAACGGTTACATTTGTTCACTTCCTGCTTTCCATAATACAGTTTAAGGTTTTTTTGTTGTTTTTTTTTTTTATAATACACCTCGTACCGAAGTACGAGGCGATATGACAATCCAATGACATAATGGGTACCATAGTAAGTGTCAATATAGTGATATATATAGCACATCATGACTGGTTCAAGACTCTTCATCCTTGTATTTAGCAAACATCACCTGCTTGTATTGTTTCTTGAATTGGCTCATCGTTGTGCATTGTTTGATTTCCTTACTCAATCCATTCCATAGTTTGATTCCACATACTGAAATGCTATGGCTTTTTAACGTAGTGCCAGCATATAAGTGTTTCAAATGTAGTTCTTCCCTGAGATCATATTTCTCCTCTCTTGTAGAGAAGTATTGGATGACATTTTTGAGTAATTGGTTGTTTTTAGCCTTATGCATTATTTTAGCTGTTTGAAGATGAACTATATCAGCAAGTTTAAGTATTTGTGATTTTAGAAATAAGGAGTTAGTATGTTCTCTGTAGGCGGCATTATGAATTATCCTTACTGACCTTTTTTTGCAGTACATCTAGCCAGTGAAGATCGCTTTTATAGTTATTACCCCATATTTCCACACAATAAGTTAGCTATGGTAGAACCAGAGAGAAATAAAGAGTGTGGAGTATTTTCTGATTGAAAATAAATTTTGTTTTGTTCAATATTGAAATGTTTCTTCCCACCTTATGTTGTATATTTGTAATATGAGGCTTCCAGAAATTCCCCAGAAAATTATTTTCCTTCACACTTTCAATGTCTACACCATCTATTTGTATTTGCTGGTACGTGTCCTTTCTGCTGTTACCAAACGGCATTATTTTAGTTTTACTTAGGTTCAAGGACAATCTATTATTATCAAACCATCTTTTTAATATGACCATTTATTTTCTGACCTTTTAATGATTTCTTCTCTGCTCCCTCCGGAACAAAAAGCAGTGCTTTCATCCACAAACAATACCAGCCGTAAGTCTTTCGTGACTTTGGAGATTTCACTGAGGTACAATAGAGTAATATCGTAATAATGTAATATAGTGTTAAGCCTGGCCGATATGGACCAAAACTCATATCCCGATATATTTAGGTAGAATATCCATATAAGATATATATCCCAATATTTTTTACTAAACTGAATTTAGACAAAAGTCAAAGCCAAATGTGTGTGCAAAATTTGTATTAAAATGTACACAATCTTATAGAAAAACAGCCAGTGAAAAAAATTGTATATTTTCTTTTTAAAATAAATATTTAAAAAGTTAAATATAATCCAATCTTCAGTGCAATCATGCTGCACTCATAGTCGTCTCTGCAGCCGGGTTAGCGCCGTCAGACGACATGACGTTAAACATAGTTGATACTGTCTTCATACCGCAACCTTTATACTGTCTTTTTTGCTGTTCACTCCCGCTATGCAGCCTTTCCTCCTCTGTATCTCCACTGAGATATCCGATTTTTCGCCGTAGCGAAGGGGTGCTCAAAGCTAACAGCTACTCTCGAGTGGAGCGCAACAATGGAGCAAGCGTAACTAGCCCACAAAAGTAACAAAATGAACATCTATCGCTGCACATTTGCTTAAGTGGTCGGTATGGTACAAAGAACAATAAGAAAGTAATAAATAAAGCACTATTACACACTGAAAACGCTGCAGGAGACCCAGCTGAATGCAATCATTATCAGGCCCTCTTATAAGCCATGCTTGTAGACTCACCCTTTGCCAGATTGTTGCATTGTCTGTGCTCATTCCCTGCTCAACCATCGCCTTGTGTCGTGCTTCCTTGCGTGTTGTTGGGAGTATACAGAGAAAGTGGCTTAACCAGGACAGGTGGTTATGAACTTACTTTGTCAAGTTCGGTTTTCGACTTTATGCTCAGTCCACGTTCACACGATTGTAATTTACACAAGATGAGCACAGCAACACAGCAACACAATCGCCGTCAACAGAGAGTAGGAGGATTGCTGGAGAATGAACACACACTGATTTATTTATTTATCTACTAGTCTTTTTATTGACCAACTCTCATCATTGTGCAACTTTGACGTATTCACACTTATCCATTAAAAAAAAACCCATTATATTTTCATAAAATATTTTCCAAACACCACCCTCGGCCATCTCTGTGTGGAGTTTGCATGTTCTCCCCGTGGATGTGTGGCTTTTCTCCAGGTACTCCGTAACATGCATGCTAGGTTAATTGGCCACTCCAAATTGTCCATAGGTATGAATGTGAGTGTGAATGGTTGTTTGTCTATATATGGCCTGTGATTGGCCGGCAACCAGTCCAGGGTGTACCCCGCCTCTCGCCCGAAGACAGCTGGGATGGGCTCCAGCACCCTCTGCGACCCTCGTGAGGAAAAAGCGGTGGAAAATGAATGAATTAATGAATTTTCCAAACGCTGTATATTTTTGAAACCACTAGATGGCAGTGTTTTGTGGCAACATTTTAAATGTTTCATTATGATAAAACAAGTATTTTATTACAGTCAATTAATGCCTCAGAAAATGTATTCTCCCAGCAAATATTGTAATGGTATAAGAAGCCTAACAATACTTTTTTTGGAACCCTGTAGATTCTCAATAAATAGTGACGCCATCTCCAAATTAGTTTATGGTGATACATTTACTTGTTACTTGTTGCTGCATGGCATATTCTTGCAGTTCTTTTTTTGTAGTTCTGTGTGGCTTTAGCCGTTTTTTTTTTTGGTTGTACTTTGTTTTCAAGTTTTGTATGTTTTTTCCCCGCTCTGTTGGAGTGCACCTTTTGTCTTAAAACTTTTTTTCCACTTTCACATTTTTTGTCATCTCTGCTTTGGGGTCCAAACATCGGCTTGACGCCATTCTAACAGCTTCTGGCTTTCCAGCATGCCTTGTGGCAATTGTTTGTACAAAGTTGCAAGTTTATGTGAATCAGGAGGCCACAAAATGTGGTCCTGAAATAAACAACAAACAATATTCAATGTTTTGAAGATAGCTGCATGGTGGGACGAGTGGTTAGGGTGCAGGCCTCACAGCTAGGGGACTGGAGTTCAGTTACACCCTTTGCCGTCTCTGTGTGGAGTTTGCATGTTCTCCGGCATCCTCCCACATTCCAAAAACATGCTACATTAATTGGCGACTCCAAATTGTCCATAGGTATGAATGTGAGTGTGAATGGTTGTTTGTCTATATGTGCCCTGTGATTGGTTGGCCACCAGTCCAGGGTGTACCCCGCCTCTCGCCCGAAGACAGCCTGGATAGGCTCCAGCACCCCCCACAACCCTTGTGAGGATAAGCGGTAGGAATGAATGAATGTTTTGAAGATTGGGCCGAATGATGGCTTCACAGTCAGGAGAATTAGGGTTTGATTATCAGCCTGGGCGACACATCCCAAAACATGCATGTTAGACTAATTGGAGACTCTACATCACTGGTCTCAAACTCACCGCCCCATTGCGGCTCCCTACTTGATATCAAAGTTTAGACACTCGACAGAACACTACCTTAAATCCCGATGCAAACACAAAAATGACAACATGTAACAATCAAATAAACACACATAGGGCAACTACTATGGGAAATATAAGCGTTTTACAAAACAAGTGTTCCAATGCATGCTGGGAAGCTCTACAACCGAGGCTGCCACATGACACATAAATGGTGATACGTGAATATTGACAAATGGACGAATGTTAAATTGTACTCAGTAAAAGGAAGCAACAGGTCTTAAACGTCTTTTTTCTGAATCGTCACACAATTTGTTGGCAGACATGCTTTTACTCCTACTTTAAAGACGGTCTGCCAGATGGTTGCTGCTATGGCAACAGACCCTCAATTCACAAGATAAGAGAGCAGTTAGAATCCTGGTTCAAACTGTATTACATGGATGCAAAACAATGTCAGGTTCAGGTTATGAAAAGAATACAGGAGGGATTGAGCAAGAAATGAAGCAAGAAATACTCCATTGGTATTTCATACAGTTTTGTGAAGCCTTTACCTTCGTGGAAAAAAGAAAAATCCTGCCTCAAATAGTCGACAACCTTGAAAGGAAACCAATACCCTTGGTCAGTTGGTGCCAAGTTAATTTTAATCCCGATGAAAGAGGATTTATGAAACCTTCAGCCAACCTGATAACAGTCTGAAGGGGGGCTTTTTATTTGGTGAAATGGACCTCTTATTTTCTAATAACCTTGTAACTTCAATTATCTTTCCAATGATCAAATATCTATGAAAGTCACCTAAGAACTTTATCCTTTATCCTTTGGCAAACTGTATACGGTAGACTTGAATACTTATTGTGGTAAATTGAATCCATTGATAGCGCTGTAAAAAACGTGTACATCAATACTGATTGTCTTGCAATACATTTCCTACATAATTTGGTGGTCCTTATACAAAAAAAATACTGAAATATACAGTACAAAAGTTCAGCAACATATAGTCCTAATCTTCCTATCACAATGAAGTGTGTTGTGCATTATCCCTGTTCATCCACAGGGTGGTGCTAATGCTCTGTTAAAGAAATCCCTGTTGTCTACAAGCATTCTGTGTAATACTGTATAATATTCATAAGAATAAGAACTACAAGCAGCTGCTGCTTTCTCTGTCTAAACGTTGTGGATAATCGTTTTGTCATGATTACACAAACACCAAAGCAAATTAACATTTCGAATGATCGAATGATGCATGAGTCACCAAGATTTTTATATGTATTTTAATTTTTCTTATATATATATAAAAAAATGGCATTACTGTTAACATTTCAACATTTTTTTTGACATTGTGCCTTTTTTCTCTATTTTTCAGATTGTACAAATTGTATGTCTACAAACGTGTGTCAATAAAAACATGCCGTCCGGTTTGGACACCCCTGTTGTAATACTTGTAATACTGTATATTTACTCCTTCATCATCGTCACAAAGCAACTACTGCCTTTAAGACATGTTATTTATGTATTTTTCCTATTCTTTCATCTTGCTCAATGATGCAGTAAATCAATGACCATAGTAACATCATTACAATGCTGTACTTTGATTCATTTTTTTTGTCAGCAGCACTGAAGGAGCATGGTTTGTACAGCAGAGTATATAGCTTTTTATTTTGAAATACGTAACCGGATAAGGAAAGGTTAAACTTCCGGTGAGAGTATGTCTACCTTAATCGGAGATGTTAAAATTCACCTGTGCCCGTTAATGTGTCCCCGGTCGTATTGTGACCAAACGTTGCAGTTAATATGTCCGAAAGGGGGGAGGTTAATCTTGCTGGCGCTAAGCAAAGTAAAGGAGTATGGCTCGTCAAGGTTTGTTCACCTGAAGTCAAAATAACTTACTAGCCAACAACTAACAAGATGTCAAATGGTGGCTAACCTAATTTGGCTAATTTGGGCTAACCATTAGCCCAAATAATCATTCAATGAATGCGGATGGTGTGCATATTATGTATGGATTTTTGCTGTTTTCGTAATAGGCATAAACTTTAGGTTAAAACGCTGACTCGTTTACTTTCTCCAGGTTCCCAAATATTTAGCTCAACAATGGGACAAAGCAACAGAGAAAGGAGAAGTGGGAAAGATAAGCATTGGAACGTATGTATGTATGTTTGTATGTATGTATGTATGTATGTATGTCATTGCTGAATCATTAAGGAGAGAAACCTTACTGAGCACTTACTTCTGTTTTGTTTCCTTTTCCACCTCCTAGGAAGCAAGGCAAAAGTCAGGTGAGTCATTTAATATACCAAAATGCATTTTTATAATATAATTTACACATTATTCATTAATGCTCAATGCTGTTTTTACTTTTGTGTGTATAGGGTCAATTCAAGCATTGTTTCCTGTAGTTTTAGTCCAAACTGTACTGTACATTGTTGTTATAGAATAGAATATCTTTATTGGCATTATGATAATGAAATTAAAGTGCATACCAGTCAGTGCATTGTTGTAAGACCACACATAAGAGCCTAAAAACACATAAAAGACTAAAAAAAACATACGTAAATAGGTCAAAATAGGTCACACTGATACGCACTACCTACAGTCAAACCTCTGTTTTTGTACGCTAAAGTTTTCATGAGATTTCCTTAACAACTTTAACCAAAAATGTTATTACATTTTCATGCAATATTGCACATAACTAACTCATTCTTTAAAATCAAGTAAACCACGGTTTGTGCATTTTTTTAATCACATGCAACTGCTTTGTTCATTTTTTTTCAGGTTTGTTTCAGCCTGAATGAGGAGCTGACAGCGCTGGGTGCAGTTGGGGAGAAGGATGGTCCTCTGCAGGTCCCCCGGGATCATCCCTTCACCATGAACTCAGTGGGTGGACAAACCTTGGCTGTCTTCAGCCTGGGTGTCAGAGGTCAGTACTTTGAGGCCAGCGGAATTTTGCAGTAAGTGGGGAAAAAATAACCTGTGTCCATTTGTTTTAATGTTTCTGGCATTTTCAGATAAAACTGGACTTTTTAAAAATTTTACCCATCATTCACAATCCTTATGTGAAACATGAACACATTTGTTACTCTTTTTTATACACTATAATGATAGAAAACGAGTTACTATGAGCTAGATAACGATACACGTCATGAGACCTACTTATTTTGAGGCTAAAATGCTAGCAAAAATGGAAAACTGCACTTAAAAAAATGGCTGATCGTCCACAATCCTTATGTGAGACATGAGCACACGTCTTTCTTCTTTCTGTGCATTTTGAAGACACTGCATGAAAACAGATAAAAAGAGACAGCTCAATACTGCACACATGGCAATCACTTATTCCGCCAGTCACGAGATCGGGAAAATAATAAAAAAAAAATGTTTTTGCAAAACGTTTTTACAAGTGAAAGTGTCATCATGTAAAAGTGATGGTGTAAAGGACTTATCAGTAATAGTTATGGTGAAGGGTTAGAATTAAACAAACGAATTTTTTGGACACCTTTGAGGGGACCTATTATGCTAATTTTTGTATTAAGTTGTCGTCGTCTCTTACATAGCTTTTTAGATGTAGTAGAATCTGCACCTATTCCATTTCTTGGATTTGTGCTTCCTGCCAAAACGGTCTGCTGTGATGGGTCACACGCCGAAAGTGCTTCTTAACTATGAACCATATAAGGACGTCTGCCCCTCTGTGACATCACAAAGGAGCAGTTTTACCACGCCTTTTGAAACAGAGTGTTTTGAGCCATCCCAAACTTCTTTCGGGGCTCACTTCCAAATACGCAAACCTCATTATCTGAAATTGTCATTTAACACGAGAATACAACATTCTAAACTACATTTATAGGTCAGAAAAGTGGGAAAAGCATAATAGGTCCCCTTTAAATTGTGCAAATGTAACTGTGATGTTCCTTTTATAAACTGGTAAAGCATGTACCAAAAATACCATAAAAGTGGCATACAGCATGTGACATCTTGACACTGAATGAGTTTGCATTATTTATAACACAACTGAAATTATATGCGACTTCTAGGCAAATAAACCGGGGGCATAATGTAAATTTCTGTGCATAAAATTGAAATAAAGCTTTCATCAGGGAGCACCCTTCATCCACCACAAGATTTATGCTTTCACCGCCCTCAAGCACTTTAAATGCACCCACTCTGGCACATTAATACTGTACCACCTACATGTGATAATGGCTTTCTGTTCGTTTTTGGCTTAACTTTAATCTTGTATATACTGGACTACATGTGGAAGTTGAGGTTGAAAAGCTGTCTTTTTTAAGGGTCTACATTATTGATTTGTGAGTTGTACATTCAAAGCTTCAAAGGGAAAAAATAGACATCCTTTCCTTGGGGAGTTGATTTTTTTTTTAATTATAATGTTTGTATGGTCACTTCTTCACTGTGACACCACTCGCCCACAGGAAGGTGTACAGTATGTCACTTGTCCGCCACTCCGCCACAGTCACTTTCTCTTACACCGTACGTCTGCTCATGTTTAAAGTTTTTGGAGGCATATCCAAATAGTACAACCATTTGGGCTTCCAGATTTTGAGGTTTGCACATTTCTTGCACGGTGCACTGCATTCAATCTCCTGTATCATTTTTTTCAGTAAGAAAATGTTGATGAGAGGTTGCTAATGGCAACCATCAGTAACTGATAAATACATGAATGGTGTCTGACTTGGCTTTGTGTGCTGTCGCGCTGCCAGCGAAATTGTACTTCATTGTTTCCCCTCTAGCTGTTCTGCTTTGTTCCAGCAAGAAGCATGTATTGATCAAGAAGTTGCTAAGCAACAGGCTTGGTTGCCAGAGAAGTGTGGAGAGAACAGAAAGCCAGATGTAAGACATTGCTCTGTTACTTCAGGGTATGATAATGTGTTACAACAGATAAAAAAAAAACAAAAAACTTGAATCTGTTCAAGTTCAAGATGTGTCCCTGTTGCATCGTCGTTCAAATGATGCATGAATATCAACAATATAATGTAAACTTTGGATGGCTTACTTTGTGGTTCTGCTGATGAGTAAGCGTATGCTGCCGATGCCAAAACAATGAATATGCAATTACTGTGCAGATGATAGCATTAAAGCTTGTCTTTACACATGCACATTACGTCCATTGCCAATATGATAATGTGTGAGTAGGAGGACGACCAGCACAATGACGAGATACCAAGCTATATTTGCTTCAGTGACGATGACTTGTTCTTTGACATTTTCCTACTTTGCAGTCACACCGGCAACCGCTCGACATCCGTCTGTGCAGTGCGGTGTAGTGTTTCTCACAGGACTGCGATCTGTTTGTGGCGTGGGGTAGATGATGTCATTGTCTCATTTGCATAATTGGCCATGACACGAGTAACAAGCGTGAAAAGCAAAACACGTTTGGAAATACAACTAAATTAATGTTACTCAAGACAGAGTGAGTGCTTTTAAATGGGAGAGGGTCCGCATGATTCTTTACCGGCATAATAGACTCTAGATAGATACTCTATACTCTATACTCATCTGTGCAATACTTGCTTTTATGGTCAGTATAGTTACTCCAGACCCCATTCACTGTGCAATATCTGATCAACCTCCATGTGCAATATTAAGGGCTCTAAATGCAATATACTAAGTTCTATGTGAAGTATTTCCATAATGCCTCATATTAACTCTCTAACAAGATCTCAGTGTATGGACTGGTCATAGATCTCATCTCGTTTCATATTATCTACATACTGTATTGTATATAACTCTGGGAAAAACTGTTGATTTTGTTAATACTTGGGTTGTTTATATTGTTTATTTTTCTATATTGTGTATTTTGTACTGCTTAACTGACTCTACTCTTGCTGCTGTGCAATACAAATTTCCCCACTGAGGGACGAATAAAGGCATATCTTAATCTTAATCTTAATCTTAATCTTATGTCCATCTATGTAATAATAGCGATATATAATAGTAGTTGAGTCGTTGAGCAGTGGTGTTCAAGATACATCTGTAAATGGGTTTTGCTTGAGGGATGAGAACAACCTGAAGCGCTAAGAGGCAACGTTGCGATGCCACTATGCGGAGTTGCAGTGACAAGCTACATTCACAGATTCCCATTGTAGCGTGTTTTATGTGAGTTGGCAAACAGGTAGTGTCAAATGTCGCTGTGGCGCTCCAAATATATTTGTGGTGAGCTGCCACAAATAAATAATTGTATGGGAAACAAAGGGTGTCATGCACAGTTACATGGTGGCACTATTGGCATGGCATGCATACATTCTACTTTACGTGATATTCTGATGTATTTAATCAGTTTATTTGTTGTTTTGCTCTTGTTTTCCACAGCAGTGACTGTAGCATAATTTTAAAAGAGTGAGTAAAAGTTAAGTATAATTTTGTTTTAGTTGAATTCTCTTGACCTTTGTTTTCCTTCCAAGTGCGTTTGTACAGATGGTGGGGCCACATAATTTTATTTTCACATGATTGCCTTCAACGGCGGTCTAGTGGTTAGCGCACAGACCTCACAGCTAGGAGACCAGGGTTCAACTCCATCCTCAGCCATCTCTGTGTGGAGTTTGCATGTGTTCCCCGTGCATACATGGGTTTTCTCCGGGTACTCCGGTTTCCTCCCACATTCCAAAAACATGCTAGGTTAATTGGCGACTCCAAATTGTCCATAGGTATGAATGTGAGTGTGAATGGTTGTTTGTCTCTATATGTGCCCTGTGATTGGCTGGCCACCAGTTCAGGGTGTACCCCGCCTCTCGCCCAAAGACAGTTGGGACCCTTGTGAGGAAAAAGCGGTAGAGAATGAATGAATGAATGATAGCCTTCAAACCTCATGGCTTATTAATAAATAACACCATCAATAGGACAATCATTTAGGACACAACACACTTTATTCACATTGATGATAGGCTCATGATATATCGTATTTTCCGGACTATAAGTCACACTTTTTTTCATAGGTTGGCTGTTCCTACGACTTATAGTCCAGAGTGACTTATAAATGAAAAAACTGTTTATGTTACATAAACACTGGACACCTTTACTGTTCATGTTTATTTTTCGTGTAGCTGAATAACCATTGTGTTAGCATATCTTATACCTATTCAGCCTGTTCTCTATTCTTTTATTGTTCGAACTTGCCTTCCAAGAGGACGTGATGTCTGTTTGGGTCAAGTAGTTTGTAAAATAAATTACCTGCAAAAAATGCGACTACCTAATTATGCAGTTTTGGCCTTGTGCGACTTATAGTCCAGAAAATACGGTACGTTGTTGCCATTCCTCATAACGTTACAGTTTGTTTGTTTGTTTTTTACAGGCTTTTACTGCCTTAGACAGCAAGTAGCCTGTGACTGGCCTCTGGAAGTAGTGTTACAATACACGCCGTTCAGGCTGATAAATTCAAGAATACATTGACAGAGGAAATGATTATCATGGTAAGGTCTTCTAAACTGCCACTTAGATTAATTTCAACATTTAAAATGACCTGCCGAGAGGATACATAACCTTAGAGTCATTATCATACATTTGCCACTGACATTTTGTGTGCATGTAGGACTTGAGTCTCAATTTTATCTGGGTTATATAATCATAACATGGTCACTTTCTTTCACAGTTACTTGCAAACTACACCTACGATACACCTACAGTTATTATTCAACCCTCATTGCAGGAAAGGGTTTTAGGGAAAAAAACATTTAAATTATATTTACGTATAATTAAATCTTACAAGGACTTGTATATTAACTAAATGCAACAAAAATGACAATACCTTTTCTAATACACTAACATGTGTCCTTTTTGTAGTTTCCTCAGTGACAAAATGATTCAACCCCTTAAAGATGACCATGAATAGAGGTTTCGATCAGGTGTTTTCAGCCAGATGAAAAAATACCTGCAGATGACAGACAGACAGACCCACAATGAGCAACAATCCAGCAGTTTTAAAACAACTGCAATACTCCTAGATAGTCAGGTTAAGTCCAGGGAACGGTCTAAGAAGTCAAGAGAGGAGGTAATTTCTCTTCATAAGGAAGGATACGGATATGATAAGATAACAAAGAAACATTTCAAGACAAGATTTGAAGCATTTTTCACAAATGTCAAGCTAAAGGCACTAGCTTCCTGGGTGTGGCAGAAAGAGTCCCTGCTGTCCATTACCTGAAGCGTAAGGTGGGGGGGAAATCCCTGGGTGACAGATGAAGAAATGGATAGGACTTATCATAGAGAGGTACTCGGGTTTCAGCCCAGACTATAAGGCGAAATGAAGGTCTCCGCGCTAGAACTCACATAGACAATCCACAATGGTTTTGGGATACTGTTCTTTTTGGAATAGGAAGAATGAGGCCTATAAAGAAAAGAACACATTGCCTACTGTGAAGCATGGCGGGGAGGTCACTCATGCTCTGTGACTGTTTTGCTTCTTCAGGCACAGGGAAACTTGGTAGTGTGCAAGGTACCATGAATTCCATTAACTACCAGGAGATCTTGGGTGTAAATGTCATGCAGGCAGTGACAAAACTGAAGCTTGGGAGACGTTGGACCTTCCAACAGGACAACGATCTCAAGAATAACTCAAAATTTACCAAAACTAGGTTGCAGATAAAGGGCTTAAAGATTCAGGATTGGCCATCGCAATCGCCTGACTAAATCCAACAGAACATCTCTGATGGGACTTGAAGAAGGCAGTCGCAAGCCCCAGAATGTCAATGAAGTGGAGGCCTTTGACCATGAAGAATGGGCTAAGATTCCTGTATATCACTGCAAGAAACTTGTGTGAGATCTGTTTCATTTCTGAAGGACGTTATTATTGCTAAAGGGTGTACTAAGTACGACTATTTGACCAAGGGTTGAATAATTCTTAGTAGTAATAGAAGGAAGTCGTAATCATAGAAAGGACATTTGTTGCTATACTGTATTACAAAAATTATTATTGTGATTTAAGTTGCATTTGTTTAATTTAGTCCTCTGATCTGATAACAAGAAAAAAATGGCAAACTTGCTAAAACTCATTATTGCAGTGGGGGTCCAATAATTTTTAACACAACTGTATATTAGCGCAGTTTAACACCGTTACAGTGGTGTCTGGGTTTTCGGTATTAATTCCTTCCAAGAGGTTCGAAAAAACCAAAACATGCAATCTTTCAGACATGAAAACGCATTTTATAGAAAATAATTATAGCTTTACATACAGAAGATAATGCAAAGTAATCATAGTTGAAGTTATTGTTGATGCAGACTGAATTAAATAATGTTTCTCACTTTGTTCATCAAATTTCTGGCACTTTCTAAACTTGGCCCCCCCGGCAGCTTATTTAGCAGTCCCACTTAACAAAAAAATGACAGTGAGGGAGCATTGCGTAGGAAGCTTTGGCACTTGATTTCATGTAATACAGTACAGGTCAAACTGACAAGTTTGTTAGGTGGAAAACTGTGGCAATTTTTTTGGCGAAAACCATATCATACAAAAATTGGAGTGTACAAAAACCAAGTTTTGAATGTACACATAAAATTGACTGATGGTAGTAGACTGAATGGCAAACTGTGAGCTAGAGCATTTGCATATCCCCCAAAATACTCCCACCAGAACAAAATATAGCTCATTATAAACATGCACAAGTTGGCTGGAAACACGAAGTGTTTTTTTTTGGGCTTATGTTTTTTTTGCTAGTGTGAGAGGAGAATTATTGTGTGTTGCGTAGGAGTCATTGACTTAACAGTCACAGCAATTCTTGCTTCACTCAACCTTAAAAGCTGCTCACCCATCATCCGCAGTTTGTCAGCGTTTCAGTGGAGAGTTACTATCCTCCATTGTTTATGGTGGTCTGAACCAGGCCTCATTGGAGTCATTGGAACTGCAACAGGGTTTTTTAATCATTCTGATAACTGTACTTTCTTTATAGATTCAGTCATAGTAAAACTGAGGTTTGACATGGCAAGACATGACAAGAATGATGGGAAAAATAGCAAGTAAACAAAATCTGGGTTAAGCAGCGTGCCGCTAAATGTTCTCAGAAAATATTTTTAGGGGAGTAAGGACGTCATCCCATCCTAGGCCGACACGACTCACAAAAATCTGCTACACTGTTTTAATATTATTATTAGGTTCGTCATTGGTCTTGTTCTGCTTTAAAGAACCTTACAAAGGTCCTTTAGAGAGGTCCCGGAAGAACAGTTGATGAGGAAATGGCAGTCAGATTATATTCTCTGATGGGAGGCTCAATGTCCCACACATTGGAAACTCCCTCTTGTAGACCAACTGCTTTTTTTTTTTTTTAAACTAACTACAAAATGGGTTCTTTTGTGTTTTTCATCTGAAAGTGGAGTGTACTTGGTGTCTCCCACCAACTGCTCACCTTTTTTTTTCTCCCCCTTGGCTCTGACCTTTCTTCCGGGCTTGAAGATAAGAATCTCTGGTATGTTTTTTGTTGCTTCATTTTGTAGTTACTGTCGTGCAGATGACTAAGGCTCGACGCGAACAATGGGGTGTCTGAGCGAGAATGATGATTTGAGATGTAGGAATTGAACTTTATCAGCTTGTCTTGACCTTTTCATACTTCTTGGGTTATGTCATGTTTCTTCTCACACACTCATCATCCTAAGCTGCTTTTGGATGATGCATGAATCATTTGATCATAAGTACAGCACTCATATGTAAATACATGAAGCCCAACCTGCAATTAGAATCACAATGTTTAATTGTGCAGCCATCTTTTTTTGTTGTTTGAGTAGCTCACCTTTTGAGTTGGGAATTAATTATATGTCTCATGCTGGAGCTTGATGTGGGTGTATGCGTCATGATGGGCTTCAGGGTGTCACCTCCAGAAGTAGGAGCTTTTAGTTACTGTGGATGGGGTGGTGGCGCAGGGTGGAATGTAGGAAGGGCAGCGTTTACACATTTGAATCATACACATACACTTCTGCAGAAAAACTGGTCTTCCATGTCTGGCCGTCCCCGGTAAACAGTTTGGTCGTCATTACATCATGTACAAAAGATGCTTTTTTGGAAATCTGATACTTGATAAGTGTAAGACAAATATCCATCTATGCATCCATCTTCTTTCCCTTATCTGAGGTGGGATTTCAGTGGCAGCAGCCTAAGCAGAAGCCCAGACTTTCCTATCCTTGTCTAGCTCAACCCGTTGTCTAATTGAAAGACAGTCTCTCCAACGTGTCCTGGGTCTTCCCTGAGGCATCCTCCCGAGGGAGGCGTTTGGGAGTCAGCCTGATCAGATACCTAAGCCACCTCATCTGGCTCCTCTCAATGCAGATGAACAGCGGTTCTACTTTGAGTGTCTCCCGGATGACAGTACTTCTTACCTTTTTAAGGGAGAGCCCAGCCACCTTATTGGCCGCTTGTACCCATGATCTAGTTATTTTGGTCACTACCCAAAGCTCATGACTATAGATGAGGGTAGCAACGTACAGTAGATTCTGTGATAAATTCAGTACTTTGTCTTTCCGCTCAGCTCAGCCTTCTCTACAATGGATACAGAGTTTGTATCAATTCAGACGCCACACCAATCCACCTGTCGATCTTGCGTTCTATCCTGCCCTCACTCGTGACCAAGACCCCGAGGTACATAACCTTATCCACTTGGGTTAGGTTTTCATCCCCAACTCAGAGATGGCACTCCAACCGAACCATGGTCTCGGACTCTCACACCAGCTGCTTCACACGCGATCCAGTGAAAGCTGACCCAATGAAACCAGCAGGACCACAACATCTGCAAAAAACAGAGACTGAATCATAATGTTGATCGTTTAAACACAAAAAAAGTTATTTGTGGGAGCAAAATGAATGTTGATATGATGTCATTTCCAGTTTACATATTTCGACTGACAAGCCAACTGGAAAGCTGCAGTGTTTAACACTGTTTTTACTGTGTTACCTGTAACTGACACACATCCATTAGCTGTTCCTAATGTGAACTAATATAAGGGGTTGGGACGAATCTTGAAAATAACTAATTATCCATAATGTTTGCCTGAGTTTCTCAACTCATGGGACAAGAAGGTACTAAAATGACAGCAAAGGGGGTAATTTGACATGTTTTTGAATTGCAGTGCACTACTTAGGGTAATTGTACTACTTCGGGTAATTGTACTACTAACATGAAAATGGCACACATTGTAGTGAAATGCAGTCAGATAAAGTGTTTCTCCTTGAGGCAAGAGGATGATTGGCCTACTTTCAGGATGCTCTCCCAAAGGACTTCTACAGGTTGAGTTGCACACAATGTTCGCAATGAGCCAGTGTGACTTACTACTGTATTTCTGCGCTTTTACAGCAAGTAGTGTGTCCTGTCACTAATGTGATTGCCAGTTTAAGTAATAATATCCTGTGTTAAAAGTTTGATAACTTCATAGACTAGTGGAACCTTGCTTAGTGTCAGACTCTAACCAAATCATTTTGTCCAATAACAAATTATGCACATCTACTATCACTCTACTATCAATCAGTTCCAGAAAGGCAAAAATGTTCTTTAGTTTTACAAATACAGTGTTACGTGCTGAAAACAATTCAAAAAGCAAAAGGAATACTTGAACATTTCGGCTTACTTTTACCTTCACTGAAGACATGATTGTTGTCAAAGACACGATGTGGCACCAAAATCAACACAGACTCTAACTATGTTTCCCAGTAGGTTATTTCATGTTTCTCACCAAGTTTCTGCTTTTCTTTGGATTACGACTGCAAAATACCCCAAAACGGAGCCGAAGAAAGTTGCAAAACACAAAGCTTGTGTCTGTGTTGATGTCACCACATTGCATCTTTGGCAATGTCTTCAATGATGGTAAATGTTTGTTTCTTATGTGCAGTGTACGCATGTAAAATGCATTTTTGTTTTCAGCACATAAAACTATAGAAACGTGTTTTGCATTTATATTTTTGAAACGTGTGCCTGTGAAACTGTTAGTTGGCAAAGAACTACAGAGTCAACAGTTGAGCGAGCGAGCTGACTGTTTGACTTTAACTGAAGAACACGCTAACCAGGGCAGATGCTAAAATATGTGCGCTGTAAGATAGTCGATTGATTTAATTAGGTCTTGATAGATAGATAGACTTCCTTTATTGTCATTGCACAATAACACAGCAGTGAAATTGCCAATGAAATGTCATTGCCTGGCCCCTGTATAATAATAATATTACTAATAATGTGGAGAATAAATAGATGACATCAAATATGATCAACAATGTACAGCGAAAACAGTAAATTGCACAAATAATTTAAATAATTTTGGATAAATAATAATAATTTAAAGTTTTGCGTGTGCGTGTGGCAGGTAGAGGGGCTTATTTGGCATTGAGCAGTCTGATGGCCAGGGGGGAAGTAGCTGTCTCTAAACCTGGTTGTTCTACAGCGGATGCTGCAGAGCCTTCTCCCCGACGCCAGGCGAGAAAACATGCTGATGATAAACCACATAACTTTGCCTTTGAGTATCTTACCTGAAAACAATGGTTCCTAATCTTTTATGCAAATTTCTCTTTTTTTCAACTTAGTATTTTTTGTTGACTGTGCAACTGTTCTACAAGAAAGACACATCATACTCTTAGTTTAGCTCATGTCCTCGCTTTCTGTTGGTGTAGATTCATGCTGCTTTTCCAGCAGACCTGGCGTGTCCCAATGTTAGCTGGGGTAGGTCCCATCTCTTCTGTGACTCTGAACAGGAGGAGGAGCAGTAGAGAATGAATGAATGGATGAATCAATCCAAGATAGTGAAAAATGTTACAAAGCACACCATCCACAAAGATCCATTTTGGACAAAAAACCTGCACTTGCACAGAAGGTGCCAGCTTCATTTTATTCATAAAATGTTCACATTGAAAAGTCGCAGTCACTGCTGATACACTGACTTCACAAAGGCACACCGCACCAACACAAAATTAATTTAGTGCGCGCATATCATGCTCAATTCAAAGCCCTTACAACAGTCACTGCTGTTTGCACTAAAACTCAGCTTGATGCAGTGAAACATGAAACAGTTTGCCATTCTGATTAGGGTGGCCCAACCTGTTTAAGGACAATGCACGAGCAATTAAACCAAGTACACACATTTTGCAACACAAACATTGTAGTAAAAGCTCAATGGCACAGTGGTGCATACCATGGCTGGTTTTGAGGGTTCTGCACCAATTGAAAAAGCAGCAGAAGCAGAAATTGTGCAGATAAAGCGGTCCATGGTTTTTTCACCAGCCATGTATTTTGAAGTGGTCACTGTGACAGGGTCGCACTTTGGGTGTAAACATAGCCAACTGGCCTGGATCAATTCATTGTTGTCAAAGTCAAAAAGGTTGGTAACAAAATAGCATCCCTGTAGCTAATGGAACCAGAATCACCCCAGGCTAATTAAATGCTTTGATTGTGAGCCAGCATTATACAATGATTATATAAACACAACAAGAAAGCACAGTCTGCCTGTTGTTTTCTTTTCCCACCAATGACAAATCACAGCTCAGCACACATTACAAGACCCTCAAGCCAATATCAAATGTTGGAGTGGTGGATATGGAATCAGGCACTACTTCTTTTCCCCCTCGCTTGCCGTCACACCTCTCTTCTTTTCTTCCATCTGCCAGCCAGCCTACTTGACAAAATGCAGGGCCTCAGCTGCCACAATGGAGCCTTTGCTGCTGTCGAGGCTGGTGGCCAGCCTGAAGCCCGATCTCAGGGCGAGCATCACTGTCTCGAGTTTCAGGCAGTCAAGTGTGCACAAGAATGTGCTGTCCTCCTTCAGCACGAGCCGTGAGCCAGGCTCCGACTTGATGAAATGTCTGAACTGGATCACGTTGGATGACACCTCAAATTCTTCTGGAAAGCCATCTAAGCGGCTTTTGGAGATCTGCACCAGACGGCTTTTCACCTTGTCGATGAATGTGGCATCACTGCAGTACACTTTGAGCCCTTGTGACCTCTCATGGCTATCCGTCACCTCCAAAAATGCAGGCTCCCGCTGGGCCGCCCTTTGACTTTCCCACTCAGCCACGGCTTCAACAAGTTCGACCAGACGATAAAAATCTGCCTCCTTTCGAAGGAGACCCGCTTCCCGGAAATCGTCTGGAAGTTGGAGCTCTCCAGTTCGGAGGTAGTTGAGCACGTGTCGAAAAACTGGACCATCTCTGTCGATAAATGGGTTTCCCATTGAATCCATGTGCTGGACGGGTTTCTTACCGTTGGCCAATTCTTCCAGAAAGGAACCCTGGTGCTTAGCAAGAGTGGTCCTATGAGCAGTATACAGGAAGCCCCCTACGTTTAGGGTGATAGTGCCTGACGAGGGCTTCTTGAAGCTCTTGCTGGGCTGGAGCAGGTCTGGGTTGATGTGTCTCAGTTCACTTTCCATTCTTCTGAGGTTCCATTCCATTCTTCAGTTGCCCTCTCCAGCCTCGACCCAGCCTCCCCAGAGCTGCCGTGGTATTTTTTTTTCTCTTCGTTTTTGTTTTTTAGGTTTGAGAGGACGATGCTATGACGTGTTTTGGGCTCTTGTATGGTGAGAGCAAGTATGTGTGAGGGTGTGTAGTGGTAGATGGCTGAGTGGTGTCTGGCAGTGGAGCTCTGCTTAAAAACAGTGGCTCTCTGTACTGTCTCTCCCTCTTGCTCTCTTTTCGCTCTCTCTCTCTTTCTCTCTCTCTCGCTCGCTCGCTGTTCGTGAGTGGGTGGGCAGACAGCATCACATTTAGTGGGGAGAAAAAAGGGAGTAAAATAGCAGAGAAATAAGAAATCCTCACCCTCACTGTGTATCATTAAAAAAAATTATTTAAATATCTGGCCATTATAAACTTGCGCTATAAACTGCTGGTAAGTGCACTCAAATCCGCTGACTTGACAGATGGACCTTCAGGGCCACAAAGTCTTACATGATAATCACTGTACACTTTATAAACGATCACTGGGAATTAACTTGTACTGAAAAAACGGGCACTGTCTCCTGGGAGATGGCTTTTTTTTTTTGTATCCCGTCACATTACTCGTTGATCGCTTAGTGCGGACATGTGAAATACAAGGACAAGCATATTAAAGCTACAAAATGAATACTGACTCACCATCAATACGACCCTGGAGTTTGTTTCGCAGAGAGATGATAATGGTGTGGTTTGATCCATGTGCATGACAGATGCAGTGTGTTTTGACCATCCATTGTTTGGTGGTGGTTTGTACCGAAAATATAGGTCTTCATATATCATTTATCAAATAAATGCCCTTATTTCCATATTGATTTCCATTAAATTTTATAATTTCTGTTTTACAAAGTAGTTATACCTCAATGGTTCTACTGCAAATGGAAGTGTACTGTAGCAAGGGACTCTTGAAAAAATTATGCCTTTGTCTCGTGTTCATGCATTGTCAGGTTTTCCAATCATAAGCCATTAGTGGAATCGTTATTAACCACATTCAATTAGAATTGCAAACAAGGCCAAACGAGGCAGAGCGGATTGTGGCTAGAGTGGCTCCCTACCTTTCTTTTCATTAAAAATAGACAACATGCTTGTTATCTTCAAAGACAGCCTGGATCGGTTTTATACAGCTGGTAGAGCAAGGTCTGTTGAATTCAATTTCCCCAAATGCTGCAAACAAGGATGCTCCTTCCCTCTTAAAGGTGGTGAATTATTCATTAGGGAGCTGTAAGAGCTTGTGGTGAAACATGGAGTTACTGACTGCTGTGAAGCTGGCATGGCAACCACTTAAAATAGGGTCCTCCATGAGCGCAGAGCTGTCAATCTCATCCTCATTCGTTACGGACGCTTTTCTGCTACTGAGAGTCCTCATTTGTGCAAACGGTTTTATTGTTGCTGATCAGATGTATCAAACTCGCCAGATGTCAGAAATATACATTTAAATTTTAAAACAACAACAAAACCTTGCCCATCTTCATTATGTGGAATGTTACATGCAATTAAACAGTGATTAACTTCCCTCCTTGTCACTTGCTCCCAGCTACAAGCCCAATGGAATCATACAAGATGATTTGCCTCTGTAACTGTGGTCAGCCAGGCACACAGATCCCTGGGGAATGACAGTTAAGTTGAGCAGTGCTCACCAATGAGCCAAAAGCCCTGGGCTTTCAACTCATTGTCTTGCACAGCTCTTTAGGCATCAGGGAGTGGAGTTTACTTAATGTTGTTCACAAAGCCACACTAGTTATTACACATTCATACTTGCATAAGCCTACCCCTAAATGAAAGCCTATCTTGATTAGTTTAGTTTTTTTCCAGAAAGTAAAAGAACTGATTGCGATCCTTCTGTTATTCAACAGTAAATATGAATTCCATGTTTACCCTCTAAAACGCATTGAGGAACATGGAGTTTGGGGTTAATGATGTATTTTTTTTTTCTTCTGCATGTTGGCAAAAATAATTGCTGTTCTACTTTTTGTGAAAATGCATTTCTTGTTCAAATCTGAGCTAAACTGAGCACAGTCTGTTGGAAAATCACATCTACGGTAATGAAAGGAATTGTCGCATTTCCTTAATGAAGCAGCCTCTGGGCTGCAGAAATGAGCTGGAATAGAAAATTATATTTGGAGATCCAATCAGTGAGACACACACATCACACACGCTGTTGTCATCATTAGCATGTGACACTTTATCAGTAGCCAATCACTGTGTGTGTTTCAAGGTAGAAACACTCTAGTACTGTATAGTATAGTGTTGCTATAGAGGGGAACATGTACAAAAACCCCAACAGCAATCCCTTTTGTACTGTATTGCCGAGATGGTGAAATAATAGTGTAGTCCATTCATTCATTCATTTTCTACTATCTATTCATTCATATGCTTATCCCCACAAGAGTCGCGGGCGTGCCGGAGCCTATCCCAGCTGTCTTCGGGCGAGAGATGGGGTACACCCTGGACTTCGTCGCCAGCCAATCACAGGGCACATATAAACAAACATCCATTCACATCACACTCACATTCATGGACAATCTGTGGACAATATGGAGTCGCCAATTAACCTAGCATGTTTTTGGAATGTGGGAGAAAGCCGGAGTACCCGAAGAAAATCCACGCACGCAAAGGGAGAACATGCAAACTCCACACAGAGATGCCTGAGGGTGCAATCGAACTCAGGTCTCCTAGCTGTGTGACCTGCACGCTAACCACACGGGCACCGTGCAGCCTAATGTAGTCCTGTGGTTCTCGGTTTCCCCCCTGAATTGAAGTACTATTAAAGCTTGCATTCATTTATTCATCTGTGCAAATGACTGTGCGAGTTGCTGGCACCGACATTATTCAAGCTTGACTAAAGACACTTTTAAGCTCTTTTTTTTGCAGTATACCTTTTATTAATTTTTCCCAATTCTGTTATAGTTTAATTTTATTTGTGCAATGTCCCATGGGCCACAAATGGTCTTAGGGTACTACACTTTGAACACCATTACTTTAATATCTCTTAGTCAGGGTTGAGTGCATTATTTGGCGTCACCTCTGTAAGCAAATACAACTTTCCTTCATCGCTAGCGAAGAAGAAGGGTGTGTTATTTTAGCTGGAACTAACCGATGTGTTAACAATCATTTTCATTCCAAATGTTGAGAGTTGGGCTGTATGCCATCTGAACGAGTAGTGTACTCATTTTCCTATAGCAATCTACTAGCAAAGTGTGTGAAATGTAACTGTGAAGTAGCGGTTGCTGCATGTGTGCACGTGTTTGTATCAGTGTATTGATTATCAGCGAAGCTGTAAACCTCGGGTAAACACTGATAATGTACTGCACAATATAAGGCAGTTTTCAAAATAATGTTTAAAATACAATATATTGTACATTTTTGTACGCAATATTGGCCACATAATAATATTGCAAACATTTTGCTTGCCCTGTAGCTGTATCTGGCAAAAAGACCACTATCACTGTGTTATATTTCACTGTGCTCCTCTGCCTGGTGGTACAAGTACGCATGTTCTGCCAGTTCTGTCAGTAACACAGCAAAGCAATGATGCACTCATCAATTTGCATCACAACGGCAAAGCAGGCGCCCCTTCCATCACGCATGGCTGTGGCTATTTAAAGCAACCATATCATTACCTCTTTATGTGCTTGGAAACGATCATCTGCCCTGGTTGGTCACTAAGATCATGTTTAGATGTATAGAAAAAAAGGAAAGGAAAGCTCCCATTGTAACGGTGTAATGCTGTTATGTGCGTCTTTGTATAAACGTGCAGGAAAGGAATTGCCACCCCAATTTCTTGGCACTAGCTTAATGTTAACTTTTTGACATGCATCCATGTCGAATGTTGTGTGTTTATGTAATCAGCTTGCATCCGGCGGATGACAAAAGGCTAGGGACTGGTGGTGGATGGATGCTCGGTGGGCGGCCTGCTGTTTGTTGTGTGAAACATTAGGAAGGTCAAAGCTGCGAGCAGAGGGCCTTCAAGCAGATGGAGGTATGCGTTGAGTGAGAGGGGGTGGATGGGTAACCTTCTCGCCTTCGCACCTGTCTCTATTCTGCTATTGTCCTTACTCCTCTCATCATCTATTCCTCTGTTTTCTTGAAGAATGCCTTAATGCTCTCCTTTTTTACACAGCTGATCGGCAGTCTTTGAATATCTTATATCCTGCTCTCAAGGACTGTAAAAGTCGGGGTAAAAGAAACGACTTATGTGTCAGGGGAATTTATGCAATGGAACCTCTAAAATCAAAATGCTTCTCAGGCTCGGCAGTTTGGAGTTTAGCCAAAACCGACAAACTCATTTCTCTACAGTCCCACAAAACCTCTTAATCTTTTGTAGCCATAAACAGCAATAATTGTGGCCGGGTATTTGACCACTCCTCCTTCCTGGCACAGACCCGGCTTTAAAGCATAGTCCACAAATATCCATTAGAGTTGAGGTGATGGCTTTGCAAAAGCCATTCCAGAAGCTTAATGTTTGCCTGATTCATCAGAGTTGGTGTATATTGATGCATGCTAAATGTTTAAAAATATATATTATTTGAATATATTGCCACTGGAGAGTGCACTCAAATCTGAGGGCCAAGAAGTCTTACATTATGCCCTTTATAAACAGTGACTGGGTAATTAACTTTATGTACTGCAAAACAGGGTAATGCATGAAACTCACACTAGTGCACACATAGTGAGCAGTGTTACAGATAATGCTGCAAACATCATCGTAGCCTGTATGGTGTTTTAGATTTGATCTGCCTAAGGAACATGAGGTGGTGCATTATCAGAATGAGTTCATCAGATGCCTAAAAAAAGGTTCTGTTTACACTTATGTTGCACTAAAACAGTGTCATTGCTTTTGCTCCATTGCTGTGTACGCTGCATAAATTATGTGCATCATGTTAACTGAAAAGCGGACGGCACGGTGATCGAGTGGTTAGCGCGCAGACCGTTCAATTCCACCCTCGGCCATCTCTGTGTGGCGTTTGCATGCTCTCCCCGTGCATACGTGGGTTTTCTCCGGGTACTCCGGTTTCCTCCCACATTCCAAAAACATGCTAGGGGCGACTCCAAATTGTCCATAGGTATGAATGTGAGTGTGAATGGTTGTTTGTCTATATGTGCCCTGTGATTGGCTGGCCACCAGTCCAGGGTGTACCCCGCCTCTCGCCCGAAGACAGCTGGGATAGGCTCCAGCACCCCCTGCGACCCTTGTGAGGAAAAGCGGTAGAAAATGAATGAATGAATGTTAACTGAAAAGTTTTTTTATTCTTTCACCTCTTTAAACATATGCATATATTGAAAGTTATATATTATTGCAAAATGCAATTTGAGCATTGGACATTTGTTTAAAAAACTTTGGGTCATACTGATATATGCCTTTATCTTTACTGTTTTCAATCGCCTTTTGAAATAGTAACAAAAACATACATACAAAAATATATTATGATATTGTCATTTTCGTGAACAATGTATCGTGATGTACCTGGACATACACAGACCTGTTTGTGATAATTGGCCTGTTGGAACTCCCAGTTTCAGCCACAAAGCTTTTCATTTGGGGTTGTTATTATTTTTGGGTGCCTGGAACACATTATTTGGATTTACATTATTTCTTATGGGAAAAATAATTATTTTTCTTTTTTATGTTTATTTTATTGTGTGTTTCGGTTTTTGTCTGATATTTTGGAACCGATCGACAACCCAAGGTTTCATTGTATTTTTATATTCACTATTTCCAATTGGATGAATGAGCAGTGTTCCATAACATACTGTGTTTTGGAGATTCCTCTGCACTGAGTGTCTGCAGATTGTGTTGACTGAAGCAGAGATTTATCACTGAATATTTTTTTTATAGTGAAGCCTACATGCTGGAGTCTTGTGTAAATCTCCAGAGTTCCTCCCCCACACAGAAGAGCCTCACTTTGTGGCCCTTCCACCTCCCCTGTAGGCTCACTAGCCAGGCCGGAGAGGCGTTTGTTTCCCAAATTTATCGTGTCTCCGTATAAGCAGACAAAATATCTTCATTTTTATGTGGTCTTGCCCCCACTTGGCTGCAGCGTTCATCTGTAGATCATCAGTAGCCCACATGGTCCTTGTATGGCGGTCCGCTTTTAGACACTTTACCCAATCATTTCCCATCATTGCCTTCATTTGAGGAAACAAAGTGGATGGAAAACATTCATTGCAATCCAAATGATGAATGCATTCACATTCAAAATACATTGACTGTAATTTAATTGAACTTTATGTGACACGTGATGTTGGACAGCATGTGGGGGTTGCCATGGTGACCATAGCTGTTACACCTGCACTAAATGATTCAAGGCTTTTATAAATCAAACAGCATGGCTGGCAAGCTACTAAAATCTTTCAGTCATCTCAACAAGACTAAAACGTCCCTGTGTATGTAGTTGTACATGCTTGTGTTTATATGCGTGTACAAATCCTTTGGCTGTTTGAATATCAACAAATATCATCAATGCACATTCAGAGTGGGTCGGTATTAGATTTCTGTCCGGTAATTCCGCATGAGATGGGAATGGTTGTTTATTGTAGAAGAAAAAATATCAGACCCTGGTATCAACCAATCTGAGCATAGCACGGTCAAACCATGAACTCAAAAAGAGCAAAATCAGTTGCAATGTTCCGATGGGAGACCCGCTGTGCCACCATTGTCAAGAGGTTGGCGGTGGGACACTCGTGACAACCGAACTGCCATGATCTTCTAAAACAGCGTAACATGATCAATCGTGAACACAAATAGAGCAATATCAGGGAGCGGTAACAGTTGTAATATTCCAACGGGAGATCCCGCTGTGCCGCCATCGTCACAGACTGTCGTCACTCCTGGAAGACGCATCATATTTCACACTTCTGTTCTTTGTCTCACTTGCCCACACATTTTGAAACAGGGAGACAAGGTGAGGTTGGCATGTGTCTCTGCAGAGTCAACTCATTCGCACATTTGAGGATTTCTTCTCCTCCGCAGGTCATCTGGACCTCCTGCAGCCCTTTTGAGCATCTCACTCAACTGTGGTGTGTAAAATGTAGCAGGTTCTTCCAAAGAGTGCATGTCCTGATACAAACAATGACTAATAGCACAAGAAAGCACAAATCACCAAGCAGTTGTCATTACAGCAACAACGCTTAGGTTAGTGCCAAGAGTGTATCATAAGAAAATGTGATATATTTTACCCAAATATTTAATTTAATAATATTTAATATTGTTTTATCTTTCAGTTTTTGATGTGTATCTACGTACTTCCCTTGGAAGGGAAACGCTATTTATACGTACATATGCAAGCAAGTGCGGCCGCCAGTGAAGCCTATTTTACACATGTGACCCCGTAGTGTATTCTTCTGTGCTGTAACTAGTTCTAATTATGCTTTTCAATCATTTGTGGGAGCGTGTTTAGAACCACAAAATGTCATAACATGGGAAAATATGACTATTGTCTCTTAAGTTGCATTGGGGTGACAGTAGAGGACGTGGTGGGTTGTCAAAACACTGCTAATTGTGGGAATGTAAAAAATAAAACAAGGCAATAGCGGCATACCCGGTAGTTCTCCGACAAAAAAAGCACTTCTAATAGATAAGACCCTGGATGAATGATAATAATAGATCATTTTCCCACCTTCAACTCAAAACCCACCTCTTTAAATCTGTTTTTAATGTTTAACTTTTTATACCTGACTGCTGTGCCCCGCCCCGCTTTTACTCATGTTTTAACTGTGTATTAACCAATGAATGTTGTATTTTGGTGTGCCTTTTATTCTGTTTACTTGCTTTATTCAACTTCATTCTTTTGTAAAGTGTCTTTGATTATCTTGAAAAGCGCTATACAAATAAAATGTATTATTATTTTTTATTCATAATTTATCAATGTACATAATAAGAGCGTTTGAGGCAGCAGTGGTGTTCAAGACACCACTGATGATGGCTGGGTTTGCTTGAGAGACATTTTGATGAGCTGGCATTGTGGAGACAAAGATCCCACCTGGCATGTACCATCATGATCTGGGGTGCAATGGAACAATAGAGGTTCGGGTTGTGCAGAGGCGTCAAATGGCACCTGGCAATGTGGAGATGTAGCATTAGATGCAGTGGAAACATATGTAACTGGAAATATGGGATGATAGTGTTCTGCTCTTCTTTTCATAAGCCTCCCCCTTTCCAATGTTAAAGGTTATGAAAGGGAACAAAATGTTTACAATGACACAAAAGTGGACAATAACACATGCGTGTGTCTGTCTGCGTGTGTGTGTGGATCGTGATGGGTAAGCTGAGTCACTGTCTTTGTTGTAGATGAGATCAGCCTGGAGGGAATGGTGGTGCACAAAGCTGAATGCAGACCCGTCGTCACTGACAACTACATGAAGCTAAAGAAGTAAGTGGAGTGAAAATGATTTCATGCTGAAATGCTGCCGAGGGATAGAAGTGATGCGAGCAAGCAAATATGGTGAATGAAAAATGACATTGCACTTTTCTAACAAGTCCATCACAGTGATATGCGATGTGTGATGTTTGGGCCAAAACATACAACTGTGTGTCCAACACAGCTATCAGCAGTCCAACTGTGTGTATATATGTGTGTGTGTTTGTGTGTGTGTGTCCACCTCTTTTAACCACCTTCTGATATTTGTCTGCTTTTTACTAGATTTTTTTTTTGTATGGTACAGACAAGTGGATGTTATCGCTATAGCAACTGTATCGCTGGCAAACGAAAGCACTACAATGCAGTCCAATGCAAACAAAGCACATGTTCACATTTTTTTTTGTTTTTGTTCTTTTACTTGTTTTGAGGTCGCTTCTGTGTCCTCCAGCAGCCTGCAAAATGCACCCAGGAATGGTACTTTGTCAAATTAGATTTTTCTGTACTGATCATTTGGTTTGGATCTCGGTCAGACGTTGCAGATGGCCACGTTTGAGTACACACAGAACTTGGGTTTGGAGAACTGGGCGTCATTTTCAGACCTGACATCTGAGGTCTCTTCCCTTGCCAGTTCCAACAAATGTCCAGTTATTAAGGTTTATTTCACATTCTGGTTTGACTTGTTTTCACTATGGATAGACACTTCATGGAACGCTAAATTATTTGAAAAATGGTGTATTGGAATGGTAGAACAAACAACTGAATCGGGTAGAATTTTGTCAAGCTCACATGGGTGTGGAAGTGGTTAGGTCGAGTGTTGGTGACATAACAGCAAGCAGAGGAATAGTCATCAAACCCTGCAACAGTGCAAAGCACAATGTTTTTTTCACTTTTTAAAATGTTGTTAAATAATCATAGCATATATAATTATGTGTCCATTGCTCCAAAGTTAATTATAAATCTGACACACCCATTTCGGACCTCCCAATTGTATTGATTTGACAAAGTTTATCTACTAAAGGTAGCAATATGGGGAATTACATCCCAGTTTACGTGGTGGCGACGTGCAAAAATGCAAAATATTGTCTGCGTGCCCGCAGGAAAACCTGTGTGTGACCCTTTGCATGTGCCGCAAGTTTAAAAAAATACATTGTGTACATTGCTTGGTACGGTAGCGTATCCACAAAGACCCGGGTGTCTCTTCCCACTGTAAACTATAGTTCTCCCAGGCACGATAGCCGTCAGTGCTAAATGGAAGTGAAGTGGGCTGCATGAGCCCCGTACGATGCCCACACAGGTACAACATACGACAGCCTTACATGAAGCCCGCCTTACACACACACACACAAGTAGCACACCTCCCTCACAATCTAAAAGCTACCAATTTTCGATAGGAGGGCGAGTGGTCAGAACGTAGGTGTCACAAATCACTCGTTCCATACGTACCACACAATTGGAACCCATAGGACTTACCCTACTTCCTTTGGCTGTTGGTAATATTGGCCTGTGGCATATTCTAAAAATGCAACAACCAAAATGAAAAAATTAGCAATATTGTTACAATTATAAAGTAATGGTAATGGTTTAATTTCATTTGAATATGCATCAGATTACAATTGAATGCATCACATAATCAGTTCCCAGTTCCACATGTCCAAAAGGAGTAGGAAGAAGCAAAGCTTATTAAATCCTACCCCTCCATCTGGTACTTTTACAATCAGTAACTGTTACATTTGTTCACTTCCTGCCTTTCTAATATAATTTATTTTTTAATGTATTATTTTTGTATTTTATTTTTGTATTCTTTTTGTATTATTATTTATTATTATTACTTAATCCATTCCATAGTTTGATTGAGTAAGGACCTCAAACAATGAACAATAAAGTCAAATGATGAAGGGAAAAAGATGGTCATTAAGTTGTAATTTTATGAGAATAATGTAATATTATGAGGAAAAATCACTTAATTTTAGTAACATAAGGTTGAAATATTAAAGTCATAGTATTTTGAGAAATAATTATTCAGAAAATTTTTGATGACTGCATCTGGCTAAACAAGATAAAAAAAATTTAAATGTAAATCAATTAAATAATCAATTAAATAATGCTGTCTTAAAACTTTCTAATGCATTTTAATTAGAGATGCAATGTATATTATTATTTTTTTAAACCTATATCGATAACTTTCTGCTTCTCAAGACCGATATGGAACTGATAACCAATTTTAATATCTACTTTTTAACTGTATTTGGTACACACCTCTGTGATTGGCTGGCGACCAGTCCAGAGTGTACCCTGCCCGCGACCCTAGTGACGATAACTGGCATAGAAAATGGATGGATTTACGGATTGATTTATTGATTGTGCAGACCTGAGGCAAAGAACTACTTGAACAAACCTGGATTTGACCAACTAATCAAAAATATCACGACATTACATCACTACCATCAGGAGAACCAGGGAGCACAGAGCGGAGGGAGGCAAAGCTACCTGATGTGGCCCAGAAAAGTGCACTATATTCGGACACGCTCCAAGCAGCCGCAGGTCAGGAGAACCAGAGTATAGAGCGGGAGGAGACACCTGGCGTGACCCAGTGAGGTGCACTGCATTCCCAGCTGTCTTCGGGCGAGAGGCTGGGTACACCCTGGACTGGTCGCCAGCCAATCACAGGGCACATATAGACAAACAACCATTCACACTCACATTCATACCTATGGACAATTTGGAGTGGCCAATTAACCTAGCATGTTTTTGGAATGTGGGAGGAAACCAGGGTACTCGGAGAAAACCCACGCATGCACGGGGAGAACATGCAAACTCCACACAGAGATGGCCGAGGGTGGAATTGAACCCTGGTCTCCTAGCTGTATATTAGTAACTGTTACATTTGTTCCTAGCGCTATTTGACACTGACACAGATCCTGAGACTTGTTCCTAGCGCTAACCACTAGACCGCCGTGCTGCCAAAAATGAGAATTTTCAAGCATAACATGAAACAAGTAATGTTACTGTAATGTTTGGTGAGATGCACAAGCACCAGACCTTATCGCCGGAATAGGCTTCTCACAATAATCCTTAACATGAGCTACTGTGGTGCCCGTAACCCACACCAAGTTCAAACCGAGCTTGAATCTTTATTTTGTGGATGTAAAAGTGACTGTAGGGGTGTTATGTATTTTTAGAGGGCTCTCATGATGTGGAAATTCACTCAACCATGATAAAGGAGGGATTCATTGGTGGTTTTCTTTTCCGCAGTGTCGTCATTGTACAGCTCGTATAGCGAGTGGCGCCCTTCCACTGTGCTTTCTTATCACAGTCGTCCAATCCTTTGCCCGAGTGGAATGGCATCAAAAAGCCAACAGATTGTGAATGTGATTGTTGTATCCGTGTCAGAGTGCAGATGAAAGAGTCCTTGAAGCCTCAGCGTTTGTCCCAGCAGCTGGAGAGAGCCATCACCACCGCCTTCAAGCCGGTGGCCAACCACAACTTTAACGTGAGATTCTAGTAGTAGTAGTAGTAGTAGTAGTAGTAGTAGTAAACTGAGGCTCTCTTCCAGGTGGAATATGAGAAGAAGAAGAAGTCAGAGGGGAAGATGGTGAGGGCTGAGCGACAGGTTGTGTTGGACATGCTCTTCGCCGCTTTTGAGAAGCATCAGTATTATAACATTAAGGACCTGGTGGACATCACCAAGCAACCTGTGGTGAGCAACACACACACACACACACACACACACACACATACATATACAATGAGTGTGGCGCAACAAACAATACACCTGCCCACTGGCCACCTTGCTTTGTTAAATTTGAACAAATCGCCCACGGCGTGACGTTTGTGCTTGTTCACACTTTCAGCTGTGGCCACAATTTGGGCCAATTCGCTCGCTCGCTCTTTCCCTCTCGCGCGCACGCACACATATGGGTTGCATCGATACCGTGGATTTGTTCCAGCAACGGGAGAACGGCGATGTGTAGGTGCTGATGAGACCTCGAGGTCCTCCTCTCTCTCTCTCTCTGATTGCATGTGATTACATAAGCATCAGCCGAGTGGGAGACAAACGCACGCCGAGCACTTGGCTCGCTCTCCAACGAACCCAACCCAAGTCACTGAAATTGTTGTCCGTTGTCAAATAAGTCTTGCCGGCGCGGCGCTGTTATTCATCGGGTGGAGCGCCTTTCTAAACACCACAGCGGCACCCGGTGGACAGCGATAGGATGGTTAACGGGGAATTAAAAAGTTTTATTTTTATTTACCGTGTAAATAGAATCAAACAGAAGACACGTAAGGAGGACACAGGTCTCGGTCGTGTCATCACGTGATTTTTGGTTTCTCGCCATGTGACCCAGACCTACCTGAAAGAGATCATGCGGGACATTGGTACGTACAACAGCAAGGGTGCTCACAAAAGCACCTGGGAGCTGAAACCAGAGTACAGACACTACCAATCAGCTGACGAGGGGGAGGACATGCAGACGGCCTAATTCAAGTGGACATACACTTTTTTTTGGGGGGGGTTTGTTTTTGCTTCAAGTCCATTTTTTTCCACTTCAAATTAGGGAATTCAGTAAAGTTCATTTCCAGGCTCGTCGTGTCTTTTTTTTTCTCCCTCTCCTACGTTTGAGATAACAATGCATCTCCTTTAGCCATGTTTACATCACAGAAGGACAGCAAATATCCGTCTTGTTACATGTCACACATAAGTAACATGAAAAACTTTAAATACATATAGCACACTGAATATATTTTAGATTTGCTAATTACTCTGAATTAATGGTAATCCCACAATCCCAGAATGCAGTGTTTCTAATATTTTGACGCGGGAGGGTGTAATTCAGGGGTGTCCAAAGTGTGGCCCAGGAGTCAGTATTTTACAAGAATAAAGCCAAAATATTGAGGGGGAAAAAAAGTTGTAATTCAACAAAAAAAAAACAATTTTACAAGAATGTCAGGAAAAATGTTTTAGTAGCATAAAGTTAAAATATTGCGTTAAACAGCTGAAATACAAAAAACAAAATTGCAAAAAAGTTGTTACAAAAAGTCAAGAATGAGTGAAATCATTCTTAGGAGGAAAAAAATTTGCAATTTTACAATAAACTCTTAATTTTAGTAGCACAGAGTTAAAAATATTAAAATGTTTTAATATAAGTAATTTTTGGAAAATTAAATTGGGGATTAGTAACATTACAAAAAAGCCCAACTATGACAGCAAAATATAATACAAGACAACATTTGTAGAAATGAGGGGAAAAAATACAGAAGAATACAGAAGACCTGGCAACCGACTCAAGTTTCCTCCCACATTCCAAAAACATGCTAGGTTAATTGACCACTCGAAATTGTCCATAGGTATGAATGTGAGTGTGAATGGTTGTTTGTCTATATGTGCCCTGTGATTGGCTGGCCACCAGTCCAGGGTGTACCCCGCCTCTCGCCCAAAGACAGCTGGGATAGGCTCCAGCACCCTGGTGAGGATAAGTGATATAGAAAATGAACGAATGAATATATAACTTGGCATATCTTTGTGTTGCATCTTCTCATCTTTCCTAACATGGTGCTTTGTGGGAAAAGTTTGGATGCTCCCCCCCATCGGTTGTAGTCAGTGTACTTACTGCATACAGCCACTAGAGGGTACTAGCACCCTTTCATGGTATGACGTTTTATGTGGAATTAGACGGTTAAATTAGCAGTTATATCAAAGCTTTGCTACATTTATAATGGCAGTCACCCGCTTGTCACAAGAAGCCTTTTATTTTCATTCAACAGGTGATTACCTGAGTGAAGTGCAAACTTATCCAGTTCCACTCACGTCTGGTGGTGTCAAACTCATGCGTATATGGAGGGTGGAGACATTGCAGGTTTTCTTTCCAACCGGTCACTAAGGCAGCTGACTTTAATGATTAACCCTCCTTTGGTTTGAGGGAATGAGTTTGTCAATTAAATTATAAAGAAAACCTGCATTGTTTGGGCCCCCTGTCGACATGTGATGTAACTAGTTTGTAGCAGTGCTACACTAACTAATAACTAATACCAGTACAAGTAGGTGGTGGTAGTCGCCTTTATTCTCAAATGAAACCAGAAGGAAATGGAATTTTGAATGCAACCATAAATCCAACCAGCATGGCAAACGTTGAGCCTTTCAAATCTTTGCCAAAAACATCCAGAAAGTCCAAATCCTGAAGCTTTGAGCATATTCCGTTAATCCTGAGGCAGAAAAATACTGAAAGTAGCAAAGGGAAAAAGTTTTTAAAAACTATTGTGTGACCAATCATATTTGACTTGTGGGCCATGATGCTCTTGGAGGGGGGGGGCATTGGCAAGCACGTTAGTCCATGTAGTTACTGCAAAAACAAATGGTACGTCCATTAGGTAAGCGCTAAGCGGTAAAATAGCTGGGCTTGTACACACAATACTTACGCATTTCTCTACGATCAGGCCGTCTTTGAAGAAGCGCAGGTAAGGAGTTGATTCATCCTCACGGTAGTCCAGGATGGCAACCATGCCGTCTGGGTTCATGGACTCTCCTGTGAAAAACTTCACAGGAAGACATCTAGCGTTTATAAATGAACACTTGGGTGACTTGTTGCCTCCATTTGGGGTTATTTTAAAGCCGTGATGAAGAAAAGCAGACTTATGGTGCAACCGTGTTAGCTAGCAAAGTACTACTGTCAACCGCTGATGATGCAGTTTCCAGGGACATCTCGTGGTAAAGAAAGTACGATGAGTCATGCAATTGTAGGCAAAATGTGGGTGTAAATTTGACGTAAACTGAAAAATAGGATAACTAGAGCATGTAAACAGACTTCACATACAACAAACAGATTTGGATAATCTGACTCATTTAATTGACCATTCACAGCATGTAAACGTAGTGGTTGTATCAAACAGATATTTTAAGGCCCTGCCCACACTAAAAATGTGCATCCACACTGTTGTGGATTAGTAAATAGTAGAAGGGAATGGGAAGATGGGAAGGATCACAGGGTGCAAACGTGGGACACTAAACGGACATGGATGGAAGTGCGTGAGACACCAAACTCGAGAAGATACGAATGTTCCCTCCAATGCTTATCAAGACTCCCAATGAAGTGGAATTACTTCTGCGCGTCATGTGGGTGTAGAAGATCACAAAATATCAGGAGTGCCAACTGGGGTCGGTTGAAATATTCCCAAAGCTCACTTCTGGTCATAGTTTTCATAAAAACAGATGTTTCGCTCGTCTCCACGGAAACACCAAGCTGGTGTGTTCAGATTTCAACATGAAAATGGCGCCAAATGAAATAAGTGTGGCGGCATAGCGGTCGAGTGGTTAGCGCGCAGAACTCAGCTAGGAGGACCAGGGTTCAATTCCACCCTCT
The DNA here is from genome assembly GCF_037039965.1 of Doryrhamphus excisus. Taxonomy (NCBI): domain Eukaryota; kingdom Metazoa; phylum Chordata; class Actinopteri; order Syngnathiformes; family Syngnathidae; genus Doryrhamphus; species Doryrhamphus excisus. The sequence goes on along the minus strand of NC_136368.1, from coordinate 6,761,794 downwards.
GCCATCTCTGTGTGGAGTTTGCATGTTCTCCCGTGCATGTGTGGGTTTTCTCCGGGTACTCCGGTTTCCTCCCACATTCCAAAAACATGCTAGGTTAATTGGCCACTCCAAATTGTCCATAGGTATGAATGTGAGTGTGAATGGTTGTTTGTCTATATGTGCCCTGTGATTGGCTGGCGACCAGTCCAGTGTGTACCCCGCCTCTCGCCCGAAGACAGCTGGGATAGGCTCCAGCACCCCCGCGACCCTCGTGAGGAAAAGCGGTAGAAAATGAATGAATGAAATAAGTGTGTAGGCCGGCTTACCTGGAGGTTTTTGAGCGCAGGGAGGAGCTTCTTGACTTCGGCGTTGGCGTCCGTCATGAATTGGTCCACCCGCTCGGGGTTTTCAGTGTCCAGCTTTTCTCTGATCCTAAATCATGGAAGGACACATGGAATGGAATGAAACCTGCAAACGCTCAAGCAGTTTTGTGATTTATGGAGGATCTAAATCAAGTTGAGGAACTTGATTTGTTGTTGACTTCCACCCATCCAGAATCATTCAAACGCTGGCATGCCGAGTGAAGTAGGAACCAAGTATCCTATTAAAAACATCCTGCTGGAAGTCTGTAGTCCACCGAGTGAGGGTAGCATGGACAGGACCGATGTAGCCCGCAGGATCTACGCTAACGACTCTACATGGAACGGGAATAGGAAACAATGAGACTTACTTCTTCAAGTAATCCTTGATGTGGACGATGTAGCTCTTCTTATCATACGATGTCTCCACCAGCTTGTTGTGGAGGACCACGTTAACACCGGAGACAGAGTTGCAGTCTGTACCTTCCTCCGGCTCTTCAGCTGATGCGTTAGCGCCAATTAAAGCTCCGTCAATGTTGCCATCAACCACGGTGATGTGCTAGCAAAACACAAGCAGAATTGTCAATGCCGTCCAGCAGGAACGAGTATTTTGTGCTATGATAACCTTAGCACAGAATAAATTAAAGCTGAATCCAAAGTATAACCCCTTTCCCCTTAAATTGAAAAGTGAGGGGTTAGTGCCAAGGGGTGTACAGCCATAGAAACCAACTGTGGTTGAGGACCAGACCTGAAATGAAGGCATAGGAGGAGCTACAACACTCGCTGACAGGACGGTCGAGACCGAAAGAAGAAGATGGGGGTGTGAAAAAGTGTTTGCCCGCTCCTGATTTTTGTTTTTTCACCACGTTTGTTACACTTAATGTTTCTCAAACAAAAATATTAGTCACCGACAGCACAATTCAACATAAATGCTGTTTTTAAATGAAACGTTTTGTTATTACGGGAGAAAAAAATCTAACCCTACATCGCCCCGTGTGAAAAATGGATCACAAAAGACCCCACAAAAACATCCAAAGAACTGCAGGCCTCTCTTGCCCGAGTTAAGGTGAGTATTCAGGACTCCACCATAAGAGACAACAAAGTGGCCTGCATGGCACAGTTCCAAGACCAACACCACAACGGGAACAATAAGGCTCATCGCAATTTCGCCATAAAATATCTTGATCCCCAAGACCATTTGGGAAATAAGTTGCGGTCTGATGCCGTAAAAGTTAACGCTGCATTACAGAAAAAGAACACCATACCAACGGTAAAATATGGTGGTGGTGGTGTGATGGTCTGGGGCTGTTTTGCTGCTTCAGGACCTGGAAGACTTAAGGAAGTCATAAACAGAAACATTAATTTTGCAGTCTACCAAAAAATGACCTCAACCTGAAACCAATTTGGGTTCCGCAGCAGGACAATGATCCTAAACACACCAGCTAGTCCATTTCTGAATGGCTGAAGAAAAACAATATGGCTTTGGCGTGTACATGTAATTACACACAAGTACTGATTTCACAGTAACGTCACTCAGGTGTTCAATCATCACACATTATCAAACTTAAACAACTTTAGGAATCTAACGTCACACCCATTTTTTAACCATGACTACATTTGTTTCCAACTCACTATAATTACTGTATCTGCAGCGAGCTAATAATTGTCGCCTGTCAATCATGCACGTGTGTCATTCCTGCAGGAGAAGCTGAGCCAAGAGAAGCCAAGTCAGGTCAGCCTTCCCTTCTGCTACACCACCCAGCAATCCAGGACCGCTCAAAAACTGGAATCTCAGTATGGAAAAAGGCCATCCTGGACTTTCTTACAAAATAATCCGGAGGGAGAACCTACGTTTAAAACTTAAATAATATCTTAATGTTCATAAAGTGATTTCATATGTATATTTTATACTATTTTTGTTGTTACAATGCTGGATGTAAGCTTTGTTTGTTTTTTTTTGCAATAAACGACAAAGTTTGTAAAAATGTATGCCCTTTTATTTACAATAGGAATTCCGAGGTAGGCTACATGACATTGAAAAGGTGATTATGTAATCAAGTGTCCCATTTTTTTGGCTTCTTCCCCTTGGCCCTAGGTGTGAATGGGAAGAGCTAAGGGGGAATTAGCATTCAACCCCTGCTTTTCCAGGTACCCAGGCACCTTTTGGCTGGAATTTTAAGGCCTTAAAGTCAAGTTAACAGATATTAGACTCGGCAAAAAGACAAATAGCTCAGCAGTAAATCTCATTGAAAAAAATCCACATGCCAACTAACCTTAGTGGCTTTTAATTAGAAATGTTCCAACACCCAACTTTTCTTAGTTTATGGATTATTAACGACTCTTGTAAAAATAATTCATGTGTGAGTGTCGACTCACCTTTCCTTCAACTTCATAGAAGATTGGAGTCTCTTTAATTGGGTAGACATCTGTAAACATCTCATCGTCTGCACAGTGGAGAGGAGCGATGGTTATTGGAAGGAACAAAATAAAAATATAAAAATAAAAAAAAGACTTTCGCCACTAAGCAAAGTAAGCGACTGTATCAGGCAACTTTCTCATGAGGCTGATGCTAATGCTAACTTTAGCAGTGAACATTTCCTCCTGCCTCAAGCTGCCACATGACGCCTGAACGCCATAAGCGAGCCTGCTAGCCCGTTACAAAGCGGCCCGAAAATATAAAATATAAAAAGGGCCTATGATTAACCGTTGACGACATTAATCTGTTCAACTTTTTACGTTACAGATGTACGTTAACATGTCAATTACCTAAAGTACGCAAAAATCTCGAACAATAGTCATGTTATGGCGTCATCCAGTTAGCATTAGCATGGCCGGCGTCCGTACACGAGTTAGCTCACGCGCATAAGTAAACTATTTGAACATTTAAAAAAAAACAATAAAACAAACGCCTCGATAACTTGTCTAAGTAACACACGCGAAAATGTGAATAAACGAGATTCCTTACTCGAGATGGCATCCCTGTAGATGATCATTTTGCCGCGTTGGTGTTAAAGTCTTCGAGAGACAAACCTGCCGCCCTACACTAAAAGGGAGAGGAAAAAGACCAAGCAGGCCTCGATGCGGACTATTTACATCCTGGTGACGTCATAGTGGGTTGGCTCGAAATGGGGAGCTGTGCTGACACACGGTAATGGTGGCCAAAAGCGGTACTACACTTTGTCTGGACATCGAAATAAAAATAAGGCATACCTGTCCATTATATCCTTAACATTACTGTTTTAATAGTTTACTAAACCATTAAATCTTTAAATAGTTTACTAAACCATTAAAACTACTATCTAAGTCGGGCCCTTCATCAGTAGTAAATTAAGGGCTGTCTTACACAGCCTCAGTTCCCAAAGTGGGATATACGGGAATAAAAATGTAAAATAATTCATTCATTTTCTACCGCTTTTGCCTCACAAGGGTCGCTGGAGCCTATCCCAGCTGTCTTGGGGCGAGAGGCGGGGTACACCCCGGACTGGTCGCCACCCAATCACAGGGCACATATAGACAAACAACCATTCACACTCACATTCATACCTATGGACAATTTGGACTGGCCAATTAACCTAGCATGTTTTTGGAATGTGGGAGGAAACTGGAGTACCCGGAGAAAACCCACACATGCACGAGGAGAACATGCAAACTCAGAGGGTAGAATTGAACCTTGGTCTCCTAGCTGTGAGGTCTGTGCGCTAACCACTAGACCGCCGTGCCGCCCCTGTAAAATAATTTGCTAACACAATTACAAGTGCACATGAATGTCTCACTGCGCAAGGATCCCGATCTGAGACCATAAACTACCCCGCCCACCGAGTCATCGCTCAGCCACCCACCTGCCATCCACCCCACTCTTGGGTAAGAGCAGGAAGGAAGGGGGTGGGTTATAAATTTAATTTGGGGTTGTCAGGTGGGCACCCCTTCATTGGTGTTTCAATGATACACCATTAATAGGCCTCCAGGTGTAGCGGTCTCGTGTGAGGCTGGTCCTACAATTGGTCAAGATATGTTTTGAGAGTCGCTGTATTTGGGCAAATGACTCAGGTTAGGTCATCGCCATACCATAAAATAATAAATAGGCTGATCACAAAACAGTATTACATGTAAAGCGTCTTTATTTGTTCAATGGATCGTGTACATCACCAACCTCCATCACCACAGTGAGCTATGTGGGCAACACAACATATGCAGGGCACAGAATCATACCGTCTAGCGACATCTAGAGGAACTACATGGAGAAAGGGCAGTTAGCACAGTTGTCAAGCAAATGTACTTTCAAATACCTTTTTTGTCCGAATTAAAAATTGGTCAAAATTGTGTATAGACTACCATAACATGCAGGACAAAAAGAAACACTTTAAAAAGTTCCTGTACAATTATATAAACAAAATAAGAGATTTTACTGTCAGATAGCTAACAAAGTGCCTGTTCCCATGTTCCAAATTTGACAGCAAAATCATTCATGGTCAGTCGGCTGTTTTGTTATCGTTTGATACCCAATGACCACAAATTACTGCACAGAAACCAAATGAAGCTTCCAGTCTTCATGAGAAGCCTACAACTGTCCACAGTCCGTGATGACCAGCTTCTTAGAGGGGACACCTCCCTTGGTGCCCAGCTCCCCCATGCGTTGGACGACATCCATGCCCTGCCGCACCCAGCCAAAAGCCACGTGCTTGAAGTCCAAGTGTTCAGCCTTTTTCAGTGTGATGAAGAACTGGGAGTTGTTGGTGTCGCGGCCACGGTTGGCCATGGATAAAATTCCCGGACCCGTGTGCCGGATGTCGAAGTTCTCGTCTTCGAACTTGGTGCCATAGATGGACTTTCCGCCTGTGCCGTCGCTGTTGGTGATGTCACCGCCCTACAAAACCGATGGAGAACATGTCAGACACTGGAGATACGGTGGCTACCTGTATGGCTGGAGGGTTCTCCTCACCTGACACATGAAGTCGGGTATGACTCGATGGAAGATGGAGCCTCGGAGCCCGAAGCCTTTTTCGCCAGTGCAGAGAACCCTGAAGTTCTCAGCCGTCTTGGGAACTATTTGAGAGAAGAGCTCCATAGTGATGGTGCCGAGGGGTTGGCTGTCGGCCTCCACGGTGAAGAACACCTGTGGGTTTGAGTCTCTAGAGTGCTCCTGAATTCTTGACATCATGGTCGAGGTGCTACAGGAGGCGTCGTCGCTTGATTGGCTGATGTGGCTCTGACACTCGCAGAAGGTCTTTCTGAAGGACTCCGTGATCTCCGGGGTTTTGAACTTGGCCGCCAGCTGCTCGATGGAACCTTCTCCGTCTGGGAGTAGGATACAGGAAAACTGTCAGAGCTGCGGAGAAGCTGTGTGGATAAATATGCTAGCGTACCCGAGTAGTCTGTGGCGGTCCAGATGAGCGCATTAGCCGAGGTGTTCATGGGTTTCAGCTCCATGCTGGGGCAGATGTTGTGGTTGGCACAAACTCGGAACACCTGCTCTCTTCTCATCAGGATTCGGTAGAAATGCTTAGTTGGGTGGAAGAGGATCTTCAGGTCGCCGACGCCGCGCTCCTTCCACTGGCCCAGGTCCCGGTCCCATCGATAGAGCTTGGCACGCTCCTTGAACAGGATTTCTTCATCCTCCTCCCCAGACTTTGTCTGCACCTGAGACAAAGATGAAACATGTTTAGGAGTACTACATGAGTATGTGTTAGGAAGCCATTAGACCAGGGGTCTCAAACACGCGGCCCGCGGGCCAAATGCGGCCTGCAGGACACTAGTTTGAGGCCCCCGCCTTGATATGAAAGTTTAATGTTAGTGCAGCCCGTGCAAGTTTGATATGGATGCTGTATGGTATCATGTACCCAGAAAAAATATTATGTTTGATTAATGTTCATGTTAAAGGTTAAATAACTTAATAGTTATCCTCCCTATCCATGTGGAAGTGGTAAGTTTTTGGCTATTTAAGTTTAAAGGAAATAACTTGAAGGCTACCGTTTAGGTCGCTAGCTCTCTAGTTCCCGAGTTAGCATGTGTCTCAAGACACTGCAGTTGCGCAATATGTTGTAAATAAAAAGAGTATAAATGTGACTATAGTCGTGTTTTGTCATGTCTACAGGGCTCTAATAATGCTTTGTTCATTTTAATCTGAAAAAAATAATTTGTCTACCCACCAACTATATGTGGTTTCTTAAGTTTTAATTATTTGCCGTTTTATTATTATATTTATTACTGATTGATTGCTTTTCTTTATTCTTGATCTTATTTTGTGTAGAAAAATAAAAAGGAAGATATTTGAGAACAGTGGAATGTTTTATCAGAGCTTTTCTTGTAGAAAATCGGAACCAAAGCAAAGTTTATTCATTTTTCTGTTTTTAATAAATGCGTTTTTTTTTTTTTTTGGAAAACCTGATGCGGCCCAGCCTCGCCCAAACCCTAGCTCCAGTGGCCCCCAGGTAAATTGAGTTTGAGACCCCTGCATTAGACTGATGATACCGATATGGTGGCTGAAGATGGGTAGACTGGGGTGAGGTCTTGTCAGAGTCGGTTATGGCCTACAGTAGTAGCCTGTTATGGTCTCCAAATTCAAATCCAGAAAAAAAGGCATCTTAACACTTCAGCATGGCAGTGTGTGTGTGTGAGAGTTCCAAAGTACCTCTGGCAGTGATACGATGGGTTCAAAGTGGATGTCAACATTTTTAGGTGCGTCCTCTTCATCGCTTCCGCCTTCATTGTTCTTGCTTTGTGATGCTGGAGCCATAGACGAGCCAAATACTGTCGCACCGGCGTTCGCCCAGGAGAAGTTGGAATCTGCACACACAAAAACAAGGCAAGATTAAAGATGCTCGATACTGACACCAATAGTGGTCATCTAGCTTGGCCAACAAGAATCTTCCAATAACAATAAGAATACATTCTATTTGCAACGCCCTTATCCACAGAAAATAAAATAGTAAAAGGTAGTAATACAAGTTAAATGCTCATTTGTCCATTTTGAAAACTGACTTACAAAAGTGATAAAGTAATACGTGGCAGAAAAAAACAAACAAACAAACCTTGTGCTCCAAATGCAAAACCTTCTGTGTTTTTGGCCAGGTCGGCAAATGAGAAGGCCCCTGATGAGGTGAAACCAAAGCTGGGGGGGTCTGGAATGTAAGAAAAGTCACTATAAAGGTATTGCTTTTCCACCACATTACTATGTAGTAGGGCTGTTGAATGGAAGTTCCTTTTATCTGCACTCATTTTTAAAAAAATGCGCGATTAATGTGAGCACACCCTGTTTGACCTTTGGCACACACCACAACTGGAGTTACAAGCAGGAGTAAATATTGAGCAAAAATGGACAAAGAAAAGAGAATTTAATCAGTAGAATTAGCTTCAAAACCCTGACAGATAGCGCTCACAACTACTGTCGCTGTGATTGAGTAAAACATATGTACCATTTAGTGATGTAGTTGATGTTACTTATCATATAATGTGCAAAAGTATGACAGGAAACTTCAAATTTAAAGCCCAAAATGAATACAGAGCCACTATCCACTAGCCTGGACTTTGTTTTTCCAGAGGTGTGCACCAAAAAAATATATACATAATAGCACTGGAAGTCATCAAAACCTTACCTTTATGCATTCCCACATAGTGTCAGCGTTTGGGACTAAATATGAGGTCAAAAATACGGATAAAAATACAGTAGACTATCAGTGCAACATGGGAGAAAGTTAGAAGGTGCATTCAAGGCCTGACAAATCAAGTGGGACAAAAACGCTGCTCGCATTAAACATGCAAAAACTGTGGAATTGAACGATATTATTTTTTGAATAAAATAATAAAAATGACATCACTTGACATAAAATTTGATGTCATTATCTTAGTAGTTGCGTATTGAATCATTTACCATAGAGATTTACACCCCTACTTATTTTAGATAACTTATTTCTATCTGGCGGCACGGCGGTCTAGTGGTTAGCGCGCAGACCTCACAGCTAGTAGACTACACTAGGGTTCAATGCCACCCTCGGCCATCTCTGTGTGGAGTTTGTATGTTCTCCCCATGCATGCGTGGGTTTTCTCCGGGTACTCCGGAGAAAAAATATGCTAGGTTAATTAGCGACTCCAAATTGTCCATAGGTATGAATGTGAGTGTGAATGGTTGTTTGTCTATATGTGCCCTGTGATTGGCTGGCCACCAGTCCAGGGTGTACCCCGCCTCTTGCCCAAAGACAGCTGGGATAGGCTCCAGCACCCCCCGCGACCCTCGTGAGGAAAAAGCGGTAGAAAATGAATGAATGAATATTTCTGTCTGTGATTAATTATGAGTTAACTATGGACACAAAGTGATTAATCACAGTTAAATATTTAAGCGACTGACAACGCCACTATGTACAATGCCAGCAGATGTGAAGCATTAGATAACTCAGGCAGCTACAGAGAGATCTTCACCTGCTCAGAAACAGCAGGGCCATTTTCTCAGTACCACAGAGTTTGATCGACTATAAATATCACGTTAACATGCCTGTACTTGTGACTGCTGCAGCAGGAGTGGTAACGGTGACGGTCTTGGGCTCGGCGCATGGTTTAGTTGATAGGTCAATGGGAGAGCTGCTGCTGGGAGCTTCTGTTTGCACGTCTGGTGGCTGCTCTGAGGTTTCATCCTGCCTGCTGGACGTGCTGCCAACAACCTCTGCGGTGCCCGGCGACGCAGTCAACGTCAGCTCTTCAGCAGGACTGCTGGAGACGTTTTTGGTTTTGCTTGACTGGGAATCCTGCAGGAGGAATTCAGGAATGAAAAACATGCAGACACCGTCACAAAATCTGGATTTTTAGCTCAAGTGTACGCGCACGCAGACAGCTCATACCAGTTCTCGTTGGGCTTTCCGCACTTCTGTCTCAAAGTCCTCAGTCTTGTCAGGGTCCAGGTCGCTGTCAGTGGTGCTCAGGCCACAGAAGAACGTGGGCGGAAGCTGGAGGCTCTTGGCCTTCTCCTCCTCCTCTGGTGTTGGCTTTTTCTCCCAGATGACCTGGCAGTCTGGCTCTAAATGGATCACAAAAGGCCCAAAATGTCAGGACAATTAATCAACGAGTGATGCATATCTGTTTAGAGGGACAATTTAAACTATGGAGTCCATGACATTACCAGAAGTGGTCACTTTTCTTTCAGGAGGCTCAGTGTAGAGCTTCCCATTCAAGGCTTTCACTGCTGACTCATAGTCCTCATCTATGGAAAAGGTCCAGAAATAAAGTTGATTTAGGCTAATACTAATTATACATTGTATATACAGTGAAGAAAATAAGTATTTGAACACCCTGCTATTTTGCTATTTCTCCCACTTAGAAATCATGGAGGGGTCTGAAATTTTCATCGTAGGTGCATGTCCACTGTGAGAGAGATAAACTAAAAAGAAAAATCCAGAAATCACAATGCATGATTTTTTAACAATTTATTTGTGTGATACAGCTGCTAATAAGTATTTGAACACCTGAGAAAATGAATGTTAATATTTGGTACAGTAGCCTTTGTTTGCTATTACAGAGGTCAAACGTTTCCTGTAGTTTTTCACCAGGTTTGCACACACTGCAGGAGGGATCTTGGCCCACTCCTCCACACAGATCTTCTCTAGATCAGTCAGGTTTCTGGGCTGTCGCTGAGAAACACGGAGTTTGAGCTCCCTCCAAAGATTTTCGATTGGGTTCAGGTCTGGAGACTGGCTGGGCCATGCTAGAACCTTGATATGCTTCTTACGGAGCCACTCCTTGGTTTTCCTGGCTGTGTGCTTCGGGTCGTTGTCGTGTTGGAAGACCCAGCCACGACCCATCTTCAATGCTCTGACAGAGGGAAGGAGGTTGTTCCCCAAAATCTCACAATACACGGCCCCAGTCATCCTCTCTTTAATGCAGTGCACTCGTCCTGTCCCATGTGCAGAAAAACACCCCCAAAGCATGATGCTACCACCCCCATGCTTCACAGTAGGGATGGTGTTCTTCGGATTGTACTCCTCATTCTTCTTCCTCCAAACACGCTTATTGGAATTATGACCAAAAAGTTCTATTTTGGTCTCATCTGACCATAAAACTTTCTCCCATGACTCCTCTGTATCATCCAAATGGTCATATGCAAACTTAAGACGGGCCTTGACATGTGCTGGTTTAAGCAGGGGAACCTTTCGTGCCATGCATGATTTCACATCATGACGTCTTAGTGTATTACCTACAGTAACCTTGGAAACGGTGGTCCCAGCTCTTTTCAGGTCATTGACCAAGTCCTGTCGTGTAGTTCTGGGCTGATTCCTCACCTTTCTTAGAATCATTGAGACCCCACGAGGTGATATCTTGCATGGGGCTCCACTCCGATTGAGATTGACCGTCATGTTTAGCTTCTTCCATTTTCTAATGATAGCTCCAACAGTGGACCTTTTTTCACCAAGCTGCTTGGTAATTGCTCCGTAGCCCTTTCCAGCCTTGTGGAGGTGTACAATTTTGTCTCTGGTGTCTTTGGACAGCTCTTTGGTCTTCGCCATGTTACAAGTTAAAGTCTTACTGATTGTATGGGGTGGACAGGTGTCTTTATGCAGCTAACGACCTCAAACAGGTGCATCTGATTCAGGATGATACATGGAGTGCAGGTGGACTTCTAATGGGCAGACTAACAGGTCTTTCAGGGTCAGAATTCTAGATGATACACAGGTGTTCAAATACTTATTTGCAGCTGTATCACACAAATAAATTGTTAAAAAATCATGCATTGTGATTTCTGGATTTTTCTTTTTAGTTTATCTCTCTCACAGTGGACATGCACCTACGATGAAAATTTCAGACCCCTCCATGATTTCTAAGTGGGAGAAATAGCAAAATAGCAGGGTGTTCAAATACTTATTTTCTTCACTGTAACATGTACAGCAAAAAATAAAATAGGTCCATAGGTCTTTCTGTGTACATAAGGACCACACGTATATGCATAATAAAGGCGTTGTTAACATTTTAAGTCTCCCAGAGTGGTAGACTGTGTGACTCTGTGGGCAACTCTAGCTACACTGTGTCGTTGTCGGTCATCCTAACAGAAAGGCATGGCTTGTCATGATGCATATGCATTAATACATTTTAAAAAATTAAATGCAATTAATGAAATAAATGAGTTGAAGTCTATTTTTCACAGCCCTAATTGTAGACTACAAACATACACATTGTTTTTATACGTCTCCTGCTTGTGGAATAACAACTCATTCATCAGTATTCAAATACTGCTGGACAAACTAATTTAGAAAAACTAGTTTTTGTTGTACTTTGGCCTCACCATCAGGTTGATCGTCACTAGTGTAGCCTGGTTCATTCTGGTAGCAGAAAAAGGTGAGCGGCAGCAGTAATTTCCGGGCTAAAGCAGCCTGCTCAGCAGTTGGCTCCCTGACATACACAACCTCTAGTTCAGAGTCCTCGTCTGACCCGGCATTGACTCCTGATTGCTGGGGCCCTATGACAAACACATTTGGAAGAAAGATTTAATCAGTCATTGCTATTTAAAATAAATCATTGTAACAGTGACTGACTAACGAAGGTGTTAGCTTTGCACACAGGAACATACCAGGCCACACATGCACGGGGAGAACATGCAAACTCCACACAGAAATGAGAGGGTGGAATTGAACTCGGGTCTCCTAGCTGTGGGGCCTGCATGCTAACCACTCTCTGCCGTGCAACCCACAGGGGAGCATGTTTTGACAAATTTTAATCTGAGGGGTTGCACCACTGAATGTGACTGTATGCATCCATGTACACTCAGTATGAAATACCATACAACACTGGACAATGTAAATACCTCCAACGCTAATTAGCGATTGCTGGTGTGCTCCACTGCAAAAGCTACACTAGACTACACACTAGACTGGGAATTGCATTTCACACTCCACTTCCTGCACTAAATTTGGAGTGTGAGATGTTTACACAGTACATTCAATCCTTTGAGGGACGATGCAATCCTCCCTGCTCTACGTTAAGGCAGTGCTGGCTTTTTATATTAATATTAATATTTTAGATACACAACTATGCAATTCCAAATATTAACTACATATTATCATGAAATGTTTGCATATATTTTCAACTTTCAATGAGCAAAATAATGTTTTACTTGAATAATTACCTACATATTGTATATACACACTACTATTGGTAGCACTTTTTGCACAAACACATGCAGCACGTTAGTTTTGACTACTTTCCACTCTGTGCATCCAGGTTATTCATTTCTAATTGTATCAACCCGCCGAGTGACAGCTGAGTGTTAACACACAAAGTACCTGGGCTTTCAAATTGGGTGCTTGATGTGCTCGTCCAAAAGGCCATTGGGTTATCTTTGAAAAGCCTAAAATCCAGCCCTAAAGGATGATGGGTTGTTGGGTTAAAAAGAGACTAACTGGGAAGGCCAATATCCCCAAAAAGGCCAAAACAGTTCAATAGTGTGAATTGTGAATTTTAACAGTGAGGTATACATAAATATTAATCATTAAAGCTGCAAGCGGCACTGAAATGGCCATCACAATGACCTGCAACTTGTCTTGTCCAAATGTTCACCTTTCTTGATGAAGCTAACCTGCAGTCAAATGCAGTTTTCTTTGGCACGTATCACTGTATTCACATTCAGGCATGATTAGTTCTAGACTTGGAAGATCCTTGATCAGATTTGGCCGCTGACAACATCAATCATAATGACGTTTGAAGGAGCAACCCTAAACATGATGCCGATGCATCAGAGTACAGAGTACCTGTACAGAGTACCTACTACTAAAAATGGAGCAATAAGACGCAAAGAAGAATTTGTATATTTAAAAGCTTTTAACATGTTTTAACAAAAAAAAATATATAAATATTGTGTAAAATACTTACCTTTTTGTGGAATTTTGAATGCAGGCGATGGTGACGACCCCTTAGGAGGATGTCCAGAATCTTTCACTTTCAGACTGGATTCGCAGTCACCACTCTCAGAGGGAGACTTTGGACTTCCAAAGATCTTCTGAAGGCTATCAGAACCAAACACAAACTTGGGGGGCAACATCACTGACTTGGTGGGGTTGGCTGGACTTTGAGAACCAGACGGTTTGTCGTCGCAGGAGAGCTCACTTCGATCCTTTGTTGTCTGTTCCAAAATAGCAATTGCGGCCTTCCCACACACTGCAGTGGGAGTTTTTAAAGAGTCTCCACTGTCCTGAGATGTGATGGACGCTACAGGGGTCATAAGTTCCACTTTCTCCTGAGCAATCTTGGCCGCATCGAAAACCTGCTTAAATGTGTTTGCCGTTTCCTGCAATTTGAATCTCAAGGCCAACTGTTCAACTTTGCCCTCTCCTTCAGCAAAGTCCAATGCACTCCACACCCAGGCCTTCTCTGCACCTTTCATTGGTTCTAGCTTCATAGTTGCTGTGATCCATTGGTTAGCACAAATCTTAAGAACCTGGTCTCGCCTCATAATCAACCTCACCCGTTTTGTGTTATAATTTTGTAAGATTTTGACATCTCCAATACCCCTCTCTTTCCATTGACTTGCTTCTTTATCATACCGATACAGTTTGGCTCTGTGACTGAACACTACTTGCTCGTTTTCTTCACCTGTTGAAAGCTCAACCAAATCTGGAAGGGGAACTACAGGTTCAAAGTAAAGGCCATCTCTCTCCTCGTCCTGGGTCACATCCTGCTCATCATCGGTGCCCACTGAGGTTCTGCTCTGGTCAAGCTTGGCAGGAGACTTGGAGGGGCTTATGCCAGGTTGGAAGCTGAAGTTGAAGCCACCCATGGACTCCCCAAAGCGGAAAAGGTTCTTTCTTAGTGGGCTGCTAGCAAGCGGAGAAGCATAGACCGAGGAGTCTGCTGTGTCATCTAGAGCCTCTTCTCTTAGATCATAGTTATCCCACTCTAAGGTAGGCCCAGTGGTTTCACTGTGAGGCTTGATTAAAAGACTTGACATAGTCGAAGATGCTGGAATATCTACCTGATTGTCATGGTCTTTGATCTTTGCCTTGCCATCTGTCAAAACAGATTTCAGGTCCTTCAAGCCAGTCTTCATTTCCTCGGCTTTCTGAATTAGGTGTGCAGTTCTACCTGTGTCAACCAATTTGTGGGGAGTTTGTAAGGGAATGTCCAAGAGGAGTCTCTGACATTCTTCAAACTTTTCCTTAAATTCCTCAGCAAGTTCGGGGCTTTTGAACTTGGCCGCCAACTGTTCAAGTCTGGCATCCCCATCTGAGAAATCATTAGCCAACCACATCCATGCCTTATCTGAGCCTGCTAGCGGCTTAAGATTCATGGTGGTCGTGATCCAGTGGTTGGCACACACCTTCAAAACTTGCTCTCGTCGCATCAAAACTCTAAGCCTGCCATTACAGGTGTTTTTCAGGAATTTCAGGATGCCAACCCCACGCTCTTTCCACTGGCTCGTGCTTGTATCAAATCTGAAGAGTTTAACACGCTGTGAATAAAGAACCTGTTCATCTTCCTCTCCCGTTACCAGGTCAACCCTCTCAGGCATTTGAACCACTGGTTCAAACTGAATATCATCATTTTCTTCAGTTTTATACATGTCGTCTTCTACCTGGTCATTGGAGGCATTCGTCTTGGTGGGTGTGGCCTGAAATGATGAGAAGAGCGGCTGACCAGCGCCACAAAAACCTTTGAAATTGGGGTCTTTCTCTCCAAACTGGAAGTTTCCTCCAGTTGACTGTGCCAGGTCTGCAAAACTGAAAGAATCATTTTTACCAGATATTAATGGATTTGTCTCAGGTTCCTGTTGGTCCGCTTGCTGTGGGCTACAAGCATTTTCTTTCTCCTTGTGTTTATCAGCAATGCTTTTAAGGAAGCTGGAGGCAGAACCCGATGAAGCTACTGGGTCAGCTGAGCTTGAGTTATTCGATGAACTATCGTTTGCAGTGCCCTGGATTCCAAATTTAAAGCCGCCTGATGAAACAGGCATGGAGAAAGAGAAGCCAGAAGAACTGGTGGTACTTGAATCAGTCTGAGGAACCTCAAATTTGAAAGAAGCCGCTGAAGTTTCAACTTTGCTTTGACCAAACTGAAAAGAATGGCCTGTTCCAAAAGGTGCGGTGAAGCCAGTTCCGGTTGGCTGGCCCGATGATGTCTTCACTCCAAAGTTAAAGCTAAAGCCTGACGCTGAAGTAGCGCCGGTTGCACTTTTAGCAGTGGGTGCGCCCTCCTTTGACTTTGTGCTAGGGTTGGGGTTTTTACAGGCCACACAATTGTTTACATCAGCTTCATTTCTTATATAGCATTCCTGACACTCCCACTGATCTGGTTTCTTTTTAAATTGGTCACCAAACACAGAACTCTCAACTGATTCTGAAAGTTTGCTTACAGGTTTAACTGCGTTGGGCGCACTTTGTGCTGTGGAGGTTGCTTTAAGTGAGGCTTTGCAAGAGACACAACTGTCTGCAGACGCCTCGTTCGTTGTAGAACATGCATCACAAAGCCACTGCTCTGCCTTCTTCCCAAACTGAATGCCAAAGCCAGAAGCTAAGGCACTGTTTTTTGTGTCAATGGGTTTTGCAGAATTTGTACCAAATGTAAAAGACGTAGGGAAAGAATTTCCAAAAGCACCAAATCCAGAAAATGGGGAGCTAGAACTACTGGTTTTCGTCTTGTCATCTGTCCCAAATTTGAAAGCAAAGGGACTATCTTTGGTCTCATTTTCAGCCTGAATGTCTGGCTTTGAGGAATTGGGATTGGCACTTTGACAAGAACCGCAACGAACAGCCTCCGGTTTATTTCTGACAAAGCACTCGGTGCAATCCCACTCTCCTTCTTTTATACCAAACAGTTCAGTAAGAGTTTCCACAGGTTTAGAGGCTTTTGGAACGTCCTCTTTCTTCTCCTGTGGAACCTGCTTTTCTTGTGATTTCACCACAATGTTCTGGGCTTCTTCGAACCTAGACTTAAAAAGTGATGCCTCATCCGTTGTTTTGAAACGGATGGCTAGTTGCTCTGGCTTTGGCTCTTCATCTGCGTAATCAATGGCATTCCAGACCCATGATTTATCTGAAAGAGCATTTGGTTTTAGTAACATGTCTGTGGTGATGTAGTGATTTGCACAGATCTTCAGGACCTGCTCCCGTCTCATTAGGAGTCGAACCTTCCCTGTAATGCTATGTTTCAAGATTTTAACATTACCGATGCCTCGTTCTTTCCATTCTTTTGTCTCTGTGTCAAATCGGTACAGCTTTGCTCTATTGCAAAATATCTCCTCCTCGTCTTCCTCACCCGTTTTAACATCAACTTTATCAGGAAGGGGTACGATAGGTTCAAAGTGAGGACCATCATCATCATCGTCCTCCTCGTCGTCGTCATCCTCCTCCTCAGCATGAGTGCTGTCATTGTCACTATCTGCTGCACTTTTTTCTTCAGGTGCGGACTTAACTTTACCAAATACTGGTTTGGTAACATCTCCAAATTTAAATGGCTGCTCTACTTTCCCGAACAAACTTCCAGGACCTGAGCCCTGTACTGCATCGGCAAAAGAGAAGCCTGACAAGTTTTTATTGCCGAAAGTGAAGATGCCCGCTTGATTTGATGTCTGCTCTTGAACACGCGGCTTCTCTGGCAAAGTATCGGCCTTAACGGAGATGTCAGACGTAAGAAGACCGAGCAAACTTTCACTGTGCTTCGCTTGGGATGTTGAGAAAGTGAAATCGCCATCGTTGGACTTAAAGTTGGAATTAAATTTAAAGGCAGCTGTTGGTGTTGGCTGGGAAACTGTGCTTGCTCCAAAACTAGGTACTTTAGGGACTTCAGTGGGTGCCTGCTGGCTAAAGGAGAGTTTTCCAAGCTCCAAAGGTTTCCGATCAATAGTCTTTGGTGGATGAGCGGGGACTACTGACGGTTTGGTGAAATAACCAGGTTCGGGCAGAGGTGGGTTTGTGGTTTGTTGAGGTACATTCTGCCCGTAATATTCTTCACTATATGGTGACAGAAGGCTTGTTGCTGGCGATTCAAATCGAAGAGGTGCAGTGAAGGCCTGTTCTTGAGGAGGGTACATGCAGGCTGGAGCTGTTGGCATGGGAGGAGTATGGGGTGGCGGCTGATAGGCATACATATGCTGTTGAGGTGGCATACGGTTCATACCATAAATTGGGCCCTGCGTTAAAATCAACCCCCCCAAAAAAAACAAAGAAAATGTTTATCACAATGACCTTTGTTATGATTTCACAATGATTAGTTTACCTTTGTGGGGGTTACACTTGCTGCTGTGCGCAGAAGATACTGTGAGTTGTATGCTGGAGACTGATTGTAGTACCCGGATGGACCTGTAGTGGCAACTTAAACACCAATGCACATACATGAAGAATGTTTCATCAACTATCTTTTCTGTTGTCATTATATGAATACACAGTATATTGTTCTGTATCTACTAACCTGTCAAGGGGGCCCCATGGTAGGACTGCGCAGGAGTGAAAGACTCCTGTATTCCTTCAGCACCGTAACTCTCACCATACATTTTGTGATGAGGTGAGCTTACATTTCCCGAAGCGTTGTGCTTCAAGTCATGAACTTCATTCTGTAACAAGAGGAACCAGGCGACAAAAGACTCAATCTGATTACTAACTTTCACCACCGCAAATAGAAGCCATAGGAAAAGGAAACTCCATTCTTGAATGAAAGCAGTACGAGCGCAATTCCAAACAGGGAGACACAACATCGTCAGACTTGTCGAAGCCATCCAAGTGTAAGTGATGGCTAGCCAAGTTGAATATTAAAACAATAACAAATTAGTCCGCTCCTTGCTTAATCTGCATTAAATGTAACTTGAAGTTGAATGAAGTTCAAGTTGATTAATGATCTAAATCTTGTTGAGCTGACCTTAAGAGCTTCAACTTGCTGACACAGCATTTGGAGGAGACTTTTCTGATCCTCCACCCAGTGAGGCGGTGTTTTTGGAGAAATCTGTGAAACAAGCAGCAAAACAAATCCAACTGAATTTATGTATTACTTTTAATTCTGGAAGAATGTCAGATGATACCCTACCAGGTGTCTTTTGGAAGGAGAAACGATGCTTTTGTTAGGGGAAGGAGTGGAAAACATAACGTGGGATATGGTGGCTATGGTGTCTGTGGGACGAGCAGGGCTTGAATGGATTGGTCCCCGATGATCGTCATTTTTTTCATCTTCATCCCCTTCACTCTCTCCGAGCTGCTGATTGACATCATTTAGAAGGTCCACAACTTCCTCCATGGACACTGGAAGCTGGGATACAACATACAGGCAACGTTTAATTTTGAGCCTTAGAAGTACAAAAAAAAGTTCAACAATATCAAGCAGCTCACCACCCATAATAATAAACACAAAAATCGGCCATAATAAATTCAAAAATGACTTAAGAAAAATTACTTTTTCAACTTCATCCGCATTGGCATTGTAGATCTTGGAGAGGTAGATCCTAAATTTTTTCAGAAAAGTGATGCACCTGTCCTGGGTCTCCTCAACTCCATTGCTGGCCTCCTCAGACAACCGCTGGTATATCTTTCAAGAAGAAACAACATCATTAGACAGTTATTTCAAAGGACGAGTAATTAGCATCGATAACATGCAAACTTGAGTATCATGAAGCAAACAGAAGAAAATGGAAACGACCACAATAACATTGGCAGACCGACAAGTGGGTAGCTTTGTTGCTGGGGTACAATACAATAGTTCCTTGAGAAAAATCAAAATTTTCCACATATTTCAAACCCCTCCAGGTTTATAAAAACAGCTGACCAACCTGAGCCAAATGCCAGACAGATGCCATGCTATTGACCGATTCCAACGTTGCAATGGCCTCCTCTGTCTTGCCTTCGATGTCAAGGAGGGTTGCATATGCGACTTTGGCTTCCTCTTGAAAACCCTTCACAGAGGAGCCCTGGAAGTGAGCATAGTTGCATTCATTTTAAGTCAACGTGACATCACTTATTTTACTTGTATCTAGGGCTGCAATGATTATTCGGATAATTCGAAAGACTCGATTACATAAAATAGTTGAGGATTTCTTTTCAGGTTTCTAAGAATCGCTTACGTTACCAACGTGTCTAGTGTCACCCATGCAGAAACAGCAATTGGAACACCGCGACGAGTATCAGTTTTAACGCCGCTCTTCGAAATCGCCTCTGTGCGTCAACAATGAAATTTGCGATAATGTACAATATTTTTCTCATTGATTTGTTTGTTAATTTATTATTGCATGACTGCGTGACTTGTCGTATCATTGGCTTAAGTTCTTGTTGTGTTACCTTCATTTCGGCTGTTTTTTGTTGTTGTTTTGTTTTAGTCTCTGTTTGTTGTATCTTTATTGGTTGCTAATCCCTGAACTGAACTAATGAATGATCTTTTACCAACGAGACTCAGGGAACTCTCAACCTCCATCAAAGTATTGTTTTGGTTCCTTATCAACCTCATTTTGGTTTGCCTGCTTCATTCACAGCAGTTAAACTCCACTCCCTCAAGAAGTCTTTCTTCTGTGTGCAGTCAGACTGCATATGGTATACATAGCCCTAAAAATAGCCACCACTTACTCTATGTACAAAGTCCATTTAAGAAATAAAAAGCTTATGTAAATTATTAAACCAATTGGTCCTTTGTTACTTCGTGAGATGTTTTATTTTTCTTGTAAATGTATTATTTCTCTTTAAACAAGCAATAAAAAAAAATTCCCCTGACTAATCAACAAAAATGTCAGTATATTCAGTATACTCGATTACTAAAATATTCAGTAGCCGCATTTTTCTTTCTACATTTTCCATCTTGAAATAGTAAACAAATTATATCTAAATCATTCCTAACAGGTTTGAAGGTTTGAGCTGGTATGCCAAGATTTAGACGGCAACTAGGAGTACTAACCTGAAGATCTTTGGATGGGAAATGTATGAAGAGGGGCTCGAGGGGTTCTGGTATACTTCGCCTTTTTTTAATCTTTTCAAGCAGTGGAAGGACAACTGTCCAGTAGTGGACACTGCGGTTGATGTACTCCTTCTGGTCATAGTACGAGTTGATGCCATCACCCTGTTTCGTTAAACAAAAAAGTTGCAGCCTAAATGAGCCACTGAGTCTGCCACAAGAGCCGAATCAACGCATTCCATTTCAAAACTCACCGTCTGGCTAAGACACTGAGCCCAGTAGATGGCCAGTGCTGGGTGCAGCCCATGTTTCTCTCTGGCTCTCAGAGTATTCAGCCCATGCTGCACTATCATTCGCAATTTGGCCGACATGCCAGGACTGCAAAGACACAGACATATTTTAAAATATTTGGACAAACAGAAATAACGATAAAACAAAATTAAGCTCATTTAATTTTACACTGCGCTGATTTATGATGACATCAAAACGCGGAACAGCGTCAACAATGGAGCATCAAGGAGGGCTCAGGAATTATTCCCAGGAAAGTTGTTGTACATATTATTCTGACACTCACGCAGCTCGTTTGTGAATGAGGCTGTAGATAGCATCCCACCACTCCCTCTGTCTTTCTGTGGTCAAGAGGCGAAGAAGGGGAAGTGGGAGGCAGCGAGGTTCATAAAGATGCTGCTGCTGCTGGTTTATTCCACTGCTTATCTTTGCCGTCTCCTGCAGCTGACAGTGGCTACAGAACACCACACCATATACAAACACCTGCAAGAAACACAACTTTTAGCGCTGACTATCTTTATTGCGTATGACATTTTCCATATTGCCATTGTGTTATAATTATGTCATTATTTACAGACTTAATGTACAAAATACAGCCCAGTGTCACATACCTCCAAATCCAGAAGGCAGATGGACTCTGGTGCATTTGTGTCAAGTTTGGAAGTTTCCAGGGTAAGTCTTGGGAAAAGCTGCTGCAGCCACACCCGCAAGGCTGGTCTTTGGGCCAAAAGAGTCCACTGAAGCCCTAACCAGCTTAGATGTTGCAAGTCGCCACAATGCAACATGATAGAACCTGCAGATGAAGCATCAATTTAATACATATGCACCTTTTTGGGATTATTAAATTGGGATATGTCATACTTGAGTTACTGTATTGCATGTAATGGCTTCATGTCATATTGAATCTTTAACATATTGAGCTTTACTCCTCTTCAGCACCTTGCCATAAGCAAAGTGTCTTTTTTCCCCACTTAAATATGAGAATACCGTTGCATCAAAACCCTTGACGACAACATTAAGATATTTTTCAGTTAGTGTTTGACTCTGTAGCTCTGCACCTGCATCCCACTTGGCCAGTTGAGAGAGTTCTGGAGGTTGTGCACTAATGTAATGGATGTCATCATTTGCAATGAAAGATTCAGTGGGTGACTGCCGTCCAAACAGAAGTTCAACCAGAGAGTCCTGACCGCTACGGTTGCCAAATGCTTCCACCACCTATGCATGTGCAGAAATAAGAAAGTGTTGTTGAAATGTTTACGGCACAAGTATCAGATCACTTAGTGTAGGGCTGGGCGATATGGACCAAAACTCATATCTCGATATATGTCGGTAGAATATCCGTATACAGCCAGATATTTTTTCCATAAACTGAATTTAGACAAAAACAAAGCCAAATATGTGTGCAAAGTTTTATTAAAATGTAAACATTCATATAGAAAAATAGCCACTGAAATAAAATTGTATATTGTCTTTTTTTTAAATAAATATAGAAAAAAGTTAATGTTTAATCTTCATTGCAATCATGCTGCACTCATGGTAGTCTGTGAGGCCGGGTTAGCGCCGTTAGCGCTTCCATCTCACGTTCCCCGTGACGACAGACAGTAAACATAGTTGATGCAGTCTTTGTCACACTTGCTTAAGGGGTCGGTCTGACACATAAACAGTAATAAATAAATAAAACACTATTAAATACTAAAAATGCCGCAGGAGATATGGCGCTGCCGTAACTAGCTTGCACTCGGGCGGCGCCATAAAATCCAGTCTATATCGATATGAAACGTTGTGCTCCTTTTTGATATCGTGCTTAAAATAAATATAGCTATATAAAACATATATAGACATATTGCTCAGCCCTAACTTAGAGTGGTTCTCAAATTGATTATCCGACACCACCCCACTCCTATGTTGGCGTGTCACACAGTTGCGTGACAATCACTGACTTGGAGCAACAATACATATCAAGCAGTTAAAACCATATGAGAATGGAGAGATTTACCTCTCTGATGAGGCTGGATGAATCAGTACTGAGATTTAGCAGCATGTGACCAGCCTGACTCTGTCTATCGTTTGCAAGAAGTTCCAAATGCTGCGGGGCTGGCTGATCTCTTTTAGTCACCTTAGGCTTTGGTCTGGGAACCTGACAATGGAAAAAATGAACAAAAACACAATCTCAATAAAGATGAGTGCTATCTGTATAAAAAGCCATTCTGTAAGACTCTTAAAATCTCTCATATCGTACACTGTGTGCAAAAGTATGTGTGTCAGTAGTCGGTACCTGCAGGGCCAATAAGTAGCATAGCGCCGACAAGTCAATGACAGCCCTCCATGTCTGTTGACGATCCTGAGCGAGCTTCAAGAGCAGAGTGGCAGCGTGCAAGTACAAATGACCTCGCATCTCCACAAACACCTCATAAAGATCATCTGCGTGGAGGCCTGCAACGCTACTCAGCTTCTGCATAGTCTGGTCAAAACTGCATTCATGCAGACAAACACAACAAGAGCTTGCATTAAAGATGCCCAGTATTGGTTCTCAGTGAATTCAGATATCGTCTAGTACACGTCAATCGCGTGCTCCCGGTTGATCACGTAAACGTCACTTTGTAGATGTCATATCAGTCAGCTGACATTAGGCTCCACTACCGATTCGCTCTTGCTACCCCGCAGCAATGGTGAACAGATGTAACTTTCATCTTTATTATTCTGATTATGGATGAACTAACTCAGTAGTAGGCAGAAAGCTGCCTATATCTATAACAAAAGTTATGTAGGCGAGTTATGTAGAAAAAAAAAAGTAGTTTGCTTTGCTTCCTGTCATGAACATCACTATAGAAATGCGTGTTTCTACACTTCTGTTTCTTAAACTATTATATTATGATGAATGGGAAAGTGTGTCCATTGCTGAAACCTTTTTAATATGTTGCAATAAGCTGTTTTGTCTTTTGCATAATCATTTTCATTTCTTGTGTAATCAGACATTATACATGAAGTGTGTGTCTAATCAAAGTTACTTAGCTATTTTGAATGACAAATTACCAGTACTCGGGTTATGTACCCAACTATTGAGGAATTATGTGTACCTCCTTTTCCGCACTATAAGGGACACTTAAAAGCCTTTAATTTTCTGAAAACTTCTGAAAGTTCCAAAATCGCTCCACTTGATTGACTGTTGGACCATTCCCCGCTGACACAAGGACATAATACGCATGTTACAATACGTAATACGTACATCCGCCACACCTCTGGCGAACACAGCTTAACTAAGACTGGGGGGCAGCGCCGGGTGAGCTACACAGCCATATGTGAATGAATTGTGAATGGTTGGGTGAAGGCAGTGCTTCTCAATTGTTTTCTGTCATGCCCCCCTAAGGGACAGAATTTTTTTGCGCCCCCGCCCCGATTTGAAATACTACAGAAACTGATAATATTATTCATTTATCTACAGACTGAACTTAAAAATGAAACCGGGAAAATGCAACAAAATGGAGAGCATACAAGCATATTCTAAAGTGAAATTGCAGGTTGAGTACTATAAATTTGTACATGTTGGTAGGACTGCATTGAAATAAAAGTCTCTCGCGCCTCCCGGAAGTGGAGACAGTGCAGTCCAAAGTTTCTCAAGAAAACAAGTTACTTCGCTCTCTCAATGCAAGTAGTTTTAGCATTTTAGGTCAGCAGGTTCTACAGCATTGGTAACGTGTAATGTGTTTTGCAGGACTACCAGTGAGTAAAAAAAACTTGGGTAGATGGGTAGAGCTATTAGCAACCCCACTTCCTCGATGCTATAATGCTACACAGACAAGTGGTTTTGCTCCATGACTTAGACAAAACACAGTTAGGACACTCTTCTACACGACCAAGTAACGTTGGAAAGGCATAAGGCTTCAGCAATTTTGGCGGCTAGTCCAACTGCCTACTGGGCCCATGTTCACAAAACAGTCCAGTGTGAAATGCCGTTGACAGATTAGTGAAGATCAATTAAAAAAAAATATGGTGAGCGTATTGTTAAATAGTAGAATGAAGTTAAACTACTGTTTACACACTGTTTTATTGTAGACTAATAATTGAGACTGCGCCTTATAATCTGTTGCGCCTTATGGTGCACAAAATACGGTATTTGTCTTTCATGCCATATTGAATTTAATTATTTGCAAATGATACCAACTACCTAAACTGTGAATGTGACAATCATTAGTATATTAAATTGAAAGTTTACTGATTAGATTTTAATATATATAAATAATATAACAAAAATATATTAAAAAAAAACTAAAAACTTTACAAAAAAAATGGGACTTGCACCTGCCAAACACAAACACCGGTCAACACCGGGTTGATGCACAGTGGAATGGGGTTGCTGATCCGAGTCTTGTTTCTGCCGGTTGTTTCCCGTGCTGTATGACTGTATGACACGTGCATGTGATAGATGTTGGATGATGCTGTTCACTGGACTAAGGCCTCCAAAACCCCCACTGTTTACTGAGCAATGTGTATTTGGTCCACTTTTGCACAGAGCCTAACCCACATGCAATGAACTGTGACAACATAACAACTCATCATTATCCAACGAATTAATTACCTCAGTACTAAGTCCACAATAAAGCCACAAAGTATAATTACAACCTCCCTACAAGTAGCGTCTATTGACTGTCAGTGTATTACATATTGTATCCCTCAAGCTAATGTTGTATAATGAACACATTATGCTGCTTTTACTGTGATGCCACTGGATGGATTTTTTCAAATAAAGACTTAAAATATGACACACAAACACTTACCATCCGAGAGTGTCGATGCAAGTCTGCACACCACTTCCAGAGAGTGTGAGTCTCGTCAGGCTGCAGTGGGCCAAAAGCAGCTCTCTCTGAAGACGACGACACATCTTCTCGTTGTTGGAGATGCTGGGCTGAGCCAGGTAGTCCTGAAATAATTACGGTTATTATTTAGTTGTTAAAATGGGCGCTTTTTCAAAAGTTCATCTTGACGAGGGGTGTCCAAATTTTCCCAACAAGGGGCATATAATGAAAAAGGAAAGGATGCAAGGACCCCTTTGATAGTTTGTAAAGCAACGCAAAGACGTTAATACACTGCTCAAAATAATGAGGGGAACAATAAAGTAGCACGTTGAATGAATTAAATATTTTCATTAAATAAAGTGGAAAAACACACTACAGGCTGAACCAACTTTGATCCTTTAAACAAGCAAAACGAGCTGTGGCAAACTGCATGCTATCCTGGATGGCACACAGCAGATGCTCTAGCTCAGGTCTGGGAGGAGATCCCTCAGGAGAACATCCGCCGCCTCAGCAGCATGCCCAGGCATTGTAGTGAGGTCATAGAGGCACGCGGAGGCCACACACACTACTGAACCTCATTTTGACTTGTTTAAAGGATCAAAGTTGAATCAGTCTGTAGTGTTTTTCCACTTTCATTTTGAGTATAACTCCAAATCCAGACCTCCATGAGTTGATACATTTGATTTTCATTGATAATTGACAGTATTTTGTTGTCATCACAGTCAACAATGGAAAAACAAGAAAACTTTTTCATTCATTCCGGTCTACAACATGTTACTTTAGTGTTCCCTTGATTTTTCATTTGATTCATTTTCGGCAATTATCTTCAAATGTTCCCCTGACTTTTCTGAATTTTCAAAACATTTTACCAACTTATTTTGATTTGTTCCTCATAAAAACCTACCTTTTTAAAAAATGTTTCAATTATATGGTATTTTTTCTATTTTTCTTAAAATTAGAGTTTTTTTTCTCATGAAATTGCAAGTTTTTTCTCATTAGTATATTACTTTTTTCTATATATATATTTTAACTTTATTGTAAATTATAGCTGTTTTGTTTATTTCTGGCATTTTACATTTCTATTACTATTTCAAATTCCTTGTTTTGCTTCTCATAATATCAGAACTTAAAGGTAAACATCTTTAATATTTAAATGTTATGTTACTGAAATGATATTTTTCCTCATATTACAACATTCTTTTCAAATACCTATTTTGACTTCTGCTGATTTTTCAATTTGTGCTGTTGATTTTTTTTGGTTGTTTTCTTGTTAAATTACATTTTCAGGCTGTGGGCCGGAATTTGGACACCCTGATTTAGACGGTCAGCCAGTCGTCACACCTCATTTTCTTTTAGTTACAGTATCATAACAATTTCCTTTTAAAACCAGCTCAAATGCATCACCCAAATTGGTTCACTTTGTTTTGTTGACATGATGTAGTTCACTGAATTCTGGAACGGAGACCACGCTGACCTGAAGTGTGCGCACAACCACAGTGTACCAGTCCAGACTGTGGCGCAGCAAGCCCCTTTTCTCAGTGGCCAGGCAGTGCTTAACGGCCTCCTCCAGCTGACCGTCCTGACAAAACAGCTGGACCAGCTTGACATTGACATGTGCTTCTCCCGGTCGTGCTGCCAGCTCAGCTTGGAGGAGGTCGAACAGCTGGTTCCAACCCTGCTGGCCTTGGCGACTCAACAGGCGCTCCTTGACATAGGGGAGAAGAAACAATAAGGACCTTGTCAACAGCTCATATTCACATGTTGAATATGCAGAATTGATGACATATTCGAAAAAAATATTTCCCAACTTTCCAAAGAGTTGTAACAATCTGATGTGTATTTATGAGCTTATAGTCCTGTAAGTACAGTATTGCTGTGTTTTATATGATTTTTTCCCCCAGAAATCTTGAATCGCACATCTGTTAACCAGTGTCCTGTTAAGCCCCGATGAAGAAAGGGAGCCTCACCTTCAGGTTGAAGATTGTCGGGTTCCCTGGCAGCAACTTAGCAGCTTTATCCACCCAAAACTCTGCTTTGCTGTCATTTTCCCCTTTGCTGACCAGTAACTCAGCCACCTTGAGCACCAGGTCTCTCTGGGCTGGGTTCAAGTCCACAGAACGCTGTGTACATAACACACACACGACAACTAGTTGATACAAGCACAAAGGCTAGCGATTTCATTGTGTTTGCGAAGGGTGACAATGTATTAGAGCAATGTGGCTGTCTCATACACGTGATAAATAAAAAAGTAAACTTAATAAACAATTTGGTGATAAATTAGAAAAAAGCATTTCAGAACATTTAAATAGTGATCATGAGCTTGGAATACGCTCAATAAGATTTAACAGCAGCGTCAACCTGGAAGAAATGGATAACTGAACATGGTGATTCACAATTATACAATACACACAATAGGAAAACATGTTTCATGCACTATAAGGCAGTAATTATTTATAAATATGTGGTAAATACAGGTAAAATGTACAGTATACATGTAGCACTATTTGTACACGTTTATGTAGGATTTACTGATCGTTTATTCGTCAAATGTTGAGACGTCACATTTGTATAGCAGTCCTTGAACACACCATTGGCCAATCTGTGTGCTGTAAGATGCAAGCCATGTAGGCACTGGCTTGGTCAATTAATCTGGCCTCAAAACTTGCAACAAGTTTAGGTCTGCATGTTTGTGCGTACGTGGGTTTCCTCCTCCCACATTCCAAAAACATGCTAGGTGAAATGACGCCTCCAAATTGTCCATGAGTGTATGAATGTGAGTGTAAATGGTTGTTTGTCTATATGTGCCCTGTGATTGGCTGGCAACCAGGCCAGGGTGTACCCCGCCTCCCGCCCAAAGTCAGCCAGGATATGCTCCACAGAAAATGGATGGCTGGGATGGCATATTTAGGTCTTAATCCTGGATGTGAACAATGGCAATTGCAGAGTGAAGGGTAGGGTTACAGAGCTGAATCTAATCAATGTATTATAAGTCACTTTTATTGCAAATGTTGATCTGAAATGGGAGAACGCCAACTTAAGGATTTGGAAGGGAGTGAGTGTGCCGCGTGTCAAAAACGTTTTTTCGCTACTCCCTGCTGGGACCGAAACGTAAGCCCATCAAAAGCAGGCATCTACTGTAATACTGTACTTCATACAGTAATTCCCACACAGGGGGACGAATCGGAAATCTATGCGATTCACGTACTAGTTACAATAAATCTGTCCCGTGTGTTGTTTGAGGAATGCATTTCAGAGATTACTTGAATTTAGGAAAATAATCAAACCCAAGATATTGTAAGGCTAAGTTTAGATAAGTGCTACAGCTCAGACTGTCAATGTCGGTAAACTCTGCTACTCAGCTGAATGGGCAAATTATACATCCATAAGCGAAATACACTTTAAGCCGAGTGTATACACTTTTCTTACTTTTTGAGCCAAGCACAGGGAATAATATGCAATATGAAATATTAATTCGGCCAACGTTAGCAGATGTACGTAGATGTCACATCCATCCTTGTGGGAGTACTCGAGCCTACGTCTTTTTATATTACAGTATTTGCTGGCAATAAAGATTTTTTAATTCACAAAGAAAAGTCAGTGCCGAGTGTCGAGTACGTCTCGAGCACACTGATGCAATTCATCAGTGGGACCAAGAACTTATATCGCAGATAATCAGTAGAATTAATTTATTTCATTTTGATATGGCAATGGCTGAATGGTGGAAAAGTGGTTAGCATGTAGGCCACAGTCAGGAAATAGGGAAGACCTGGGTTCAATTCTCCATTTGGGCATCACCGAGCTCAAACCCGAGAACTGGACTTGACAGAGTAAATTGATAACCACTGTTACAGTACTGTTTGGGTCATTTAGGTTGTGTTGCGCTGCATCTGGGTTGGTTTAGCCACTTTCACAGAATACATCCTCACTTTACATCCCAAGCGTTTCAGCTGGGAGCAATATGCATTTGCATGCAACAATGTTGCCAATGTTTGAATACAAACAAAACATTTGGAAAAAAAACACTTTCACTTAGTTGTATTAGTGTTCAATTAACAGCCTAATACCAATTTTGCTACTAACAACCGACAAGGACCTCTTACCTTGTAACATCCTACTGCCTTGTTGATGTCTCCTTCCCTCTCATAGAGCTGTCCTAGGAATTTGTGTGCTTTGGGATCTCTCTCCTGGACTTGGAGATACTCGGATACATGTCTAAAAAGATGGTAACAGTAATGGTGATGGTTTTATTTCATTTGAACATGCATCAGATTACAATTGAATGCATCGCATAATCAGTTCACATTTCCACATGTCCAAAAGGAGTAGGAAGAAGCAAAGCTTATTAAATCCTACCCCTCCATCTGGTACTTTTACAATCAGTAACTGTTACATTTGTTCACTTCCTGCTTTACATTATACAGTTTAAGTTTTTTTTTTTTTTTTTTAAATAATGCACCTTGTACCGAAGTATGAAGTGATATGACCATCCAATGACATAATGGGTACCATAGTAACTGTCAATATAGTGATATATATAGCACATCATGACTGGTTCAAGACTCTTCATCCTTGTATTTAGCAAACATCAACTGCTTGTATTGTTTCTTGAATTGGCTCATCGTTGTGCATTGTTTGATTTCCTTACTCAATCCATTCCATAGTTTGATTCCACATACTGAAAAGCTATGGCTTTTTAACGTAGTCCTAGCATATAAGTGTTTCAAATGTAGTTCTCCCCTGAGATCATATTTCTCCTCTCTTGTAGAGAAGTATTGGATGACATTTTTAGGTAATTGGTTGTTTTTAGCCTTATGCATTATTTTAGCTGTTTGGAAATTAACTATATCAGCAAGTTTAAGTATTTGTGATTTTAGAAATAAGGAGTTAGTATGTTCTCTGTAGTATCATTATCCTTACTGACTTTTTTTGCAGTACATTTAGCGAGTGAAGATTGCTTTTATAGTTATAGTGGAAATATGGGGTATATTTCCACACAATAAGTAAGATATGGTAAGATGACAACAAGATTACATTTTAGAGCAGACTGCAGAGATGTTGATAATATATTTCAACTCTCATTTGGCTAAACGGGTAAAAAGAAAGTAACTTAAAGTACACATCCTTACCTTTTTGCAAGTTCATACTCCTTTGCTTCAAAATATAGTTTCGCAAATAAAAATCCTTTGACTGGCTTCTGTAAATGACAAATAATGAGACATAATTTGTAAAAGTTGAAAAAAAAAATCAAATTAATAAGTACAATTACACAACTCCGGCATTGTAAACAAATACTGTACATCCATTACTGTTCGTATTGATTTTGTTCCAGATGTGAATACTCTGAATCCCAGATAGGTAACATTAAATGTACAGAACTACAAGTAGTAGTGTCCCGTTTTCAAAACAATCACAAAAACTCCTGACCTTTACTGGTGACTGCAGTGAAAACATATTGCATCTCTTCGACTTGTACCGACATGTTTAGCGTACCCAAGCAACATAGGTTTCATACCATTAAAAGTACGAATATGCTTACAACGGACAGATTGGGGGCATATTTTGCAGGGTTTTGGGCAGTCTGCTAGGCGGTCGAAGTATCTGTTATAAGACCGTTAGCTATCCAGCTAGTGGCTCTGACCAGCCCATGCCGCGCGCTTTCTCAAGATCCGAGACACGGCTAGGCGTCATCGTGCCGGTTAGCTAAAGCTGCTAGCTTGTTCTGGCTAACTGGTTACAGCCAACCTGGAAGTGCTTACGTGTTCGTGAAGTCAACGTTAATTTAACAACAACGTATTCTAAACGATTTATTCCGACTGTCGCTTCGTGCCAGGTGACTTAACATTCAGGTGTAGAATGACGGCGGTAGCATGCTAACATTAGCCGCCGGCTCCACTTACCTCTTTGAGTGAGGGAGAGGAAGTCTGGACAGAGGCAACATACCGGTCCACTTCAGTCTTACTTCGCCGCATGTCTACTGAATTAAAGCGGTGGGTGATGTTGCATAGAATACGAGTCTTCACTGACTTCTAAGGCGGACATTAATAGAAGAGTCACGCCGTCAAGTTAAACGCTCATGATAATATTGCGCAGTCTCGCTAACGTCAAATGGCAGAGGTGTCACGTGGGCCGAGGCCTGACTTGAATCCACTTCCTCGTCCAATGGGAGGGAAGAATTCAGGATGACGCATGTGACGCACTTTCATTAAAAGAGGGGCGGGGCTCCGAACTCAGCTCGGCGGGATAAGGGGTTTCTTCAGATTATGGTAACGTCATCTTTGATTACATATGTCGGATAATATTTAGACTACTACTTTGGTCTTGAAACGTAAAGTATAATTATATTATTTTTAATTTCTCAATCAAGTTGCATAAATACTGGTGCTATTTTTCAGCAATCCATTTTATGGCCTGCTTCACCTGAGGTTCAGATCATGTGTCACAAAAACAAACAAAAAAAAAATGACATGACATATAATTTAAATAAACGTTTATTATGATGAACAGACAAAGTATTTATAAAAACACCAACTTTCCATTCAAGTTTCCAACATGCATTTTGTTTACGTGATTGCCAAGCAACATGAAAAAAAAATGTGGCATCAAATCAGGTCATTGAAGTTAAATCTATTTTTTCACCTATCTTCAGGGCTGCTGAATTATTTATTATTGAGTTATTTTTAAATCAGCACAGTAGATCCCTGCGTTTCTCACAGCAACTATGGTGTGTTCAAGGACAGCCAAAGAAAGTGAAAAAACATGATAAGCATAAACACATAAATAGGCCACAATTGTGGGCAAAACAATGGTATATGTTTGCTGTACATTTTATGCTTTATTATCAAACATTTATATATTATTGCCGACTTGGGGTGAATGAGATGTGTTTTCTACGGAATGAACTATTTTAAAATAACTTGTTGGCTGCACATTTGCAGGGATCCACTGTACAGTATAGAAATGTACTCGTAATAAATGAAATGATTTGGAATAAATTGTGAAATTCAGAACAAAAACACATTTCTAAAAAGCCAAGGAATGTGTAATTATAACCAATCAAAGGTATGCAGGTTTTATGACAAAATACAGTTGAGGTTAAATAATTTGGGATAATCAGATTGAACAGTCGGCTTCATTTCCGAATCTGGAGGAAGTTGGGGTAAGAGGATAACTTTCCCTGCATCGCAAGCGGCAGCGACACATGTTTTTAATGCCGCAAGCACATCCGGTGCTTACAAATGCTACAGTCCATCAGGCTGTAATGCAACAGTTGCCATGAAATACAGCCGACCGCTGTCAAGCTTATTATGCATGTGTTGGCACTGTGATATAATTGTACTTCACAATTGTAGTTTTCCATGCAGACTGAACCAAATAAATATGTGTGGATTGGTTTTACAGAAGTTTAAATCTGACATCAACTAACAGGGAACACTGATTTCATGGATAAACTGATAAACCGAAAATGATAGCCAAAGCTAATACAGAAACAAGAAGGCCACGTAGTTATTAAAGAAAATACACATTTACAATATATAAAATAGCCATAATAATAAACAGTAAATAATAGATATAAGCTTTCAACAAAAATGGTTTACTTCAATTTTCTTTGGACTTACTCTTTTAATATGCAAGAGACTCAGTAACACAGTAAAACATCTTAATGTGTTGGAACTAAATAGCCAGTGCCGCCCCCCCTTACATATGGAACACGTGCTATACATAAGGCCCCCGCAACCCATGGAGGGGTCCCGCTTTTGTGCATATGGCGAATAGCGTGCAGCAGAATGAGAGACTAAAACTGCAGAATTCACCCGTTCCGTGGTGGTGTAATGGTACAGCTGCTGCCTATCAAGGCACTTGTTAATTTGTTAAATAAAATTCTGCTCAGGGTCCCAATTTAGCCCGAGGCGGCACTGTAAATAGCAGTGTAAAAAGGAAGCTGCAGAGTGAAAATGTATGTGTAATATTTGCAAACGCTTGTGAATTGGCAGTTCTACATAAAAAAAAAAAAAAAAGACTAAAAGTGGATGTGAGGTGTTCACTTTCTTGCAACAGTTTCGGACAACTTCTTCAGTCTCTTCTTCAGCTCCAGTGGAAATTTCTCATAACACTTCTTGCAAACCGGCTTCATGTCAAACTCCACAAACTTGTTCCTGCGAGGGAAAACATGCCAACGCCGCTGGTTAATTACCCCACAGAACAGAAACATAACAGAAACAGCAATTTAACCATGACAATGCCGGTTTATAGACTTTTCCCCAAACTAATATACTGCTTCTTTTCTCTATCAAATGCCTTTCATTCAAAGAACTCTGCCATTGCCACTCAGGGCACATACCGTAAATTCCGGACTATAAGCTTCTACTTTTTCCCAAACTTTCAACCCTGCGGCTTATTCAGTGATGCGGCCAATTTATGTAACGGCCGCCAGGGGCTCTTGAGTAGAAAAGGTAAGATTAAGACCGGTGGAATATATGCCTCGAGGAAGACTGCAACTTCTTGTCTTGTGCATAAATTAAATTAGCGTGAACATACCCTCATCATGGAAAATGCAAAAAAAAAAAAAGGCATATGACGCAGCTTTCAAGCTAAAAGCAATCGAGCTGTCCGATAAAGAAGGAAAACAGAGCTGCTGCACGTAAACTTGGCATAAACGAATCAACGGTGAGACGCTACCGTTTTACTGCCGCGTTACAGACACCGTTTGTGAAGAAAGTTATATTATTATTATTGTTAAGTTATATTATTAAAACTTTGAAAACTCTCTCAGTGTACCGTCTTTCTTTGTAAATATGTTTACATGTTTTAATGTGGGCACATGCGGCTTATATACAGGTGCGGCTTGTGTATGTAAAAAAATCGATTTTCCTCTAAATCAGTCCAGGGTGTACCCCGCCTCTCACCCGAAGACAGCTGGGATAGGCTCCAGCACCCCCGCGACCCTCGTGAGGAAAAAGCGGTAGAAAATGAATGAATGAATGAATGAAATGTAGTGGGTGAGGCTTATAATCAGGTGCGCTCAAGGGTCCGGAAATTACGGTAATCACTGGCTGAATCACATGGCACGTGTCATACCCGGTGGCACTCCCATTATTTCCACAGCTGAGGCAAGAAAGCTGCCGGAAGTGATTACGGCTTTACCACTCTGGCGCCCAGACAGAACAAAGCTGTCCCTTCGACATGTGACTGATCTGATGATTTCCCTGTTTGCATTGCACAGGTTTCCCAACAGCTATACAAGCTAATACTCAAACCAGCTTTTTTTAGTCACAAAATAACAGGAGGAAAGTGAGGAGGAAAACTGACCAAGAACAGTTGAAGTGCGCAGAAGGAAACAAGAGAGCATGATCACAGACACATAGGTATCAAGGGTTTCTTCTTTTTCTCTTTTGAGTCACGCTCTCTCTTGGCCAGACGGCGTTTCATGTCATCTGGGAGGCGTTCGTAGCAGTGCTTACACACCGGCTTTAGATCCACCTCCACAAACTTATCCCTGATAGATCACAGGGGAAGTACAGGAAAAGGACAGCAGATAGGACAGAATTATAGAGAAAATATCAAAGGACACAATGATTGGCAGGGTGGAGAGAAAAGGCCCCATAAAAAGGCTGAAAACATGCAAGTAGTCACAATAATAATAATAATGTAATAATATGTGGTACACTTGACAGGCTTCGTGTTACTTACTTGAGGGTGAGCTTGGTGTTGCAAGTTGAGCAAGCAAAACAGTTGACGCACCAGGCCTTGTTGAGGGCTGACACCACTGAAAATAGAAGCGAGAAAACATGTCAAAGAAAATCACAAAGCGAGGGGTGACGCGAGGCACAATATATAAGAACCGACTTCATTCATGAACAAACACAGCTGCAAAAAAATCTCACCATCTCCTTCTATTACGCGATTGCAGTGGTAGCAAACATCTCCAAACAGCTGAACAGCAACAGGAAGGAAGAGAAAGAACATTAGCACTCAATTGATGCAGTTCCAAAAACACAATGCTAATAAATGCAGTCAGATCCCATGCAAACAAGCACAAGCTGAAGAGGTGGTGAAAATGTTTGTATAAAAAAGTCAACATGAGGACTAATGGTGGCTTTATAAATATTTATTATATTATTAATCTCTCTGAAAGAAAATATGGAGTTTTAGATATGTGTATATGTGGGAATTTTTGTTCATTCATCCAGAAGAATATTTTGAAGAATTTGTGAGGTCAGAAGTCACTCATCTTGGACGACAGAGCATTATAAAACAATACATTGAAAAATGTAAATGTAATAACAATGCGAAGACCATACTGTATTTCCTTACATCAGGGGTCTCAAACATGCGGCCCGCGGGCCAAATGTGGCCTGCAGGACACTAGTTAGTTTGAGGCCCCCGCCTTGATATGAAAGTTTAATGTTAGTGCGGCCCGTGCAAGTTTGATATGGATGCTGTATGGTATCATGTACCC
Organism: Doryrhamphus excisus; assembly: GCF_037039965.1. Taxonomy (NCBI): domain Eukaryota; kingdom Metazoa; phylum Chordata; class Actinopteri; order Syngnathiformes; family Syngnathidae; genus Doryrhamphus; species Doryrhamphus excisus. The sequence continues at coordinate 6,726,092 of NC_136368.1, read as the reverse complement.
AGAAAAAATTATTACGTTTGATTAATGTTCATGTTAAAGGTTAAATAACTTAATAGTTATCCTCCCTATCCGTGTGGAAGTGGTAAGTTTTTGGCTATTTAAGTTTAAAGGAAATAACTTGAAGGCTACCGTTTAGGTCGCTAGCTCTCTAGTTTGCGAGTTAGCATGTGTCTCAAGACCCTGCAGTTGCGCAATATGTTGTAAATAAAAGAAGTATAAATGTGACTATAGTCGTGTTTTGTCATGTCTACAGGGCTCTAATAATGCTTTGTTAATTTTAATCTGAAAAAAATAATTTGTCTACCCACCAACTATATGTGGTTTCTTAAGTTTGTATTATTTGCCGTTTTATTATTATTAATATATTTATTTATTTATTACTGATTGATTGATTTTCTTTATTCCTGATTTGTTTATTTATTTTTCATCTTATTTTGTGTAGAAAAATAAAAAGTACGATATTTGAGAACAGTGGAATGTTTTATCAGAGTTTTTATTGTAGAAAATCGGAACAAAAGCACTGAAAAAGTTTGTATATTTTTCTGTTTTTAATAAATGTGTTTTTTGTTTTTTTTTGAAAAATATAATTATCATTATGTTTTATTCTGAACATGCAATATACTATGTATATGATATTCTTGTTTTAGCATTACAGCCTTTGTCACTTACTGAAATGTTGCTTTTTAAAATATTTTTTTGGACACTAATGGGTTTTTTGGTTGTTTTAGCATGCCGCAGCAATTTCCCTGTAAAATCTGCTGTCACCATTACAGGCTGTCTATTGTGGGAAGACCTTTTATATGACACACCGGGGTAGAGAATGCTGACCCCTAGTGGCAACACCTAGTGGCAAACAAGTGTTTCCATTTTCATGACATATGCTGTATAGTACTCAAGTTAGTATTACCTGGTTGTAGTGGGTTTCACAGTAGGCCAGGCCCTTGCGCTCGTAGTGACGGTGTCCCAGGAAGGGTTTCTCACACTTAGCACACACAAAATGCTGCAACAAAGCAACAGCCAAGCACACACCGTCAAGCTCAAGGCTTTCTTTCACATTGTGCCACAGCCAGCATCACGGTCTCACGTACAGTACACCTCTTCATTTCAGTCCATGTGTCCTGGAATTGCATGGGCTTGGCAATGTTTCCAATTTAATAGGACACCATGGACGAGTAGTAGCCAAAAGCAGCCAATAAAGCAGCCGTTAAAAACATGATTTTCTATGTCACACTGATGATAAAATACTGGATTAGTGACGACTACCACTACAACAGATGCCAGGCGGGGGATCCACAGGGCACTGTATCAATGGTTCTGGCATATTCCTCACCATGTCAAAGTGGGTCTCGCAATAAGCATGACCATCTCGCTCATAAAATCGGTGGCCATGAAATGAACGCTCGCACAAAGTGCATACGTGGTGCTGCATGTGGAGGAGGGAAGACAACAAAATGGCCAAAAAAAAGTGAAAAGACAGCGGATGAATGGATTTTTTACAGTAGAAAAAAAATAACGGAGACAAAAGAGGTAGGAGGTATGGGAGAGGTGGACAGATCAGACTGAGATACTGTGAAAATATCAGTGTTGATTATTCATGTTGAGAGAACAATGGGCCTGCATTGAATCTAACTGCAGACTTGGAAAAAGCAGGAAGCATATTGGTGGATCAAATCCATTCTAATGGTGATGGTATAATCCCACACAGTAACAATGGAGGCTGAGAAGAGTAAAAAAAAAAAATGTGTATATTTAAAGGTCAGACCTCCACATGCCACTGCTTGCCCATGGCATTGACCACACGGCCCTCAATGGGTCTCCTGCAGGCCCCGCAGATTGGAACACCCATCTTGTCATGACAGGGCAAGCAGTAAAGCTCCCCCTTCAGCTCCCTGGCATCTGCAGTCAGCTCCTTACTGTAGACAGGGAGGACAATGTCACCGCATGAGCTTCATGGTCATGTGACACACACTGATTACAGCCTGGCCAATCTTGAAGACATTTTCTGAGTCCTGATTCTTACCCGCAGTTGTTACAGTTGAAGTGATCAGGGTGGTAGGGGTCATTCTTGAACAGAAGGGGCTGCTCCTCAATGATGGCGTGACACTTCTGACAGATGTACTTGCCAAGGCCACGCGCTTTCTCTCTGTTGTGGCATGGCCGACACAAGTGCCTGATGGCAAAAAAGACAGAAATAAGAGGTTAAACATTTACTGTGAAATGACAGCTACATTATCAACAGTGTATTAAGTGACCTTCCAGCATTCTTAACAAATCCGACGTCAGCGAGCACGGCCTGGCAGATGTCACAGCAGAAGCATTCGGGATGCCAGCTGTTGTTCATGGCCTTGATGACGCGGCCAATGATGAATTCTCCTGGGAAAGAAACACACCACTATTATAGGGCTTTGCTCGCCCCATTGACACAATTGTGCTTTGCCTCAACTTACCACACTGGTGACAGCATGGAGCAAAGAGCATCTGGAAGTCATGTTCGCAGTATTTTCTGTCTTCAAACTACAAAGCATATTTTTCAACATTTCAAAAACAGAAATGACAAGGTAGTAACATTCATTTATTCATTCATTTTCTACCGCTTTTTCCTCACGAGGGTCGCGGGGGTCTTTGGGCGAGAGAGGTGGGGTACACCCTGGACTGGTCGCCAGCCAATCACAGGGCACATATAGACAAACAACCATTCACACTCACATTCATACCTATGGACAATTTGGAGTTACCAATTAACCTAGCATGTTTTTGGAATGTGGGAGGAAACCGGAGTACCCGGAGAAATCCCACGCATGCACGGAAAGAACATGCAAACTCCACACAGAGATGGCCGAGGGTGGAATTGAACCCTGGTCTCCTAGTTGTGAGGTCTGCGCGCTAACCACTAGAACGCCGTGCCGCCCAAGGTAGTAACAGTAACAGAAAAACATTTTTTATATAAATAACAATAATGATAATGATAATAACAATAATAATATTACAATGATAATAATAACAGGTTCAATTCCACCCTCGGCCATCTCTGTGTGGAGTTTGCATGTTCTCCCCGTGCATGCGTGGGTTTTCTTCGGGTACTCCGGTTTCCTCCCACATTCCAAAAACATGCTAGGTTAATTGGCGACTCCAAATTGTCCATAGGTATGAATGTGAGTGTGAATGGTTGTTTGTCTATATGTGCCCTGTGATTGGCTGGCCACCAGTCCAGGGTGTACCCCGCCTCTCGCCCGAAGACAGCTGGGATAGGCTCTAGCACCCCCGCGACCCTCGTGACTAAAAGCGGTAGAAAATGAATGAATGAATGAATAATAACAGGGGAAAACAAGACAGTGAACATGAACATGATTATATCTTGCAAAAAGGGGTAGGCATTTATAAGCTTTTGCGTCAGCCTACTCCTTTTGGGCTTGTGATCAGATAGTTGAATACAAATGTAAATAATGGAGAGTTATTGATGTAAGAAATGCACTGTAATGTTTCATATATTTGCCCCCCACAAAAAAAAACAAAAAAACATCTACAATCTTCCCATATGAACATGGAGGGGGGGTGCCTAGGGGTGCCTGAAAAATTTACTGTAAGGAGGCTGCAAACACTCAATACTGCATTAGTAGTGTACTCACATCAATACACAGTAGTTATATTTGGACTGGAGTGAGCGTCAATGACTTGATCCATGCAGTACAATGCGATGTGCAACACAACAGCTTTACCTCATAGAAGAGTCCCTCGGGGAACTGCTGGAAACACTGGGCACACACAAAGCACTGCTCGTGGTAAAGTTCCCCGTTGCTGTTGACGATCTTCTCAGCCGGGGCGAACCCGCTCTTGCAGCGCTCACACATGGCGTTGGCCAACGCGTTGGCCATGTTGCTGAGGGATAAAGAAACAGGTGATCTTTAGTGATCATGACACTTTAACGTTCGAGACGCTGGATCGTGTTTATCAAAGCTAACTAGACGAATAATTAATAACAGCAATGAAAACGTGACTTCCTTGACAGCGGTGAGAAAATGAAATGTTAAAAAAGTACGTGAGGCACGGATGGGATACTGAAACAAAAACACACCCACTTTCTTGGTGTCACATTTATTTAGGTTGTGGAAACGTGTGTAATGAGTTTACATAATCAGATATGCAGATACTATGCTGCAATGCAACACCCTGCTGAAAACATGGCTGATGTAATCCAATTACTTTATTTTACCTATGTTATAAGACAAAGTGTATATCAACACAGTAAGACCATGGTGTAATTATTTGGTTGTCAGATCATTCCTTAATCACACATACTAATACCATAGTCAGACTTATTTGTTTTCCCTGGAATATTTATTTTTCTATGTGGTAATGTTGCTCATAGTCTATCCTTTTACTGGTCATATTTATACTGTTTATTTGGTATATTTTGTATTCTCATTCTCATTCTTTTTTAATAGATGTGTCTGCACCTACCATACCAAAACAAATTCCTAGTATGTGTTTGATCATACCTGGCTATAAACCCTTTCTGATTCTGATTCTGATAAGCGTAACCTCTTTCAAATACCCCTACCAGACCCAGAAGACAAGTGGGAATAAGCACAAGTTCTGGCTTTAACGGTTCATACACTCAGATGGACTTGATGTAACACATAGTTAGCTGCGCCTTACAGGATTAGCGGTAGGAAGTGATACGTCCTTCTGGCATTTCCACCCTCTATTCTGCCACTGCCACAGGGAAGAGTAGACGTTCTTCAATAAACACCGGTGAGTATGTCGGCCATGCAGGAATTGCGATGTTTTCAGCTCCCAGGAATTGTGTACAGATCCTTTGCAACATGGGGCCGTGCATGACCATGGTGCAACATGAGGCGATGGCACAACAACGGGCCTCTGGATCTTGTCACAGTATCTCAATTAAATCGTCAATTAAATGCACCTTTGTTAATCTATATCCAAGAGGAAGAATATTTTGCCTTAATCCAGTGTTTTCCCACCATTTAAGAATACCGTTACTACAAAACAACTTTTATCCTTTAATGAAACACACCGAATCCATCCAACATACTGACGACGTCAAGTCTAGGTCCTCCATTAGTAAATATAGCATTTATATTTAGCCTTCATGTCATGCATGGACACATACTCGGGATACCAGTTGGTGTTTTCTACTTTGCATAACCACTCCTCTCCTTGGCACAAAAATAGGCCTGGGTCTATGTCCCACTCTGGCAAAGTTTGGATCTATTCCTACATAAACAGGGTAAAACCCAGCATCTTCAGAATATCAGAATTCTTCACATTCTGTGACGACTCAAGGTCGGACCTTACAGACAGACACTGTATCAGTTTATGTGAAGACAGAATGTACCAACCGAGTCATACAATTTCAGCACAGTCATCCGGGTCAGTGGCATGTCAGTCAACAAAATGTAATATTTGGGGCTTGACATTGCCATTGGATAGTCATTAAATAAACGTCATCCGTGTACTTACAAGCGAGCATAGAAATCACAAAACTCCTTGTAGACTTTGACATCGCTTTTACGCCTCTGGGACTTTGACACCGCGACTTCTGCCTCCCCCGGATCACCATCCCGAAACCTCTGATTGTAGCCGTTCATCTCCCTGTGCGGTATGTGGTCCAAGACTTCTCCGTCTTCAGGTATGACTGGCGGAAGAGTGCACCCGTTCATTTCAGCACTATTCTGCCGCCACGTCAAAGTTTTCCAGTTACGCTAATCCGGTTATCAGTCGGAGCCGTAATCCAAAAGGCGAGAGGGAAAGTAAAACAGTCGTCAGACTGTGCTGGGTGTAGTCGCTCTCCCTCTCTCGGGTACGAGTGCACACACCCACTAACCTAGACACACTCCTTCTTTCCAACATCAACCCAATCACACACACAAACACGGATCCCCCCTGCCTGTCTAACTCAATGTCTATTCTTGGACAAGCTACTGAAAATAAAGAGCCAGCCTTCATGCTTGTCTGCAGAGGCCACATATTGACTATCACCTACAACAACACAACTCATTATTCCCTAACATATTCAGCTTTGGCTTTATACAATTTATACCCATACCATGCAAAAAAGTAAGGTTGGGCGATGTGGACCTTAGCATGTACCACCATATTTTTAGTCGGGTGGTTAGCATGTAGGCCACACAGTCAGGAGATCGGGAAGACCTGGGTTTGCATGTCCTCCCCGTGCGTGTGTGGATTTTCTCCGAGTACCCCAGTTACCCCCCTACATGTTAGGTTAAGTGGTGCTTCCAAATTGTCCACAGGTATGAATGTGGGCTTGAATGGTTGTCTATATGTGCCCTGTACATCATGTCATTCATTCATTCATTTTCTACCGCTTTTCCTCATGAGGGTCGCGGGGGTGCTGGAGCCTATCCCAGCTGTCTTTGGGCGAGAGGCGGGGTACACCCTGGACTGGTGGCCAGCCAATCACAGGGCACATACAAACAACCATTCACACTCACATTCATACCTATGGATAATTTGGAGTGGCCAATTAACCTAGCATGTTTTTGGAATGTGGGAGGAAACCGGAGTACCCGGAAAAAACCCACGCATGCACGGGGAGAACATGCAAACTCCACACAGAGATGGCCGAGGGTGGAATTCTCCTAGCTGTGAGGTCTGCGCCCTAACCACTCGACCGCCATGCCGCCCCTGTACATCATGTATGCAAATCAAATCAACTTTATTTGTAGAGCACTTTTCCTGCAAAGACATGCAACACAAAGTGCTTTACAGAATTAAAAACAATTACCACAATTAAAAGGAAAAACAATTACTAAGAAAGCCCCTCCCTCCCACTCTCCATACTAGACACACACACACACACCCACACACACACACACACAATCACACACAGTAGGAAGACATGGCATGGCACTGAGGATCAAGGAAACGCCACCTTTGGGGCCGTCCACACTGGGAGGAGCCGCAGGCCGTGCCATCAGGGGACCAGCACCCGGGCCCCCCGACTCCGACAGACGGGCAGACCCCCACATTTAAGGGAGGAACCCCCAGCTGGCCGGGTCAAAGGAACCCCCTCAGCAGACGCGACACAGCCCCAAGTGTGGAGCACCCCTCCTGAGGAAACACTGGAGTTAAAAGCTAAAGACTAAAAGCATAAAATAGGACTAAAAAGATAAAAACATAAGAAAAGTTTGAAAATATTAGCTAAAAGCTTAAAGTGTGTCTTTAATATATATATTTTTTAAATATCAACAGTCTCCGCAGTCCTGAGGCTCTCCGGCAGGCTGTTCCACAGGTGGGGGCCATAGTGGCTAAATGCTGCCTCACCGTGGGTTTTTGTTCTGGGTTTTGGTATTGTTAAAAGGCCAGTGCCGGAGGACCGCAGGGTCCCTGGGGGTTGATAAGGTAAAAGCAGATCAGATAAATAAGAAGGTGCAAGGCCGTTAAGACATTTAAAAACCAGTAAAAAAAATCTTAAAAATGCAGCGAGAAGATGAGAGAACATGCTGATATTCTTGCTATATTTTCTGATATTATTTTAGGTAAATTTACTGGTCCTCTAGCTATGTTTGCTAATATTGTTCTTGTTATATTTGCGGATATTTTTTAGCTACATTTTCTGATATTTTTATCTGCTGACAACAACCAACTGACAAAACAGTGGTGGCGCTATATTTGCGGATATGATTTTAGTTACGTTTGCTGATATTCTTCTTGCTATATTTTCCAATATTCTTTGAGGTACATTTGCTGGTCCTCTATCTATGTTTGCAAATATTGTTCTTGTTATATTTGCGGATATTTTTTAGCTACATTTTAAGATTAAGATTAAGATATGCCTTTATTCGTCCCTCAGTGGGGAAATTTGTATTGCACAGCAGCAAGAGTACAGAGTCAGTTAGCAGTACAAAAATACACAATATAGAAAAATAAACAAAATAAACAATCCAAGTATTAACAAAAATCAACAGTTTTTCCCAGAAATATATACAATACAGTATGTAGTAGGTAATATGAAACGAGATGAGATACATAACCAGTCTATACACTGATATTTCTGATATTTTTATCTGCTGACAACCACAAACCGGGGGTGCCTCCCGGACGCCTCCCTGGTGAGGTGTTCCAGGCATGCCCAGCCGGGAAAAGGCCCCGGGGCAGACCTAGGACACGCTGGAGGGACTATGTCTCACAGCTGGCCTGGGAATGCTTTGGTGTTCTCCCGGTGGAGCTGGAGGAGGTGGCCGGGGACCGGGAAGTCTGGGCTTCCCTACTAAGACTGCTGCCCCCGCGACCCGGACCCGGATAAGCGGAGGAAAATGGATGGATGGATGGAACAACAAACTGACAAAACAGTGGTGGCGCTATATTTGCGGATATGATTTTAGTTACGTTTGCTGATATTCTTCTTGCTATATTTCCCAATATTCTTTGAGATACGTTTGCTAGTCTTCTTCTAGCCATGTATGCTAATATTCTTCATGCTACATTTGCTGATATTTTTAATCTTTCTGCAACAAATTGTAATAAACTTTGTGCACTCAAAGAGAGTGGATGTGGATGACAACAACATAGATACGTACATACATGCATGCCAAGCCCAACACCACAATCTCAGGAAGGCATACGACTTAAGGAACCTGGGGAAAATTCAAGAAGGATGGAAGCCTAAATAATTGTTGTTAAAGACACCAAAGAACTGGACAAATGCTGCTTCTTACTACTTTTCAGACATGAAAAAAAACATACTTCATTTCTACTAGAGAGGCACCTACTAACTACAGTCAATTTGTTTATGTAATACTGTATATGTAGTGTATGTTTGAGGATATCATGGGTATAAATAGCTGTATGCGTGTGTTGGTTCCCTTAAAATGTGTCCCCTCGTCCTCCTGTCTCTGACATGACTCAATCCGTCTACAAATAGACACCCGGTCAAGACTCAATGCCAAACTAGGTGCTGGCAGCTGTGCATGTGTGTGCAAAAGAGAGAGATAGAGAGAGAGAGAGAAAGAGAGAGAGAGAAGGTGCACTGTATACATATATACTGCACATACAGTATACAATATAGACTCAATGTAGTCTCTTCAGAGGAAAATGTTACCATTCATATTGATGAATGACAGCTCCTACTGTACAGCAGATATTCATATTCTTGTATTGTTTGGAACGCTGGTTTTTCTAGAACCAATACTGGAAGACAACACAAGACATCTCTGCTGATGTGGAACTATGATGATTTGTCTATGGCAGGGGCGGGCAAATATTTTGACTTGTGGGCTGCATTGAGTTAACAAAATTGTCCGGAACATATATATAACACACACACACACACTATTTTATGCTTATAGTTTTCCTTGAATTATTTGTCTAATTTTATCTGTGAAAGTGTTATACTATCAGCTGTATGTTCTCATGTCCCTTTTTTCAGGAGAACTTTAAACATCAGACCACATCAAACTCATTCATTCATTCATTTCCTACCGCTTTTCCTCACGAGGGTCGCGAGGGGTGCTGGAGCCTATCCCAGCTGTCTTCGGGCGAGAGGCAGGGTACACCCTGGACTGGTCGCCAACCAATCACAGGGCACATATAGACAAACAACCATTCACACTCACATTCATACCTATGGACAATTTGGAGTCACCAATTAACCTAGCATGTTTTTGGAATGTGGGAGGAAACCGGAGTACCCGGAGAAAACCCACGCATGCACGGGGAGAACATGTAAACTCCACACAGAGATGGCCGAGGGTGGAATTGAACCCTGGTCTCTTAGCTGTGAGGTCTGCGCGCTAACCACTCGACCGCCATGCCGCCCCACATCAAACTCATACATTCATTCATTCATTCATTTTCTACCGCTTTTTCCTCACGAGGGTCGCGGGGGGTGCTGGAGCCTATCCCAGCTGTCTTCGGGCGAGAGGCGGGGTACACCCTGGACTGGTCGCCAGCCAATCACAGGGCACATATAGACAAACAACCATTCACACTCACATTCATACCTATGGACAATTTGGAGTCACCAATTAACCTAGCATGTTTTTGGAATGTGGGAGGAAACCGGAGTACCCGGAGAAAACCCACGCATGCACGGGGAGAACATGCAAACTCCACACAGAGATGGCCGAGGGTGGAATTGAACCCTGGTCTCCTAGCTGTGAGGTCTGCGCGTTAACCACTCGACCGCCATGCCGCCCCACATCAAACTATGTAATTTAATTTTACAGTTTTGTTGTTTGTTTTTTTTTTAGTAAATAAATCATCCGACTTGCAAGTCATGTTGCCAGTTTGTATGTTAAAAGTTGAAATACTTGGATAGCAACTGGCGGGCCGTAGTCAAACGCTTGGTGAGCCGCATGTGGCCCCCGGGCCGTAGTTTGCCCACCCCTGGTCTATGACCTCAATGTGCAGCCATACTTACATACCGCAAATTATTAGAACAGATGTGTCTTACATAATAGTGTAAAAATACATGTACATAAGTGTACATAATAGGGAAAAAAAGACCACACCCATTCATCTGAGTTGCATCTGATTGAGTTGCTTGAGTTGATTGAGTTAAGGGGTCCCTGCCCCTAACAATGCCTTCAGATAAGCATGCACAGACAGGCAAGATGAATGTTCGACTAGCGATGTCACGGTCACTTTCCCCATTGTGCATTAAGTTATGACTGCTTACTACCGTCAGTGGTTCATTTCCTTTTTTACTTTTAAATTAATGATATTAAAATAGTTTCATTAGGTCACAATCAAGCTATTTACAATGCTCAAAAAGGAGAAGTGAATTTAAAAACTGTTACAGCAACTGTCCTTGCTATACAGGGCGGGAGTTTGACACTTTCCTCACAGGGTTCTGACAGGTCATAGGTCAGATCACACACACAGAAGACATGATTGGGCTTAAGCCATTCCTTCCCAAACAAGAGGGGTATGGATGCATATACAGTAATGTACTGTCGTTATTATGTCAGACCGGTCAATGCAGTCACAGCCTACAGTTTATCTTAGAGTCTGCATTGTGAAATGTTACAAAAAGGTGTGCGGAAATAGTTTCCCCACTAAAACCAGCTGTCCAAGTTCCATGCTAACTATGGTACTAACTCTGTAGCCGCCTTTCTTTCTATTGCAGTTAAAACAAGTCAGCAAGACGTAAGTATAGTAGTAAGTATGACATCACTAACCGACCTTTTTCCATACTTGGGTTTGCACGCACAATGCATTACATTTTTCCTCAAAGCATAATCTATTCAACGCTACAAGACTCACTTCCTGGTTGCTGTGCAGCATGTATATCTATGGGAAAGTTGCAGGCTAAGTTCTTATAAAATCCACTATTATAATATGCTATCTTCCATTGTGGCATTGTGTCATAACCTCCTTTTGCCTCTAGTACAAAAAACGTACAAGAGGTATAAATACGACTGCGGGGTAGAGCGGTCAGGTTGACAAAAAAAATAAAATGTATAAATACTTCTTTGGTAGCAAATGAGTTAATAAATTATTGCTGTTTAGTGGTTGAATTATTAAAAAATTATGCATATTTAAGCAAACTTTTTGTATTTTTTTATGGTTATATAAACTGAAACAGAAACTTCAAGGCATTCAAAGATGTTGTGATGTGTTGTATTCTCTATAGGTCACTAGGTGTCAGTAACGTGACATTGATGAGTGTAAAAGTGACTATAGGGGTGTTATTTCTTGCTTAGAGGGCTCTAATAATGTTACGAACCACATGTAGAAGGTTTTAAACAGGCATTGAACTACAAAAATATTCAATTAATCACACTTATTTTATACTTTTTCTCTCTGTTTAGTGGTTGAATTATTAAAAATTATGCATATTTAAGCAAACTTTTTGTATTTTTTATGGTTACATAAACTGAAACAGAAACTTCAAGGCATTCAAAGATGTTGTGATGTGTTGTATTCTCTATAGGTCACTAGGTGTCAGTAACGTGACATTGATGAGTGTAAAAGTGACTATAGGGGTGTTATTTCTTGCTTAGAGGGCTCTAATAATGTTACGAACCACATGTAGAAGGTTTTAAACAGGCATTAAAGTACAAAAATATTCAATTAATCACACTTATTTTATACTTTTTCTCTCTGTCATGCGCATTTTAGTTAATATGTTTGAGGTTCTACAACAGATTACTTGGATTAACATGATTTCTTCTGGGAAAAACTGCTTCACAGCTAACATCTGACCTTTTGGAACAAACTAATAACAATACCGATATATAGCACTATAAGGATTACACAGAGCTGGTAGTGTCAAACACAAAATATTGAACATTTTAGATGAATTTGTTTAATGCACTGCATATTGCCTTATTTGAGCGTCAGATCATCTTTTATTTTGTGATTACTAGCTGTAGTTAGTTTAATACAAACCTGCACCGCCAAGTAGTAGATATGACGCACATTTTTGAACTTGTGCCATACAAGCAGAAACAGGCCGAAAAACGTATCACACGCCCTGCTAACACAAACATGTACAGTGTCAACATCAGCCATGGCAACAGAGACTTTCGCTTAGGAAGCCGACAAGAATATTATGGAGACACCCACCCATGCAAACACACACACAAAGTGACGGCCACTTTGACCTGACCCTATCTCTGAGACCACTATAGAGTCCACAGGGTAACCCCCCCCCACAATGCAGACACTAAGATACAGTCTTAAGCAAAACTTAATACCCACATGAGTAAAAGGTTATGTTGTTTTTTTTGGGCCAGAAGTTGCAAAATTCTAGTGAAATAGTCTCATAGGTTGGTGCTTGTCGGTGTCATTACATTTGTGCTGTTTTGATTTTTGAGTTGTTGCAGATTGACCTATACACCAATCAAATTTCACCAAGCCCCCCCCCCCAACAGCTGCCACCATTTGTGTTGTCATACTAAACCGCTTCTGAGCCTTTATATTATCAGCAATTTGTAGCAATAAATAAACATAAATGCACCGATGTAGCATTAGCAATCAATCACATCACACTCATTCATTCATTTTGAACCGCTTATCCTCACAAGGGCCACGGGGGCGGGGGGGGGGGGGGGGGGTCTGATGGAGCCTATCCCAGCTGTCTTTGGGCGAGAGCCGTGTACAGCCTGGACTGGTGGCCAGCCAATCACAGGGCACATATAGACAAACAACCATTCACACTCACATTCATACCTATGGATAATTTGGAGTCGCCAATTAACCTTATGTTTTTGGAATGTGGGAAGAAACCGGAGTCCCCGGAGAAAAGCCGGGCAGAACATGCAAACTCCACACAGAGATGGCCGAGGGTGGGATTGAACTCGGGTCTCCTAGCTATGAGGTCTGCGCGCTAACCACTCGTCCGCCGTGCAGCCCTGGATAGTTTTCACTAGTATATAAAAACTATAAAATATTGGATGCCATTAAATGGTCTACCGAATATTCCAAGGGGTGAGCGTTTTACATGATAATTAGATATTACCAGGTCTGTATGTTTAACCTCTAAAGACAGACCCCCCCCCCTCCTTTGTGTCTACATTCTTCACATTGCAACATTCCTGCAACCACTTGAGGAGGGAAGAGCTGATTTAGACGTATGACCACGCTGCAAAGGCAAAACTCATTGGAGAGAAATGATTTCAACTACTTTGTATTGTAATTTTCTTCATGGCGTCACGAAGACCTTGTTTGATTGGTTACAACGCTGAAGTCAAAGTCCCACACCACTCAGAAAGTATATTAAAAACTGGGGCAGTGTGTTGGGGGGGGAGATAATCCTCCACTGGTGATTTAGGATTAATTCTTTTGGGCCCATGAAAAGAATGGACGGTTACTGTTCTGTAACTCGTCCCGTCATTCATAGTGATTTTCCTGATTGCACAACAAAGTTAGAGACTATAGCCACCTGAGTCAACTTCAGCAGCAAGTGAAAAATCTTCACAAAAAAAAAAAAAAAAAAGGCAAGACACACCTGAAGCCATCACCGAGCACACCATAGCTGTCTGGTCTCTCTTGTCTTCGCCTGTACAAGTCTGAGTTTGCCAACGCCTTCAGTCTCAAAGAGTTCATCTCCCAGCCACCTCCGTTTGTTCCTTCCTCGTCGTCTTGCCGAGAGCACACAACTCCACCGGGCCACAAACGTTCCACAGAAACCGTGTGTGTGTGTGTGTGTGTGTGTGTTCAGGGTTGTTCCAAATACAAAGATTAGGCTTGTGTCACTTGCCCCTTGGTTTGACACACCTCCTTGACAAAGGGCACACAGAGGTGTGGTTTCACTTTGTGACCGCCTTCTGCAGGTAGAAGGGAAATGCTTGAGAGGAGAGAGAAGCATTCCGGCCTTCGCCTCCGCTGTGTATTTGCCTCCTACTACTCACTGGCCCAGAAACAAAGCATCCAATGAAAGAACCACAACAGCGAGACCCATAAACACATTCAATCCAAGCATTCAGAATTCAGATGTTGAGACTTTTCAGCAAACATGCCAGGGTAGGATAATTAAGGATTTGGTAGCTTGGTAGAAAAGGCGCCTTCCCAAAACTGTTCCTTTCAAGTCAAAAGCATAGGATAGTACCATGGATAATTACTATACTATACACTACTAGTATACTATATTCCCTCTGCTTTGAACAAGGCCTGTTGAAAGCTTGCTGATAGCACAGGGGAAAATATTCCATTCCTAACAGTACGATTTCCGAAAACGGAAACGGAAAAGGTCAGCTTTTCAATACGACCAATACGAGGCAGTTGGTGCGTGTGCACTTGGTATGGGCATGATATCAGGGCAGCCGCTCCCTACACGCTGTGTGTAGCCCCACGCCACGATTTGGGAGGTGGCCCAAGGCCCAGGTTTGTGTACGGGCGCAAATTGGCAATGCATGTGCCTCGAGAGAAAAAAAATGAGTAATGTGACTGACAGTTCACCCATCATCACATTTTGGTCCCTACTGGTGTCATGATACAGCCGCTGCCTTTAAGGCAGAGGGTGCAGGTTCCATCCCAATTAAATTCTTGATAGCTGTTTGTCATAATTATTTCGTAAAGTCCTGCTTAGGGCCCCATTTTTTACCCCCAAGGGTGTGCCTGCATGGCATCCGGGTGTATTTGAAGCACAGTTGAATGTGTGTCATTATAAACAGGTCACCTGCACACAAAACCTCAAGAGGAAAAGTGTTTTACATTTTTATGACATTCTCCTCATGGAAATGGGCCTGATATTTACGTGTCAAGCACCACAGAAACCTTTTTTTGGGGGGGGGGGAAATCGCTGCACAGAGCAAATCTTTATAGTTGAAGAAACACCATTAGGGGCTCTGCTCATCCACAAATAAAGATGAGTAGTTGTAGTAAAATTGTAAAAAACAACAACAAAAGGAGATTTTAAAAAAATTCACCCATTCACTTTTAGTCCACTAGAGGGCACCAGATTTGCAGGAGATACTGCAGTTGAGGCGCAGACTTCACAGCTAGGAGACAGAGTTCAATCCCACCCTTGGCCATCTCTGTGTAGAGTTTGCATGTTCTCCCCATGCATGCGTGGGTTATCTCCACATTCCAAAAACATGCTAGGTTAATTGGCCACTCCAAATTGTCCATAGCTATGAATGTGAGTGTGAATGGTTGTTTGTCTATATGTACCCTGTGATTGGCTGGCCACAAGCCCAGGGTGTACCCGCTTCTCGCCCGAAGACAGCTGAGATAGGCTCCAGCACCCCCCGCGACCCTTGTGAGGATAAGCGACAGAAAATGAACGAATGAATGAACTGTAATTGAGAAATTGTTCAAAGCCACAAACAACTACAGACAGGAAGGTAAAAAAGTAGAGATGCATCACATATGCTCAAATCAAGATAGCTTTTGAAAATATTTTTGCCCAATGACACAACCCAAACTGTCAACAGTAATTGCCCAGCAGCCACAATAAGACAAGAGAATGTCAACTCGTGAATAAATCATGACAGTGTTGTGTGGGAACAAAAGACTTTCATCACCGAAGACGACGAATAGTGCTTCTCAGGCTAAACAACTCAGGATAGAATGAATGCAAAAACCAAACAAATGGTAGAAAGAGGGAAAGATGCTGGGGGGGGGTGCTGGAGCCTATCCCAGCTGTCTTCGGGCGAGAGGTGGGGTACACCCTGGACTGGTGGCCAGCCAATCACAGGGCCCATATAGACAAACAACCATTCACACTCACATTCATACCTATGGACAATTTGGAGTGGCCAATTAACCTAGCATGTTTTTGGAATGTGGGAGGAAACCGGAGTACCCAGAGAAAACCCACGCATGCGTGGGGAGAACATGCAAACTCCACACAGAGATGGCCCAGGGCGAAATTGAACCCTGGTCTCCTAGCTGTGAGGTCTGTGCGCAAACCACTCGACCGCTGTGCAGCCATGTAGCTAATAATCCAACAATATTTAATGAAGTGCAACGGTATTAGTAACATACAGTATTTATCACTTTGTGAAATTGGGGGCCGAATGGTTAACATGTTGGCCCCACAGGAGATCTTAGAAGATCTGGCATGTTGTCCCCGTACTGTATATTTTGTATTTTTCATTCTTTTTTAATAGATGTGTCTGCACCTACTTCACCAAAACAAATTCCTAGTATGTGTTTGATCATACCTGCCAATAAACCCTTTTCTGATTCTGATGGCCTTTGTGACACATTTGAGGTGACTACGCTGCCACTGTGTGGACAACAGAGGTATGGCAGTTTTTCTGTAGAAATTTCCCCCTTGGAAAGCATTGTTTCTGTCTCAAAACGTACCACTTTTGACTGCAAAAACTACGAATGGACACCTCCTACAATGTGCAAGAAGCTCTTGCAATGGCTCACTCATACAAGAGGAAGTACACCAAAAGACAAGCCACACACAGGAACATAACTATTGATATGAAGTCATTGAGTTTTTTTTTTGTAGACCAAATTGCAACAATAACTAATGCAGAGCAGCAATTTATCATCATACTGACGTGCGTGTCTTACCACAGCGACGTGTCAGACAGGAGCGCCGATCATTTTAGTTGTCGCTGAAGTTCCTTTTTGCTGTCACTGCAAACAATCCCAACTGCTGCTATCTCATGGCCACATCACTTCCTGCGCGCGTGCGTGTGAGATGGGGGGGTGGGTGTAAATGACTGTGTCCGCTTGTGGTTCTGTGCCAACGTGCCTTTTTGAGAAACGGGTGAGAAAGCAGTAAAAAAAAAAAAAAAAGCCCACAAGATGGTGTTGTTTTAAAGGGTGGTTAAGGATGCAGAGAAGGTGTGATGAGGAGGAGGGTAATAAAAGACTGTTTGTGGGGTTGTGGGAGTGCAAGGGGGGGCTTCGGGGATCAGAATGTAAAAGCCAAGCCGTCTGTGCGGACCTAAAAGCATACTGGCTAAAAAAAAAGGGAGCATCAACAATAACAACTCCAAGCATGGCTTCATTTCACTCACACGGTGTTCTTCCAAACAAGGTCATGTTCAGGCTGCAGACGAGCCGAGCTGGAGCGTGGAATCAAAGGAGGCAACATGTAATATGCAGGGAATGCAGAAACATTTGTGTATAGCTTGCAGCATGCTGGAGAAAGAATGATTTATGTCAAATTGACATTAAAGAGGAGGCAGCACTCACACAGCAGAAAGCCTCAAAAGAATCCTGAGGGAGTGGACATACTGTACAGGAAGTGGTGTAGAAAGCAAAAAGTACTCTCAGGGTGTCTGTGGACATTTTTAGTAAAGGAACAGCCTGCTCTGCACAACACAATTGATTTGATGCAGTTCACTTTTGACAATTTGATTCACTCGTATGTGTGTGTATGCTAGGGATGATATGGTGACATGGAAGCAGAAATGGGATTAAAAAATAAAAAGTGTTGCAATTTTTCATAGTCTAATTTATTCATCTGAAGCTTGTTTAATTAATGCAGTGATGAGAAATCACTATGAATCATACCTGCAACATTCCAAAAGAAGGCAAACATGCTGATGACTGATGTCACAAAATGATACGTGTGCATATGTCATTTTGTCTAAAACATCAACGGAACAGCTTTCATGGATGACGGAAGCAATTATAAAATATTCACATTGGAGAGGCTGAAATTCAGGTTTTTGGATCTAGTCAAATTCCCGATTTCAGAGTATGAATATTAAAAAACAACAACAATCAAATACCAATATACTATAATATACTATAACACTTATAACAGCTATTATCAATTTTGTGATAAAAAAAAATACATCGCAGTCGTGGCTGGGTCTGACATCAAAGGTGTCAGATGTATTTTCATGTCGCTTTCACCTCTAAATCAGCCTCTACCTATCTTAAAACCTATCCTGCCCAGTCTCAAACGGAGTATGAAAAGTATGAATATTAAAAAAAACAACAACAATCAAAAATAGTTGTCAATTGAATCATCAACTAATTATTGATTAAACTGTTCTAACTATAAAAGTAAGAACTATTGTTATATTGCCAGAGTTATAGCTCTAGTAACATAACTTTAATACTATAACTTTATTATTATTGGGATTTTTTAAAAATACATCACATTCGTGATTGGGTCTGACATCAAAAGATGTCAGATGTATTTTCATGTCGCTTTCACCTCTAAATCAGCCTCTCCCGATAAAACCTATCCCGCCCAGTCCTAAACTGAGAATAGACATTGAATGGTATTTATTGCATTGAATAAGCATGTACTAGTACACATCCGGGCAACCAAACACTTGTCATTCAGGTTCCAATGGTTGGGTTTAAATAAGTCCAAGTTGTGCATCCAATCCATGACCAGTCCAGGGTATACCCAGTCTCCTTGATATGAAAGTCCTCCCTATCCGTGTGGAAGTGGTAAGTTTTTGGCTATTTAAGTTAAGGAAATAACTTGAAGGCTACCGTTTAGGTCGCTAGCTCTCTAGTTTGCGAGTTAGCATGTGTCTCAAGACCATGCAGTTGCGCAATATGTTGTAAATAAAAAGAGTATAAATGTGACTATAGTCGTGTTTTGTCATGTCTACAGGGCTCTAATAATGCTTTGTTCATTTTAATCTGAAAAAAATAATTTGTCTACCCACCAACTATATGTGGTTTCTTAAGTTTTTATTATTTACAGTTTTATTATTATTATATTTATTTATTACTGATTAATTTTCTTTATTCTTGATTTATTTATTTTTCATCTTATTTTGTGCAGAAAAATAAAAATTTAGATATTTGAGAACAATGGAATGTTTTATCAGAGCTTTTATTGTAGAAAATCGGAACCAAAGCACTGAAGAGTATAAAAACTGGATGTGTAGCAGCTGACGTACTTCCTCAAGAGCACAACGGGGGGCGCTAGCGAGCAGCCTGAGTAACCAGGTTCAGATTGCTAAGACAAACTGACTATATAAAAAGATGGACCGTGTTCAGCTTCATTAATCAGTACATTTCTCAAAGCATTTCAACGAAACTCGAGAAATGACCTGAGCTAAATGTCAGGCGACGAAGGAATGCAACCAGGAATGCGTTTTTTTTTCTTTCCCTTTTCCAGCTGTAAAGAAATCTGTCAACTTCCCAACTTTTCAAGTAAAAGCTACAATGTGAACTTTTGACTCACCCGTTTGTCATTTCGGTAATGGCGAGCATAGCTGGGCTGTCTCCCGGACCGAGCTGTAGCTTTCCGTCGTCGGGGTTCCAGATGTGGAGGGTCTCGGAAGAAACGCTAGTAGTGAGCGCGGGTCTCCGTGGAGCGATGGCGAGACCAGGCCTCCTCCAAGCCGGACAGCAAGCTTACGCTAAGCATAACTGGGCATACTACTTCCGTTTGTTACTTTCAGAGTAAGATGTATATGCATTAAAAAAAACAGTAATACAGTAACAACCCGTTACAAACAAATGCACCATAAATTACTTTTATTAATCTATTTCTATATTTCAAGAGTGAATCAGTATTTTATTTTAATGCACAATATTTATATGTTGTTTTATTTTGAATACCGGAAGCCTTCATGACTGTTTTATAACGACACTTGACAACATACACCGTTGTACAATACTACTGCATTTTTCTACTGAATTAGACCCGCCCTTCCAACTTTTGTTTGTGTTCTTGTATCTACACAATGAATATAGTTGTTGGTCATCTTATATAATCCAAGACTGCTTTATTTTTCCATAGCAATTAAGACATACTTCTCTTGTTAAACTTTCTGCAATGAAAAAGGTATGATGGATGGATGTACATTTGGGGAAACAAAAGCAAAATGTCCACCAGGAGGCAAAAGCAACGTAGCATGTCTTTCCTCCATCAGATTCATAAGACATTTGTTGTTTCCTCCTGTGACTGCATCATTTAAGCACAGGCACATTTCTTCCCTTAAAAGGCCATCCTTATGACCCCTCCCTCTTCCTATGGGAGGGAATGGATATTCTGACAGCAACAGAGAGTCATTCATGGAAAGAAAATGACTCTGCCGTGAAATCAAACGAGAAGCATGAAGCTGACTGATTGTTTTATTTACAGGAAATGTGTTAAGCTACATAAACATTTTCATCCTAAACCATGCTGATAGTATTCCACAAATGCCTGCTGTATGACTGTAATGATGGATGAAAAGGGTTAGGTCAGTGTAGGCGGATACTGCTTTATAGCTGCTCTAATACATGTAAAAATACATTCATTAATGCTGAAAGAATCACAAATATCTATAATGAGAAAAAAAGTGACCATTAAATATCTCAAAGACCTAATAATTATATTAATGTGGTTGCCATGAAGCCCAAGAGCCACATAAATAGAAGGTAGACGTATTTAACAACAAAAAAACAATAGGATGTATTAGGGGCGTTAATGACACGTTAACAGAAGTTTCTTTTAACACCGGCAATTTTTTGAATGCACAATTAATGTGACACTTGACCCTCGGTCCACACCGTTTGTATTGCAAATGTTCCTTAACTCCACGTTATTGTAGGACTTGATATGCAAAACCATTATAAGCATTCTTTGATTTAACGACTACATAATGCCTCTATGCTTTGGGTCATCTTCCCATATTGTGCCCATATTGGGGGTGAAGAGTAAAATTGAATAGTGGATGAACTAAATGGACTGTTACGTGTTGCTTCACAAAGATACTGAGCAATAAAACCTCAAGTGAGGGATGACCAATTTTATTTTTCTTATGTCTCATAAGCTCTAGTATTACTAGTATTGATGAAATGCAATTTAACTGTGCCACTCTAAATTCAAATAATGCAACAAAATGCCATATTTTGGTTTTCCCTATTTATAATCACATTTACCATTATACATTCCTTGGTCCCTTCTATTTTGTCGTACAAAATATTATGACTTGGAAGTCATTTGTCCCTGTTTCCGAGTGACTGTTCAATGCAGTACACAATACAGTGTTGTGTTGACTGGCCTTGAAGTGATCTATCTGATCCCAGACCAGCTGTGGAGATAAGATGACCAGCCTGAGCCCCGCGTACCTGATGCTTCCTCCTCACCTGCACATCACACAAATCCCAGGTTAAGACATTTGAATCCAGTATTACAACTTAGACATTTCATTCTAAACACACCAGGTCATGTGCAATATGATGCTTCCATATGAGTATTTGAGTGACGACTATACCTTGTGCAATAGCAGCCAGTTTGCTTTTCTCATCCGGACTGAGCTGCAACATGGTGTGGATGACAGGAAGCAGCGCCTGCCTCTCGCTGCCTGATTGCAGGAAGATAAACTGTAGCAGAACGTTCTTTAGATACTCCAGATTGGCCACGCTCTTCTCCCGCTCCTGGTTTCGCTCCAAACGACGCACTTCGCTCTTCAACAGCTACAAAATACAAAATTCACACATCATAGCAATATAGAATTTTGCACTTCTATGGTCAAAATATGGTAAAAACAACATGTAGTACGAACAAACATTACTACACACATTTCAGTACTTTTATTTACCTATTTCCTCCTTGTTTTAAATGCACATATTTTAACCCTCTAATATATTCTATGGTCACTGGCGACCAAATACATACAGTTGTGGAAATAATTATTAGACCGCCCTAGTTTCTTCACTTGTAATGCCTGTTTGTTTGGGCAGATGTAATGCTGATAACATAAATAACTCATAAGAGTTTAATCTAGAAACTTCCATGGTTTTATTTTTTCTCCAAAATCATTAAAGTGGTCTAATAATATTTTCCATGACTGTACATTCAGACCAAATTGGGTGTCACAGCATCTAAAAGTCACGCCTACACACTTTTGGTCAACGGCGCTTTCCGTCGTTTTACTCGGTGACGTCACAAATCAAAATGGCTGCGCCCGCAGTGTCACAGACGTTACATTTTCTGAAATTGATTTAATTGCTCCTCTTCCTGGGCGTGTATTAACGTTTTTGTTATTATTTCCACTCATATTCTACGACATGAGCTTAGCACGAATGTGCGGAGCACTATGGCCGTCCAGGCTGATTACTCTTCAGCTAGAAGACGCCTTGTCGCAAGGTTGGTCAAAGATTCCAACCAGCGGTTTGGCGAGGAGGTGTTTTGTGGAGACACCCAAACAGCTGACGTCACGCCACGGCTCCACGCAACCCTCTAGAGACGTCATCCTGTTTGAACACGACAGGACAGGCTTCTTCCGCCTCTTGTCTCTTTTCTGCGGCGGCCAGTGCATCTTCTGGACGTATCTGGCCCACTTCGCATACACCGGGCTGAGAGACACAGGGGCTACTCGAGAACAGGGGGGAAGAAAACCCCCCACCAGCACCGCCTTGGCTGGGGTGTGGAGTTTTGAAATGAACCTGGGTTCCCGCACCTGGAAGTACGGCTTCACGCTGGGATGTATGACTATTGGAGCAGGTATTTTAGGATTGGGGATTCTGTTTTGTCGGCGCTCTGTCAGCCAGGTGGTTTTACACCAAGGTGGGAGGATGGTGACTGTTTCCACGCAATCGCCTCTGGGAATGGGCCGTGGCCGAAAAATAACAGTGCCCTTGTCCCAGGTCGCCTGCCATGCTCACAGACAGGAGTCTCCCTCATTCATCCCCCTTAAAATCAAAGGACACAAGTTCTACTTTCTTTTGGACAAAGATGGCACTTTGAACAATGCTAAACTGTTTGACATAACTGTTGGGGCATATCGGCCTGTTTAACTTCACTTTGTTTCCCAATGTGGGGAAAAAACTCATATGTGTGACAATTTACTAATAAACACAATTTACTACAATTCCTCAAGTAGTGTCTGGAGCATTTGTTTACTCAACTGCAGAGACTACCAAGCACACATAAGCGTTTGTTGACTTACATTGATCTGCTCCATGAGAACAGCATTGGTGGCCTCTGTTTCACGCAGGAGGCTGTTCATGTGCTCCAGGCTGCGTGTGGTTGTATTCAGCTTGTGGCTCAGTTCTTCCCTGGTGGGCTCCACAGTCCACACAAACGGCTCTGAGGGCCCACATTGATAGATTATAAAGAAAACAATCTCTCAAGTAGTTAGAAGAGGCTGCTACAATACATAAACAATGGAAAATCTAAAGCTTTGTGGGTAGTGCATAATACGACAGAAGTATACAATATATTAAGTACAGTGCGTGAAAAAGTGTTTGCCCCCTTCCTGTTTTCTTATTTGTTTGCATATTTGTCATCAAATCAAACAAATGCAAGTATTAGTCAATGACAACACAACTGAACACAAAATGCAGGTTTTTAAATGAAACCTTTTATGAAAATCTACACGGCCATGTATGAAAAAAGTGATTACCCCCTAAACCTAATGACTGGTTGGGTCTTCCTCAGCAGCACCGACTGCAACGAAATGTTTGCGATAGCTTGCAATGAGTCATGTACAACCGCTGTGGAAGAATTTTGGCCCACTCATTTTTGCAGAATTGTTGTAATTCTGGCACATTGGAGGCCTTTTTGAGCATGAACTGCTTTTTTAAGGTCATAATCTGAATAGGTGCTTTGTTTAGTTTTTCTTCAGCCATTCAGAGGTGGACAGCTTGATGTCACAAACAGATGCTAGCCCAAGACCATTACACTACCACCACCATATTTTACTGTTGGTATGATGTTCTTTTTCTGAAATACGGCGTTACTTTTACTCCAGATGTTACTTTTACTCTAAATGTTGTTGTGGGGTCTATTGCGGCGCTCTTTGGGTAGGCTGGTCACTCCAGGGAAGGTTCACCACTCTTGTATGTTTTTGCCATTTGTGGATATGGCTCGCTGTGGGTTGCTTTAGTTCCAAAGCTTTAGAAATGTCTATAATCTTTTCCAGACGTGAGTTTTATTGGTATGTGTGACTTTTTTAAGGTCATAACACAGCATCTGAATAGGTGCTTTGACTAGGCCACTCAAGTCTTTGTTTTGTTTTTCTTCAGCCATTCAGAGGTGGACAGCTTGATGTCACAAACAGATGCCAGCCCAAGACCATTACACTACCACCACCATATTTTACTGTTGGTATGATGTTCTTTTTCTGAAATACGGTGTTACTTTTACTCTGGATGTTGTTGGGGGGTCTATTAAGGCGCTCTTTGGGTAGGCTGGTCACTCCAGGGAAGGTTCACCACTCTTCTATGTTTTTGCCATTTGTGGATATGGCTCGCTGTGGGTTGCTTTAGTTCCAAAGCTTTACAAATGTCTATAATCTTTTCCAAACTTGAGTTTTATCTCCCTTAATAATAATAAGTTTCAAACACTTTTTCTCACCACTGTACAAAGTAAATACATGCAGTAGCTGAAACCTTTGTACCTTGTTTGGGGTCCGGCGATGTGAGAAGATGCTCGAGAGAGGGTAAAAGTGCAGGGGAGGAGCTTTCGTTCTCTGTGGTCTCCATGCCCTCGCATTCCTCCCTGGCCATAGACTGCAGGTCGCTCATGACCACTGCTACCGGCCCCGTATTATTCTGGTCGGCACTTTTGCGCTGAGCATCAACAGATTTTCTGGTGGACTGGACCACCATAGAACCTGGGAGGGCATTAAATGGACAAATTTATGTAAATGTTATACTACAAGTGATACGTTGTATCAGTGTTAACCACAATTTGATTCCATGCGAAACAATTTTTTTTTTTTTTAACCAAATTTGCCATTTAGACAGTATGTTAAAACACTGAAATATGACAAACATCATCAATATTTCTCTTCTGGAGTGAAATCAGTCCTCCACCAGGTAAAAAAAACTGTATATATTTCCTTTGCTATACCTAATACATAACATAAGGGGGCAGCAGACACAAATTCAGCTGCTCAACACTATGGTGAACATACCAGGAGATCTTATCAATTGGTGGACAACAGCTAAGATTGTTATTAATGAACCCGAGTCAAGAGCTCTGTCAACACGCCGAGTGCTTCACCGTCAGTATCAATCTCTGCCTCGTCTTCTTAGAGCCCCACGTCAAAGCACAGGAGTGTGAAGTAAGGTTTTTTTTTTTGCACATAGGGCGCACTTCATTGCATATATCATCAATTTAGACTCACATCAGGTATGCCTGTGCATTGAATGCACTCCACTGCAATCACTGTAGCAAAAATTATCAGTATCGTTCATCACTGTAAAATACACAATCATGATTAATTAGTTAAGTGAATACTTTAACAATGCAAAAAGTTGGGATTTTGAGCTTTAAACAAAACTGGAGCAAGTGAGCTATATAAAGACCAACAATGTGACAGTTTACGTAGATTATGAGACATTATCCACCACTTCATTACCAACACAGGCACTGGCAGCAGCTCTTTCTTCAAACTAATGTCATGTGATTATGATTCAACTGTGATGCCTCGGTGTATTTAACAAATCAACACTTTGTGCAAGATAAGACAAATAATGCAAAATCTATTAACTTATAGAAAACTGCCATAGTTGTTTGTAATATTTTGTCTCAACGGCCACACAGCTAGGAAAACCGGGTTTGATTCCCCGCTCGGGCATCTCTGTGTGGAGTTTGCATGTTGTCCTGTATGTGAGTTTTCTCCCGGTACTGTGATATCCTCCCACATTCCAAAAAAATGCTAGGTTATGTGAGTGTGAATGGTTGTTTGTCTATATGTGCCCTGTGATTGGCTGGAGACCAGTCCAGGGTGTACCCCGCCTCTCGGCTCCAGCATGCCTGCGACCCTCATGAGGAAAAGCGGTACAGAAAATGGATGGAGGGATTTCATCTCAACAAAATAGTCATTAAGAAATCTTGACCATTTGTCAACTATTATAACAAAGATGCAATTTCGGAAGCCGCACATCTCTATGTACATCTGTATTAGATCAAAACAAGATGCAAATGATGAAACTCTAGATTATACAGTGTTTTGCTGCAGGTACGCTAGGTTTGCTGAAGTATGCTATTAGATAAGAAGTAGTATAAAGGAAGACGTCTTACTCTCCCCCCACATAATAAGCACTTTACAATCATTGCAAATGGCATATTTACAATCTGAAGGTCAAATTCCAGGACATGGACATAATAAGCTAGCAAGCTTTACTGCTCAGTGGAGGCCTGATCAGGTCTCATTTGCGTGCCAATATCATATATATTTCACTTTTATATTATTTCATACAACATTATTATTGCTCAGTAGAACCAGTACAACATAGAAACGATCAAGTCTTCACCATAAAACACAAACATGGTGGCAGACAGACTTGATGAATATTGAAGAATCTAACTTTATTGAGTAAAAACCACCACTTGACCACCATTGCAAAGCTTCAGAAGTGTGAGCGACTAATGACGCGCTTCTCCAGATGCCACCATGAGCTGCTCGCCACACTGAGAGGCGGGTACAGAGAGAGCAAGGTCGCCAGCACATGATGTTATCCAAGCCCTTGCGGTGTGTGTGTGTGTGTGTATGTGTGTTTGCTGTTTCACTCCGCGCAACAGCTGTGTGGGAAGTGATGAATGAGCTTCCAACTGATAAACACACAGACGACCTGCCATCCGCAGTTCTCTCCTGCATCACTCCTCTCATAGAATGAACAAACTCTTGACAATTTATATGGGACCAGTCTCAGGCTCAAGTGTTGTTTAGTGCAATAGACTACTACTACTACTACTACTACTGTTTGGGACGTTCTGTTGTCATCATTAACGCGTTATCTTTGACAGACCTGGTTTTTCCAATTACTCAACAAATATTTTGGAAGA
This sequence comes from Doryrhamphus excisus, assembly GCF_037039965.1. Classification (NCBI taxonomy): domain Eukaryota; kingdom Metazoa; phylum Chordata; class Actinopteri; order Syngnathiformes; family Syngnathidae; genus Doryrhamphus; species Doryrhamphus excisus. The sequence continues at coordinate 6,698,989 of NC_136368.1, read as the reverse complement.
ATACTCGATCACCAAAATATCGGATAGCTGCAGCCCTATTGAGTACCATAAATTTGTACATGTTGGTAGGTCTGCATTACAATGGATGCAACAGTTCCCTGCGCCCTCCCCAAGGGGTGCCCGCCCTACTATTTAAGAAGCACTGCTCGAAGTTGATATTTTATATAAACATACTCCCAGGTCAGACCAATGTAAGTGCCATATGAGAATTAAAAAAAGATCACTGGCCTCTTGCTTAAATTACATTTAAAGTGCCTTCATTATGAATGAACTGATGTGTGCGATGATAGATTTATTTTTTCCTTTTATTTACTCTGTGACCAATTGAGAATGACTGGTGTAGACTAGGATTATCTATCTATCTATCTATCTATCTATCTAAGGTATTTCCCATTTCAAAAATACACTCAGCATCCACATGGATAAGGTTGAAAAATACTCACTGCTCTGATTTTGCAGGATGAAGAGTTGGTCCTCACACCGACTCAGTTGCCGCTGAAGCGTCTCAACGGTGGCACGGTGGTCTTCCTGCATCTTCCTCAGCTGCTCCCGGTGGGTCTGTCGCTGGGCCTCGATATTTGATGATGAGTCCGTTTGAGTCTGAGCCAGCTCTGACCGCAATTCCACATTCTCCGACTGCACCGACAGGAGCCTGGAGGAGGAAAATCGGAGGTACTGTATGTTTAATTACAGACTGGGACAAACTAACTAAAATACCTAACCTCTCACGGAGGTCGGCCTCCTTGATAATATTTTCCTGCAGGATTTGGTTATGTCGTTCCAGCAGTGTGTCATGTTCATTCTGGAGCTGCTGCAGATCCGCTGTGCTGCTCTGGAGAGACTTCTGGTTCTCGGCCAGTTTGGACCTCAGCTGGTCCACCTGAGACGACAACTGCTCTCTGGTAGAAAACACAGTACATTCATTTTAGTCACAGAATTCCCCGGCTTACGGTAATTTAATTTCTATAGCACCTGCTATAACAAAAGCATTGGATGAAAACAACAAGATAGCAGCATTAGATAGCAAAGATAAAAACAATAAATAAAACATTAGTCATGGTCTCTTCTCTGAAGCCCCTCCCCCTTTACCTTTCTAGTCTGCTCGCGTTGCTTTCATTCTGCCCATCGAGTTTGCTCTTCTGTTGCTTCAGTACATTGTGCACTCTCACTTTATAACCCTCAAACTCCTCAGCTGTTGTCGCAAGTTCGACCTGGAAATTAAATAATAATCAACAGCTATGCAGTATAGTGCAATATAGTAACACCTTTAAGTGTTTGTGGCAATTTCAAGGATTTTGTGCAATAGGAGCCAATACTTTCTCAAGCAAATGATTCTATGTCAGCGATTAAGAAGAAAGAGAGCAAGATGTGACGTTTGGAGCATGTGGGTGGTAGGATAGGAGTCGCTTCACTGACATTTTAAATATAATTTTCCACTACCGACAAGAAATTTTTACATACATCGGTGAGTGACTTTATCCAAGTCTCGAACAGCAAACCATGCCTTTCGATGACATACAGGTCTGATAGTTGCGACCTGACTGTTCAGACTGAAGTAGATAGATGAAATATTTGTGTAACTGCCTCTCAGTCAGTGTATGCTGTTAGTTTTAAGTTCCTACTATTTTTGTTTTTGGTTCCTACCTAGATGCATATACGCAAGTTAATGAGGCGGAACTAAATTTCTTTAAATTCATCGTTTCCATGTGCACGTTTAGTCGTTACACCCACAGAAAATAAGCTCAGTTGTTGCCACACTGTTTAGAGCTCAAAGGCTAATAGGTACTAAAGGTTCAAGATCATCTCTAATGTGTGCAGCCATTAAGGTACAGTATATGTGTTTTGTATTGTTTTCGTTTCAGTCTTAGTGTCTTAGTTTAGTTATTAGTCTTATTAGTTATTAGTCTTAGTTATTGTATATTTGTATTATATGACCAGTAATTTATTGTATTTTGTATCTTTTGAACCCCTTTAGTTCTCACGTTGGTTTTGGAATAAATCCATCGGTAAAACACAAGAACTAGTTGCTGTCTGATCATTGCACATCCGAGGGAGTTACAATTTATTTCTTATTCTAAACTTGTATTAATACTTGTCTTGTATATTTCTTACCAACCTTTTAAATGCTAAGTTAATGATGACACAGTGAGTCAGACTGTTCAAATATTGAGTAATGACTTGACTACTTGATTTAATGGGAGTCGATAGAGATGTCCGCAAATTTGCTCCACTTGTTTCTGTCCATTTCAATGGTCTTTGTTTGTCATATGCTCTTATGGGAATATTTTTATGTCATTCAGCTATTCTCTCTTGGGTCTGCCATGTTTGTTCTTGCCTTCAGCGATGCCAAAGACCGCTGTTTTGACTAGTGTGTAGTCTGGCAGTCTGAAGATGTGGCCAAAAAAACCCTCAGCTTTCTCTGCTTCCTCTTCTTTTAAGTAATGAGCACTTGCAATTTCCAATTGGTTGACAAGCTTGTTTTGAGTTCCCTTATAGCTTGTGATTGAAATTACGGTAATTCTGATATATACCTGATATATTGCAGTCTGAACAGTCAAGTTGCATATATCAAGGTAAACCATCCTTGCAATCCTTGCCCATGATTTTTTATTTTTTTTTAACGGTCAATGAAGCGGCTCCTGCCACCCACATGCTCCACAAACCTCTTTCTTCAATGGACTCTTTTTCCACTTTTTTTTACCTATAAATGTGGTTAGAATGTTGTATTCTCCTGTTAAACGAAGCCAAAGTTTCAGATAATAAAAAGGTTTCAGATGGCTCAAATGCTTGGTTTGAAAAGCCATGGTAATACTGCTCCTTTGTGATGTCACAGAGGGGTGGACTTCCTTATATGGGCATGGCTGTAAGCCAGAAAAGCCCTGTGCCCTTCCCCTAGCTCTGTTTCCCGCCCTCCCCCAAGCGCTGCTCCACTGTTTACTTGCTAGAAATGCCTCAAAAGGGAACACCACATTTGTTTTCAATTCCAAAAGGCACCACCATGAGGCACAAGTGGTTGGAGTTCCTGATTACCTGTAAAATGAATGCATTTTAATCTGTCAACGGCATTTCAAACTGGACTTTTATGTGAACATGGGCGACTGTGCAGCTAGACTAGCCGACAAATTTGCTCAAGCCTGGTTGTTTGCATCACAGCAAGAGCAAAAAAAAAAAAAAAAAAGAGTTATGATACAGTATGTAGAAAATTCAGTTGCACAGTACCTTAGCCATGTCTCTCTCTTGCTGCAGAATGTGGATTTGCTGCTGGAGAGAGCTGCTGATTCGTTGGTGTTGCTCTGTTGCAGACCGGAGCTGCTCCTTCATATGATAGCACTCAGCTGTCAGGTCACACACCTCAATCTTACATGAAGATAAATATTATGTTAACTTTGAAGCTAAGCATTATATGTTGAAAATAGTGGGAAACAATGGCTGTCTTACTTTGGCATTTTCTAATTGCTGCTGGCTACCTTCTAGTTCTCCTCTTAATGAAGCCTGCAGCATAGTTAGAGAGCTCTCCTGTATATAGGAAACATTAGTTAACATTAACAGCAATACATTTTTTTAATGCATGCAAAATAAACTAGAAGACAGAAAAACAGACCTCATTCTTGGCATCAGAAAGATCTTTCTTGGTCTTCACTAGCAACTGTTTAATCTTGGAAGTCTTCTCCACCGCCTGGATCAACTGAGATTTCAAAGTGTCTGGACACATACATGCACACAAACATAAAAGGAAGCATCGATGAACGATAAAGCAACACCGTTGAATAGGGTTGACAACTTCCTGAGAAATAAGAAAAGAAAAAAATGACCAAAATAAACTGAAAAAATAATTGTGATTTTTTTTTTTAATAAACAGTTAACTGGGACGGTTTGCATCTGAGTGTGAAGTGTCTGGTATGAGACTCAGTACCTCCATAACAGAGGCCATGGTTCTCAGTCGGAGAGGAATTTAAGTATCTTGGGGTCTTGTTCACGAGTGAGGGAAAGTGGGAGCGTGAGATCGACAGACGGATCAGTGCAGACTCGGCAGTAATGCGGTTGCTGTACCGGACCGTCGTGGTGAAGAGAGAGTTGAGCCAGAGGGCAAAGCTCTCAATTTACCGGTCGATCTATGTTCCAACCCTCACCTATGGTCATGAGCTTTGGGTCATAACCGAAAGAATGAGATCACGGATACAGGCGGCTGAAATGAGTTTCCTCCGTAGGGTAGCTGGACTCACCCTAAGAGATAGGGTGAGGAGCTCAGCCATCCGGGAGGGGCTCAGAGTAGAGCCGCTTCTCCTTCACATCGAGAGGAGTCAGTTGAGGTGGCTCGGGCATCTAGTCCGGATGCCTCCCAGACGTCTCCCTGGTGAGGTGTTCCGGGAATGCCCAGCCGGGAAAAGGCCCAGGGCAGACCTAGGACACACTGCAGGGACTACGTCTCACAGCTAGCCTGGGAACGCCTTGGTGTCCTCCCAGTGGAGCTGGAGGAGGTGGCCGGGGACCGGGAAGTCTGGGCTTCCCTACTAAGACAGCTGCCCCCGCGACCCGGACCCGGATAAGCGGAGGAAAATGGATGGATGGAAAAACAGTTAACTTAACAGCGGACACACTATGTGTTTATATTGATTAAACAACTTAGACACACAGCTATGCTTTGAGGACAACATGAGAGCAGAGGTGTTAAAGGACACTAGAGGACAATAGGACACTAGAACAAAAAATTCTTATTCCAATTTGGATATTTTCAAACCGCTGATACAAATATGATGTTTGATGTGCCATACCTACGACTGGCATTGTATGATGCTAGGTGGTTGAGCAGAGGATGGAAAATCTTATGGACAAAAGACACGACTCAATTGATTGTAGACCACTGCTATGTAATAACTATGGTTGCTTCCAAGATACAACCGTGTTTAGTCTGAGTAACTATGCCTCTTGATTCACACGCTATTAACAGTTGTCAAGGTTTGGACTTAAGCAAGCCTGCATTTGAAAAGGCTGAGGGATCGCCGAGGACGTTTTATCAACTCAACTTCAGTTTAATTCCAACTATTTTCAGGAGCTGGTCAGGCATCGAAGTAGTCATCAGATTAAACAGCTGTATCTCGCAAGCAACGATACAGTGGGTTGCAAATTATTCATACCCATGAGCAACACAGAACAAAGGAAAAGTCTTTCTCCTGTTTCCATGAAAGGAAATAGCACAAACATGACAATGTGTTGCACTCTTTACTATAGATTGCATTAATCTGTATTTCATTGTTGCAAATGTCATCAAGTCATAGTACACTAGGTTCCAATCGCTTTGGGTAGACATGATGAGTTTTGCGCAATGGTGTTTGAACAGTTTTGCCCACTCCTCTTCGAAATACCACTCCAACTGAGTCAGGTTCCTTGGTGATCTTCGGTGGACGGCAATCTTCATATCCTGACGCAGATTTTTTTATTGGGTTGAGATCCAGGCTCTGACTTGGCCAGTCTGGAAGCTTCACTTTCTTCTTCCTGAGCCATTCTTGAATGTTTTGGATCAGTACCCTGCTGAATGATAAACCTCCTTTCAAGGTTCACGAAGAGGTTCTTCACACACAGCATTATGTTTCCACATCCATGTTTTAAGGTAGGGCTGGTATGAGCCAGATCATCAGCTGTGTTGGCTTTGCACCAAACATACTTCCTGGTGTATGTTTGCGAAAAAGTTCATTTTTGTTTGTTTGCAAACGAGTCTTGAGATATTGTTTCTTCAGGTATGGCTTTTTCTTTTCAAAACACCCATGGAGATCTTCCTTGTGTACATTAGTCCCAGCAACCTGGAGAGACTGCTTCAGACCTTCAAGTCTGAAGCAGTTTCTCCTGCCTTTTGCCGTGATCTTGGAGGGATGCACTATTCTTCGGAGGTTCTCAGTGGCACCATGACGCTTCCACTTCTGGACCAGTGATGCAACAGTACTTTTTGGCACATTGACGGCACCTGCGATGACTTTCTTTCTGAGGTCTTCTGACAGGTCCTTTGACTTTATGACTGTTGTCTCCTGACAAGCAAGAGGTGACTGTGGACAGGTGACTATTGGGCACAATTTATAGGGAGTAATGAAGCCTATAAGAGTCACAGATGTGTAAATACAGGCTTGTGACACTATGATGCAAGAGTTTTTGGTGTACAATCATTTCCAACTAAAAATAAAGAGTACTTATGAACAAAAATGTAATGGATTGTCATTTTTGTGCCATTTCCTTTCATGCAAAAAAGGAGAAACACATCTTTCCTTTGCTCTGTGCCAAGAAATTGAGTGTTGCTCAAGGGTATGAATACTTTTGCCACTGTAGTTGTTGCTACGGTTGCCAAGTCACGAGATGAGACAATAAGATTAGGTCCGCAAGAACAAGACGAGACAAGATTTTAATATTAATTTTAAGAAAAGTACCATTAAAAATACAATGCAAGTAAAAATTTTTTGAGACCAAATAAATCATTGTTATGATAATATAGAGAAATAATCAATAATAGTATATCATAATAATGCAATACTTCCCTTAATATGCTATCTTTCATTCTGTTACGTTGCAGAATTGGCATCTGCGACATGCAGTCTAAAGGCAATGCTAGCTTTTCGATAGGGGTGTCAGCATTAATAGTTTCCGATTGTTGTTAAACAATTCCAGGTCATTGTTTTGGTTTTTTATGTACTGCAATCTGTTAACATGTCTTTACTAGGGATGCCCTGATTGGTCAGCTACCAATCAACCTAGTCTTTTCTTGCATCTTTGTTTACACGGTTTGCCTAGCTGTCATTGGCGGCAGCTATAGCTCGCTAGCTAGTTAAGAGTTATACGCCTAGCTTTTGCATTTTCGGACTACAAATGTGACTTTTTACCACGGTGACATTTTTTTTTTTTTAAACAAGTAAGCTATGCCGTTAGTTCAGATCAGGGTTTTTTTCCACAGGAAATAGCACTCACATCCATGTAAACGTATCATCTGATCTCACTGATGTGTAAAAACTATCAATATAAATGATTACTACCATCAACAAATGCCAGTTATTTTAAAAACTAAATGTCAAAATAAACGATTCGTAGTAACATCAACTGTCATCATTATGTTATATATGTATATATAATTTGGTTTCTTTTACCCCGTCTCACACCCATATTTTAGTTTTTGTTTCAATTTATGCAACAAAGTTGAACATTTAAAATCACGAGAAGTTATACAACATTTCAAAATCTACCTGCTTTGTTCTGTTACATTGTTGTTTAATGTTAAAATACTGCATCGTCTCGTTCTTGTGAAACCAATATTGCATATTGTGATACCCCTACTTTTTTACTTGTTATTAGTCGTCTCTCTCTTTCAGTCAATTGAGTAGTATCTTTGTCCGCTACATTTTCTAACTACTTTACTCTCTGCACCCCCACATAATTATATGTAACATAAATGTGACATCAAAGAAGTCAGTTTTGCATCATAGTCATTTTAAGAGTTGAAAGCATGACATAATCAGCATGACAACTGCATTACTCTTTGTAATTACTCTTTTACAGCACGGCCCAGTCATGTGATGTTCAGTTTGTAAGTTGACATAGAGTGACAGACAAGGCAAAGGGAATCAATAGCATTTAGCAGGGCTCGACAATAACGATGTATCGATGGCCCGGGGCAAGTTAAAACAAAATTCGGGCAAGTAAATCCAATCAGGGATATTCTTGTCGGGCAAGTGCACTTTGGCATGCCGTACTACTTTAAAAAGAGTTTTTTTAAAGCGGTTCTTGTGGGGTGTTGGTAAAACACGGACTGTGTAATTCCGGTGGTAATTTGCAAACCAATCCTTGCAAATCTTGAAATGGACCAATCAGAATCGTTTATTTAGACCGCGGTCCGCAGTCCCGTTCTTGTTCGCAATCAACCAATCAGCGATACGAAAACTGCCAACATGATCTAATTCTTCAACAACTTCTGAAGGAAAACACCAAAAAGTGATGAAACAGTGCCTCCTAAACTAGTATTTTATTAGCGGCAGCAAATGAGTGAATCACATTGCTGTGACAATTTTACATGGTCACAATGAAACACCACCGATTAGATCCAATACCAAGTGCTGATTTTGCACAAGCTACAAAATCTAGCAGTTCCATTTCTTTGTGTATTTTTCTCACTTTTGCTTCACAAATTATTCTTTGACCATTGAGCATTTTTTTCTGGATTAAAAACACTTTACTAGTACACAAATGTGTCTATTCAATAATGTTTCATTGTGGTGCACAACTTATAAATATCACTGCTTACTACGACTACCATGTGTAAGGTAGTATGGTAGTACGCTCATTTATTCTTTATTTGAGATTCTCATGTGATGCCACAAAAATGAAATGATATCATTATGGCAGTCTTTTCATTTTACATGGGGCACGTTCGGGCAAGTAGTTCTCACCTTAAGGATTCCCCATGGGCAAGTCATTTTTGTTTTTAATGTAGAGCCCTGATTTAGTTTGATAGGTCACTGATCATCTTCGCTCTTGGCAAGCTGTTGTGAAAGTTGCTGTCTATGAAATCCATTGACATTTTCAGAACCATTTTTGATTGTCACACTAATAAGAGATGTTTTTTGTTTCTAAATACAGGACAGTGAAACGACAAAGCAAGAACATACCGATTTCTTGTTTGAGACTCTCCTTGTTTTCTTTGAGTCTACTTATTTGAGCCTTTAACTCCTCGGAACATTCATCTTTCTCTGAGATTTTGGCATTGAGCTCTTTGACCAGACGTTCATAATCGGCCATCTCCATGTCTAGCAGAGAGTTCTGCTGCGCCTCCTAGATGGAGCAAACAATCAGATATGGTAAATTAGAAGGTCGGTGCTTTTTATTTCTTATCATCTGCTAAGAAACCCGTGGTTTATATTCCACTGATGATGTGTCCACACGGCACTAACAACATGTCCACATTGAAAAGTCAGACCTCCCGGCAGGCTTCGTGTAAACTCCCGTGTCCTGTCAACGTCTCAGCTAATGGAAACCTAGTGGCGGTTCCTTTGCTTTGGGCTGCAATTGCTCTCTTTCTTTCTCTAAGAGCTCCAGCTGATGGCTGCAGGGCGGCCATCACCAGTCTCAGTGCTTGACTGGAGAACTCCTGAGAGACACGAGTGTCTAAAAAGCTACAGAATTTCAGTAAAAAAAAGAGTGCACCTTGCGTAGATGCTCCAGCTCCTGGGCGGTCTGCTGTGACTGCTGCTGTTGCTTGCTGAGCTGGGCTGTCAGCTCCTCCACCTCCTTCATGGCCGATGAAAGATCCTGAAACACATGAAGCTTGTACTATACACAACGTATGTAGTAGTACACTGTCATATTGTCGGTGGTGCCATGCTGCGCATGCTGGTTAGCAACTGCAAACGAAAACCTAAATCATACCAGTAGACAATGGTTTATTGACTTTCTATATTGTGCTAACGTGGCAGGAGAATATTAATTCTCCAGATTTGCTTTCATACTGATCTTATCCAGCACTTCATTACCAATACCAATACCAATACCAATACCAATACCAATACCCTCATTATGTACACGAAACCCCCTACTGGCCAATTGTATAATCACAGGCAGCTGTATTTTAACCACATACAGTCGCCATGGCGGTTAATTTGTTCCAGACCCAACCACGATAGGTGAATTTCCGTGAAGTAGAATTCCATATTAATAAATGGAATATTTTCATAGTTAGAGCATTAAAAACTGGTTTATGAGCTTCTAAATTTGTTTAACATGAAATAACACCCCTACAGTCACATATATTGATATTACCTATATAAGAGACATGACAAGCACTAATAAGACATAACTCACATTATGCACTACTGTGGGCTTTGTTTACACCATATTGTGCAACTTTTAAGTGCAGACTATGAAATCTCTGCAAGGACATAAGAGACTGCCAAGACTTAAAGCATAGCCTCATTTATTTATTCTAAACTTAAGACAGGGTTTGCAACTGAGGGGGGAGGACGAACAAAAATGTATGTTTTTTTCATGATATCATGTCAGTCTGCGCTCACAGCTAGGAGACCAGGGTTCAATTCCACCCTCGGCCATCTTTGTGTGGAGTTTGCATGTTCTCCCCATGCATGCGTGGGATTTCTCCGGGTACTCCGGTTTCCTCCCACATTCCAAAAACATGCTAGGTTAATTGGTGACTCCAAATTGTCCATAGGTATGAATGTGAGTGTGAATGGTTGTTTGTCTATATGTGCCCTGTGATTGGCTGGCGACCAGTCCAGGGTGTACCCCGCCTCTCGCCCGAAGACAGCTGGGATAGGCTCCAGCACCCCCGCGACCCTCGTGAGGAAAAAGCGGTAGAAAATGAATGAATGAATGAATGTCAGTCTGCATGCATGGCTGACTCCAGGTGCAACGCAAGTTAATGTAATGTAAGGTAATGTCTCATCAATGTAACATTACTGACACCTAGTGACCACAATACTACAAATGACTTGTCTTTCATTATTGACAAATAATAGACTGGAGTTAACCACAAAATATTTATATGTTTTGGAAAAAAACATAATAGAATGAGGGAGCAATGTTTGAACTGCTGCATATGTATACAATAACATATATGTATGTATTCTGTGTATATGAATTTGAAATTGTAGTGTCTCATGATATGGCATATCATATCCTTGTGATTTTTTTGGAATAAAATGTCATGTTATCAGTGTTTTCAGAAACGTAGGATGAGTTCCCACCTTGATCTTCTGATCTTTCACTGCTCTCTCAGCCATCAGATCTCTGTCCAGACTCGCCAACCGTTTTTGCAGCTCCTGGTTCTGAGCTTCTATCTGCCTCATTGTGCTCCTGGAGGTCTCCATGGCAGCCAGCAAGTCCTCCTTCTCACTGCTGAGCAACTCCACCTGAAAATAAGCAATATTACAGATTATAGTCATGCATGGTAAATTTCTTTATAAATGAGCTTGTGAGGGATTATTACAATATATTGTTACCTATATTAGGCTTGCAAACTAAATCATATTACATACAGTGGTATGAAAAAGTTTGGGCACCCCTGGTAATTCATTCATTCATTTTTCTACCGCTTATTCTCACGAGGGTCGCAAGGTGCTGGAGCCTATAGACAAACAACCATTCACACTCACATTCATACCTATGGACAATTTGGAGTCGCCAATTGACTTAGCATTTTTTGGCATTTACAAACTCCACACAGAGATGGCTGAGGGTGGACTTGAACTCGGGTCTACTAGCTGTGTGGCCTGTGTGCTAACCACTCGTCCGCCGTGCATTTTCCTTTGTAAATTAATGGTTGTTTGGATCAGCAATTTCAGTTAAATATGTCATATAGCAGACAAACATACTTATGTATGAGAAGTGACATTAAATTTAAAGGATTTACAGAAAGTGTGCAATAATTATTTAAATAAAAGTAAGCAGGAAGCAAGCTTGTACAGGGAAAAGAAGACAGAACACTTACTGCAATCACAATGCCAACACAAAAATGGCAGCACAACATGCAACAAGTACAAGTACTATTACTATGGATATAATAAAGAACAACTACATTAACTCCATAAACCTTTGCAACATTTAAGCTGCATGACATGTTAGAAAGCCGGAAGTACTCCTTGCAACGCTACATTATATTTTAATATTTGTAGGTATTTTAAATACTTGGAACACATTTTTTGTGGATACTTGATACGGGACAGCCTCACCCATGAATTTGAGCCCCCTGATATGAAGCGTATGTTTTTTGTAATATCCTGATATAATCTAAATGCTGGAAAAAAAACAAACAACAAATTGAATGCTTGCCCTGGGAAATGCAAATGAGAGCAAATATTCTAAATGTTCATGACAAGAGTTGAAAATCTTTCATGCAAATCTGACAGCCGAAGGCTCTGTGGGCTCCCTCTGCAAGGACCACTGAACCTGCAACAGCCGTCTTCTCATCATCTGTCAGCCAAACATTGAAACCGAGGCTTGGTAAACAGAGATGTCCAGATGTACTCTAAATTCCCTGACTGGCTTCCAGTCTGCCTCCCCCCCCTGTGAGACCAATAAAGCGTGTGCAAAAAGAAACCTCTTCCTTCAGAGAAGGCGTTCACATTGCAGCGAGGCAGATGGAAGCTTTGCTCCATTTAACTGCCTGTGCTTCTCGTGTAGGAAAAAGACAGTTATGAGTTTGGGGAGCGGAGCATTCAGTCTATATCAACCAAATTTCTCCTGAACTCACCCACTCAGATCTGATGGGCCATTTGTGGGTGCCGCGCTGTCAAGCTTAACCTGGCAAAATGTCGCCGGCTGAAATGATACACTGTAAATCAAATGGAAAGTGACGTATGTGAGAGCTACTGTGTAGATTTACTAGCCAGTGTGAGAAGTGTGTGTGTGTCCACGGTCACATGTGTTTTAGTGATGAAACATGTACTTGTGTTACCTGTGTGAGAGTGCTGTTGAGGTGCTTGCTCAGGTCAGACGCCTGTTTCTCTGCTGCCTCTGCCTTCTCCCGCGCTTTATCCAGTTGCTCTGTCTGCTTGTCGTAATCTATCTGGAGGTTCTACACAAACATGCACACAAGAGACACACATACCAAAGACCTCAGTGAAGGAAAACTACGCACCTGAGATATTGCCTGTGTATACGTTTGAATCAGGGACACAAGTGTCATTAGATGCAACCGAGTGATTTTGCTTATACTTGGAGGGAGGGTGAAAGAGAGTCCAGTGCTTTCAGGTTATGGAAGTTACTGGGAGAGACGTCACTCAGAGTCTCTTTCAGATGGAGGATGCCTTATCTTGCAAATAAGCAATGTAATTGATTGCTGATATTTTATAATATTACAGCAAACAGCCATTTTATATTCTAATAAATGCTAAAATTTAATAAGAGGTTTTTTTTTGGTCTTTATTAGTATCAACAGACTTTTTAATGATTTCTTAAATTTGTCTTTTGTGTCATTATAACAAATATCTTTTTTTTTTATTCTATTAAATTCCCAAATGTATTTTTTGAAATAATTTTTTGGTCAGGGCGGCACGGCGGTCAAGTGGTTAGCGTGCAGACCTCACAGCTAGGAAACCAGGGTTCAATTCCACCCTCGGCCATCTCTGTGTGGAGTTTGCATGTTCTCCCCGTGCATGCGTGGGTTTTCTCCGGGTACTCCGGTTTCCTCCCACATTCCAAAAACATGCTAGGTTAATTGGCGACTTCAAATTGTCCATAGGTATGAATGTGAGTGTGAATGGTTGTTTGTCTATATGTGCCCTGTGATTGGCTGGCGACCAGTCCAGGGTGTATCCCGCCTCTCGCCCGAAGACAGCTGGGATAGGCTCCAGCACCCCCGCCGACCCTCGTGAGGAAAAAGCGGTTGAAAATGAATGAATGAATAAAAGTACAATGCATGGGCACATCTCTTAATATTATTCATTAAGTTAGTTTTTAGTGTTATTATAACAAATAGCTCTTTTTTTAATTCTAATAAATTAGCAAATTTGGTCATTAGAACAAAAAACACTTTTTATTGAATCCCACTTTAACTGTGATGAGCAATGAGGGCTTGTGGTCATAGTGTTCATAGAAAATTGTACTTTCACATTAAGAGTTACACGGTACCCATGAACGCATCATCATGAGAACAGCTTCTGGCCTGTGCAGAGATAACGATGCTTGTTAGGACTTCCTTTGTTTTTATTTTTAAAATCAAACACTATGATTGACTTTGTTGTAGATTTAAATGGGACATTATGACAAAAGAAGATTGATTTTAGACCGCAACCGTGATCATAAAACGTGTCCAAAGGCCATTTGTCACCGTTTTAATGAAGGATTTAATTATTCACAACTTCACTGGTAGTTTGGTTGAGCCCCAGATTCCCTCACAAGACAAACCTTGTAGCCTTCAGCGCCATGGATGATGTCCTTCATGGAACTGTTCACTTTATCACGCTCTGCTTTGAGAGATACTATTTCCTCCTTGAGGGTGAGAACCTGAAATGAGAAAAATGCATATTCTAGGCTTATTATATTTATGTAGCAGTTCTAAATTATAATGTGTTCAACCTAGGTTTTGAGGGATTGTTTTTCAATTCCTTCGATGTACCGTTTTTTTATTGCTGTCCAGCTCTTTCTTCGCTTTGACGGCCACTGCTTTGATTTTCTTGACCTTCTCATCCTTTTCTTTATTGTCTTTTTCCAGTTCGGCTGAAAAAAAGAATTCAGAACAATAATTCTCTGGAAATTGGCGGTAAATGAGAGCATAAATCTACTGTATGTTAAAGGGGAACTGCACTTTTTTGGACTTCTATATTAACCAAGCTACAGTGATATTGTTATTGGAGCAGCTAACAGGAAAAACAATATTTATCTGTAGATAAGATACTGTAAGTATTAATGTTATCATCCATGTATGTGTTCTTGCATGATCACAGCATGTATATGAAATGATTAGAGGTTTCTTTTAGAGGGTTTCATAGTCAAAATAGGTGTGTCCCAATGATGTGCATTGTTAGCTAGCTTATATTAAGGGAAGAAATATGTGCAAAATTGCCAAACTATGCGGTTCCCCTATAAGAAAATTAAACCATGACATACAGTCATGGAAAAAAAAAAATAATGAACCACCCTTGTTTCTTTAGTTTTGGTTCATTTTAGAGTTTCATTTAAGAGCTGATATATAACAACTTCCATGGTTTTCTCGATAATAGCCAAGATCATAAATAACATCAATAACTATCGCATTGTGCTGCCAAAAAATTTTAACTCTTGTGTCACCGTTATATTTGTCCAAATAAAGGTACCTTTAGTTGTACCAGATATTAAAATGAACAGGGAACTGAAGATCTAGTCATATTTTCCATGACTCCAACTGGAACTGGAAAAGATGGATACAGGTGGAAATTCCCTAAAATAAAAATATACTAAATCGTAAGAGCACCCCACAAAATACTAGGGAAAAAAAAACATTTTTTTGCACTCTTCTCGCATCGATACCTAGCTTCTGTGACATCTCCACAACTTTATTTTCCTCAGAGAATGCTGATTTGGCAGAATCCTGTCAAAATAACAAGGACAAAAAAGAGAAAGAAAATAGATATAATGGAACAGGAGACAATAAAAAGGGTTGCAGATTGAACACATCCTCCCAACTGCGAAGCAAGCATATTATAAAACACAGAAATACAGTGGAACCTCAGGTTTTGTCATTAATCCATTCCGCGACAACCTAATACTGGGGTGGGCAAACATTTTGACTTGTGGGCCGCATTGAGTTAACAAAATTGTCCGAGGGGCCAGAACACATAGTATTTAACACACACACAACTCCTTATTTCTAAAATCACAAATACTTAAACTTGCTGATATAGTTCATCTTAAACAGCTAAAATAATGCATAAGGCTAAAAATAACCAATTACCTAAAAATGTCATCCAATACTTCTCTACAAGAGAGGAGAAATATGATCTCAGGGAAGAACTACATTTGAAACACTTATATGCTAGGACTACGTTAAAAAGCCATAGCATTTCAGTATGTGGAATCAAACTATGGAATGAATTGAGTAAGGAAATCAAACAATGCACAACGATGAGCCAATTCAAGAAACAATACAAGCAGTTGATGTTTGCTAAATACAAGGATGAAGAGTCTTGAACCAGAAAAAAACCAACAACAAAAAAAAACCTTAAACTGTATTATGGAAAGCAGGAAGTGAACAAATGTAACAGTTACTGATTGTAAAAGTACCAGATGGAGGGGTAGGATTAATTAAGCTTTGCTTCTTCCTACTCCTTTTGGACATGTGGAACTGTGTACTGATTATGGGATGCGCTCAATTGTAATCTGATGCATGTTCAAATGAAATAAAACCATTACCACACGCACACTATTATATGCTCATTATTTTCCTTGAATTATTTGTCTAATTTTATCTGTAAAAGTGTTAAACTGACATACTAGCTGTATGTTCTCTTGTCCCTTTTTCTGTAAACATCAGACCACATCGAACTATGTAATAAAATTTTACAGTTTTGTTGTTTTTTTTACTAAATAAGACATCCGACTTGTAAGTCATGTTGCCAGTTTGTATGTTAAAAATGTAAATACCTAGAAAGCAACTGGCGGGCCAGATTCAAACGCTTGGTGGCCCGCATGTGGCCTCATGTGCTCACCCCTGACCTAACACCTAAATACATTTTTCAAATAAGAAAAACTGAAAATCCAATTAATCTGTTTGAGACACCCCAAATATCAACCCAAATTAAGATTTACATTTACAAAAACAAATTGCCATTGAAATGAATACATAACTGCTACCTTTATTGAAGATACACAGATTAGTGGCGGGTGTATTGGGAGGCGACGGAAGAGCCACACGGATGCTGTTTCATTACTGTCTCTCACAAACGTAACTTTAAAGAATTGACAGGTAAAGCTGTAAACCTGCTGACTTTAGTGTCAACTTCAGCAGCCGGTACAATAATTACTAGACACACTGCTCCATTATTTGTCTCCCTTAAGCCATTAAGGAACCTTTACAGTCCAATCCTATTGTGACCTTCATATCACAAGTTCTATCATGTATTAAATTGTGTGGTATTTGCAACTTTTCATTAAAAAAAAAAATGCAGATATTCGCTCAGGAATATGCAGTGCGCATGAAGGTTCTACAGTATTTGCATACAATGAACAAATAATAACGATGATTAAAGGATTCCCCAGCTAGAATCTGTCTATAGCAGGGATCTCAAACACGCGGCCCGCGGGGCGGGTCAAATGTGGCCCGCAGGACACTAGTTTGAGGCCCCCGCCTTGATATGAAAGTTTAATGTTAGTGCGGCCCGCGCAAGTTTGATATGGATGCTGTATGGTATCATGTACCCAGAAAAAAATATTACGTTTGATTAATGTTCATGTTAAAGGTTAAATAACTGTTAATAGTTATCATCCCTATCCGTGTGGAAGTGGTAAGTTTTTGGCTATTTAAGTTTAAAGGAAATAACTTGAAGGCTACCGTTTAGGTCGCTAGCTCTCTAGTTTGCGAGTTAGCATGCGTCTCAGAACCCTGCAGTTGCGCAATATGTTGTAAATAAAAAGAGTATAAATGTGACTATAGTCGTGTTTTGTCATGTCTACAGGGCTCTAATAATGCTTTGTTCATTTTAATCTGAAAAAAATAATTTGTCTACCCAGCAACTATATGTGGTTTCTTAAGTTTTTATTATTTGCCGTTTTATTATTATTATTATATTTATTTATTTATTTATTACTGATTGGTTGACTTTCTTTATTCTTGATTTGTTTATTTATTTTTCATCTTATTTTGTGTAGAAAAATAAAAAGTAAGATATTTGAGAACAGTGGAATGTTTTATCAGAGCTTTTCTTGTAGAAAATTGGAACCAAAGCGAAGTTTTTTAATTTTTTTTGTTTTTAATAAATGCGTTTTGTTTTTTTTTGAAAACCGGATGCGGCCCAGTCTCACCCAGACCCGAGTTCCAGTGGCCCCTAAGTAAATTGAGTTTGAGACCCCTGTTCTACAGTAATTGCATTTAATGAACAAATAATAAAGATGATTAAAGGATTCCCCAGCCAGAATCTGTCTATAGTGTCCCAACTCTAATAATCCTACAAAAAACGAGGTTCCACTGTACTTAATTCACTTCAAAAGAGCACATTTCTTATGAATAATGGGCTTTTTCATCTACAGTATATCACAAAGCTGAGATGTAGTTTTTTTCTTAAATATATACAATGTCTTAGCAAAATCCAAAACATCAAAGTGGCCATGCATCCTTCCATTTTTCACTATTTGGTGGAATATCGGTGGAAAATGTTTGGACACTGGATTACGTAGTTACTAACGCACACTTGCAGAGCCACACCGGCTGGCATCTGTTGCATCAAACCACATTCAGAGGGAACATGAACATGAACTTCACTGACCTGCAGGGCAGTCATTTCGGCCTTTAACTGAGATATGAGCGAGTCCTTCTCCATCAATTGCCTTTTAAATTCTCTACTTTCTTGGTCTGTTTTCTCAATGTTACCCTTTTCATCTCCTTCATTCTCTCTGGACATCAAATGGATTTGGGCCTGCAGCGCTTGATTCTCGGCACACATCTTCTCACTGAGCATCCTCATATCATGCAGATCTTTCTGTAGCCCTTTGGTATCCCACTGCGCTTCCTGCAGGTTCGTTCTCAGCACGTTCCTATCTTCCTCCAGACTCCGGAGCTCGTTTGGAATCACCTCGTCCAACCTTCTTTCCCTTTGAGCCTCTTCAAGACTACTCCTCAAAAGGTTTCTCTCTTTTTCCAGCTCCACTAAGCGGATTTGGAGGTCCTGCATTTCTTCTTTGGCGTTTTTAAGTTCTTCTGACCGGATCTTCAGTTCTGTCATTGTATTGTGAGCAAACTCAGCTTCTTCTCTCAGAGAATTCACCTCGGTTTCAAGATCAGATTTCTGAGATGACTGCTGCTCCAGTTGAGCCTCTGCAGTTGCCAACTTGGAGCCCACAAGTTCCCGCTCTTCCTGGCTTTGGGAAAGTACAATTAACGTGTCCTCCAATTTTTGCCGGAGCAAAGTATTGTCTGCAGAGACGTCGTGTAAAGTCACTTTTAACGAGGACACAACCTCCTCCATTCTGATCACTTCCTCTTTCAGGCTCGCCTCCATCTTGTCCCTCCCCTCCTTCAGAACTTGCATTTCAGTGTCCGTCTCCATTTTCAAGACTTTCAACTGCCTTTCGGTCTCTTCTCTCAGCAGTTGCGCTGCCTCCTTCTCCTCCAGCAGCCGCTCAATGTGTTTGGCTTTTTCATTTTGAAGCTCCTGCAGTTCCTCCTCTCGGCAATGAAGCAAGGACTGCGCTCTGTCTTGCTTTTCGGTCAGTGCATTCACAATCTCACTCAGTTCTTCAACCATGTTCTCTTTGATTTGTAGCTGGGAGAGGATCTCCTCATTCTGCTTGGTTAGCTTCTCCAGAGACTCAAGTGCTAAAGCGGATTGTTGCTTCGCAGAAGCCTGGAGTTCCTGCTGGTCAGCAGAGTCAGCCTCATTCTTGATTGTTAGGTCTTGCACAGTCCCCAGAAGAATATCTCGCTCTTCTGTAACCTCTCTGACTTTGGCTGACAATTCTTCCTTCTCTTGGCTGAGCTGCTCTATCTTGTCTTGGAGGTTCTGTAAGGCGTTTGCTCCCTGCTCCTTCATGGCTTTGTACTGGACAACAAAGTCGTTGGTCTTCTGACTCAGTTCTGTCTCAAATTTTTGCAGTACGTCCCTTGTGTGGTGGAAGTCAGCCAGGGCGGAGTCCCTCTCTCTGGTCAAGGTTTCACACTGGGACCGAAGCCTCTCTTGGTCGTCTGGATTCAGTGCGGTTTGGTCTTGGACTGGCATGGATTCAAGTGATCCAGTGATCTCTGGGTCAACCTTCATGAGATTTAGGCTGGTTGCTGTGGGGTCACTCTCCCGATTCATCTGCAACTCGTTGATTTTGAAATCCATCTCCTCTCTCTCCATCTGGAACTCCTCTTTGACTTTATCCAGCTCTGACTCAAGTTCGCTCTTCACATTACTCAGCAGGGTAAGCTCATCTTGTAGCATTGTGTTCTGTGCTTGAAGGTCTTCCAAGGCCGCTCTCAGCCGTCTGCCCCCCGTCACCTCACCATCAAACTCACTGGAGCCGGCCTGGCTGCACGCAGACAGCGTTAGCATCTTGGCGATCCCTGACCTACGGCCAGGCTCCTCATCTTCTTCTTCTTGGACGTCCTGGAGGTAACTGTCTGGAGAAAAGAAGGTGATGTTCATTTGAAACATTCATTGTGTGAATGCTGAGAGTCCTGGTGGATGCAAACTGGCAGCAATGGAAAGGATTCATAAACAAAAATGCACAAACACCATAAAACGGAAGCTAGCCAGGCGACCAGGGATGTAGGACGTAATATTTTGGAATTCACTGGTCTACATGCAAAACACTTCCAGAACAAAAGTAGACACATTTGTCTTAGTTTAGGTCACTAATAAAGAAAAAGTAAGTCAGAAATGCAGATTTGCAATATTTTCCAAGATAAAGTATTGGGTCACAATGGGAAATGTACGCAAAATAAGGCAAAAACAGTAGTTTACCAAAACGTGCACTGTATCTATAAGCAACCAGTTATGTCCAAAAGCCTGTCTGCACATTCCAATACATTCATTTCATACATACTGCGGAGTAGCCAACGTTTTTTACAATTATTATATATATTTTCAGGCTGTAAAAGCAATCACCATAAACTTAATACATCTATTTCACCGAATGGCGCCTCAACCTGGCGCCATTTGGCTGTAGCGTTTTTGTATCCTTGTTAAAACATATTGCTATTACAGTATTCTGTAATGGTGCCCTCCAGTCTCGTAACTTCCAGGGTATAGAATCGGCGGGTAGCTAGTAATGCGCTAGCTAGTAAAGGGGGGTCATGGGAAATACCCAGGGGTGTCACTAGGTTCTGAGGAAGGGTGGGGCTTAGCCCTCTGGAGATGCACAGGATATGAATGAATGCAGTATTCAGAATGAATTAAGAAATCCAAAAAACAAATAACGAACAAGAACCAGGATATAACTTTCCCACTTTTGGACAGATTCAGAGATTAGAAATTTAGATACTCAATTGTTTTAGGCGACCATTAAATTTGAATGAAAACACATGGCGAATTCTGACAGACTTCCTGAGTCTGTCTTCATGCCCCCAAAGGCTGAAGAGAGCGCAGGGCACATTTGACACTACAACCACGACCATGATATTAGCTACTGGCTAGCTAATTAGCATATACAGTGTTCCTTTATGGCTGGAATCTACCTCTTGGCTGCAAAACAACTGAGGTAAAAGACATGAGCCGAGATCGCCTATACTTTTTTTTTCCCCCATTTCATTTATTTTTTTTTTCTTTTTTTTCTTTTTTTGTAAAATGGGAAAGTGTGGTTCATGGTTCAATCTGCTGTTAACTGTGGACTGGAGCTAACTAATTGCTACCAGCAGAGATGAATACTTGCTTTTTTGAAAAACCTTTTTATATCCAATCTTCTCCTACTGCTGCTCTAGTCAATAGTTGGCTCTGTGTGCTGCAAAGGTAGACTGGTCTGCATAGACTGGATTCTCAGTGATGTGGGCGTACTCGAAATGGTCAAGTGAAATGGACTGGGTAAATGCAGTGAAGGGGCTCTCTATCTTACACCATGAAATAAAGGGAAATGGACGGATTTATGATTATAAATTAATGAGAGGTAATGTGAATATTTATTTTAACTCCTATTCTTGCACTACTATATAAAATTTGTCAAAGATTGTAAAAAAATCTATGAAAAAAAAATCAAATTATTTTGAATTGGGTCTTCAGCACCCCTAAAATAGGCTTAATGATGCCACTGGAAATACCTATTTTTACTATAGCCCTCACAAAAAACGCCAACAGTGTTCCATTTACATACCTAACCAAGCTACAGCAATACTATTATTGTAGCAGCTAACATGAAAAAATATTTATATCTCACGGACTAACACAATGCGTCACTAATGGCTAGTCTCAGCGTCATTCACAGACAGAAGAGTGGATACCTAGCTCTCAATTTCACTACCAAGACTGAACAACATGCTTGTTTGTTGTCAGCATTTTTTTTTGCTGAGGACTGGAACACATGTCTTTTGCTGGAAGACACAGCCATCACAAGGAAAGCACACATGATAAGGGTTGTCGCTGCTGTTGACAGAACTAGCATAAGCATGTGTATGAATGCGCCTCGAAAAGACATTTCGGTAGTGTTTAAAATCATGAAAATACAGCAAGATACTGCAAATATTACATGTTAGCATCAGTGTATGTGTTAATGCATGATCACAGGTGTATCACAATTACAACACTGTAAGCTAGCTCAAATTAACTTGTTTTCTCATGTTATAATGCACAGAAAAAAGAAAAAAATGTGTGTTCATGTTTCACATAAGGATTGTGAATGATGGGAAAAAGTGGAGTTCCGCTTTAAAACAATTTCCAAGTTTGGTTTACTCACTGTCCCTATGAGACATCACTGTGCTCCCACCAAGGGATCCAGCTCCATTATCCCTTTATTATCTGCCCTCACTGAAAAACAGATTCTAAATAACACCATGCTCCTCTTTTAGTGGAAAAGACCAATAATGACGAATATGGGACATGGGTGTTTGCCAAACCTTTGAGAGCCAGCTGCTCTGTCAGTTCCTCCTGGAGCAGAAGAAGACGCTCCCTCTCCACCTCACAGTCCTCCTCAAGAGCCCTCAGCTCCTCCTCATGCTGACTGCTCCTCTGAGCCAGCTCTTCTTTTAGGTTCTCCACCTCCTGCTGGGCTTCAGTCAGCTCACTTTGGTGACTCTCCTGGAGGTCTGCAATCTCCCTTGAGTTTCGATCTTGGATTGCTTCAAGTTCAGCTCGAAGTGCCTGAAGTTGAACATTTAGGGAGCATTTATCATGTTCCTGGTCATCATTCACGCTAGCTTCCTCAGATAGGCATGGTTTCTCTCTTTCGTTTGCTCTCTCCTTATCACAGCCTTCTCGCTCTTTCAGCAATTTCTGGAAATATGCTACTTCTTCTTGATGTTTATTGTCCGATTCCTCGATGTTGAGCTTTAGCGTGCCAATGGTCCGTTTGTGGTCTTCTATCACATGACCAAGCTCTGCGATCTCATCCTGCACAGAAGTAGAGTTACAGTGGCGTGAAAAAGTGTTTGCTCCTTTCCTGATTTCATATTTTTTGCATGTCTGTTGCACTTAAATGTTTCAAATCATGAAACAAATTCCTCGCTATCAAGTATGATGTAATGCTGTTTCCACGTCCCGTGTCCCATGTATACAAGGTGGTGTATACAACAAGGTGTAATGAGGAATGTGATGTTTCCAGTCACCTTTTTTTGCGAGGAGGCATCTTTTAAATGATTTCTGAATCACTCAGAGTCACCACTGCACCATGTTTTCACCATTTGTGGATAATGGCTCTCACTGTGGTTTGCTGGAGTCCCAAAGCTTTAGAAATGGTTATAACCTTATCCAGACTGATAGATTAATTATTGATCGATCAATTACTTTCTTTTGCCTTTGTTCCTGATTTATTTCTCGCTTAACATTAAACATTTGGTTTAAAAACAACATTATGTGTTCAGTTGTATTGTCATTGTCGAATTTCAATTTTTTGATGATCTGTAACATTTAAGTGCGACAAATATGCAAAATCAGGAAGGGGGAATTTATGAACATGTTGCTCTAATCATATTACCCATCGATGAGTAAATATTTTTAAATATACACAACATCAATTTACCTTGGCTAACTGTTTCGCCTTCTCAAATTCTTTACGAGACAAAGCAAGGCTATGCTGCGTTTCCGCCTTCTCCAGTGATAATGCAGTCATCTTCTCTGTTAGCTCCTGTCACACAAATGTTATGTACAGTACAAAATACACTGTGAATTGACAATTGTCAAACCTGTATCAACAAGGAGTCATCTGAACTGCTTTTGGGATGCTCTTTGAGGGTTTCAACTTCTTTCTCCAAATCTGAAAGGGCATATCAGGATATACACTGCAGAAACAGAAACCTCAATTATCTCAGTCCAAAGATAATCATCGAGTTACCTGCACATCTGCTTTTCATTTTTTGGAAAGCAGCCATCTGCTTCTTGGCAAACTTGATGAGATCCTCTTTGGACAGTCCATTCAGCTAAAAGATCCACATGAATGGAGCGTGTCATTCAAATTGTCTACATAGAGTGTAATACATTGGGTTAAAACTTCAAATAATACCTTAGATTTGGGTGCATCAGCTGGTGGTGAAACCACAGATTCAGCTCCTATGCCGACAGGGTCCTGTGAAA
Organism: Doryrhamphus excisus; assembly: GCF_037039965.1. Lineage (NCBI taxonomy): Eukaryota > Metazoa > Chordata > Actinopteri > Syngnathiformes > Syngnathidae > Doryrhamphus > Doryrhamphus excisus. The sequence goes on along the minus strand of NC_136368.1, from coordinate 6,675,119 downwards.
GCAAAGCAAAAATAAAATAAGTTACAATTATAGAAAGGCATTTTTTCATATTCACATGCTTTTAACTGAATTTATATTGTAACTTTTCTGACATCCAGCAACATTTCACGTCGTTTTAGTTTCAATCCAATGCAAAATTAAGTCATATTGTCGTTCTCAAACACAATTGTCACGTTTAACCAAAAAGACTTTCCTTTTATATTACAAAAAAAACAACAAAACGAAGATAGCTGCTGAATACATCACCAAGTTTATTGCCAAACTATTCATTGCAGTACGTCAATACAATTTAAAAAACGGTATGTTTATGTTACTAATGTTACAGCTTGAGTGCTGCTAAAGCTAATAATTCATTGAATGAACTTACTTCCATTTCGGGTGCCTTTAACTCCTCTTGCGGGCAATAAGTGATCGCCGGAGAGCCAGTGGGACACCGTGAAAAAGTAATAATCTAACAAAGTTCGATTCCTTGCAGATTTTATGCGACAGAACTGTCACTGTTTTGCTCGAGTGTAAAGCTACATTGTTGGAGTGGAACACTTCCGCATACGTCAATTGAGTGACGTCAGCGCGTCTACGTCAATTTAAAGGAGGGTCTACATCCTACTCTAACCGGGCTACGAAGGCCAGACGTTCGGAGGCTCCTGCTCCAGCCGCGAATCAGCCTGGTGAATTCAGATGGTCTAGCCTTCCTCACACTTCCTGGTTGTGTCACGTGGTCTCATGTTTAAACTGACGTCATTACAGAATGATTTACTAACATACTGTAACTAAAGTGAAGGTAAACAAACAAAAGAAATGTTCTGTCTGCCGATTTATCTCCAGCTCACAGCTAAACCTGATATATTAAACAGTTGTAATCTTAATAGCTCCTTTATTTAGTTATTACTTTATGGCTATTTTGTTCATTTGTACAACACTCTAATCAGCAAAAACACGAGTTTGAATATATTTACAATTTGATGCCATCTCTTGTCATAGTTCCAGAAAAAAAACATCACAACCAAGTAATAGTGGTGTGTATGGATTTTATGGATACTGAAAATGTTAAGCTTTAATAAATGTCTAATGTCGTAAGGGCATCACTTGTCTGAGCCATTTCTGTGGCAGCTATTTTCATTTATTATTATTATTATTATTATTATTATTATTATTATTATTATTTCTAGGGTTTTTTAAATGCCAAACATTTAGGTCACTATAAAGATCACATTCTGCAGTATTTAACATAACTTTATAGTAATAAGTTGTTAACTGAGAATAATGTAGGAACTGTAACATAACAGTATTATAGTGACCAAAGAGCACAGGACTATAATACTTTTACAGTAATAAACTGTAGATCAATGTAGCACACTGTAGAATAACAGTGTAAGTTGCCAATTTAACAGGAAAATTGTTACAGTGTAATTTAACAGTAGTAAGTTGTTAATCGAGAATAATGTAGGAACTGTAAAATAACAGTATAATACTGTAATGTTCTATACAGCACAGTACTGTAATACTTTTACAGTAATAAACTGTTGTTGTAGATCACAGTAGCACGCTTTAGAATAACAGTGTAAGTTGCCAATTTAACAGGAAAATTGTTACAGTGTAATTTAACAGTAGTAAGTTGTTAATCGAGAATAATGTAGGAACTGTAAAATAACAGTATAATATTGTAATGTTCTATACAGCACAGTACTGTAATACTTTTACAGTAATAAACTGTTGTTGTAGATCACAGTAGCACGCTGTAGAATAACAGTTTGAAGCTGGCAACTCTAATGTTCAGTTAATTCATATATAAATTACATACATACACACTAATAATAATAATACATAAAAATATGATTCAAATTCAATTTAATACATATTTATTATATTGACAATGCATCAGCAATCTATTGTATGCAGGCAAATTAGGATCCATGAACATGCCTACTCTAGTATACCATCATGCTGATATAAGGCTTCTTGCTAGGAAAAAAAAAACGTAGCTCTAGCTGTGCCTTCTCTGTATTCCTTTCACGTAGGGTCCAATTTCATCTATTGAATATGGAGGCTGTTTTGACACGAATGATAGAAGAACTGACAGGGAGAGCTTAGCGAGATGCCTCTCATCCTGACAAGGGTGGGATACAGTGGGCAGAGGGGCAGATGCTCTGCTGACTCCCTGTCTCTTCTAGAAGACACCAGCTCTGTCTCCATGCTGTTCCACCCCCCACGCCCCACCATCGGGTCAGAGCCATCAATCACAGCCCCGCCCTTGATTTCTCCCTCGGTATCTTGCAGTATTTTGCTGTCGTGTTTCTCCCCCAACTCAAAGTTGTCAGTCTGGGATGGCTTTGTGGTAAGAACTGACAATGGCTGCTGTTTCTGGAGCGATGAATGGCCTCCTCGTTGACTTCGAGATCGTCCAAGCTTCTCTATTTTCTTTTGTCAGTTATACTTCATACCAAACCAGACTAGTTTTTTTTCCACCAAATTGAAGGATGTGGGTCTTAGTTTGATACTTATGTTTATTACGTATAGGTCAATATACACCAGGGGTCTCAAACTCAATTTACTTGGGGGCCACTGGAGCTCGGGTCTGGGTGAGACTGGGCCGCATCAGGTTTTCCAAAAAAAAAGAAAAAAAACGCATTTATTAAAAACAAAAAAATTAAAAAACTTCGCTTTGGTTCCAATTTTCTAGAAGAAAAGCTCTGATAAAACATTCCACTGTTCTCAAATATCTTAATTTTTATTTTTCTACACAAAATAAGCTAAAAAATAAATAAACAAATCAAGAATAAAGAAAATCAATCAATCAATAATAAATAAATAAATATAATAATAATAATAAAACGGCAAATAATAAAAACTTAAGAAACCACATATAGTTGGTGTATAGACAAATTATTTTTTTTCATATTAAAATGAACAAAGCATTATTAGAGCCCTGTAGACATGACAAAACACGACTATAGTCACATTTATACTTTTTTTATTTACAACATATTGCGCAACTGCAGGGTCTTGAGACACATGCTAACTCGCAAACTAGAGAGCTAGCGACGGTAGCCTTCAAGTTATTTCCTTTAAACTTAAATAGCCAAAAACTTACCACTTCCACACGGATAGGGAAGATAACTATTAACAGTTATTTAACCTTTAACTTGAACATTAATCAAACATAATAATTTTTTCTGGGTACATGATACCATACAGCATCCATATCAAACTTGCGTGGGCCGCACTAACATTAAACTTTCATATCAAGGCCGGGGCCTCAAACGAGTGTCCTGCGGGCCACACATCCACATATTTAAGTTATAGGTGACAAAGCAAATTTGTGTAATATCTAATGATACATGTCATTAACAAGGAATATATTTTCTGAATATTTATATTTATAGTTATCTTTTCAAAATAGTTGCCAATTAAAAGCGAACTGCGGGCCAAAGATGGCCAGTTTGGACACCCCACGCGCATAAAATCTAGCATAACATGGATGGACTTGATGATTGTGAAACAGTGAGTTTGTCATCCCCTCTTGACCCATTTTACTTCCCCTGTTGGCCCTCCACTCTAGTATACTTCACTTCCTACCAATCAGTGGAAGGTGACTTTCAGGTAGGTGGGTGATGATGATGATGACGTGCGCTAGTGATGGGAAACTTGAATCCTTTTACAGACTTTTATGAGTCAGTCTCTGAAGTGAATCAGGTACTCAATTCAGTCATAACAAAGCGCTTGCTCAGTACTCGTGTCAGTGAAACACAAGTCTTTGTTAAGTACCAGTGTATTTTCCGAGTACCCGAGAGTCTGTGATACTCAAATTTCCATTCCGCACCCTGGGCCTGTAAAACCCGAGACTCAAACTCTGTAAGTCTTCATTGAATACCTGTGTGTCAGTGAAACTCGAGTCATCGTTGAGCACTCGTGAGTCGCTCAGAGTTGAATCTTTGTCGAGCCCATGAATCATGTCAATGAAATGTCGGGTTTTTATCAAGCGCCTGTGAGTCAAGTGCAACTCGAGTTTTCATCGAGCATGCGTGAGTCAGTGGAACTGGTGTCTTTGTTGAGCACTGTGAATCACGGAAACTTCTATCTTCATCAAGTGAGTCACAAGTGTTCATCGAGTCCCAGTGAGTCAGTGAAACTCGAGTCTTGTCAAGTTCCTGTGAGTCAGTGAAACTCGAGTCTTCGTTGAGCACTCGTGAGTCACTAAAAGTTGAGTCTTTGTCGAGCCCATGAATTATGTCAATGAAATGTCGGGTTTTTATTAAGCGCCTGTGAGTCAAGTGCAACTCGAGTTTTCATCGAGCATGCATGAGTCAGTGGAACTGGTGTCTTTGTTGAGCACTGTGAATCATGGAAACTTCTATCTTCATCAAGTGAGTCACAAGTGTTCATCGAGTCCCAGTGAGTCAGTGAAACTCGAGTCTTGTCAAGTTCCTGTGAGTCAGTGAAACTCGAGTCTTCGTTGAGCACTCGTGAGTCACTAAAAGTTGAGTCTTTGTCGAGCCCATGAATTATGTCAATGAAATGTCGGGTTTTTATCAAGCGCCTGTGAGTCAAGTGCAACTTGAGTTTTCATCGAGCATGCGTGAGTCAGTGGAACTGGAGTCTTTGTTGAGCACTGTGAATCACTGAAACGTCCATCTTCATCAAAAAGTCAGTCACAAGTGTTCATCGAGTCCCTGTAAGTCAGTGAAACTCGAGTCTTTGTCAAGTTCCTGTGAGTCAGTGAAACTTCAGTCTTTGTTGGGCACATTCAGTCACTGAAACTCAAGTCTTGGTCGAATACCCGAGAGTCAGTGAAACTGGAGTCTTCATCAAGTAAACGTGAACCATTGAAACGCAACATTATGTTGAGTATTCATAATCAGAGAAACTGAAGTCTTAGTTGAGTAATCGTGAGTCAATGAAACTTGAGTCTTCATCAAGTAAACGTGAACCATTGAAACGCAACATTATGTTGAGTATTCATAATCAGAGAAACTGAAGTCTTAGTTGAGTAATCGTGAGTCAGTAAAAGTTGATTCTTCACCAAGTACCCGTGAGTCATTGAAAGGCGAAGCTTTGTTGAGTACCCATAATCAGTCAAGACTAGAGCTGTTGCTTTTTCTGAGGGGCCACCCTGGACTGGTCGCCATCCAATCACAGGGCACATATAGACAAACAACCATTCACACTCACATTCATACCTATGGACAATTTGGAGTCGCCAATTAACCTAGCATGTTTTTGGAATGTGGAAGGAAACCGGAGTACCCGGAGAAAACCCATGCATGCACAGGGAGAACATGTAAACTCCACACAGAGATGGCAAAGGGTGGAATTGAACCCTGGTCTCCTAGCTGCAAGGTCTGTGCGCTAACCACTCGCCCACCGTGCCGCCCCAAATATAAATTAATGTTGCATAAATTTATCTAGCTGTAGCAGGGATGAGTAAGTGAACAAATCAACAAAGACGAGTACCCAGAGTCCCAATTCAGTAAAAAAAACAACACAAACGAATCGTTCATGGCATGCGCATCTCTAATGTTAATTCACACACCCTCTTGACTGTGATTGAAGCCTAACAGGAGGACTCTTCAGCCCAACTCAGATGGACTCATTAATTAATGCCTCATTTAAAAACAACATCAGTGTAGTTTATGTGCAATTACAAGTAGTGATCACATGGAAAGTACCTTCATGACAACAACTGTGTTCCATCTTTGCATGTCAAAGACTTCAGATGCGATGATCAGCTTCTATTTTGTCCTTCCGGTCCTGCTATGTTTTCCCTCCATTGCCACTTGCGTTTTGTTTTTCTTCCTGACATTTTTCTCCCACAGAATGGCAGCACCATTAATGGAGCTGACATTTTAACATATAGCTTTGACATTTCACTGTGTTATTGTGGGAACTGAAGCCCTGATTGTTCTTTTCAGTTTAGACCTCGAGAGAGAGTGTGTTTTCTAAATAATGACCAACGCTTAAACTCTCCAAAGATGAAAGATATGACACTATATTCTGAGCTGCTGTTAATTATGTTGGGTTATTACAGGCGCTGTCAAATGAATAATTGGGGGGGGAAATGACATTCATCACAGTTTTCAAATTAATTTCATCTACTAAACTCTGTTTTATAAATGCCAATTTTTGCTGTATTTTATTTAAAGAAAGTGAGTGTCCTTGAATGCATCACACGGTAGTCTAGTGTCTATGAGACGAGAAAGGTATTACAGACATGTCACAATAAGGCCTAAGTAACAAAATTAATTAGCTACCACAGTTAAAACACTGTTTTTCACAGCTCTACTTATTACATAATAGGTTAATAGTTATAATATTTTTAATGTCTAACTTTTTATACCTGACTGCTGTGCCCCGCCCCGCTTTTACTCATGTTTTAACTGTGTATAAACGAATGAATGTTGTATTTTAATGTATATTTTACTCTGTTTACTTGCTTTTATTCAACTCCATTCTTCTGTATTTTGAAAAGCGCTATACAAATAAAATGTATTATTCATTCATTCATTCATTCATTCATTCTCTACCGGTTTTTCCTCACGAGGGTCGCGGGCGTGCTGGAGCCTATCCCAGCTGTCTTTGACTGGTCGCCAGCCAATCACAGGGCACATATAGACAAACAACCATTCACACTCACATTCATACTTATGGACAATTTGGAGTCACCAATTAACCTAGCATGTTTTTGGAATGTGGGAGGAAACCGGAGTACCCGGAGAAAACCCACGCATGCATGGGGAGAACATGCAAACTCCACACAAAGATGGCCGAGGGTGGAATTGAACCAAGGTCTCCTAGCTGTGAGCGCAGACTGACATGATATCATGAAAAAAAAAAGTTATCCTCCTATTCCGTGTGGAAGTGGTACATTTTTGTTCGTCCTCCCCCCTCAGTTGCAAACCCTGTCTTAAGTTTAGAATAAATAAATGAGAGGCTATGCTTTAAGTCTTGGCAGTCTCTTATGTCCTTGCAGAGATTTCATAGTGGCCAATTAACCTAGCATGTTTTTGGAATGTGGGAGGAAACCGGAGTACCCGGAGGAAACCCACGCATGCACGGGGAGAACATGCAAACTCCACACAGAGATGGCCGAGGGTGGAATTGAACCCTGGTCTACTGGCTGTGAGGTCTGCGCGCTAACCACTCGATCACCATGCCGCCCAAAATGTATTATTATTATTATTATTATTATAAAAGCCTAGATATATAATAACCTATTCAATTAATGTGTTAATTTGGAATCTTAAGTTATCCAAGTACGGTACGGAATGGGCCTAGTCACTTATATAGAGGTATGAGCAAAATTGAGCATTCACCCGTCACCCGGAACTGATGACATATCATACATTATAATGGCGATATCTCAAAAATATCCTGCTCCCATCGGAATTCCAATTCCCACACTAGCTGCAACAGTGGGGGCTCCCTCTCTATTATTTATGAGTCCAGCATGGACTGAGCATCTGATGCAATGATTCCAAAGCATTTAACTGACCTTTGGTTCCTTGGTCGCCGCCTAAAGAGAAGGTTTGTAAAGGTTTTCTATTCTCAGGCTTTGTCTGAGATCCATTTCAACGTTCTTTGCTTTGAGGCGCTGTAAAACTGAGCATACAGAGAAAAAGCATAGTAATTATAATTTACAGAAACGCTTTTAAAGCAGTGCGCTAGCTCCATGCTAATTTCATTGAAAATCCTCAAAACGTGCGAGTAATTAGCATTAGCGATTTTACACGGCTATTTTGAACATGATAATGAAACACACACTTTCTTAGGCTCAATAGGAGACAGGACTGCCGCATTCAGCATCTTAATGGCAGTAGACTGCTAACAAATGTTAATGGTCTTCTTCATTGATTTCACCCATAGAAGTTATGACCACACATAAAGCATAAAGAATATTAAAGGGGATCTATTTTTCAGCCCTTGGTATTGAGTTGTGGACTCCTATAGAACAGCTTTCTAGATATTACAGAATCTGCACCTATTCCAGCTGTATTTCTTTGGCTTTCCTGCTTCCGGTCTGTATTAATTATATCCACCCACGGCCTGCCTCCAGGCACGCCCACTCTGCTGTGGTTGGTCACACTCCCAAGTGCTTCGAAGGATGTTCGGTTTGTGCTGCTAGCTGCTAGCTGTAAACTTTATAGGAGTTAATAATAAACGGCAATTATTTTTTTTAAATGCCTGCTTTTAACTTGCTTTTAACACAGCGGACGAGTGGTTAGCGCGCAGACCTCATAGCTAGGAAACAAGGGTTCGATTCCACCCTCAGCCATCTCTGTGCAGAGTTTGCATGTTCTCCCCGTGCATGCGTGGATTTTCTCCGGGTACTCTGGGTTCCTCCCCCATTCCAAAAACATGCTAGGTTAATTGGCGACTCCAAATTGTCCATAGGTATGAATGTGAGTGTGAATGGTTGTTTGTCTATATGTGCCCTGGGATTGGCTGGCCACCAGTCCAGGGTCTGACTCTTCCACATGACCAAGTAACATTGTAAAGTCGTCAGGCTTCAGTTTGTTTAAAGCAGGGGTCTCAAACACGCGGCCCGTGGGCCAAATGTGGCCCGCAGGACACTCGTTTGAGGCCCCCGCCTTGATATGAAAGTTTAATGTTAGTGCGGCCCGCGCAAGTTTGATATGGATGCTGTATGGTATCATGTACCCAGAAAAAATTAATACGTTTGACTAATGTTCATGTTAAAGGTTAAATAACTGTTAATAGTTATCCTCCCTATCCGTGTGGAAGTGGTAAGTTTTTGGCTATTTAAGTTTAAAGGAAATAACTTGAAGGCTACCGTTTAGGTCGCTAGCTCTCTCGTTTGCGAGTTAGCATGTGTCTCAAGACCCTGCAGTTGCGCAATATGTTGTAAATAAAAAGAGTATAAATGTGACTATAGTCGTGTTTTGTCATGTCTACAGGGCTCTAATAATGCTTTGTTCATTTTAATCTGAAAAAAATAATTTGTCTACCCACCAACTATATGTGGTTTATTAAGTTTTTATTATTTGCCGTTTTATTATTATATTTATTTATTTATTACTGATTGATTGATTTTCTTTATTCTTGATTTGTCTATTTATTTTTCACTTTATTTTGTGTAGAAAAATGAGAACAGTGGAATGTTTTATCAGAGCTTTTCTTGTAGAAAATTGGAACCAAAGCGAAGTTTTTTAAATTTTTTTGTTTTTAATAAATCCGTTTTTTTTTTTTTTTTGAAAACCTGATGCGGCCCAGTCTCACCCAGACCCGAGCTCCAGTGTCCCCCAAGCATAATGGGTCCAATTTAAGACCTGTGACCCACTGGAAAGCCAACAATTGAGAATCCATGTTTAAAATGTGAAATCACATATCAATTGTTGCTTTCCTTATCCATGCGTCCAACAATAAAAAAGGAAAAAAAAGAACAGCACAAGCAGCAGTTTTCTCTTCCCTGCCTTGAGGCTGCCAGGGTGTTGATTATAAATAGTTTGGTGGCTCAGCAGGAGAGCAACACTTTATCAAGACCAACCTGCATCCGTCTGTAAGCAAACGCCTCAGCCTTGATTACTGCTGTTCTTTCTCCTCCCCATGCACTCCATATGTCGCCATGTTTGCACAACATTTTGCACATCCTGTACAAATGTTTGACGAAGTTAAACCTCCACATTTTTGCTGGGCGTGTTAAACAAAAAACTAGTACAGCGGAACCGTTTTATGTCAACTTTCCTCGGACTGGCCGACTGATGTACTCTATATTGTCGACATAACCAAAATCGAAACCAAAACTAGTCAGTGTTGGCACATTTACTTGGGACTTTGGTCAGAGCCAAAAGGGGAATGGGTTTCTAGTAAAGTCTGCTTGAAAGTCAAAGATTGTAAAGAATGCTTCATCGGCACAATTCCAGTAAGATTTTCTTGCGTTTATTTCGCACCTCCGGTTACGTTGATAACCTTAAGTCGAAGAGGAATATCATATTTTGCGGACTATATTTGTTCCATGACTTACACAAAATAAACACAGTTAGGACACTGATAAATTGTTACTCTTCTGACTCTTCCACATGACCAAGTAGCGTTGTAAAGTCGTCAGGCTTTAGTTTGTTTGAAGCAGGCGTCTCAAACACGCGGCCCGCTGGCCAAATGTGGCCCGCAGGACACTAGTTTGAGGTCCCCACCTTGATATGAAAGTTTAATGTTAGTGCGGCCCGTGCAAGTTTGATATGGATGCTGTATGGTATCATGTACCCAGAAAAAATGATTACGTTTGATTAATGTTCATGTTAAAGGTTAAATAACTGTTAATAGTTATCCTCCCTATCCGTGTGGAAGTGGTAAGTTTTTGGCTATTTAAGTTTTAAGGAAATAACTTGAAGGCTATGAGAATGACATGTAATGTCCCTCTGATGTACTCCTTTCTGATCCTATCCATCCTGGTCACTCCCAATGAGAAGCTCAGCATTCTCATCTCTGCTACCTCCAGTTCTGCTTCCCGTCTTTTCCTCAGTGGCACTGTCTCTAGACCAAACAACATGGCTGGTCTCACCACAGTTTTGTATACCTTTCCTTTCATTTTAGCTGAAACTCTTCTATCACACATCAAACCTGACACTTTTCTCCACTTGTTCCATCCTGCCTGCACACGCTTCTTCACCTCCTTTTCACAATCTCCATTGTTCTGAATTGTTGAGCCCATGTACTTAAAATTCTCCACCTGCTGTATCTCTTCTCCCTGTAACCTCACTCTTCCACTTGGGTCCCTCTCATTCACACACATACTGTATACTCCGTCTTTATACTCTATTGTATATAACTCTGGGAAAAACTGTTGATTTTTGTTAATACTTGGGTTGTTTATATTATTTATATTGTTTATTTTTCTATATTGTGTATTTTGTACTGCTTAACTGACTCTGTACTCTTGCTGCTATGCAATACAAATTTCCCCACTGAGGGACGAATAAAGGCATATCTTAATCTTAATCTTAATCTTGCTTTCCTGTATCTTAAATGTATAATCCTAACATTTTAGGTGTAAAAAGCAAAACAGGTCACTCGTGAGTGTGTTATATTTCAGTCCCGCATACAAGCTGACGTACGTGGGTATTATTCACTTAGTGCAGCCTTGAAGTGACACCCCGATTGAACGCATGGGCCTCTTAAAACACATTTCCTAGCACACAGACAGACCAGTCCAGGTTTTTATTAACACACTGGACACAATACAGTCACTTATAGATGACAGTGATGAGGCATCTGGGTTCACCAAGCACAACCGTTCACTAAGTGTGACTGAAATAACGCTCCCTTTACTACGTCATCTCTCCATTGTCATTTATCTTCAGCCTGGTGGAGCCTACAACTATTGGCCTTACTCTGTGTGTGTGTGTGTGTGCTCAGAGAAGAAGAATTTTAAACTTAAATGCTTTCCGTGTGCGCTGCCTCGCTTTCAATCAGAGCTAATGGAAGTGCTGGCTTACGATCAGCCCGACCCTTTTGACAAATATTGTATTAAAACACCACACAGGCTTTCTCAGTTGCTATTGCATAGTGACTACACTAGACGGGTTTGAATTTGTTGAGACGGTATTAAACGGTTACTTGATTTTCAAACGCCGTAGTTTTTTCACATGATTTGGTTTTCTAAGAACATATCTGTCATAATTTTGTCTCTGTTTTTGAAAAACACTCACTTGGTTTTTGTACAATACTAATCGATTTACCCAATACTTTGCCGTTCCGAGGAATCAAGTGCCCAAAAAAAGCACCTTAAGTGTTTAACTGACTCATCGTCAGTGCATTTTTTAATTGAGTTTGACTGCTAAATAACCCGCCATGGGGCCAAAAAGAGTACCAGTAATTTGGTAATGGTAATGGTTTTATTTCATTTGAACATGCATCAGATTACAATTGAATGCATCATATAATCAGTTCCCAGTTCCACATGTCCAAAAGGAGTAGGAAGAAGCAAAGCTTATTAAATCCTACCCCTCCATCTGGTACTTTTACAATCAGTAACTGTTACATTTGTTCACTTCCTGCTTTCCTAATATAATTTACTTTTTTTTCAATTTATTGTATTAATTTTTATAAATTATTTTTATTTTTTTCATAATTTGATTAAGAATGTTAAAAACACTATTGTATTCAATCTTGCCAGGATGTGCAGAAAGTCAGCATAAACAAGAGGTTGCTTCCTTTGATTATCTGTAATTATTTCACATGTAAAACTATAATTATTCTCTATAAAATTGATTTTTTGTTAATATTTGGGGTGTCTGGAATGGATTACTTGGATTTATTGGATTTATTTAATTTTTCATACATGTCATATTTTGTCTGATGTTTTGTAACAATTTACCAAAAATGAACAAGGTACCACTGTAATTATGTTGGTCTGTGATTTAACAATTAATTTAATCGAAATCTGTTCAGATTGTGTTAACCAAAACAAAAATATTTATTAATTATTGATTATTTAGTTATTAATTATTTAGTTATTAATAATTTAATTAATAATTTAATTAATAATTTAATTAATTATTTATTTAAACATGTTTTTTCACAGTTAATTGGTTCCGGACCCGACCCTAAGTAAGTGAATTAAGTAGGATTTTTATTTATAAATGGAATATTTTCATAGTGAGAGGATAGTAAACCTGTTTGGGACCTTCTAAATATGTTTTTAATATTATTAGAGCCCTCTGGATATGTAATAACATCAAACACGAAATAACACACTCCTATTACCCGATATAATAAGATAAGACATAAATAAGGCTTGTTCTTGTGTGTGCTAGTAGAAAAGTGCCGACTTAAGACAAATTTTTACACTTTAGCATTTAGTTAATAGTATTTCTGAACTGTTTAAGTGCCCCTCCTATATATGTTAATTTTTATATGATGATTTTTGATGACTAATATGCTGTAGCTAACAACAAAACAGCATGCTTTATTCATTTATACATTTCCGCAAGTGTAAAGTGGCGAAAGTATACAGTATATGATGAGGGGGGGGGGGGGCAAGAGTCACAACAATTCCCATGACATCTACAGTACTTCATATAGTGATGCAATGAAATGGTGCCTCCTTTTTCCTGATTCAGCACAATTGCGCAAACTAATCATCACGACCCCTTCATGACACCGAACAGGATGTACTTAAATGTAACACAGCTGATTATTATTATGATAGCTCCAGCACCGCGAGCTACATTTATGCTGTATAAAGCAAAAGCTAAGGAACCATCGGCCGTTTTATGCCGCAATTAAGCCGCATCAGTCACTGTCAGAATGTTGGGGCTGAACGGCGTAAGCGTTCCATTAGTGGAATTACAGCACTCTCATAGCGCTCTGAAGAGAAACGGGGGAACCAGGCAAGTTAATGATTTCCAAACGCTAATTTAGCAGTCATGTCATTTTCTCAAATAAGTGAGAATTTTCCATTTCTGCTGTGGATAACCATCCACATCACCCTCCATCATCGACATGTCCAATTAAACCCTTTGAATTGGTCCAGTGCAGGGGTCTCAAAGTCAATTTACTTGGGGGCCACTGGAGCTCAGGTCTGGGTGAGACTGGGCCGCATCAGGTTTTCAAAAAAAAAATAAAACAAAAAAAACGCATTTATGAAAAACAAAAAAAATTTAAAAAACTTTGCTTTGGTTCCAATTTTCTACAAGAAAAGCTCTGATAAAACATTCCACTGTTCTCAAATATCTTACTTTTTATTTTTCTACACAAAATAAGATGAAAAATAAATAAACAAATCAAGAATAAAGAAAATCAATCAATCAGTAATAAATAAATATAACAATAATAAAACGGAAAATAATTAACAATTAAGAAACCACATATAGTTGGTGGGTAGACAAATTATTTTTTTTCAGATTAAAATTAACAAAGCATTATTAGAGCCCTGTAGACATGACAAAACACGACTATAGTCACATTTATACTCTTTTTATTAACAACAAATTGCGCAACTGCAGAGTCTTGAGACACATGCTAACTCGCAAACTAGAGAGCTAGCGACCTAAACGGTAGCTTTCAAGTTATTTCCTTTAAACTTAAATAGCCAAAAACTTACCACTTCCACACAGATAGGAAGGATAACTATTAACAGTTATTTAACCTTTAACATGAACATTAATCAAACGTAATAATTTTTTCTGGGTACATGATACCATACAGCAACCATATCAAACTTGCGCGGGCCGCACTAACATTAAACTTTCATATCAAGGCGGGGACCTCAAACTAGTGTCCTGCGGGCCACATTTGGCCCGCGGGCCGCATGTTTGAGACCTCTGGTCTAGTGGCTGTGGTCCGGTCACAGTCTACACCAGGGGTCTCAAACTCAATTTACCTGGGGGCCACTGGAGCTAGGGTCTGGGCAAGGCTGGTCCGCATCAGGTTTTCCCAAAAAAAAAAAACGCAATTATTAAAAACAAAAATATACAAACTTTTTTGTACTTTGGTTCCGATTTTGTACAAGAAAAGCTCTGTTAAAACATTCCACTGTTCTCAAATATCTTAATTGTTATTTTTCTACACAAAATAAGATGAAAAATAAAAAAACAAATCAAGAATAAAGAAAATCAATCAATCAGTAATAAATAAATATAATAATAATAATAAAACAGCAAATTATTCGACAAATTATTGAGGCAGGGGCCTCAAACTAGTGTCCTGCGGGCCACATTTGGCCCGGGGGCCGCATGTTTGAGACCCCGGGTGTAGTGGCTGCAGTCCGGTCACAGTCTACACCTTCTATCATTACTCATCTTGAATGTTCCTTGGACTTTTAATACCTTTTTTTCTTTTCCCGACTGGATGTGCTCCATGTACGGTGCATATTTTATGTGTCATTCTTTCATATCTACAGTATGAGGCAGCTTCTCGAGATGAACAACTACTCACTGTCCAAATTCAATCCGCTGAAACCCAGACATCGATAATATATTAGTGGAGCAGTTAGAAGCCTAAAGATATCAGTATTGATCTTCTACTTAGATTTGGCTTGTTTGGGGGTTGGAGACAAATAGCCACTCCGCCTCTCTCAAGGAACCCATTTCATTTGAGTCACTGTTGCTTCTCGTAATTCACATCCGCTACTCGACTTAAGGCGATACAAGATAGGACAAGGTACTTTTTTCCTACATGCTATTATTTTGTATCCATGCTTTTCCCCCTATCACATTGATGGAAAACGGTCCTATTTACTTTTATACTTGGCTCTTTCTCATCTGGATCAATGGAAGGGATCATTTCAGTATATATATATATATATATATATTATATATATATATACTATATATACTATATATTATATACGTGTATTCTGTTGGTGAGTCATGTATCGAGGTTTGAGTGAGCAATTTTTTAATTGCTGCATGACAAACAGAGCAAGAGTAAATTTGATGTGGTGTGATGTTACCTTGGTTAGCATATGCCCCGGTTAGTGTATTTTTTGGTTGATTTTGGACAGTTACCTTACATTTCCCAGTTAGCATACAACATGGTGCACACCTTGTTGTGTTGTTAATACACTTTGTGAGTCCAACTGTGTTAAAAACATATTTTTATCACAAAACATCCCTGTTGGTAAACCTGCTGTTGGTAATGGTAATGGTAATGGTTTTATTTCATTTGAACATGCATCAGATTACAATTGAATGCATCACATAATCAGTTCACAGTTCCACATGTCCAAAAGGAGTAGGAAGAAGCAAAGCTTATTAAATCCTACCCCTCCATCTGGTACTTTTACAATCAGTAACTGTTACATTTGTTCACTTCCTGCTTTCCATAATACAGTTTATGGTTGTTTTTTGTTTGTTTGTTTTTTTTAATAATGCACCAAGTTTTGACAGAGTGAAAGATGTTATCGCAGCAAAGAAGGGTACCAACTCCATGTTTTCTCCCAATTTCATGCCACGTAGACCCCTTGTTCTAATACCCTTTTCTATATAATGTACTATGAAGGTCATAAACCAGGTACGGTGGTTTGACACGAGAAACCATCATTACTTCATCATCTAATGTGGGTCAGCCTTTGTATTTAGACCAGGCTGTCCTTTAGAATTAGGCCTGTCTCAGTCATTGGGGCGCTTATGTGTGTTGTTTTTCAAGATACAAAGCTCTGTCTTCAGGGCTGTATGCATTTAGTTGTACACGCTCTGTGCACCCGACCAAAACACATTTTTATACTGACATGCCGCATGCACTTCACATGGAACTTGTGCTATAAACAATTTACAGCAGGGGTCTCAAACTCAATTTACCTGGGGGCCACTGAAGTTAGGGTCTGGGCAAGGCTGGGCTGGCAGGTTTTCAAAAAAAAAAAAAAAAACACATTTATTAAAAACAGAAAAATATACAAACTTTTTCAGTGTTTTGGTTCCGATTTTCTACAATAAAAGCTCTGATAAAACATTCCACTATTCTTAAATATCTTAATTTTATTTTTCTGCACAAAATGAGATGAAAAATAAAAACGGCAAATAATAAAAACTTAAGATCAACTTATAGTTGATGGGTAGACAAATTATTTTTTTCAGATTAAAATGAACAAAGCATTATTAGAGCCCTGTAGACATGACAAAACACGACTATAGTCACATTTATACTCTTTTTATTTACAACATATTGCGCAACTGCAGGGTCTTGAGACACATGCTAACTCGCAAACTAGAGAGCTAGCGACCTAAACGGTAGCCTTCAAGTTATTTCCTTTAAACTTAAATAGCCAAAAACTTACCACTTCCACATGGATAGGGAGGATAACTATTAACAGTTATTTAACCTTTAACATGAACATTAATCAAACGTAATAATTTTTTCTGGGTACATGATACCATACAGCATCCATATCAAACTTGCGTGAGCCGCACTAATATTAAACTTTCATATCAAGGCGGGGGCCTCAAGGCGGGGGCCAAATCTGGCCCGCGGGCTGCGTGTTTGAGACCCCTGATTAACAGCATAACATAGAGGTCCAGCGGAAACAGTAAAACACTATCAAAAACAACCAATAAAATCATGGATAATAACATTCAGTAGCCAAGATGTTCTCTTTTATATTTGCCAGTTTGTTGAAAAATCCCAGTGGTCTGCTGCCTTGTTTTGCATTTATTATAAGTTGAAGTTCCCAAATATTTCTTGAGCCATAAATGGCTACAAACCAATAAGAAAACATGTGATTGTTCCCAATGTAAAGGTCATTCCTCTGCATTTCAACGGGGTGCCCCAACCCAACCAACTGGCCCTATAAATTGGTAAATGGGTTAGCTCATGCTAAGATTTAATTATCATTCTGCATTCAGAGGAAGGTAATGTGATTAGTGTCTGCTATTTCCTCTAAGGAGCAGAGGGAGAACTGTAACTACAGCAACACCACCAGCCGCCATACATTTCTATCTCTAAATGTACATTATAATGGTAGTGGATTTTACTAAAACACTTAATAATAGGGGTGTCACAAGATACGGGATGACTAGACACAAGATTGAGTCTATGAAACAAGACGAGGTTTTAACATTACAAATTTACATTTAAGTAAAGTACAATGGAGGGCGGCACGGTGGTCGAGTGGTTAGCACACAGACCTCACAGCTATCTATCTATCCATCTATCCATCTATCCATCTATCCATCTATCCATCTATCCATCTATCCATCTATCCATCTATCCATCTATCCATCTATCCATCATCCCTCCCTCCCTCCCTACCTCCCTCCCTCCATCCCATCCCTCCCTCCCTCCCTCCCTCCCGCTCTCTCTCTCTCTCTCTATCTCTCCATCCATCCATCCATCCCATCCCTCCATCCATCCATCCCTCCCTCCATCCACCCATCATCCATCCATCCATCCCTCCCTCCCGCTCTCTCTCTCTCTCCATCCATCCATCCCATCCCTCCATCCATACCTCCCTCCCTCCATCCATCATCCATCCATCCATCCATCCATCCACCCATCCATCCATCCATCCCTCCCTCCCGCTCTCTCTCTCTCTACATCCATCCATCCATCCCATCCATACCATCCATCCCATCCCTCCATCCCTCCATCCCTCCCTCCCTTCCTTCCTTCCTTCCTTCTTTCCTTCCTTCCTTCCTTCCTTCCTTCCTCCCTCCATCCATCATCCATCCATCCATCGCTTCCACCCTCCCTCCCTCCTCCCTCCATCCATCCATCCATCCATCCATCCATCCCTCCCGCTCTCTCTCTCTCCATCCATCTATCCCATCCCTCCATCCATCCATCCATACCTCCTTCCCGCTCTCTCTCTCTCTCTCTCTATATATCCATTTATCCCATCCCATCCCATCCCTCCCTCCCTCCCTCCCTCCCTCCCTCCCTTCCTTCCTTCCTTCCTTCCTTCCTTCCTTCCTTCCTTCCTTCCTTCCTTCCTTCCTTCCTTCCTTCCTTCCTTCCTTCCTTCCTTCCTCCCTCCATCCATCATCCATCCACCCATCATCCATCCATTGCTTCCTCCCTCCCTCCATCCATCCATCCATCATCCATCCATCCATCCATCCAACCATCCCTCTCTCCGGCTCTCTCTCTCCCCCTCTCCCTCCCTCCCCTCTCCCTCCCCCCCTCCATCCATCCATCCATGAGCCATCCATCCATCCATCCATCCCTCCTGCTCTCTCTCTTTCTCTCTATCCATCCATCTGTCCATCCATCCCATCTATCCCTCCCTCCCTCTCTCCCTCCCTCCATCCATCCATCCATCCATCCATCCATCATCCATCCATCCATCCATCCATCCCACTCTCTCTCTCTCTCTCTCTCTTTCTCTATCTATCTATCTTCGGTCTCGAAATCGGCAACATCGAAGCATCTCTAATTGCAATATAGTTTTTTTTGTATATTATTAAGACGAGTAATGTATCAGGTCCTCCACGAAAAGTGATGCACAAATGAAAACTATCCTACTCTACTGCCTAAACCAAGATAATGTGGTAAAATAGGTTTTGGGTTCAGGTACTGTATATGCCGATGTTCATCCAAGTGTGTATCTATGGAAACTGTATGCTGTATCTCTGCTGCCAACTATGCTTCCTTCTCTTGTTAATTAATCAATTATTAATGTGTTTGTGAATAAGTAATGCTTGTGTCCAATTAGTGCTGCGTGATGGGACCTTGGGTTTCGTTACGCCATATCGTATTTTGTTCATTTGTCATCACGCTGCTGTAAAACACTCCGATGCGCACACACATGACATGAAGAGACAATAAAATAGATGAGTTATTTGGGTGAGATGTAAAAGTGACAGCATCTGTACTATGTATGCTGGCCAATGTTATTAATTCAACTACTTTTGTGTGTGTCAGGGTGATGAAGGGGGATATCCATCCATCCATCCATCCATTTAGAGTAGTTACTGAGGAACTAATGAAAAATTAAAGAGGAACTAAGATTAAGATTAAGATATGCCTTTATTCGTCCCTCAGTGGGGAAATTTGTAAGGCATGTTAATTTAGAGTAGTTAGGAACTAATGAAAAACTAACAAGGAACTAAGGCACATTAATTTAGAGTAGTTACTGAGGAACTAATGAAGAATTAACAACGAACTAAGGCATGTTAATTTAGAGTAGTTAGGAACTAATAAAGAACTAACGAGGAACTAAGGCATGTTAATTTAGAGTAGTTACTGAGGAACTAATGAAGAACTAACGAGGAACTAAGGCACATTCATTTAGAGTAGTTACTGAGGAACTAATGAAGAACTAACAACAAACTAAGGTACGCTAATTTAGAGTAGTTACTGAGGAACTAATGAAGAACTAACGAGGAACTAAGGCACATTCATTGAGAGTAGTTACTAAGAAACTAATGAAGAACTAACAAAGAACTAAGCCACATTAATTTAGAGTAGTTACTGAGGAACTAATGAAGAACTAACAACAAACTAAGGTACAGTGAAGAAAATAAGTATTTGAACACCCTGCTATTTTGCTATTTCTCCCACTTAGAAATCATGGAGGGGTCTGAAATTTTCATCGTAGGTGCATGTCCACTGTGAGAGAGATAAACTAAAAAGAAAAATCCAGAAATCACAATGCATGATTTTTTAACAATTTATTTGTGTGATACAGCTGCAAATAAGTATTTGAACACCTGTGTATCATCTAGAATTCTGACCCTGAAAGACCTGTTAGTCTGCCCATTAGAAGTCCACCTGCACTCCATGTATCATCCTGAATCAGATGCACCTGTTTGAGGTCGTTAGCTGCATAAAGACACCTGTCCACCCCATACAATCAGTAAGACTTTAACTTGTAACATGGCGAAGACCAAAGAGCTGTCCAAAGACACCAGAGACAAAATTGTACACCTCCACAAGGCTGGAAAGGGCTACGGAGCAATTACCAAGCAGCTTGGTGAAAAAAGGTCCACTGTTGGAGCTATCATTAGAAAATGGAAGAAGCTAAACATGACGGTCAATCTCAATCGGAGTGGAGCCCCATGCAAGATATCACCTCGTGGGGTCTCAATGATTCTAAGAAAGGTGAGGAATCAGCCCAGAACTACACGACAGGACTTGGTCAATGACCTGAAAAGAGCTGGGACCACCGTTTCCAAGGTTACTGTAGGTAATACACTAAGACGTCATGATGTGAAATCATGCATGGCACGAAAGGTTCCCCTGCTTAAACCAGCACATGTCAAGGCCCGTCTTAAGTTTGCATATGACCATTTGGATGATACAGAGGAGTCATGGGAGAAAGTTTTATGGTCAGATGAGACCAAAATAGAACTTTTTGGTCATAATTCCAATAAGCGTGTTTGGAGGAAGAAGAATGAAGAGTACAATCCGAAGAACACCATCCCTACTGTGAAGCATGGGGGTGGTAGCATCATGCTTTGGGGGTGTTTTTCTGCACATGGGACAGGACGAGTGCACTGCATTAAAGAGAGGATGACTGGGGCCGTGTATTGTGAGATTTTGGGGAACAACCTCCTTCCCTCTGTCAGAGCATTGAAGATGGGTCGTGGCTGGGTCTTCCAACACGACAACGACCCGAAGCACACAGCCAGGAAAACCAAGGAGTGGCTCCGTAAGAAGCATATCAAGGTTCTAGCATGGCCCAGCCAGTCTCCAGACCTGAACCCAATCGAAAATCTTTGGAGGGAGCTCAAACTCCGTGTTTCTCAGCGACAGCCCAGAAACCTGACTGATCTAGAGAAGATCTGTGTGGAGGAGTGGGCCAAGATCCCTCCTGCAGTGTGTGCAAACCTGGTGAAAAACTACAGGAAACGTTTGACCTCTGTAATAGCAAACAAAGGCTACTGTACCAAATATTAACATTCATTTTCTCAGGTGTTCAAATACTTATTTGCAGCTGTATCACACAAATAAATTGTTAAAAAATCATGCATTGTGATTTCTGGATTTTTCTTTTTAGTTTATCTCTCTCACAGTGGACATGCACCTACGATGAAAATTTCAGACCCCTCCATGATTTCTAAGTGGGAGAAATAGCAAAATAGCAGGGTGTTCAAATACTTATTTTCTTCACTGTATGTTAATTTAGAGTAGTTACTGAGGAACTAATGAAGAACTAACGAGGAACTAAGGTATGTTAATTTAGAGTAGTTACTGAGGAATTAATAAATAACTAACAAAAAACTAAGGCATGTTAATTTAGAGTAGTTACTGAGGAACTAATGAAGAACTAACGAGGAACTAAGGCACATTCATTGAGAGTAGTTACTAAGGAACTAATGAAGAACTAACAAAGAACTAAGCCACATTAATTTAGAGTAGTTACTGAGGAACTAATGAAGAACTAACAACAAACTAAGGTATGTTAATTTAGAGTAGTTACTGAGGAACTAATGAAGAACTAACGAGGAACTAAGGTATGCTAATTTAGAGTAGTTACTGAGAAACTAATGAAGAACTAACAACGAACTAAGGAACGTTAATTTAGAGTAGTTACTGAGGAACTAATGAAGAACTAACGAGGAACTAAGGCATGTTAATTTAGAGTAGCTACTGGGAAACAAATGAAGAACTAACAAGGAACTAAGGCACGTTAATTGAGAGTAGTTACTGAGGAACTAAGTATATACAGTAATATCCATCCATCCATCCATCTATCCATCCATCCATCGTCACGCCATATCGTATTTTGTTCATTTGTCTTCACGCTGCGGTAAAACAGCCCGATGCGCACACACATGACATGAAGAGACAATAAAATAGATGAGTTATTTGGGTGAGATGTAAAAGTGACAGCATCTGTACTATGTATGCTGGCCAATGTTATTAATTCAACTACTTTTGTCTTTTCAACAGCTGTGTGTGTGTGTGTGTGTGTGTGTGTGTGTGTGTGTCAGGGTGATGAAGGGGGATATTGGCCAGAGAAATCGTTCGCCTGTAATACGTCATCTTTAAATGACAGTGTCGTAAAGCATTAGGAGAGCCGAGTGGAGGAGCCCTGCCAGAGCTTTGTTAGCCAGATAAATGTTTCTGGCCTGTTAGCCTGATGCCGGCGTCACTTCTAATCAACAACAACGCCTGCTGGCTTCAACAGGTTCCTCACAGCTGCACAGACGAGTAAACCTACTATATTACACACGTAGTCTCCCCAAAAAGCAGCAAATATTGTAATATCCGTCACCCCGCTTTCCCTAGGGCCTAATAAGGCTTAATTGGAGCCAAGTTACTCACCACTGAGAGGATCGATACGGAGAGCCAAAAGCAGACACACACCATTTTCATTACTTACCGCCGTTCAATAGAGGAAGCCGTGGTAGTGACTGTCGTTGTTATTAAGAAAGCCGACAACCTGTCGCAAGATGGAGGTCATTTTTGCAGAACATTGACAATTTCTCAAAGTAGATTGGCCATCAACAATTTCATTTCACTCAATGGGGTTATGAACCCAATTCCGCTTCAGCGGATGTCAAAGAATAAAAATAAAAATTAAAAAACTAACAAACAAAAGTCTATTCTGTTCAGTCTATTTAGTAGTATGTTGTACATTTCTATGATTGGAGCATTTTATGCTAAAACATGCAGCCTCCAGAGGCGGGGTACACCCTGGACTGGTCGGACATTCATTCATTCATTCATTTTCTACCGCTTTTTCCTCACGAGGGTCGCGGGGGTGCTGGAGCCTATCCCAGCTGTCTTTGGGCGAGAGGCGGGGTACACCCTGGACTGGTCGAACATTGTATATTTTAATTAATCCTCTCCCACAAATCCATCAAAGTCCTCATCTCTCAGTGTCAGGTGGCTGTTCAGCAAGGATGCCGGCTTTTGCTAATGCTCGGACTAAAGCGTATTAATTTAGAGTAGTTACTGAGAAACTAATGAAGAACTAACAACAAACTAAGGCATGTTAATTTAGAGTAGTTACAGAGGAACTAATGAAGAACTAACAACAAACTAAGTCATGTTAATTTAGAGTAGTTACTGAGGAACTAATGAAGAACTAACAAGGAACTAAGGCACGTTAATTTAGAGTAGTTACTGAGGAACTAAGAAGAAATGAAGAGGAACTAAGCCACGTTAATTTAGAGTAGTTACTGAGGAATTAATGAAGAACTAATAATGAACTACAGCATGTTAATTTAGAGTAGTTACTGAGGGAGTAATGAAGAAGCGATGAGGAACTAAGGCACGTTAATATAGAGTAGTTACTGAGGAACTAATGAAGAACTACCAACAAATTAAGGCAGGCTAATTTAGAGTAGTTACTGAGAACTAATGAAGACCTAAAAACAAACTAAGGCACGTTAATTTAGAGTAGTTACTGAGGAACTAACAAAGAACTAATGAGGAACCAAGGCACGTTAATTTAGATTAGTTATTGAGAAACAAATGAAGTAATTAAGAGGAACTAATGCATGTTAATTTAGAGTAGTTACTGAGGAACTAATGAAGAACTAACAAGAAACTAAGACACGTTAATTTAGAGTAATTACTGAGGAACTAATGAAGAAATGAAGAGGAACTAAGCCACATTAATTTAGAGTAGTTACTGAGGAATTAATGAAGAACTAACAAGGAACTAAGGCACGCTAATTTAGAGTAATTACTGAGGAACTAATGAAGAACTAACAACGAACTAAGGCATGTTGATTTAGAGTAGTTACTGAGGAACTAATGAAGAACTAACGAGAAACTAAGGCACGTTAATTTAGAGTAGTTACTGAGGAACTAATGAAGAAATGAAGAGGAACTAAGCCACGTTAATTTAGAGTAGTTACTGAGGAATTAATGAAGAACTAACGAGGAACTAAGGCACGTTAATTTAGAGTAGTTATTGAGAAACAAATGAAGTAATTAAGAGGAACTAATGCATGTTAATTTAGAATAGTTACTAAGTAATTAATGAAGAATTAACAACAAACTAAGGCATGTTAATTTAGAGTAGTTACTGAGGAACTAATGAAGAACTAACGAGAAACTAAGGCACGTTAATTTAGAGTACTTACTGAGGAAACTAATGAAGAAATGAAGAGGAACTAAGCCAGGTTAATTTAGAGTAGTTACTGAGGAATTAATGAAGAACTAACGAGGAACTAAGGCACGCTAATTTAGAGTAGTTACTGAGGAACTAATGAAGAACTAACAACGAACTAAGGCATGTTAATTGAGAGTAGTTACTGAGGAACTAACGAAGAACGAACGAGGAATTAAGGTACGTTAATTTAGAGTAGTTACTGAGGAACTAACGAAGAACGAACGAGGAATTAAGGTACGTTAATTTAGAGTATTTACTGAGGAACTAACAAAGAACGAACAAGGAATTAAAGTACGTTAATTTAGAGTAGTTACTGGGAAACTAATGAAGAAATTAAGAGGAACTAAGGCCTGTTCATTTAGAGTAGTTACTGAGGAACTAATGAAGAACTAACAAGGAACTAAGTCCATATATACAGTAATATCCACATTTTGATAGCCACACTATCCCAATTCTGTTGTTTTTTTGTGATGCCATTATTGGCTAGTTCATGAACTAATAAAAATGTACCCAAACGTATGCAATGGTGGTAAAAAAAAAAAAAAAAAAAGATCCCAAATGTAAACATGCTGCCATGCTGTCCACACCAGTGATGTGTTTACTCAGTGATACATGTCTGTGTTTCAAGGCACTGTTTCTTAGTGGGCTCTAACACCCATAACCCCATATGCAATAAATACTAGCATAATTCACGTCCCTGTCTACAGCGCATTCATAAAATGTACTCTGGGGACACTCTGGATTGTGTGTGTGTGTATTTATACTCCATCTGCTATAAACTGTATTTACATTCAGGGACATCCCAATTGCACACCTGTGTTATTTTACTGGTGTACTTTAATTACCAGTAGGGAGAAGAAAATGAGAAAAGATAAGCAAAATTTTGGTCTTTACTCATGCAGGAAAAAACGAGAAACAAATTAGCAGTCGGGGATACTGAGATTCAAGATGTCTTACAGCAGGGGTGTCCAAACTTTTTCCACATACTGAAAAATTTTTGAAAAATGAAAGGTTGCAAAATATATAATATATAAAAAAATATCTTTTTACCTAACCTAATTTTCCAGAAATTACAACTTAATAAATAAAAAACATATTTTTCTTTAATATTAATATGAAATTATATTTAATATTTGATATTCAGATTGTGTAACATTTACATATGTATATTTGCTATTAAAATGCCATAATATTTCTTCACAATATCACAGATAAAACTGCAAAACTTTTTTTCACATGTTAACAAAACCTTTTTTTCTTTTTTTTAGCTTTTTTTTCTTTTTTTGGCTTTTTTTCTTAATATTTTGACTATATTCCAATAGCATTTAAATATGATTTTTTAAAATTCCAACTGTTTCATATATTTTTTTTACTTTATTCCCATATTATCAACTTGATTCTTGTAACATTCAAATTTTATACCAACATAATTTAACAACTATATTCCATTTGATTTTCACAATATTAAATATTTTCTTGAATTTTTTTTTTTTTTTTAGATAACAACTAAAATTTATTCTTGTAAAATGACTGCAATTTATTTAATTTTTCCTTTTTTTTCAATTAAAAAGCTTTAAAAAAATAAAAAAAACAGTCAAATGGCCTAATGGGATCTATTTCAATGGGAGGGCGGCAGGAATTTCCCGGAAAAACGGGAGGGTTGATATTCAAACATTGATAAGGCTTAGCTGTTAAACCTGAACCATTTTTAATGCAGGCTCATAATGCATCTAATTAATACATAAAAGATCTAAGCATATACTGTATGGTCATATATTTTTATGTATTTTTTTTGTTGTTGCAAGAATGAATCACGAGCAGGGCTGCAGGGCTGCAGGGCTGCATGCATGTACACTTATGCGTCTTTGTGAATGCTACCGATGACGTTCAGGGACTCTCATTCTTATAAACACACAGGAAGCATCAGTTCGGACAAAGTTGAAGTGCTGAAGCCTCAGGCTTTGCTTTAAGTGTAGATATTTTTCAAACAGCGCATTTCAATTCACCGACTCAACTAAAGTTCAACTAAAGGATTGTGATGATAAACTCAAGCACCCACTCGCCGTATGCAAATATTTCTAATCCAAAAACACCGATAGCAGAATAGTATTTGACTGAATCTTTGCAATGGCCTCCCACCAATCCAATTTCTCCATGCGAGCTGCAACATTTAACATGCTATTTTCATATTATTACAGCAATCTCATGTCTTGGCACCTGAAGGCAACATCATTTGGCGCTGTGGCAGCTTTTGTTGACAGTTACACTAATAGCTATTCTCTGGCGCACTCTATAGCTTGCTGTGAGCATGTGTGTGTGTGTGTGGGGGGGGGGGGGGGGGGGCTCAAAAATCACTTACTCTAAAACAGGGGTCTCAAACTCAATTTACCTGGGGGCCACTGGAGCTAGGGTTTTCCAAAAAAAAACAAAAAAAACGCATTTATTAAAAACAGAAAAATATACAAACTTTTTCAGTGCTTTGGTTCCGATTTTCTACAACAAAAGTTCTGATAAAACATTCCACTGTTTCAAGATGAAAAATAAATAAACAAATCAAGAATAAAGAAAATCAATCAATCAGTAATAAATAAATAAATATAATAATAATAAAACGGCAAATAATAAAAACTTAAGAAACCACATATAGTTGGTTGGTAGACAAATTATTTTTTTCATATTAAAATTAACAAAGCATTATTAGAGCCCTGTAGACATGACAAAACACGACTATAGTCACATTTATACTTTTTTTATTTACAACATATTGCGCAACTGCAGGGTCTTGAGACACATGCTAACTCGCAAACTAGAGAGCTAGCGACCTAAACGGTAGCCTTCAAGTTATTTCCTTTAAACTTAAATAGCCAAAAACTTACCACTTCCACACGGATAGGGAGGATAACTATTAACAGTTATTTAACCTTTAACATAAATATTAATCAAACGTAATACTTTTTTCTGGGTACATGATACCATACAGCATCCATATCAAACCTGCGCGGGCCGCACTGACATTAAACTTTCATATCAAGGCGGGGGCCTCAAACTGGTGTCCTGTGGGCCACATTTGACCCTCAGGCCGCGTGTTTGAGACCCCTGCTCTAAAAGTATGCGTACTATCACCTGTACTACCAGCAGCCCTCATGCAGCCTCAGCCCTTCAGACAAGCAAAATATTGCTGTCAATGATCATTAGGCCTATTTTAATAAATAATTTGATATTTTTTATTGATTTTTTACAAAAAATCTCTGACAAATTTCATATAGTAGGGCAAAAGCAGCCTAATAAGAAAGCCAATAAGCAGGCTAATACTAGCCTACTACTACTAGTAGTAGTAGTAATAATCAGAAGAAAAATGATGATGATAATAATAATAGGCTAATTAATAACATAATAATGATTACTATATAATTGATCACTGTACACTGGACAGAATGGTTTTGCAGTGTAGATTGTGTGTACTTGTGTACATTTAATGGTGGCCTAAAACAATTGAGTATCTTTACTAAATCTGTCCAAAAGTAGGAAAGTTATATTTCGGTTCTTGTTCGTTATTTGTTTTTGTTTTTTTTTTTTTGATTGTTTTGAATGTCTACTACATTCATTCATATCCTGTGCATCTCCAGGGGGCAAAGCCCCCCCTGTCCGCAGAACCTAGTAACGCCCCTGGCGATGATACAATGTGGAATCTTCACGTTTCGATCTGGCACAAACATCCGCAAAGTGCATAATTGCGAAATTACAGTTTGAAGTAATATCAATGTACAGTACAAATACAGTACAGCATTTCCAGTCTGAAAAATATTATAATTTATTCATCCTACAACATATGATCACAGTTTTACATGTACACACATTTTATGGAGTTTCAGTTTCAACAAACAACATTTTCCAATGCTGCATTTACTTTTTGGTGCACACGGATCACATAAATTGCAATTTACACAAATAGAGCCATGACTTGTTTGTTTGAGGTCAACGACTGAACACCTATCACTCTCAGGGATGTTTATTGAAGAATACTGTTGAGTTGTTTTTAAACGTTCAATTCCGATTCTCAGACACTTTGCATAGCACACTGCTCGATTTTGAAGCTGGAGTCATTTTGGAGGCATAGCATCCATCCATCTATCCATCCATTCATCCATTCTGGACTAGTCAGCAGTCAACCACAGGACACATATCGACAAACAACCATTCACACTCGTACCGTTTAGCGTCACCAATTAGCCAACCATGCATGTTTTGGGGATGTGAGAGGAACCACAAGGCCACCAAGTGGGCAGCATGACCTGTTTTTAGCGCTTCAGATTCTTTCCTATCTTGATTCTGACAGAAACACACGGAAATAAGTTGCCACTCACTCAGAGTGTTTCTAACACAGTCCTTTTTTTAATCACTGAATTAAGGCGGGTCCATTTAATAATAAGCACAATACTGGTAACAAACACAAAACATTGGAAATACACTGGGACAACACTTGCAAATAAAAGGTCGAATTTGTGAGAATTAAACCAAACACTAAATAGACTTTGCTCCATCATTTTTACAGCATTAGCTTAATTGTCCTGTAGACAAATTGATGGCTGGTTTGGGTCAATAAAAACCAGTGCTGACACGCAACCCTGGGAAAAACAAGCTTTGCTGTCTAGCGAACTTGCATTGGCATACAAGTCGAAGGTACACGTTCCCCGAAACTTCGAATTCTTACTGGCTAATGTCTGGCTGTGAAGTGATAATTGTTGAATATTCCTAAAATCAGTTCACAACTATTGTTTTTCAAAGCTGATGTTCTATGAAACAATGAATGATTTGTATGTACGTGATGGCAAAAACCTGGGTCGGAAAGTGAATAAAACAATCACCCCCCAAGCACTAATAGTGTTTTCTTTGGGTCCTTTCATCTTATTCTTTGTTTTAATGACCCTTAATGCATCTTTTTTAGCCCAGCCTTTCTAGCTGCTTTCATCCCTTTTCCAAGACCTCTTTGTCAGTCTTCACAATTGAAATTTAGGTCGATTCATCCTGGCTATTTTCTGCACAGTGTCAGGAACGCTAGAATATATATTTCACTTAAATGTTGGTTTGAGATCAGCAAAGACACAAAAAAAATGACAGTATTGCTTCATTTTGAAGTAAAACGATATACAACTTGTACGTGTTCACAGCTTCCAAAACACTCTGAATAAAAAAAATTTTCATTATTTGCAATATTATTTGGGTGTTTGAGAAACTGATATGAATTGCACACAATAGCTTTGACAACATTGTGGTAAATTCTGGATTGTTTTGAATCTATATGACAGAAATATTATTAAAAGAAAGTTAAATTGAAATGTATGGAAAGGAAAAAATACAGTGGCACCTCGGTTTTCATTGATAATTTGATCCAAAACTGAATCATACAAAAAGTGAATAAATTTTTCCGATAAGAAATGATGTAAATTAGGGGTGCTCCAATACCGATTGGTTCCAGACGATATCAGTGAAAAAGGACGGGATCAACATCGGCTAAAGCCTCGGTCCCAACCCGCTGGACTTGCAAGTGTGGTCAAAATTTGGAAATATGGATTTGGGAGCATGGAGACACTATATAGCGCTTTTAGTGCAGGAGGAACTTTGGTTGTGTGCGAGGCTGCGTTGGACTCTGGATGATGTGTGCATTTGAATCAGGCAAAATGATCTGACATATTTGTAGGTTAAATAAAACAGTGTAAAAAGTGTTTTTACAAAGCCATTTTCCTTTGTTTCTTTATAATACCATTGTTTTTCGTTTCTTTTTCAGTTGTTGCCACGAATTGGACTGGTGAGAATCACGCTTTCATTGTGGACACGTTTATCAAAACAAATCTGTAACGAGCGTTCCGTTTGCACTTCAATCTTGGTAGCCATGATCCAGTACTGGATCTGCATTGAAACCAAAATTAACCGGCCAACCTCGCACCGACAGAACTGATTTAATTTTTAAAACATAATGAAAAAGAATGTACTAATTGCTTTTTAGCTAACCTACAAATATGACCCTGTAGCTTCTCTTTGGCTACAGAAGAGGGAGTCGGCTGCATCTGCACTTCAGAAGGCAGCGGATGCGGATGGAGGGACCTAGCAGAGGTGGATAAACCTGCTTTTCATTCAGGTTTTCAGTTAATAATAAATGCATTGTGAAAATACAAAAGGTGATTTATGGATACCAGCATTTGGTTCATGTTCTGGTAAAACAAATATTTGGTTTTGTTTGGCTTGAAATGAGCTATGGAAATAAATATTACAAAAATGAGTAGCTCTTGGCCATTTTCATTTTGTGAATGGTTTGGTATGGGACGATTTCACTCATGGATTATCGATATCGGGATGTAAATCCAATGAATTTGTTCTGGACAACCAAAATATTACCACAAAACACGTCTTACAGAGAATAACTATCGATGACAGGCACGTTTTGTAGCAAATACATGACCAACACGTGGGATTGTTTGTGTGGACACTGGATTCCACAGAATGATACGCCATAGGGCGAATTGAGTCCTAGTTTTTGGAACATTATGATATACAGTAAACCTCGGATATATCGGACTCGGAGATATCGGAAATTCGCTCACAACGGACAGATAAAAAAGAACCGATTTTTCTGTAATGTATTTCCAATAAAAATTCATTGCATATATCGGATTTTTTATAACGGATTTCGCCTATTTCGGACAAAATCTCCAGTCCCGTTCCAATTTCCCTCGCATATATCGGATGGCCGCATCGTGTCTTTCTCCTGGCTCCAGATTTAGGACAAATATAAAAGTGAGTGACGTCAATAATACTAGCACAGCAGTGAATGAGATCTTAACCTCACTATTGGAAATAACGTAGGCCTGACGGGCGTAACAGGGCCTAGCTTAATTAACAATTTGTTATGCTCAGAGTCCAATAAAGTTAAATTCTCATTACCTTACGTCTCTTTTCATTGCCCAGTCCAGGTACATTGGAAACATAGTCAAGGAAGTGCCTTTTTATAACGGATAAAATCCAATTTACGCATATACCGGATATAAATCCGATATATGCGTAAAATGGACATTTTCCGGTATACGCATATAACGGATTTCGCTTATATCGGACAAAACCAGCGGGAACAATTGAATCCGATATATCCGAGGTTTACTGTATTTGAGTTAGCCAAATGAATGTGCCTGCAGAATATTGTAGTAACAAAGTAGCACGGGATTAGGTTTTAGGTTGAATAAACTAGCAATGCTATCTACATATCCTTGTTACACACAATACTGTACGATAACTGACACAGTGTTCAAGACCAAGGCAACATTTTTGTCAAAAAACCAAAGAGCATTTGAAAACCGAGGTTGGACTGTATATTGTGTCACATGTTGAATCGTATGAGGTCAGAATGTGATTAAAAGCATCGTGAATACAATAAACTTTGATTTGCACACATAATCTGTACAATATCGATACTAAAAAATATTATTGCTCTATTCCAGGGGTCACCAACCTTTTTGAGTCCGAGGGCTACTTTGTGAGCACGGAGAGTATGAAGGGCTACATGATCTGTTTTGCGGTGAACTTCCAAAATGACAAAACTGCACGGATCACTTTTTAGTAATCAGAACAAAAGGAATAGTAGCAGTAACACTATGTGAAGCGACTGCTCACATATCAATGTTAATTATTTTCCACAATAATGGTAACAAAAACATATTTTTTTAACAAGAAATATTTATTTATGTGCTCACATATTTGAAAGTCAGAGGGAACAACTTTCTGTGATTTTTTTCACCTGCCAAGTGAAAAAAGTTCTTTGTTTGTCCAAAGCTGCCTTTAACAAACGGGCCTTTTCCGTCCTTAATGCGTTGCCAGGTGGGTAGCTCACATTAAAGCTTTTGTGACAAGTTTTGGTATTGCAACAGTCGTCCCGCAAATAAGACACATAAATTTTTCTTCAAAATACATAAAGAAAAATTCTTTCTCCCGATCACTGTGGAAAATGTAAGTCCTTTTTCGCTTTTATTCCATGTTTTTGGAGGCTAAACTGCACGAGTAAGCTAACTTCTCATCACCGCTGCACTATATCAGAAAAGCGGTGAGCGGACGCGTGCGCACACATGAACTTTGATTTTTGATGTTATAATACGATAAAAAAAATACATTAATGTAAGCAATTCTGATTCAAAATTTAAAGCACAAAATAACAATGATAATTTGTGACCAGTGCTATTTTTAGGGTTCAATTCCACCCTCGGTCATCTCTGTGTGGAGTTTGCATGTTCTCCCCGTGCATGCGTGGGTTTTCTCCGGGTACTCCGGTTTCCTCCCACATTCCAAAAACATGCTAGGTTAATTGGCGACTCCAAATTGTACATAGGTATGAATGTGAGTGTGAATGGTTGTTTGTCTATATGTGCCCTGTGATTGGCTGGCCACCAGTCCAGGGTGTACCCCGCCTCTCGCCCAAAGACAGCTGGGATAGGCTCCAGCACCCCCCGCGACCCTCGTGAGGAAAAAGCGGTAGAAAATGAATGAATGAATATTTACTCAACGGTCTAGTGGTTAGCGCGCAGACCTCACAGCTAGGAGACCAGGGTTCAATTCCACCCTCGGCCATCTCTGTGTGGAGTTTGCATGTTCTCCCCGTGCATGCGTGGGTTTTCTCCGGGTACTCCGGTTTCCTCCCCCATTCCAAAAACATGCTAGGTTAATTGGCCACTCCAAATTGTCCATAGGTATGAATGTGAGTGTGAATGGTTGTTTGTCTATATGTGCCCTGTGATTGGCTAGCCACCAATCCAGGGTGTACCCCGCCTCTCGCCCAAAGACAGCTGGGATAGGCTCCAGCACCCCCCGCGACCCTCGTGAGGAAAAAGCAGTAGAAAATGAATGAATGAATGCTATTTTTAGAAGATGCCTCACGGGCGCCTTAAGTGGTCCACGTGGGCGCATTGGGTGCCCGCGGGCACAGCGTTGGTGACCCCTGCTCTATTCATACACTTTCTCAATGCAACCGAAACTTAGGAAGTTGAGACACTTGTTGATGCCTCTGTGACCGTCCAGGACATCGAAACAAAGATATTGCACTAGTCCCATCAACCAAAACCCCTGCAGTATCTCCCTACCTGTAGCAGCACTTAAATATGCTTGTAGTATTTGTTTGTTTACAACTTGATGCAAATAGTCAACATTCCAGATGAAAATCCCAAGTCAAAGGTGGTTCCCTTGTTCAGCCGCATTGATTAAACTGGATTGATTAAACCGGATTACAACCTTTTGCTTTGGAAATACTGTGCTACACAAAATAGGATTACAGATAGTAAAAATGTAATTGTGTTATACATTTGTGGATGAATATGATGGGACCATTGGACCTGTATGATCTGGAGATGGTCCTTTTATCTGATCTCCAAAGGTAAGAGTCTTGTCTCACCTCTGGACCATCTGACTTGGAAGGACCAGTCTTGGAAACTGACTTTTCTGAATCTCCATCAAATAAAATATGTGGAATTACCTGGAAGCCATTGCAGAGCTCCACTGGTTTGGACTCCACTTTCAGAAGAATGTTCCTATTGTGCCTTGAATGCCTCGTTTTCAGTTTTAAAATCCTCAGGACTCGACACGTCGTCATCACTCAGGACCTCTCTGTTCATGAAGGTTCCGGCGAGGGATGCACCCAAGGCTTGTTTGACAGGCGCAATCTCTGAAAGAATGATGTTGTCATGACTCACCAGTGTGGTCTTGTCCATGATCTCCTTGCTGTGCTTCGATATCACGGCATCGAGGAAATCGTACTTGTGTGACAGTGTCCCGCTTTCAAACAGGTACTTTGTCAGGTAGGAAAACGCCACATTTGCTAAAAAGGACGCCACCATTGACATGGTCTTGAAAGGGAACCTCTGCTGGACAAAGTACTCAACCTCCCCGGTAAGGCGGTGGATCTTCTCCTGGGTCACCCATCCAGGGTAATAGATGAAAGGAGGGAGTTTCAGGTACGGTTCACCTCCACCGATTCGTAGCAAAAGACCAAAAACATAGGCAGCCACTGAGCCGTAAGTATTAGTTCCTTTGACGAAAAGGACACTTAAAAGTTGTGGAAAGACGATGACGTAGACCAGGTCCGAGCTCAGGTACCATAGGCCGTACACGGTTCCTGTTAATAATGCCATGGCAGTGGCGAGGGCTCCGAAAACAAAGATTGTGAGGCGCATCACCCAGACAATCTCACGATCTGAGGCCTGGAAGGTAATTAGAGAAGGATTGTTACAATCTGCATGCATCGGTTGATGCTTTAGATCAGGGGTCTCAAACATGCGGCCCGTTGCGGACACTAGTTTGAGGCCCCCGCCTTGATATGAAAGTTTAATGTTGCGGCCCGCACAAGTTTGATATGGATGCTGTATGGTATCATGTACCCAGAAAAAATTATTACGTTTCATTAATGGTCATGTTAAAGGTTAAATAACTGTTAATAGTTATCCTCCCTATCTGTGTGGAAGTGGTAAGTTTTTGGCTTCTTAAGTTTAAAGGAAATAACTTGGAGGCTACCGTTTAGGTCGCTAGCTCTCGAGTTTGCGAGTTAGCATGTGTCTCAAGACCCTGCAGTTGCGCAATATGTTGTAAATAAAAAGAGTATAAATGTGACTATAGTCGTGTTTTGTCATGTCTACAGGGCTCTAATAATGCTTTGTTAATTTTAATCTGAAAAAAAAAATTTGTCTAACCACCAACTATATGTTTTTATTATTTGCCGTTTTATTATTATATTTATTTATTACTGATTGATTGATTTTCTTTATTCTTGATTTGTTTATTTATTTTATTTCTTATTTCTTATTTTGTGTAGAAAAATAAAAATTAAGATATTTGAGAACAGTGAAATGTTTTATCAAAGCTTTTCGTGTAGAAAATCAGAACCAAAGTTTATTCATTTTTCTGTTTTTAATAAATGCGTTATTTTTTGTTTTTTTTTGGAAAACCTGATGCGGCCCAGCCTCGCCCATACCCTAGCTCTAGTGGCCCCCAGGTAAATTGAGTTTGAGACCCCTGCTTTAGATTGATGTTTGATCATTTCACTTGTCTACCAAGTACAATGAATCTTGTGAAAAGAAAACACTGCCTTGTTTGTAAACTGCTAGCTGGCTTGAGCAGCCAAGTGCTGATACCTGGATGGAAGCGAGGTCTAGGGCAGTGAGTGTACTAGCTGGTAGAACAGTGTGAATGTACTATATGTTGGTAAACCTCACTCCCCGACACAGTCCGCCTTTTAGCAGGCTCAACTCTGATGTTTCTAACCACAATTTGTATTTGGGTGATGGGCTGCACTCTTACCGACTGTCGAAAAGCAAGTTGATAGATGTTCCTTGCAAACATGGAGCTGGCTGAGAGAATAGAGGAATCTGCAGATGACATGACTGCTGCCGACACGGCCCCCAGGCCAAAGAAGGAGACGTAAGATGGGCAAAGGTGCTGAAGCACAATGGGAAGAATCATGTCGGATTCATCCTTGTCCTTCGGAGGGAGGGCCCCATAAGAAGTCTGGTTCCAGTCTGAAGATGAAGATGGAAATGTGAAATAGATTTTAGGGGTATTTTCAGGTAATTTGCAGGCCTAAAACAACATACATTATGATGTACAGTACAACTTTTTTTTTTAATTCTGTTTTAGGTTGGCTGTTCCTGTGATTTATACCCCAGAGCGACTTATAAATGAAAAAATAAATAAATAAATAATAAAATATATATATATATATATATATACACACACACATATCCACTACTGCTCAAAAGTTTGGGATCACTTGCAAATTTCTTTGTTTTCCAAAGAAAAACATTTTCATGCATTTCACTATTTTTTTTCCATTTCACAAACAATGAAAATGAATCAGATGATTTTCAAAGAAAGATCTACATTTTTGCATAGAAGCCTACTATCAACAACTGTCAGTCCTCTGCATCAATCTCTTGGTATGGCTGCCAATCCAAGTTCATCAATTTATAAGGCTAATAGATTATTAGAAAACCCATCTAAAAAAATCTGTACTCCCTTCAGAGAGCAGCACAAACTGGGTCTAACAAGGACAGAAAAACGATGCACCCATCCAAAAAATCTCATGCTGTTTACTACTCCCTTCAGAGAGTAGCACAAACTGGTCTAACAAGGACAGAAAAACGATGCACAACAGTGCAAGAAGACAAATATCTGAGAGTGTGTAGTTTAAGATAAAGACGCCTCACAGGTCGTCACCTGGCAGCTGCACTAAATAGTCGCCATCAAACACCAGTGTCAGCATCAACAGTGAAGCACGACTTCAGGACTTCCGACTTCATGGCAGGATTGCCAAGAATATATAATATTATAATAATATAAGTCGCTCCGGAGTATAAGTCGTACAATGCCAAAAATGCATAATTAGGTAGAAAAAAACATACATAAGTCGCACTGGAGTATAAGTCACATTTTTTGCGGGTAATTCATTTTATAAACTACTTGACCAAAACCAATATTACGTCCTCTTGGAAGGCAAGTTCTAGCAATAAAAGCTGGCACTAAATAGTAGTAATAGTAATAGTTGGTAGTAGTGTACACTACTGCTCAAAGGTTTGGGATCTTTGTTTTCCAAAGAAAAACATTTTCATGCATTTCACAATTTTTTTTTCCATTTCACAAACATTTTTATCCATTTCACAAACAATGAAAATGATAATGATCAGATGATTTTCAAAGAAGGATCATTTTTGCATCGAGGCCTACTATCAACAACTGTCAGTCCTCTGCATCAATCTCCTGGTATGGCTGCTAATCCAACTTCATCATTTTATAAGGCTAATAGATTATTAGAAAACCCATTTAAAAAATCTCTTACCATGCTGTTAACTACTCCCTTCAGAGAGTAGCACAAACTGGGTCTAACAAGGACATAAAAACGATGCACAACTGTGCAAGAAGACAAATATCTGAGAATGTGTAGTTTAAGATAAAGACGCCTCACAGGTCGTCACCTGGCGGCTGCACTAAATAGTAGTAATAGTAATAGTTGGTAGTAGTGTACACTACTGCTCAAAGGTTTGGGGCCTCCCACTCCTTTTTCTGTCCTTGTTAGACCCAGTTCGTGCTGCTCTCTGAAGGGAGTAGTTAACAGCATGGTAAGAGATTTTTTAAATGGGTTTTCTAATAATCTATTAGCCTTATAAAATGATGAACTTGGATTAGCAGCCATACCAGGAGATTGATGCAGAGGACTGACAGTTGTTGATAGTAGGCCTCTCTGCAAAAATGTAGATCCTTCTTTGATTAATTTTCATTGTTTGTTTAAATGCACGAAAATGTGTTTTTCTTTGGAAAACAAAGACATTTCCAAGTGATCCCAAACTTTTGCGTAGTAGTGTATATAAATTTCCCAGTAAGCCACAAGAGGACACTCTCGAGTCTAGAGTCTGGAGATATCGGTGCGAAAGTATAGACTCTAGACCAGGGGTCGGCAACCTTTACAATCAAAAGAGCCATTTTACCTCCTGGCTCACTAAAGAAAAATAGACTGGAGCCGCAAAACATAATTTAAAAACAGCAGAGACGTGCTCGAGTGTTTAGCGCGCAGACCTTCCAGCTAGGAGACCAGTGTTCAATTCCACGCTCGGCCATCTCTGTGTGGAGTTTGCATGTTCTCCCCGTGCATGCGTGGGTTTTCTCCGGGTACTCCGGTTTCCTCCCACATTCCAAAAACATGCTAGGTTAATTGGCCACTCCAAATTGTCCATAGGTATGAATGTGAGTGTGAATGGTTGTTTGTCTATATGTGCCCTGTGATTGGCTGGCCACCAGTCCAGGGTGGACCCCGCCTCTCGCCCGAAGACAGCTGGGATAGGCTCCAGATTTGGAGGGAATTTTGGGGTATCAAAGTAGTTCAGAGTTGATCAAGTAGTCTTGGTCTCACAGAAAGTCTGGATTTTTTTTCAAAGATGCGTATTTTCCCCATTCGGGTGTTAAAAAAAATACTTGAGCATTGTGACGGGAGCCACAACAAAGAGGCTGAAGAGCCACATGCGGCTCTGGAGCCGTAGGTTGCTGACCCCCGCTCTAGACTATCTCCAGCGCCTTAACAATTCAATATTTAAACAGTAGACGTTTGAGAACGACAGAACACAAATGCCCCCCCCCCAAAAGAAAATAATATTCTGCAGACTACAAGCTGCAAGTAGTGAAATTAGCAGCTGAAAATAATAATCAAGCAGCAAAGAAAAAGTTTGGAGTAAGTGAGAAAATTATTAGGGACTGGCGTAAAGCGGAGTTTACTCTTACTGCCATGAAGAAAACAAAGAAAAGAGTTACTGTACTTATGTTTATGTTACATAAACACTGGACACCTTTTCTGTTCATGCTTATTTTTTGTATAGCTGATTGTGTCAGCATATTTTACACCTATTCAGCCTGGCCTCTATTCTTTTATTGTTAGAACTTGCCTTCCAAGAGGGTCAAGTAGTTTATAAAATAAATTACCCGCAACAGTGCGACTTATGTATGTTTTTTCTACCTAATTATGCATTTTTGGCCTTGTGCGACTCATACTCCGGAGAGACTTACAGTCTTGAACAGTTTTGAACATGCAAAGAACAAACTAGTCAAGTCAGTCTGAACGGGGTCTTGGTTCTTTTAGTTGGGAGACTATAAACTAATCCTCTTTACTACGTGTGTGTGGGTGCTTTATTTGTTCATTGAACGCACACAAACAGATGACAGATGACTGACAGACGAATCTATCTGTCTCTTTTCCGTCCTTCGCCGTAGCCAATGAAGCGTTTGAATGCACTGACAATCGAGCCTCTGTGCATCAAATGGCAAAGAGAGGCAATTGCTCTATCCGTATTTACACACATACACATGAAATTATCCTCATGACATGTTTTTGCGTACTCACCAACCAAGAGTGATTGGAACAATGCCTAATTGGAAATATGTCAACTGGGTTAGGCTCCAGCTCGCCAGCATTGTGGTATAGAAAAATGCATGTATAGATGGGAGGAACCGTAAGCAAGTGGAATAACACAAACTTTGATCAAATACCGATTAAATGATTCAATCCTCTCGGGATTGTTCTATTTTCCTCTTAGCGTATGACATCTTTTAAAAATTAACTTTACTCTCCGGAGATGTATATTCTTCTAACGATCAGAGCTTGATTAACACTGGTTGCACATGAAACAGGTTCACATGAATCAGATTAATTAGCGCTTCTTCTGATGGAATATTCACAAAATCTGCTCGGTCTGACGTCTCCGTGCTCGTTGCGGCCCCATGCTTCTGTCACTTGTTTACCCTCCCAGTCACAGTAGGCGTCTCCATTTACACATCTGATAAAAACGATATGCTGTTAACAAGCCCGATTGCGTTGATCAACATTTCCTCGTTATATAAAGGATCAGGGGCGGCACGGCGGTCGAGTGGTTAGCGAGCAGACCTCACAGCTAGGAGACCAGGGTTCAATTCCACCCTCGGCCATCTCTGTGTGGAGTTTGCATGTTCTCCCCGTGCATGTGTGGGTTTTCTCCGGGTACTCCGGTTTCCTCCCACATTCCAAAAACATGCTAGGTTAATTGGCCAATCCAAATTGTCCATAGGTATGAATGTGAGTGTGAATGGTTGTTTGTCTATATGTGCCCTGTGATTGGCTGGCCACCAGTCCAGGGTGTACCCCGCCTCTCGCCCAAAGACAGCTGGGATAGGCTCCAGCACCCCCGCGACCCTCGTGAGGATAAGCGGTAGAAAATGGATGGATGGATGGATAAAAGCGATATGCTGTTAACAAGCCCGATTGCGTTGATCAACATTTCCTTGTTATATAAAGGATCAGATTCCTGGATGTTTACATTCATGAATTTGATTTGTAATTGTATTTTGACACGATTAACGTCTGTTCCATTTTGTCACGTATCCATCCAAAGTGAGGACCAGGCACCGACGGCAGTGTGTATTTACCAGTGGAGGCCCCTATAGCGCCTATGAGGACAGAGGGCACGGCCATGACCAAACAGCCAAAGGCAGCGAGGAAGGAAAGGACCTGGGCGTAGGTAGCTGAAGAGGCAGAAAGAACCCGTTGAAAATAGACCTGCCATGGAATCCCCCCCAACATCTACAAAAAAAAAATGGCATTGTGAATACAGTAGAACATTCAACTCAAATAGCAGTGTTTTATCACATGGTAACTGTTTTCCCACGTCAAACCAATAAAAACGCTGACACATGAACCGGTTTTCAATGATGAATCAGCGGATGACAGGTGTGACTTACCAGCAAACAGAAATTATCTGCCCACAGCCATTTATCTGCCGGATCAATCTTCCCCAGCCAGGGCGACTGGTAGATTGCCTCCTTGGCTGTCACTGTGATGTCTGACACGGCAGGATTGGATAATGCAAAAGGCACGCTGATCCACTGATGGTCAAAGAGTACAGAATGGAGATATTACAATTTTCGTATTGATAATCTGTAGCTATAATATCTTCTGTCATTTATGGGAGTTATGGAGACTCACCAAACCCACAAAGATACAGAAGAGTTGAACTACATCTGTGTATGCTACCGAGTAGAGTCCTCCCACAAGAGTGTAGAAGATAGCAATCAGGGCTGAGATCATCACCGACATGTTGATGTTGATGTCCACAATCACACTCAGAGTAGCTCCTGCAGGGCGAATAGCACGGAAACTGGTAGAGTCTACTGGTAGACTGGTTTTCTACTGAGTAGTCACATGGAGGAATCTGACTGGACATTGGTAGTAACTGCTTCCCCAGTTTGGAAATATTCACCTACCGAGAGCAGATAAAATGGCCGCAGACCAGAAGATTTCTCCCATGACGGCGGGGATGAAGAGAAGACCCCCCATCCGCTTTCCATAGAGCTGTTGGAAAGGATCCAGCATGGTGACGTAGCCCCGTGAACGCATGGGTTTGGCAAAGAACAGACCACCTGGAAGAGGTTTCAAATTTAGAAATGTGTATTATGCAGTATTTACAAACATGACTTGACGCGTTTGTTAAAAATCAGTTCATCCATCCATTCATTATACCATTTACAGCCCACAATTCATTTACTGAACATGCAATTTCTGAAGTCATTGCATTTTCTTATTACAAGAATCCGAGTCCATTGACCAGGGTCTACATAAAGGCATGAAGTCCTTACCGAGTACCAGACTGAGAGCATATCCAAAGGGTGCTTGTGCCCACGCCAAGCCATAGTCAGGCAAGTAGACATACTCCGCTGTCCCGTTGATGTATCCCCCACCGACCCATGTAGCTGAAAGAAATACATTCGACTCAGATATACAGATATATACTGACGGCTTCAGTAACTCCTCCAATGTGTGTCACAATGTCACTCCACACTTTTTATTGCTCTCTGGTTCTACCATATCTTACTTATTGTGTGGAAATATGGGGTAATACCTATAAAAGCAATCTTCACTGGCTAAATGTACTGCAAAAAAGGTCAGTAAGGATAATTCATAATGCCGCCTACAGAGAACATACTAACTCCTTATTTCTAAAATCACAAATACTTAAACTTGCTGATATAGTTAATTTTCAAACAGCTAAAATAATACATAAGGCTAAAAATAACCAATTACCTAAAAATGTCATCCAATACTTCTCTACAAGAGAGGAGAAATATGATCTCAGGGAAGAAGTAAATGTGAAACACTTATATGCTATGACTACATTAAAAACCATAGCATTTCAGTATGTGGAATCAAACTATGAAATGGATTGAGTAAGGAAATCAAACAATGCACAACGATGAGCCAATTCAAGAAACAATACAAGCAGTTGATGTTTGCTAAATACAAGGATGAAGAATCTTGAACCAGTCATGATGTGCTATATATATCACTATATTGACACTTACTATGGTACAAAGTGCATTATTAAAAAAAAACAAAAAAAAAAACTAAACGGTATTATGGAAAGCAGGTAGTGAACAAATGTAACAGTTACTGATTGTAAAAGTACCAGATGGAGGGGTAGGCTTTAATAAGCTTTGCTTCTTTCTACTCCTTTTGGACATGTGGAACTGGGAACTGATTATGGGATGCACTCAATTGTAATCTGATGCATGTTCAAATGAAATAAAACCATTACCATCACAATGTGTTGGACGACTCACCGGTCATTGTGAACACGCCCACAAACAAGCCAATGTCCCGCCCTCCGACCATGATGCTCTCGCTCCGGTCTCCTCCATCACCGACTCCCGAGTTCTTGTTCTTCCACGCCGCCCAAATGCCCACAAAGAGAATCACCAGGTAAAAAACAACAATGGCCACGATACCCTCAACGTGGATGGTCATCTTGTTCTGTGTCCTCAAGTACTGTAGTTTACCCGGGACTGGACTTTCATTGAGGAAACTCTGCCGAGAAAGAAAAAGATGTGTTGAAGAGGTGTTCTGTATTTTGTTGGAAGTGAACTTAAACCAAGCCTAGAAGTGCCTTTAGCTAACACAAACCTACACATTCGATGCAATATACAGTGGAACCGCAGTTTTATTACACTACAGAAAACTACAATAATAAAGTTACACTTTGAGTTCTTGGATTTATGGCTTCACTAATTCATAAATCTTGCAGTTTTGTGGTTTAATACAAAATATTTAAGCACATTTTATGGATTTTTTGAATTAAGCATTTTCAAGCAGAGCTAAAATACAAATATAAGGCATTCAGAAGACACATTCATATGTACATATATATATATATATATATATATTGTATTATCCTATGCCAGGCACTCGGGGTCAGCAATGTTACTGTAATGTTAGGTGAGACAGACAAGCACCAGACTTGATCGCCAGTTTGAATTATCTCAAAAGAGGCACAATAATCGCTAACACTGGCTACTGTTGCGGCCGTAGCTCACGCCAAGGTAAAACCCAACTCACTTCCTGTCCTCCACCCTCTCAGCTCCCCTAGCAATGGAACACGACCAAGGTTAAGAACCCTTGACGTACACATTGCTGACTGACTTCGCTGCATTTTTGCTTACACTTGCAACTTCCTTTGGCCCCATGGCGGGTTATTTATCAGTCACAAGAACAAAAATGCACGGACAGTGAGTCAGTAGTGCGAGGGTGCCTTGTTTGATGATACATTACAGGGCAAACAGACTATTTTGTTGGATTATCATCATGCTAACCGACAAGTGTGTACAAAAGCCGGTGGAAAATTCCATCCATCCATCCATTTTTTATGCCGCTTATCCTCACTAGGGCCATGGATATGCTGGAACCTATTGCAGCCTTTCCCTCTGCATTAATGACCAAAACATTAATAATCATTAAAGAAATGAGAACAATTAAGTATTGGTTTAAATATAGAGAGATTTGTCATGGCAGGTCCCCCTCCATGGTTTGGCTATGTTTAAATGTCCACAGTTTAGTTCAATAAAATGCAATGAACTAATTAAAAAAAACAATTTCAAACAGATTCAGTGGGTTGCAACGCCAATGTGCATATCCCAACCTG
The DNA here is from genome assembly GCF_037039965.1 of Doryrhamphus excisus. Classification (NCBI taxonomy): domain Eukaryota; kingdom Metazoa; phylum Chordata; class Actinopteri; order Syngnathiformes; family Syngnathidae; genus Doryrhamphus; species Doryrhamphus excisus. The sequence goes on along the minus strand of NC_136368.1, from coordinate 6,631,148 downwards.
ACAGACCTCTGTTGTGCTGACACTGTGGTTTCTTGCAGGGGGGGGGGGCAGTTTTACATCTTTAAATCGATAAATCTCTTTGACTCACACTTTGACCAACACATAACAGCTCAGGGAAGAGAACATCTAACATGATAACGTGATCTTACCTTTGTTTGTTGGAGCAACAGTAATGACTTGATAACCACAGCCAGGAGCAAACCAAAAAAAGGATCCAAAATAGTATCAAAGAAGATCCCCTGTTGGATAGAACTTGTGCTTTCACATGTAGTGGTCTTTCAAGTCCAATCACAATTATCTTACGGTGGTTTTAAGTCTTCAAAGCTCTGGGAAATCTGCGGGAAGAGTGTGTGAGAGAGAGAGGGAGAGAGAGGGGTGCAAGGTGGGTGGGGGTGGGTTGTTGTGGGTGTGGAGATGAATGGGAGTGGTGGGTTTATTGGATGCTGTCAGGGTGGGTAGATGCTAGATGAATGTCTTCCAGGGCAGGACGAAAATAGCACCTAATGCCGAGTGGCATGACGCACAAACATTTTCAATATGTGACCATCACATTGCCAATGGATGCAATGGTCACTTGGTTACTTTTTAGCTTTGATTAATGGTCATTATAATGAGAGCTCAGATCTTATTCTTCTTGTATGCTTGTCACAAAGCTGGCGTTGTCATTTTTCAAGTGTCTTTAAGGTCCTTGGAGGTGGCAATGATGAAAAAAACAAATAAAAGTCTGTCAATCATTCAGCAGTCATTTACTATATACTGATGTATATGCTATACTATTAGATCGAATGGCAATAAATCAATTTAATTAAAAGAAATATTTATTTTTTATTTTCATTTGAATTTATGATGTATTATGATGTATACTTGTGCCTCTCTGAGGTTTTACATGTTTTTTAAATTGTTTCATTATTCCATTTTTTGAATAGTGCCATAAAGCACATTCTCCATTGTGATGCAATGTCGCTGTCCGTAGTGCTGAAAATGGACACAGCTGTTTTCTGCAAATCTGTTCCAATTCTCACAATGGTGAATTTTGTTGTATTACAGCTTCAGTAATACAGTACTTACCTTATTTATTGGTAGCGACAACGTTGATTACACCTACACAATCTAACGAAAGCAGGGCCTGACCTGTCAAAACAATTAATTTGAAAAGATATGAATGAAATAAATAATAAAAATAATAAATGCAAATGACAACATTTGAATTGCCTTTCTATCACTGTTGGAATTTGCCTTTGAGTAGCCTGTTATTGAGATTGCCTTCAAGGTCTTGGAATCAAATACCTTGTATACCTTGTATATGAGACAGTGAAATCCACCACTGTTAATCAATACCCAGCTCCTTAATTAAAATAAACATGCTTTACAAGTGTGACAGCTGGACACTAAATTAGGTGACAACGTGTGACAGCTACCATAATTTGGCTGCGGTGTAGCTGACAGGCGGCCACAGAGAAGCTCTAATTGGGAGATTTCTTATGAGTAAGGTGTCATAAGGTGTAGCACCATGAGTAGTTTGTCGAATAAGGTTAATAAATATCGGAAAATGAGGGAGGAAAAAATTCAAGGTGCACATTTTAATGGATTTTTTTTAACACAATGGTGTCATGTGGTTAAATAGAACATGAATACACCAATAATGTCAGCTTGTTTTGCATCTAAAATTGGAATGAAATACGAAGTATGTACTGTGTATTTGCAGTGACATGTACCTGTTAACACAACACTATTTCCTGATAAATGTAGCCACCTAGTGGTATAGTCGCCACATTGCAGGTGATCATTTGTGCTTTTCAATGTGACTATAATGTGGTCTAGACTGTTTTTGGTATGCTATGGTTACTAATGTACAGTCTTAGACGTAGTTATTAAGTCTGTAGCCACTGCTGGAAACGGAGCAAAGCGACGGGGCTCGGTTGCCTTTGAGGGCCTCTGGGGGTTTGTATGGAGGAGCTGGGGGATAAATGTTGTTGAAGTCCGGGGGCGGGGAAGAAGGCTGACTCCTCTGCCTTTGGAGATGCCTCGGTGAGCGCTCACCACGGCCGCTGCCGCTCAAGCACAGCACCAGTCCCCCACAGAGACTCAGACAGGCCGAAGCATAGCCAATATACACCGCCAGGCCGATCTCGTACTTCATGCCACTTGGGAGGAAGGGGTCATAGAAATCTGCAATGACGTCATTGGTGGTCCAGGAAACAGTGGTCAAGCAGAGCAAACCAGCACAGAGAAAGCAAATGCCTCCACTCAGCACCAGCGGGGACTTGATTAATGAGCCTCGGGCAAAGTAGGTGCACTTCATACCCATCACAGAAACCACAACTCCAAGCACGGAGGTGATGCAGGAGAGTACCATGAGCGCCCGGGCAGCCTAAAGGTGAGATGAAAGGGCGTATTCACAACATGATTCTTCTCTCCACATATTCTAAAGGCAGTACCTGCATGTCCTGTGGCAGCGCCAGGAGAGATCTATACAGCTCGCACTGATAAATGCCCGTACTGTGCCACACGCACGCCATCCACAGGCCTTTAAAGGTGCCGGTGGCCGTGATGATGTTTGAGTCCACGTAGGCCGAGCTGCGCCAGTGTGGAAGAACGGTGGCGACTACAGTTCCCACAAAGCCGAGCAGGCTTAAGAAGAAACCAAGGAGCTGAAGTGCGGTGCTGGCCATGTTGGGCTCACTTGGAAAGAAGTTTCACATGAAAGGTGACGAGCACACAAAGGGCATTATTTATTACATAACACATAAGGAAATAGTCATGAAAGTCATAACTTACATAACGTTATTTATAACATTGTTGTACTCGCTTTTCATTTTCGTATTGAAACTGGCAAAGAGTACAATTGGAAAACAGGAAGTGAACAAATCTATTGCAATGTATATGAAACGGATGGGGGAGGAGGGGTAGGATTAAATAAGCCGTGCTTGATCCTACTCCTTTTAAATCTCACAATATTAGGATGAGCCTAATATTATAACCAAACTACGTCATGTCTTTATGATATGTGTTATTTAAGCAACTGTAACTCAATATTGTGGCTGGTGAGTCCAAAATGCGCAGATAATACAGAGAAAAAAAGCAAGATGGACAACAAACTACCTTTGAGAACAGATGCATATTCTAGTCCCTCAGGCTGCAGATGTGGCTTCTTCTTCTGTTCATCGCACACCAGTCCCCGCTAGTACGCCGAGTTCCAGTGAGCTCCAGCTTCGTCACGGACGCCGAGCCATTCCTCAAGTGTGTCTGAAGTGATGGAGTTGAAACTATTCCGACATCGCCGAGTGGCAGGTGTCTGCATCTGTAACTAATGAGAGTACATGTTTAAAGCGCCTCTCCGGAGGTGCGCGCTACTATTCGCTAACATGCCCACCGCCCCTCAGGGGAGGCCGTATTAAACATTTACAGAAACCACCCAAGCTTGGAGTCATGATATCAATCACTAACTTTAAAAAGAGTACACAATGAAGGTTGGTTGAGATCACAATGACCTCTGGCATACGGGAATTATGTTTATGTATCATTTCTGGTGTGATGTGACAACGGTTTTCTCAGTTAAAGATTTACTTTCTCTGCTCACGTCTTCTTCCTGCTCCGTGTTTTGCAATCTGCCCCTTTTTGTTAGCACCTTGATAACACATTCATGACACAATAGCCTCAAAAGTGCACGTCTTGTAGAGTTTGCTTGTTCCCTGTCCTCTCCAGGTACTCCCGCTTCCTCACACATCCCAAACACATGCAAGTGGATGCACATGTGACACTAATAAGTCATATAGAAAACGAATGGATGGACTTTGAGACCACAACACACCAGTTTTGTAACTCAAATGGCCAGATTATTTGAAAATCAGTTTTTTGTCACCTGTGCTTCCACCTTTATTTTCTGTTTTGTCACTAGTCACTCAGGCCTTCTTTAGCCATCTGCTACAGCTGTGTGAAAGTACGTTGGTAAACAACGACTCCCTCACACCTTAAGAGTCACGCTGGACATCGAGTTGACAACTCGGGGCTTTTAGCTTGATGGTTAGCGGTCTCGACTCCCATACACTAGGCAGCTCAGGCGTGCTCAGGGGCGGACCAGACAGGTTACTCCGGTGCTGCGACACTGCGAAAGTCATACCGGACATTGAGTTGACAGTTTAGGTGGATGGCTAGCGCTGTTGAGGCTCATGGACTCGGCGGGTTACACGGTCACTGCAGTTAGAAATCAAACTGTTTTCCCCTGTCACGCTACACTACATAACATAACCCTTGTTCTTTGGTCTTTTTGTGCTGTTTTTCATGCGCTTCGTGAATGCTAATTGTTATCCAGAGTAGCTTCCTCAGGAGCTATCCACATTGTTTCAGCCTCTCATCCACATGGGAACAGCATTGTGGGAGACCTGAAACTGTATATATATATTTTTTTTTAAAAATCACAGATGTATCCGCTACCTCAATGCAGTCATGTGACCAGAAGTGAGCTTTAATAACAAGCCAACATAGTATCTGAATATTTCACATGACTCACCTCAGTCGACATTCTCCTGATTTTTGTTGTTTTATACTCCATATTTACTCACAGAAATTATTCCACTTCTCATTGGAAAGTGGAAGACGACAGACTTAGTGCATGTTCTTTGTTCTTCTATGATTTGGTGTGTCAAGTGTGTTCACAGCGCCACACGTTACATGGTTTTCACTCAGTTATCTATTCCCATCTGGATGCAACTATTTACTAATCCGGCACAGCGGGGATGCAACTTTAAAAAAAAAAAATCCCAAGAACGTTCCCGTGTGCACAGGGCCTTAGTGGTGGCGTTTGACATGTGTAGCTTTGCCCGTCCATTTATCGCTCACCTCCCGCAGTGTTATGTCTTATCTGTGTTATTTTATATTACACAGCAGTAATTCGCCCTGTAACTCTGTCCAATGACATGGCATTACATATTGTACTTTGTCAGCATGCCAAGATTGACAACTACAAAATAACAAAACATAAAATGCATTGTATTTGTGACCATCATCACTTGTGTTTTTAGGGATGCTGAGATTACAAACTAGATTACAAACTTAAATATACTCATCCCATCATGCATGACCCTGTAATTTTATGCAACTTTTTGCTTGAATTCCAAATTTGACAATGCTCAACATTTAGGAAGGTGAGAAGGAGTATGAATGAATTAATTAATGTAGGAAACATATAGAGGAGAACTCACCAATATGGTAAAAGTGAACCATCTACCCATGGTCACAAGTGCCCAGATGGTGCATTTGGCCTGGAAACAAAGTTGAAGAAGCTCCAGATGGATAGTCTGTTTTGCCTTGATGCCACACCACTCATCTCCTGTCCCTGCCTGAATGGAAGTGTTTCATGTCAGTGTTGAAATGCAAAATCTCGATCTTTAACTTCAGCTATAAATGGACAACATACTGTAAGGTAGGCCCGGTGAAGAAGCTGCTTCTCTGGACTTCCGTTAAGACCATTGCTGGCCCCTATGGGTCAAACTAAGACACAACCTGTTGGGTAAAAAAGACCCTGCTTGTAGCGTTCAGTTCTGCCAATGCCGGGATGATCCTCCACCAAGCGTGCCTGTGGGAATATAGAACACCTAATAGTCTTAGTTCAACTGAATAATCCTGTGATTAGCAGCTGAGCGTGGCTGTTGTGCAAGGCGCTCGAGGACAACACAATTAATTTGTGTGTCCCTGATTCATACAAATAATATTGTCTGCATTCAAACATTCAACATTTATTTTGTCAGAACAATAACAAAAAAATCACATATTCTTTCTGACATTTGACCTGAACCCACGTAACCTCTACTCCTGCAAACTCAAAAAAACAAAAACCTTTTTAAAATAAAATAAAAAAAAAATTCAGGGTCAAAAGTGTGTATTTTCCATGGTGATTTTTGGATAATGTTTGACACAATCACCGATAAATAGTAATCATCATACATATCTATTATTTCACTTTGATGCAGGCATCCCTCCCTCTGAATGGACTGAATTTCACTTTTTTTGTACACTCACAACTGCTATGGATTACATAGTCTGTATATCATTTTATACCAAATTGAAGAATTTGTAGGTTGTAAGTAGAACACTGTCTTACTTTTATTGTGAGCAACAAGAACAAGTGGTTGGTTTTAAAAAAAAATTACATGATTTGGGCTGCACACGCATATGTGGGTGTGTTATCTCTGATTTCCATGTGTCCTTGAATGCAGCGGCAACTTGTGCCCGAGGCGTTACCTGATGCACCATTACAAAAAGCTATAGCTCAGCAGTCAGTACTGATGGCAGTTTGAATATGAAGTGTCCATTATCTCACCGGAATCTTTCCATGGCGTTCCAACTCTACTCCTACCACTACCCATTTCTTAATGGTATTGGAAATACAATACAAAAATACATACAACCAGCAATAAAGCTTTGTTGAGTGAATCTTCACTCACAGTGACAGCTTTTCACCACTTAACTGGAACACCAAGTAAATATTCAAGATTAAACACTCTGAATGCACAAAATATTAATTCTAGCTTACTTATTTGTTGATATGATGCACACAGCTCAATTAACTTTGTCTCCTTCCTGCTCCCGTCGCCTCGCGCAGTGAGGCGTTCAGGTGCACTTGTAATTGTGAGTGTTCGGCGCTAATTGGTTTTATTTGCATTCCCTACCTCCTATGACAATTGTCGTACTACACTTTGGGAACATAGGGCATAAGACAATGTGACTTATGTTACATTCATAGAGTTCAAAAGTTTTAAAACAATTTATCAGTGGTGAACATTTTTTTAGTTAACAATATACGTTTGAATAACACAAAAGGAAACAAACAGAAGAGAACTGGAAAACATCACAACCTATAAGTATCAACATGGTGGATATTTGTATCGATGTGTCCGCCTCCATTAACAGCACAAGCGACACGCACAAAATGCATCGAGTAACTATTAATCAACAAATGAATGGCAGCATTTTAATGACAGCTAAATGACCTTATACCACATAAATGTATACCATATAAGTACATACATACTATATTCATAGCGTGATAGTAAAGGTCTCGTGCCACTTACCGTGGTGTCCTTACACAAAAAGCGTCACTATTCAACGAAGCCCGCAAGTACGCAACAAATTCGTGAGTTTCCTGTTTTTTTTTTAACCAAACATATCAGTAATCTTTGTAGTAATTACAAGACAATGTATATATCCGCGATAACCAATTAAGTGGGGCTGTACAGCTTTGCTTACTTTGTAGCTAACTAGCTTCCATGCTACAATACATAAGCTAGCATCAATTTGGGAAAATATGTACCTCCAGTTTGGACTCAAACTAATGTTCGTGTACAAAAACACGGTGTTTCTTTTTAGTTTCCATTCAATGTAGCGTCGACAAAAATGGTGAGAGGAACTTCTAGGAAAGCGAGCGCGTACACAGTGGCGCCGAAGTTCGATTCTTCGAACTGCATGGTCCGCCGGATCCGTCCGGTCAGAACCATTACGACTCGCAGTCAGCTTAAGAACAGTAGCGATTTTTTCCAGGGACTTCCACTGGAGGTGTTCCACATTATTCTGGACCAGCTATCTGGTGAGGTGACTTGCGCAAACCACAGAATATTAATTTGATGTTTTTTTTTAATAATAAAACGAATGCAAAGCAGCTATGACATTGATAGGCACTAACCAGAACTTCACTGTGTTGGTCAGTGTTGGAGATAAGTGTATTCTGCTTGACGTCCAAAAAGATGACTAGTTGTGTGGTGAACTTTATAAGCACCCTTGCCTGGAAGAGCAAAAGCATCCTCAAAAACATCCACAACACTACTTTTCCTGGACAGACAAGTGCTGGTGAACAATTCAGAGACCTTGGTAAGCAGTGGTAGGTTTATATCTATTCATTTTCTGTCCTCACATAAGGTTTGTACTTGTTTTTATTTCAGGTTTATTATTCAAAAGATGCACCATGTTGCTGCCTACAAAGGAAAGGCTTAAATTCATACTGAACAAGTTTTTACAGGTACAGGTACTGAGATATTCTGGGCAATGTTTTGTCAATTAATGAATAGATAACTGTCTTATCCTGTTTTGCAGGTACCTTGCTTCATGCTGGAGGAGTGCTCAGTACCAAACTGCATTGGTTTGGTCCGATATGGAGTATTCCTGCAGGTGACTAACAAAGCTAGACAAATAAAACAATAGTATAAATCCTCAGTGAAATGATTTATAATCTAATGATATCATTACAGACGCTAATTGCAGGGTGGGATGAGGTTGAGTGCCACAGAGTGTTCATCTTTCTGTGTGACATCACCAACTTGCTGAATAGAATTCAGTCAGTCATCACTGGGAAACCTGGTATTTGTCTTAAAAATACCCAAGTAAAGCTGTTCTTCATTTTACTGAGACCCAACTTTTGAAAGGACTAAACTAATTAATGCAGTATGAAACTCGACATCTTGTTTACAGAACCCTTTAACCCTTAGATGCATGAGTGACTGGACCCTACACTCTTTCATAAGTGGGTCAAAACTGACCCAGACTAGAATCAATGCGTTTTCATGCCAATTTTGCCATTTTGGTTAGGAATAATCCCTTGTATTATATTTAGTATTATATTTAGGACCACACAAGAAGAAACATGAAGAAAATCCCGCATTGATTTCCCTCACTGTGTCTACAGGGTTGAAAGGCTTTGAAGAGCTGGAGCTCCGTTATTTCTGCCGTAAGGTTTTGCTGGACTTGTCCCCGAATCAGTTAGATTGCCAGTTCTGGCTCCTGTGTCTCCTAAAGCCTTGGCCCTTGGTCCATCAGGCACACCTCTTGCTGATCCTGTATGGGCCACTGCTGTCTGAAGGTAAGGTCAGTGCAATTCACACCAGTCGAGAGTACGATACAGAAGCTTCTACTCCTCCTTGTAGGCTCCATCAGTTGGCATGATCTTGTGGTGCGGGGGCTTCCTCAGGATGCTTTGTGGGACTTGGCCAGGGCCATTCTCTTGCTCTTCAACAAGCCAGATGTGAAAGACTGGACAACGCAGTCAACCCTAGCAGTCTTTGCAGAGATCACTGGTAACTCACATTTTAAATACTGAAGGATGCAGTGCACTGATTGGTTTATCGTTGCCAGCGTATATGTGCTGTGCGCATTATGTAATGTTCTCTGATTGGTTTATTGCCAGTGTACGTATCATGTCCCTGAGTCAGCCGGAAATGGTTCGACAATCAATCAAGCGGAGCGCTCACCAAAATAGCACAACATTTTTACAGATTTGGAAGTAATTGCACACTTAATGAGCACCAGATTATATTTTTGAGAAAATGAAAGGCTTTTACTGCCGAAAATGCGGTAGCTAATTTCCAAAATCTCCCCTGCCCAAACTGATTTTGTTGTCTTGCTTATTTACAGCCATCCCTCAACCATGGCATGTGGAAAATGTTGCCCGTCTCCTGGTGCTGTGTGGCACTAAGCTGTGCTACACAGTTTTGGCCAGCAGGGCCCTCTGTGGACGAATTAAAGAAATTGCCAAAGTGATCGTTTACATTATTCTGGTAGGTATCAATATTAATGTTTTAATCCTGAACCCAAAAGTTGATCATGGTGGAGCTCAGTTGTAGTGTGGGTTCCCCAGGTGTCATTTCTTTTTATTCTTATTTATGGAAGACACGTATTCAAAACACAGCTCAAGGCAACCTTGTGATTAAGGACCACTCTACTGGGACAGCACAGAATTAATGAATGTGAATGGTTGTTTGTTTGTATGTGCCCTGTGATTGGCTGGCAGGGTGTACCCCGGGTCCAGGGTGTACCCCGCCTCTCGCCCAAAGACAGCTGGGATAAGCTCCAGCATACCCACATGTGGATGGATGTACACTGCCACATCCATCCATTTTCTATGCCGCTTGTCCTCATTAGTTTCACAGGGGACCACATTTTTAATTATAATATAGTTTACTAATCTTTGTGTATCCCTCAGGTGTGTGAAAAGGATGGCTATCAAATGACTTGGGCGGTGAAGTTAGTGCAGCATATCCACATGTGTTTCAAATCAGCTGTTGAAAAGTTCATCTTCATCCATCAGCTGGAGAACATGTTCTCCGAGGTCACCAAAGAGTTTTATGAGATTTATGTAGCAGGTAAGTGGAGTCATTGTTGCTTATACTTCAATACAGGGTGCAATATGCCTGTATAGGATGTACTGTATGGTCAAACCCTTAAGGAAGTCCTGCATGACGAAGCTACCTTCTTTCAATGGCAGCACCAAAAAGTCAATAATGCCAAGATTTTGTTCTCAGGCAACCATCTTGATGCCAGGGAAGCTTTCGGAACCTTGTGTCTCCTCCTGCACGCCAATGCTACATTTCATGCAAAGTTCCTTCACATGATGCTTAAATAGAAGCAATGCAAATTGACTTCAGAAATTGACTGGAACAGCATAGCAATTGTTAAATTTTATCGATTAATTTATCCTTATATACTATTTAATATGTAACATGTATTTAAAAAGAAAGTTTGTTGACACCTATTTATTTACAGTGAATGTTAGCGATTGTAGTTGTAATACACTGTTTTTATATTGTGTTGGCGTTTATTAATATTGGTGTAGAGTTACTCTATGGTTTTGTTTTCCACACAAATTTGGTCAGAAAGTTTGGAATTCAATGAACGGACCTCTACAGGAAAAAAAATGGATTCAATCATTAAATTCTATACCAAGCTTTTATTGTTGCCTATTATTAAACAACATTATTCCATGCATAGAAAAGAAGTCAAAGTTACAATGAATGAAAAAACATGGTCACAAATACTGAAATGATAAGATGGCTGCATACAAACTAGTGTGTCATACACATAATAATGTGTTGTGATGTAACCATCACTTTTGGATGATAAAAAAAGAAACTAGAGCATGGATAGAAAATACCAAACTCTAAATCTATTATGTATTTGCCTTTAAGGCTCTATAACATAAAGCTTGATATGATCCCTAGATGATGTAAGGGCCACAGGCATTTCATTGATTCATGTTGTCATTGTTTTGATATGACCTGGTCAGGGAAAAAAACATCAGTCAGCCAACTCAGGACAGAAACAATTCTGCTAATGTAAATATAATAGTCAGTCTATTGTATCCTTTATAATTTTTGCTTATGAGTTTTAACAACTTGCCTCTCTCTAATATATTCTACTGTGTTTCTTCAGAAGTGGCCGGAGACATTGATTTACTCAACCGCAGAGATGACCAGGCATGTACTAGGGGTAGAGTCCTTTGACCATTTTTACAACTGGCACCAACACTTGCTACGTGCTACAATCATACTTTCCCTGAGAATACATTTTCTACAACTTCCTGGCCTTTTAGATTACTTTGAGACGCACGGTGACCGATATCTTAGGCTGTCTCCACACTAACATGCATAGTTCCAAAAACTACACATTTCCCTCTTCACTGTTGTCTGTCATGTGCCTTTTGGCCAGTGAGAAAATGACTGAAAAAGCATCAAACACACGGCCAAATGTGGCCCGCAGGAAACTAGTTTGAGGCCCCCGCCTTGATATGAAAGTTTAATGTTAGTGCTGCCCGCGCAAGTTTGATATGGTTGCTATATGGTATCATGTACCCAGAAAAAATTATTACGTTTGATTAATGTTCATGTTAAAGGTTAAATAACTATTAATAGTTATCCTCCCTATCCGTGTGGAAGTGGTAAGTTTTTGGCTATTTAAGTTTAAAGGAAATAACTTGAAGGCTACCGTTTAGGTTGCTAGCTCTCTGGTTTGCGAGTTAGCATGTGTCTCAAGACCCTGCAGTTGCGCAATATGTTGTAAATAAAAAAAGTATAAATGTGACTATAGTCGTGTTTTGTCATGTCTACAGGGCTCTAATAATGCTTTGTTAATTTTAATCTGAAAAAAATTATTTGTCTACCCACCAACTATATGTGGTTTCTTAAGTTTTTATTATTTGCCGTTTTATTATTATTATTATTACATTTATTTATTACTGATTGATTGATTGATTTTCTTTATTCTTGATTTGTTTATTTATTTTTCATCTTATTTTGTGTAGAAAAATAAAAAGCAAGATATTTGAGAACAGTGGAATGTTTTATCAGAGCTTTTCTTGTAGAAAATTGGAACCAAAGCGAAGTTTTTTTTAATTTTTTTGTTTTTAATAAATGCGTTTTTTTTTTTTTTTTGAAAACCTGATGCGGCCCAGTCTCACCCAGACCCGAGCTCCAGTGGCCCCCAAGTAAATTGAGTTTAAGACCCCTGATCTACATGGTTGCACATTATGGCGCCTCTGCTGATCATTCTAGCGATATATTCATTATCTTTAAAATCAGCGCATGCGTACATGTTTTCTTAATTGCCTGTGCATGTTGTAAGACGCATGCATTTGGGTTGACCACAGCACGAAATGTTTCTCAAGCTAACTTAATCACGTGAATTTCAGCTTTACAGGTACCACGTCTGCATTGCTGGCAGTGTGAGCTGTATTAAAAGTGAAACGTGGTGCATTCAGATGTCATAGTAGAGGTAACTACTCCAACCAGAGTGTCAATTAGAGGACAGTATTTTGGATTGTGGGTTAAATCTTTGCATGCATATTGCTTTTTATAATTTTTTTTGCAAGGCACACAACACAACATTCAACACAACTATCACTTCACAATTCAACACAATACATCACAGTGATACTTACTGTGCAATTTGTTCTATGGGTTGGAAAAAAAACATTATTGATTCAAATAGAAATGTATACACTACTAGTAGTAGTATCTTGAAGTCTAGTAAGCATGATTAAGAGGACTACATTACCTTGAAGCCAGTCCATTCCCTCCTGCAGGCCCTCGCCCTCTATAGCATTGCTAGCACTGAGGGAGGGGGAAAAACATGTTGAGGATTTGGTAATTACCTTGTGGATCTTGAATCATTTAAACCTAACTCTTCATCCATCTGCTTTGCATCTGTCTAATGAGTAAACACGATGCAAAACACATGGAAGAGCAGGTCAAGTTCAAGTGCATGCTGCTGTCCTGACCAATAATATTTAACCACATTCTTCACATTAGCCATGTCATTTCAAATGCACATCACTTAAAAACAAGGCAACGTTTTAAGATAGCAAATCAGAGTAGGTTGTATACTATAGGAATATTACCAGATGTGCCATGGTTTGTCTTTGATATTCTCCAAACACAACATCTGGGAGACCTTGACAGAAGACATGGCGTCTCGTAGATCCATCTTGTTTGCAAAGAATAACACCGGCAGCTTTTTACTGCACATATCTGCGTACACATAAACAAACCAGAGACGGCAGTTAATATCTCTATCTTGCACAGATATTTCAAGAAGTGAAATAAGGACTAAAAGGCACGTACTTGTGGATCTTATACATGGTCACATGGAGAAATTTAATTTATAGCACCAGCAAAATATTTACAGATGTAAATATGTTTACATACCTGAATATCAAGATTAAGGTACAGCTTTACAACTAAAAACTCATCGAATGTCAACCTCCAGCTTTTCCATAGGAATTAAGGTAATTAAAGTATGTCACAGAATCAAATGATATCCATCACAAAGCCCTTAACCTTAGTACCATTTGAAGTCAAAGTCGACTTTATTGTCAAATATGCTAAACATGCTCGACATATATGAAATTTCAGACCCCCGGTGCAGCAAGTAATAAATAAAATTACAATAACTAAACGAAATAAAGACTACCTTCAATACTACAATTAACAATATAAACAGTATAAACACTGCAAACTGTCATACTGGAGATTAAACAAGTTAACCACTGTCATTATAAAAAAAAACAATCCATCACTCAAGTGAACTTTAAAGGAGACCTTTAAATTTGCTCAGAAGAACCTGCCCAGAAAGCTTTATATAGATCTTCCAGAACCTGCACCTATTCCAGCTATATTTCCTAGGATTTTAATTCATTCCACCCACAGCCCGCCCACTCGGCTGTGATTGGTCCCACTCAACTTGTACAGCAAACAGTTTGTACAGTTGGAATAATATGGAACGCCCATATTAGGAAGTCACGTCTCACCGTGATGTCACAGTGACCATGCGTTTGAAAGAACTCTCTGAAAGCCAGCGTTCAGAGCCATCCCAAACTTCTTTCAGGGATCAATTCCAAATGTATTAACCTCATTATCTGAAACTTTGGCATCGTTTACCATAACAATACAATATTTATAGAAATACCATAATAGGTCCCCTTTAAAGTGCTTATGTGAAAAAATATCTTAATCATTGTATCTGTGAAAAATAATGTTAAGAGTTTTTTTGTTTTGTGCTGGAATGTTTAAATATTTATATTATATATTTTGTCAGTGCGGTCGAATGGTTAGCGTGCAGACCTCACAGCAAGGAGACCAGGGTTCAATTCCACCCTCGGCCATCTTTGTGTGGAGTTTGCATGTTCTCCCTGTGCATGCGTGGGTTTTTTCCGGGTACTCCGGTTTCCTCCCACATTCCAAAAACATGCTAGGTTAATTGGCCACTCCAAATTGTCCATAGGTATGAATGTGAGTGTGAATGGTTGTTTGTCTATATGTGCCCTGTGATTGGCTGGCAACCAGTCTAGGGTGTACCCCGCCTCTCGCCCAAAGGCTCCAGCACCCACCGCGACCCTCGTGAGGAAAAAGCGGTTGAAAATGAATGAATTAATAAATTTTGTCAGTGAAAATAGTCTCCCTCTATATTAGTTTCTATATCGTTGTGGTGAAGTTTGGCTTGAATTGGCTTTGCACAATAGTGCTCCTTTACTTCTTCAACTGGGTTAAACAGGCAGCCTCTTGATTAATTTGAACACTGCTGCCACCTAGCTGGAGGCTTGTGCATCATTCAATCAGAAACACTTGAGCTAAAGCTCCACAACAAGTAACCTATGCACTATTATTACTATATATTAGTACTAGTACTAAGCAATTGGGATTAGATTGCAGATAATTCACAGTGCTGTACCTCCGTGTTTGAGAAGAGTATCAAGCTCCTCTTTGGCAACGACCATCCTCAGTTTGTCACTGCTGTCAATGACAAATATAATGGCATGGCTTTCTCTGAAGAACAGACAAGGACAGACAAAATTGAGTGTGTTGAAATCCTTGTCAGAAATGATCATGCATACTTATAATAGTGTTCCCACAGGTTTCTGTATCTGCTCTGGCCGGACATGTCAAAAACTGTGAAGGAAAGGCTGCACGCCGAGAGGAGTAGAGGTAAAAATGATGACGATCAGTCAGTTCAACGTATGAAAAGGATTCTTACCTTGAAGTCTTGAACTTTTCAATGTTGAATCCAATCGTTGGGACTATTTCTTGTGCCTGTGTCTTCATGCACCCAATCACACATACACACAAAAAAGGACAAGTAACGGCAAAAGTATGTCAACATATAAGGAGTGTAGAGTATAGACTTTACCTGACTAACATGTTTCCACTCCTCTGAGAATGGGCCTAAACGATTTGAATTCTGGAAACAAGCAATCAATGAATGATTGCAAATAAATAGTAAATACTAATAAATAGAAATGACCTGTGATAGTTGGCTTGTTGAATGAAACAGGTCCAGTCGGCTTGTATCACGTACTTACATTGGCAGGCTTCAGTTGGTTGATGATGGTAGTTTTGCCGCTGTTGTCCAACCCCAAACATAAAACATTCACTTCTTTCTTCCTTAGGCCGAGCCAGCCTGACAGTTTATCTAGCAGCCCCATTAAAGGTGATGAATCCTTCTACACATCACCCCATAAACGTTCTTGTTTTTGTTCCAATATGCCAACCAAAGGCAATGTGCTCCGTCTTTGGAGTAAACACTGGAACAAGATGACTGCCTGTGCATCCCAGCTTGCAGCAGCTAATCCCATTAGGACGAATTAAGATCTGCAAACCACACGGTGACCTGATCGTGGAGTGTATGCCGTCCAAGGCTCCTCATCCTGATGAATTTGATTCATTAGTGTAATGCTCTGGCCTGCTTTAAGATTCCCACAACAACAACAGCTGCAGCCTAAATCAAGCCAGTGTCAGTCTACCACTCTTTGTTCCTGACACTGTGATTCAGTGTAAGAACTATTGGTGGACACCCAAGGTTTACATTTATATAACAATTAAAGGAAGTCATGGTGAACTTTCAACACAGAGGTGATGAGTGGTGAAAGAGCGCCATCTTTTGGCTGGTGGTCATCATACCTGTAGACTGTGTTCGAAACCACATACTTACCTACTACTCATTACTAACTCTTTGAGTATGTAGTGTGTCTTACACTGGCAGTATGCGAGAAGTTCCCGGATGTATACTGCATTCGTCAGAAATGTTGAGTATGTATCATCAGTTTACTACTCACACGCAAATTACCCAGGATACAACGCGACGTCGTTGGCTGAACACTGAGCAGCAGGATGGACCAAACGGTGGTGTCAAGCAGGTAATATTGCGAGTTGGTTCGCTTCTTGTTTTCAAAGTAAAAGCAACGATTTATCACTATGGTTTTTTGTATGAGAAAAGTAAGGTTTTTTTTTAGGTTGTGAAAATAAACGGAAGTGCGCTGCTCACTTCGGCTAGCTTAAAATTAGCCGAATTCGTCCGAACGAAATTGTAAACGGTTGGTATTTGGATAAAGAAATGGCACACTCGGGATCTAAACGGCCTGATTAAAAAAAAAAAAAAACTAAAAGAGTTTGGAGCTTAAGTAATATCAGCATCACCCTGTCGATTTCGGCTTGGGTAGGAGCGCAATGCATTGTGGGTTATCATGTAGTACACTGTAGTGTAAATGCTTTGCATACTGATGGATTGGGTATGCAGTGTGGAGTGTAGATAGTATGGGCATGGAAGTATGTAGGAGTTAGCATGCGGTTTCGAACACAGCAATTGACTGCTTAGGTTAAGGAATCCGCAGGATGATACTGACACAAACCATACATTAATTAATTAGTTAACTAATTAATTCATTCATTTTCTACTGCTTATCCTCACCAGGGTCACGGGCGTGATGGAGCCTATCCCAGCTGTCTTCGGGTGAGAGGCGGGGTACACCCTGGACTGGTGGCCAGCCAATCACAGGGCACATTTGGAGTGGCCAATTAACCTAGCATGTTTTGGGAATGTGGGAGGAAACCGGAGTACCCGGAGAAAACCCACGCATGCACGAAGAGAACATGCAAACTCCACACAGAGATGGTCGAGGTTGGTGAATTTTGTTTCTCTTTAAATAAAAAAAAGAAAACAAAAATCATTCAGAGAACAGTCAACCCGCAGAACTTTTCAGCTTTATTTTGCAAATAAATATTCGCAGTAACTGCCTCTTACAGTGTGCAAGATCTACAACATCTCTTTGGAAATTATAAAAAAATAAAATACAAGAATTATAATAGTAAGTATACTTGTACTTTGTACAAAAGAACGTTCTAACATTGCTCAGCAGTAGAACATGCTTAACAAACAGCATCTGATAATTCTCCATAGACTGTAGAGGG
Source organism: Doryrhamphus excisus (assembly GCF_037039965.1). Classification (NCBI taxonomy): domain Eukaryota; kingdom Metazoa; phylum Chordata; class Actinopteri; order Syngnathiformes; family Syngnathidae; genus Doryrhamphus; species Doryrhamphus excisus. The sequence goes on along the minus strand of NC_136368.1, from coordinate 6,613,650 downwards.
GGTGGTGGTGCCAGTGAGAGTGCATGGGATGAAATGTGTGCAGCTTCCTTATATACCTGATGATTGCAGGCATACTGTGACTGAACGGAGCAGCTCTTTGTAGCCCGTATATGGAATAATACAACTTCACTTAAAGGCTAGGTCCTTTTGATTCCACTGAAACATGTTTGACTAAACTGTAAGGCATATTTGTTTGCATGGTGCCATTAGAAGGACACGGGATGCTCTGCTCTCCCTAAAGCCTTTGTCCCATACTGCCGTTGAACGATTCCGTCTTTAACGTCCAAATACATCACCAGAAACGTCTTCATTCAGCCCTCAGCTTACGAAACACAGAACGCCTGAGTAATATCTGCTTGACTACATATTACCGTATTTAATGGACTATAAGTCGCTCCAGAGTACAAGTCGCACAAGGCCAAAAATACATAATTAGGTAGATAAAAACATACATAAGTCTCACTGGAGTATAAGTCGCATTTTTTGCAGGTAATTTATTTTAACTACTTGATTCAGTAGCGAGGATGAGTATCGAGTGAGTAGTCCAGCCTTTGGAAGAATAACAGGCTCGATTGCTGGCAACTGCCCTACACATATTATGCTTGGTACATAGTAGATAAACACACCATTAACAGTACTACTGCAGTACCCAAATCACTATAACTCGGACTCAAACTGATCTCCTTCAATATTCTCACTTAAAAAGGTAGCGACTTATAGAAGTCACTAGTATAAAACACTTTTTTTGAATATTTAAAATACCATATTTTCTGGACTTAAGTCGCACAAGGCCAAAAATACATAATAAGGTAGAAAAAAACATACATAAACGCAACGGTTTATAAGTCGCATTTTTTGCGGGTAATTTATTTTACGAACGACTTGACCAAAACAGACATTACGTCCTCTTGGAAGGTAAGTTGTAACAATAAAAGGATCGAGAACAGGCTAACACAATGGTTATTTAGCTACACAAAAAATAAACAAGAACAGTAAAGGTGTCCATAAACAGTTTTTTCATTTATAAGTCGCAAGGAACAACCAGCCTATGAAAAAAAGTGCGACTTATAGTCCGGAAAATACAGTAATTATGATTGCCAACATCCAGTTTCCGTCTTATAAAAGGCGAACCTCCCATTGCCTTATTTTTAAAAACATACATAAGTCTCACTGGAGTATAAGTCGAATTTTTTGCAGGTAATTTATTTTAACTACTTCACCAAAACAGACATTACGTCCTCTTGGAAGGTAAGTTGTAACAATAAAAGAATCGAGAACAGGCTAACACAATGGTTATTCAGCTACACAAAAAATAAACAAGAACAGTAAAGGTGTCCATAACAGTTTTTTTCATTTATAAGTCGCAAGGAACAGCCAGCCTATGAAAAAAAGTGCGACTTATAGTCCGGAAAATACGGTAATTATGATTACCAACATACAGTTTCCGTCTTACAAAAGGCAAACCTCCCAATTGCCTTATTTTTAAAATTAGATTTGGATTACTATTAGCTTGGAATACTACAATAGTATTTTGGAGTACTATCACACTTTGAGGTCCTGTGACCCTTGGCTAAAAACTGGACGATTCCGTTCAAGTCATAGTGAAAGTGGCATAAAATCATAAGATGTAACTTGGCTTTTCTACTTTTTGAGATACTCAAAGCGCTTTGACATTGTTACAACGTTTAAATACCCACTGACAACATTCGGTATTTCACCCAAGGATACTTCAATATTGTTACAAAAGGGGGCGTAGCATCGAACAAGTTTGAACATACAGATACATCTGTAAACCAACTGGATAAAGAATAAACGTCCACCTTGTTTTTTTTTTTTTTTTTTTAGACGGAATCGTTACACGGTGCAGTCGGACAGAGCCTTCGCTAATTCACACTGAAAGTAAAAATATTACTGATTTCCATTTTTAATATAGTTATTTGTAAAACGGTTCCACCTGTCGACCATCGTCATAGAGAATGAAGATAAATCATTTCAATGGCAAACATCTGACCACATGACATCCACTACTGCAGATCCAACAAGTTTTCATTTTGACTACTTTTATGTACACTTGATTCCTCTACTGCCACATATTGAACAACCTTTATATGATCAAAACGGCAAAGCACGCACTGGCCTAGACATGAACATGGACTGTTAGTTGGGTTCTTGGATCATTTCACTTCTATTCATCCCTTGTGACTACTTGGATTGAATGTAGTTCCGAAGAACCATAACCGTGTTATTGCAAAAAAAATCGTCCGTATTTAATGACCTGTGTGAACATTCAAATGTTAAGACAGTGGTGATTGTTTTCTGTCAGGCAACTCTTACAATTTCTATAAGTTTCTCGCAGATTCATAAAACTGTGTTTTTCACGTGAAGGCAACTGAACCAGTCTAGTGAGCTTGGCATGTGGCACTAAAAAACACGGACGGTGAGCGAGTCCCATGTTGGTAAGTTTCTCATTGCACAATTCCTCATCTCTCTGTGAGAGACACTGCATGATTATTGCTGATCGGACATAAATAAATATGATTTTAAATAAGATTTTAGATTCACTAGGGCTTTTGACATACAGATCTGCACATATATATATAGATATAAGATTATGATAATAATTACTGATTAGTTAATCTATACACTTGAACATTCAATACATCTCGCTTTTCACTGCGCTCTTCAAGTATTCAAATTCCAATCCACATACCTTTATAATCAAATTCCAAAATGAAAAGTAGTGACGGTGTGTTTTCTGTTTTTTTTGTTTTTTTTGTTTCTGAGAACAAAAACATACTTTGCACACGCAGGAGCAGCTACATGAGCACGAAAAGAAGAATTCAGTAGATTATGTCCATAAATCTACATTTCTAGATATTTGAAGTCGGCAGCTGTAACAAGGCATTACATTCCCCTAAGTAAGGGCCTGAGCCAGACTGGAAGGGTCTATCAGGTGGTCTAAAAATAGTCTGGCCAGACCAGGTATAATGGGTGTCGTAGAAAAAAGAGTCGTTCACTACTGAAGGATTAAAGAAGCCCAGGAGTCAGTGCATCCGCTCCGATGACCTCCTTAAAACAGACGGGATGAGGGTTTAAGACTCAGGCACAGGCTTGTAGAGTGTGTCTCACAGTCTAGACTTCACTTCCATCTGCTCCTTCAATCTGTTCATCCCAGGTCATGTGAAAGGACGACCTCATACGTGGAAGCCTTTCTCCTGTTCGTGCAGTAGCTGGAGGTGGAGAGTCTGGACACTGCTGATGATCCGCCGCTGGTGGCCGATAAGATCCACCCCAATACGCCTCACATCTCTAGGCGGAGAGGAGACACGCACACCCGCACACAAACACACAAAAACACACACACACACACATACTGTATGATAATCAGAATACAGCCGAAGCCACAACCTATAGATTGGAGTTGGGATTTTCGTTTGCTTATAAAAGAAACACGACAGCGGTCGTGTGGTTAGCGCACAGACCTCACAGCTAGGAGACCAGGGTTCAATTCCACCCTCGGCCATCTCTGTGTGGAGTTTGCATGTTCTCCCCGTGCATGCGTGGTTTTCTCCGGGTAGTCCGGTTTCCTCCCACATTCCAAAAACATGCTAGGTTAATTGGCCACTCCAAATTGTCCATAGGTATGAATGTGAGTGTGAATGGTTGTTTGTCTATATGTGCCCTGTGATTGACTGCCGACCAGTCCAGGGTGTACCCCGCCTCTGGCCCAAAGACAGCTGGGATAGGCTCCAGCACCCCCGCGACCCTTGTGAGGAAAAGCGGTAGAAAATGAATGAATGAATGAATGCTTTTAATTTGTAAGATTCATGAATGAATGAATGCTTTTAATTTGTAAGATTCATTCATTCATTTTCTACCACTTATCCTCACAAGGGTCGCGGGGGTGTTGGAGCCTATCCCAGCTGTCTTCGGGCCAGAGGCGGGGTACAACCTGGACTGGTCGCCAGCCAATCACAGGGCACATATAGACAAACAACCATTCACACTCACATTCATTTGAGTTGCCAATTAACCTAGCCGGAGAAAACCCACGCATGCACGGGGAGAACATGCAAACTCCACACAGAGATGGCCGAGAGTGGAATTGAATTCAGGTCTCCTAGCTGTGAGGCCCGTGCGCTGACCACTCGTCCGCCGTGCAGCCATTTAATTTGTAAGATAAAAATGACAAAAAACTAAAAGTCTGAATTTCAATATAAATAACCACAAAACTGAAATCATGTAAATAATAAACTCTAAATATGACAATCAACATCAAGCAATTTTAATGTTTTACACACAATAACTATATAAAGTTACATTTGATTTACGCAATATACATACATTTATATACAAAATTAACTATATGCAAAAGAAATATAAAATACCTATATACAGTGGTGCCTTGGTTAACAACCACAATTTTTGACTATATTTGCCTTGGTTTGCATTCGCTTGCTTGTCCCGTCCAAAATACTATCTAAATTATGTTTACGCCGCCATCACAAGAAGGAATCTTGGGCCGTGGGCGCCATTTTAGGACAACAGTGATTGAGTTGTACGGAGATACACAATTTTTAATTGGGCTCACCTGGCAACGTAATAATGACAGTTGTCCAAGATTGATATGAGTAATCCATAATTTCATCAAAAAAACAAAACATTTTTATGCCTATGATAATAATAATTGTCTATAAAATGTGTTGTGCGTTAACATTTTGGGTGTCTGGAACAGATTAAATGGATTTACGTTGTCAGACATCCTGGAATGGATTAATGATGTTTACCAAGGCACCACTGTACAACTGTATGCAAAACTATGTACACAAATAATTGGGCATTGCTTTACATAGTTCAAAGTTTGTAATAATAAAATCCATCAATTTTCTGTGCCGCTTATGCTCACTGGGGACGCGGGGGTATGCTGGAGCCTATCCCAGCCGACTTTGAGGGACAGGAGGGGATAAAAATAAAATAGTTATTATTATTATTGTTATTATTTTCTTGGTTTGGCGACACCCCATCGAGGCAAAGGAGTAATTGTCTGCATATTACAGTATATATAAAATAAGTATTTTGAATAAATAATAAACATACTGATAGAGATGTTAAAAGTTTAGCAATGTAAAACAGTTTTAAATTTTAAGTCACACTTTTTTTCATAGGTTGGCTGTTCCTGCGACTTATACTCCAGAGCGACTTATAAATGAAAAAACTGTTTATGTTACATAAACAGTTTTTTTCAGCCTGTTCGCTATTCGTTTATTATTGTTACAACTTGCCTTCCAAGAGGACGTAATGTCTGTTTTGGTCAAGTTGTTTGTAAAATAAATTACCCGCAAAAAATGCGACATATGTATGTTTTTTTCTACCTAATTATGCATTTTTGGCCTTGTGCGACTTATAGTCAAGGTATTTTAAATATTCAAAAAAAGTGTTTTATACTAGTGACTTCTATAAATCACTACCTTTTTAAGTGAGAATATTGAAGGAGATCAGTTTGAGTCCGAGTTATAGTGATTTTGGTACTGCAGTAGTACTGTTAATGGTGTGTTTATCTACTTATGTACCAAGCATAATATGTGTAGGGCAGTTGCCAGCAATCGAGCCTGTTATTCTTCCAAAGGCTGGACTACTCACTCGATACTCATCCTCGCTACTGAATCCAGCGTGTTGTAGCCCGCTGCCATGAAGTTGCTTTTATACTGACTCATTTTGATGGAGTCCAGCCAGTCGCCAATGGAGATGAACATTGGGTAGTCCATTTCCTCCCCCGGAGACTCTGGTAGACTGATTTAACCAGAAACACAGTCAATATCAGGCACTGGCAGCATTTTTATGTGCAACTGGGATTTGGAATATAATTATATTCCCAGTATGGCAGACTTCACTACTCATTTGTGGAATGAGAATGTTACCAACAAAGTGTAATATTCATGGTATGTGTAGACGTAGGCATGCAGTAGTCGTTCATCTATGTACCCTCCAAGTACATTCATTCATTCATTCATTCGTTTTCTACCGCTTATCCTCACGAGGGTTGCGGGGGTGCTGGAGCCTATCCCAGCTGTCTTTGGGCGAGAGGCGGGGTACACCCTGGACTGAAATATGCAGCAGGTCAGGATATTATTTCATTTTAAGCCCTGTCTGCCCTACAAAAATTATTTTCCATTTATACTTCTTTTGACTCTCTTTGGTTCACTTTTAGCCTTCAAAAGTTTTTTTTTTTTACTCAATCCAAAATCTAAATGTACTCAGTACTTAAGTTCTTAAATGGATGTGTAATTTTCCCACAATATTATTTAATGTGTAGAGTGACACTGATTCATTACATACATACATATAGACAAACAACCATTCACACTCACATTCATACCTATGGACAATTTGGAGTCGTCAATTAACCTAGCATGTTTTTGGAATGTGGGAGGAAACTCCACACAGAGATGGTTGAGGGTGGAATTGAACCCTGGTCTCCTAGCTGTGAGCTCTGAGCGCTAACCACTCGCCCGCCGTGCCGCCCCCCTCCAGGTACAATCTACATTAATGTACCCCATGGGATGAAGTATGGACTCCAAGGTAACCCCGTTTTTGTCCTTTTTTCCGTGGCTAAAATGTACTGCAATACTGCCAAGTTGGTAAAAGCCACTTGTCAAGGGTAAAACAGTACCCACCTCTGAATGTCCTCTATCAGTGGCAGTAAGCTGCTGGGGTTGCGGATGAGTTTATCCAAGAAGGAGACGACATCTGTGAATCTGGGCCGGTGACTTCTTTCTGTCTGCCAGCAGTGCAGCATCAGTTGGTGGAGCGCCACAGGACAGCCCATTGGCGCTGGAAGCCGGTAGCCCTCTTCAATGGACAGAATCACCTGGACACAGAGATGAATGTAGAGGTACGACATCAAGAAGAGTCAAGAATAGAGGCGGGAAGAGGTGATGATGCAAGTGCACAGTAGAATAAATCATGTTTAGTTTAGTTTTAAACTGTGAAAATGGCCACAAGGTGGCAACTTTTCTTGATTTCCTGTGTACAAACAACAATCTTAAACTGGTGGTATATGTAAATATATGCATCCCAACATTCATTCATTCATTTTCTACCGCTTATCCTCACGAGGGTCGCGGGGGTGCTGGAGCCTATTCCAGCTGTCTTCGGGCGAGAGGCAGGGTACAACCTGGACTGGTCGCCAGCCAATCACAGGGCACATATAGACAAACAACCATTCACACTCACATTCAATTTGGAGTCGCCAATTAACCCAGCATGTTTTTTTGGAATGTGGGAGGCAACCGGAGTACCCGGAGAAAACCCACGCATGCACAGGGAGAACATGCAAACTCCACACAGAGATGGCTGGGGGTGGAATTGAACCCTGGTCTCTCCTAGCTGTGGGGTCTGCGCGCTAACCACTCGTCCACCGTGCTGCCCTGCACCCCAACAATGGATGTTAATATTATAATATAACAAAATCTTTAGTAATAGCAGACCGAAAGTTGATGCTGTTCGACTGCAGGTTCTTTTGCCTCGGAAAGCACTTTGAAGCAATTCTCAAACAACACAAATCCTCCCTGAACCCCATGACCCCAGTAAAGGTGTGTGTGGATAGATACATGTTTGTGTGTGTGTGTGTGAGCAGCTAAAGGGATTATGTGTGCAGCTTTCACATGAGCTGAGAGAGGGACGGATATGCTTCCATGGTCCTCCCAATCCTTGACCACAGCCGGGGGATCAGCGGGTCATTCAGGCACACTGAAGCTACCAGCTTTAAACTTCCTGGCTACTGGATCAAACCGTGATGAACCTTTGACCTTCACGGCCTCTCGCTTCATCACATCCTGAGATAGCATTTGTTTTTGATGTTAAGGCAGCATGTTTTTTTTTATATTAGCGTTACAGTGGTTCACTTCTTTTTACACTTGTACGACCAGTAAGGTCCAATGTTGTATTTTTTTAACAATTTGAAATTCTCACAGGTCCCTCAATAGTGCATTAATACAATATATACATTCATTCATTTTGTACCGTTTATCCTCACGAGGGTCTGCTAGAGCCTATCACAGCTATTCAGCCTGCTCTCTATTCTTTCTATCTCTTACGTCCCAAGAGGACGTAATTGGTCAAGTAGTTTGTAAATAAATTGCCTGCAAAAAATTCGACTTATACTCCAGTGTTTTTTTCTACCTAATTATTTACCTTACATATAACTTACCTATACATATACATATATATAAATTATTACCCACTTTGGGTGAATAAGATGTTTGCTTCCGGGGAAAACAATTTTCTGACCATACTTTTTCAGTGTTTTCATAAGTATTTTTATATAAGAATATGTCACATTTACAGTTCCAATGTGACCGAGTGGTTCGCGTGCAGGCCACACAGCTAGGAGACCCAAGTTCAATTCCACACTCGGCTATCTCTGTGTGGAGTTTGCATGTTCTCCCCGTGCATGCGTGGGTTTTCTCCGGGTACTCCGGTTTCCTTCCACATTCCAAAAACATGCTAGGTTAATTAGCGACTCCAAATTGTCTATAGGTATGAATGTGAGTGTGAATGGTTGTTTGACTATATATGCCCTGTGATTGGCTGGCAACCAGTCCAGGGTGTACCCCGCCTCTCGCCCGAAGACAGCTGGGATAGGCTCCAGCACCCCCGCGACCCTCATGAGGAAAAAGCGGTAGAAAATGAATGAATGAATGGTTATGTTATTATTACATTTATTATTACATTTCACATCATGGTGGACCTTTAACTCATTCAAAACACAAAACACATACCTCTCAGTGCCATCAAGGCACATAGAATATTGTGTTCTAGGGTTATATACACAAGGTATTTACCAAAAGAAAGATGAGATTCATATTTCATCAGATGTGTAAAATAGGTAAAAGGTGAGTTACATCCCGCAATGGAGACGCGTGTGACCGCATGGATTTTCAAACCTGCAGACTAGATTGAAATATTATAGAAATATGTGCAGCACTCACATCCTGATTGGACATCTCCCAATATGGCCGCTCCCCATAGGACATCACTTCCCACATCACAATGCCATAACTCCAAGCATCACTGGCTGATGAGAACTTTCTGTACGAGATGGCCTCTGGAGCGGTCCATCGGATCGGGATCTTTCCACCCTGCTTACACACAAACAGTTAAAGCTGATGTCATCATTTTAGGATAATATAATTTCTAATATAGTATAATAATAAGAACCCAAAATGGTGTTCTATTTCCAGTAAATACAACAGTTACTCAGGGTTCTGGTGTACCGTTGTGGTGTAAGCAGCCTCGGGATCATCCTCCAGGATCCGGGACAGCCCAAAGTCCGACACTTTACACACCAGGTTGCTGTTGACTAAGATGTTCCGAGCAGCCAGGTCTCTGTGAACGTAGCCCATGTCTGACAGATACATCATGCCTGAGGCGATGCCACGCAGCATGCCGACCAACTGGATGACGGTGAAGTGGCCATCGTGTTGCTGACAAGGGGACAGCAGGAAATGCCAAAAATTAGACACCGAGACATGTGTAGAAGACAGGACTGACAATTCAGAAATGACTGTGTAGTTTGGAGAAAGAGCATTTGACAGATGGTACCATATTTGAGTTGTCTGAGCCCAACGCGGATGTATACTAAGACTGGCACCCAGTAGAGCGCAGACCCCTACCAAGATGACATAACTATTCACATCTGCTGCCTGAAGTTCTGAATATAGAACGGCTATGGGGTCAGAAGATGGCAGCAAAAGACCATGAAGACTCAATCTGGGGTTTATATTCTGTTATTATCACATACTACAGTATTATTTGGCCCTGTACCCTAGAAACCGCCCATGAATGATATTTATAGGTTATCACATGGTTTGTCTGGTATCAGGCCAGGTATCATGCCCCCAAGTGTCAGTATCTGATACTAGCACGCGGGGGCATGATACTGGGCCTGATACCAGACAAACCATGTGATGATCTTATTATCACATACTATTGACTCCTTAGCTTATTATCACGTACTATTTAATCAAAAGACCATTTTGTTTCCAGAAAATGTTCAGTTTATTTATGTATTATATCTAAACAGTGCAAACACAACAATTGCAAAAAATATTTCAACAATAATATTTTATCAACAGTCTTATCTTATCAATGTCTGACAATTAAAGTTCCATTAATCAAGTTTGGGTTTTTTGGTGACTGGAGAAGCACTAGGCACTAAGCACTCATGTGCTGTTCTCTGATTGGTTGTTTCATGGGCACGATACCAGAGTGGACAGCTACGGGGGCTGATACTGGACATGGTTAAACTCTATATTTTATCAGTATCACTGCCCTGGGCTTTGACACAGTATCATTTCTGCTTTTTCCCGTATCATTCATGGGCGGTTTCTAGGGTACAGGGCCAATTAACACTGTAGTATGTGATAATGGGTAATATGAGTGTAAAGGTAACTATATAGCTTTTAGTTCAAGTCTCGAGGGTTCTTATAATGTTCAAAATCTAATTTAGAAGGCCGTAAAGAAGTTCTCAATGCTCTAACTACAATAGCCACGTATACATGGACCCAAATATTCCAATTGCATTCGGTTTATTTGCTCAAATGGAAAGAATTTGTATACATCTCATTCCGAAAGAAAAGTGCCAATCCGAATGAACATATAATGGGATTCCCAGGGGTGGAATATTCCTTTCCCCAATCCGATTGAGGTATCTTGTCCCGCTCAAACGCAAAGTTGTCATGGTGCCTTCTTCTTTTGTTGTTTATTGGCGGTTAGCAAGCAGCTTTCGGCGTGCATTACCGCCATCTGTGGAACAGAATCTGGAATAGCCTTTAATGGAATGGCCTTTATTGTCATTATACAAGAGCTTCTCCTTTCAGTGCAATAGTCAAGTTAAAAAAAAGTATATAAAAGTAGAGTAAAAAAGACAATTTAATAAGATATAAACAAGATACAAGATATATATATTAAAATCCCCCTGCCATTCTGCAAAAAGTACACGTAAATCAGTTAGTGTAAAAGCAAACAAGTGAGGATCCACTGAGTAACAAGCTTCAACTTTTTCTTTTCTGCTGCGTCTCTGCTCAAATAAGGTCCAATTTGGTTGTAAAGCCAAATCATATTAAGGTGACATGAGGTGCAAACACTCCGATATGACTTTGGATTACAATACTCACCCTGAGAAATGAGTCTAGAGAGCCATTTTCCATATATTCCACCACAATCATCACAGGCCTGCCTGCAAGGAACACAAAACATAATCTTCATTCACAATGATGATGAAAGCAACAGAAGTCAGCTATTTCACGCAAACATTATCAATTCAGCCAACCGCACTGACCTGTGTATGACATAAACCATGACTGATGCAATGATGCAAATCTGCCCCCCAACCACCTTTAAAAAATGCTCTGCAAAGATCAACTGGTTGACAGCTTGAAGGTTGCTGTTGCGTGAACTGTGGGACGTTCTCAACAATGAGAGCGAGAGACAATCACACATCTATCTGTGGTGAAATCATATCTTACAGAATGTCCAATTCCAGTGTTTTCTCACAGGGGAATTCGGAGAAGCAATAAAGGAGGAAGACGAAATAAAAAAAATGGACAAGCAACACGTTTCCTATTTCGTGATGCAGGAGTACAACGTATCTTGACATATGGTGTATCTAAACACCGACTATATCTTCCATCAATAGTTGCTTTATTTCACATCATTAATGTAATTTATTAAATCTACTAAAACACACATAACACAATAACTATAAAAGCAATCTTCACTCGCTAAATGTACTGCAAAAAAGGCCAGTAAGGATAATTCATAATGCCGCCTACAGAGAACATACTAACTCCTTATTTCTAAAATCACAAATACTTAAACTTGCTGATATAGTTAATTTTCAAAGAGCTAAAATAATACATAAGGCATAAGGCTAGGGAGAAATATGATCTCAAGGAAGAAGTACATTTGAAACACTTATATGCTAGGACTAAGTTAAAAAGCTACAGCATTTCAGTATGTGGAATCAAACTATGGAATGGATTGAGTAAGGAAATCAAACAATGCACAACGATGAGCCAATTCAAGAAACAATACAAGCAGTTGATGTTTGCTAAATACAAGGATGAAGAGTCTTGAACCAGTCATGATGTGCTATATATATCACTATATTGACACTTACTATGGTACCCATTATGTCATTGGATGGTCATATCGCCTCGTACTTCGGTACGAGGTGCATTATTAAAATAAAAAAAAACCAAAAAACCCAAACTGTATTATGGAAAGCAGGAAGTGAACAAATGTAAAAGTACCAGATGGAGGGGTAGGATTTAATAAGCTTTGCTTCTTCCTACTCCTTTTGGACATGTGGAACTGGGAACTGATTATGTGATGCATTCAATTGTAATCTGATGCATGTTCAAATTAAATAAAACCATTACATTACCATTACCATTACCATTACCATTACCATTACCATTACCCCATCTCACTGTGATGTACAATAAGCTTCAAAATGTGCAATACAGGACTTATGTGAAATAGATTCATTCATTCAAGTGAAATTCAGGTACAATAAGTGCAATACTACCTTTTGTTTACTGCAATTCCACATTTTGGTTACTGCAATTCTACATTTTGTTTTCTGTATAGGTTGTTGTTTTTGATGAACATATATTTACACTTATTCTGAACAGCACCTGCCACCTTTTATATTTATATTCTTATTCCTTATTTTATTTTTATTCTTATTTTTTATTTTTACGTTCTACAAAATACACCATGGAGTTGCATTCAAATTTTGTTGCAAAACAATGCAATGACAATAAAGGCGATTCTGCTTCTGATTCTGATTCCATTCACTCCAAAGCACCACTGGGAAGTCAGAGTAGTTGTGAGTCATGGAAAAAAAAAAAAAAAAAAGAAAAAGGCAACTCCAATGCAACAACAACTGAAAGAGTGTAAATACACAAGCTGAGACGTATTCAAGCAAACAAAGACCAAAACAAAAGAGACCAGCCAGGCAAACGCAGTACGGATCAACAACAAACGGACAGGACTCCCGACACGGGGAAAATACAAGAGCACAAAATATTTCTAATTCCTTCTTTATCCCATTATGAGTACACTTTGGTATAATAGGATTCCTTATTTATAAATGGAATATTTTTGTAGTTAAAGCATAGCAATCTTGTATAAGACATTCTAAATACATTACTAGAGCTCTCTAGACATGAAGTAACACCCCTATGGTCAACTTTACACTCGTATCACCCAACATAGTGGTCATAATTGGAGATAATAATAATAATAATAAGACATTTAATAATATTAGGTACTATTGCGCCTGTTGTGTGATAATTTAAATCTGCAATAAAAACCTGTTGCGACCAAGTCAGGTGCTTGTGTGTCTCAATTAATTTTATAATAACATTACTGATGGCTAGTGAACAGTGCAGAATAAAAATCACATCGAGCCTTATATTTGTATATAATATAATATATATCATATATTTGTACAATGGCATCACGTTTAGCATGTTTTTCACTTAAAGTTGAGAATTTTTGCGCACATTTTGCCTCGGTTTGCTTACATTTTCTGGTTCATGTACAATGTACCGTGTTATTAATACACTGGGTGAATGCAACTGTACTATGTATTATGTATTTTAATCACAAATGTCAGCAATGTCAACCAATCAGCTGTGTGAACCTCAAAAATGTTAACACTAAACACACTTTTATAGTTCTATCATATTAGTTTTACATGGTTAAAACAATCCTAAAGACATATAATAATAATGAATAATGAATAATAATGAAATGGATAATTGAACTTTTAAGATTACTTTTACCTTCACTGAAGATGTGACTGTTCCCAAAGACACAATATGGCAGCAAGAGCTTCCACTTCAACACCACCTTCTTGTTTTGTCATGAGTTATTTCTCGACTTCACAAATGTTTCTCACTTCTTGGCTCAATTTTGGGTTATTGTGGTGAGAAATTTAATTCAAGACTCTCGTGGCAAAACAGGAAGGTAGTGGTGGTTGATCTCGCTACCACATCCTATCTTTGGGAACAGTCAAGTAACCACAAATGTTCATTTATATATCTTTGTCATTCAATATTTACATGTATTTTTATGCATATAGAATTGTAAAATGATAAAAATGGGTTGTGTGTTAACATTTTGGGCTTTCTGGAATGAATGAATTGGATTTACATTATTTCTAATGGGAAACATTTATTCGGTTAGCATCCATTTCAGTTAAAGCCGGACCTTCTGGAAAGAAGTAATGACACTAACCAAGGTTGCAATGTATTGTAATTCATTTACGTAATTTACATTTGTACGCTTGAAAATGCTTCATTTAGGCAAAAACATTTGTTAATAATAATAGGCCATATTCAATATATTAAAAAAAATTGCTGCCACTTTAACAACACCGAGTTATTTCTCGACTTCACAAATGTTTCTCACTTCTTGGCTCAATTTTGGGTTATTGTGGTGAGAAATTGAATTCAAGACTCTCGTGGCAAAACAGGAAGGTAGTGGTGGTTGATCTCGCTACCACATCCTATCTTTGGGAACAGTCAAGTAACCACAAATGTTCATTTATATATCTTTGTCATTCAATATTTACATGTATTTTTATGCATATAGAATTGTAAAATGATAAAAATGGGTTATGTGTTAACATTTTGGGCTTTCTGGAATGAATGAATTGGATTTACATTATTTCTAATGGGAAACATTTATTCGGTTAGCATCCATTTCAGTTAAAGCCGGACCTTCTGGAAAGAAGTAATGACACTAACCAAGGTTGCAATGTATTGTAATTCATTTACGTAATTTACATTTGTACGCTTGAAAATGCTTCATTTAGGCAAAAACATTTGTTAATAATAATAGGCCATATTCAATATATTAAAAAAAATTGCTGCCACTTTAACAACACCGAGTTATTTCTCGACTTCACAAATGTTTCTCACTGCTTGGCTCAATTTTGGGTTATTGTGGTGAAATTGAATTCAAGACTCTCGTGGCAAAACAGGAAGGTAGTGGTGGTTGATCTCGCTACCACATCCTATCTTTGGGAACAGTCAAGTAACCACAAATGTTCATTTATATATCTTTGTCATTCAATATTTACATGTATTTTTATGCATATAGAATTGTAAAATGATAAAAATGGGTTGTGTGTTAACATTTTGGGCTTTCTGGAATGAATGAATTGGATTTATATTATTTTTAATGGGAAACATTTATTCAGTTAGCATCCATTTCAGTTAAAGCCGGACCTTCTGGAAAGAAGTAATGACACTAACCAAGGTTGCAGTGTATTGTAATTCATTTAGCTGTTTTTTATGCGTGAAAATGCTTCATTTAGGCAAAAATAATAATAGGCCATATTCAATATATTTTTTTAAAAACTGCAATAGAGTGAAGCTGTGAAATTTGAAGCAGAAAATGTCAAGGGATGACCTGTTCCTGTGTTTCATCCTATCAACAATATAAAGTGGTTCTTTAATTCTGATGAAGTCTTGCCAAGAGACTGACCCACTGCGAGCATGAAAACCAACTTACTCTGAACAAAGTATGGACTTTCTTTGAAATTTGTCAAAGCGTCATCGTTATAACGTGCCAAGTTTGGCTCGGCAGGACTAATTAGCAGGATGCGGACCATAAAAGTTATGCGGTACAGTTCATGAGCAAAAACAAATGCACCTGTTTACCACAGTCTAACGTGTCACCTGTTATTTCAGTGCAGGTATGGCTGTCAGTCACAGCACAATACTCGCCATAATTAGTCTCTAAAGAACAACAACAGATGGAGGGACTGAAAGATGGAGGGGGTGAGTGGGACGGAAGGCAGACCGAAAAAGGAATATTTTTTGATGAAAGGCCTCACTAAGCTCCACTGCCAAGCACAAACTGTTCCTTGTTGTACTGTATAGAACTTCAGAGTATAGAGCAGTAAAGAGCAGTATGATGACTGAAATATAAACAAAAAATTTGTGGTGTAAATTTTCTATTTTTCCAAAGAAGGAAAATCTTATACTCTTATATTAACTAATATTACTGTACACTGGTCATCATGTTATGTATTTCAGACCTGAATGTGATACGTAAATTTCCACAAATGGAATATTTTGGTAGTTAGAGCTTCTACATAGTTTTTTTTAACATTAGAGCCTTCTAGACAGTAAATAACACCCCTATAGTCAACTCATATTACTCAATATAGTAGATATAATAAGAGGAAATAAGCCATATATGTTGCTGTAAATGTGCATCCGTGGGGAGCTGAGGGGGAAGTGGACAGGAAGTTGGGAGCTGAATTTTAGCTAGCCGTGGGTTACCGCCGCAACAGTAGCACGGGTTCGGGATTATTGTATCTGTGCCTGGCATAATTCAAACCTTTGATATAAAGCTCTTGTGTGTCTTACCAAACATTACAGCAGCATTACTGACACCTAGTGACCAGTGAAGAATACTACATATCATCACAATGTAATTTGAATGTATCTTCTGAATGCCTCATATTTGTATTTTAGTTTATTTAGACATTTGTATGCTTTAAAATGTGTAATTTAGGAAAAATATGAAACATTTGCTTAAATATGCAATTTTTTTTGCATATTTATAGTATTAAAAATCTGTATTAAATCTGAAAGTTTATATTCAACCATGAAACAGCAATATTTTTTGTGACTTACTATTAGTCTATAGCAGTGATTCTTAACCATAGGGCAGCGGTCCAAACTTGGGCCTCAAGCGCCACCTATAGGGCCGCAAAAAGTTTTGCACCAGTGGGCCGCAAAATATTATTTTATTTTTTAAAATAACTTTATATTTTTAATTAATTTTATTTTATAATAAATATATTATTAATAATGTAACATTTTTTATTAATAAACCTGACTTTACATTTTTCTTGCTTGATTTGTTCCATGAATTATTATCAAAAGTTAAGATAAAATTAATAAAAATCTTTGTGATGATCACATTTTATCATTATTCATTAAACTTGATTCAGGTGTTATCTTGTTAGCTTGTTAAACTGTGAGTGGATTTGATTTATTATTGAAAACCAGCATGCTCTGCGGATAATTTTACAACACATTCTGGAGTCAGGCTGTCAAAATAATGCCAGTAAAATAACACAACTACACCACAGTAGGAAGTTGGGTGGAAATTCCTGTAGAAGATCGGAATTTCCTAGAATTTCCCCTCATATTATAATGCATATGGCATATTTTATTGGTGACGACATGATAAAAAAAAACGTCAAAACTCACTGCAGGGCCTTTTTTCTGTCTAATACTATTAGTATATAATATACGTAGTATATATATAAAATGTAGATCCTTCTTTGAAAGTCATTCATTCATTTTAATTGTTTGTGAAATGGATAAAATTGTTTGTGAAATGGAAAAAAATGTTTGTTAAATGCATGAAAATGTTTTTCTTTGGAAAACAAAGAAATTTGCAAGTGATCCCAAACTTTGGAGCGGTAGTGTATATATAGTATATATATATAAATATATATATAGTTTTCACAATTGGGGGCTCCTTAATAATGCATCACTTGGGTTTCCGTGTTGTCTTCCTGAGGAACATTTATATTCACTGAGATGTCTCACTTTATACAGCTGTGTAAAAACAACCATATGTTGCGCTGGGTGAGTCCCGTAAAACAGAGGTCGTTAACAAGTACGTGTCACACACACTATCACACACTGTGCATGCAAAAGGCGTACCAGGATGTAAAAATGACACATGGCAGTACCTCTTCTACTACACACATACACACACACACACACGCAAAGCGTTATAGCTTGTACACAAAACACATAAGCAAACTTCATGATTAAAGCATATTATAGATCAGGGGTCTCAAACACATGGCCCGCGGGCCAAATGTGGCCTGCAGGACGCTAGTTTAGGCCCCCGCCTTGATATGAAAGTTTAACTGTTAAGAGTTATCCTCCCTATCCGTGTGGAAGTGGTAAGTTTTTGGCTTTTTAAGTTTACGGGAAATAACTTGGAGGCTACCGTTTAGGTCGCTAGCTCTCTCGTTTGCGAGTTAGCCTGTGTCACAAGACCCTGCAGTTGCGCAATATGTTGTAAATAAAAAGAGAATAAATGCGACTATAGTTGTGTTTTGTCATGTCTACAGGGCTCTAATAATGCTTTGTTAATTTTAATCTAAAAAATTATTTGTCCACCCACCAACTATATGTGGTTTCTTAAGTTTTTATTATTTGCCGTTTTATTATTATTATTATATTTATTACTGATTGATTTTCTTTATTCTTGATTTGTTTATTTATTTTTCATCTTATTTTGTGTAGAAAAATAAAGAGCTTTTCAGAGCTTTTCTTGTAGAAAATCGGAACCAAAGCAAAGTTTATTCATTTTTCTGTTTTTAATAAATGCGTTTTTTTTTCGGAAAACCTGAAAACCCAGCCTCGCCCCCAGACCCTAGCTCCAGTGGCCCCCAGGTAAATTGAGTTTGAGACCCCTGTTATAGATGATTCAATAGCAGTATAAAAAGCAGTATGCCAGGTTGCACATAAAGACCATATACTAAGCTTTTACTGGAAAAATGAATTTTTCAAACAATTTAAACCGTAAATATTAATATGAAGGACTAAATTAAGCTCATTGAATTGTGAGAATAAAGGCAACGTTAGACATTTTACAGTATCTTTTTCTTACTCTTTGTGACCACGCCCTCCAGCCTGATGATGTTGGGATGGTCAAACTGCCCCATGATCGAAGCCTCGCGCAGGAAATCCCGCCTCTGCCGCTCCACGTAGCCTCCTTTCAGCGTCTTTATAGCCACGGCAATCTCCTTCTTCCCCGGTGTTCTCAGGCGGCCGCTGCACACTTCTCCAAACTCACCTGGAGTACAACACACACACACATTCTGTAAGGAGTCAACTCACTTCAAACCACCAGCAGGTAGCGGTATGCACCACCTGGGGGCAGTGTTGCAGTACACAATCCTACACCTGAACCAACGCTTCTTTGTAGTCCACACCAAATTATCTCCTTCTCCAAAAATAGACGTAACTTCTTACTTTCCTTTTATCTCTAAACTTGTCAACTCTTCAATACATCTTTCATTTGCACAACTAAATTAAAATGAGGACCAGACAGACCATTTTATGCCACAGACGAGATTAATGACGACGTCCTGACATCAAATAGAGGTACGGTTAATGTTGCCAGATAGGAAATGACAAATGATCGTACCAGAAGCAAAAAATGATTGTATTTTGAGGGAAATTATCACACATACTCAGGACCATCTGCTACAGTAAAACATAACCACAGACTAATGTGGTGATAATATGATTATCATGTTGTTTTAAATCTCAATAAATGAACAACATTGTTAGAAAAACATATTTTTATAATAACTACACAGCAGATACAGTAACTCTAGACATGGAACTTGAGCAAAAACAGTTGATGTTTGCTAAATACAAGGATGAAGAGTCTTGAACCAGTCATGATGTGCTATATACCATATTATATACTATATACTCTACTATATACTAATCACTATATTGACAGTTACTATGGTACCCATTATGTCATTGTATGGTCATATCACCTTGTACTTTGGTACAAGGTACATTATTAAGAAAAACAAACACTTAAACACTTAAACTGTATTATGGAAAGCAGGAAGTGAACAAATGTAACAGTTACTGATTGTAAAAGTACCAGATGGAGGGGTAGGATTTAATAAGCTTTGCTTCTTCCTACTCCTTTTGGACATGTGGAACTGGGAACTGATTATGTGATGCATTCAATTGTAATCTGAAATTTCAAATGAAATAAAACCATTACCATTACCAAAACAAAAGAGGTGCCGCAAGGCCTGCTGGGAAGCCAGAAACAACCGTTCATGTTCTGAACTGTTATTAAGTAACATCGATCTTTGGAATACTGAAAAGCCTCACCCAGACTCCGCCTCTAGTGGACTCCAGGAAAGTTGTGTTATGTTGTGTGTGTTATTATTATTATTATTTTTCCAGGATTTGGCCGAGCATCCACACCAGCCTGCACAGTACATTTGTACTAAAAACAGAGGTTTTCAAAGCCAAAATGTGGATTTGGAGAAAAATCCTATTGTGTTTGGGTATGGACGGCGATAACCGGAGTTTTACATTTCCCAGCGTCACTAATGCTACATGTGTTTACATCAGAAACAACATGGATGCTCTCAGGACTATGTTGGTTTCAAGTGCTTTTTGCTTGCTTGTATTTGCAAGCCCGAATATTGCTTCCCTTGAAAAAACACTTTGAGGTCGGCCATCTTGGCTCAAATAACAATTTCACGTCCAAGGTGTCCGACGCCGACTTGCTTTGGCAAGATTCCCAGTCAACATTTTTGAAGTAATTTTGCCTCCTTGTCAGTCCTCATGAACGAGGAGGATTCTGATTGGATATAATTTTAGGAACTACTTCCGCCTACAGCAGGGGTCTCAAACATGCGGCCTGTGGACCAAATGTGGCCTGCAGGACACTAGTTTGAGGCCCCCGCCTTGATATGAAAGTTTAATGTTAGTGCGGCCCGTGCAAGTTTGATATGGATGCTGTATGGTATCATGTACCCAGAAAAAATTATTAAGTTTGATTCATGTTCATGTTAAAGGTTAAATAACTGTTAATTATCCTCCCTATCCGTGTGGAAGTGGTAAGTTTTTGGCTATTTAAGTTTAAAGGAAATAACTTGAAGGCTACCGTTTAGGTCGCTAGCTCTCTAGTTTGCGAGTTAGCATGTGTCTCAAGACCCTGCAGTTGCGCAATATGTTGTAAATAAAAAGAGTATAAATGTGACTATAGTCGTGTTTTGTCATGTCTACAGGGCTCTAATAATGCTTTGTTCATTTTAATCTGAAAAAATAATTTGTTTCCCCACCAACTATATGTAGTTTCTTAAGTTTTTATTATTTGCCGTTTTATTATTATTATTATATTTATTTATTTATTACTGATTGATTGATTTTCTTTATTCTCTTATTTTGTGTAGAAAAATAAAAAGTAGGATATTTGAGAACAGTGGAATGTTTTATCAGATTTTTTCTTGTAGAAAATTGAAACCAAAGCAACGTTTTTTCGTTTTTAATAAATGCGTTTTTTTTTTTTTTTTTGGAAAACCTGATGCAGTCTCACCCAGACCCAAGCTCCAGTGGCCCCAGGTAAATTGAGTTTGAGACCCCTGGCCTACAGTTTTGACATGCTTATGATTGTGGTTCCTAATGCATTTACACGGTTACATATGAATTAATTTTTTTAAATACAAGGTTGTGAGGACACCATTTTTTCATAAACAGAAAGAGGGAAATATGCGGTTTAAAAAATACCCAGCTACGTGTTGACGAGGCCTGAGAGTCTCCAATTAAACCAGCGTGAACATGCATGTGTTTGGACGACTGGAGGAGGAAGTACCTGGAGAAAACCCACACATGCATGGAAATAACTGCAGCCCATCATGAGATTTTCACCCACATTGCAAATGTCCTGCTGAAACATTGAGTCCACAGTGTGTGTGTGTGTGTGTGTGTGTGTATGTGTGTGTGCATACCGGCTCTAATCACCCTCTCAATTCGGATCCGAGATGGGTCTATGATGTGCTATATATATCACTATATTGACACTTACTATGGTACCCATTATGTCATTGTATGGTCATATCACCTTGTACTTCGGTACGAGGTACATTATTAAAAAAACAAACAAACAAACAAAAAAAACCTTAAACTGTATTATGGAAAGCAGGAAGTGAACAAATGTAACAGTTACTGATTTGTAAAAGTACCAGATAGTGTTTGTGCGTGTGTGTGTGTGTGCATACCGGCTCCAATCACCCTCTCAATTCGGATCCGAGATGGGTCTATCTCCTTGGTGAACTCATGGACGGCCTGCGCGGGGTCCTCGTATGTGTCAGGGTCCACATAGGTCTTAATCCCAGGAAAAGGAACTACAGATTTTGAAGGAGACATGAAATAGTAAGTGATGAACCGCTTAGGAATGGAACAATCTACATTTTTATGAACTGGTATATCAATACAGATACTAGTCCCATACCAGAACTCTGTTTGCTTGATTGATATTATTATTATTGCCAAAGAATATCTGCAAATGTATATAGAAGAATATCGATGTTTTTTTCCAAACATGTAAGCTTCACAGACAGTTGGACAACACTGAACTCTGAACATTACACGTAACGTCCGGTTCGCTACATTATCATTATTGTTGATTTGATACTAGGCAAGTACGCTGGCAAGTATATGCTGATATTCTTGTAGTACTTTTGAAGTACAGACAGTTCAATTCAAGCAGACAGTGCTCACCGATACGGAATCTCCGCAGTTGAATTACACTGGTATCGGAACATAATCGGCCCCATCCGTTCTTTTTTTAAGATTGCTGTTTAATATGTTGATGAAGTTAAAGGGTGAAATTAATTAAACTGAGGTCCTCATCATTTAGGAAATTGTAATTAAAGTCTTGAGCTCTTCTAATTAAATGTAGAAATTATGCTGTAGTAAAAAAACGGTAATCTTAACAGAAATACGACAATTCAAGAAATGATGCTTGTCAAATCTAGAAAGATATTGACTGCAGCACCTGACCTTTGCCAACTTTGTGTCATGCAGTGAAGTTATCCAGGCTGCACAAGTGTCCTTGAGCAAATCACAAAATCTTTAGCAGACCCTGACTGCCTGCAGCAGGGAAGCCAGACACAAGCTGGGTTTGGAGATGGCTGATCGATAACGGTATCACAAAAACAATAGCTCTCAGTTGTCTCTGATGCATGAAGCAACAACTACAAAACCCCGAGGACCTCCTCTCCCGATACCACGCTCCACTGTCAAGTCTCAGAAGGGAGCCTCTTCATTAGGGACGCCTGCATTAACGAACTGAATACAACTGAATTTGTGTAATCTTACTCCTTTATACAATAGTAGTGCTCAGCTTTGATTGACATAAAAAATTGGGTACCCAATTACATTTGACTTGTGAAAATGCTTTGAAAGAAAATATTTATGGGAAATCACACCTTTAATCCAAAATTATGCCGTTTTTGGTAGGAAACCCCATAGTTGTGATCGTTGACCATATGTTTTCATGACTTATATAATGAACCAGCTTGACATTTACCACTTCTTCAAAATCATAGTCAGAGGTGTCCAAAGTGCAGCCGGAGGGCCAATTGTGGCCTGCAAATGTTTCTTTTTTTAAAATAAATTGGCCACAGCACATTCTGAAAACATAATTGAACTAAAACAAAAAACAACAGCAGCAAAAATGGAAAAATCAGCAATAATTTTATAATAATTTTAAAAATTTAATTATTATATATACATATTTATTTATTATTTATTTTTAAAATAATCATTCTATAATAATAATAATTTATAATTATAATAATGAGAAAATTTGATTTTTTTATTTAATAAAAAATTAAATGTTATTTAAGTATTTTTCAAAAGTTGTAATATTACTAATAATTAGGTTGGGGGAAAAAGTTATGCAGTATTATTGGAAATTGGAATAAATATTATGAAAATATAATTGACATAGATTAGGACAAAAAAATCGTCAAAACCTCCTGCCAAAAGTGGGAAAAGACATAATTTTCAAGTGGTGTAAAAAAAAAAAAAAAAATTATGGACATCGTAACATAGGTTTTTTTAATTTTTTTTTTTTTTTACCAAGTCCATTCTGATAATTGGTCCTCCTCTTATCCTCGGAGGTCATCTTGGCCTTGATGTACCACTGGCACCTGTAAAACACACACATTGATGGATGAAGTTCAAGGAATCCAATTTAGCTTTTTTTGCTTACAACGCCAGATTATAGATAATAAGTACTCAGCTAAAAGAACACTGACCAGCCAGTCATTTGGACATTTGAGAATTTTGAGATACCCGACTTTTATAAATGGTTAAATGTATTTAACCCCCACCTCCCCACCACATGATCACCGGCATATCCCTAGA
The DNA here is from genome assembly GCF_037039965.1 of Doryrhamphus excisus. Classification (NCBI taxonomy): domain Eukaryota; kingdom Metazoa; phylum Chordata; class Actinopteri; order Syngnathiformes; family Syngnathidae; genus Doryrhamphus; species Doryrhamphus excisus. The sequence continues at coordinate 6,589,612 of NC_136368.1, read as the reverse complement.
AAGCAGACTCCCTTGATTCAGACACCATTGGAATCATTTCCATAGTTTAATTTCCACATTTCCACATTTAATTCATAGTTGGAAAATGAGCCGATATAGCTTTGATGTTAAAGGTGGACAAAATTAATTGGAAAACGTACTCCGGGTCTGTTCTGGCAGAAATACACAGATCATGCAAAATTGCAAAATATTTTACACTCTGTGGTGTACATTTTTGTAGTCATTGTTAGCCTAATTACATCGGTTTGTGGCCACCCCATTTAGCGTGTTTTTCCATAACGTTGAAAATTTATGGGGCGGCACGGCGGTCTAGTGGTTAGCGCGCAGACCTCACAGCTAGGGTTAGGACCCTAGGCTAGGACCAGGGTTCAATTCCACTCTCGGCCATCTCTGTATGGAGTTTGTATGTTCTCCCCGTGCATGCATGGGTTTTCTCCGGGTATTCCGGTTTTCCTCCCACATTCCAAAAACATGCTAGGTTAATTGGTGACTCCAAATTGTCCATAGGTATGAATGTGAGTGTGAATGGTTGTTTGTCTATATGTGCCCTGTGATTGGCTGGTCACCAGTCCAGGGTGTACCCTGCCTCTTGCCCGAAGACAGCTGGGATAGGCTCCAGCATGCCCGCAACCCTTGTGAGGATAAGTGGTAGAAAATGAATGGATGACATTTCTTTGGCTCCATTTTGTTGAGGTGAGAATCACTATTGAACTCAAGAAATAACTCATGGCAAAACAGGAAGGTGGTGATCTTGTTGCCACATTGTGTCTTTGGGGACACTCTCACTCATAAATTATATGTATTTTCAATATGTAAAACCATACAAATGTGTTGTATGTAACATTTTTTGGCTTCCTGGAACAGTTGAATTGGATGTGCATCATTTTTTTGAAAAAATTGTTAGCTTCTGTTTTGGTTACAGGAACAGATTAATGACGCTAACTAAGGTTTTACTACATTTTGTATTGTATGTATATTTTGTATAAGCGGTGTAGTGACGGCTTTGACCAGTCCCGGAGCGCCCTGTGTCGATGCAACGAGTAGACGCGTGTTCATGTAATCGCATGTGGACGTCCTTCTCTGTGAAGATTTAACATAATCTGGGTGGCCAGGGTGTCGAGGGGAGGATGCTCTGAGCCACAGGTTGCCAGTGTGGGCTTTGACTGAGTGAAGTCTGTGGGGTCCCGGACACTGATGGACAGTGCAGATAACATGGCAGGTGACACAGAGAGGAAGTGGAAGAAGGGGGATTTGGAAAGCCACTGTTGACCTCTGTTGATGGGGTCAAGCTGTTCATTAAAGAAATGGCGGCGTGTGGCGTTATCAGTCCTTTGCAGTCCTATCCTCTGATCCCCTTTATCCGCCTGGCCTTCCCTCCCTCGCTCTCTCTCTCTTTCTCTCCCTCGCTCCTCGATGGCTTTCATGTAAAGGCCGCACACGCAGAACTGACATGAATACTTGTCCTGCTTGCAATGTTTCTTTTTTTTTTTTTTTTTTTCTTCCAGTACGCACTTATATTTGCATAAGCACTAGCACTTGACTCCAAAACAGGAACTTCAATTAAAGCACTTTGCCCAGAGCTCTAATCAAAGTCACACTAAGTCCAACCACTCCTCTTTTGCCTCAACAGTTTTTGCATCACAGTAGAGGGCACTGAAGAACGGAAGAACTACAAAAAAACGTTAGTAACGTAACGTTAGTTCAAGGACAACGTGTACACAAACCAGCATGCATATTTTAATTTGCTGCAAATTCCCATTTTAGGAAGCTTTTAGAGCATAGAGGTCCACCTCCTCGTCACCTGCCAGGTCCTCTTCCATCCTACCTGGTGGAACCTCACAGTCACGAGAGCCCCGTGAAAGCTCTCATCGCTCCCAGGCTGCTCAAGTGCATTTAAAAAAGGACTACAAGTCCCTCCTACTAGGATGGGATGTTGTGATGGAATGCGTGTGTGTTTAGTGCGGGGCAAAGGGGAAAAAGACATCCAGCAATGCTTCAAATGAAATTAAAAAAACTAAGTAAATATAAAATCCCTTGTGAGAATCATCCTGAAAGTGAATGGCGAGCTGGAAAAGTTTACGACTCCATGCCTGGACTTCTGCTACTTGTCTTCCTTTCTTGTACGAACGTGGAAGGCGATAAACAGAAGTGATGGGGCTCTACAGCTCTAGCAGTTATGCCCACCACTCTGATTTGTTTTTTCACACTTTGTTTAGCGTCTTTAGGCCTCACAGCTAGGAGACCAGGGTTCAATTCCACCCTCGGCCATCTCTGTGTGGAGTTTGCAATGTTCTCCCCGTGCATGCGTGGGTTTTCTACGGTTTCCTCCCCCATTCCAAAAACATGCTAGGTTAATTGGCCACTCTAAATTGTCCATAGATATGAATGTGAGTGTGAATGGTTGTTTGTCTATATGTGCTCTGTGATTGGCTGGCCACCAGTCCAGGGTGTACCCCGCCTCTCGCCTGAAGACAGCTGGGATAGGCTCCAGCATGCCTGCAACCCTTGTGAGGATAAGTGGTAGAAAATGGATGGATGACATTTCTTTGGCTCCATTTTGTTGAGGTGAGAATCACTATTGAACTCAAGAAATAACTCATGGCAAAACAGGAAGGTGGTGATCTTGTTGCCACATTGTGTCTTTGGGGACACTCTCACTCATAAATTATATGTATTTTCAATATGTAAAACCATGAGGAGATGAGAAAATGAATGAATGAATGTTTGGCGGTCCTTGAACTCACCATAATTGCTGTTACTCATGTTGGCACTGAGTCTCTGATTGATCGTTTTTTCCATCATCATTATCATTGATTAATGTTGCGTTTCGGTACATTTGATCATTTATCCAAGTGTGTGAGGCATATTTAGGACTTAAACCTGAATTGCATTTAGCTTGTTAGCTTGCATTGCTGGTATACAACGGCAATTGAAGAGCAGAGGGGAGGGTTTTGTAGCTCAATCAAATCTAATCGTCCCTTTTTCTTGCAAATGGTGATCTCAAAATCAGAGCACGAGTATCAACGTCAAGCTAGCAGGAGGATTTGAATGGGGAGGAGTGAACCATGCATCAAAAATACATTTTTTTATGGGCATAATTACTCTTTGTGATTCCCCAGGAGTACCATACACACACCAACTTAGATTTGCTCGTTTCAACTTTGTGAGCAAGAGCGAGAAGTACGGTGGCCTTAACGGTTCAAACAGGTAAGTGTTTCTTTCTCCGAAAGATAAGAGGTAAATGGCAGTACATCCTGGTTTTATTTTTGCATCGAAACCCCGACGCCAAGCAGTTCAATATAGTTGCCAGATACTTGTCTACTATTAGAAACACTAAGACAGTGAAGTGGTGATTCAATCTAAGTAGTACGCACTTTGACAGTAAAGGTGAGCTAGATGTCAATCAGTGTAGAACTTTCTACTTTTACTTCAAGGGGTGCATACTGAAACTGTATTGTTATACAAGTAACATCTTTGTCATCTCCACGGAGGCACACAGAGTCTGGCGCTCTATTTAAACCAGGGGTCTCAAACACGCGGCCCGCGGGCCAAATGTGGCCCGCAGGACACTAGTTTGAGGCCCCCGCCTTGATACGTTTGATTAATGTTCATGTTAAAGGTTAAATTACTGTTAATAGTTATCCTCCCTATCCGTGTGGAAGTGGTAAGTTTTTGGCTATTTAAGTTTAAAAGAAATAACTTGAAGGCTACCGTTTAGGTCGCTAGCTCTCTAGTTTGCGAGTTAGCATGTGTCTCAAGACCCTGCAGTTGCGCAATATGTTGTAAATAAAAAGAGTATAAATGTGACTATAGTCGTGTTTTGTCATGTCTACAGGGCTCTAATAATGCTTTGTTCATTTTAATCTGAAAAAAATAATTTGTCTACCCACCAACTATATGTGGTTTCTTAAGGGGCCATCCATAATTTTCAACATTTTCACGAGCGTACAAACCGTACGGGGGGGGGGGGGGGGGGGGGTTAAGACATCAACGTACGCTTTTTTGAAAACCAGAAAATGTCGATGTCTGTATGTCCGAACCGCGGGACGCAGTCAAATTTTAGCGTGAATAGACTGGTCCCCTGTCGTCGTATGCTAGCGCGAGAGCGTACCAGTCCACGCGATACTCCACGTGGCTCTGCCTGCTTCGCATTCCAACACAACAATCAGACAATGGCCGACCCCGGTGATTTCGATTACCTATTTTCGTTCATCAAAAAGAGAATTACTGCCATTCATCGCTCACCGAGCAATGCATACGAACAATACATCAATGTTTACTGCTTTGTGCGTTCGGAAAGAAAGCGGAAGGACGCTGTCGCGGCTGGCCAGGTGGCTTGGAAAGGTTCCAAATCGAAGGAATCGAGCAGGGCGGATTTGTTCCGAAGTGCCGTTGCGAAAATGGAGAAGATCAAAACTAAACCGACCATCCTGAATCTATTCGCCAGCTCTGTGTTTATTTTCTATATTTGGGCATGGACCTGGCTGTGATTGCCATTTTCTGAATGACTCTGTGGTGGTGAATTTGACTTTGTGGACAGTGCAGTAACAATCAATGTGATTTTCACTTCCTGTGATACACTGACTAGACTATAGGTGTGATTGTTAAGCCTTTTCAAAACAGTTGTGGCATCTTTATTGCATACTTCATTGAGTTGAGTTCAAGGGTTGTGTCCATCATTTCAATGAAGATTTTATCTCCTCAGGCTTTTGGAAACCAGGGGCAACTCTTCTGCTCCTTGAGTAATCATGTGTGTATACAAGAAGTATTCCCTTGATTAAAAAATCCTGTGGAAAACAGTTGTTGCATCAGGACTTTTCTACATGTATCATTTGATAGGAAGAACAATACAAAAAGACCAAATTTGCAATACATTTGTATTTTCTTGAAAGAAAATACAAAAAAGAGGCATTTGATATAATTTTTTATCTTGTTCGTGTTCAATACAATGTTGATGGGCAGTGACTGATTGACCAGAGTCCCAAAATACAGCCAGAGAACACTATTCGATTGGATATGTTCGAATTTCCTGGCTGTATTGGGTCAGTTGGTCATGGACCTATCAACATTTTTCATTTGGGATTGTACTCTTTTTAGGGGGGAGGGGGTTACTCAAAAGAGTACTCTTTGTACTCTTGTGAAAATGTTGAAAATTATGGATGGCCCCTAAGTTATTTTTATTATTTGACGTTTTATTATTATTATTTATTACTGATTGATTGATTTTCTTTATTCTTGATTTGTTTATTTTTCATCACAGTTCACCGCAGTGCCACAAAAGTGCAGGTAAGAATTTTTGAAGAACGGCATGTTCAGCGTTAGAGAGACGCTCCAAAAGGTTTCGTACGTACGTAGAGTCAGTTTGCAAGCATTGATTACAATTTTACCCAGTTTTGCCAGTCATATGAGACTTTGATTATTTCATTAAAATGTTAAACTGAAAGTTCTATAGCTGGAAAAACCTGAGAGGTCAACAACTGCAGGCGCCGCAAAAGCTGCTTAATTACCTTAGAAGTGAAGGTTATCTAAAAAAAATGCTGTTTTATCAGATGTGTTTTTATACAGCAGTAAAACACGAGCGAGGTCAAAGATGGGGCGAATTGCGTAGAGCGGTCCAGACTCGCTAGTGAAATGATCTGTTACCATTGGGAGCTACTGTCCTACAAGCCTTTGACTCATATGTCTGGAGCTGTGATGTAATGTTGGAGCATTAGGTTAATTTGGGTTAGTCTTGACCTTCTATAACACGGGTATTCAACTTAAATTCAAATTGGTACAGATAATTTCCTCAAGCTTATGTCTGGTCCAGTGGCCACGGTGAGGTAGGGTATAAGCAGCAACCCGACTGATGATAGAAGAAGATAAAAAGAAGTGATAAATCCCGAGAACAGCAAGATGAGTGAAGTTACAGGTGCTACCTGCTGTCCTCTATCTCAGTGTTTTTCAACCTTTTTTGAGCAAAGGCACAATTTTTTCATTGAAAAAATGCCGCAGCACACCACAAGCTGAAAATGTGAAAAAAGCTTATATTAACAATATAAGTGTTATATTTTTATTATTAACAAAATAAGTGTTATATTGGTAATATAAGTGTTTTTTAACATGAAGAATGACGTATCCCTCCGCAGGGATCTCAGCATAACAAAGAGTTTCTCCCGAGTGTAAACAATTGAGCAAGCGGGCAAGCTAGAGACGTAACAAGATGAACATCCAGAGCTGCATACTTGCTTAAGAACAAACAATAAGGAAGTAATAAATAAAGCAAGATTAAACACTAACAAAAATAATTTGATGATCTGGTAAACTTAAGTGAAATCATGATTTCAAAATTTGGAATAAAAGTATTAATTTTTCAGTATTTCCCAGTCGATATGAGAGCTTGACATGATGACATTTATACCTACATTTGCTCCACGTTTACCATTCAATGAAACACAACATGAGTATCTTCCTTAGTAAATTTATATTAAAAAAAGTACAGAAATTCAAAATCAGAGGCAGTAAAGCCATCTTACCTTCCAGTAATGAGGAGGAAGAGGGTGAGGATGACGAGGAGGGTAAAACCACCCACTGCTGCTGTGACGATGACCAAAACCTGACCTTGGTCCGAGGCCAGGTCTGAGGCTGGAGGTGATCCATTTGAGGGGAAAATAGGCATGGTGGGCCATAACGAGGTATATGAAAGAAACAGAGACAGACAGGATAAACAGGATGAATGTAGTGTAAAAAATAATGATACAGGTGAATAGAGATAAAGGGAATTTCGTCAGGATGACAGGGAAGGAAAAGAGAAAAAAAACGGACTGTCAGTGAAAAATGAATCATAGATCTTCTATATCGGTGCACCATAAATAGACCGTGTACTCTCTCCTCTCCAACGGGAAATATTATAAAGATGTTGGGTCAGTTCTTTGTGATGCAAAACCTCTCCATTAGCTTCCTTACTGCTTCTGTTTAATTAATATTATTCATTCATTAAATTGATTTAGTTCATGATGATTTTCGTTAAATTGGTCCCATTTGATATTCATGATTTTCCTCGTTTTCTGTGTGTCTTGTCACACGGCTAATGTAGCCCAGATAATTGAAAGATGATTGGTATTGCCCAAGTTATTTTGATCGTATTTCATGCTTAATTAATATGAATTGCAGATCATGGTGCATGGTCACAATGCTTATGGGGAGGTCCTTTGATTTTGTACAGTATGTGGGTGTACAGATGTATTTGCTGTGTTAAGATGGTGTATGACTTTATTGAGAAACATCTATATATGGTTATTTTTTATGCAGTGGAACCTCTGGTTTTGTTATTAGTCTGTTCCAAAACGGTCCGTCAAAAACAAGCAATCTCTGCAGGTGGCATTGGGCATTTCCCGTACCTGCTCTCAGGGTATTGAATCAATCACACCTGGACTGCGTAGGGCAGGGGTCTCAAACAAGCGGCCCGCGGGCCAAATGGACACTCGTTTGAGGCCCCCGCCTTGATATTAATGTTTAATGTTAGTGCGGCCCGCGCAAGTTTGATATGGATGCTGTATGGTATCATGTACCCAGAAAAAATTATTACTTTATTATTACTGAATAAATTATTAATAAATAAATTATTACTGATTAATGTTCATGTTAAAGGTTAAATAACTGTTAATAGTTATTCTCCCTATCCGTGTGGAAGTGGTAAGTTTTTGGCTTTTTAAGTTTAAAGGAAATAACTTGGAAGCTACCGTTTAGGTCGCTAGCTCTCTAGTTTGCGAGTTAGCATGTGTCTCAAGACCCTGCAGTTGCGCAATATGTTGTAAATAAAAAGAGTATAAATGTGACTATAGTCATGTTTTGTCATGTCTACAGGGCTCTAATAATGCTTTGTTCATTTTAATCTGAAAAAATAATTCGTCAACCCACCAACTATATGTGGTTTCTTAAGTTTTTATTATTTGCCGTTTTAGTGTAATTATATTTATTTATTTATTACTGATTAATTGATTTTCTTTATTCTTGATTTGTTTGTTTATTTTTCATCTTATTTTGTGCAGAAAAATAAAAATTAAGATATTTGAGAACAGTTTTATCAGAGCTTTTATTGTAGAAAATCGGAACCAAAGCACTGAAAAAGTTTGTAGGGAGGATAGCTATTAACAGTTATTTAACCTTAAACATGAACATTAATCAAAGGTAATAATTTTTTCTGGGTACATGATACCATACAGCATCCATATCAAACTTGCGCGGGCCGCACTAACATTAAACTTTCATATCAAGCGGGGGCCTCAAACTAGTGTCATCTGGCCCGCGGGCCACGTATTTGAGACCCCTGGTTTAAGTTGTCTTTGCAAAACGTCTTCTATGACAACCAAATACTCCAGTTGTGATCGATTCCCGGAGAATAAAATGAGCTGGATGAATGAGAACATTATACGTGAATTACGCTGGAACCTGAACCCCAAACCGACACTGGATTGAATCTGCTCCATAGGGGGTTACTTTGCAGCCATAATAATAATTGAGACATATTTTTCTGAATAATTTTAGTCAAAAAACAAATCCGGAGTATCCGAAAACCGAGGGTTGATTCAAACCCGCGATCTTTTCATTGCTAGACGGCCACTCCACCCCCATTACAGCCATTACTGACACTCAGAGGGACTTTAAGTGCTCACACAGACGAATGTCACAGTTCCACATATTCCTCACACCAGTGAGGATGTGGTGGAGCGATGCGGCTATAATGAGGTGTGTGTGAGAAGACAATGACATTCAGTCGAGGACAGAATGAAGGATGCAGTGTGAAGGATGAGGAAACAGGATGACAGGAGAGAGATAAAGACAAATAAGAGTGAAAGACAGCGGTAGAAGTGACAAAGACTGATGGAAAAACAAAAGGCGGACTGACTGACAGACAGACTGTCAGAGACAGACAGGGACCGACATGGGGCCAAATCTGCTTTCACTTTCAGATAAAAGGCCAGGCAGTACAAAGGCTTGGCCAAAGCGCTGTATGATCCACAGATAAAGCTCAGCTCTGCAGCTTTGGATGGGAGAGAGCCGCTGTGAAGCCAAAGCACCCCTCAACAATACCTGACCCCACATAAAAGGGCAGCTGGACCTTTTGTATTTTATGATTAGAATTGCAATAAAGGTGCCGCTGCCGCATGTGCGCCGAAACAAAAAGACACACAAGTATTGATTTCATAGACACTAAACATCAAGACTGTATTGTCGGACACCTTGACAATTGTATTTGTTGATTGACATTGTGGCAGATTATTCTGGCATTGACAAGCCCTTCACCAGTCAACTTGCATCTAAAATGTTAATCTCTTTGTTAATTTGTTTTTCGGTAAAATACTTGTTTTGACTTTTGTTAATGAGTTTTCTGAAAAGTAAAATGTTTGCAGGTTTTGAAATGTTAATTCTGTTAATCTGGTTTCTGAAAAGAAAACATTTTTCGCCTTTTTGTTGATGTGTTTTCTGAAATGGTAATTGGTTTTGACAATTTCTTTTCTGATATTTTAAAATGTTTCCCAGCTTTGCAACAATGAAAAAGTAAATGTTGCTAACTGAGACTCTGATACTGAAATATGTGTAACTCTCACAAAACAAGGTATATCTCAGCCAGGCCCAAGAAGCGGTAAAGGGCTTATTGGCGGAGACTCACAAAGGAGCTGGAGCAGCATTCGCTGATATGACAACAAGCTGCAAAATGAGCACAAATCAATCACACCGAAAAGACAAAAACAAACTCAACGGTGTCATAGAGAAACAAACCCATCTTGTGTGTGGACTGAAGGAATAAAATGTTGGCAACAATCTGCTAAAACCTTCAAAATGTATGTGTTTCTGTACAGTTTAATGCAGGGGTCTCAAACACGCAGCCCGCGGGCCAAATGTGGCCTGCAGGACACTAGTTTGAGGCCCCCGCCTTGATATGAAAGTTTAATGTTAGTGCGGCCCGCGCAAGTTTGATATGGATGCTGTATGGTATCATGTACCCAGAAAAAATTATTACATTTGATTAATGTTCATGTTAAAGGTTAAATAACTGTTAATAGTTATCCTCTCTATCTGTGTGGAAGTGGTAAGTTTTTGGATATTTAAGTTTAAAGGAAATAACTTGAAGGCTACCGTTTAGGTCGCTAGCTCTCTAGTTTGCGAGTTAGCATGTGTCTCAAGACCCTGCAGTTGCGCAATATGTTGTAAATAAAAAGAGTATAAATGTGACTATAGTCGTGTTTTGTCATGTCTACAAGGCTCTAATAATGCTTTGTTAATTTTAATCTGAAAAAAAATAATTTGTCTACCCACCAACTATATGTGGTTTCTTCAGTTTTTATTATTTGCCGTTTTATTATTATTATTATTATATTTATTCATTACTGATTGATTGATTTTCTTTTCTTATTTTTCATCTTATTTTGTGCAGAAAAATAAAAATTAAGATATTTGAGAACAGTGGAATCTTTTATCAGAGCTTTTATTGTAGAAAATTGGAACCAAAGCACTGAAAAAGTTTGTATATTTTTCTGTTTTTAATAAATGCGTTTTTTTTTTTTTTTTGGAAAACCTGATGCGGCCCAGCCTTGCCCAGACCCTAGCTCCAGTGGCCCCCAGGTAAATTGAGTTTGAGACCCCTGGTTTAATGTGTCTCAGTTGGTCAGTCGTACATGGCTTGTTATCTCTCAACACTGTTGTGGCAGTTTTTCTTTCGAAATTTTGACGGATTTCGGATGTTTAATACAGAAAACAGTGTTGCATCATCTCAACCAGAATAAACAGTATAATCACTTACAATCTCCTGTGGTTCTGTATTCATATCTGGTGGCGTAGGAGCTGTATCCAGCTGGGGTGCGGGTGCGAACGCTGAAGACATACCAGGTGGCCGGTTTTAAACCTGTGATGATCACACTGGGATCCTTGGTGCTGGTTGAAGAGTAACTCAACTGCTCGTGTTCCTAGATTGGAGAGACATTAATTAAAGTTTTAGACCAAATATTCTCTACCCATTATGTTTAGGGTTGAAAGAGATAATAACAAAGCCATTTTTCAAAAGACATCCCCTCTAGTAAAGGCTGTTTTTTTTAATTGATTTTTAGTACCGTATTTTCCAGACTATAAGTCACACTTTTTATTTCATAGGTTGGCTGTTCCTGCGACTTATACTCCAGAGCGACTTATAAATGAAAAAACGGTTTATGTTACATAAACACTGGACACCTTTTCTGTTCATGTTTATTTTTTGTGTAGCTGAATAAACATTGTGTTAGCATATCTTACACCTATTCAGCCTGTTCTCTATTCTTTTATTGTTAGAACTTGCCTTCCAAGAAGACGTAATGTCTGTTTTGGTCAAGCAGTTTGTAAAAAAAATTACCCGCAAAAAATGCGACTTATACTCCAGTGCGACTTATGTATGTTTTTTTGGCGATTTATAACATAAATATAATATAATATAACATCAATTAACATCAAATAAAATGAAACCATTACCATAAGGTAAGTTTCAGCAACAAATCAGTTCTCAACCAAAAAAGGCAGGAAAAAAAAAGCTTTTTGTGAAAGGATATATTTCAAGCATATGTAACTTTCACTTTGACACAAATTTAGGCATATAAATTTAGCCAAAACGCCACAATATAAACAACACACACAATTTTCTACAAATATAACACTCTGGTTATTATGGTAACCATCATGTCATTATATGGTTATACCTTATACTTCAGTATGTGTTAAAGAAAAAAATAAAACAAATAAAAAAAATAATATCAGGAAAGCAGGATGTGAACAAATGAAACAGATACTAATTGTAAAAGTACCAGATGGAGGGGTAGGATTTAATAAGCTTTGCTTCCTACTCCTTTGGACATGTGGAACTGGGAACTGATTATGTGATGCATTCAATTGTAATTTGATGCATGTTCAAATGAAATAAAACCATTACCATTACTCTGAATTTACAATTTTCACATTTGGAACTGAACCACCTTTTGTTGCCTCTCACACAAAAAAAACTAAAAAAACTTGTACATTTGTCTTTGGTAGTAGACGAATGGACCAAATGTACTGTATCTTATATAATAACCGGCCTTTAAAATACCTGATCTTGGATACGGTAATGGTAATGGTAATGGTAATGGTTTTATTTCATTTGAACATGCATCAGATTACAATTGAGTGCATCCCATAATCAGTTCCCAGTTCCACATGTCCAAAAGGAGTAGGAAGAAGCAAAGCTTATTAAATCCTACCCCTCCATCTGGTACTTTTACAATCAGTTACTGTTACATTTGTTCACTTCCTGCTTTCCATAATACAGTTTATTTTTTTTATTGTTTATTTTTTTTAAATAATGCACCTCGTACCGAAGTACAAGGTGATATGACCATACAATGACATAATGGGTACCATAGTACCTGTCAATATAGTGATATATATATAGCACAGTACACTATAGTACACTATACGGGGCATTTAATTTGTGCATGTGTTTTTACTGGACATGGACCAAAACAGTACCTTCTCATAGTATTTGATCTCATAGTCGATGATGGGCAGTGTTGTTTCTTTTGGCTGCTGCCAGGAAAGAGCAATGCTGTTGGGAGACGCCCAGTCTTTCTTCAGAGGTCCCACCAGCGATGGACCTGTTTAAAAATCAGAACAATACATTTGAAAAATGAAGGCACATTCATTTGGTGACAATAAAAAAAACTGCATACAAAGACACACGTTGATGCAGGAAATTGGAGTCTTGGTACCCGCCTAATTTGGTCCCATGTCGTTCTTTCTACGTGGGTTGCAGCAGCTCAGTCATTGTCACTTGCTGTCACTTCCATCTCTCCCAAGAGAGTAAAAACTATTTCCCTTTAGTGTTAATGTAACAGCGTGAATATATGCGGTATTTAACCAGGGGGTGATGTTGTAGAAATCATCTAAATAACTGTGTGTGTCACAGTGGCTCACAATGTAAAAATAACAATAGTAAAGGTAGAGTCCAGGTTTATACTACCATGCTTTTTATATATAGACGTACTTTGACTTAACAGGAAGTGAATGTATGGACATTTTGATGCGGTGAAAGAATTACAAGCTGCTGTTGACCAAAGAATTTCAAAATTCAAAATGTTTAAATTGAAGTACACTCAAAAACTGTTTTTTTTCTACATTGTTCATTCATATCATTCATTCATTCATTTTCTACCGCTTTTTCCTCACGAGGGTCACGGGGGTGCTGGCCAGCCAGCCAATCACAGATAGACAAACAATATCTATGGACAATTTGGAGTGGCCAATTAACTTAGCATGTTTTTGGAATGTGGGAGGAAACCGGAGTACCCGGAGAAAACCCACGCACGCACAGGGAGAACATGCAAACTCCACACAGACATGGCCGAGGGTGGAATTGAACCCTGGTCTCTGCGCGCTAACCACTCGACCGCCGTGCCGCAAAGATGACTTCCATTACAAATCATTATACAGGACTAGGCCTGTCAAAAATAATTAATGTATTTAATTAATTACGTTAAATATTTTTAGCGTAATGCGTGCACGCGAACCAGAGCAAGTACGCCTTGGGTCCACAGTGGAGCGTCCTCACAGTCACACTGAGACTGACAATGTTTTATAATTTCATTCTGACCTGAGCAGTACAATTCTATGTATCTCCATCCCATGTCTCTACTTCCTTCTTCCTTTCTTTCACATTCTCAGTACAGGAACGAGAGATGCATTCAGGGACACTCCAAACATCACAATAACGGCTTAATAATGTGTGTGTGAGGGGGTAAATAAACAGGGAGATAAAGAAAAACATGAATTGGATATTTTAATCACTAACTCTTGAACTCTTAAGCTGTTTTTTGAGATTCAAGTGTCGCTACACTGAAGGGCATGGCTTCGATAAGCGGCTGCCCGCAATGACTTCACCAAGCTCTGGACGGCAGGGGGGGGGGGTCAAACTTGTGCCATGGAGGGCAGTGAAACTACTGTACATGCTTTTAGCTTGATAGTTCATTTGGAGGTCTTAATACATACAGAACAAATACACTTGGGATCACTTGCAAATTTCTTTGTTTTCCAAAGAAAAACATTTTCATGCATTTCACGAATGACTTTTTCCAATTCACAAACATTTTTTATCCATTTCACAAACAATGGAAATGATAATGATCAGATGATTTCACAGAAGGACCTACATTTTTGCATAGAGGCCTACTATCAACAACTGTCAGTCCTCTGCATCAATCTCCTGGTATGGCTGCTAATCCAAGTTCTTCATTTTATAAGGCTAATAGATTATTAGAAAACCCATCTAAAAAATCTCTTACCATGCTGTTAAGTACTCCCTTCAGAGAGCAGCACAAACTGGGTCTAACAAGGACAGAAAAACGATGCACCCATCTAAAAAATCTCATGCTGTTAACTACTCCCTTCAGAGAGTAGCGCAAACTGGGTCTAACAAGGACTGAAAAACAATTCTGCACAACTGGGCAAGAAGACAAATATCTGAGAGTGTGTAGTTTACGACAAAAACGCCTCACAGGTCGTCACCTGGCGGCTGCACTAAATAGTAGCCGTCAAACACCAGTGTCAGTATCAACAGTGAAGCACGACTTCAGGACTTCAGAGTTCATGGCAGGATTGCCAAGAAAAAGCCATATTTCAGACCGGCCAAAAACATTTCCAAGTGATCCCAACATTTTTTATATATCATCATTTATTTTTCTATTCATCAAATACAGTAAAAATGGCCATATTTCAGACATAGTTAATGGTGATTAATCTTGATTAATGAGTTAATTAATCAGTGATTAATCTGATTACAATTTTTAATCATTTGACAGCCTGATACAGGTCACAACTACAGAAAGCTAAAACCGTGATATTCCTATCAGGTTTTTGTGCAATCTCCAAGATGAAACCATCAATCACGAAAAGACCAACGTGACAAAAACAGCAAGTAGTGTAAAATACGGCGCATTAACTATGGCTTGAAAGAAAGTGGCTGACTGTGTAGGGGCACTGACATGATTTATAAATGGTTGATTAACACCTGTCCACTTTGCCAGCAATCAGTACGGCACATCCATGCACAGACTCAATAACCGCACATCATAATAAGCTCCGGTTCGTCCAATCTACTGGGAAAACCCTCCACACAGCATTCCTTTAGATTCCAGCTGGATCATTTAGCCGTAATTGAAAACAAGCGCAGGAAGCGACATCTTCTTTTCTTGCAGTAAATTGTATTTGCTTTGCTCAATGAATTTTTGCTGGATAAATAATTGTGCTCAGCTCCCAAGAGAGGTCAGCAGCTGTAGCTGCCCCGAGATTCATTATTATATATTACACCGTCATGTTACAGAGCTGACTCATTATATGCACATAAAAGGTAGTCCGACCTTTCTCAAGGGTATTCCGAGTGAAAGATGACAGGAGACACAGTGAGATTATTTTATTTTTAGATGGGCACTAAAATTCCTTCCAGGATTCCGTAGAATTGCTGGTTATAATGGCATGGAAGCTCAAGGTTCAAGGTAAAATGAGGCATCGTTGCTGGATGTTTGAGGTTCAGATTAAGAGCTTGAGGCCTGGGGCTTTTGAAAACAGGGTGAGACCAGACGAGAGCTGCAAGGGTCTTGAGCTTGTTAACCAGGTGCCCAGAGACTCACTGCTCAAAATGACCACCTTTGTTCCTTTCATCCACTTTGTACAGTCTTTTTCTCCATCACCAGGCTTTTATTTTCTTGATTCTGTTCTTATCAGACCGCTTTATTTCCTAATGCCTTCATGCATGCCTTCAAATGCACATCTTAATGGCTTGTTCAAGGGCTCTCTGAAGCTGCCAGTCAAAAAAAAAGTACGTACAAGAATGACACTCAGGCAAGAGGAGAAGTGCGCCTGACTATGCTGCACTGTATTTATGTTTGCCCCGGCCGTATATTAGCAGGCCACTTCATGGTTCACAGACGTTTTTTAAAATGAGTTTGTTTGTCTGTCCTTCAGACTCTTTGGTTGGTGGAGAATTGCAGATGTAACAAACAGGAAGAGGTAACACAGAGCAAAACACAAAAATACACAGCATTTCTCATACAGGAATTGGAAAGTATTGATCTGAGACTCACAGCAAGGAGACCCGAGTTCAATTCCACCGTGCGTGGGTTTTCTCCGGGTACTCCGGTTTCCTCCCACATTCCAAAAACATGCTAGGTTAATTGGCCACTCCAAATTGTCCATAGGTATGAATGTGAGTGTGAATGGTTGTTTGTCTATATGTGCCCTATGATTGGCTGGCCACCAGTCCAGGTGTACCCCGCCTCTCGCCCAAAGACAGCTGGGATAGGCCCCAGCACCCCCGCGACCCTCGTGAGGAAAAGCGGTAGAAAATGAATGAATGAATGAATGAATGATATGAGACTCAAAGCTAGGAGACCCGAGTTCAATTCCACGCTCTGCCATTTCTGTGTGGAGTTTTGCATGGTTTTCTCTGGATACTCCAGTTTCCTCCCCCATTCCAAAAACATGCTAGGTTAATTGGCGACTCCAAATTGTCCATAGGTATGAATGTGAGTGTGAATGGTTGTTTGTCTATATGTGCCCTGTGATTGGCTGGCAACCAGTCCAGGGTGTACCCCGGCTCTCTCCAAAAGTCAGCTGGGATAGGCTCCAGCACCCCCACGACCCTTGTGAGGATAGGCGGTAGAAAATGAATGATCTGAGTATTGTTATTGTACCTGATGGGGGTTGTCTCGGATAGTCAGCAAACTAGAGTAAACACAAATCCTCATATTGCATTTGAAGTAATTCATCAAAGGAAGGTTTTATCTGAATCTGTCTGGTGGAAAACATAGTCAAAGACGCACTTCTGGGATTTAAGGTGGCGGTGTGCATCCAGGGCTGAGGTATTTTGCCCTGACAGAGAGCAATAAACACAAACTCAATTTTCCTCCAGACTCACAGATTCAAATTAGCCTGCAAGTGCTAAATGCACACTTGAAACCAGAAATACTTCTCAGCCAAATCTACTCCAAACTGAACTAACTTAGGCCTCATTGATTGTTTAGATGCCGCTAAATGCTCTCCATCTGAAACAAAGCTCTCTTAATTGGTGCCAATAAGTTGACCACTGAATTATTGGTGAAGTTCACTTTACTACGAACTCTGTGGCTGCCAAAATATAGTAATACCACACATCTCTGTGGCTGTGCTTATGCAATAAGAATAATCATCATGACAAAACTGCTGTAAATGAAAGAGTATGTGCTTAGAAGCACAGGCTATGCTCAACACCTAATACACCAATAATAACTGAATCAAAAGTTCAGAGAGATATTCAATGAACAATATTTCTTGTAAAATACCTCTGTTAAGCTTTGAAGTATTGTTGATTGGTTTTGGTGAATGTCAGTTGGCATATTATCAGAATGAAACAGTTTCAAAATGCTTTCATAGCAAAGGCTGGCTTCCACAGTGGTGCACACTCACATACCGGGTTGAGGTGCGCTCCGGCGGTAAACCTCTCGTGAGGACTACACAGGAAATGCATGACAAAAGATACAAATACGATACAGACAAGGACTCACAATTATTTCCCTGACTGATAATGACAGCTGTACTGGTTTCATGTGCATACTCGGCAAAAATGCATTATCCATAATGGGTACAGTTGGACTCAGGCAGTGTATTCCAGAGTCACCAGTGGGTAGGATTCCAATGAACTAGTTTGTGGTGTGGGCTGATGACATAAGCCACACAGTCAGGGTACCTACGTATCTCTGTGTGGAGTTTTCTCGGGGTACTCCGGTATTTTCCCACATTCCCAAAACATGCATGTTAGGTTAATTGGTGACTGTCCATAGGTATGAACGTGAGTGATTGCTTGTCTATATGTGCCCTGTGATTAGCTGACGACCCCGCCAGCTGGGATAGACTCCAGCAATGGAAACCAAATTTGCCTTTCAAAGCAGATGATCCCACCAAGTGTTGAAGCTTTTGCCTCAATAAGCAGCTGATGATTTTACACTATGTGTTTATTTCCAAATGCAGACATCTGAAAGATTCACTTTGACGACACGGGACACACGGCAGCTGTCTCTAATGATTGTGTATTATTAGAGCTGCAGCATGTAACCTGCCAGAGGACATCACTCTCTCTCCGAGAGGCAGGAGCATTGGAAAGCCATTAGAAACACCAGTCAATTACAATGCCCAATGGATAGATTTTGCAGTCAAGCGTGGTTAAGCTCAACGTAAACTAATGGGGAGTCTTTAAATGAGCTTGACCTGCATATGATTTTAATTAGCTTTCCTGCCCCACAGGCTTCCATTAAAGGTTTAAAAAAAAATCAATAGAGTCGGTATTGATGCGGTGCGAGAGCTTAAACGATGTCCGAACGCTTTGCTGATTCACTGTTCATAGATAGAACGAGTGAGGAGACACGCACACCACAATATAGGTATTATTGTTTACGGTAGCCATATTGACAATGTCTGTCTAACAAACCTCAAAACCGTGTTTGTGCTCCAGGGACACTAATCATTACCCTTCGTTAATACTGGAGGTCATCACTTTGCACTCTGGGCCATCTGTTCGCTGTAATAAAGTGCCACCGTGACACCGCAGACATGGTCAAATAAGATTCTAGGCACAGGTGTAGTTGCACATGTGAAATTCTGAAATTATCATTTAAATGAGAAAAATCTGCAGTAATTCTATGAAAATTAAGGAAAAATATAAAATTATATTAAAATTAAAAATATTTTATAGAACATATTTAAAAGAAATTATAAATATTATTTTCTTTTTTTACAAGAATAACGTTGTAATATTTTGAGGAAAATTACCTTATTTTAGTGGCATAAAGTTGAAATATCAACACAAAAAAGTTATCTATATTAGGAAAATTATGATAGCATGAGAATAAAGTCGAAGTATTAAGAGAAAAAAATGTATTCTAAAGAGAAAAAAGTCACAATTTACGAATGAGAATAAAGTTATAATATTACAAGAAAAAATTACAAAGATTATTTAAGAAGATTGTTAAAATATGCTGGAAAAATGCAAATCAAGAGCAAAAACGTACACTTAATGCAGTTTCTTCTTGAAATATGTATAGCTTACAAAATTGGCCCTTGATTGGAAAGTTTTGACAATATATAACAATATAACCTTATATAATGTGGACATTGAAAGGGTGAACAAAAATACTTTTCTGGGGATCACAATAGATGAAAATATGAGCTGGAAAACCTCATATTACAAATATACAACATAAGGTGGCCAGAAATATTTCTGTATTGAATAAAGCAAATTTGTTTTCAATCAGAAATCACTCCACACTCTTTATTTCTCTCTGGTTCTGCCATATCTTACTTATTGTGTGGAAATATGGGGTAATAACTATAAAAGCAATCTTTACTCGCTAAATGTACTGCAAAAAAGGCCAGTAAGGATAATTCATAATGCCGCCTACAGGACATCTTCAAACTGCTAAAATAATGCATAAGGCTAAAAATAACCAAATACCTAAAAATGTCATCCAATACTTCTCTACAAGAGAGAAGAAATATGATCTCAGGGAAGAACTACATTTGAAATACTTCTATGCTAGGACTACGTTAAAAAGCCATAGCATTTCAGTATGTGGAATCAAACTATGGAATGGGTTGAGTAAGGAAATCAAACAATGCACAACGATGAGCCAATTCAAGAAACAATACAAGCAGTTGATGTTTGCTAAATACAAGGATGAAGAGTCTTGAACCAGTCATGATGTGCTATATATATCACTATATTGACACTTACTATGGTACCCATTATGTCATTGGATGGTCATATCACCTCGTACTTTGTTATGAGGTACATTATTACAAAAAACAAAACAAAAACTTATATTATAGAAAGCAGGAAGTGAACAAATGTAACAGTTACTGATTGTAAAAGTACCAGATGGAGGGGTAGGATTTAATAAGCTTTGCTTCTTCCTACTCCTTTCGGACATGTGGAACTGGGAACTGATTATGGGATGCACTCAATTGTAATCTGATGCATGTTCAAATGAAATAAAACCATTACCATTACCATTACCATTACCATTACCATTACCATTACCATTACCATTACCATTACCATTACCATTACCATAACCCCCTATATAACAGTTTCTCAACTGCTGGTCTTTGTCGATAAATTTGCAGTTTTTTTAATGTAGTGCTAATTGTAGTGCTAACCTAACCTAAATCTGCTTTCATAGAAGACAGCCTTCTTTAGTATGGGTGATCTTTCGAAAATTAAAACGGGGACGTTCAGGAACATTCTCGTAGTTACTCGGCCTGGGACGATAACAAATAAATGAATTCAATCCTGAGTGCATTTGTTTAAAAAAATTCAAACTGTCTTTTTATTTAATATAAGACATTACAAGCCTGACAGCCAACAGGTAAAACAGGGTTTCTTTTCACTTGAATTTCCCATGTCGGTCAAGCTTGTGCAAGCATTTTTTTTTTTTTAGCATCGGATGCAAGCACTTCACTCTCTGAGCTTTTTGCCCCCTTCCAGATCTCATCATAAACTCCACACATTCCCTGACTGTCACATCTTCATTACATTCTGCAATGGCAAAACTGCAAGCTAACAACTTTTGCTATCGTCTTGTGTCCTTCTTCCCCTGCATTGTGGACGTCAATAACTTCCATTTTCAGAGGACTACTCAGAAGCTGAGTATTGGCACGATGTCTGAACTGCATTTATGAACTTTGAGAACTGCACCCACTGACACTTCCTAATCAAAACTATTGACTGGCTTTAATAGTTATGTGACCTTGCCGAGAGAACCAGTGGTCAAACCCCCCGAACCACTGCACACACTCTAATGTTATGTTGTTTAGGGAGCTTTAGGGAGAATAAAAACTATGAATACACACATACACCCACACATGCACCAACATCACTGCATGGGGAGAAGATTTGTATTTAATTGGACTGCCAAATGGAACGGAGTGCAGTACGCCATGGGGCAGAAAGTCTGCCATGACGATGGGCGGACAACTGGATATAATGTATTCGCAAACTGAGTATAAAATAAAGTTTTATACTTTGATGAAATGAGCGTGAATGTGTTACTGAACACACAGTGCATGAATGGCTGTCTTACTTTTTATGTTACTCTGTACATACTAAATATAGTAGGATCCAATGATTACACATTTTAATCAGATTAATCAGTTTTCAGTTTAAATAATCATGATTAATCACATCTGAAATATGCCCAGGGCGGCACGGCGGTCGGTCGAGTGGTTAGCGCGCAGACCTCACAGCTAGGAGACCAGGGTTCAATTCCACCCTCGGCCATCTCCGTGTGGAGTTTGCATGTTCTCCCCGTGCATGCGTGGGTTTTCTCCGGGTACTCCGGTTTCCTCCCACATTCCAAAAACATGCTAGGTTAATTGGTGACTCCAAATTGTACATAGGTATGAATGTGAGTGTGAATGGTTGTTTGTCTATATGTGCCCTGTGATTGGCTGGTGACTAGTCCAGGGTGTATTCCACTTCTTGCCCAAAGATAGCTGGGATAGGCTCCAGCACCCCCCACGACCAATCGTGAGGAAAAGCGGTAGAAAATGAATGAATGAATGAATGATCTGAGACTCAAAGCTAGGAGACCCAAGTTCAATTCCACCCTCGGCCATTTCTGTGTGGAGTTTTGCATGGGTTTTCTCCGGGTATTCCGGTTTCCCCCCACATTCCAAAAACCTGCTAGGTTAATTAGCGACTCCAAATTGTCCATAGGTATGAATGTGAGTGTGAATGGTTGTTTGTCTATATGTGCCCTGTGATTGGCTGGCGACCAGTCCAGGGTGTATCCGCCTCTTGCCCGAAGATAGCTGGGATAGGCTCCAGCACCCCCGCGACCCTCATGAGGAAAATGAATGAATGAATGAAATATGCCCATTTTTACAGTATTTTTGTACTGAAAGAATGATAAAATACAGTATAGGATTATCATATATTTGTATGTAACAACTCAGAATTAACTGGAAATTTAAATCAAGCTAAGCGATCTGAAAATATATCGAGGTTTTCTCTAGTTTCTTTAATAGCAGCAGAACATTTGAATCACACTTTAATTATTGTTTTTATTTGTCTTTCTGTTTATTTAGACCACACTTAATAATCATCAAGATGTTGTTGTGATGTTCAGAGTGTCCATGAATGCACCTCGTGGTTGTCTAGTGACGTTCCTTGTGAATTGGGGAATACATACATGGTGATGGAATTGTACTGTCGTTGATGCGTTCAGGTCAGAATAAAGTTCTAAAAGAGCATCAGGAATGTAAATCAATGGGATAAATTATTTACAAAAGTTGCCAGTGGCAGTTTATTAGAGTTTATCCGGCCTCCATTTGTACAAATGCATTTTAAACAGTATAGATTTGTGTTTAAGGCAGAAGAGGCAGACCGGAAATCATCTGAGAGCATGTAGTTTCCCCAAAGATAAACGAAGGAAGGCACGCAATATTGCAGAGCGAGCGTATGAATACCGAAATGCTAATGAGGCGGCACTGTATCTCCACTGTGTCGACGCCATCTGCTGCTGGAATCTTACTTCTTTTGAATGTCAGTCCACTTCACATAACTCCCCATGTATATTCTTAACACCCTTTACTGAGGCTGGCACTCTTGTGAGAGAAACTGTTTAAAAGGCTACAAAAAGACCAAAATATATAGAGAGACGATTTGAATTCTTGCCAACTTGATGTCTGCATGATGGCAACTCATACTGGCTTGATTTGAAAGGCATTTCATACAGGCCTTCAGCAGGGACTTTAAGTGACCCCATCCACCTTTTAAATTATTGATACAAACCATTAATAATTTACAAAAATGCAATACAATGACTTATGGCATTACAGAATTGGGGATGAATACCTTTCTTTCTAAAGCAACAAATCCATTCATTCATTCATTCTGTCTTTGGGCGAGAGGTACACCCTGGACTGGTGGCCAGCCAATCACAGGGCACATATAGACAAACAACCATTCACACTCACATTCATACCTATGGACAATTTGGAGTCGCTAATTAACCTAGCTTGTTTTTGGAATGTGGGAGGAAACCAGACAAAACCCGAACATGAACATGCAAACTCCACACAGAGATGGCTGAGGGTGGAATTGAACTCCGGCCACCTAGCTGTGAGGTCTGTGTGCTAACCACTCGTCCACTGTGCAGCCTCCAACAAATCAAATTAACCCTTTATATTGACTTATATATGCAATATAAACTCACTTATCTGTTCATATACTTTACTGTACGCCTTCTAGCAGGCCCTGGCCTGGGTGGTTTAACCCATCATCAAAAAAAACACTGTGTTAAAGAAGAACATTCTCATTGCTAGTAATAGCGTTCAAGTGGCACACCACTACTCCTGAAGCTGAAATCTGATTGGACAAAAACAATTAAACATACAGTACATTTACAAGGAAGCAGTACAGGAAATGAAGAATAAAATTCCATGCCACATATATATACTACAAATTTAGGGCAATTTTTCTGATAATGTTAGGCCAGCAGAGAAGGCCCTGCTGACCCTGATGCTATATCCGGCAATGACCCCCATGGCGCTACAAAGCTTTCAAGCGAATATAAACTGGGACGATTTTTTTGTGGTCCCTCGGCGCACCCGCATATGCTTCCTGCTTTGGTGGCTGTCTTTAGGACGACAATTGAATAAAGCTTCTTATTCTGCTTTACCACCGGGAGCATTTATCACATGTATCTGCTGTGTACAGGCTGTTTACCGGTAAATAAAAGCGTCACTCAAGTAACACAATCAGAAATAAGGGGGGGGGGGCATTTTGGCAAAGAGCGTGCAAACTTTGACTTTGGAAGGTCTTTCACCTGCAAACATCTTATATGCAACAGCTCTTGTCAGACAGAGTCGACTCGCCAGCCTACCGGTCACCCTCAGGTCTTCCTCGTCTTTAATAAGGTCCCAGTTGGCCACTGATCTCTCTTGTTCCCACTTAATGGGGATGTGGAGAAGAAATGACATGAGGGGAAGGCCAGTAAAAAGGGCCTTATACTGGCCCCCGCCACAATCGATACTCATTTGTCTTCCACCTTGCTTTCCCTTCAAGTAATTAATGAGAAGAAGCCAAGTATTTGGCGACTGACAGCTGACTGCCTGCTGGTTGATCACAGCCAAAACTTCCATTTATCATTTGGTATTGAACTGTAACTCAGTGGGCTAATAGACATGTCAGGAATACTACATTCACAAAGATGCTTTTTCCCATGCAGAAACATGATTTTAACACAGTATTAATTATTTAGTAATGGTAATGGTAATGGTTTTATTTCATTTGAACATGCATCAGATTACAATTGAGTGCATCCCATAATCAGTTCACAGTTCCACATGTCCAAAAGGAGTAGGAAGAAGCAAAGCTTATTAAATCCTACCCCTCCAGTTGGTACTTTTACAATCAGTAACTGTTACATTTGTTCACTTCCTGCTTTCCATAATACAGTTTAAGGGGTTTTTTTTAATACTGTACCTCGTACCGAAGGACAAGGTGATATGACCATACAATGACATAATGGGTACCATAGTAAGTGTCCATATAGTGAAATAAGAGCTGGAAGCCTCATATTACAAATATACAACATAAGGTGGCCAGAAATATTTCAGTATTGAACAACGCAAAATTTGTTCTCAATCAGAAATCACTCCACACTCTTTATTTCTCTCGGGTTCTGCCATATCTTACTTATTGTGTGGAAATATGGGGTAATAACTATAAAAGCAATCTTCACTGGCTAAATGTACTGCAAAAAAAGGTCAGTAAGGATAATTCATAATGCCGTCTACAGAGAACATACTAACTCCTTATTTCTAAAATCACAAATACTTAAACTTGCTGATATAGTTCATCTTCAAACAGCTAAAATAATACATAAGGCTAAAAACAACCAATTACCTAAAAACGTCATCCAATACTTCTCTACAAAAGAGGAGAAATATGATCTCAGGGAAGAACTACGTTTGAAACACTTATATGCTAGGACTACGTTAAAAAGCCATAGCATTTCAGTATGTGGAATCAAACTATGGAATGGATTGAGTAAGGAAATCAAACAATGCACAACGATGAGCCAATTCAAGAAACAATACAAGCAGTTGATGTTTGCTAAATACAAGGATGAAGAGTCTTGAACCAGTCATGATGTGCTATATATATCACTATATTGACACTTACTATGGTACCCATTATGTCATTGGATGGTCATATCACCTCGTACTTCGGTACGAGGTGCATTATTAAAAAAAAAAAATTATGGAAAGCAGGAAGTGAACAAATGTAACAGTTACTGATTGTAAAAGTACCAGCTGGAGGGGTAGGATTTAATAAACTTTGCTTCTTCCTACTCCTTTTGGACATGTGGAACTGGGAACTGATTATGGGATGCACTCAATTGTAATCTGATGCATGTTCAAATGAAATAAAACCATTACCATTACCATATATATACCTCATTAAAGACGTCAGCTACACAATCAATATAAACATGAATGACATTTTACCAACACTTGCAATGTGTGTGTCATGTGCGCATAAGAGTTCATCAGTTCAAAAGTCTTTCAACTCCTTAAACTAAACTACTTCTGGTATATGAAGAGGAGTGGAGCCACTGCAGTGAAAATAGCATATAATAAGAGCAACCGCCTATAGAAAAACACAGCAGACTTGCTGCAGCGGAACACACAGCAGGTAGAGAGGCAATGCTCTCCTTCCCGTGGAGCCTATTTCCAACAGGGCAATCTGCACACAACCCTGCTGCCACAGACCACCCTCCCTGGTTAAAATACTATCTGCAATATAGACTACATAGAACACATATAACACCATTGATTTCAGCTCACACTTTGTGTCATGCTTTTGAAAACAATAGGATACGCTGACGAGAAGAGGTTGTTTCAAGTCGGTGAGTTCATTTTCCACCAAATTTATGTTTCACTTTTTGATGCAGTAACAACTGCTGTCATTCGTTTACTTTTTCAACTTCATTGCAGTAAGGTCATGGTTAATCATTTGTGTGTCCGATAATACAAATAATCACATACTACAGCATTAATTGGCCCTGTACCCTAGAAACCGCCCATGAATGATACTGGAAAAGGCCGAAATGATACTGTGTCAAAGCCCAGGGCAGTGATACTGATAAAATATAGAGTTTAACCCAGGGGTCTCAAACTCAATTTACCTGGGGGCCACTGGAGCTAGGGTCTGGGTTTTAACCCCCCCCCCCCAAAAAAAACAGAAAAAAACAGAAAAATATACAAACTTTTTCAGTGCTTTGGTTCCGATTTTCTACAATAAAAGCTCTAATAAAACATTCCACTGTTCTCAAATATCTTAATTTTTATTTTTCTGCACAAAATAAGATGAAAAATAAATAAAAGCTTAATTTTCACTTGGATGCAGCAACTGTGTACTTTCTGTACTTTCCTCCTGGGCTCTTATCCATCTTCCTTCCTTTTTTTTTATACTTTTTTAAATTGTGTGAGTACTTCTCTGTGGTATAAAGAATCAGGAAAAAATGTTGGCAGAAGGCCGCTCTACCATTCCGTGAGCTTTGAAATCGGAGTACTGTACATTCTTATAATACAGCCCATAAGTTGCGACTGTGTCTTCAGTGGCTGTTGAGATGTAAGCAATGAAAGGTGTACTTAAATTCAAACGACTGTCATTATGAATGCTTTGATAGAGCGAAGCCAATGTGGCTTCAATTAGACGTAACAAAAGCTCCACTGCAGCTGATTTATCGAACTTTCACAAGACAATGGGATGCAGTCTTGGGAGGAAATTCAACCCAAAGATTGAAGAGGGGGTTTGAGGTGGGAGTTAAGACGGTAAAAACTTCAGAGAACATCCGTCAGCCTTGCAGAACAATGAATCCAATCACTCTGCATTAATGAGCCAATGCTTAAAATAGTTCCTGCTGTGAGGTGAAGTCAGGGGAAATTATCTTTGCAGGGGGGAGCCTACTGATAAAAGTCTGGGCATAAATCATTTTGTGGGGTAGAAACAGCTAATCTTGTTTCCTTCAAAACTCCCCACCTGTTCTGACCACTGCTGAATAGCAATCCTGGGGGGCAGCTATTCTTTTTGCTGACTGGCGAAACCGTGTAGGTGCAACGGGCTCGGAGGACCTAGCTAAAGATATATATATTTTTTTATTCGACCACACAGGGCACACGTTGTGGGAAGTCCACCGCCCTGTAATTTCAGACACAATTAAAACACGACAGAAAACAGCTTAGTTGCTAAATGTCCTTTGTCCTGTGTAAAAGGCACTGTAATAGATTTCCCTCAGCTGATTATCAGATAACCCCTTTTTTGTCCCTAAAGTTAGTGCCATCTGTTTGACTTTGCTCCTTGCTCACCTAATCTGATAGTACCCATGATAATCAGTCGGGTATTTGAGTGCTGCATCCTGAATTTTAATAAACAGCGGAGATAAAGGTCTTCCGACTGGGGTCCAGCTGTGCTAATTCCTCTCTCTCTCTCCACCTCATCTTCCTTATACATCACTTTTTCGTTGATTGCAAACATTTTCAGTGCATATTTCACAATAGTCTCCAATGTTATTATAAGTGTGTGTTATCAACAGGTCAGCAACACAGTTAAAAAGGTGCTCAAGGGCAGGAAATGGGCAGGGGGCAACAGATGCCACAGGTCAAATCAGGCCCCATGGGAACCCGGCGAAACAGACCTGCCAACTGATACCGCAGGCCAACACCTGCGAATATATCATAGTTGCATAAATTCATTAAGCACACGCGTGGTATGATGTCACCGCTTTGTGTTTTCTGGTCTTAGGACAGGATATTGGCTCCAACTTGTAGGAAGAGATTGTATGTTCAGTTTATTATATTCCGACAAGATGGAGTTTTTCACCTTGCCCAGTCATGAACGCTTCTGCTAAGCTATTCTAGATCAAACAAATCACGGTGCAAGGTCAAAAACGCCATCCAATACAGCAAAACAGCTTGTCAGAATATAATAAACATAACATTTAGTTTTACTAGTAATAGACTAGATCCCCGCTATCTGTGGGGGGTTACATCCAAGACCCCTGCAAATAGCAAAAGAAAAACACAAATAAAAATAAAAACCTGCCTGAATTGACTTGTGAGACAGCACAGTGCAGGATTCATCTTTACTCCCTGCAGATAGCGCCATCATACCACCTTTTATTTATAAATAGGTGGGGCTCTACTGTACAGTATGTGGGTTAATCATCTATTTCCAGGCAGTCCTCATGGTAGGACGAGGATTATCGCTCCCTTGCCTTTTTCCAGAAATTAATTAATTAACTAATTAATAACAGAACATTGTTTTGCGGTAGACTCTGGTCTATTACCATATTTTCTGGCCTATAAGTCGCTCCGGAGTATAAGTCGTACAAGTCATAATTTTTGCGGGTAATTTATTATTACAGTCATTATATTATACAGTCATAAATAGGTTTTCTATGCTCTAACTACGAAAATATTCAATTTATTAACATTCAATCCTAAATTGTGTAGATTAATTTATCGCAATTAGGTCTGGAACCAATTACCAAATTTTTTGGATGATAAGTCGCTCCGGAGTATAAGTCGTACAAGGCCAAAAATGCATAATTAGGTAGAAAAAACATACACAAGTCGCACTGGAGTATAAGTCGCAATTTTTGCGAGTAATTTATTATTACAGTCATTATATTATACAGTCATAAATAGATTTTCTATGTTCTAACTATGAAAATATTCCATTTATTAACATTGAATCTTAAATTGCGTAGATTAATTTATCGCAATTAGGTCTGGAACCAATTACCAAATTTTCTGGACGATAAGTCGCTCCGGAGTATAAGTCGTACAAGGCCAAAAATGCATAATTAGGTAGAAGGTAGATAAAACATACACAAGTCGCACTGGAGTATAAGTCGCAATTTTTGCGGGTAATTTATTATTACAGTCATTATATTATACAGTCATAAATAGGTTTCCTATGCTCTAACTACGAAAATATTCCATTTATTAACATTGAATCCTAAATTGCGTAGATTAATTTATCGCAATTAGGTCTGGAACCAATTACCGAATTTTCTGGACGATAAGTCGCTCCGGAGTATAAGTCGTACAAGGCCAAAAATTCATAATTAGGTAGAAGGTAGATAAAACATACACAAGTCGCACTGGAGTATAAGTCGCAATTTTTGCGGGTAATTTATTATTACAGTCATTATATTATACAGTCATAAATAGGTTTCCTATGCTCTAACTACGAAAATATTCCATTTATTAACATTCAATCCAAAATTGCGTAGATTAATTTATCGCAATTAGGTCTGGAACCAATTACAGAATTTTCTGGATGATAAGTCGCTCCGGAGTATAAGTCGTACAAGGCCAAAAATGCATAATTAGGTAGATAAAACATACATAAGTCGCACTGGAGTAAAAAATGCAATTTTTGCGGGTAATTTATTTTCCAAAATACTTGACCAAAACAGACATTACGTCCTCTTGGAAGGTAAGTTCTAACAATAAAAGAATAGAGAACAGGCTGAATAGGTGTAAGATATGCTAACACAATGGTTATTCAGCTACACAAAAAATAAACATGAACAGAAAAGGTGTCCAGTGTTTATGTAACATAAACAGTTTTTTTCATTTATAAGTTGCTCTAGAGTATAAGTCGCAGGAACGGCCAACCTATATATTCTATATATATTATATACTAATAGTATCAGACAGAGAAAAGGCCCTGCAGTGAGTTTTGAAGTTTTTCATCATGTCGTCACCAAAAAATATACCATATGCATTATATATAATATGAGGAGAAATTCTAGGAAATTCCGATCTTCTACAGGAATTTCCACCCAACTTCCTTCTGTGGTGTATTTGTGTTATTTTACTGGCATTATTTTGACATTATTCAGCTACATAAAAATAAACATGAACAGAAAAGGTGTCCAGTGTTTATGTAACATAAACAGTTTTTTCATTTA
This sequence comes from Doryrhamphus excisus, assembly GCF_037039965.1. NCBI lineage: Eukaryota > Metazoa > Chordata > Actinopteri > Syngnathiformes > Syngnathidae > Doryrhamphus > Doryrhamphus excisus. The sequence continues at coordinate 6,559,556 of NC_136368.1, read as the reverse complement.
TAAATCGCTCTGGAGTATAAGTCGCAGGAACGGCCAACCTATGAAAAAAGTGCGACTTATAATCCGGAAAATACGGTAATAGTCAAAACATTGACACACAAGTGTATGTGACAGTAATGACATAAAACATTGATGAGAAATTCCCGTACATTACTTTCAAATTACATATAGTCAGCCTTGGAATGATAGAGTGAAAAAAAGTTCTCCTATTTTATGTAAAAGTGGTACATTTTTGGCTTTTTAAGTTTAGAGGAAATACATTTCAGGCTAACCGGTTTGCTTGCTAGCTTGCGGCTAAGGGGCGTTATTTCATCAAAACATGTTCAAACTTGCCTTTAGACAGTCATAAATAGGTTTTCTATGTTCTAACTATGAAAATATTCTGTTTATTAATATTGCATCCCAAATTGCGTAGATTAATTAATCACCAATTAACAAGGAAGGATTCAGATTTCAGTTTCAGATTCTTGAAGACATTTGACTTTTCATTTCTGACTCACCGACAGTCGTCGAGATATATCACCCACATTAGGAAGCTTAAATCTTATTTACACCCTCAGGACGATGGAGGTCACATGTCGCGTACGCGTCAGTCGTCTCGATGTGACAGTCGTTGAGGTGGTTACAGTCAAATGAGGTATGAAGGAAAAAGACATGAAAGGACATCACTGACTGATTAGTGTTGTCACAGACCACACTGAGTGATGCCTGCTCCGCCCGACCTTCTTCACCCCCGTCGTCTCTGTCTGGTAAATGCTCTCTTCGGGCGGCTGTCCTTTTGCTCTTTCGGTGCTGATAGACTGCTGAGTCACTAACTGAGAAGTCGGCTCACCTACAGTTTGCTGGGTCATGCCCTGTCGTCATTTTTTACTGCACTTTTCTAACGTGGTCTTGTGTGGCGGGGAATATTGTAGCTAAGTGGATTACCAGTTGGGAAATGGAGAGACTCCATGTTTAGAGGTTCATAGAGGTAAGTAGATGAACTGAACACAGCTCCAATTCATGGTGCACCTTATAATGTATCCTATTGCAATAATACAATAATAACTTCAATGCAATAATAATGCAAGCAAAATAAACCCAATGAATAAAGCAGAAATCACAGACGTTTACATCCAGTAACTGGGATTAATCAGTGCAGCCATTGACTTTGTGAGGCAATGGATGTCTTTTTATTTACAGAAATTCCACTAAATAACTGGATTTGGCCTTTTCTAATGCAGAAAAAAATGTTTCTTGTCTTTCTTTTTATTATTAAACTGGTTCACCAAACAAAATGAGCGACCCAAAACCCAAAAACCAGCATGTTTTCAGCAAAGAGTGGACAGCTAATTTATTTTTCACTGAAGTCAAAGGTCGTGTGTCTTATCTGTCTACTGTATTGGCCAAAAAAATAAAACACTGCCATGTTAAAAAAAAAAAATATATATATATATATAAAACTATATATAATGTATTGCCAAGCAATGACCTAGAAACACATGATCTTAGATGATCACTGTGTACTCCACTGGGAATTCTTTGGTTATTTATTATGCTTAGTATGTGCAGTTGCACTCAATATTATTCAAACCTGATCTTAAAATTGATTTATAACCTTGCCGCCGTGTACATAAATTTAAATGGCTTTGTTAAAATAAACAATTTCAATGTCTCAACATGTCTACTACAAACATGCATATTTTGTACATTTTGAATATTAATGTAATTGACCAAGGTTGTTGAATAATTTCATATTCTTGCTGCACATTTAGATTCAATGTAATAGCTTCTCATGCAAGGCATTGACACACACTCAAATAGAACAATCAGAGTTGCACAACACTTACATATGACTGATGGAAAACACTGGGAGGACACAAAAGATCCATAGTGTCATTTTCACTTTCACACACACCTAACTTTATATATGCTCTATATTCCCTTCACTCATTGCTCATTATCAATTTTCATTGTTGATGCGAGAGTCCAGCACTAACCCAACATATTTCGCTTATTTTGGAATACAACCTTTCCAGATTGTGTATTCATGTTCTAATTTTCCTATGTGATTCCAAGACCCGAGACGACCAAGTTCCAACATGAAACTGTTAAAACTGTCACTTTCACTGACATGTCATATTTGTACCCAAACCAAAGCAACAGGGACAATTTCTGCCCCACGTTGAGATGTCAAGTCCTGTTCCAACATGGCCACATTAACCTCATATGAATTCAACGGTGACCTGTGTTCTGCACACATCTCAGCGGTGACAGATGAATGGCTGGGAATTTAACGTATTCCCCCACCCTCATGCTGCCCTGGCGGGATCGGGTAATAAAAAATACTCGTGGTACCTGCTTCATGATCAATAAAATAGCTTATAGCATTTTGTTCTGACAATAGGAGAACCAATAAAAAGTGACACAGGGCCATTTGGGAAATGTTGCCCTGAAGGGTACGTACAGTACCTATAAGTGCAGACACTTGATGGCTGTGTTCGAAACCGCATACTGACTACTACATTCATACTTTCATGTCCATACTATCCACACTTCATACTACATAACCAATCCATCAGACGCTATGCAAAGCGTTTACACTACAGTGTACTACATGATAACCCACAATGCATTGCGCTCCTACCCGAGCCAAAATTCCAAAATTGACAGGTTGAAGCTGATTTCACTTTAGCTCTAAACTCTTTAAATCAAGGGTCTCAAACTCAATTTACTTGGGGGTCACTGGAGTTAGGGTCTGGCGAGACTGGGCCGCATCAGGTTTTCCAAAAAAAAAACAAAAAAAAAAAAACGCATTTATTAAAAACAGAAAAATTAATAAACTTTGCTTTGGTTTCGATTTTCTACATGAAAAGCTCTGATAAAACATTCCACTGTTCTCAAATATCTTACTTTTTATTTTTCTACACAAAATAAGATGAAAAATAAATAAACAAATCAAGAATAATGAAAATCAATCAATCAGTAATAAATAAATATAATCATAATAAAACGGCAAATAATAAAAACTTAAGAAACCACATATAGTTGGTGGGTAGACAAATTATTTTTTTCAGATTAAAATGAACAAAGCATTATTAGAGCCCTGTAGACATTACAAAACACGACTATAGTCACATTTATACTCTTTTATATTTACAACATATTGCGCAACTGCAACTGCTTGAAACACATGCTAACTCGCAAACTAGAGAGCTAGCGACCAAAACGGTAGCCTTCAAGTTATTTCCTTTAAACTTAAATAACCAAAAACTTACCACTTCCACACGGATAGGGAGGATAACTATTAACAGTTATTTAACCTTTAACATGAACATTAATCAAACGTAATAATTTTTTCTGGGTACATGATACCATTCAGCATCCATATCAAACTTGCGCGGGCCTCAAACTAGTGTCCTGCGGGCCAAAGGCCGCGTGTTTGAGACCCCTGGTTTAGATAGTGTGAATACACTTTGCGGTGTTTGCGAGTTGAATATACTATATTATACATACTATATATGGTGTTGGAAGTTAGCCCTGCTTTTGATAAGTTAGGAACAAAGTTTAAAAAAGAGTGACGGAGTGTACAGTACATGTGTGGTGATGCAACACGTCTCTCCATGCACTGTAATATCAGAGCGCTGTGGTGTTATTTTGACAGCCCAGTTACTAATAAAGGGTAATGTGTCTTCATTCCATGAAAGCGAAAAGGCAGGTACTGGGGAATGTTAGACTTCTTGATCTGATGTTCTGCTTGACTCTGATCTGCTCCGCTTCCCTTCTCTTAAAGCTTTTTTTTTTTTTCCTTCGGGTTTCTCAAGCTTCTTTTCTTTCCAGCTTTCTTTCCCTCTCTCACCTTACAGCGCCGTTGTGATCCAATCACAGGCTGGCTGCAGCAATCACCGTCTGCTGATTGGTTTTATAATCCTCACTCGGCATCTCAGATGGGTGAGAATCAGCTGGCCGAGAAGCGCAGCACCGAAAGAAGTCATATTGATGCAGGCACTCACTCACACACACACACACACACACACACATCTCTTGGTTTCACTGTTTTTGCATCGACATAACATAGCTTTCATTCTCTCCACAGAAGTGCTCTATGAAATGTTGCAGGATGAAAATGATTCTACAAAAAGGTGACATAATGAGTTTTTCTATTCAAGTTATTGGAATTGTACCAAAACTGAAATGGCGCTAGGAGAGAATGACTTTAGGATAGGAGTTGATTATTAACTTCAAAGTCCAACAAGCAAGTTCACCGAGCTCCCGATCACATTATCTTTTAAAAACATGTTGAATTATTTTGATATATAAGTTGCACAGGGCTGCACAGTGGTCGAGCGGTTAGTGTGCAGGCCTCACAGCTAGTAGACCAGGGTTCAATTCCACCCTCGGCCATCTCTGTGTGGAGTTTGCATGTTCTCCCTGTGCATGTGTGGCTTTTCTCTGGATACTCCGGTTTCCTCCCACATTCTTTATACGGTTCGTAATTGGGAAGCACTTTGGACGTGTGACCACGGCCGAGTGGGTGTGCCCACAGACGGGCTGTGGGTGGAATAAATTTAAACAGACCATATTGGCATGAAGGACAAATGAAAGGAAATACATCTGGAATAGGTGCAGATTCTAGAAAATCTAAAAAGCTTTCTGTGCGGGTTATTGTGTGTAGCGGCTCTATAGATGAGATATGATATGCCTTTATTCTTCCCTCAGTGGGGAAATTTGCAACCACAACTTGATACAAATGGTCGAAAAATGAGCATAATAGGTCCCTTTTAAATTAACTTTTCTATTTTTAAGGCAGGCTTAAAAGTGGTTAGCGCACAGACCTCACAGCTAGGTGACCAGTGTTCAATTCCACCCTCGGCCATCTCTGTGTGGAGTTTGCATGTTCTCTCCGTGCATGTGTGGGTTTTCTCTGGATTTTCCCACATTCCAAAAACATGCTAGGTTAATTAGCGACTCCAAATTGTCCATAGGTACGAATGTGAGTGTGAATGGTTGTTTGTCTATATGTGCCCTGTGATTGGCTGGCCACCAGTCCAGGGTGTACTCCGCCTCTCGCCCGAAGACAGCTGGGATAGGCTCCAGCACCCCTGTGACCATTGTGAGGATAAGCGGTAGAAAATGAATGAATGAAGTTGCACCACCAGCCTACCGCTTATCCTCACGAGGGTCGCGGGCATGCTGGAGCCTATCCCAGCTCTCCGAGGGTGGAATTGAACCATGGTCTCCTAGCTGTGAGGTCTGCGCGCTAACCACTCGTCCGCCGAGTTTGAGAGGCATCACTCGCTCACATTTTGTATTTGGTGAACGTTTGTGGGCGAGTTTAAGAGGTAATATGTTAATACTAAAGAAAAATAGTAAAACATAATTATGCTTGCTGACTGTATTGTTTTAAATAATGTTTCATAGTTCCGAAATTGATATCCTTTTACATAAAATTTATTGTAGTTATCGTTTCCATCACTTGTTACAGATAAAAACGTATTTCCATCTGTGATTAAGTGTGATTAAATCTGAGTTAACTATGGGTAAGATGTGATTAATCACGATAATTTTTTAATCAATTTAATCGATTTTACAGTTTAAATCAGTGGTTTTCAACTGGTTTGGCTGTGGGAAAATTGAGCAAAATTGCTGAATTATTTCAACTCAAAACATCTCAAATATGTTCTATTGAATGGAAGTAGTTGCAACACAACATGAGCTGCAGTGGTGAGGCGCTGTTCTCTCTTTATGGTGCGCTCTTCTCCTGCAGTTATCTGCAGCTGTGTGTTGGACGGACCTGAGCTTGGCAAGGTTGCCCATAAACGTAGCATTTGTCTTGCTGTCTTTGACAAAATGCTAATTATTGTCCGGAAAATACAGTAAATACTCTACGGCATATAATGCAACTTGCTCTGCACACCCGTTAGCATTTCCCTCCTGCAATAAACAATACAATACCTGAAGGGCTTTATCGTTACATTCAATAATCTTAGTACTAAAAAGAAGATCAGACAGAGTCCTATGGCTGCAATACAAAGCTAAAGTCAAATATAAATGAAGACATGAAGACATGATACACAGCCCAATCCCATCAGATCAATATGGTGCGCTTTCAATTCTCAACCTGTATCACCAGAGGTTGTATTTGCCTTTTCAATAACCTCATGAAAATGTATTCATAATACAGGATGTCAAGAATATCATATAAGCCTTTGTGATGTATTTCATTCTTCCTTTGAAAATGTGTACTATCCAGTGTATAGTACTTCATATGTGTCGAATCGGCGGTCTAGTGGTTAGCCGCAGACCTCACACCTAGGAGACCAGGGTTCAATTCCACCCTCGGGCATCTCTGTGTGGAGTTTGCATGTTCTCCCCGTGCATGCGTGGGTTTTCTCCGGTTTCCTCCCACATTCCAAAAACATGCTAGGTTAATTGGCGACTCCAAATTGTCCATAGGTATGAATGTGAGTGTGAATGGTTGTTTGTCTATATGCGCCCTGTGATTGGCTGGCGACCAGTTCAGGGTGTACCCCGCCTCTCGCCCGGAAACAGCACCCCCCGCGACCCTCGTGAGGATAAGCGGTAGAAAATGAATAAATGCGTGATTTTGTTAGCCATCTGATATCAAACCAGCGTCCTTGGCTGCTCTCCACTTTTATGCAATAAGTAGTCACTAGTGCATTGCATTGTGGGATTCGTATGCTGGCATCATCCCCAGTGTTTTTATGGCTTACGGTTATATTTCCCTTAAATCAGGAACACTTCATGTATCATTAGTTTCACTAAGGTTGTGGACATGCTTTTACTGTGTCATTTATTATCGAGATTATTAGCTCAGGTCTCGGAAGCAATATCTTTCATATTGCCTGTTGCATTATTGAATCCTAATTTCTGCATCCCGTGTCAGGGTCTTTGCGTCTGACGTTCAAACTGGTTTATCAGGGTCCTTGTGCGTCCTGTTTACTGTGTCCTTGTCCAACATCTGTTAAGTTGTTCAAGGACAAAAACAGGTTCATGCATGTGTGCCTTCCTAGTTGCATATCAGAATTAATTGTACATCTGTTTGGATACATTCCAACAAATATTAGAGGGAACAAAAATTCAATTCCATGGTACGGGGCCTGGAATAATTCTAAGAAATATTCACATGACTGCAATTTTTCACAAAGTGCAATTGTGAGAATATGTTTTGACAATATTAATATGGCTTGAAATCTTTTCAATCTTTTAAAAAAATAGTTTTTGTAAACTCAAGCACTTTCCATTTCTTAGCTACGGTGTCCAAGGCGTGATTTTTATTTAATGGCACCCCCTTCTTCGCCAATTTACATATGTTTTAATTCATTATAATTTAATTTAATTAAATTATAATTTATGTACAAAATGGAATGCCATTGGTTTTACAATTCTTTTTCATTTCTGAGATAACATCGCCCAGTTCACATGGTTAACTAATAAAATCGGAATTACAATATAAATATCCTTCCACCAAAGTAAATAATTATAACTAAGTCTTGTAATGTAAAAAAAAAAATCCCTGTAATGTAATAAATATTATAAATAAATACAGTTATAAGTGAATCAACATCAAAGAAGTTTAACAACTACACAGTTTGCACCCAATAACTAATAAAGGTACATTAACACGATGCAATGACTATAGAAAAGATGGAAATAAAATAACAGTTATCACTTGTTCATCAGGGTTTATTGGTTCCACACTGTGATGAGTGAATTTCCCGCAAAATTGCCTTACTTATAAATGGAATATTTGTGTAGTTAGAGCAGGCGTGGGGCAAACAACGGCCCGGTGGCCACATGCGGCCGACCAAGCATTTGAATCCGGCCCAGCAGTTGCTACCAATACCAGTTGTATTTCAACTTTTAACATACAAGCTGGCAACACGACTTGGGATATCTTATAAAGAAAAAAAAAACAAAAAACTGTAAAAATTCAATTTCATAGTTTGATGTGGTCTGATGTTTAAAGTGGTCCTAAAAATACATATATATATAATATATAGCTAATATGACATGGATACGATATTAGGCAAATAATTCAATGCATTCTGTTGCATAAGAAATATAAGTGTAGTATGTGTGTGTGTATGTGTATGTGTGTGCGTGTGTTAAATGTATATTAAGTCTCCTGTTTGATGCTTTGCTTTGCATCATGAAGTCCACTGAAGGTAATGGTAAAGGTTTTATTTCATTTGAACGTGCATCAGATTACAATTGAATGCATCACATAATCAGTTCCCAGTTCCACATGTTCAAAAGGAGTAGGAAGAAGCAAAGCTTACTTTTACAATCAGTAACTGTTACATTTGTTCACTTCCTGCTTTCCATATTACATTTTAAGTTTTTTTTTTTTTTTTTTTTAATAATGCACCTCGTACCGAAGTACAAGGTGATATGACCATCCAATGACATAATGGGTACCATAGTAAGTGTCAATATAGTGATATATATAGCACATCATGACTGGTTCAAGACTCTTCATCCTTGTATTTAGCAAACATCAACTGCTTGTATTGTTTCTTGAATTGGCTCATCGTTGTGCATTGTTTGATTTCCTTACTCAATCCATTCCATAGTTTGATTCCAGGAATTAAAATTGGAAAATGTACCGATTGCTGAAACCTTTTTAGTATGTTGCCTTGACTTTGGCTGCATTGTCTTTTGCATAATCATTTTCAATCCTTGCATACAGTTGCTACAGTTCGGTAGCAAAATGAATGAAAAAAGTCAAATAAAAAAATATGGCTGCTGTATTTTTGATTTTTTTTGGCCACCTCTGCCTGAAAGGGTCCATGCATATAAAAAAAACAAAACCCAACTAAACCTACAGTCCTGTGTCTTTCAGCACATTTGCACCTCAAAGAATTTTTTTATCGCATCCGATAATTTACAAAAACTGATGGAACCCATCTCATTTCTATGCCCAAAGTAAACTTTCAAGTTTACTGAAGACCGCTGAAGTAAAGCACTAAAAACAAGGTTATTGCACACACACACACACACACACACACACACACACACACACACACACACGTACGCTCATATAGACAGGCAGAATAATACTGCCCCATAGCTTTGCCCTCAGCTCAGACCTGTAGGGGAGTACAAGAATCCAGACAGCCCCCTTCACATATATAGACACACACTGCCCCCCATGGGGTCAGCGAGATAAGCTGCTTGGGGAAGGGGATGCACCTTTCACTTCCTGTCAACACGGGTAAGTCGCTGTTCCACACCACTGATTCCAAATCTCCACCTAACTTCTTTTCCAGTCTTTGTCTCCACTACCCTCCAAAACTCAATACAAGTCCAATATCATTCAGACGATAAAGATGGCGTTCTTTTAAGGACCTTTTCATGTTCAATTGTGTCTAAGATAGTCCGTTTGCGCTGTATGTATCATATTGCGACATCGAGTACCCAAAAGAAAGCATCCTAAGTGTTGCTGACTCACTGTCCGTGCATTTTTTTAATGAGTGCGACGGCTAAATAACCCACAGGGGGGCAAAGAAAGTTGCAAGTGCCAGCAATTTGGTGAAGAAAGCAAGAAGCACTATTGAATTCCATCTCACCGAAATGTACAGGAAGTCCGCACCAACAATAACGTCCATTTATTTGTCATTTATATTTATTTCATATTGTGTTCTACACGTTCAAATATAGTTATTCTCCTGTATATCTATATATATATAGAAAAGAATCATAATATAATCAGTAAAGGCTTCAAAAGAATATCCACCTTCGTCTCCATTCTTAACCCCCCCTGGGATTTAATCACACTAGGGACCGTCTACCTCACTCAGTGCTTCATTCTCGCTACTTCCCTTTCATCAAATGCCATGTTTTCATCCTCATCAATGCCAAAACTTCTCCCTTGGGATGACTGGTGGACGTGTTCTTTAAGTATAAACACCAGTAAACATGATTTATTTTTTTTTATTTGTTTCAGCGAATTAACAAAAAAAAAAAAAACACCTACAGATAAGTCAGTGATTAACCTCACATGAGTGTTATCGGACTGTGGAGGGGAAACCAGATTCGATGGGGTAAGAAGAAGAACATGCAAACACCGCAGGTCAGAGACGGGATTTCAATAATCCAAACCTCATTCCTGTAACTCTTCTGTGACTCTATTCACTCCATTGCAATACTGTATATATTACTGTTATTATATATTGTCACATGCATACTGTTTATAATCTGTATAATCTACAACAGTGATTTTCAACCACTGTGCCGCGGCACACTAGTGTACCTTGAGAAACCGTCAGGTGTGCCGTGAGGAATTATCCAATATCACTTTTTATAATTAACATTTATTAATCATCATTTGCAAATATTATATCAATAGCCATTATGTGTATAGTATACATGGACCCAAATATTCCAATTGCATTTGGTTTATTTGCTCAAACGGAAAGAATTGAACAGGGATGGAATATTCCTTTAACCAAGGGGTCTCAAACTCACGGCCCGCGAGACATTTTGTAACATTTTTGGTTAGTGGTGTGCCACAAGATTTTTCCAATGTAAAAAAAACTGTCATGGCTCAAAAAAGGTTGAAAAACACTGATCTACAATAGCCATATTATAGTCATTTATATCCCTGTACATATCCTAACTGTATTATAGTCATAGTTTTTTTTACATAGATCTGTCCATATTTTTTTGCTACATTTACTTAATACCAAGGTACTTATATAATTGCACTTCTGCATTTTGTTGCCCTGTACCAGTGACATGAGCAATAACAATAAAGTTGAATCTAATCTAATCTAATCTAATCTGTGAGGCAGATGTCCAAACCCCATGTCATAACACCGCACTGCCCGCTTGTCTCATCATCACCATAAAAAAAATAATAGAACTTCCCCGGCATACATTACCTTAAAAACACACAACATATGGGCAAGGCAAGTGGCTCAGTGAGTCCAGATGTAAACAGACATTATGTTAATGATGTTGCTATTAAGTTTATAGCCAAGGTGTCGTGCGTTGCATGAACAAAACGTTTTCACCAACAAGGGTTGCTCCATTAGTTTATGCGGTAGTCTCGGGTTTCCCACAAGCCTTAACTTAAACTTATTAGCTATAATGGATGGAAAGTCATTAATCACACACACACACATACAATAGTATTGGCCAACCGCCATTATCAGCAGATATCAGCATAGATCATATTGGATCATTTTTTCGGTGAGACATATAATAAATAATTTCTATGTATATATGTCATATTATATCCATACATCTTCTATGCTAATTATTCACATGTTTTTTTTATTCATTTATTGTATTTATATTATTTTATTATCTATTGTTATTTCATTTGTGAATTTATTATCATCTCGGGCTGCATTGGCGGATAAGTGGTTGGCAAACAGGCCTCACAGCTAAGAGACCCGAGTTCAATTCCACCCTCGGCCATCTCTGTGTGGAGTTTGCATGTTCTCCCCGTGCATGCATGGGTTTTCTCCCACATTCTCTCCAAAAATTCCACATTCCACAAGGTGGGATAGGCTCCAGCATCCCCCGCGACCCTTGTGAGGATAAACAGTACAAAATGAATGAATTCTAAAACCTGATACCACACTTTTTGGCTGCCATTTTCCAAAAAAAGTGACCACTCTCATAACTCTCACAAAGACTGGATGTCCCACGCATGGCAGACATGTTTTGTCAACCGGTTTCCTCCCACATTCCAAAAACTTTGTTTGTCTATATGTGCACTGTTATTGGCTGGCGACCAGTCCAGGGTGTACCCCGCCTCTCGCCCAAAGACAGCTGGGATAGGCTCCAGCACCCCCTGCGACCCTCGTGAGGATAAGCGGTAGAAAATAAGATAATATATTTATTATTCGTCCCTCAGTGGGGAAATTTGCATTGCACAGCAGCAAGAGTATAGTTAATCAGTTAAGCAGTACAAAATACACAATATAGAAAAATAAACAATATAAACAACCCAAGTATTAACAAAATCAACAGTTTTACCCAGAGTTATATACAAATACAGTATGCAGATAATATGGAATGAGATGAAATATATGACCAGTCTATACACTGAGATCTTGCTAGAGAGTTAATATGAGGCATTATAGAAATACTTCATATAAAACTTAATATATTGCATTTAGAGCCTTAATATTGCACGTGAAGGTGAATGAATATTATCATCTCTACTTAAACAGCGATGCAGAGCTTGTGGTAGGGCAGAGAGTGTATCTGGCCTACAGTGCATGCCCATATAAGGAAGGCCATCAATCTGTGACATCGCAAATCGCCAATGTTAGAATGGCCTTTGAAACCGAGCGTTTTGAAAAAATAAATAAAATATATAATAAATAAATAAAATTCTCTACCCACCAACTTTTTGTGGTTTCTTACGTTTTTCTTATTTCCTGTTTTATTATTATTATTATTATCTACACAGATAAGTTCTCAGTACGTAACGTACGTAGTTACTTATGTAAGTAACTTACATAATGTTGGGAGACAATTTCCCTGCGACTTTCAACACCAATAAAAAGCACAGAAAATAATGCTCGATGCTAATTTACATCAAAAACCCCATATACTGTATGTGATAGCGATTAGCATTAGCATTTTTTTCCATGGCAATGTTGAACACCTCCACATATGACAACTGAATACAAAACTTTGATGCACTTTCCACTTACACAGCTAAAAAAAAAGCACAAGTACGCTTTCTATCTGTTATAGCGGGTTTCAAACAGCACTAGAGTTGTCACCACCCTGCTGCATAAAAAAAAATCCCCTGTAAGATTCAAACCCGCGACCCACCAGTTGAGAATAACAGCAAAAATCATAATTACACGACATGAGTTTGCAGTACCAGTCTTGGGAATATTGGCTATTGCATGCAAGAAAGCCCAATTCTCTAATTGCATTCCGTGTGATATGTTTATAAAGCCGTTATACGTTGCCGAATAAAAGCGATGTTAATGTCATGAATAATATTTCACAAAGTGTTGTGCTGTGTCTGAAGAGTGAGCAGGCAGAGCTTGACTGTCAAAGTCAAGGGCACATTGACTGTGAAACCTTCTGGTAACAAGACTGTGTAGTCTGTCGGGATTTACTGCCCACAAAGCACGCGTTGCGTTTGTGTGAGTTATGTGTGCCATCCATCTGTTGCGCATGCACACACACACACCGCATAATAGATGGCCATTTAATGTCCAAACACACATGCAAAGGACTAAGTGATGCCTTTTCTCCGTGAGAATCTATTCAGATACCCAATCTAATGAGTTAATCGTGTGAAAATAAATAATATATAAGGTGTCCAAATGAAAATAAACACAGAGGTGAAAACTGCGAGCGTCCCCACAAAAGGCCAAAAGTTTCTTCATAAAATGAAGAGAAACAGAGGTAATTGAACACTAATGACCAGGGGTCTCAAACACGCGGCCCGCGGGCCAAATGTGGCCCGCAGGACACTAGTTTGAGGTCCCCGCCTTGATATGAAAGTTTAATGTTAGTGCGGCCCGCGCAAGTTTGATATGGATGCTGTATGGTATCATGTACCCAGAAAAAATTATTACGTTTGATTAATGTTCATGTTAAAGGTTAAATAACTGTTAATAGTTATCCTCCCTATCCGTGTGGAAGTGGTAAGTTTTGGCTTTTTAAGTTTAAAGGAAATAACTTGAAGGCTACCGTTTAGGTCGCTAGCTCTCTAGTTTGCGAGTTAGCATGTGTCACAAAGACCCTGCAGTTGCGCAATATGTTGTAAATAAAAAAAGTATAAATGTGACTATAGTCGTGTTTTGTCATGTCTACAGGGCTCTAATAATGCTTTGTTCATTTTCATCTGAAAAAATTGATATGGATGATGTATGGTATCATGTACCCAGAAAAAAAATATTACGTTTGATTAATGTTCATGTTAAAGGTTAAATAACTGTTAATAGTTATCCTCCCTATCCATGTGGAAGTGGTAAGTTTTTGGCTTTTTAAGTTTAAAGGAAATAACTTGGAGGCTACCGTTTAGGTCGCTAGCTCTTTAGTTTGCGAGTTAGCATGCGTCTCAAGACCCTGCAGTTGCGCAATATGTTGTAAATAAAAAGAGTATAAATGTGACTATAGTCGTGTTTTGTCATGTCTACAGGGCTCTAATAATGCTTTGTTCATTTTAATCTGAAAAAAATAATTTGTCTATACACCAACTATATGTGGTTTCTTAAGTTTTTATTATTTGCCGTTTTATTATTATTATTATTATTATTATATTTATTTATTACTGATTGATTGATTTTCTTTATTCTTGATTTGTTTATTTATTTTTCATCTTATTTTGTGTAGAAAAATAAAAAGTAAGATATTTGAGAACAGTGGAATGTTTTATCAGAGCTTTTCTTGTAGAAAATTGGAACCAAAGCAAAGTTTTTTAAATTTTTTTGGTTTTCATAAATGCGTTTTTTTGTGTTTTTTTTTGGAAAACCTGATGCGGCCCAGTCTCACCCAGACCCTAGCTCCAGTAGCCCCCAAGTAAATTGAGTTTGAGACCCCTGGTCTAAAGGTTATAAATCCAGTAAAACAATGAAATTTTAAAAAGTTCTTTATTAGCCTTATCTCATTTGCTTTCAGTTTAGATTGCCATGTTTATCCTTCACCACAAGCCTCCACCGCTCCACTGCATGTGGATGCTGACTGGGCCAGTTTACAAAGGCAATGACATCAGTTATAGCTGCACAACTTCTGCTCTAAAGGTCATGTGGCCATATGTGAGAAGTGTTGTTGTCATCAGTATGTGAGGGCAGCTCATTCCTAAAAACACACTTCAAGAATTGGTGCTTTTATGGCAGCCATAGAAGTTACTGGATAAGAACCATTATACCATTATTTCTTCATGAACATATGTCCTGTATGTACAGTATATGCACCAATGGAAGTGTCCCATACGTTATATGTATTTTGCGACCTGTGCTAAGCATAAACCGAGGTTTGCCAGTATCTAAAATACTACTGTATTTAAGCTCTAAAAGTGCAAGTGCACAAAAATTGAGGTTATGGCATTTTGAAAAAGGAGAGAAAAATAAGTCACTATTGTCAGCTTCTCCATGGAGAAAAGTGCTTCATATTTAGCAAGAAGTGAAGTGTGACTCAGTGACTCCCCTCAGAGATTCTAATACATCTGAGGCTAAAAAAACAACAACTTTTGGAGCATATTATGTAGCGTTTTCTGCTCACTTTATAAACACAATCCATTTTGCCTTTAACATACCTAATGATAGCCTAGCAAGTTTGCTTAGTTATGACATTTTCATAGGACCAGATCCTTTAACATGTTCAAGGATACAACCTTTATCCTTCATGATGGTCGTGATGGTTAAGAGCAGGGGTCTCAAACTCAATTTACCAGGGGGCTCTGGAGCTAGGGTCTGGGCAAGGCTGGGCCGCATCAGGTTTTCCAAAAAAAACAAACAAAAAAACCGCATTTATTAAAAACAGAAAAATATACAAACTTTTTCAGTGCTTTGGTTAATATTTTGGCGGCACGGCGGTCTAGTGGTTAGCGCGCAGACCTCACAGCTAGGAGACCAGGGTTCAATTCCCACCCTCGGCCATCTCTGTGTGGAGTTTGCATGTTCTCCCCGTGCATGCGTGGGTTTTCTCCGGGTACTCCGGTTTCCTCCCACATTCCAAAAACATGCTAGGTTAATTGGCGACTCCAAATTGTCCATAGGTATGAATGTGAGTGTGAATGGTTGTTTGTCTATATGTGCCCTGTGATTGGCTGGCGACCAGTCCAGGCTGTACCCCGCCTCTCGCCCGAAGACAGCTGGGATAGGCTCCAGCACCCCCCGCGACCCTCGTGAGGAAAAGCGGTAGAAAATGAATGAATGAATAAAACGGCAAATAATAAAAACTTAAGAAACCACATATAGTTGCTGGGTAGACAAATTATTTTTTTCAGATTAAAATGAACAAAGCATTATTAGAGCCCTGTAGACATGACAAAACACGACTATAGTCACATTTATACTTTTTTTATTTACAACATATTGCGCAACGGCAGGGTCTTTGTGACACATGCTAACTCGCAAACTAAAGAGCTAGGGACCTAAACGGTAGCCTTCAAGTTATTTCCTTTAAACTTAAATAGCCAAAAACTTACCACTTCCACACGGATAGGGAGGATAACTATTAACAGTTATGTAACCTTTAACATGAACATTAATCAAACGTAATAATTTTTTCTGGGTACATGATACCATACAGCATCCATATCAAACTTGTGCGGGCCGCACTAACATTAAACTTTCATAACAAAGCGGGGGCCTCAAACTAGTGTCCTGCGGGCCACATTTGGCCCGCGGGCCGCGTGTTTGAGGCCCCTGGTTAAGAACATGCTGAACCAGCTTATTTAGTGAATAAGGCGAGGCATAAATTGCAACTAGTTCTCATGCAAATGTTGACCGACCAAAAGTAACCTTTGAATTAATTTACAAGAATGCCTTCATAAACCACGAAACATCATAACAAGGTGTACGTACTTTTGCCATACCCCTTCCGACACCTTTTTTGAGAACAGTGCTACTTTGTCCCTCGTCTGTCCTTCTCACTCACATTTAACTTTCTCTTTCATGTTCTTGTGTCCGGCTTCAAAAAAGGTTCCCGCCATGATTGCAGGCTGGCGAGCACAGAGATACACACTGCAGCAGGAGAGAACACCCCAGAGATGAAGACGGAAAAAGGGTCCTGTCAAGGTCACACTGAGGGTGAACGCCTTCAAAGCAGCATGGATTTTTTTTTTTTTCTTTTACACCAACGCAGGGGGCACGGGGGCATCTCTGGTTCTCTGGCAACTTGTGAGTGAGTGGTGAGCTTCTTGTGTCACTGGTTTGTCCCAGACAGTCATGAGCTAAGGTGTGGATTTATTGGAGGTGAACCCGGGACCAGTCAAAGCTAAAAAGTACAACTTGCTAAAAAAAGCACAGTTATTGCTCCGTGTAGAGTCACAGGAACGTTCACCGTGCAGCAAGCACTGGAGCAGAAGAGAAAGGATTTTCAGCACCGCTATTTCCCTTAAGATGTACAGTAAGGCCTTGCACATTCGACATCCAGAAATTACCGTTGGTTGCCCATTTTTTTCCAAAAATAGTCTATTTTAGTCGAAACACCTCTCAATCAGTCTAAATCAGGGGTCTCAAACTCAATTTATCTGGGGGTCAATGGAGCTACGGTCTGCGTGAGGCTGGGCTGCATCAGGTTCTGTGACGTATACGCTAAAGCAGGGGTCTCAAACATGCGGCCCGTGAGCCAAATGTGGCCCGCAGGACACTAGTTTGAGCTTGATATGTAATGTTAGTGTGGCCGGTGCAAGTTTGATACAGATGCTGTATGGTACAGAAAAAAATATTACGTTTTTATTAATGTTCATGTTAAAGGTTAAATAACTGTTAATAGTTATCCTCCCTATCTGTGTGGAAGTGGTAAGTTTTTGGCTATTTAAGTTTAAAAAAGGGCGGCACGGCGGTCTAGTGGTTAGCGCGCAGACCTCACAGCTAGGAGACCAGGGTTCAATTCCCACCCTCGGCCATCTCTGTGTGGAGTTTGCATGTTCTCCCCGTGCACGCGTGGGTTTTCTCCGGGTACTCCGGTTTCCTCCCACATTCCAAAAACATGCTAGGTTAATTGGCGACTCCAAATTGTCCATAGGTATGAATGTGAGTGTGAATGGTTGTTTGTCTATATGTGCCCTGTGATTGGCTGGCGACCAGTCCAGGGTGTACACCGCCTCTCGCCCGAAGACAGCTGGGATAGGCTCCAGCACCCCCCGCGACCCTTGTGAGGAAAAAGCGGTAGAAAATGAATGAATGAATGAAAGTTTAAAGGAAATAACTGGAAGGCTACCGTTTAGGTCGCTAGCTCTCTAGTTTGCGAGTTAGCATGTGTCTCAAGACCCTATTTATTTTTCATCTTATTTTGTGCAGAAAAATAAAAATTAAGATATTTGAGAACAGTGGAATGTTTTATCAGAGCTTTTCTTGTAGAAAATCGGAACCAAAGCACTGAAAAAGTTTGTATATTTTTCTGTTTTTAATAAATGCGGTTTTTTTTTTGGAAAACCTGATGCGGCCCAGCCTTGCCCAGACCCTAGCTCCAGTGGCCCCCAGGTAAATTGAGTTTGAGACCCCTGATCTAGTGTGTATATTGTTTTTATTCTGTAGCCTGCTTGTTGTTCAAAATATATACTTTATCTGCACTTATGCCAGATAACCTACTTTTTGGACGTATACACTTACTGAAAGTAGAACAGACCAAATAATAGCACACCCCGGAACATGCTTGTACAATCAGCACTGAATATGATGGCTGCATCATCCATCACTCTAGAACAACGTACATCCGAAGTCAAAAGACCACATTGCTCCAGAGTCCAATTTGTAAGCTCCTTAGCAAAATTGAAGCCATTAAGTGCTTGCAAATATTCATTCATTTTCGACTGCTTATCCTCACGAGGGTCGTGGGGGTGCTGGAGCCTATCCCAGCTGTCTTTGGGCGAGAGGCGGGGTATACCCTGGACTGGTCGCCAGCCCATTGCAATTTGGAGTAGCCAATTAACCTAGCATGTTTTTGGAATGTGGGAGGAAACCGGAGTACCCGGAGAAAACCCACGCATGCACGGGGAGAACATGCAAACTCCACACAGAGATGGCCGAGGGTGGAATCGAACTCGGGTCTCCTAGTTGGGTGGCGTGCGCGCTAACCACGAACAGATTTGTGGAAAAAGTTCTGTTACAAGTTAAAGTTCTTACTCTCCCTATGAAACATAGCTACAGTATTTGATTAGTCTTTAATTATTCATTCATTCATTTTCTACCGCTTTTCCTCACGAGGGTGCTGGAGCCAATCCCAGCTGTCTTCGGGCGAGAGGCGGGGTACACCCTGGACTGGTGGCCAGCCAATCACAGGGCACATATAGACAAACAACCATTCACACTCACATTCATACCTATGGACAATTTGGAGTCGCCAATTAACCTAGCATGTTTTTGGAATGTGGGAGGAAACCGGAGTACCCGGAGAAAACCCACGCATGCACGGGGAGAACATGCAAACTCCACACAGAGATGGCCGAGGGTGGAATTGAACCCTGGTCTCCTAGCTGTGAGGTCTGTGCACTAACCACTAGACCGCCGTGCAGCCAGTCTTTAATTAGTCTTTGACTAATTTATACTTAAATAAATAAATGAGAAACAACTCAGGTACTCCAGGTACAACATGGTTCTGTGCAAAGTTGCTTGGTGACTTTTTAGGCCAAGTAGTCAAACCTTGGTTTTTGAAAGCTCTCGTTCTCATAAGGATTCAGTTTTTAATGAAAATTTTGTCTCGGTTTTCATGCACTCTCTGCTTTTGTCCACGAAATTGAGTGCCTTAACAATGAAAACGGCTGCACAGAGGCGAGTGGTTAGCATGCAGGCCTCACAGCTAGGCTACCGGAGTTCAATTCCACCCTCGGTCATCTCTATGTGGAGTTTGCAATCGTGGGTCTACGGTTTCCTCCCCCATTCCAAAAACATGCTAGGTTAATTAGCGACTCCAAATTATCCATAGGTATGAATGTGAGTGTGAATGGTTGTTTGTCTATATGTGCCCTGTGATTGGCTGGCCACCAGTCCAGGGTGTACCCCGCCTCTCGCACAAAGACAGCCGGGGTAGGCTCCAGCACCCCCACGACCCTTGTGAGGAAAAAGTGGTAGAAAATGAATGAATGAATGAATGAACAATGAAAACAGCTACACAGAGGCGAGTGTTTAGCGCGCAGGCCTCACAGTTAGGAGACGCGAGTTCAATTCCACCCTTGGTCATCTCTATGTGGAGTTTGCAATCGTGGGTCTACGGTTTCCTCCCACATTCCAAAAACATGCTAGGTTAATTGGTGACTCCAAATTGTCCATAGGTATGAATGTGAGTGTGAATGGTTGTTTGTCTATATGTGCCCTGTGATTGGCTGGCCACCAGTCCAGGGTCTACCCCGCGACCCTTGTGAGGAAAAAGCGGTAGAAAATGAATGAATGAATGAAAATATTGTTTTTTGCATACACAGTTATAATTATGCTGTATAAAATTTAATTTGTTTTCATATTTTTCAATTTCTCTGATGGATTAATTCAATTCACATCAATCCCAATGAGAAAAATTGCTTTGGTTTTCATAGGTTTCAGCTTTTGTTGGACCTTTTCTAACAAAATAATGATAAAAACTTTATATTGCAGACACACACACACAAATCAGAAAAGGGGGAAGAAAAACAAACCAGCTTTCTGACAGGATTACACCAGAAACACGACAATATATCTCAGAAATAAGATAGGAAAGGCAACCATTCTCGATAAAATGAGATAAGCCATTTAAACGTTGGCCCCTGTTCCTGTATATATCACCGTCATGTCACAGTGAAATATATCGGAATGAGTGTCTGTGCTTACAATACTTAACAGACCATTCAATACACACACACACACACACGGCTTCAACATAAATGTATGAGGGAAAGAAGAAAGAATGGACTGAGAAAGAAAGCGGAAAAAAAGACAGATAAGGCAAATTACCAGGATAAATACTCTGATAAATCACTAAGGAGGCAGAGAGCTGTCGAACACATTTATCCTGCCCGATTGTTCCTCCTTCTATCTGCTTTAACAGAAGGCATGATGGGTGTGCAAGTGTGTGTGTGCGGAACCAGACATGACAATGATGACTGAGGCTTGAAAAAGTTGTATTGAACACAAAGGTGGACCCATGACATTCATGGTGTGACACTAAATATACCCTTTATATATCCATATGCTTCATGGTGATTGAAGTTTCCTTGGGAGGGGGGGGGGGGGGCGGGGGGGCAGATTCCCTCGCTTTAGGTGCCAACACAGAGAGGCTGATAAATCAACACTTAATAAGCCAGCAACCATGGAGGCTCTATTTATGACCAGCCACCCTCCAAGGCCACTGGTTCGAGTCCATGTCTGCACACACTTGATTATTCAACCGAGTATTTGGTCTTTTGTGCAACCAAAAGGACTCCCTTCCTTTTTACATTACAATAAGACCTTTCTTACTTTGTTTTGTGTGTCACATTCCCCGTCTTTGTTGAATTCATTGATATGTTACATTATCTCTGGGGTGTGTCAAGTGCAGATCAAGGACCAATTGTACAACTGGACTGTTCAGGTTGCCTCAGAAGACCTTTCGACTCTCATGTAAACAGGGTTCAAAGACTAGATTCGATAGCTCTAGTTCATTGGTGTCCAAAGTGCATCTCGGGAACCGATTACGGACAGAGGCTGTATTTTTAATTGGCCCGCAGCACATTCTAAAATCAGAATTTAACGAGAACATTTAAAACAAATGCAAAAGCAATTTTACAAGAAAAGCGTAAAAACATTGTGGAAAAAAAAGTTGCACTATTGTGAAAAAAAATTGAAAATATATAGATTTTTGTGACAATATTAACAGAAACAAACAAAACAATAAATAAATAATACAAATAACAATACTTCTACTATTGTCAAAACAGTAAGACAAACAGTAAGTCAAAACAGTAAGAGAAAAAATTTCTTATTCAAATGAGATTTTTTTTATAAGAATAAACTTTAATATCAGGGAAAATTTTTATTTTTTTTTTTGTAAGTTGTAATCTTATAAGAAACAAACTAGATTAGATAGCTCTAGTCCATTGGTGTCCAAAGTGCATCTCGGGAACCGATTGTGGACAGAGGCTGTATTTAATTGGCCCGCAGCACATTCTAAAAACAGAAAACTTTTAAAAGAAATGCAAAAGCAAAAAAATCTGCAGCAATTTTACAAGAAAAGCGTAAAAAAATTGTGGAAAAAAAAGTCGCACTATTGTGTAAAAACATTCAATAACACAATATATAGATTTTTGTGACAATATTAACAGAAACAAACAAAACAATAAATAAATAATACAAATGACAATAATTTTACTACTACTACTACTATATTACTAATATGTGGTTTCGAAAAATTACAATGTTATAAGAAGACAGTCAAAGTATTCTGGGTATAAAGTCATAACCACTAGATAGAAACTAGATAGAATCAACTTTTCAGATAAAAGTAAACAAGTCGGAACAGCAGCAGAAATCCAAAAAGCTGTCATTTTATGAAACAAAGTCAAAATAGTAAGAGAAAAAATGTCTTATTCTAATGAGATTTTTTATTAAAGGATAAACTTTAATATCAGGAAAAAAAAACTATTTTAATATTTTTTTAAAAGTTGTAATCTTATAAGAAACAAACTAGATTAGATAGCTCTAGCCCATTGGTGTCCAAAGTGCATCTCGGGAACCGATTGCGGACAGAGGCTGTATTTGTAATTGGCCCGCAGCACATTCTAAAAACAGAAAACATTTAAAAGAAATGCAAAAGCAAAAAAATCGGCAGCAATTTTACAAGAAAAGCGTAAAAACATTGCAAAAAAAAGTCGCACTATTGTGAAAAAATTTTAAAATATATAGATTTTTGTGACATTATTAAAAGAAAAACAAACAAAACAATAAATAAATAATACAAATAACAATACTTCTACTACTACTACTATATTACTAATATGTGGTTTCGAAAAAGTTACAATGTTATAAGAAGACAGTATTCTGAGAATAAAGTCATAACCACTAGATCAAAACTAGATAGAATTCAGATGAAAGTAAACAAGTCGGAACAGCAGCAGAAATCCAAAAAGCTGTCATTTTATGAAACTAAGTCAAAATAGTAAGAGAAAAAATGTCTTATTCTAATGAGATTTTTTATTAAAGGATAAACTTTAATATCAGGAAAAAAAACTATTTTAGTATTTTTTTAAAGTTGTAATCTTATAAGAAACAAACTAGATTAGATAGCTCTAGTCCATCGGTGTCCAAAGTGCATCTCGGGAACCGATTGCGGACAGAGGCTGTATTTTTAATTGGCCCGCAGCACATTCTAAAAACGGAAAACATTTAAAACAAATGCAAAAGCAAAAAATTCTGCAAGAAAATTTTTTACAAGAAAAGCATAAAGAAATTTTGAAAAAAGTCACACTATTGTGAAAATTTTTTTTAAATATATAGATTTTTGTGACATTATTAACAGAAACAAACAAAACAATAAATGAATAATACAAATAACAATGCCTCTACTACTACTACTGCTATATTACTAATATGTGGTTTCGAAAAAGTTACAATGTTATAAGAAGACAGTCAAAGTATTTTGGGAATAAAGTCATAACCACTAGACAGCAGCAGAAATCCAAAAAGCTGTCATTTTATGAAACTAAGAGAAAAAATGTCTTATTCTAATGAGATTTTTTATAAGGATAGTATTTTTTTAAGTTGTAATCTTATAAGAAACAAACAACACAAAAGTTGTACTTTTTGGAAAAGACTAACAAAGTCACATACGAATCCATTTAAATATGCTGGAAACCATACACTTTAAAAACTGCACTTTTCTACATGGCACAAACATCTGTATAAGAATGTAAAGTGCAGAGTATGTCACTGTAAACTGCATAGTTACAATACAAATCGAAACTTGGAAATAATTCCAGATCACAAACATATTGAGCTAGCAAGGTCATTGCAAGGTCAATACTTGTGCACCAATATCATTATCGGCAGTAGAAACCATTGATCTCATTTTTAACTTATTAAACTGATGCACCATTTGGTTGAAATGTAGCTCAGCGCACCCGGACCTCAACATATCAGCACAGAGACAAGCAGTATTGATTCATCCACAGCGTCACGTCCCCCCCCCCCCCAATCCCTCCTTTCCCAATCTAGTTCTTGGAAGCCCTGGGTCTTTCAACACATCCAATTTGTATGGCTGTTGTTGTTATTGGTGTTGCTGCAGAACAGCGCTTTGGTCTCGGGGCATGGACACACCGCTTTATGATGCCGCGCCTAATAAACATCATTGTGATTTTCCCAGGCTGGTAATTAAGTGCGGGGATAATTTGTCATAGTTAGTTAGAGCGTGGCGCAATGCCGGGAGAGGGTTGCCTGGTAGGAACATAGTTGCTGAAAAGGCCAGCAGTTTAGAGCGCACTGTTTCATTTAGAACCGTAGCTGCAAATTGAGGCTGGCGCTGGCTGGGGGTGCAAGGCAGAAGGCCCTCGCAGGTCAAGGTAGATCAGACAGGATCTTTAATCGAGTTTGACTTTAACAATTGACTCAAGTTTGACGGTAATGTTGTTTGAATGCCAATTACCGATTCCCTCTGGATTCATCAGGAAATGTTAAAAAGTTGTCATGACTGACAAGTCAATATGCAAAGTCTTGTGATGTTTCAAACACCAACTGAACTCGGTTCCAAAAGTCTTAGAATCGGTTTTATAAATATTAATGTGTGATATGTGATATATGAAGTACTTCATAACAATGATAGGATGCTATAATGTACATTTATTGCGGATAATTGCTTCCAGTTAGGACATGATAAGTGAATTTCAGTGAAGTAGGATCCCTATTTATAAATCATATATTTTCATAGTTCGAGCATAGAAAACCCTTTTACGACCTTCTAAATACAGTTTTTAACATTATTAGAACCCTCTACACATAAAATAACACCCCTGTAGTTACTTTTACACTAGTATTACCCAATATAGTAATAAGAGTAAGTAATAAGTCCAACTTGCAATATAAACCTTTTGTTCCTGCTATCACATCTGCTGCTTGTGTGTCTCACTGAACATTACAGTAACATGACTGACACCTAGTGACCAGTACAGAATACTACATACAGTACCGTCCCAATATATTTGAATGCATCTTCTGAGGTGTTCCCTCGTTAATCGAGGGAGATTTTGTTCCCAAAAATAGCCCAGAATAAGTGAAATAAGTAGCTATCCTATTTTTTTTTACAATGATTCAATTACTACTACTACATTACTACAAGTACTCCGGTTTCCTCCCACATTCCAAAAACATGCTAGGTTAATTGGTGACTCCAAATTGTCCATAGATATGAATGTGAGTGTGAATGGTTGTTTGTCTATATGTGCTCTGTGATTGGCTGGCGTCCAGTCCAGGGTGTACCCTGCCTCTCGCCCGAAGACAGCTGGGATAGGCTCCAGCACCCCCCGCGACCCTCGTGAGGAAAAAGTGGTAGAAAATAAATTTTAAATTTTAAATTTTAAATTTTAAATTTTAAATTTTAAATTTTTTATTCTTTCATTTTGTACCGCTTTTCCTCACAAGGGTCGCGGGGGTGCTGTGACAAATCTTGTGATACTCCACAACCCTCCCTTGCTCCTGTTGACCGTCCTATGTCTATGTACTGTTTCACCTTTTCATCTATGTTTGTAAATATCCACCTTATAGGATTAATAAAGTTGTAAATACACACCTAATGTTTGCAATAAAAAAAAAAAATAGGTTCCTCCAACTGAATATACTAAAAGTAAACTCCCACACTGACCGCAAAAAAATATCTCTGCAGATGCAACATTTTCAAATCTGCCTTCAGGCCAGTGAAGCTAATGAAGATGATCTGGATTCTAGAGTCAGTGTAAAGTCAATGAGCAGCTCTCCGACAGCCAGCTTCCCCCAACATCATTTCATATGCATTTTGCTCACTGGGCTTTTCATCTACAAAAGAGCGTCTGATTGGAGTCTCAAGTTGCTGTTCTGATGTGACACGGCAACTGAGAGCCATATCTGTCGCTGATTGGTTTTCATGACATGCACAATTACCAAGCTGCTTCCTGTGATTAAAGCGACTCTCATGTTTCTAGGACATCTCCCGTTTTTTTTTTTTTTTCCCTCCCTCTGCCTCTTTCAACCGTCCACCTGTCCGCCTTCCTCTCACCCACCTTTTTTTTTCAGTGTGCATTATGAAAGCACGCCACCACTTCTGAAAGCCTTCTTTATATCACATAATTCCAACAGAAACAAACATTGTACGTTCTTTGGGTAAGCACTACGGAACAGGTTATTTTCAGACAGCTTTTGAGTCAATTTAACTTATTTCCGACGTTTGTCAACATTTCCCGAGAATAATCCAAAGCTGTACATCCAAAACAACTTTCTCCCACTTTCTGATTGGCTTTGTGCTTTGTGAGATTTGACAATGCGTATGTGCAATGTGCAGCCTCCGGCTAACTGATATTCGTATAAATGTGCACAGGCGTACCTGTCTGCTGCACCTCCTCACATCTTTTCCCTGCCAACACTTCATTGTCAGGTAATTTAGTCACTTTTATCCTGTCATTCCTTCCCCTCTTTGTCTTTTTTAGTCCTATCATCTTCTCATTCTCTGTTTCTCATTTTATATTCCCTTTCACCTTCGTCACATTCAAATCCATATATATCTTTAATTATATATCTCGCCGGTTTAATCATTGGTCAAGCGTGTCTTGGAATCAAATATTATACTCTGTTAATAACGCATATGTTATATTTCCCTGGTACTTTCCCTGGATGATCTATTTATACTTTTCTCTGCAAGTCTCGGTGCATGCAAAGTATGCTAGTCATAGGGATTGATGCTTGTGCATATATAGACATATGAATCACAGAATATAGAAAAGGTTACGCCTGACAGGAAATTATCACAGGCCATATACTGTAGTTTCTGATGCATGTGGAGAGTAACCAAATAATGGTTTTTGTATGCATGTATATTTGCAAAGAAGCCCATCACAGGCATAACAAATCATATACGGTAAACTCACCAGGCACCAAGCATTTACCAAAAAGGGGCCATCTGCATTTTAATAACTATGACTAATTTATCTCCGACTGCAGTGCGTTCATACAGGAGTCTTAGATACTCGCACAGGAATTCGCATCCCTGCCTCTTTTTCTGCTGATAGCAACTCTATGCTAATGTTTTCTGTTCACCTTTCCAAATAACCCATTATAGGGTTTCATGAGTCTTGGGAAGAATATTCACAAACATATTCGGCATATTTATATAGCATTAAACCCCTAAAATTCTGGGATATTTTTAAAATCTAAAATGCCCAAAAAGCGTTTGGAATTGGAATTTGACTATTGCACATTGTTTTTTTTCAAAAGTTCAGGTTTTCCAAAGATGTTTGCAGACCCTTGGTCACACTGGCAGCTCCATAGATTCCTGACACTGTAGCTTGTCTTTCAGTACAGTTTGGTCATGACTGTAACCCAGGGGTCTCAAACTCAATTTACCTGGGGACCACTGGAGCTAGGGTCTGGGTGAGACTGGGCCGCATCAGGTTTTCCAAAAAAAAAAAAAAAAAACAAAAAAAAAAAAAACGCATTTATTAAAAACATAAAAATGAATAAACTTTGCTTTGGTTCTGATTTTCTACAATAAAAGCTCTGATAAAACATTCCACTGTTCTCAAATATCCTTTTTTTTTTTTTTACACAAAAAAAGATGAAAAATAAATAAACAAATCAAGAATAAAGAAAATCAATCAATCAGTAATAAATAAATATAATAATAATAATAACTTAATAAAAACTTTTAATTAAAAAAAATATTTTTTCAGATTAAAATGAACAAAGCATTATTAGAGCCCTGTAGACATGACAAAACATGACTATAGTCACATTTATACTCTTTTTATTTACAACATATTGCGCAACTGCAGAGTCTTGAGACACATGCTAACTCGCAAACTAGAGAGCTAGCGTAGCTTTTCACTAACACCTGACTTTAAAATTAATTCTCTATGACAATGCAATTTATCTAGCTAGACACATTTTTTTTCTAAACCACTGCAGTAAATAATGACAGGGAAATAATGAATATTTTCTCAGTAGCTGCATTCTTTTAATAACAGCTTTTATGGTTAAAGGACCATGTTTCCTTTGGGATATGGTATGTCGTGTAGATTATACCCGATTTTAATTTATAATTTGCAAACACCATTTTTTTTTATGTTCTCCCTCCTCCTTTTCTTCTCCTGTGTATGTTTTTTTTCTCTTGTCTTTGTTCTCTGGCTCCATCCACCCCCTGTTCCTTTGTTGTTAAGGGAGTTTGGGGGGAAAACACATTTTCTCATACAGCCACAACACATTAAATGTATTATTCGCCGTGTGTCCAGGGACAGCTCCGACAGTCTTTGCAGGTAAACACAATGTCACGCCGAGCCTTTTTATTTCATTAAGATTCCCCAAGTTCAATGCATAGACACATAGCAAGTCCCTCGGCCTGGTCCAGCACCAATGTAGACTAGACTAACATACTTTTTAAAGTGCTTTAGGGAGCTGGAGTCGGACGGAACCTTTTTTGCGTGTAATTTTATGAACATGTTATGATTTTTGTCGTGATTGAATAGCTGTTTTTAAAGGGTATTTGATACCACTGGGGTGGTGGACCTGGAGTACCTTCTCTGATGTGGTGTGCAACTGTTCTTTCTGGGTTCTTTAGTTTTTAGCATAGAAAAGAATAGAATAGAATATCTTTATTGTCATTGTTATGATACAACGCAATTGGTAATGGTAATGGTTTTATTTCATTTGAACATGCATCAGATTACAATTGAATGCATCACATAATCAGTTCCCAGTTCCACATGTCCAAAAGGAGTAGGAAGAAGCAAATCTTATTAAATCCTACCCCTCCATCTGGTACATTTACAATTAGTAACTGTTACATTTGTTCACTTCCTGCTTTCCATAATACAGTTTAAGGTTTTTTTTTTTTTTTTTGTTTTGTTTTTTTTAATAATGTACCTCGTACTGAAGTGATATGACCATACAAAGACATAATGGGTACCGTAACTGTCAATATAGTGATATATATAGCACATCATGACTGGTTCAAGACTCTTCATCCTTGTATTTAGCAAACATCAACTGCTTGTATTGTTTCTTTAATTCACTCATCGTTGAAATTAAAATGCAAACCAGTCAGTGCATGATTGACGACCATACATAAAAGCTATAAAAAAAGAGCCTAAAAATATATAAAAAGTCTAAATAAACACACAACACGTACATCAAAATTGTACGTTATAGTATGAATTTATCCTATGCTGGTATTTTTCAGGTGTAGTGTATGTTAGAAATGTAGGATTCATTCGGAATCCTTGTTCAAGCAGGTTCCGGGACACTAGTCACTAGACAACTGATGGAAATGAAACTGTTAGCATCATAAAACCTTTATGAACTGAACAGGCAAAAGATGTTAACTGTTAAACGTAAAATCAATATTGATGGTGCGTATAGTGGCTAACTAATTAGTGGCGGGCAGTTAAAGTGAGCCGTTGGCCCCACTGTTTGGACTTCAACGTCTCCATACCCTCAGAGGTTTCACTCACTGCTCCTCCTACCCACTCGGAGATGTCTTGAATTTCTTTGTACCTCTCGCAGTTGTGACATGGAGATCACATACACTGCAGGGTACAGTAACACCTTTCTGGTCATACGTCCCTTGACGGAAATGTTCTGACAAAAGTCTGATCTTCTTACTCCTGTTTAGACCAGCTCTTTTACAGGGCAAACAGTTTCATTCAAACGGGAGTAGATAGAAGCAATTGTAATGCCAGCTCTGGAGAGAGTAATTAACTGCCAACAACGGTTTAGCAAATCGATCGCCGAAGAGGAACCTTGCTATTACAGCTATTAAATTTTTTTGCTTGTACCAACCACCCCCATATGTGGCCCGCAGGACACTAGTTTGAGGCCCCCGCCTTGATATGAAAGTTTAATGTTAGTGCGGCCCGCGCAAGTTTGATATGGATGCTGTATGGTATCATGTACCCAGAAAAAATTATTACATTTGATTAATGTTCATGTTAAAGGTTAAATAACTGTTAATAGTTATCCTCCCTATCCGTGTGGAAGTGGTAAGTTTTTGGCTATTTAAGTTTAAAGGAAATAACTTGAAGGCTACCGTTTAGGTCGCTAGCTCTCTAGTTTGCGAGTTAGCATGTGTCTCAAGACCCTGCAGTTGCGCAATATGTTGTAAATAAAAAGAGTATAAATGTGACTATAGTCGTGTTTTGTCATGTCTACAGGGCTCTAATAATGCTTTGTTCATTTTAATCTGAAAAAAATAATTTGTCTACCCACCAACTATATGTGGTTTCTTAAGTTTTTATTATTTGCCGTTTTATTATTATTATTATATTTATTCATTACTGATTGATTGATTTTCTTTATTCTTGATTTGTTGATTTATTTTTCATCTTATTTTGTGCAGAAAAATAAAAATTAAGATATTTGAGAACAGTGGAATGTTTTATCAGAGCTTTTATTGTAGAAAATCGAAACCAAAGCACTGAAAAAGTTTGTATATTTTTCTGTTTTTAATAAATGCGTTTTTTTTTTTGCCCAGACCCTAGCTCCAGTGACCCCGAGTTAAATCGAGTTTGAGACCCCTGGTAATATCATGTCTTCCTTAAAGATACCCAATCAATTTGGCAACAGAGGCAAAGAAAAACCTTCAATAGATAAAAACAGATGGATCAGATCTTGAAAGGATAAAAACAAATCCAACAGCAGCAATCAGGAAGAGAAAATAAAGTCGGACATTCACCTCGAGAGAAGCGAACCAACCAATCAAATGCCCTTGTCTTGCAGTGGCAATATCCCCATTAAAAGCTAATGAGGTGTTTCCTGGATCAGGGTCTGTGCAATCCATCAAACCTCACTGCAAGATTAATGTTTGAGTTATCCTGCAAACTAACAAACATACTAGTCGAAAAAAAAGCCCTGCTGGGCTGAGACCGGAGGATAACCGTGTACAAAGTCAGACGTGGTGTTGGCTCAGGCCATAGACATAGACACAGGCTTGTAATATAACAACATACAGACATCAACTAAAGGTACTTAATCATCAAACCCAGTCATAATTAATGATGTTACTGTGTAATTAAAAGCTTGTTAGACTGTGATGCACAGTTCAGGTTCTGTAATTGAACATCTGCTCTTGTATTCTTCACAATTCTTACACACATGGATGTGTTGTCCAGCAATAAATATCAATGAGAAAAGTACTGGAATTCACCATAAAGGGCGATGAATGACAAGGGGACCTATTATGTTCATTTCCGACCCTTTGTATTGAGTTGTAGACTCCTAAAGAGCAGGTACACACAATAACCCACACTGAAAGGTATATGTAGATCTTCCAGAATCCTCACCTATTCGGTCTGTTTTATTTATTTTATTTATTACACCCGCAGCCTGCCTCCGGGCAAGCCCACTCTGCTTGTACAGCTTGTACCCCGGCATGCCCATATAAGGAAGTATGACTCACTGTGAGAACACAGGGAGCTGGTGTTAGAAAAAACTCCCTGAAAGGGAGCATTCAGAGCCATCCAAACCTCTTTCAGGGCTCATTTCCAAATGCGTAAACCTCATTATCTGAAACCTTGGCATCGCCTAACACAGGGGTCTTAAACTCAATTTACCTGGGGGCTGGGCGAGGTTGGGCCGCATCAGGTTTTCCAAAAAAAAACCAAAAAATTAAAAAAAACTTTGCTTTGGTTCCGATTTTCTACAAGAAAAGCTCTGATAAAACTGTTCTCTAATATCTTAATTTTTATTTTTCTACACAAAATTAGAAATAACATAAATAAACAAATCAAGAATAAAGACAATCAATCAATCAGTAATAAATACATATAATAATCATAATAATAATAAAACGGCAAATAATAAAAACTTAAGAAACTGGTGGTTAGACAAATTATTTTTTTTCTGATTAAAATGAACAAAGCATTATTAGAGCCCTGTAGACATGACAAAACACGACTATAGTCACATTTATACCCTTTTTATTTACAACATATTGCACAACTGCAGGGTCTTGAGACACATGCTAACTCGCAAACTAGAGAGCTAGCGACCTAAACGGTAGCCTCCAAGTTATTTCCTTTAAACTTAAAAAGCCAAAAACTTACCACTTCCACACGGATAGGGAGCATAACTATTAACAGTTATTTAACCTTTAACATGAACATTAATCCAACGTAATATTTTTTTCTGGGTACATGATACCATACAGCATCCATATCAAACTTGCGCGGGCCGCACTAACATTAAACTTTCATATCAAGGCGGGGGCCTCAAAATAGTGTCCTGCGGGCCACACTTGGCCCGCGGGCCGCACTAACATTAAACTTTCATATAAAGGCGGGGGCCTCAAAATAGTGTCCTGCGGGCCACACTTGGCCCGCGGGCCGCGTGTTTGAGACCCCTGGTCTAACATGAGAACACAACATTCTAACTCCATTTATAGGTCAGAAAATTGGACAAAGCATAATAGGTCCCCTTTAATAAAAGAGCCTCAATTTTATGGATATGAATAGCATCACATTGTGGAAGTAAAATTCATACTCACCACCCTGGTCTGTGCTGACGGTGATAATTGCGACCTGGCGAGGAAATGAGCTCATGTCTGATACCCCATTGAGTGATTCAATCTCAAAGGTATAATTAGCATGTGCTGAGAAGTCCATGACGGTGACCGAGGCGCTGGTCAGGCCTAACGGTCGAGGCAGGAAACGCAGTTCTTCCTCACACAGCTGGCACCGGTCTGGTTCCGGACCACAGCGTTTGCACTGGACATTGTAGGTGAGGTCACGGCGGCCCCCCGTGTCACTGGGCGGAGACCACTCCAGCATCAGACATGTGTCATTCATGTTGAAAAGTAGGTTACGAGGAGGCGAGGGAGGGCCTGTCGAAAGAAGACATGTTCGTTAACATAATTAACTAAAAATAGACAACCTTGGTCTGCATTCTGGTCATCTAAATCACCGTTATATATTTTCAACAAAAAGCGAGCTGCAGTCTTTTTATGACTGCCGTCTCCAGCGGATATCTGCAGCTGTGTGTCAGACGGACGGCACGTTAAGTATCCACTCGTAAGTATCCAAAGTTGCCCAGAAACATGGCATGCAGGGAAATAGTGCAGACAAGAACATTAGTTGCATTCATAGACATTGGGTTGTTACATTATTATTATATATTTTTAATACTTAATACTATACTTTATACTTTAAATACTTAATAGTTTTTATACTTTTGTTTTAATTCCGTTTTTGTAAGCTAAACCATTTAAAACATCTATTAGTTTCCCAGCGGACATAATTAAACATGCATTTTTTTTCATTTTTACATTTCTATTTTTCATTCAAATGTAAAAAAAAAATACTTCTCATTCTTATATTCATTTTTTGGGGGGATTTTTTATTAAAGTGTAAAAAAGTATTCCATTTTCCATTTGTTTTTTCATTCAGAATGGTAAAAACATTTTAATTTAATTTAATTTAATTTAATTTAATTTAATTTAATTTAATTTAATTTAATTTAATTTAATTTAATTTAATTTAATTTAATTTAATTTAATTTAATTTAATTTAATTTTCACTATTCTACTAGGATGTAAAAACACCCTCTGCCCCATTTTTGTGTTTCTGTTTTTCATTCAACAGTCTAAAAAAATGCAAGATCTTCTTTTTATTATTATTATTATTATTAATATTTTTAAGTATTTAAGTATTTGATTACATTCAGTACTTTCATCCATTCAATTAATATGGGGAACATTTGGTGTTACATTTCAATAAAGTTAATGATAACATATTATTCATTCATTCATTTTCTACCGCTTTTTCCTCACGAGGGTCACGAGGGGGGTGCTGGAGCCTATCCCAGCTGTCTTCGGGCGAGAGGCGGGGTACTGGTACTGGTGGCCAGCCAATCACAGGGCACATATAGACAAACAACAATTCACACTCACATTCATACCTATGGACAATTTGGAGTCACCAATTAACCTAGCATGTTTTTGGAATGTGGGAGGAAACCGGAGTACCCGGAGAAAACCACGGGGAGAACATGCAAACTCCACACACAAATGGCCGAGGGTGGAATTGAACCCTGGTCTCCTAGCTGGGAGGTCTGCGCGCTAAACACTCGACCGCCGTGCCGCCTAATATATTATATATCAATATATTAAATGTATTAAAACAATATATTAAAACAAAACTACTTACCAGGGTATAATCAAAGCCATAAATTATGTGTACACTGACCAATAAGCCTTCCTCACCTGAAACCTATATTTTGTATTTAAAAAAAAAGTTTTACACAAGTAAATAAAAACCATGCAGACAAAAACAAGTAAAAGAAAACCACACAAATAAATAAATGCATACACGCAGCAACAAAATGTTCCTTCCAACAATGACAGGCCTGAAAAGCATGTTGGTAGATTCAGTAATTGCAGACATCTCATTAAAGCATTCCTTTTGCGTAACGTAGCTACTTGGTGATTCTGGGGAGAAGAACTCTTCAATGCCTTTGCTGTCAGTGTCGGAGAGGAACACATATAGAGAGAAAAGAACAGGACCTAGCATTGACCCTTGGGACATATTGCAGCAGAATTCTAAATGTTCTACCCAATTATAAAGACGTTTACTACACAGAATACAATGCAGAAAGGTTAAAATGTAAAATGTACCCTTGATATGATTCCACCTCTGTAACATATGAGGTGTTTACCAGGTTTTTATGCTCCCTGGTTGCGTGTGCTTGTGCGTCGCAGTATGCACTGTGCTGTAGCAGGCACTCAGCTGTCAACAGGGTGGAGTTTCAAGGCCTGTGAGATTTGAAAACTCCCTCCCTGCCAAGCGCACTGTCTGCCAAGACAATGCAATATTTCCCCCCATCCCTCCATGCCGCTCCACCTTTGCTGGAAATCTCAACAGACGGCAAAGGCTCCTCCTCCACTTCTGTCAGCGAATGTCCATTCTCTCCCTCTCTCTCTCTATTTCCCCATGCCTTTATCGGCCATCATCTCACCTCTCCTATTCTCTCCACTGAGTAGAATCCACCCACCTTGCCTCCTGTGGATCAACCTCAATGCCATCAATCAGCCTCTATTCTCCTCTAGAGGGAGATTGGGATCAGTATCCGCCTTCCTTTCTCTCTCCACTGTCTACTCCAGCTACGTTTCCTCCACCTGTACTGTATCTCCCTTGTGTTAACCTCCCTTTCTTCCTTCCTGCATTCCCCCTTTTCTTCTACATTTCTTTTTCATTTTACTCAGCAAATATGTTATATTCTTCAACTCATTACAATGAACAGCATTATGCAACCGTAAGATTCTACATCAGGGTCTCAAACTTGCGGCCCGCGGGCCAAATGCGGCCCGCAGGATGCTAGTTTGAGGCCCCCCACCTAGTTTGATACGGATGCCATATGGTTTCATGAAGCCAGAAATTACAGCTTAAAGCTGTGTGCACACCGCACACAATTGACGTGATTTTGCCCTGCCTATACGCAAGCGAACGAGCCCGTCTGTTTTGTTTTTTTCTCTCGTATCCATGACTGAGATCAAAACACTGAAAAAGTGTTTTGTTTTGTTTTTTTGAAAACCTGATGCGGCCCAGCCTCACCCAGACCCTAGCTCCAGTGGCCCCCAAGTAAATTGACTTTAAGATCCCTGTTCTACATAGAGTTTGTGGAAAAATAATGTGTACTAGTGTCAGTTGGCATTTTCAGTTTTACAGTAACGGGTTATGGCCTAGTCACAATGGAGGTAGAACGAGCCAGCCTGCCGCTCAAGCTTGACAAATTCTCCCATAAACACAACATGCACCTCTTGGTCGAGTAGCAAGCTAACAGAACAGACAGAGAACACGAGGTACATTCACAGACGTTATGTCATTAAATTGTCTTTTGTTAGACCCACTAACAATAACTTATTTATGTGTCACAAACCATTGGTTGTGAAAAAAAATATTCATTAAATTCAGAATTAATAATATCACAGGCGTAAAATGCACTTTGAAACAGCACATAATGGAATTTTCGGATTTTATTTACAGTCGACCCTCATTTGTCACATGATTGAGTTTGGTACATTAAACAACAAATTTGTTAGGTGCAAATGGTGCACCTAACAAACAAATCGTTTTACCAAACAAAACATTCACATTTTGATTCCTCCATCTTTGTGAAGAATGGATAGTGGTTTTTTACAGTTAGGACACTATGGGCAGATTCCAGGCAGAGAATCCTTTAACTATATTTATTGTGTGTGTGTTTTATTTGTTCATAGGTCGCACACAGAACTTTCTTCCACTTAATAAACACTGTGTGTGCTGTACAGATGAGGTGCTCTGAAAAATAACCCACTATTAGGTCAAAGAAAATGAAAACAAAAAACGAGTATCCACTGTAATATAATCTATTGCAGTCAACTCTCACACTGGTGATTTATATTGCAGAGAAACATACTTTATTTTCGTACAATTTTGACCAGAGGCATTTTCTGTTTTGTTTGGGAAAATATTCCATCTATAAATTCCAATGGAAAAAAAAATATACATGTATATATATATATATATATACCTTATATAAAATGAGTACATAATGTAAAAATTGCATGTTGCTGTAATTGATATTGACACAGTAGCTACATGACAAACCTGCAGATGGGCTCCTGTTAGCGGAGTGAAGCGCTGATTCTATTTTTAGATGTGCAATATTGCAAGGCAAGATTTTCTGAACACCTCCTTGCCAGGCATTGCACCTTGCAGATTAAACCCTGAGAATGCTCACATTTGCTTGATTTTCCACAGCGCAGAGCGCAAATACGCTCCTCCTCCACAGAAAGCTTTCATCGATGGCCCCTGTCTATCTAAATGACAGCTGAATAGCTTTTTAATTATGGGGGAATAAGTCTAATTAAACTTTAATTTAATGCAAATATTACTTTGTAATTACAGCCAATGAATCATCATCAAGAAAAGGAGGCCAATCCAAAGGCAATTAATAAGATTCTCTATCACACACTCTGACTCCGATATGTATTAAATATCACAATGATCACGTAGAGATGTAGATATTAAGCTTTGGAGATTTAAATGTCAATCAGAATTAGTCATGCTTAAACAGACCGGTGTCTACTTATATTCAAAGTAACAAATTAACAATGAAAAACTCTGGGTTGCGATTGACAAAATGCCCTCTGCCTTGAAAGGCAGCAGCTGTACCATTACACCGCCAGAGAATTACAAGTGCAAAATAACAATGGTAAAAACTCTAAGAAACGAACAATAAACTGTCCAGGAGAGTCAAAACAAGGGCCTCTGTCTTAAAAGGCAGCAGCTGTACCATTACACCACCAGAGAATTCCAAGTGCAAAATAACAACGGTAAAAACTCTAAGAAACTAACAGTAAACTGTCCAGGAGAGTCAAAACAAGGACCTCTGTCTTAAAAGGCAGCAGCTGTACCATTACACCACCAGAGAATTACCAGTGCAAAATAACAATGGTAAAAACTCTAAGAAACTAACAATAAACTCTCCAGGAGAGTCAAAACAAGGGCCTCTGTCTTAACAGGCAGCAGCTGTACCATTACACCACCAGAGAATTACAAGTGCAAAATAACAATGGTGAAAACTCTAAGAAACTAACAATAAATTGTCCAGGAGAGTCAAAACAAGGGCCTCTGTCTTAAAAGGCAGCAGCTGTACCATTACACCACCAGAGAATTCCAAGTGCAAAATAACAACGGTAAAAACTCTAAGAAACTAACAATAAACTGTCCAGGAGAGTCAAAACAAGGGCCTCTGTCTTAAAAGGCAGCAGCTGTACCATTACACCACCAGAGAATTACCAGTGCAAAATAACAATGGTAAAAACTCTAAGAAACTAACAATAAATTGTCCAGGAGAGTCAAAACAAGGGCCTCTGTCTTAAAAGGCAACAGCTGTACCATTACACCACCAGAGAATTACCAGTGCAAAATAACAATGGTAAAAACTCTAAGAAACTAACAATAGAACTCAAATACAGCAGAACAATAACAATTGAGAGGATTAAGCATTAAGTATACTCACGTGTGCAAGCCATAGTTGGAGGATCTTTACCGGCCCTGAAAAAGCCCATTTCACAGCGGCAGCTTGCAGCACCTTCACCATAGCTGAAACTATTTGGTGGGCACTTTGAACACTTGATGTTTCCGGCAAAAGCCTTGTAGAAGCTTGGCTGGCACGCTGCGGAGAGACGGAAAGACAATATAGAGGTAATGAGAGAAAATAAAACATACGCAGGTGAGAGCGTCATGCTAAAAAAAACAATTTCTTTAAAAGAAACTAACTAAAAAGAAAGAAAAAAACTATAGCTGTGACCTCTTAGCAAGCAATAATGTGGTGTCATTAAATATTCACACTCGAACAATCAAATATGATAATTAATGCAGCAGGGTTTCCAAAGTAGTTCACTTTCAATGTACGTTAGACGTACATACAACTTGGTTGGGGCTTGTTCACTTTTATAATTTCCAGTTTTATAAAAGCCTTGCATTAATAATGTTTCTTAGTACTTCCACTTTCCACTTTCAGTCCCTTTCAGCTTTGTCAGCCACCCAGAACTTGATCTGATTTCCTTGTTAAAAGCATAAACTACAATATGACCTTTTAACTAGTCAGTCTGGTGATGGGCCTTAGTTTTAGCAATCACATTGCTAAAACCTGATACCACACTTGTTGCTGCCATTTTCCAAAAAAGTGACCACTCTCACAACTTTCACATAGACTGGACGTCCAACGCACGGCAGCAAGTATCGGGCGATGTGGACACCATCCTTTTTCACTGATAACGGCTGATACCGATCTGTGGCTGATGGATCGGACCACCACTAGTTGTGACATGAAAAATTCCGAAGATTTTGCAGAAATCTTGTGAAGTTGTTGTACCAGACTTAACCCCCCCCCCCACACACACACATATATATTTCTGTTTTATATATACACGGCAAGCCGATGGTATCACCTTAATGCAAAACCTGTTGCAGCAAGCTCAGAGCTAATGTCATCTTCAGGATTTACAGCCAAAATAAGTAAGCCCACATGCAACAAATTAGCAAATATACTGGGGAAAATGGGATTGCAATGGACTGGAGGCCACTTTTGGCCGTACAAGACAAGGTGCCACTAATCAACAATAAGAATGCTTTATTAGGTTTGAGTACAGCCAAAGTAGAATTTATGATTTTAATTTAGTGCCACATTGTCAGGATTACAAACCTATATTCTGGGAATCACAATAGATGAAAATATGAGCTGGAAAACCTCATATTACAAATATACAACATAAGGTGGCCAGAAATATTTCAGTATTGAACAAAGCAAAATCACTCCACACTCTTTATTGCTCTCTGGTTCTACCATATCTTACTTATTGTGTGGAAATATGGGGTAATAACTATAAAAGCAATCTTCACTCGCTAAATGTACTGCAAAAAAGGCCAGTAAGGATAATTCATAATGCCGCGTACAGAGAACATACTAACTCCTTATTACTTGCTGATATAGTTCATCTTCAAACAGCTAAAATAATGCATATGGCTAAAAATAACCAATTACCTAAAATGTCATCCAATACTTCTCTACAAGAGAGGAGAAATATGATCTCAGGGAAGAAGTAAATGTGAAACACTTATATGCTAGGACTACGTTAAAAAGCCATAGCATTTCAGTATGTGGAATCAAACTATGGAATGGATTGAGTAAGGAAATCAAACAATGCACAACGATGAGCCAATTCAAGAAACAATACAAGCAGTTGATGTTTGCTAAATACAAGAATGAAGAGTCTTGAACCAGTCATGATGTGCTATATATATCACTATATTGACACTTACTATGGTACCCATTATGTCATTGGATGGTCATATCACCTCATACTTTGGTACGAGGTACATTATTAAAAAAAAAAAAACTTAAACTGTATTATGGAAAGCAGGAAGTGAACAAATGTAACAGTTACTGATTGTAAAAGTACCAGATGGAGGGGTAGGATTTAATAAGCTTTGCTTCTTCCTACTCCTTTTGGACATGTGGAACTGTGAACTGATTATGTGATGCATTCAATTGTAATCTGATGCATGTTCAAATGAAATAAAACCATTACCATTACCATTATAAGCACATTCTGCCCAGTCTCTTATTGACAGCTAGTGTATTAAATAGTCCAATGACCTTTAAGGAGTTGAAGTGATGTTACTCGTTGAAATGAAAAGAAAGTACTGACAAATGCATAGTAATATAGTTTTAGTGCAAGTTTTAACGGGGGGGTTGTAAACTTTTGCAGAGAATGAGTGGGCAAACAACAGTGGTTCATGATGCATCGATCTGTTTAGCTGGACGCACAGTATGTGATGATTCCCATTCAGCCATAACAAATACGTTATTCACTCCGAAGAGCCCAGTGATCATAAAGCATTTGGTCAACTGCTGTTTTTAACCTTAGATCTCTCTGCACATTATTGACACAAAAGCTGTAGGACTGCTGCATCAGATTACATCTGTGATAAACTATAATCGGTCAAAATAAATTCACCTAGTACTATAAACTGAATGCCAAATGGACTCAATGTGACATTTATTCCCATTTTTATGAACATTCCGTTTAAGTCGAGGGCCCTTCCGTGTGAGAGCATTCACGCAAATATCATCGGACGGGTACAAATTTCACTGCTGCTGTTGTCACCATTCTTATTGATTTAACAAGAGAACACCAGCAGGGCCGTTTTGGAGGGATTCACCTTGAAACATCAAGTGTCTGTGTGTGTTTCCATTGCAGTCTGAGATAAATGGAACCTCCGGGAGAGCAAATCACTAGAAAATGGACTTGATTAGGAAAAGAAGTTTTCACACGCATAGACTACAAATGAATGCAGACACACACTTGGAAATGATTTTAGAGGCCATGTTGCATTCATTTTTACTCATTCGTTCACCCGATTTTAAGGTAAGGAATCAATCATAATGGTTCAGCTTCTACAATGAATATCACCTCAATGATATCTCTTAAACATTTTATCACCTTACCGTTGCTTTTAGGCTTGGACTCAACAGCCCGGGAAACAGATGTTTTAGCATATTGAAATATAACAGCCGCATAAATCTTGTCAAAATCAGACACGAGCTGAAGTTAACTTATCATCCATCACAGAAAATAACATACATTTCCCCCCATCATTATGGGAAGAGTATGATTCCATGATATTTAAGATGTTGAGTCTGTACAGCAGCTGATTGTAAGATTCTTATCAAAGACAAAGTGACTACAAATTAGTCATTTTAAGCTACAGTGGAACCTTGGTTAGCATCCTTCTTGTTCCAGAAGGTCCAACTCTAACCAGAACAGATGCAAACTGAATCAATTTTTCCCAGAAGAAATAAAATAAATCCAGCCATTCCAAAAACACAAAACACGTTTTACAGTTATAGTTTTATATGTGGTAAACAATTTGAAATGTATGCATTCATTCATTCATTTTCTACCGCTTTTCCTCACGAGGAGCCTATCCCAGCTGTCTTTGGGCGAGAGGCGGGGCACACCCTGGACTGGTCACCAGCCAATCACAGGGCACATATAGACAAACAACCATTCACACTCACATTCATACCTATGGACAATTTGGAGTCACCAATTAACCTAGCATGTTTTTGGAATGTGGGAGGAAACCGGAGTACCCGGAGAAAACCCACGCATACACGGGGAGAACATGCAAACTCCACACAGAGATGGCCAAGGGTGGAATTGAACCCTGCACACGCTAACCACTCGACCAACTTCCTCGATTCTTATCAAAGATAAATTATAAATCATCATTTAAGGTTACTTTTACCTTCGCTGAAGATGTGATTCTTGATGTGATGAGTTTTACCAAGGGGTATGGCAGCAAGACACCACCCAGACACCACCTTCTTGTTTTGCCATGAGTTATTTCTTGATTTCAACTGTGTTGCTCACTTCAATAACCCAAAATTGAACCAAAGATCTGCAATTAACGTAACCTTAACGTAACGTAAGAGATGGCCGAGGGTGGAATTGAACCCTGGTCTACTAGCTGTGAGGTCTGCGCACTAACCACTCGTCCGCCGTTCCACCAAACTATGATCATTGTACATTTAAAATACTTTGGAAGTGTAACAGTAGGATTTACATTATTTTGTAAGGGAGAAATAGATTTGATTGGAGTACGATTCCATTTGGGATGATTAAAAATGACAATGGAGGTACACCATATACACAAACATACATTGTCTTCCAACATGCAGTTAATTACTGGGATGAAAATGCACACACAAACACACAGAACTCCATCACAGTGATAAGTAGCATGGCTCAGGGCATGCCAAGGCTGCAGACATCATTAACCTCTGATACTGCTGTGTCCTTGAGTAACAATCTGTCTGTCAACCCCAACCCCCTCCATACTAGACTCTTTTGACTCTGTCAGCCTAATGGGGCCTCTGGTCGACCTTTCCTGAACTGAAGAGATGTTCCTTTTTAAACCTTGTAGCAACATTCTGCCTCAATTTGTTTGGTCAGGCTCTACTCCAAGGCCACAGTGGGGCTCCGCTGCGCTGTGGCTGACAATGCATCAACTAAGCACACACACGCACTTGCAAGCATGCATCCACATCCACAGACAGCAGTGTACTCCAATACCAACTGCGACTAGAAAACGTCAAAACAGTAAAAATCAAATCACGATCCTCAGAGAACAAGATTTCTCATTTTACATTCATGCACAGAAGTACAAAACAGTACAGCTAAATCCCCAAAAGATGGGAAATTATACAGCCGACAGAATGCATTTTAGTAGAATCATGACAAATGCATCTTGGTTTGTGGTTTTCAGAATGTGGATTAAGGTCAGACACAGAATCTTGACAAAGTTAAAGAAAAATGTGCATGGACTTTAAGTTTAAAGATTGTATTTTTCCTGGTACAAAAACTTCAAACTGTTTCCAGTTTGCATGAAAAATACATATAGTACATTATAACACATATTCATGTGTTATAATGCAAGTAACTGCAGCATTTGAAATGCTTGAGTCATTTTTAGTTTGTCTGCAAAATAATGGAATAAGCAACTTTAGGCAAGATTTTAAATGTTAAAATAAATGTAAATATTTGTTATTTTACATTTTAAGTAATTGAGTTGTGAGCTTAATTTTGTGTTTTTTTCGATAGAATTTTTAAAATATGGTTCATGCGGATTATATTTTTAGGGGAAGAAAATAATATTGCAATAATATCATTATCGCAAAATTAGACACCCATATCGCACTAATTACCAATATCGTGCAGCCCTACCTATGGGCAATTTACAGTCTCCAATTAACCTGACATGCATATTTATGGGATGTGGGA
Source organism: Doryrhamphus excisus (assembly GCF_037039965.1). Taxonomy (NCBI): domain Eukaryota; kingdom Metazoa; phylum Chordata; class Actinopteri; order Syngnathiformes; family Syngnathidae; genus Doryrhamphus; species Doryrhamphus excisus. The sequence goes on along the minus strand of NC_136368.1, from coordinate 6,516,398 downwards.
TTAAACCGGAGTACCTTGGGAAAACCAACGCACATACGGGGATACCATGTAAACTCCACCTCCGGATGCCCACACAAAGATATGAACCATTATCTTTCAGATATGTTATCTGTTAGCCAACATTCTAGTCAACATGCGGTAGGTTTAAATATGTTATGAGAGAATAATCGTCGTCTCTCTTAAGACTCATCAGAACTGGCAAGGTCACAACATACTGACCTTCAAATAAGACCATGAAAATAACATCAATTGTCTGTTGGAAAGTGAATTTTTAAAGCATTCATATATATGTTTATATTCAGTCCGAGTAGCCTAGATCTTTTATATTATATTATATTATTAATACTCACTGTTGTCAGCTCTTTAACTGACAAAATGAGATCCAACTCAAGGGGTCTCCTTGACTGATGAGTCGAATAACTGACTTTTAGAGTGCAGCCTTTCTGTACACCTCTGAGGTGAGCAGATTTGAGCAGGGAACAAGAAAATAGTTTTCTGACTCACTGGCCTTTGGGGCCCAAGTCAACTGTTGGCCCTCAGCCCAAGGTTAATGGGATCTGGAAGTCATCCAGAACATCTTCACAGCCCCCAAGTCGTGGACCATTCAGTCGCTTCTGAGGCACCTTGATTGATGTTAGGGTTACCACAATCTCACCTATATGACACCTTTTTCTGAACCTTCTCGTGACGATAATATAAATCTTAGGCAATTTTTGGTCTTTTCTTCATTGATGACTTAATGCTGGATATTAGGGGAAAAAAAGGACACAATATCCTGATGGGAACATTGTGGTTTTATTGCTGTTTGCGAAAACACGCATACAATTTCTACTACACAGATTATTTTGACAAAGTTGGAAATCCAACAATCGTAACATTTCGTGACCACTGACATCATAATTAGCGGGGAAAGTGGCCTGAAATTCTGTTTTGATTCTAACCCACACTAGCTTAGCACATCATGAAGAGTCTTGAATCATGATGTGCTATATATATCACTATATTGACAGTTACTATGGTACACATTATGTCATTGTATGGTCATATCACCTTGTGCTTCGGTACGAGGTGCATTAAAAAAAAAAAAAAACTTAAACTGCATTATGGAAAGCAGGAAGTGAACAAATGTAACAGTTACTGATTGTAAAAGTACCAGATGGAGGGGTAGGATTTAATAAGCTTTGCTTCTTCCTACTCCTTTTGGACATGTGGAACTGGGAACTGATTATGTGATGCATTCAAGTGTAATCTGATGCATGTTCAAATGAAATAAAACCATTACCATTACCAGCTTCAAAATATTAACACACATTAAAGTTGTGGTGTCCAATCATCAGGACTGTTATCACTGACATGATTTTTTTTGTGAATGCAAGGTTTTTATTTGCCACTACTTTTGATGAACATAATGATATTATCTTTTACATTTTTTTTACAATGTTGAACATTATGCAACAAATAAGCAAGCTTTAAGGAAACCTCATCTTTCAAGTTTGATTCCTTTGTCAGAATGTGTCACATCCAAAGTCACATGTAATTGGAATAATACTAAACAGTTTCCATTATACACATTTGCTTCTTTTAATAGTTAACATTAAAAGTGCTGCAATCTACAAAATGTTTGAAATCATGTTTTGAAATCAAGGTCAGGTTAATCCTATTGCTCACCATTTCTGCAAAGGCAATAAAAAACAAGAGTCATTTTTATTACGTTCTCATTTATGCAGGTATGGATTTTCTGGCTGGAAATAAAATCTGCATGCATCCCACATTTTTTAAAGCGATGATTTTATTATAGTACAATGTCAAATCCAAACAATAGTATTTACATGTAGCTCTGGCAACTCAGTACTGTGCCATGACTGGTAAACGCATGCGTATGTCAGTTAGTTGTTTGCATGAGCGAAGGTCTGTGCAGCAGATGGGTGGTGAATTCTTCTCCCGGTGGTCAGCGAAGGAGAACAATTCCAAGAGGAGCACAATTCTGCAGCATTTACTTGCAGAACCACATCAACAAATGTTGCAGAATAGTTCAGCTCTTGAAATCAAAAGCAGCGTGGTGAGGAGCAGATGCAAATGAAAATAGAATACTAAATACTAAACAGTACTACACCACGAGTAATACAGTATAACCCCGGTTCGAATAGCTCAGTTTTCCAGTGATTCCTTTGTAAAAGCTTTGTCTTTTCCTTAGTATTTCTTCCTCGTTCTTTAGATAGCATCGTAGCCAATGATCAAGGTTTCAAATTGTATTCCGGAATAAAAGCAATAAATTTTTTTACAGCGCTGGACAGCATCGACAAGCAAGATTGATGAAGAGCCAAAAATGATGGGTGTACAGAGCATACAAAAGCAGTCGCCGCACCCGTCCAGAAAGTGAATGCTAAGTTTGTGTAAAAGTTAAGCTTGTGTGAGAGAGCGAGAACCATGCATCCGTTGTGTGTCTGCCTCTTCTCCCAGTATTTATCAGTTTATCAGTTATATGTAAAGTGTTGTACAACAATGATTGTTAGAAGCTTAGAATGCACTAGTTGCTATTAGACTAGGTGTGGTTTAACTGGAAACAGGCAGGGTTTAAATCTGTATATTCTAAATCTGAAATTGACATGGTATCAGACGTTGCTTTTTGTATTGTTAATTATTCAGCTGTATGTGTACTGTGTGAGTGTGTGTGAGTGTGTGTGTGTGTGTGTGTAAGTGATCCTTGAGACTTTACTCTTTTGTTATTTTTATGAGCTGTATGAAATTGGTGATTCATGTAAACATGGCAAAAAGGGAAATAATCTTTTTCTCAAAAGCACCACGTTCTGACTTTATATCACTGGCAAGCAAGTAGAAAAAAAAAGAAAAAAAAAACACTGTCAGTGACTGATGCACAATTGTGCCTTTTTGTCTTGTTCAAAAAAAAAAAACAAGTTTAAAATGGTCTTGTGATTGGCTGGGGACCAGTCCAGGCTGCACCCTGCCTCTCACCCAAAGTCAGCTGGGATAGGCTCCAGCACCCCGCGACCCTCGTGAGGAAAAGCGGCAGAAAATGAATGAATGAATGAAAAACACTGCCAGTGACTGATGCACAATCGTGCCTTCTGTCTTGTTCAAAAAAAAATAATTAAACAAGTTTAAAATTGTCTTGTGATTGGCTGGGGACAAGTCCAGGGTGTACCCTGCCTCTCACCCGAAGTCAGCTGGGATAGGCTCCAGCACCCCCGCGACCCTTGTGTGGAAAAGCGGCAAAAAATGAATGAATGAATGAAAAACACTGTCAGTGACTGATGCACAATCGTGCCTTTCAGTCTTGTTCAAAAAAAAATAATAAACAAGTTTAAAATTGTCTTGTGATTGGCTGGGGACCAGTCCAGGCTGCACCCTGCCTCTCACCCGAAGTCAGCTGGGATAGGCTCCAGCATACCACCGCAACTCTAACATGTGATATTTTAGCCCGCTTATGGAAACAATACATTCAGAATGCTTGATGCCGCCCTTGTGTGAGACAAGTTTACCAAGTAACTTCAGCTATAAACCAAAATAGAGAAGACGTGTAGTAAACCGACAAAAGTGGAGGCATTGTGACAAACGCTGAGCCGTTTTAAACCGCTGAGGTCCTGTTTGCCGTTTGCGGAGAGGCAGTAGCTGTGTATGATTGGCCAATCACAGAGCATGAAGAATGAATATATAATGACCATTTTCTTTAAACACAAATATGGATAATGTACTTGTTTCATACTCGTATCCGGCAATAATGCATTATTTGTAACGGATACTTGAGTATCAGGCTCATCCCTATTCATTTCCATTATTTCCTACGGGAAAAACGTTCAGTTTTTATACAATTCGGTTTTAAGACAGACCCTTTGGAAAGAAATGAATAAGGTACTGGAAGATGAGTTCATGTCTGAGGTTGAATCAACACCATTACATTTGTTTTTCTTACACATCGCTTAAAGCCGCTAAGCAAAATGCAAAGCCATCAAATTCCAAAGATGATGAAAAATCTCTCCTCTTCTGTGGTATCTGTTTTTGAAGCAGCTGCAGTGGCACTCTAGAAGCGACCTTTAATAGTTTTTCATGCAATCAGGAACGATACTCTCCGACACTCTAAATGAAAAACCCTCTCCGCTGCACATCCACCCTCCTCCTCCTCCTCCTCCTCCTCTTCATTAGCTGATGTAAGTGCGATCTCTGATTTGCACTTGAGGATTAGTTTGCTTGAGAACCCATCTCTGCTGAGGTGTTGAGAATGGTGTTTAGTTAGAGACAGAAGTCGTTCCTCATCAGCATTGTATGAATATTAATACTGATAAACCACAGTGTGTTGGCTTTATTAATGCGGCTTTAAAACACACTAACATTGTCTTTTTGGACGCATATCCAGTTTATGTGTAGGAAAGTGCTGCTATTTGCAAAGCACAGATTTCTGGACAATATGTTTGGATTTGGTTGCTACCTGATTGAAATCCCAATCATGAGTTACTCTGCCAACTGTCTGGTGATCACAGGGCGAGTAAATGAGTATTGAACCAGTGTCTTGGTTTGTTGGGATGAATGAGGACGGGTAAAGGACAAAGAGCTGCCAGAACCTCAAGCTACAACCAGGTCGATATGCAATTGGAGAGTGACACCAGTTTTGTAATTTTTGCATCTCTGCACCGTCGCAATGGATGTGAAACACAACAGAAGCAAAACACACGGTTGCAAGTAAAGATACTCAAAGGTTTGAACACATATTTAGTATTTAGTTATGCATTTTCTACCACTGGGGGAAAACAAAAACATTGCATTGACTATTTATAGCCTTTATTCTTTTCACAGGGTCTATAGCAGTGATAACAGTTCACCTTGGTCTTACTTTTACCTCCCAATTTTACAGGAATGTAAACAAGTAAGCCAACAAAAGGCATTCTCTGAATATATATATATTTTCTTTCTTTATGCTTTATGCCACGAGAGATGATTGGCATCTCCATAAACATTTCAGTTAAAATTGGCGGTATCATTCATTCATTTTCTACCGCTTATCCTAACGAGGGTTGCAGAGGTGCTGGAGCCTATCCCACAGGTACACTCTGGACTGGTGGCCAGCCAATCACAGGGCACATATAGACAAACAACCATTCACACTCACATTCATACCTATGGACAATTTGGAGTCGCCAATTAACCTAGCATGTTTTTGGAATGTAGGAGGAAACCGGAAAACCCACACATGCATGGGGAGAACATGAAACTGCATGGATAGAGATGGCCGAGGGTGGAATTGAACTCGGGTCTCCTCGCTGTGAGGCCTGCGCACTAACCGCCCGCCCGCCCGCCATGCAGCCCCTAGTGGGATCATAACATGGCAAAATCCCGAGAAAAGTGGTATTTTGAAAGCAAATTAATAAATTGCATAAATTAAAGTTTGTTACTGGGGCGGCACAGCGGTCTAGTGGTTAGCCACACAGCTAGAAGACCTGGGTTCAATTCCACCCTCGGCCATCTCTGTGTGGAGTTTGCATGTTCTCCCCATGCATGCATGGGTTTTCTCCGGGTACTCAGATTTCCTCCCACATTCCAAAAACATGCTAGGTTAATTGGCTACTCCAAATTGGCCATAGGTATGAATGTGAGTGTGAATGGTTGTTTGTCTATATGTGCCCTGTGATTGGCTGGCGACCAGTCCAGGGTGTACCCCGCCTCTCGCCCGAAGACAGCTGGGATAGGCTCCAGCAACCCCTGCAACCCTCGTGAGGAAAAAGCGGTAGAAAATGAATGAATGAAATGAAAGAAATGAATGAATGAAAGTTTGTTACTCAAAGCAATAAAAAATAGAGGTGCCATCCAATACTCATTTTTTCACACTCACGTTTCACATAAACTAGCATGGTGGATTGGTGATTTTTAGGTCAAAATGGCCTATTTTGTCGTTTCTGCGTTTCTGCCTCTCATCCACACGGGAAAAGACATTTTGGGTGACCTGATTCTTTACAAATGGCCTCCGGGGTGGGGAAATCTGAAAACAGGCAGGCAATCTGAGAACGATGACATCACTGACCCACCACCGCCACTGTCACGTGATCAGAAGTGAGATTTGACAACAAGCCAATTTAACATGACTCTCCTCAGTAGACATTCTCCTGACATTTTGTTGTCTTATATTCCATAATGAGTAATTCTTATCACAGTCTCAAGACTGGAGTGTCACGTGGTTACGTCAGAGTGCCTGTCCACACTGTTTGCCATTGTTGTACAAATGCTGCATAGCTGCTTACTTTTGGCCCGCGTTTCACTTTTACTGTCCCAACCTAATAATCCAAATGAAAATGAACTGAATCTGACAGACAGAAAATGTAAATTTAGAACTCCCATTCCAACTCCTTGCGAATGTGTTTCCTCAGTTATTTAAACTTTATTTATTGTACCAGTTTCCTCCCGGTTTAATTAGACTACAATCCTGTTGCGGTGGTTTTGTTGAATGAAATTGGGCTTTGATAACATGAGTGCAGATTCATTATTGGAAATGTAACAGAAGCAATAAGCGGTTTTAATGCTTGCCATTTTAAAAGGCAACCGTTTTAACAAGGCTAATCAGTGCTAATTATCTCTGCCATTGACTGCACGAAGAGTGGAAGCGACTCTATAAAAGATTCAAGCATGAGCACGTCACACCCTCCTCCGCTATAATATAACTGCTTGATGCAAATTGAACTTTACATCTCAATTGCAATTAAAATATTTTTAATGACACCAGTGTGGTATACTGTAAAGTGACAGGTACTGAAAAACTATCTGGTATAGTACGCTCTTTCTTAGGAGTATTTTGGTAAATGAACTGACACAGTAGCAAAGCTGTGAAACACAAGAGTCGTGCTGAACACAAATGCTGCTGATGGGGGCTTTGGGATGGCCAATGAAAGTGACTTTTATATCACGGTCTGACAGTTTGAAAACCCTAAGCAGTATCTTTAATTTATGAGCATATGCTATAAAAAAAAGCACATAAATCTGAGGCTAATTTTTGGAGGAGGATGGAATGGAATCCCAGAAAACACTGCAAGGCCCACAGTACACCACTTTCAGAGGTAACACGTGTGGCTGGTTGAAGGGTCAATAAAGTAAAATGCAAGTACAGGACATGGTTTATGACAAAGACCTAAAATATGTTGATGAATTACAAGCATGGTGGCCTATTTTGGTCTCGCAAAAGTAGATCTTGCTGAAAACAGGAACGGGAAAACGTTGAAACGGGAAACTACTACTTTAATTACAGACGTTGCAATTTATTTTCATTCTGCAGATATTGGTGTGAGGGGATTGAAGACCGTGTGATGTTTCATGAGTAATTACGTCCACCGAGCATGAAATAAGCAAGGCGAGGGCTTATATTTTGCCCATTGTTTATTGGTTTGTTATATATTTAGCAGGTGAAGGAATTTATTAGTCAAATATTTTCATGCCGTTTCTTCTTGCTACTTTGGTCCGTGTTGCTATTGGAGAAGTAGTCAATGATCACAGAATTTGCAAATTTGGTTACAGAGCTAGACGCTATCACAGGAAGGTCGAGGAAAAAACCTGCAATAAAAGTTCATAAAAAAGGTGAAATTTAAGTTTGTGTGTGAGAGAGAGTAGGAGAACAATGCATCTAAGTGTTGCACAACTCTGATTGTGCTATGTGAGTGTGTATGTCAAGGAATTCTATGATAAGCTATGAGACTGAATCTACAGGGTGTAACAGGGTGTATCTAACACTACCACAGAATACACTGAAGATAGACTGAATAAAAATACAAATGGTGCACCAAAAACGTTCCGTTCCGTTTAACGTAAGGAAATAATGTTAATTTAACACCCCAAAATTATTTTTCATTCATTCATTCCTTCATTTTCTACCGCTTTTTCCTTACAAGGGCCGCGGGGGTTGCTGCAGCCTATCCCAACTGTCTTCGGGCGAGAGGCGGGGTACACCCTGGACTGGTCGCCAGCCAATCACAGGGCACATATGGACAAACAACCATTCACACTCACATTCATACCTATGGACAATTTGGAGTCACCAATTAACCTAGAATGTTTTTGGAATGTGGGAGGAAAACGGAGTACCTGGAGAAAAACCCACGCATGCACGGGTAGAACATGCAAACTCCACACAGAGATAGCCGAGGGTGGAATTGAACTCTGGTCTCCTAGCTGTGAGGTCTGCGCGCTAACCACTTGACCGCCGTGCCGCCCCAAAATCATTTTTATATAGAAAAAATATATTTACCTGCTGAAAACAATGTGAAATAATCATAATGATGACTAGGTAGAACTAAATTTTTTTTTTTTTTTTTACATGCCAGATCCAGAGGGCTACAAACAGGAAAAGACGTGTTGCTATGGGAACACAAGCCAACTTACGATATCAAAGGAGCCCCCCCGCCCTTTCTTGGTGGTACAAGGACTATACCTCTTGGCGGGGGCAGACATTCTGCAGCACAACCATGACGCTCCAAGGTGTTCTCCATTATCAAGAAGGCCGCTAGATATCATACATTTTTGCTTCAATCACACACACTGTCACGATTGGTAGGTCTTTATTAGACATAAAACAAACACCCCGACCTTCCTGAATCACTCTCATGTTTGTCTCTTCACAGGTTCAAGCAATGGGCAACAAAGCCAGGAGACGACCATAACGAAACTGCAACAATAATATCACAGCGCCGAGGCTTTCCCCTTGATATTATACAACACAGAAACAGTACTTATAAGTCAATGTCCCGGCAAATTGATTGGGGCTTTTATTCTAAAAGATAAAGCTGGTCACCACAATTCCCTCTAAAACTGTGTGAATTCCGGTCCATGTTGTCAGGCAGTTTAAGAAATGAACTGAACGCTATCTGGCAATCTGATTGAATGGCTGGTTCGCACTTTCAGAATACATCGTGACATCATTGCTGTATTATTACATCAGCCCATTGTTTTGGAACTGATGGTGTCATCAAGCATTCTGAACAAGCTCCATATTGTTCTTGCAGGATTCTTTTTGCACACACACAATAACCTAATATGTCGACATTATCACTGCTTGCTCTACAAATATGAATCATATGCTTAAATACCTCAAAATAAGAAGATCTCTATATAAGTGATGATGATGAGGCCAACCAAACTAAATATCATAAGCTCAGGGTCAGAACTGAACATTCAATGACATCCTGGCAATGACACCCCACGTTTATTGGATTCAATTAGATGTGGCCCACATCATTCACTTCATCTAAATATATAATGAAATGTACTTCCTCTCTAATTTAATGTCATATAAGCATAAAGTTTTACACCCGGATGAGGAGCCAGTATATTCTTTTCTTCTCTGCTTCCTGTCTGATCTACAGAGTTTAATAGTGTTTAATAAGGCTGACATTACAACGGTATAATCCCACTCTGTCATGCACTGACACACAGCCAATTCCATTTCCATCGCCTCAGCTGTTTTCTTTGCACTCTGAAAGCTCATTTCAATGCAGAAAACGAGGCTTCAAATATCAATTACGAATGATCGGTGAGAGAGCTGATGGATGGAACGTTTCTTTAAATCCTACGGTATTTAATTCTATCTATTCCATTGCTGACTATGCATTTTTTATTATTTGGTGAACAAACCAGCAGTAAAATATATTGTTAAAGTTGTTTCAACCGATAAAGACATGACAAACTCATCTTTTGTGTCCTGTCTGTCTGGCAGATTGTGCTGATTATTTTACGTTGACCTACGTTGCTTAAATTATAGTAAATATTGAAAATATCCTATCCTAATATGGGGATCCTAAAACTCTTCCAGTCCTTGAACATTTTACTCTTTAGACCTGTGTCAGAATAATACGGTTTGTTTAAATGTCTACTTAATTATCTACTCCAAAACAAGACCCCCACATGCTTATCACCTGATTCAAATATGCTCGGTTGTCTTGGCGTGCGAGTCCAACCTTCATCATCTCCTCCCCCCCACAGGAGGAGGTTATGCAATTCCCTGTGTTTACGAACATTTTAGCATGAATAGTGAGACATTTTCTCTAGAATCCCTCTATCGTTTTAAATTCTACCTCTCATTATTCTCTGAAAAACTCGCCTCATCTCTTGTCTATTTTGCATCTGGCCACATATTTTCCTTTGACAGCCTCTCTGGACTGTTTAGAAATATGAGGCAATAAAAGTTGCTGATTGTTGTTGTTTATTGTTACGTATAAAAATTTGATTTGTTTAGATGATAGCCATGCTAAATGTAAAGTTAAATTGAAAATACATCATCAAGCCTACAGTTAATGTGGATGAACCGTTTGACATTACTACGTCTGACTGTGATAATACAAATTTTGGTAGACCTATGATTTAAAAATCCTGACCATTATAAATAATAGCGTTCAATCACAGATGTACTGCATAAATGCACCACTGTTAGAAAGGCCACAAGGTTAACATGCTTATGACATCATGCGTGTGGACAGAAAACACAATATCCATAACGGCAGCATGTGTGTGTACTGTTGGATATAACACAGTCTAACATCTCAGTGCATCGTCAGTCTAATTGTTTCTCAAAGCCTTTAAAGCCTTTTACAACACACACTCACCGCCCGTGATACATACGCTTATGAATGCACACGCACTCACCTAGCAGAATTGGGAGTTGTGCAACATTTAGATATGACTCGTGGAGAAATACTGGAAACATACAATAGATGCATCGTTCTCATTCACACCAGCTCAAGTTTTAATTCCACTTACCAGGCACACAAGCTTAAGTTTCACTTTCTAGAAGGGTGTAGCAAATGCTATACAGACTGCGTACTATTACTTTGGGCTCTTCCTCGAGCTTCCTCATTGATGACAGAGCCTAGCACTGTAACAAAATATATTGGGGTTTTTTTCCATTACAATTTCAAAACCTAATATGAATACTGCGAAATGCTACAGAAAATAATAATAATAAAAAACATTACAATACAGTATCAATGGTGAATAATGGATGCACGCATTAAAGTATTCCTGATACTCGAAACTTAAAATTTTCTATCCAAACTGCAGGCACACAGCACAGTACTTAAAAAACATCACGTTTTATCAAAGCAAATTGACTTGGGAAACTGCGCCCTCTTCTGGATTCATTGGTGTAACACTTCCATTTCACTTTAAGTTACCATTAAAACAAATGCACAATTTGAAGCAGAACAAATAATCTGCAAATGTTACAAGACTGCAACTTGCATCAAAATACAAAAACACAAAAAGTAAACTTTTTCTTAGGTTGAAACTAGCGTAATAAAAGGTATCTGTTGGAAAGAGCAGACCGCCGTGAGACGGATTTCCATACAAGTAAGGTGAGGTGACTATGCATTAATGAAATCTGGGTGTGTCGTGATGTGTAACTTCCAATAATTTCAATCTGAAAGTCGAAACGCAGCTGCAGCTTCTACAAATCTCACCATTGTCCCCAGTTTGTGTAATTAGTTTAGTGTTATTGCGTTCACGTGGAACGAAGTGGGGACGGGGGTGGGTGTAAAATGTGTTATTGCTTTTTAACTGAACACAGTGGGGAGACAAATGTGCTCAACATGATCAATAAATCATATCTGAATACATCAGCTTCCCGCCAACTGGAAAATGAAGCAGTGACTGGTCCGCCGTTCATAATTGAAATTAAAAAACTGAGTAATATGCGTAGCATCATTTCCATTCTAGCATTTTGTATCTTAGGAATGCACCTTGGTAAAGACATAACATCAAGACATTAAAAGCCACTCAAAATATTTATCAAAGTAATTCCTCGAGATGCACCGATAGAGATATTGATGTGCATTATTAGCAATATCATAATGACAATTATAGTCAGCGACACTGCCTTCTTCTCTAATTGTTCATCCTCTGCTCCTCATCTTCCAAGGCAGTGGATCCACTTTAAAAGCCTCCTGCTGTTCACTAATCACATTGACCACCAGAATTCAAATTAAAGCTGTCGCCCCCCACTGCTGGATACCACTGGTCACAGGAGTGTGGCTTCTCGAACAGACAATTATGAAAACACGTTTCTGCTATGAATTTATTGATAAGAAAGAGCAGACCATAATAATCATCAATAATATTTTCTCGAAGGGACGGTCCGACTTAATTCAGACAATACAAATCATATTTCAGTTTTTTTACAATGACAGATATACTGTCGCGCAATAAATGTAAATCTATGTAGTACTGACTGCATGCACAGTTAGTGGTTAGTGTACTTTTGTTTATTTTGTTATTGCTATTGGATCTTTTCTCCAGAAATGGTGTGATTTTATCTTTCCAACACAATGTATACATTGGAGGGATTAATATTTGTATAATTATGTTAGAAATTGGTGGGAACCAGTCCACAGTGTACTTAGCCTTTCACCCAAAGTCAGCAAGGGCAGGCTCCAGCATACCCACGCAACCCTAGTGAGGACACGCGGCATCGAAAATGCATGCATGATGTTGGAGTGGAAGTATATTTGATGGACAGATCCTGATTATAAACTCTGGTGTAATAAAACCTCGTTTCATTGCCTGTTTAACTACTTGACAGAATATGGAGAAGAATACAGAGAATTACATAATAAAAAATGCATGTTGTCGTAAAAAGACAAATGGAGGTTGATACAGGAGAGTAGTGATGGGGATTTTTGCCATGCATCCAAACATCCATTTCCTGTACTGCTTGTTGGGTCGCAGATACGCTGGAGCCTATCCCAGCTGTCTCCACCTCAGACTGGTCAACACTCTAAAGCAGGAGTCTCAAACTCAATTTACCTGGGGGCCACTGGAGCTAGGGTCTGGGCAAGGCTGGGCTGCATCAGGTTCCCCCGCCCAAAAAAAAACGCTTTATTAAAAACAGAAAAATATATTTGGTTCTGATTTTCTACAATAAAAGCTCTGATAAAACATCCCACTGTTCTCAAATATCTTAATTTATATTTTTCTGCACAAAATAAGATGAAAAATAAACAAATCAAGAATAAAGAAAATCAATCAATCAGTAATAAATAAATATAATAATAATAATAAAACGGCAAATAATAAAAACTTAAGAAACCGCATAGTTGGTGGGTAGACAAATGATTTCTTTCAGATTAAAATTAACAAAGCATTATTAGAGCCCTGTAGACATGACAAAACACGAGTATAGTCACATTTATACTTTTTTTATTTACAACATATTGCGCAACTGCAGGGTCTTGAGACACATGCTAACTCGCAAACTAGAGAGCTAGCCACCTAAACGGTAGCCTTCAAGTTATTTCCTTTAAACTTAAATAGCCCAAAACTTACCACTTCCACACGGATAGGGAGGATAACTATTGACAGTTATTTAACCTTTAACATGAACATTAATCAAACGTAATAATTTTTTCTGGGTACATGATACCATACAGCATCCATATCAAACTTGCGCGGGCCGCACTAACATTAAACTTTCATATCAAGGCAGGGGCCTCAAACTAGTGTCCTGCGGGCCACATTTGGCCCGCGGGCCGCATGTTTGAAACCCCTGCTCTAAAGTTTCTCGTCTTTAAAGATGAGTGTAATTCAGAGTGTCTCAGCTTTTGTTTCCTGCAACTCATTTTCCTCACCATTCCGCCATTGAGTCTCAAATGAATAATCAACCTTCATCTCACTCACTTCCTATTCGCTCATGATTGTACTGAGCTATCACAGTGTAACCCCCTTCTGTTCGGTGTCGACACATGGCACCACACATTTTGACTGATCATGTGTGGCTTCAGGGAAAAAAAACAGCCACGGAATAAAAAAGCTGGTTCGCTCACTTCAAAGAGCTGTGCCGGCGTTCACTTCAAAGATCTACGACCCATCACAACAAGATAGAGACAATATTGATTTGTTCTGGTGGAATTGTCTGCAAATAATCCTGTTTGCAATCAAGAAACTTTTTCTGGATGTCTTAACTGACGTCTGACAAGCTCCTTCAGGATCACAAAAGCATATACATAAAAAAAAAAAAAAATCATACTATTGTGTTTGCTTTAAAGCAGCCAACAGAGACTTGTCATAATGAGACAGCCGGAGCTGAAAGTGCATGGCTGAAATGATTGGAAAGTCAACCGCAAGAGTTGTCCTTTATCATAACCAACCATAACTTGCTACACACCAGAGGGCTATACATTTTACTTGAGTTGAGGGTGTTTGTCATAATGCAGCTATGATGTTCCTCAAAGCCTGCATAATACATTCACAAGACTCCCCGGGGTCTCCCTCTCTCACACAGACACTATATCAACATAAACATATTCAAATCAGTTTAAGAGAGCGCCGCTCTCCAATAATTCTACTGAGCCAAAACGGCCCCTAGAGCCAGCCCTTCTCTTCCATGTACAAATGCAGAAAAGTAATAAAATGTGAATATTTGCTAATACAGAAGCGAAAGGTTCTTTTGTAAATCAGAGAATCGTGGATCCACTTCTAAATAAAATGCAAATAAAGCTTGGGAAAAAGATTTAATTAAGTACATATCGCCGTTTCTCCTTTGCAATTAAACCCCAGTGGAATCCTCCAGTAGTTCAAACATATTAAAAAAAATGTCTGATGTCAATGGTTGATGCTAAAGCCCATTAGTCTATCCACACACACACACACACACACACACACACACAGGATGTGGACTATTTTAAATGTGGTACTTTTATTTAGTTTAAGCTTAATTTATTCATGCTGAAATTGTTCCTGTGTTCCTGTAGCATGCAGGCCTCACAGCTAGGCTACCGGAGTTCAATTCCACCCTCGGTCATCTCTATGTGGAGTTTGCAATCATGGGTTTCCTCCCACATTCCAAAAACATGCTAGGTTAATTAGTGACTCCAAATTGTCCATATGTATGAATGTGAGTGTGAATGGTTGTTTGTCTATATGGGCCCTGTGATTGGCTGGCCACCAGTCCAGGGTGTACCCTGCCTCTCGCCCGAGGATGGAAGGAAGGAAGGAAGGAAGGATAGGGGCCACAGAAGAGCAAGTAAAATGGTCTTACTAGTACATGGTGCCAAATAAGAACATAAATACATTTTTAGTTATTTACAGCTACAGTATAGTCGGATGGATGCAAGGATGGATGGATGCAAGGATGGATGGATGGATGGAAGGATGGATGGATGCAAGGATGGATGGATGGATGAATGGAAGGATGGACGCAAGGATGGATGGGTGGACGGATGGACGAATGGAAGGATGGATGGATGGATGGATAGAAGGATGGATGGATGGATGGGTGGAAGAATGGATGGATGGATGGATGGATGCAAGAATGGATGGATGCAAGGATGATGGATGCAAGAATGGATGGATGCAAGGATGGATGGAAGGATGGGTGGATGGATGGATGCAAGAATGGATGGGTGGATGGATGGAAGGATGCATGGATGCAAGAATGGAAGGAAGGAAGGAAGGAAGGAAGAAGAAAGATAGGAAGGAAGGAAGGAAGGAAGGAAGGAAGGAAAGAAGGAAGGATGGAAGGAAGGAAAGAAAGAAAGAAGGAAGAAAAGAATGATAGATGATGGATGGATGGAAGGAAGGATGGATGCAAGGATGAATGGATGGATGGGTGGATGGATGGAAGGATGCATGGATGCAAGAATGGAAGGAAGGAAGGAAGGAAGTAGGAAGATAGGAAGAATGGAAGGATGGAAGGAAGGAAGGAAGGAAGGAAGGAAAGAAGAAGAAGGAAAGAAGGAAGAAAAGAATGATAGATGGATGGATGGATGGAAGGAAGGATGGATGCAAAGATGAATGGATGGATGGATGGATGGATGGAAGGAAGCATGGATGCAAGGATGGATGGATGGATGCAAGGATGGATGCAAGGAAGGAAGGAAGGAAGGAAAGAAGGTTGGGAGGATGGAAGGAAGGAAGGAAGGAAGGAAGGAAGGAAAGAAGGAAGGAATGAATGATAGATGGATGGATGGATGGACGGATGTTCCTGTGTAATTACAGAACCCTGCCATCTTAATTGGTTACTATATTTGCCAGATGACATATTCAACCCTACATTTCATCCATATAACTGTGATTGTGCAACTATAAATATAATGGTAGCAGATGACCGGACTCAACATACCAACTTGTACTGGAATTACAAAAGCTGCAATCAACTTACAGTCATCCCTCTATTCAGCAGTTAATTGCTTCCAGATGGTGATGAGTGAAGGAGTCCTGATATAAATGTAATATTTCTGTAGTTTACGCATAGAAAACCAGTATACCCCCTTCTAAATATGTTTTTTTTAGCATTATTAGAGCCCTCTAAAATGAAATCATTATTAGAGCCCTCTAAAATGAAATCACTTGTATTAACCAATGTAGCAGGCATAATACGGCATTGGGTGACTTTCTTGGGAGGAAGTGATGATACATATCTTGAGGTTATGCATCAAGAACATCATCAATCCTTACCTTTAACCATTCACACACAGTATCGGCATTTGGGACCAAATGTGAAAACTACAGTATAGTAGTCTATCTGTGCTTTACTGTGCAGTATAAATAGGAGTGAAACTACAACCAATAAACAACGCCACATACAAAATGGTGCCTCATGATAAGCATTGTTAAATGCTGTGTGAGTAAAACAGGAAACAACTGGTTTACAATCTTCACAATATAACATATACGTATATATGTACTGTATGTATGTTAAATACCTTCTAGAGAAATACTTACATACGATGCTTTGGAACGCACACAAACAACACAAAGCTTTTAGCAGTTGGACATGCGGAGCTTTGAACAGAAATGTGAGTTAGAGACTGATTCTAACATGGCCGCCAGGCTACATCCTGTCAAAGTGCACTTCAAAGTAAAGGCATGAATGAAGCTGCGCTTTACAAAATAAAGGGCAAAATAAGGACTGTCGAACAAAGCGGTAAAGGTAACTTGACTTTAAAACACAAATATACAATGTAATATACACTAACTGCACGAGTCAAGAAATTAAGATTAAATAAGTTATCAAACAACTAAATAGTAAGTTTTAATGTTCACATCCTTCTTGTTGTGTGGAAAAAAAAATTGTGCAGTAGTTTAATATTCTAGAACGTCTGACAAAGCAAACCCTGTGAGCTTCTTCTTTGGAAGGATTGCCATCAAGGTGTGTTGGAATCCCACATAATGCCTCCGTTATAAGGAAGATGAAGTTTCTGACTTGCTAGCTAACCTTGAGCATCTGTCACTAAGTATGTTTATTTATTACCAAGACTTTAACAAACAAACACCACAGGAGCAAGTTCTATTTTCAAGCTAGAGAGGCAATTAGAGCGGAAGGCGCAATATTAAAGAAAATATTAAAAAAGAAAAAAAAAATCTGGTGAAAAATGAGCTCTCTGGAGGCGATGAGTAATATAAATTCAACAAAAATGTCAACACAACATTTTTTGCTCCCATCTTTCATCTATGTACACAAAATACCTATTTATATCAAATATTCTTCATAAATCTGAGATACCAAGATAATCCATTCACCTCACACTTGTGGTATATTAAGATGCCGAGTGGACAGCATGATTAATGCATGTGTGCCTTAGACTGGCCGCAACAAAAGGCCACTCCAAAGTATGCGGTTTCACAGACAGCATGCAATAGACATGCCGACTGCTGTTGCCCATGTTGATTGTGAGTATTGCAAATAAAAACTACATTTTAATATCACAAACTATACAGACCAAACAAATATTCCACCTAATTGCATGGCCAGATGGATTTAATAATTTTAATTTATTTTATTTTAATTTTAATAATAATAATTCCTTCTCCTGAGCATCCAGTGACACAGCACTTGTTTGGATGTGGATATAAATCTCATATATACATGCAGTATGAACAGTCAGGTTGCACGTATATTCTAATTTTCATATGATATTTATTTGACTCAAAAATCAAAAATAATGATATATTTAACAAAACTAAGTTGAGAATTGACTCAGTTAACTAATTAAATACCAAATGTGTATTTATACCTTTCTAGAGGAGAAGGATGTGTTCAAAACTACTACATATACTTCCATGCCTATACTATCCACACTCCAGACTGCATACCCAATCCATCAGACAGTATGCAAAGCGTTTACACTACAGCGTACTACATGATAACCCATAATGCATTGCGTTCCTAGTCGAGCTGAAATCGACAGGCTGAAGCTGATTTCACTTTAGCTCTAAACTCTTTAAATATTGAGATTTTTTTTTTTAATCAGGCAAGAAAGTGGTCATTTAGATCGTTTAGAGTGTGCCATTTATTTATCCAAATACCAACCGTTTACAATTTCATTCTGACGAATTCGGCAAAATTTAAACTAGCCAAAGTGAGCAACGCACTTCCAGTTATTTTCACAAAATAAAACACCCCCTTACTTTTCTCATACAAAAAAAAAAAAAACATAGTGATAAATCACTGCTTTTACTTTGAAAACAAGAAGCGAACCAATTCGCGGTGACGTCACGTCGCATTGCATCCTGGGTAATTTGAGTGTGAGTAGTAAGCTGATAATACATACTCAACATTTCTGACGAATGCAGTATGTATCCGGGAACTTCTCGCATACTCAAAAATCGCATACTGCCAGTGTAGACATACTACATACTCAAATAGTTAGTATGAGTCGTAGGTACTAAATATGCGGTTTCAAACACGATGACAGCCGATGACTTATACATTACAGCCATATTTATACATTTTCAAAAAGACATGATGATGCAACTCTGCACTAATGCATGAACTTTTTAGAGCACTTTTAAGTCCTAAAAACAGTCACAAGGTGGCAGAAGTGCATTTGATGATGGAAGAAACACACATGACAGGAAGAAGGAAGTGAAGTTTTAGGGACGTTTGAACACATCCAAATAGTCAAGTTCTGTTGGTAATTCATATTTTCTTGAAACTTACCCATTTTCTGCTGATTTCTTGTTAGGGTTACATAGTCTTAGAACACAATATTCTGTGTGCCTTGAAAGAACAGTCAAAATCATCAAAAATGGCCGTCAGTGAAGGGTTTGTCTTTTGAAAGATGGCTGGGATTGAATGAGTTAAACGGATCCCTGTCAGGAAACCTGGTCCTACATGACTATCACATCCTGCAGCAAGATGTCCCGGGTGGTGGTGCCCCCCCACTCCACCCCCCACTCAGCACTAAAACCACTAAAACATCCCAAGCTATTATTTTGCACATGACGGACTTTGTTTTCTAAAGTTTTCCTCGTCTTCTCTTCGGATAAAACCTCCTTGCTTGCTTGCATCCCCGTAGAGATGTGAGTACAGGACTGCCTTGTGTCTCCTCAGGCATATGATTGAAGGCCGTACCCCCCCCCACCACCCCCCCTCGAGAAGGAAACTGCAGATTTGTGAAAATTGTCCTATACACCAAAGTGTCACGAATGCCAATAAGTACAGCATCTCTTTATAGCTGTCAAAAACTAGCAGGGTTACACCACAAGTCTCGGAATAATAAGTCGGAAGTGCCAGCATTTTGCATTTAGCTTCAATAAAGCTAAAAGTTATATTCAATGTTCATACCGTATTTCAATTTAATTTGTCATTTATATGACTTTTGCATTGGTTTTTGCATACAAAACTATTCATCTCTATGTATTTTGTGTTAATATTTTGGGGCATCTGAAAATGATTCATTGACATTATTTCTAATGGGAATATTTAATTTGACTTCATACTATTTCTGATAATTTCTGTCAAGGTATGCATGTCAGCCGAAAGGTATTACCGTATTTTCCAGACTTTTTTATAGGTTGGCTGTTCCTGTGACTTATACTCCAGAGCGACTTATAAATGAAAAAACTGTTTATGTTACATAAACAATGGACACCTTTTCTGTTCATGTTTATTTTTATGTAGCTGAATAACCATTGTGTTAGCATATCTTACACCTATTCAGCCTGTTCTCTATTCTTTTATTGTTAGAACTTACCTTCTAAGAAGACGTAATGTCTGTTTTGGTCAAGTAGTTTATAAAATAAATTACCCCTTAAAAATGTGACTTATACTCCAGTGCCACTTATGTATGTTTTTTTTCTACCTAATTATGCATTTTTGGCCTTGTGCGACTTATAGTCCAGAAAATACGGTATTTACCCTGTAACGTGATCTATGTAAACAAATGTTTGTGGTACAGGGATCCCTCGTTTATCACAGTTAACTGTTTCCGGACCCGACTTATTCATAAATCAAATATTTTAAAAAGTATAAAAAACCTTCTAATATGGTTTTTAACATTATTAGAGCCCTGTAGACATGAAATAACACAGTACTACACTCATAGTAGAACTCAGTTACACTCACATTACTCAATAGGAAAAAATAAGCCATATAAGACATAAAAACATGTATTTGAATGCATCTTCTGAATACCTTGTATTTGTATTTTGCTAAATGAGACATTTATATTTTTGGATACTGACATGCTTAATTCAGGTCAAAATATATAAAATTCACTTAAACATGTCTATATGTGCCCTGTGATTGGCTAGCGACCATAATAATAGTTAATAATAATAATACTCAACCATGAAACAGCATGATTCATTATATTTGTGAAAAACCTTGATAGAGTGAAGTGATTACTGTATGTAGAAATCCACAATATTCATTAATTCATTCTACCGCTTATCCTCACAAGGGTCGCGGGGCTGCTGGAGCCTATCCCAGCTTCAGGCGAGAGGCGGGGTACACCCTGGACTGGTGGCCAGCCAATCACAGGGCACATATAGACAAACAACCATTCACACTCACATTCATACCTATGGACAATTTGGAGTGGCCAATTAACCTAGCATGTTTTTGGAATGTGGGAGGAAACCGGAGTACCCGGAGAAAACCCACACATGCACGGGGAGAACATGCAAACTCCACACAGAGATGGCTGACGGTGGAATTGAACCCGGGTCTCCCAGCTGTCTGGTTCGCCGTGCAGCCCCCAAATTATTCATTCATTTTCTACCGCTTTTTCCTCACGAGGGTCGCGGGGGTGCTGGAGCCTATCCCAGCTGTCTTCGGGCGAGAGGCGGGTACACTCTGGACTGGTGGCCAGCCAATCACAGGGCACATATAAACAAACAACCATTCACACTCACATTCATACCTATGGATAATTTGTCCATCGTCGCCAATTAACCTAGCATGTTTTTGGAATTAAAGTAGTGTTTATAGTTTGCTAGGGAGTATAAAGTTCATACCCTGAAGGTTTAAGTGGCCTGACGTGTGCAGATTTACAGTGTTCTAGAATGATGTGCACATCAGGGTATGAAAAGAGTTAAATAACTATACCGGCAAGCTTTCCTTTGCTGTCAGTGTTCAGCAATGTTTAAGCCCTACTTTGATGTCAGCTGACTGCCCGATGAAATTGGTGAGCAGTTTTTTCACGAATATATTTCTTTTCTTCACTGACGACAGGGTTGTGTTCCAAAATGACAATACCATGACTCAACGGGCTTAAATTTGCGAATGAGCACTTCCGGAAGCATGAGTCGTCATTTTCTCAGATTGATGAGCTGTCCAACGCACCCATCAAGAATCCATAATGTTGTATAAGCTGAAATCATTCATTCATTCATTTTCTACCGCTTTTTCCGCAACCCTTGTGAGCTGAAATCATGCCGCTTTAAAAAGCTGTCATCACACAACACCTTTTCAATTTTGGTCGGTGTGATCAAGGAAAGTTTCCAATTTATTTATTTATTCTTTAATTATAAGACAGCATGGTACAGTAAATACATGCAGAGTTACACTTATCCCTCATTTATCACGGTTGATTGTTTCCAGACTTGACTGTGATAAGTGAATTTCCCTGATGTGGAATTCCTTATTTATAAATCAAATATTTTCATAGCTAGAGCATAAAAAACTGTTTATGACCTTCTAAATAGTTTTTAAGCATTATTAGAGCCCTCTTGAAATGAAATAACACCCCTATAGTCACCTTTAAATTCATCCATACATCCATTTTCTGTATCGCTTATCCTCACGAGGGTCGCTGGATAGCTGGAGCCTATCCCAGCTGTCTTCAGGCGTGAGGTGTCGTACACCCTGGACCGGGCTTTTACACTCATACGAGTACACATAATATGAGCAAATTACACATTCATATATTTTCTACCGCTACACCCTGGACTGGTGGCCAGCCAATCACAGGGCACATATAGACAAACAACCATTCACACTCACATTCATACCTATGGACAATTTGGAGTGGCCAATTAACCTAGCATGTTTTTGGAATGTGGGAGGAAACCGGAGTACCCGGAGAAAACCCCATGCATGCAAACTCCACACAAAGATGGCTGAGGGTGGATTTGAACCCGGGTCTCCCCGCCGTGCAGCCCTCAAATTACACATAACTTAAATTATTAAGACAAATAAGACATAACATAAACCTACATATTAACACTGGGGGAGTTCCGTATAGTTGTTCCTTTTTGACATCCATTATTTCTGTAGTACATCCTGTGATGGCTACTGTCTCATCAATGTAACATGACTGACACTGACCAGCGTCAAGTACAACATATGACATGTATTTGAATGCATCTTCTGAATGCCTTGTACTTCGGCCAGGTTTATGCTTGAAAATGCTTATTAATGCTGATTAATTAATCAATTTTCAATTTTAATCAATTTTCTATACCGCTTATCCTTAAACCAAAAACCGGAGTACCTGGAGAAAACCCACGCACGCACGGGGAGAACATGCAAAATCCACACAGAGATACCGTAGAGGGGAATCGAACACAGGTCTTAATTCATATATTTTCAAAAATAGTGTACGTGAGAGAGTCAAGCACCGTAATTTGAAGCGTAAAAAGTCGTGGGCGACTGTACTCCCACACTGTGGGCAATGCTTTTTTGCACAATTGCTTCTTGTTTTGGTTTAAATTAATTTAAATAACAATATGCTGCAAGACAGAAACAAACATACCCTGCAAAATCCCTGCTTTTTAAGCTTTTTGTCAAGGTTTGGTCAACTCAATTTACTATTCAGCTTCTTTGGTAGCGAGAAAATGGTAATTAAAGAGAGAAGGGAAGTGTTATTGCAGCTGGAACAACAGTCATTTTTGAAAGTGTAGATCCAAAATCATAGGGGAAGGCGTTTCCAGAGGTGGGCTTTCCGACCTCTGAGTGAGTCGTATACAGACAGGAAATAAAGTACTACAAGCTGACCGATCACAGCCTTCACATCAACGCAGCTCGAAAATTTTGAGTGTATTAAAGGGTCAAAATGCGTGGCGTGCAAGGGAAAATGCGTACATGTTGTCATGTGTGTAAATGTTCCACACTCCCTTCTGTGCCACTGCAACTGTCAGACTGAAGCTGTTCGTGTTTCGTCTGTTGTCAAGCAAGTTGGAAAAGCACAGCGGCAACACGCATTTTCACTCAATGACATTTTTGTTAACACGGGTTGACTCCAAGGAGGCGAAAAAAAAAGAAACGGAGAAAGAACCACAGAGGATAGTTAAGTGGCCTTTTCATTGATTCTGTATGACTGCATGTCTCAGAGACATGTGCGATGGGTACACAGATTTGGGTCTGACACCCCCGGGGTCTTGTGGTCCCCTGTAGAACACATAATGTTAATCGCCGTCCATGATCCTGTCCCGCTACTGTTAACACTCACAAGACGTGTGTCTGAAGCCATGCAGTGAAGCACAACACTTTGGAGTCTTGACATATACATTTGTGGAGGGGAAAGACTACACTGGGTACTCTAAATGCCATGACTGTTTTGCATGAGCTGTGATGCATCATGGGAGACGGATGTGAGCGAAGAATAATAGAGGTAATCGACTCTTGGTTTTGCAAAGACTGACCTTATTTTTTGTTTTGTTTTGTTTCCCTTCCTTCCTTGGAGACTCTGTTTTCTTGCCATATGTTTCCTGTTACATGATCATTGCTGTGGTTGCAAGAAAAACATGATTTGTGTCAATCATTAAACTTGATTTTACTATTAGTTATAATTATAGTATTTCTGCAAAGATACACATTTGTATCACACTTTAGTGAGTTTATACTCAAGGCCTCTTGTCGCCAAAACAACACCGCCACATGCTTATCATCTGATTCAAATACGTAATTCTGGCTGTCTAGGCATGTGAGTCTGCCCCTCGCATAGCTTGTGTCCTCCAGTATATTGACTAATATTTTATCATACATAATCTGACATTTACAAGTTGTATTATATTACTCATCCATCTATTTTCTATGCCGCTTATCCTCACTAGGGTATGCTGGAGCCTACCCCAGTTGTCTTCGGGCGAGAGGCGGGGTACACCCTGGACTGGTGGTCAGCCAATCACAGAGCACATATACACAAACCATTGACACTCACATTCATACCTATGAACAATTTGGAGTCACCAATTAACCTAGCATGTTTTTGGAATGTGGGAGGAAACCGGAGAAATGTTGGAAAAGAGGGCGAACACAATCACAACCTTTGTTGTAGCTCATTCCAGAAAAATGAGGTTGGGGTCAGGGTTGACATTTTCTTCCACACAAAGTTCACCCAATCATACCACTATGATCCAACAGAAATTCTTCCATAAATTGTCCCCATAAAGTCAGACAAAGGTAATTATTTGAGTTATGATTCCAGTCTTTTTTTGGTAATGGTAATGGTTTTATGTCATTTGAACATGCATCAGATTACAATTGAATGCATCACATAATCAGTTCACAGTTCCACATGTCCAAAAGGAGTAGGAAGAAGCAAAGCTTATTAAATCCTACCCCACCATCTGGTACTTTTACAATCAGTAACTGTTACATTTGTTCACTTCCTGCTTTCCATAATACAGTTTAAGGTTTTGTTTTTTTTTTGTTTGTTTTTTTTAATAATGCACTTCCTATCGAAGTACAAGGTGATATGACCATACAATGACATAATGGGTACCATTATGGGTACCATGGGTACCATCAAACACCTATTGAAAAATGAATTGAGCATCCCAGCCAAAATGTATGTCAGAAAGTTGTAATGCATAGGAAACATAAACACTACAACTTTATTGTGTGTTGTCACTGAATAAAGACCACAAAAATTCTGCAGTGATTGCGGTAGAGTGAATCCCCCCATAAAATAAGCCGTATTGCTGAACAAATCACGTCTCCAGTCTTTGCCGCTGGCTGCTCAACAAGCAAACATCAGCTTTAATGTGAGGGGTGGGAAGAGATGCCTGGTTAGCTGCAGGTGGTGATGGATAATAAAGATGCATAAGCACATACTCATGCACCCAAACGTAGTGTTCCGCATGCTTTGCAGTGTTGCTTCTTCTTAGTTTAACACACGGATACATCCACATGTCACAGTATATAAGTATTACTTTGTCTCAGAGACTGTTGACACTTGTGTTGTTCAAAAAACAACTCAAAGCATTATTGGATATAATGTAAGACCTGCCAACCATTGATAGTTAAGAGGTGGGACACTATAGACCAGGGGTCTCAAACAAGCGGTCCGCGGGCCAAATGTGGCCCGCAGGACACTAGTTTGAGGCCCCCGCCTTGATATGAAAGTTTAATGTTAGTGCGGCCCGCGCAAGTTTGATATGGATGCTGTATGGTATCATGTACCCAGAAAAAATTATTACGTTTGATTAATGTTCATGTTAAAGGTTAAATAACTGTTAATAGTTATCCTCCCTATCCGTGTGGAAGTGGTAAGTTTTTGGCTATTTAAGTTTAAAGGAAATAACTTGAAGGCTACCGTTTAGGTCGCTAGCTCTCTAGTTTGCGAGTTAGCATTTGTCTCAAGACCCTGCAGTTGCGCAATATGTTGTAAATAAAAAGAGTATAAATGTGACTATAGTCGTGTTTTGTCATGTCTACAGGGCTCTAATAATGCTTTGTTCATTTTAATCTGAAAAAAAATAATTTGTCTACCCACCAACTATATGTGGTTTCTTAAGTTTTTATTATTTGCCGTTTTATTAGTATTATATTTACGTATTTATTACTGATTGATTGATTTTCTTTATTCTTGATTTGTTTATTTTCATCTTATTTTGTGCAGAAAAATAAAAATTAAGATATTTGAGAACAGCAGAATGTTTTATCAGAGCTTTTATTGTAGAAAATCGGAACCAAAGCACTGGAAAAGTTTGTATATTTTTCTGTTTTTAATAAATGCATTTTTTTTTGAAAACCTGATGCGGCCCAGCCTTGCCCAGACCCCAAACAACGTCAATGATAATGTAAAGATTATATATTAATATAGGTCTTATTATGAAATATACTTTCAAACATACATTCTTATAACACACACACAACAACAATGAACAACTCCATGTCTGTCTCCTTTTCTCCATGTTTGAGCAGGCTCAATTAAGCACTAAGCAGAACTTTCAAATACAAACTGAGACCAGAAAAATGCAACATATGCATACCCAGAAAGCAGCGAAGCAGAGTACAAAAATGCTGTACAAATATGGGCAAGTCTGTAATTTTTATGATTTTTTATTTAATCCAAATTTACAAATTTAACGCCTGTTTAAAGTGGTCCCTTTGAAGAGGTCAACAGACCTAAAGGAAATGAATTTAAATGTATATATAAGGGATAAAAGTACAAATATAAATACAGTATAAATAGTAAGCATAAATGATGCTATATTTCCATTAAAAATGTAGACATACACTAGTTGTGAACGTGTATTTTCTTGCCCATGTTTTATATTACCATGCTGTCCCTTGCTGAACGACTGAACACAATCTGAATGCAAAAGTGGAAGATGTTTACCCCAGTGAGATTAGTTCTATCTATGTACTGCCATTATTCAACAGGCTTGGCAAGACACACACAGTATAAATATTGCAGCATGCCTGCCAACCTTCAAGCCTCACAGAAAGATGTAATGTATTTAATATGTTGATGGCTTCTCAGAGACATCGGTGGTTTTCTGCTTACTTACTTACGTGCGACCTTATTGATGGAAAAAAATGAACTTGACACAAATAAAATGTTTCCAACAAAAAGTCAAATGATGAAGCTGCTTAGGTTTAGGATATGAAACGTAAAATTAGTATTCAGGATGGCACAGGCCACCTGCAAGGTTGGACTGATGAGAAAATGGGGGGGGGGGGGCAGCACCTTACCTGTGTTAGGTAGCAAGCTACTTCCTGGGTTACGGATGATAAGATCTTATAATAACAGGCAGGGCCATTTTACATTCTTGATGTTATGGAATCCATTCATTCATTTTCTACCGCTTATCCTCACGAGGGTCGCGGTGGTGCTGGAGCCTATCCCAGCTGTCTTCCGGCGAGAGGCGCATATAGGCAAACAACCATTCACACTCACATTCATACCTATGGACAATTTGGAGTCACCAATTAACCTAGCATGTTTTTGGAATGTGGGAGGAAACCGGAGTACCCGGAGAAAATCCCCACATGCACGGGGAGAACATGCAAACTCCACACAGAAATAGCCGAGGGTGGAATTGAACCCTGGTCTCCTAGCTGTGAGGTCTGCGTGCTAACCACTAGTCCGCCGTGCCACCCTAAAATCATTTTTCTGTAGAAAAAATATATTTACCTGCTGTAAACAATGTGAAATAATCATAATGATGACTGGGTAGAACTAGGTAGAGAGGTGGATACACCCTGGACTGTTGGCCAGCCAATCACAGGGCACATATAGACAAACAACCATTCAAACTCACATTCATACCTATGGACAATTTGGACAATTTGGACAATTTGGACAATTTTAATCTAGCATGTTTTTGGAATGTCGGAGGAAACCAGAGTAAACCTGTTTACGACCCTCAAAATATGGTATTTAAACATTATTAGAGCCTTCTAGACATGAAATAATAGTTATTACCGTTCCGATTGTATCATATATAATAAGAAAAAATAAGACATTCAATAAAAAATATTTTTGGGAGAGTTGTCTATTGTCTCATCCCTGTCGCATTACTGGCACCTAGTGCCCAGTGTAGGATACTATACTATACTAATTACTAATATTATATACAAATATATATACTAATAATTATATACAAATATTATACTAATATCGCAAAAGGTCTTTAAGCATGTCTTCTGAATGCCTCATATTTTCATGTTTCTTAATTTAGCTATTTTTATGCTTGAAAATAGAGTGTGAATGGTTGTTTGTCTACATGTGCCCTGTAATTGGCTGGCCACCAGTCCAGGGTGTACCCCGCCTCTCGCCCGAAAACAGCTGGGATAGGCTCCAGCACCCCTGCGACCCTCATGAGGAAAAAGCGGTAGAAAATGAAATGAAATGAAATTATACTAATATCGCAAAAGGTCTTTAAGCATGTCTTCTGAATGCCTCATATTTTCTGTTTCTTAATGTAGCTATTTTTATGCTTGAAAATACAGTGAATGTGAATGGTTGTTTGTGTATATGTGCCCTGTGATTGGCTGGCCACCAGTCCAGGGTGTACCCTGCCTCTTGCCTGAAGTGAGCTGGGATAGGCTCCAGCATACCCATTACTGTAGTGAGGATAAGCAGTATAGAAAATGGATATATGGATGGCAGAGTGACTGTGTCACTATATTGATGGGGGCATGAAATTAGGAGACCAAATCAGCGGTGCTGGCTTTTGATTGGACAAAAAATGCATAACAGTCGACAAATATATTTTCATATGCACCGATTTTTTTAACTGTTTTTTTGTAACACCAGACTGTGATATGGACATGGCCTTATATTGCGTGTAAGTTGTAGGTTACCAAATATCATAATCAATTCATCTCCAACCACAAAGAGAATGTGATCCATGCAGACTTGCCAGTTTCTCATTCTCATCCCGGCTTTTTCTATCCGACGCCACCACTGTCAGCTTAATCAAGGAGGTTGTCAGTATTAATTCCAACAGATATCATCGAGCAGTTCTGAGCTTCATTGTATGTTTGCACTAGTCGGGGGTTCAGCCAAAGTTCAGGCCTCAATCCAATCCGAGGGGAACGGATCGACACCACAGTCTTCTCTAAACCTGACCCACTTTTGGTATCACCGTTTGCTGCTTTCAATAGCTGGATTAAGTCTTTCCACAGTGTGTATGCGCGCGTGTGTGTGTGTGTGTGTGTGTATGCGCAGCCGCCATTCTACCAGTGTGACTAACAAGCTTGGCAGTTTCATTCCGGCAGACTGAGACACCTACTGCTAGTTAAAGCCTTTTGTGCCCTGGGGTCATTTGCTCCATCTCTTCACTGCTGCTGCTGCTCGTATACGAACACATCGAGTAAAGGAAGAGTCCAGTCACTTATACTTATACAGTATGGAGCCCGGAATCCCATTTTCCTTGCCGAAGCACTTAACAAATTGCATGCATTTAAATAGACTCATTAATATTAAAAAAACACGGGGGAGAAATAGTTTGTATATTGTGTTTGTGACCTTAGAAAAACATGTCAACAATCGAAATACGCTTTCAGTAGCAACACTGAGGCCTCATTTCAATTGACACCATTTTTTTCTGAAAAAAAACAACATATTGTTCATCTTTGAGGGATGGTGTAAATCCCTACTCTGATTATGTTGTCATTTGTTAGACATATATTATATTATTATAGTCTTTAATAACAATGACGAGCATCACCACTGAATTAAATGTTGCCAGGATGTAGGGGAAGTCTGCATCATTTAGAAACTATATTTATTCTCTAAAAAATGTTTAATATTTTATATTTTCATGTGTCTGGTCCGGATTAATTGGATTTACATATTTACATTACAGTGCCATTAGCCACTGGTTAGTATTGTACATTGTACAGTATTGTGCAGTACAAAAAACAATTATGTCAAATATTTTATTTTCTCTGATTACAGCTACTATATTACAACTGTTAAGCTTATTATAGGGTTGCTATTTCAAGTCTACAGTGCTCTAATGTGTTAAATGTCGTAAACAGGTTTTCTATGTTATAACTAGGAACATATTTGATTTCATAAATGAGGAATCCTACTTGTGATAAACACGGAATTACTGCACTTCCCATGGGAAAAATCACTGTTGCCAGGATGTAGGGGAAGTCTGCATCATTTAGAAACTATATTTATTCTCAATAAAATGTTTAATATTTTATATTTTCAGGTGTCTGGTCCAGGTTAATTGGATTTACATTACAGTGCCATTAGCCACTGGTTAGTATTGTACATTGTACAGTATTGTACATACTGTGCAGTAAAAAAAAACAACAACAACAACAAGGATCTCTTCCAGTGCTAACATGTGTGAGTCTATATTATGTCAAATGTTTTATGTTTAACTGTTAAGCTGATTATAGGGTTGCTATTTCAAGTCTACAGTGCTCTAATGTGTTAAATGCCATAAACAGGTTTTCTATGTTATAACTAGGAACATATTTGATTTCATAAATGAGGAATCATACTTAGCAGAAATGAACAGTGATAAACAGGGAATTACTGCACTTCTCATGGGAAAAATCGCCTCAGTTTTTTTTTTTTTTCCTTTTAGATTTTCCTCGAACTTCCGGAACAAATACCAAGGTGCTACTGTATAAAATGTATGGGTAATCTAAAATGGCTGCACACACACACACACACACATGTATACTGCTAAGAGGTTTTTTTGTTTCCTAAGTATAATATATATAATATATATGTATAATATATATATAGTATATTTTTTTATTATACCCAGGGCACCGATGGCTACTTGTACGGTATATATATATATATATATATATATATATATATATATATATACTGCTAAGTTTTTTTATTTTTTATATATATATACATATATATATACATATATATACATATACATATATACATATATATATATACATATACATATATACATATATATATATATATACACATATATATATATATACATATACATATATACATATATACATATATATATACATATACATATACATATATACATATATACATATATACATATATATATATATATATATATATATATACATATATATACATATACATATACATATATACATATATATATATATATATATATATATATACATATACATATATATATACACATATATATATATATATACATATATATATATATATTTACCGTACTAGTAGCCATCGGTGCCCTGGGTATATTAAAAAAAATATATACTTTTTTTTGGTTTCCTAGTATAATATATATAATATATATGTATATAATATATATAGTATATATTTTTTCAATATACCCAGGGCACCGATGGCTACTAGTACGGTAAATGTTTTCATACCCCATATTATCTCGACTTCTCTTTCAAGGTCTCGATATTTTGACAGCTTTTGCTGCATTTTGAGGAGGTCTCTCTATCAGACGCTACTGTCATGTCTATGATTACCGCAATGTCACGGATGTATGGAGCAAAATGGTCTGTCTGTGTGGACGGCCATGTCCCAAAGGATGGTCATTTTCTGCTACCATCCGAGGTGCGTGTTCATACCACTTGTGTCTAACCGGTAGGCCATATTCCTCGCTTAATTTTCAGCGGATGTACGCAGATGCTGTGTTGTGGCTGTGAATGTATTCACGTTTCACCACCTTGGGGAAGCCGGTGAGCAGGTGGTCTATGATCTTGGGGGATTTTCACATCCGCATATTTTACAGCAGGATGTACCGTAGTAATACTATTTACACTGCGATATATTAAAAAGCCTTCTGTCTCGTCATTATTATGATTATTATGTGTGCACCCTAGCAGGGGCTCGAACCCGTGTCCACAAATCCCCGCTAAGTGACTGTGAATTTGAGGAGCGCTCCTCAGCCGGAGCTGTCAAGTCTCTCTTAAGGCATCAGGGTGTGAGGTTTACCAATGAGCTTTACTTTCACTTTCATGCCAGCCGGCATCCGTTACATACACGATAAAACAACAATAAAATTATAGTAATAATAATGAATGAAATAAAAATTATTTACTTTAAGTATTTTATTATTGCAACAATGATATTAATAGTAATAATATAATTATTATTACTGTTATAATAATAACAGCAACAATAATAATAACAATAATAATATTAATGACTATTATTGTTTTATTATTATTACTAATCCTTGAAATAAAAAAAAAAATTATTTACTTTACTTAGTATTTTATTATTGCAACAATGATATTAATAGTAATAATAATTATTATTACTGTTAATAATAACAACAGTACCAATAATAATAACAATGATAATATTAATGATTATTATTTTATTATTATTAATTATGCGTGAAATAAAAACAATAAATTGTTATTAGTTACTTTATTTTAGTATTTTATTATTGCAACAATGATATTAATAGTAACAATAATAAGTATTATTACTGTTAGAATAATAACAACAACAATAATAATGATAATAATATATTAATGATTATTATTGTTTTATTATTATTAATAATGCTTGAAAAAAAAATCAATTTTTATTATTTCTTTATTTTAGTATTTTATTATTGCAACAATGATAATTATTATTATTACTGTTATAATAACAGCAACAATAATAATATTAATGATTATTATTGTTTATTATTATTAAATATGCTTGAAATAAAAAATCAATTTGTATTATTTACTTGATTTTAGTATTTTATTTAATAGTAATAATTATTATTATTATTATTACTGTTATAATTATAACAATAATAATACTAATGATTATTATTGTTTTATTATTATTTTATGTATTATTATTATTATGAATTATTATTATTATTATGAATTATTATTATATACTACTACTACTACTACTACTACTACTACTACTACTAATAATAATAATAATAATAATAATAATAATAATAATAATAATAATAATAATATAAACATAGTGTCTTATTAAGTTTATTATATTAGTGTTATTGTAAAAAATAATGAATAATTTTCTGGGGCCGAAAGTGTGAATTTCCATGTTTTTCAAGCATTAAGATATAATATAAGACATTAAAGCATCAAGACTTAACAGTTGTTTAAAAAGAGCCGCCAACATGGTTCATCCAAACGCGAGCCGTTAATGCGGTATAATCACTGACACTCCATCGTCCATCGTCCATCATCCATCGTCCATCCATGTGTATGAAAGAAATGTCGAACGCCTTCTGAAACACCATCGCTTGCTAATGACGGGTCCTTATAAATCATTCATCCCTACGTGTCAGATCAAACATGTTTATGAACATTTCAATTATCGGACACATGAGTATGTATCAGTGGTACTTTATATCAGCAAGCGAAGCAAAGCACCACTGAAACAAATCCCAGTCATCAGTGCCGCTGACCCCCCAATAACCCCTGTTTTTTCCTCGTCGTTTTTAATCAGCATAGCAGCTGTCTCAGCTCCCAAAGTGAGCTTTCATTTATGACAAGTCCTCTTCTCATCCCAGGCCTATGATAGTCTATCTGGGCCACGATGAGCTGCACATATACTTTAATGACTAATTCAGTCGTTTGGCTGATGTACTAAAATAGAACTCACACACATGCGGCAGGGAGGATGGAAATCGGTTGAAATGTTGCAGCATCTGACAGGACTATCCTTGAGGAGAGGAAAAAAAAAAAAGCCAAACATCAGACGGTGTCACATGCTTTTGTTTCGGGAGTGAGAGAGTATGCCATGTCGAGACAGGCAGAAGCTGTATAAATGTATGTATGCAGGGGTGCTGCGACACTGGGGAATATTTTCCCACTGTCTTTGATCACTTTTCAGCTTTGAAGTAACTCTGAGCGAAGGCAGAAATAAGCCAAAGCAGAAGTCATGGAAAGTTCACGCCGCAACTAGGACTCTGCAAAAAAAAACTGCAATTTGCATAATTTATTCTTTAAACAATTAAAATGCGCAAAAGATGAAGAGATCTCTAGGTGCCCAACAAACCCGCCTCCCTGCTTGACAAGCCCAATTAAATACTCTCCGCATTTGTTCTCAATTACAGCTTGAAAAGCGACAACATGAGAGCCCCTAATGCTCATCACGTTGCTGATTTAAAAGATAAGATGGCGGTAAAACACCACCAAGCTGACAAAATGTAAGTGATATTTAACACTGTGCCGCGTTATACTCACCAGCTGCGTCATTAGGTACCCATTATTAATGTAAAAAATATTATACTGCATACAGGATTTCTATCAAAGACAATAACGCTCAGCTATGATATAAAAATATATACATATATATATGTGTATGATTGGAATTAGTCTCTCAAATGAAGAGGTGTTCCTGTTATCTCATTTTCTAATTTCTTTTTTTTCTAATTGATTTTGTTGTAGGCTCCAGCATACCCAGTGAGCATACCCAGCGACCCTAGTGAGGATAAGCAGCATTCACTTTTTACCGCTTTTTCCTCACGAGGGTCGTGGAGCCTATCCCAGCTGTCTTTGGGCAAGAGGCGGGGTACACCCTGGACTGGTTGCCAGCCAATCACAGGGCACATAGTACAGACAAACAACCATTCACACTCACATTCATACCTATGGACAATTTGGAGTCGCCAATTAACCTAGCATGTTTTTGGAATGTGGGAGGAAACCGGAGTACCCGGAGAAAACCCACGCATGCACGGGGAGAACATGCAAACTCCACACAGAGATGGCCGAGGGTGGAATTGAACCCTGGTCTCCTAGCTGTGAGGTCTGCGCGCTAACCACTCGAGACAAAATTGCTGTAAAAATGTTTGGCAAAAAAAAAAAAAAATCATGCAAACTAGGATGTACAAAAAAAAAACGGGTTGATTCCAGTTTGTCATATTGTACAAGAGACTGTACAAAAATCAAGGCAAGATTTTTATGAAAATGTTCAAAAAAAACTAAATTACAGAAAAACTAATGTGTAAAAAAAACAACTAGGTTTGACTGTAGTTTGATACGTCAAATATTGAATGAAAACTGAAACAATAAACAAAAACCAGGGCAGGCGGTGTACACCCTGGACTGTGCCAATCACAGGGCACATGTAGACAAACAACCATTCACACTCACATTCATACCTATGGACAATTTGGAGTCGCCAATTAACCTAGCATGTTTTTGGAATGTGGGAGGAAACCGGAGTACCCGGAGAAAACCCACGCATACACGGGGAGAACATGCAAACTCCACACAGAGATGGCCGAGGGTGGAATTGAACCCTGGTCTCCTAGAGATTGGTGAAAAAAACTAATCATACAAAAACTGTGTTGTACGAAGGTTTAACTGTACTTTGTTAGGTGCAATATTTGTTAGGTGCAAACAAAAATGGAGACAATGTACAAAAACCGAGACAACATTTTCTTGAAAATATTTGATGAAAAACAAATTATATAAAAACTGAGGCGTACAAAAACCGAGGTTTGACTGTAGTTTGCTTTGTAAAAAAACTGAGTGTATAGACGCCTGAGACATAACTTTGGTACGAATTCTCGACAAAATCAAATCACATGAAAACTAGTGCATACAAAAACAATGCTTGACACCATGTAAATTTAATATGAATAATAATCTCAATATGAAAAAATTTGATTAGGAACGGCATCTTATTATTAAATGTTCACCACAAAAATATGTCAGTCATCTTCCATCATGGCTCGGCTTAACAACGACCACCACTGGCACTTTGAACTGCCAGCAGAAACCATGCTACTGTTGGTCGACAACAGAGATCAAGAAGGTGAAAACATGACAGGAAAGGCAGCAGCGTAGCAGTGAAGATGGGGGGGGGGGCATCAAGAAATGACAATTGGGGGAGTTATGATGAACATTGTTAGTGTCTACGTCTCACAAGTTAGTTGTGACTTAGAAGAAAAAGAACATTTCTGCAGAATGATGGCTGAGTTGGTGTGTATTTTCAGAGCTGAGAAGGAGGTAGTCTTTGCAGACCTCAATGACCATGTTGATGAAGGAAGTAGAGGAGATGAGGAGGTCATGGATAGGAGGACAGGAACATGATGACAGATTTCGCTAAATGAAAGGAAATGGTTGTGGTGAACAATTATGTCCTCAAGTGGAGGAACACATGTCGACGGCACATTTTAAATACCGTATATTAGGGTCGGGCCATATATATATATATTTTTTTATGCACCCATACACTGGTAGAGCTAGATTCTTCCCATGATAAGAAAATTACTTATACTTGTATAAAGTACTCCGAAAAATATTGTGATATATGCTATGTCCCTGTCTAGTTCTATTTTGTAAATTGTGTTCATCAAAACCTGGAATTAGTCCCATTAAAACAACCACCACAAAAGCCTTGGCACACATTTTTATTATTTTTCTATTCCCTTTCAACCCAATTTATATGCAAATTCTCATATTTAAATAAAATCTATTTTTTCTTTTATTTCATTCCTCTGGTGCAAAATCAGAGCTCAACAAAGCGCAACAAACCTACTGTAAAATTTTTCACCTGACCTCTGTTTGAACCTGATGCTCATTAGTTCAAATCCCATATGAGTGTTTTATTTTAATACGAAACCGCCGCTAGCACAACAAGACATCACAGACACTAAAACTCTGTGCATGCAAAAAAAAAAAAAAAAAAAAAAAAAAAAAAACGAAACTAAAGGTCATTGCATCATACAGAACTGAACGGCGACGGTATTATAGTCAATATAACATGCAGATGATATTGCATTGTAAAAATGCTTATAAAAATAAATGTCATTTATGCTTTGGCAGCTAGCTAATTAGCATAGGCTTTAAAGCAGAACAAAGGCACAACACAAGACAGCTGCCCATTAGCAGGGTAGGTTATTTATAATGCAAAGCTGGTATGGACTTATGCTTCTATACATGATATACAATTATATTATATACAAGTAAGACCAGTGTTATGTTTTTTATGTCTTATTTATGTCTTTTTTTACTAGAATGTATTTCAGTTGCAATCATAATTTAGTTTAAATTATGAGTCGACTAAGTTTCATAATATTTTAGTCAACTAGTACAATTGCAGTAATTTAAAAAAAAGTACTAAAAGAAGTATAATGGATAAGTCATCTTTATAGTTTCCGCGAAACCAAATTCATGTTTACTACCTGCAAGATATCTCAATAATAAAATCCATAAAAAAAAAAAATTAAACATGTAAACATGACACCATCCATGCATCTTCCAAGGTCGGGTCCTGGGGCGAACAGTGTAAACAGGGAAGCCCAGGCTTCCCACTCCCCGGCCACTTAGTCCAGATCCTCTTTTCAGATTAAAATGAACAAAGCATTATTAGAGCCCTGTAGACATGACAAAACACGACTATAGTCACATTTATACTCTTTATATTTACAACATATTGCGCAACTGCAGGGTCTTGAAACACATGCTAACTCGCAAACTAGAGTGCTAGCGACCTAAACGGTAGCCTTCAAGTTATTTCCTTTAAACTTAAATAGCCAAAAACTTACCACTTCCACACGGATAGGGAGGATAACTATTAACAGTTATTTAACCTTTAACATGAACATTAATCAAACGTAATAATTTTTTCTGGGTACATGATACCATACAGCATACATATCAAACTTGCGCGGGCCGCACTAACATTAAACTTTCATATCAAGGCGGGGGCCTCAAACTAGTGTCCTGCGGGCCACATTTGGCCCGCGGGCCGCATGTTTGAGACCCCTGTTTTAGCAGCAGTGTATCATCGGTGGTCTGTCTTCAAGTACACACAAAGGCTTTCTTTGCTTTTATTTTGTGAAAGGTGAAATGTAGTATTTTAAATGGCAGTATTTCCGACTGAAATACTCGCCCCTGTTAACATTGGTCATTATTAAAGTCGTCAGCCGGTACACTGAGCTGAATAATAAGTCAGGGGACCTACTGTATGCACAAAGAGCTCTCAATTACATTCTTTGTGATGGCTGCGAAAGCAAATGCTAATGCAGTCACTGCAGAGACAACAAACAAAAAGCTTCACATTCAAATGCTGTCATACGGTATCATTAGCATTCATGAAAGTAGGAGGATGATTTCAAAACCTCGGCTAAATGAGTGGTAATTTATAAATGTTCTCATGTGTGATGACAAATATTCTCATTGAATAGTATCTGCGAAGCAATGAATGTGCGGGCGGAGAGAATCCGAGAGCAAATAAAAGCGTCGTCTGGATGAATAAAATAGACTCAAAATGGTGAGGGTGTTTATGCAGCAGAAATGGGGTGGTTTGTCTGCGACCTGATAATACACAATCATCATCTTCTCTCTTTTGCTCACTTCTAATTAAGTCTGAAGGACCACGATTGTTAAATTGAAGACATTATTTTCCAAAATGTCACAGAGTGTCCCTGCAGTGTGACCTGCCTGTAAACAGCTCTTTTGCTCCCCACTACCCCACATTATTTGTGTTTTTTTTTTTTTTTTTTTAGAATGCATATTATGATGTCTGAGACTACCTGAGAAACTGAGAATTAACCAACACATCATTCCAGTACAAACACGCAGCCCGCGGGCCAAATGTGGCCCGCAGGACACTAGTTTGAGGCCCCCGCCTTGATATGAAAGTTTAATGTTAGTGCGGCCCGCGCAAGTTTGATATGGATGCTGTATGGTATCATGTACCCAGAAAAAATTATTACGTTTGATTAATGTTCATGTTAAAGGTTAAATAACTGTTAATAGTTATCCTCCTTATCCGTGTGGAAGTGGTAAGTTTTTGGCTATTTAAGTTTAAAGGAAATAACTTGAAGGCTACAGTGTAGGTCGCTAGCTCTCTAGTTTGCGAGTTAGCATGTGTCTCAAGACCCTGCAGTTGCGCAATATGTTGTAAATAAAAAGAGTATAAATGTGACTATAGTTGTGTTTTGTCATGTCTACAGGGCTCTAATAATGCCGTTATTATATTATTTGCCGTTTTATTATTATTATATTTATTTATTACTGATTGATTGATTTTCTTTATTCTTGATTTGTTTATTTATTTTTCATCTTATTTTGTGCAGAAAAAATAAGATATTTGAGAACAGTGGAATGTTTTATCAGAGCTTTTATTGTAGAAAATCGGAACCAAAGCACTGAAAAACTTTGTATATTTTTCTGTTTTTAGTAAATGTGTTTTTTTTTTGGGGGGGGGGGGGGGGGGGGACCTGATGCGGCCCAGCCTCACCCAGACCCTAGCTCCAGTGGCCCCCAGGTAAATTGAGTTTGAGACCGCTGGTCTAGAGACAGCGCCACTGAGGAAAAAACAGGAAGCAGAGCTGGAGGTAGCAGAGATGAGGATGCTGAGGTTCTCATTGGGAGTGACCAGGATGGATAGGATCAGGAAGGAGTACATCAGACGGACATTACATGTTAGAGGCCTTGGAGATAAGGCCAGACTGAGATGGTTGGGACATGCCCTGAGGAGAGATAGTGAATATATTGGTAGAAGGATGCTGCCAGGTAGGAGGTGAGGTAGAGGAAGACCAAAGAGGAGGTTATTGGATGTAGTGAAGGAGGACATGAGGATAGTTGGTGTGAACGAGACAGATGCAGAAGACAGGGTTAGGTGGCGACCCCTGAAGGGAAAATCCCAAAGAGAAAGACAAAATAAGAAGATCTGATCTTACATATGACTAATTAATAAAAAAACTAGTATGCCATATTGTCACAAAAATGTAATGAGTCCTTCATATTGCCAATGTGCCAAAGTAAACTTTACTAAGTTAAGTGTATGCTCTATAATGACTGCTATATGTATATGTATGTTGAATATATGTGTTTATTCACACCTGGTAATTTCTTCCCAAAGGGAACCGGTGATGCCAGTGTTATCCCAGTAACACCAAACAGTGCGAAAAGTAACACATTTCAGTGCTGAATTGAAATCAATCAAGTCCTTTGTATTTGTTATGTTTAGCAAATTAGACTGTATTAGAGTAAAGAAACTCGTATCCCAGATTCATCTGACATTTACCATATACGTATATCATATTACTGTGTAACCTCATTTAATTCAGTGGGATTCAACTAATAATTTAGGAAGGAAATCATTGTCTTTCATGAGTGGATGGATGGATGGATGGATAATTATCTGTCCTTTTCAACCAATTTACTTGCTCTGTTGCAGCTGAGCAATTATGAAATGGCACTGGAAGGGAGCATTGTTTTATGAATCACTTAAATGCAGCGAAAACAAAGCTGAAGATTTAACTTAGTGGACATGTTTTATTTGTCGTTTTTACTGCTTGAAAAACTGAATTCATCTGTACTATGGAACAGAACAGAATACATCATGTATACATCATGTACATCATCATAATATAATATAATATAATATAATATAATATAATATAATATAATATAATATAATATAATATAATATAATATAATATAATATAATATAATATAATATAATATAATATAATATAATAGGAAAAAGCAGTAGAAAATGAATGAATGAATGAATAAAATATAGTAATATAATATAAAATTATATTATATATTATATAATAATAATATAATAATAATACAATAATATTATAATATATATAATATAAAAATTATATTATAATAATAATAAAACTAGTTAATTTGAGCTAGCTTACAATGCTTTCTCTGGGATACACCTATTTCGAATATGAAGCCCTATAAAACACTAGTTTTCTCGTGTTATAATGCACAGAAACAGGAAATAAATATGTGTTCATGTTTCAGATAAGGATTGTTAATTATGAAAAAAAAAATCCCCAAAAAGTGCAGTTCCCCAGTTTAAATGTAGGTAAACGACAGTAGACTTCTAAAACCCAGTTTATTGTAAACACGGTGAGCACGGTCCTTTAGGTCAATTAATACTTTAAAAATAAATAGTTTTTATTATTTTTAAAAATATTTTAAATATATTTTTTCCATTTTTTTACTTAACATTTATGTATTTGTTTTTATTTTAAAAATTATTTTCCAAATTCAGCTGTTTATTCACAAATATAGTTTTTTATTATTTTTTAAATATTTTAAATATATTTTTTTCATTTTTTACTTAATATTTATGTATTTGTTTTTATTTAAAAAAAGATTTTCCAAACTCAGCTGTTTATTCACATGTGACCCCTCACGGAATATGTGTATGTATTTTTGAATGAATAAATGAAAACGATTTTGTTAAGCATTTGGTTTTGTTGTATTGCACCAGTCAATCTCCCGCAGAAATGCATGCTGTTGTGAATGATAAGAAGCAGATGGTAGAGATACATCACATTACATTATCATCTGTAAAATAAACAACACACCCGAAAACACAACTCAAACACAAACAGATTGCCATATGCTTTCCCATCACGACTGACTTCATTCAGCAGGATTAGACATGTTTGGGCAGACAATTATTGCAAGCATATGGGTGTAGTCCACTTTGAAAATAAATTCTGCATCATAAACTCACAACCTGTTGGCAGAAAAAAAAATAAAACTAGTGCCATAAGATTTATTGTAAAACACATCTGATTGCACACATTTAGCACTGCTAGATACTGTATTATTATTACACTCGTAGATTCAATCTAATAGCTTCTCTCAGAAGACATTCTTGGTACGCGCACACTCACATAGCACAATCAAAGTTGTGAGCGCGTACAAAGACAGACATACGAAAATCTCTCACAAAAAACTTAACTTTCACACAAACTTAACTTTCACTTTCACACAAACTTAACTTTCACACAAACTTAACTTTCACTTTCACACAAACTTAACTTTCACTTTCACACAAACTTAACTTTCACTTTCACACAAACTTAACTTTCACTTTCACACAAACTTAACTTTCACACAAACTTAACCTTCACTTTCACACAAACTTAACTTTCACTTTCACACAAACTTAACCTTCACTTTCACACAAACTTAACCTTCACTTTCACACAAACTTAATTTTCACTTCTAGAGGGTTGCGGTAACAGCGTTATATGCTCTGTATACAATACAATATTGTGGGCTCTATCAATTCTTGTCATTGTTGAGCAAAAGCTAAGGAAATGAAATAGCCTTCACAATATCATTTTAGGGTGGCACGGCGGTATAGTGGTTAGCGCGCAGACCTCACAGCTAGGAGACCAGGGTACAATTCCACCCTCGTGTTCTCCCCGTGCATGCGTGGGTTTTCTCCGGGTACTCTGCTAGGTTAATTGGTGACTCCAAATTGTCCATAGGTATGAATGTGAGTGTGAATGGTTGTTTGTCTATATGTGCCCTGTGGTTGGCTGGCCACCAGTCCAGGGTGTACCCCGCCTCTTGCCCAAAGACAGCTGGGATAGGCTCCAGCGGTAGAAAATGAATGAATATAATTTTACACTAAGCTGCCGATTGATACGGGAAAACTGGGAAAAACGGATTTGGTTAGCCAACATTTTGATTTAAAATGATTCGGTTCTGGAATGGATTAATAACGCTAACCAAGGTTTCACTGCAATTACTAGAACATTTATACAAATTAATTTGATACTAAAATGAAAGCATGGCCTGTGTGATTGACTGGCAGTCGTTGTCAGTCATCCAGAATAGGCTCCATAAATTGATCTATGAATGGAAATTGATGACTGACTTTTGATCATAATCTGGAGCATGGTAAAAAAACTTAAAAATTTAAAGCTTTGGTATTTTGAAAAGATAAATTGTTCACCTTTTTGGTAATGACCCAGATCTGTATCTACAATTCAGACGTTGACCCAAATGTGTAACTGCACTGCATCATGGTCATGAAATTGTGTTTAAGGTAAACTCTCAGCAAACGGTGGTCGATGTTTTTTTTTTTTTCATGCCGGTCTGCCAAGGGATAAGCCAAAGTTCATATCAGAGATCGAGGGATCAGACTGCTACCAAGTCAGTGTGTGTAATCTCAAGCTCTAAGGTAGCCACTGGCGCAGCTTTATGGTAAGCTACTGATATACACACCAGGCACACAGATGCCTGATCACATGACAAAAATGCAGCACGCAAACGCTCCATACAAAACAAGTCCCAAAACCACAGTCATGCCACCGACAGAGACAGAATTTTAAATCCAAGTATTAGATAAAATTGATA
Organism: Doryrhamphus excisus; assembly: GCF_037039965.1. Lineage (NCBI taxonomy): Eukaryota > Metazoa > Chordata > Actinopteri > Syngnathiformes > Syngnathidae > Doryrhamphus > Doryrhamphus excisus. Next base: position 6,473,425 of record NC_136368.1, on the reverse strand, counting down.
TAGCAGATAAATGGACAGACTGACAGACAGATTGATAGATACTGCCGATGCACACGGCATACTATCCAACCCTGCAACACCATCCAAATTACATTAGATCTCATCTTAATCTCCAGAGGGTAAGCAGCGAGCAATAAGAGTGAGGTGCAGAAAATTAAGAAGGATGATAAGAAGCAGGAGGCAATGAAGACTTGTGATGAAACTGAAAAAAAAACCTTTGAAGTCAGGAAGAGTTGTTTACCCAAGTATACACTAATGTTATTTACAAAATATTAGTCATAATATGAATTAAATGAATGGAAATAGCCCCTCAGGACACGTCACATTTATCTAAATGACGCATTGACGTCTCAAAAATGGAGTATCTGTCAAAGTTATATAACTACACTGCATGTATTACCACCATTCTTAGATAACCGAAGTGTCTGGATTAAGGATCAACCGATACATCGGCCGGCCGATATATCGGGCCGATATTTGCGGTTTTTCCTTGTATCGGTGGGTTCGCCGATGTATTTTTCCACCGCATGATTTACAGCAGGGGTCTCAAACACGCGGCCCGCGGGCCAAATATGGCCCGCAGGACACTAGTTTGAGGCCCCCGCCTTGATATGAAAGTTTAATGTTAGTGCGGCCCGCGCAAGTTTGATATGGATGCTGTATGGTATCATGTGCCCAGAAAAAATTATTACGTTTGATTAATGTTCATGTTAAAGGTTAAATAACTGTTAATAGTTATCCTCCCTATCCGTGGGGAAGTGGTAAGTTTTTGGCTATTTAAGTTTAAAGGAAATAACTTGAAGGCTACCGTTTAGGTCGCTAGCTGTCTAGTTTGTGAGTTAGCATGTGTCTCAAGACCCTGCAGTTGCGCAATATGTTGTAAATAAAAAGAGTATAAATGTGACTATAGTCGTGTTTTGTCATGTCTACAGGGCTCTAATAATGCTTTGTTCATTTTAATCTGAAAAAAATAATTTGTCTACCCACCAACTATATGTGGTTTCTTGAGTTTTTATTATTTTCCGTTTTATTATTATTATTATATTTATTTATTTATTAATGATCGATTGATTTTCTTTATTCTTGATTTGTTTATTTTTCATTTTATTTTGTGTAGAAAAATAAAAAGTAAGATATTTGAGAACAGTGGAATGTTTTATCAGAGCTTTTATTGTAGAAAATCGGAACCAAAGCGAAGTTTTATATATATATATATATATATATATATATATATATATATATATATATATATATATATATATATAAAAATATATATATATATATATATATATATATATATATATATATATATATATATATATATATATAAAAATATATATATATATTTTTTTTTTTTTTTGGAAAACCTGATGCGGTCCAGTCACACCCAGACCCGAGCTCCAGTGGCCCCCAAGTAAATTAAGTTTGAGACCCCTGATTTACAGTCAGGCATCCGCCGGGGCAGCTTTGTGTGGTCTGAACCCTAAAGTGTTCAGTGTTTACATTTCAATAAATATTTGTTTAATCATGAGACCTGTAATATTTGTTATCATGGTCATTTTTTCATGTAAATTGAGGGATCAAAAGCAGTATCGGCCACAAATATCGGCCCAAGCAAAATCGGCCATCGGCTAAAGGTGATGGAAAAAAAATCTGTATCGGCATCGGCCCCAAAAAAAAACATATCGGTCGATCCTTAGTCTGGATTATCAATGCCAAGGAAATTGTCAAACTTACCAATGCAGGAGCCGTCGACCTCCTCATAGCCAACACTGCAGACACATCTTCCCAGTGGGACTAACCAGTCTCCATCCGCCCCACAGAAGAGCTTGGGTGTGTCCCGTTCTTCAGCATGGTCAATACATGCACCCCTCACCTCCACCAACGAAGACGAGTCCACACGAGGTACTGTGTCTGGAAACGAGGCCAGGTTTCTCAGCGTGAACGGGCATTTCTTGTAGTAAACCCTCACTGACACCAAGGCGATGCAAGCACCAATGTCCTGGAATGCGAGATAGAAGCCATTCTTGGTCATCGGTCCCACCTCGCGCACTTCAGTGTTGAGCTTCAGAATACGGTCGCCGAGATCCATCTGAGTGAAGCTCTCGTCGGCAGCGATGGTGTCGATCTTTGTGTACTGATTGGGTTTGAATTTTACGCCGTGGGCTTCATCAGTCTCGTGATAGAAGAGGTTAAAGGTCTCCTTGCAGGTGCCAGACACCCAAGGGATGGAGTTGCAGTCGCGCAAAGTGAAACGAAGCTCTACATAGATTTTTTGAGCAGCCTGGCGAGAAATCCAGTTGGATCGAAGCCAGTTGTTCTGGTTGGGCTCCATTACGTTGCACACCTGAAATGTGTGAATGGGCCGATTGTGCTCGTCCATCTCTGTGATAGCGTCCCACTAAGCAAAGAATATGAGAGATTTGGGGAGAAAAGAAAAGACAGAATCAAAGGCTGAGACAAAAACAACATCTTCATTGTGAGGAACGTTGACGGAAGAGTTAGATAACGTCATTAAAATGTTTTCACAGACAATTTATACACAAATGTATTCTTGTAGGCGGCACGGTGGTCTAGTGGTTAGCGCGCAGACCTCACAGCTAGGAGACCAGGGTTCAATTCCACCCTCGGCCATCTCTGTGTGGAGTTTGCATTTTCTCCGGGTACTCCGGTTTCCTCCCACATTCCAAAAAACATGCTAGGTTAATTGGCCACTCCAAATTGTCCATAGGTATGAATGTGAGTGTGAATGGTTGTTTGTCTATATGTGCCCTGTGATTGGCTGGCAGTACAGGGCGTACCCCGCCTCGCGCCCGAAGACAGCTGGGATAGGCTCCAGCACCCCCCGCGACCCTCGTGAGGAAAAGCGGTAGAAAATGAATGAATGAATTCTTGTAAAGGCCGCTCTGTTTCATCGTAGTAACCTCACATGGGGGGGAAATACCTCTTGAATGTCGACTCAGCATTTGTAATTAGAGTCAGTGTAATTAGAGTCAGTGTAGAAGTTCCATACAGTAACGCCTCGTTTATCACACTTAATTGATTCCAGGCTTGACCGTGATACGGACATTCCACAAAGTAGGATTCCTAAATTAAAAATTGAATATTTTATTGTTAACAGCATAGAAAACATGTTTGCAGCCTTTTAAATAAGGGTTCTAACATTATTAGAGAGCCCTAGACATGAACTAACACCCCTATAGTCACCAGTACACTCATATTATTCAATATAGTAGACATAGTAGGAAAATAAAAATATGTAAGATATAATATAGACTCACACATTAGCATTGGGAGAGCTCCTTTTGTTATACTTCTGGTTTCTGTACAGTACTTCCTGTGGTGGCTAATGTAACACCTCAGTCGTCATTAGTGTAGAATACTACACATCACAAAGTGTTTAAAATAGTCTTCCAAATGTCTTATATTTGAATTATGTTAAAACTGAGAATGTATGAAAAGAGAGGGACTGCCTCCTATGCCCATCAACCCCACCCCCCCACACAGCCAGGCCGAGCCTCCACCAAAAACCAAGACCAGCCACATAGACGCTGAAGATTTTACCTGAATAATCAAGTTTACGACAAATAAGGTGTGTTTACTGCAGAAAAAAATAACCTAAAGGTTTAGGAAAACAAACATTCATACCAACAAACAGCAAATGTGTGGGGATCCATAGTACCACGTTTGGTACTTGGATAAATATATTGCCTTAATTCTCATAATGGATGAATGCTTGCTTTTACATATTCATTACTTATTTACTTATGACTTACTTATACTGTAATACTGTAGCAGTCAACCAAATATTGTCCATGAGCGCTAATGCAATTTTAGGAAATTGAGATAGTGACAAAATTGCAATTAATGTATTGTAAAATCCACAATGAACTACAATAACTACACATATACAGTACGTATGTACAGTACAGAATATATTGTGACAAAAACCTCTTGAGTACAATACATAGGTAATAAAAAGAATCAGTCAAAAGCCATTGTAACAGATGTACTGTAACCGTGTAGAGCTGCAACAATTGATTGATGAATTAATCAATAAGCTAATTAATCAACACTAAATATGTGAAGATTTTTAATTCACACACATCAGCTTTGACATTAGAAGACAGTGATCGGCATTTACGCCTCTTTTCTGATATATTGTAGACCGAACAGTTAGTTATTTGTGTTTTGTTCATATTGATTTGGTTCATATCAGGCAGAACCGATTACTCAATTAATTGATACAACAAGCTTCCGATTAATCGACTAAGAAAATTATTGTTAGTTGCAGCCCAAATCCTGTCTCCCAACTGGGAAATATCAGTACAATTCATTTTCTACCGCTTATCCTCACAAGGGTCGCGGGTCTTCAGGATTGGTGGCCAGCCAATCACAGGGCACACATAGACAAACAACCATTCACACTCACATTCATACCTATGGACAATTTGGAGTCGCCAATTAACCTAGCATGTTTTTGGAATGTGGGAGGAAACCGCAGTACCCGGAGAACATGCAAACTCCACACAGAGATACCCGAGGTTGGAATCGAACTAGGCTCTCCTAGCTGTGTGGCATGCGCACTAACCACTCCTCCACCGTGCAGCCCTAATTTTTTTTCCAATATTTTCTAAATCAGTGAAAATCATAAGAGCAACAACTTCAGTACCGTTGTTTCTAAAGGACTAAAGGACAACTCAGCAAGCCAGTGAACTCCTCCCGCCTTACAAAAAAGCAATGTAACAATGTCAGACAGAGCCCTGAGCGACTCTGCCTTCGAGTACTTTATTATAACGCATCACGACTGTGTCAGAGGGGTATTGAGGATATCATCTAACATATTGTAAAATGTAAGTCATTCTTCTTATTAGACAGCATTCTTTAATAAAAAAGTAATTTGTTAGACGGCGGTACGATGGCCCACTTCTGTGTTTTTTTTTTTTTTTGTCCCCCCCTTTGGCCTCTTTTCATCTGGCAGTTACTTCACATAAAAGTTCTTGTAAAAAGCCTTCGGCATGTCCTGAGTATCCAAACATGAATTTCTGGTAGAAACAGCAATGAGAACAAATGTGTATATTTCATTTACATATGTGACTACGGGCGGCACGGCGGTCTAGTGGTTAGTGCGCAGACCTCACAGCTAGGAGACCAGGGTTCAATTCCACCCTCGGCCATCTCTGTGTGGAGTTTGCATTGCATGTTTCCTCCCACATTCCAAAAACATGCTAGGTTAATTGGCCACTCCAAATTGTCCATAGGTATGAATGTGAGTGTGAATGGTTGTTTGTCTACATGTGCCCTGTGATTGGCCTCTCGCCTCTCGCCCGAAAACAGCTGGGATAGGCTCCAGCACCCTCCGCGACCCTCGTGAGGAAAAAGCGGTAGAAAATGAATGAATGAATATGTGACTACTAAAACAAAAACAATGAGATAAAACTCAAAACATATCTATACATACTATTTCCCCACTGAAACAATGGTGTGGAATTCCCACTCTTCTCACAAGCCAGTGTCTGTTTTATTACCAGTGGGATTGGGACAGTTACAAAGCATCACAAAGCCATCCTTCATTGAACATTGACAGTTTGTTTTTATCTGAAATTTACAGTGCTGTACTTGAAGGTGAAGCTCTCTTTTGATATCTAAATCAACCTCCAGATTGAGGTCACGTGCAGTGGGTGCTCAATCATTTGGGATCGTAATAAAATGCAAGGTGATTTTGCACTCACTCCTCGTGAGGAGTGAAAGTGCCTCCTCTGCTTCTGGAATTTATGAAAAGGGCCATTCCAAAATCAAAGACGCCATTTATGTAAAGCATGAAATACTACTGCGAACCTCATAATATTTATGTATTTAGCCGTGCAAACCAATGAATGAGTTGAGGACAACAAAGTTCTGCATACTTGATTCTCTAACTCTCTTTTGGATTTTTTTTTTTTCATCTCTGTGTGGAGTTTGCATGTTCTCATGTGGGTTTTTTTCCGGTTTCCTCCCACATTCCAAAAACATGCTAGGTTAATTGGCAACTCCAAATTGTCCATAGGTATGAATGTGAGTGTGAATGGTTGTTTGTCTACATGTGCCCTGTGATGGCCACCAGTCCAGGGTGTACCCCGCCTCTCACCCGAAGACAGCTGGGATAGGCTCCAGCACCCCCGTGAGGAAAAAGCGGTAGAAAATGAATGAATGAATGAATTGACGGCTTTGCCAAAGTATCAACATGAGACAAAAATGTTGGCATGAATCAATCCTCCATCCATTCATCCATCAATTTTCTATGCCGCTTATCCTCACTAGGGTCACAAGGGTATGCTGGAGCCTATCACTGTATATCCTGTATATATGTGTTCTTTCCACCACAGGACATATGTCATGTTACACACATTGGTATCGGAAATAGAGAGTTGAACAATATCGACATATCGGTTTTTGGCAAAAAAGTCAATATCGGAACCACCTAATAACCATATAAACAATATATAATCGAACAAATGTAAATATTAGTCAGTGACAACACAACTGCAATCTTTAAATGAAACTTTGAATTAATGATGAAAACAATCCAAACCTACATGATGACCCTGTGTGAAAAAGTGATTGCCCCCCTTGGTGAAAGTAATTGAAATCAGTCTGGAAAAGGGTACAAAGCCTTTTCTAAAGCTTTGGGACTCCAGCAAACCACAGTGAGAGCATTATTCACAAATGACAAGAACATATAACAGTAATGAATCTTCCCAGGAGTGGCCGACCAATCAAAATTAACCCTCGAGTACAGTGATGACTCATCTAAGAGGTCACGAAAGACCCCACAATAACATCCAAAGAACTGTAAGGCCTCACTTGCATCAGCTAAGGTCAGTATTCATGACTCCACCACAAGAAAGCATTGGGCAAACAATAAGGATATGGATGGACACAATTGAATTTGCTTAAAAAAACAGTATTGAATTCAAGAAATAAAACGGCAAAACACAAAGTATTTATCAAAAATCGTGCATTCCGTCATGGTAGATGTTGAATATTAATTTTTCCATTGAATTGGTCCAGGTATGTTTTATATTTGGTCCTAATAGAATGACCTGTATTTCCTTAATTACAAGTTTAATGCCAGCAGTTGCCCATGTGGAACCTGCATTTACGATGATAATAGATATGCAAAACCGCAGTCTAAAAAAGGAAGTGAAGACACAAAATGCAATTTTCAACAGCTTCCTCTCAGGCCCATACGGCCGTGAAAATGTGTCTGCATCTTGAAAACAATAGCTTCATAATCTATCACTTCATCATCTCACAGTCGAAAGGCTCCGAGGGCGTTTTATTGAAACGTGGACCTCGACTGTCCTTTTAACTGGAGTCATAACCCGATTTGCTCATCTCCCATCAGACTTAAGCATTTAGTGATACTAAAACTTTTAGTACCACTTAGCTCTGGGTCCAAGGTTGTTAAATACAATAAAAGAGCATTTTCATATCTATTTAGTAAAGTCTTTGACCACCACCATTTTTTGTTGTTTTAATGATCGGTTTTCACCGCAGTCCTTTCCAGTTCACAGTGGGACACATTCAGTTATCAAAACCTTGTAAAGGGGATGCATTGGTGTTAATGGATCTTTTTGCCCCAACAATCGTAAAGACACTGCCTGTATGTTGGTTATCCTCCATAAACAAGGAAGTAGCTTAACTGACTGCTGTGCAATTTTTCACTTTTGTGATCAGTTGGTGGAGGACCAAATGACACTCTAGTAATTTGTGACCATCAAAAAATTTGTACTTTTGTACAGTAGACCTATTTTCTACATATGGTGGAACCTCATTAATCTGTCCCAGAACGTCTGACTTAAATCAAAACATACGCTAAGCAAATCAAGTGATGAAATGAAGAAACAAATGGTAACCAAAACTGAGTATTTAACTTCCAGGCTTGTTTGTTAACAAAAACAACCACTAAGAAATAAGAATAAAAGAAAAAAAATAGAAATAAGAAAAACGGACACTACAGTGTCAACTGCTGATGACATCACAGACGGGCGACTGAGCTGGTGGACAATGACTTCCGGTTCCATTTTCCATGCGAAAACAATTAGAGCTGCAACAATTAATACATAAATTGATGATAAATTCATCATTCAATTAACTATTTTGTAATTTGCCACTCCAAATTGAGTGTGAATGGTTGTTTGTCTATATGTGCCCTGTGATTGGCCAGCGACCAGTCCAGGGTGTACCCCGCCTCTCGCCCGAAGACAGCTGGGATAGGCTCCAGCACCCCCGCGACCCTTGTGAGGAAAAAGCGGTAGAAAATGAATGAATGAATGAATTATGGTATTTGATTAATCGTTTTCTGATTTTAAACATTAAATATCCTCGGATTTCAGTCTCTCGAATGTGAATATTGTTTAATTTCTCAGGTCATCCATGAAGGCAAACCTATAATATTTGTGTTTTAGCTAAAACAAGATTTTAACACACATCTTTGACTTAGGAAAACACTGATTAATCAACATTTTTGTCTCGATCCAAACCACTAACTGTTTCTGGTTGGTTCATATTATTGATGTCCTAATCCACATTATTTGGCTTCCGATCTGATCTGATTTGTTTTGTAGTCTTGCCAATCCGATCCTATTCAGTATATACAATACATACATAAAATAAGCTTTTGTTATAATTTGTTTAATTGAATGTAGTTATAAAAATAGCTATTCAAAGCATAAGAAAATCATGTATATAACCAAAGTATTGCTGAATTTACGTTTTCATTACACAGTATGGCTTTTGTAACAAACCTCTTTGAGTCAGGTCCCTAATCCTGCAAAAAATAAAATACTTTTAGGGTAGGATTAGTCATTGGACATGGTTATTGATCAGTGACTTTTTGGGAAACAAACAAGCCTCTTCAACGCAATCGTAATTTATTGATGGTCCATCAACTGCAAGCTCACCACACCATGAAATACCTTAGCCACAGTTGGAATATTAACAACACGACAGCATTAATTATTGTGAAATGTACACAAACGGAGGCCCCATTTTTGCATATATTTCAGACATTAACCAAAAATTATGCATATAGTGAACAAAGTTCCACTAAAAGATATTGTTGATTGTAAAATATAGTACATTTTGTGGTTGGTATTGGTATCTATTTTTTCTTTCTCATCCATCAATTCCTCTACGCTATCTCTTCTCTCATATCTCATGTGTCTACCTGAAGCTTTCTTCACTCTGTCTTTGTCTTTTGCCGTACACATGTACTTACGGACTTAAGCTTATGTGTGTGTGTGTGTCGTAACTGTCACAGGGATTGAGATATCTTTATTTAAGCCGTAGAGTCGCCCTCTGTGATGGATGAAAATCTTTCACCGTTAGAACGCTCACACACAAGCATACACCCCACACAGATGAGGACAGTAATCGGTATTAGACGGGGGATGGATGGATCAAGACTACGCACTCTTTGGCGAACTTGATGTGGACCTTGAGAAAAAAAAAAAAAGAAATTACATTGTGTGCGTGTTTGGTCAATTACAAAACATAAGAGTGTTTTCTGTAACTTGACAAATGTTTGGTAATAAAAAAAAAACTGCAGTGCCCCCTGAAGAAGTCATTGTCAAAAGAGCAGGCTGACTCTAGACCAGGGTTCAGCAACCTGCGGCTCCAGAGCCGCATGTGGCTCTTCAGACTCTTTATTGTGGCTCCCTTTGCGATGCTTGAATATTTTTAACACCCGAGTGGGGAAAATGCACGTCTTTTGTAATGAGTTTTAAAAAATCCAACTTTGTCTGAGACCATGAATGCATCCTGAGTGAGTTCTGACTGCTATCCAGTTCAGTACATGAAGAAAAACAAGTAATACTTACCTACAAATCTAAAAAATAAATTCGAGATAATTTAAAAACAGCGGCATGGGAACTTGTTTTTAACTTTACAGTAGTTTACACATACATTTATGTAAGTTGATCTCCAAAACTAGCAAGAGTACTCCAACTCGTCTTTTCTTATCTGAACTACTTTGATACCCCCAAATTCCCTCCAATGTTGTTTTAAACATACTATATGTTTTGCGGCTCCAGGCTATTTTTCTTCAGTGGGCATTGGGTAAAATGGCTCTTTTCATAGTAAAGGTTGCCGACCCCTGCTCTAGACATAACAAAAATATCAAAATATCAAAAGCATATGGGGTTGGAAAACATATTCAGACAGCGTGATTACTGTCTGTTTCAGTGTGTTAGATTGACAATATGTTCTGGGTACACCCGCCTCTCACTCATTGTCAGGAGAGACAGACTCTCACTTCCCCATGACCTTGTACGTACATGAGGGGTGGTATAGATGAAAACTATTAATATGTTAAAAAGATGATCCACTATACAGCCTTGTGATGTACATCTTGGTATCTATACAGAGGCGTAAGGATGGGGCCATTTAGGATTAATTTTAATTTTTTTTGTATGACTACATATCATCATCTTGCATTAAGTTCATAGATTTGACATGTTAGTCACCTTTATTAATTTATAAAATTTTCTTATTTAACTTAAACCAGGGGTCTCAAACATGCGGCCCGCGGGCCAAATGTGGCCCGCAGGACACTAGTTTGAGGCCCCCGCCTTGTTATGAAAGTTTAATGTTAGTAATGGGTGCTGTATGGTATCATGTATCCAGAAAAAATTATTACGTTTGATTAATGTTCATGTTAAAGGTTAAATAACTGTTAATAGTTATCCTCCCTATCTGTGTGGAAGTGGTAAGTTTTTGGCTATTTAAGTTTAAAGGAAATAACCTGAAGGCTACCGTTTAGGTCGCTAGCTCTCTAGTTTGCGAGTTAGCATGTGTCTCAAGACCCTGCAGTTGCGCAATATGTTGTAAATAAAAAAAGTATAAATGTGACTATAGTCGTGTTTTGTCATGTCTACAGGGCTCTAATAATGCTTTGTTCATTTTAATCTGAAACAAAAAAATTGTCTACCCACCAACTATATGTGGTTTATTAAGTTTTTATTATTTGCCATTTTATTATTATTATTATTATTATATTTATCACTGATTGATTTTCTTTATTCTTGATTTGTTTATTTATTTATCATCTTATTTTGTGTAGAAAAATAAAAATTAAGATATTTGAGAACAGTGGAATGTTTTATCAGAGCTTTTATTGTAGAAAATCAGAACCAAAGCACTGAAAAAGTTTGTATATTTTTCTGTTTTTAATAAATGCATTTTTTTTTGTTTTTTTGGAAAACCTGATGCGGTCCAGCCTCACCCAGACCCTAGCTCCAGTGGCCCCCAGGTAAATTGAGTTTGAGACCCCTGCCTTAAACTGTCTTTTTTTGGAATTTTGCCTATGATCTGCAATCCTAACATGTGTCATGAACACATAAATGGGAAACACTCCACCGAAAAAGCCATATGAAAAAAAATTTTGATTTCTTATCATTTCTTGTCATTTCTTATGGAAAATAATTTTTTGGTTAGCATTTGTTTTGGTTACAGTCCGAATTTGGACCAGCTATAACTGCAATTGGAAACTAACTTTCAACTTTAAATTAACTTTTTGTAAACCTGGCTGGTCACCGTGGAACCTCGGTTAGCGTCATGAATTAATAGGATGCTAAAAAAAACGCTGCGTAACAAAGCAACATTGTACGCCAACCCGAAAATGTAAACTGAGGCAAAATTTTGGTGTAAATTTTCAACATTAACCACAAAACACGCCAACTGGGGCATATGCTAACCAAGGCTCCACTGTCCTTGAAAATATATAAGATTACAATTTCAGCATGGGAAAAATGGCCATTCATCATAAATACTAAAGCTAACTGAAAGAATGATTTATTTTATACTTTTCATACATTTTAAAATCTCTTATGTGAGATTCTGTGCTTCAATTATTATGTTCATTCATTCATTCATTTTGTACCGCTTTTTCCTCACGAGGGTCGCGGGGGGTGCTGGAGCCTATCCCAGCTGTATTCGGGCGAGAGGCGGGGTACACCCTGGACTGGTCTTCAATTATTATGTGTTTTATATATCATTCTGTACAGCAGTTTGGTTGTTTTAAAGCGCTTTAAAATTTTAACAAAGCATTATTAGCTATATTTCACTTCTGACTTGTTTTATTTAATACACATTGAATCTGTACCCTGAATGAACCGACTGTTTTCTACTTTAACTAAAGTGCCTCGGAAGGCAGAAAGACAAAGTGTGTATGCAACATTAATGGGGGCGCATGAAAGAATTCATTGGGATTCAACTGGATGTGAAAGTATGTGTCAGCTTACTTTTTAGTTTTGGGAAACACACAACAAATGAGAATTACAAGCGAGAAAAACTACAAACCCAATGTCCATATAGACAATAAAATGTTTTTTTTTTTTTATTGTTAATGCGGTCATGATATAGCACTTAGGGATTTTGATTATCAATACATCACTTTCTACTTACAACACACACGGGTGGTATCCCGCTGCCCATTACCAGTACACCTCTAAATCAATAATGGCAAGTTAACAGCGGCGAGCAAATGAAATCCAAAAGGCCCTGCGCTCGTCTCATTCCTGCATCCATCACCGTAAATGGCTAGCCAGCAGGGTGGAGCCAGAACACCCATCCGTCATCGCTGCAGCCATCTCCAGAGCAGTCTCACAAAAGTGACACCTGGTTGGTCAAGGCCTCAGTCATCCTCCAAAGGGCACTGAAGATAGAGTTCAGCCCATATGACCCGTGGATGGCTTGTATTTAGAGCTCATATTAATGCAGTACACCACGTGGACTGCACAAAGTAATTATATTACTTCTAGAACTGCATTGTGATCAGACTGTGTATATAAACCTGTGCTGAATTTCAAGATTACAAGTATAACAGCTCCCCAAGACAAAATGCCACAAGATAAATCCTCTCTCTAAATCAGGGGTCTCAAACACGCGGCCCGCAAGCCAAATATGACCCGCAGGACACTAGTTTGAGGCCCCCGCCTTGATATGAAAGTTTAATGTTAGTTTGATATGGATGCTGTATGGTATCATGTACCCAGAAAAAATTATTACGTTTGATTAATGTTCATGTTAAAGGTTAAATAACTGTTAATAGTTATCCTCCCTATCCGTGTGGAAGTGGTAAGTTTTTGGCTATTTAAGTTTAAAGGAAATAACTTGAAGGCTACCGTTTAGGTCGCTAGCTCTCTAGTTTGCGAGTTAGCATGTGTCTCAAGACCCTGCAGTTGCGCAATATGTTGTAAATAAAAAGAGTATAAATGTGACTATAGTCATGTTTTGTCATGTCTACAGGGCTCTAATAATGCTTTGTTCATTTTAATCTGAAAAAAAATGTCTACCCACCAACTATATGTGGTTTCTTAAGTTTTATTATTATTATATTTATTTATGACTGATTGATTGATGTTCTTTATTCTTGATTTGTTTATTTATTTTTCATCTTATTTTGTGCAGAAAAATATAAAAATTAAGATATTTGAGAACAGTGGAATGTTTTATCAGAGCTTTTATTGTAGAAAATCGTTACCAAAGCACTGAAAAAGTTTGTATATTTTTCTGTTTTTAATAAATGCGTTTGTTTTTTTTTGGAAAACCTAATGCGGCCCAGCCTTGCCCAGACCCTAGCTCCAGTGGCCCCCAGGTAAATTGAGTTTGAGACCCCTGTTGTACTCTAAATGTTTTTTTCATGTTTGAAATAAACAAAACTAAACTAAACAAACAAAAAAAAAACAACACATAATGTCCCGATGTCTGTGAATGCACTCCACATTCTTGTTTTTGTCTGTGCTACTAGCTTGCTACATCATCACTGAGTGGATGCCATGTTTCCAGCAGACTTGAGCGGGAGGTAAAAAATTTAGCTGTCTGACACACAGCTGCAGATATCTGCTAGAAATGACTACATTTGAGTTTTGCAATTTAGGTCAGTGGTCATTTAGGGGCGAGTTAGCCAGTTGACGAACATTGCTCGAAACGACATCATTTTAAAAGATGTGGACAATTTATCATATTAGTTATACATTCATTCATTCATTCACACTCACGTTCATACCTATACCATCTATGGATAATTAACCTAGCATGAAATGTGGGAGGAATACCCGGAGTACTCAAAGAAAACACACACACAGGGAGAAGATGCAAACTCCACATAGTGAAGAATCAAACCCCAATCTCCTGACTGCCTGAGGGTGGAATCGAACTCCGGTCTCTTAGCTGTGCAGTCATTAGTTATACAGTGTTGGGAAAATATGCTTTGTTATTGTACTGTGTTTTTTGTCTATTATTATATTTTATTTTACTAGTCACTGTTAGTTTCACACTCAATTGCTATTTTTAGGATAGATAACAAGTCCTCCACATGCTTATCCACTGATTCAAATACCCTTGTGTGTCTTAGCATGCGAGTCTGCCTTTCATCGTCTCTATACCTCATACTTAATTGTTGTTCCAAGATGGTTGATTCTATATTTCGTCCATGTAGTTTGAGTCAGAGAAATGTAGTAAATATTAGCATTTTGACCTCATAACGAACTTTCCTCAAAATCTGAGTTATAGTTGTAATAATGAAATAATAAAATAACTGCATTGGTGTTCATGCAAGAGAAAAAAAACTGAAAAGGGAAAGTATTCTGCTCAGCTTGTTTCTCTAATCTTTTTTTTTTTTTAGTGGGACTTGGTGTGTCTTTCATGTTTTGGCTCGTTTCTGCCGACGGCCGTCCCATACATGACTGCTTGGCTCTTGAGTAAAGACTGTTATGATTTGAACCGTGTCCTGCGGGTGTGAGTGTCTCTTAGTCTGTGTCTCAGTTTCATGCAGAGACAACAGAGGCGAGAAAAGAAACCAGAAGAACGGATGCTTGCTGAGCGTGTGACAAATACTTTACCAAGCCGAGGGCAATCAGCACCACCGCCGATCAAGATCTTATTGATTCCAACAAGACACAACTTTTTTTGCACTCAATATTAATTGGCCTTGCGGCTTTGTATAAATATTTAAAAAAGGCTATGCAGTATTGAAACCAACTGAAGCCATTTGAAAAGAAAATCATTTTAAGATCCTTTGCCGTTTACTGCTACTGTCCTAGCAAAGTACTTGATTGTTTCAGTTTTGTACACAAAACAGAGCTAGCTATCGCATTCAACTCTTAGAGTGGTCCCTGGAAAAAAAAATCTAATATTCCGTAACTTTTTACAGCCACATATTATTCATTCATTCATTTTCTGCCGCTTTTCCTCACAAGGGTCGTGGGGGTGCTGGAGACTATCCCAGCTGTCTTTTGGGCGAGATACGGGGTACACCCTGGACTGGTCGCCAGCCAATCACAGGGCACATATAGACAAACAACCATTCACACTCCGAATGGAAACCGGAATACCCGGAGAAAACCCACGCATGCACGGGGAGAACATGCAAACTCCACACAGAGATGGCCGAGGGTGGAATTGACCCTGGTCTCCTAGCTGTGAGGTCTGCGTGCTAACCACTAGACCGCTGTGCAGCCCCCTATGAGTAGTTACTAGGCTGAAATTAACAGTGTTATAATAATAATAATAATAATATCTAACAATCAATCAATCTAGTTAGACAAACAATCTAACCATCTAGATCCAAAACAGCAGTTTGGTTGGTCAGCATCGTCATAACTCGAGGATTTTATTGGAGATGCATGAGAAGCTCTGCTGGAGGGTTTGGAAGGGGAGGAGCCAGTGATTGTTTACCGCTGTGCATATATGCATAGCATATCTTCATATTCAACATGCATGAAAAATGCGTCCATATCGGCAGGTGCTTTTCTGCAGTTCATGCTTGTCACTTGCATGTAACAGGTGCCATTGAAGCCAATCAAGGATTGTGTAGGACAGGGGTCTCAAACACGCGGCCCGCGGGCCAAATGTGGTACGCAGGACACTAGTTTGAGGCCCCCGCCTTGATATGAAAGTTTGATATGGATGCTGTATGGTATCATGTACCCAGAAAAAAATATTACGTTTGATTAATGTTCATGTTAAAGGTTAAATAACTGTTAATAGTTATCCTCCCTATCCGTGTGGAAGTGGTAAGTTTTTGGCTATTTAAGTTTAAAGGATGAAGGCTACCGTTTAGGTCGCTAGCTCTCTAGTTTGCGAGTTAGCATGTGTCTCAAGACCCTGCAGTTGCGCAATATGTTGTAAATAAAAAAAAGTATAAATGTGACTATAGTCGTGTTTTGTCATGTCTACAGGGCTCTAATAATGCTTTGTTCATTTTAATCTGAAAAAAATGATTTGTCTACCCACCAACTATATGTGGTTTCTTAAGTTTTTATTATTTGCCGTTATATTATTATTATATTTATTTATTACTGATTGATTTTCTTTATTCTTGATTTGTTTATTTATTTTTCATCTTATTTTGTGTAGAAAAATAAAAAGTAAGATATTTGAGAACAGTGGAATGTTTTATCAGCAAAGTTTTTTTTGTTTTTTTTTGTTTTTAATAAATGTGTTTTTTTTTTGAAAACCAGATGAGGCCCAGTCTCACCCAGACCAAGTAAATTGAGTGTGAGACCCCTGGTGTAGGAAATGGGAGTACATCAGAAGATGAAGGCATTTCAGAATTTGGCAATTTGCTCATGCAGTAATGCAGTAGGTTAAATGGTCCAATAAACACCATTTCAGGCTTTATGGCTGGTAAAATACTTCATTATATGCATTATCTGCAAAACAAGCCTCATTCCAGATACAGTCATTACATTCATACCATTCTTCCAGCAGAACCACAGCCGGATAAAACAGGATTCCCGTCACCGTTCTTGATCTCATTTGCCTAAACGGATACGTGTCATCCCTTCCACTTCAACTGAGAGACTCTTCATCTGAATGGATGCAGACCAGAGACCTTTCTTCACCCCAAAATCCCCCATCAGCTCTGACAAAATATGCGTGGGAAAATGGGGGTAGTGGTGGTGGTGGTGGTGGGGTGTGGAGGTCGTTGTTTTATTTTTGCCACAGAAGCAGGCAGGAATGTCAATGTGTGCTCAGCAGCCTCTGACTGATGTGAGATCAAAGTGATGGCTGCACACAGTCTTGCAGTAAAACACACACACACACACACACACACTGCAGGAGCATGTGTAGCTATAGACAGTTTAGATAAGACCAGGCCTCCCAGGTAGAGGAAATATTGCCGCACAAACACACATAAAACTCAGTCAATACAGAACATTAATTAAAAGTTGAGTTATCTTTTTCATATTCTAAACAAAAAGTGTTTCATGTATCTCTTTAAAAAGGTTCCTTGGGGCAGTTTGTGAATGTTAATGGTGTTGGCATTTAAAAAAAATATTTAAAAAAAAGAATAAGGGGAAAAAAAAATGATACAAGACTATTTTGTGTTGTGGCGCTACCCTGCAGCAGACCTTTAAAAGTCTTTTTGGAGTGTACTTCAGATCTTCAAATCAGCACTTCTTCCTGAAAAGTGTATTCAACCACTAGTCAATGATAAAGATAACTTTAGCATCCCAAATCGCTGAAAAGGTCATTGCTTTCTCATTTTCTCCCAAACTTAAATTATTGAATTTGTCTGACGAGAATGGTTATGATTAGAATTTTTCATATTGACTATGTTCCAGCAGTATTTCAGAATGTAATATGGATACTAGGATAAATACGATTTGACTATATGAGAACAGCATTAGCATACTACTGTAGCTGATCATTTTACTTTTTACTAGTACTGTTTGAATTAAATAATCATGACTCAATCTCATATTTTAATATATTTTATATACGTATTGAAGCGCTAAAAAACTGGAGTCTGAGGCGGAGCATTGAATTTGGTAGAAAACTATATTTTTCTTGCAAACATTAACTCACTCTTTGCTACGTAAGACATGAAAGCCCCGTCTCTCAACCCCAACAGGAAACGGAAAACCCCCGTCCCTTGCGCCCACCCTTCCGGGTGGTGAATTATGTCCCGGTAACCTACCACTACAGTATAAACCTTATAAATAAACCTTAAAAGACCTTTAAAGTACAATTTTCAACATTATTAGAGCCCTCTGGACATGGAATAACACCCCTATATTCACCTTTACACTCATATTACCCAATTAGTAAAGGGGACTGCACTTTTGGGGAGAATTTTGTTTACGATCCTTACATGAAACATGAAAACATATTCCTTTCCTTTTTCTGTGCATTATAACGAGTTAATATGAACTAGCTAACAATGGACGTCACCCATTTTGACTACAAAAGATTTTATCGTTTTATATACATGCTGTGATCATGCAAGAAGAAGTACTTTGATGATATAATGTAATATTTACAGTATTTTGTTGTATTTTGCTGGTTTAAAACATTACCGGAACATCTTAACAAGATTTTAGTGACCCATTGATCGAAACTAACACTACTTCAGTGTCAACAAGGTACGACGCCTAGCCAAAATTCCCCAAAAAGTGCAGTTCCCTCTTAAGACATAAATAAGATTTGTGCTTGTGGTGCAATAAATGTGTTACCTCGGGGAGCTGAGTTGCCAGGCGGACAGGAAATAACGTTGGGGGTTCAAAGTCGTGTTTAAACTTGGTTTGGGTTCACGGCCGCAACAGTAGCCTAAGTTTTTATTAGCGTATTGTATTGTTATTGTTATGAGATAATTCAAACCTGCAATAAAAAGCCTGTTGTTCTGGCAATCAAGTCTGGTGTTTGTGTGTCTCACCCAACATTACAGTAACATTACTGAGAGTGACCACTGTAGAATGCTGCATACTGTACAACAATATCTTTAAATCCATTTTCTGGATGCCTTAGATATGTATCCCATGTAATTTATGCATGTTCATGCTTGAAAGGGATTCATTTATGCAAAAATACGTACAATTTGCTGATATGTAGTATATAGTACTTTTGACTAATAATTTATGGATGAAGTATTTACAAGCAAAAAATGGCTACATGAACTAAAATACAAATATAAGGCATTCAGAAGACGCATTGTGATGATATGGAAATCCTAATTCATGGAAATTAACTAATCATGGCTCTGGAGCCAATTAACAGTGATAAATGAGGGATTAGTATATAATCTTTAAAAAATGCAGTGTGCTGTGTGCATCTTTTGTGTGCAAACTTTGAGGGAGCGTTCATTGAACATTTTCTCTTTGTTTTCACGAGCCGCCACTCACTGTTGAGAGGAGGTTGTCAGAGAGACAGACAGATGCGAATGCAAGGAGAGATGTAATAAAAACAAAGAGATAAAGATGATGGCAAAGTCGCAGACAGACAGGGACAGTAAGTCTCAGATAAATATGCGCCGAGGGAAGAGGTGCGGAATAATTAGAGTGTAATAATAAATATTCAGCTTCAGTCCCTTAAGTGTGTCTAACTGCTATCTTCTCCCAGGACTTCTCCATGGCTATTCTGTGAATGTTGTGTAGCTTTGGTTGTGCTATGTGAGTGTCTTATGAGAAGCTATTAGACTGAAAATGAGTGATACTCCCTCGCTTCATAAACGATCGCTGTTTCGCGGCTGAATGCAGCCTATTATTAGACGAAAAAAAAAACATCAAAAATGGCTGAATGAACAAAAACAAAAAAGTCTGTTATGTAGCCTATATTGGGTAATACAAGTGTAAATTGTAAAGTGTAAATTAACCTTAGGTTACTCACACTGTACACAGAACAATCTAAATACAGTAATCAAACACTAAATACAAGAATGTAATTAATTACCAGCAACCTTCCCATCTCAACAATAAAAGCACTACCTGCTTGGTTATGACTGCCGCGTTCATAGAATTAGATACTTCAACATTTTCAAGGATACTGTAGCAGCCTGGCGGTTATGTGTTGTGTTCAAGTGTTTTGTGATTTCTGACAGTAGCCTGTTGATCAACGACTTCCTCATGATCCTTACATCTTAGTGGTAGCCATTACAATGATCTTTGGGAGTACTGTACACGTAAAGGTAACGATTCGGTGGTCTGTGACCTGTGCAAATTGGAGATAGCGTATCATAAAAGCACTACCGCGATGCATCAGCACCTGGGAGCTGCTTGTGTGGACACCGTACGTTTTCAACTTTTCTTTCCTTGTTTGCAATGATTACTCCTGTCATTAATCCAAACTGCACCACGTAACTTGCACACACACACCGGAGCAGATGCGCACACGCACGGACTGAGAGTGATGGTGGAAAGCAAGAAGGAACACACATATTTTATGTTTATATTTTGATTCAGATTGTGTTTTTTGCACAATAGTTTTATTTATTGAAAGAAAGTTTCATTCATTATTTTTGTTATTATAGGATTCAATTGTGAAATTTATTGTTGTATTGTTCAATACAATTAATTTCTTAACTTGTTAATAAAATATATTGGAAAAAATTTGTATTTTATTCATGGCGATAAATTAGCATTAATTGCTATATAGGTTAAATTATGGAGAGATAATCGACAAAATTGAATCAAAGCTGATTTTAAAATGTTATTATAGTATTAATATTATACTATAATGTTACTATAGTTGTTATCGGATTCAATTGTGAACTTTATTGTTGTATTGTTCAATACAATTCATTTCTTAACTAGTTAATAAAATATATTGGAAAGAATATATTTGTGTTTTATTCATGCCGATAAATTAGCATCAATTGCTACATAGGTCAAATTATGGAGAGATAATCGACGAAATCAAATCTGATTTTAAAATGTATCGTTAGATTAATGGGTTTATCAAAAAACTATTTTGTAGATTAATCGTTAAAAATAATCGTTTAACCCAGCCCTAGTATGTACTGTAACCCTTGAATGCTGTAACCATGGTAGGAAACGCAAGGTGATATGAAATCATCTGTCATGTGTTTATTTCTAAAATAAAATTTAGTATCATTAGTATCGTCATAGTATCATCGTTAGTTTATCGGGAGGAAAAAAGTGAGTAATGCATGCTGCGACATTATTTAACCTTGTACTGTCAATGCACAGATCCGCCGGTCTGTCTTTCTAGTGAAATTGGGAGCAACGTCTATTCTGCCCAAAGCCACTTGACTCCAGCATGCAACGCCTGCACTCGGCTGACTGGAAATGGATGCAGACAAGATGGGATTGTCTGGTCTTTTCGATCAATCAGGCCAGAGAGAGCAGCGCACACACACACACACACGGACAGAGAATGGAACAAGCGGCAAAAGCACAGCTTACAGCTTCCCCTGACTTTGTATAATATGATAAGTGCATTTTTAGAAAGCTTGCCAGACTAATTGTTCGACCCCAGCGAAACCTTATCCTTGTAACAGGCACCATCCTCTGACCCCAAATACCACAACTCATTTTCTTATGTGCGGGCTTGGATCCTGAAGGAGTCGGGGGCAGTGAACTGAGAAAGAAACAAGATGTTTCACACTCCCATTCATCCTTCTCTGCATGGAATGAAAAGCATGCTGGGGAGCAAAGTCTGAGTCAATTATATAATATAATATTGATATTTAATATTGATATATGATATTAAATAATATCAACATTTACCAGTATTTTAGATTAGTTTTGATTGTGTTGATGGCCATAAAATTGTTTTGAGGTGTATTTTCAAATACAAATATTATCATTAGAGTGATTTATATTTTGGGGCGGCACGGCGGTCTAGTGGTTAGCGTGCAGACCTCACAGCTAGGAGACCAGAGTTCAATTCCACCCTCGGCCATCTCTGTGTGGACAGGGCTCGACAATAACGATGTACCGATGGCCCGGGGCAAGTTAAAACAAAATTCGGGCAAGTAAATCTAATCAGTGATATTCCCGTCGGGCAAGTGCACTTTGCCATACTGCCAAGAGTTTTTTTAAAGCGGTTCTTGTTGGTTGTTGGTAAAACACGGACTGCGTAATTCCGGTGGTAATTTGCAAAGCAATCCTTGCAATGGACCAATCAGAATCGTTTATTTAGACCGCGGTCCGTAATCCACAGTCCGCGTTTTACCCACACCCGTTGTTCGCGATCAACCAATCAGCGATTGTTTGACTACGAAAACATCCATCATGGCGTCGCTGCCAACATCGTCTAATTCTGAAGGAAACAGCAAAAAGTGATGAACCTCTATCGTTGCATGGTTTTTATTTCCAAGGCAGCATGAAAAACAACTTACTGGCCTGTTGCAGACTTAACTAACTAGCTGGGCGCACGGCAACCGAACTTCTCCTTTTTTCCCTCTCGTTCCTCTTCTTTGGTCCCAAAACGCCCGCTCCAAGACCGCGAGCTGAACATGACTGCCCCCCAGCGTCCATGCATGAAACTACAGCCCGGAATACAACACACACGCAACGCTACAGTATTATTTATTTTATTATTTTATTTATTTGAGATTCTCATGTGATGCCACAAAAAATTACATGATATCATTATGGCAGTCTTTTCATTTTACATGGGGCAAGTTCGGGCAAGTAGTTCTCACCTTAAGGATTCCCTATGGGCAAGTCATTTTGGTTTTTAATGTAGAGCACTGGTGGAGTTTGCATGTTCTCCCCGTGCATGCGTGGGTTTTCTCCGGGTACTCCGGTTTCCTCCCACATTCCAAAAACATGCTAGGTTAATTGGCCACTCCAATTGAATGGTTATTTGTCTATATGTGCCCTGTGATTGGCTGGCGACCAGTCCAGGGTGTACCCCGCCTCTCACCCAAAGACAGCTGGGATAGGCTCCAGCACCCCCGCGACCCTCGTGAGGAAAAAGCGGTAGAAAATGAAGAAATGAATGATTTATATTTCAAAACAAAGCATTTCAGTGAAATCATGGAGTATCTGAATGACACTAAATAACCCAACCGTGTATGATTTATTGCCGATGCAAGCGACTATGCATGCTTGTAAATTGATTAAATCGATCGCCAGGATTCAAATGTCATCTCCTTATGGATCAATCTCATTTTTTTTATATTTCCATTTCTCCAGTCCCATTTGAACACATATGTCAAGTAAGATTTTCGTCCAATCCTTTTTTATTGCTGGTTCCCTGACACGCATGCATTAAAACAATACAACAGGTGAAGATTGAGCATTTGTTCTGTTATGACATCAAAATACAATAAAAGATGGGATGTGCGAGTATCTTCCTTTCCCCCTGACCACGAAGAGTGTGACAAATGGATGTGTCAGAGCTTGATGGAGCGCCGTGATTGCTCTGCTAGGTGCGAGGCTATTACACGACAATATAGGCAGCTGTGGAGACAAATCCTGTTTGAATCAACCGCACTTAATCTGCGAGACATGACAAGATGTTCAGCAGAGCAAGCAAGCAACTGAACGACTGTGACCTGATAAACAATTGAGAGAAATATATGCTTTGTTTGATGTGAACCTGAGTGATATTTCTATAAGTCGTTTTCCAATGACTAATTGCTTCGAGGGCTGCACGGTGGCCTATTGGTTAGCGCGCAGGCCTCACAGCTAGGAGATGCATGTTCTCCCTGTGCATGCGTGGGTTTTCTCTGAGTACTCCGGTTTCCTCCCACATTCCAAAAACATGCTAGGTTAATTGGCGACTCCAAATTGTCCATAGGTATGAATGTGAGTGTGAATGGTTGTTTGTCTATATGTGCCCTGTGATTGGCTGACCACCAGTCCAGGGTGTACCCCGCCTCTTGCCTGAAGACAGCTGGGATAGGCTCCAGCACTCCCCACGATCCTCGTGAGGAAAAGCGGTAGAAAGTGAATGAATGAATGAACTTGTTAATAAAATATATTGGAAATAATATAATAATAAATAATAATAATAATATTTGTGTTTTATTCATGGGGATAAATTAGCATTAATTGCTAGGTCAAATTATGGAGAGATCAAATCTGATTTAAAAATGTATCGTTTTAATTAATCGGTGTATCAAAAAACTATTTTGGGAGACATAATGTGCTTTTTTCACTTTTTTGACCTACAAATGGAGTTAGACATTAAACGATGCCAAAGTTTCAGTTAAGTGAGCGCTGAAAGAGGTCTGGGATGGCTCAAAACGCTCAGTTTCAGAGGGCTTAGTAAAACTGGAGGTGTATGATGTCACACATGGGCAGGCTTCCTTATATGGGTGTGCATGTAGGCCAGATACGCTCTCTGCTCTCCCCCAAGCGCTGCTTCCCCCGCTCTCTCCCCGAGTTCTGCTTCTATGTTTACATTGTTTGGAATGGCTCCCAGGAAGTTGGAGTTGGAGTTCCTAATTCCCATCAGCAAAAGAAAAAGATTTGTTGACGGCATTTCACACTGGACTGTTTTAGAAACATGAGCCAGTATGCAGCTGGACTAGCCGACAAACTTGCTGAAGCCTGATGCCTTTCCAACGTTACTTGGTCGTGTGGAAGAGTCAGAAGCAGTAAGTGAATTTATTAGTGTCCTAACCGTATTTATTTTGTGCAATGCAAAAACAGTGGTTATCTGTGTAGCATTATACAGTGTGCATTCCGGGAGCAGTGTTGCTAAAAGCAGTTTCCCACCACAATCAATGGCTCTCTTTTAAACACTGGTAGTCCTGCAAAAAAAAAGTGTAGTGACAACATTACAGATACTGTAGAAAACTCTAAAATGCTACTTAGTATTGAGAGATGTTTTCAAGTAACCTTTTTTCTTGAGAAAATTAGAGACTGTGCAGTCTCTACTTCCGGATCGGATTCGGGATCCAACACATCTGTCTGTATGTTAAAAGCGGACATTTTAAAAAGATACATTTCCTATCAACTCCTATACTGTTTACAACAGGGGTGCTCATTAAGTCGATCGCGATCTACCGGTTGATCGCGGAGGTGGTACTGGTCGATCGCATCAAAAATATCATCCTAGCATCAATGCCGTCACTTGATTGATATACAGGGCAGCCATTCAGATGACAACTGAATGTTGCCCTTCGGGTGACCAATCAAATCAAACAACGTCTCTAAGTGCAGCAGAACTTACGATGTCAGCCTATCATCCATCCCAGTTACTTGATTGACATACAGGACAACCAGTCAGATGACAACTGAATTTTGACCTTTAGGTCACCGCTCATGCGTAAACAACGATGCAAAGTGCTAAGCTAGTCGGCGAATAGCTTCAGATTTTAAGCTCTCGCTAAAGTTTATGGTCACTAAAATGAGTGAAGTAGCTGGACCAAGTAAAAAGGCAAAAACATATCACTTCCATACGGAATGGGAGGTGGACTTTTTTTTCCACAATGTCTTTTTCGAAGTGCGTTTGCCTGGCTAACCTGGCTATCAGCAGCTACTGTCCGGACTATGCATCCCTGGCTGATTCAATTCAGTGCAAGTCATCAAAGTAAACTCAGGTAATTACAAAAAATGTTAATAGTTAATTATGTGTGTTTTGCAATATTGGCTCATTTGGTTATGTAAAGGTACATCAACATACATTGTACGTACAAATAATCCTCAATACATTTGAAAATAAATAGATGTTTTGCATTTTTGTAGTGGGTAGATCATTTTGACTCGGTCATTTTAAAAGTAGCTCGCATGCTGAAAAAGTGTGAGCACCCCTGGTTTACAACATCCTAAGCACCTAAGGACTGGGCATGTCTGAAGACAGTCCGTGGGTGTAATAAATTAAAACAGACCGTTTTCGTGGGAAGAAAAATCCAAAGAATTACAGCTGGAATAGGTGCAGATTCTGGAAGATCCAGAATGATTTCTGTGCTCATGTGTAGCTGCTCTACAGGAGTCCACAACTCAATACAAATGTCCGAAAAATGTGCATAAGTTTAAGTAAGTTTGTCGAAAAACTGTAGCGCACACATCCATTCTTGAATTCTTATTCAACTTTATTTATAATGCATGGTTAAACAGTGGTTCTCAATTGGTTTGGTGGGGAGATCCACTGTCAGTAGCTCGGAAGCACATTGGGCGTGTGACCAATCACAGCGGAGTGTGCGTGCCTGAAGGCGGGCAATGGGTGGAATAAATTAAAACAGATCGTTTTTTGGTGGGAAGCACAAATCCAAGGACGTACAGCTGGAATTGGTGCAGATTCTGGAAGATCTAGAACGTTTTCTGTGCTGGTTATTGTGTGTACAATTTTTTTCCACTCTTTAAATTTGGTGGGTGTGGCTTATATTCAGGAAGTCAATAGTCTGGAAGTCACGGTAAATACAATGCTTCTTGTTTGTTGTTTGTTTGTCCTTGCTATCTTCAGTCAAGTAAAACAAACATTCATTCAACTCAAGATAAAGTGCATTGACCTTGGGATGGTTTCCTGCAACTGGATCACTTTTTTTTTGTGTGTATACACTACACAGTGTGTGTGATAATGTTAACACACGTGAAAAAGATTATGATCATTCCAAAGCTTAAAAGGATTAGAGCAAATTATTGCAATGCAAATTATGGAAGTGTCAGGATGCAGAATCCTTAATGGCAAGGATAAAGCAAAGACAGAAAGGACCCAAAGTTATCTAACGCAAAAGGATACACATGGATAGGGGTATTTTTTTGGTTGTGGACTACTGTAGAGCAGCTACACACAATAACCAGCACAGGAAGTGTTCTAGATCTTCCAGAATCTGCACCAATTCCAGCTGTATTTCCTTTATTTGTGGTTCCCACCAAAAAACAATCTGTTTTAATTTATTCCGCTGTGATTGGTCACACGCCCAATGTGCTTCCTAGCTACTGCGAACCCCACTTTCTAATTTAGTGGGTATAGGAGTTGATAATAAATGAACAAAGTATTTGAAGAGCTAATTGAAACGTTTTTGGAACTACTGGCTGGAGACCCCTGACTTACCGTGTGTAAGTCATGTCTGATTTGGGTCAGGGGTGACAGTGGATCCTCCCCACCAAACCTATTGAGACCATGCATTATATATAAAGTTGAGTAAGAATTCAAAAATGGATTTTTTTGTTTCTTTTTAATAAAGAATATTTTTTCTGTAACACATATCTTACTTCGGTCTTCCCTACAGCGTCCAGCCTCTGCGGACTGATACTGGTCTCATTATTGTCTTGATTTGTGACTGGAAAGCTTCATTATAACAATAGACCTACTCAGGACTCATGTGATGTGTACAGAAAGGTCACAGACAACAGCGAGCAGTCCCACAACGCAATCACTGATTAGCAGGGTGGAAAATTGTTTGAATGTTGCAACCGGAAGAGCGTAGACGGTGGACATACACTAATGTGACCTTTTACCTCAGTTACAGCAAACACCTTGGATGAGACATTCAATTCATCAGGGATTCTTAGAAGGTCATTGTGAAATTTTTATCAGAACAATTGAGGATAGGTTGAGAACTGTCGGTGGTAGAGGTAATAAATAACCTCCACTATGATTAAAGTTTGACCTCAGATACTTCAACCATCTTGTGCGGCATGATGTACAAAATCAATAAGCTTCTTGCTTTCACAAAGAGAAACAAATCCATGAAAGACTGGCTGAAGGTTGAGACTGCAAAATGGTAAGAGTAACTCTTACCTTCATTAGTTTATGTGTTTTGCTTAATTATCACATACTACAGTATTAATTGGCCCTGTACCCTAGAAACCGCCCATGAATGATACGGGAAAAGGCCGAAATGATACTGTGTCAAAGCCCAGGGCAGTGATACTGATAAAATATAGAGTTTAACCATGTCCAGTATCAGCCCCCGTAGCTGTCCACTCAGAGCGCGCTGCTCTGGTATCGTGCCCGTGAAACAACCAATCAGAGAACAGCGCATGAGCGTGAACACACAGCATTTGTTTTGCTGCCCAAACTTGATTAATGGAACTTTAATTGTCAGACATTGATAAGATAAGATAAAATATTATTGTTGAAATATTTTTGCAATTGTTGTGTTTACACTGTTTACATATAATACATGTAATAAACTGAACATTTTCTGGAAACAAAATAGTCTTTTGATTAAATAGTACGTGATAAGCTCATGATTAAATAGTACCTGGCCTGATACCAGACAAACCATGTGATAACCTATAAGTATAGTATTCCCAAAGTACTCTATGCCAGCAAAGAAAGTACCGTTTGTCGTATAGCAAATATGGGGTGCAACTACTTCCTGTATTTATGTATTCATTCATTAAGCTTTGCACCAACATCTTCTCTTCCTTCCCATTTACATCCTTCTAGCACCTCCCACTCACCTCCTCACATGGTGAGGGTTAGCCCAAAAAGCTGTCAGGGTATGTTCTGCTGTCAGCGAGATGCCGAGTGGGAGCACATTAGCTATCGGCCTCAGTGTGTCCCTGAAAAGAAACAAGCCAATTAAGGAATCCCCTGCCACTGCTTAAGCACAGTTATGGCAGAGGTCACCAGGATGAATACTTCCATGCTAAATCATCATACCTTTTTCAAAGTCTCCGTAGAGGGGGAGCTGAGTGATTTCGGATTATTCCTATTCCTGTTTTTTACAGAATCACTGCTGGTCATCACTCAATGTGCTTTGTCTCATTCTTTGTGTTGTTATTTAGTACTATCAGGGATGGAGAAAGTACTTCAAGATAACACGCAGGTTGTTAGACATTGTACTGTAAATTCCGGACTATAAGCCGCTACTTTTTTCCCAAACTTTCAACCCTGCAGATTATTCAGTGATTTTTCAGTAATTATTCTAACGGCCGCCAGGGGCTCTCAAGTAGAAAAGGTAAGATTAAGACCGGTGGAATATATGCGTCGAGGAAGACTGCAACTTCTTGTCTTGTGCATAAATTAAATTAGCGTGAACATACCCTCATCATAGAAAATGCAAAAAAAAAAAAAAAAAGGCATATGACGCAGCTTTCAAGCTAAAAGCAATCGAGCTGTCCGATAAAGAAGGAAAACAGAGCTGCTGCACGTAAACTTGGCATAAACTAATCGGTGAGACGCTACCGTTTTACTGCCGCGTTACAGACACCGTTTGTGAAGAAAGTTATATTATTATTATTATTAAGTTATATTATTAAAACTTTGAAAACTCTCTCTGTGTCTTTCTTTGTAAATATGTTTACATGTTTTAATGTAAGCACATGCGGCTTATATACAGGTGCGGCTTGTGTATGTACAAAAACGTTTTTCCTCTAAAACTGTAGTGGGTGAGGCTTATAATCAGGTACGCTCTATAGTCCGGAAATTACGGTAATAAGAACTTAAAGGATTACAGTCGGGTCAAAGTGCAGAGGCCTGGGGTGCAAAGATATTTGTGTATGTAAACACGCCGATATGTGTGCACTTTTCATTTGCATCACATGGAATCTATGTTTGACCATTATGTTGACCGCATTCCCAAAACTACGCTGCAACCTCCAATTATGAATGTCTGAAATACACCTTAAAAGTCAAAAAGAATAAAACATTAACACATATTGCACAATACTTCAGCGTATGTCACTAACTTAGCTCAGCGAGCATCTTCACTCAAAAAACTAGCACTGTTCTATTAATGATGAACACCTACAATGTATACCTTTACATTGGTAGGGGCCTATGTAGTACGCAACAGCATAATGGTAATGCTGGCGACGACCCCAAGATGCAGAGATGAGAACCGGTGCAGTTAGAAATGTATATTTAATACAGATGATGATGAACAATGATCCAGTACAGACATGCCTAAAGCGCATGTAAAGTACAATGCACCAAAAATGAAGCATCTGGCTGAACTAAATAGAACAGCGTAGCAAGGAACGTACAACCAGGGGAAAACTGAACAAAGCAAAACAGCGTACAATATGGCCCACGTCTTGTGGCATTATCAATACATTACGATAGTCAAATTGGATTTTTAATATAGTGTTTCACAAAATGTCCTTGTCTCTGTTTCCAAAATGGCCATGATGTCATCAGCGGTTGACTATATAGTTCTAACATGCAAAATGAAACACAATGGAGCCAAAGACAGTTGTAAGTGCCATGGCAAAACATTTGTCGGTTATATACATTTTGAAGTATTTTAAAAACAATTTATGTATTTTAAAAACGTGTTTTGTGTTAACATTTTTCACTTTCTGGAACGGATTAATTCAATTTGCATTTTTTCTTTGTAGGAAAACTGTTTTGGTTAGAGTCGGACCTATGGAAAGCATTAACGATGCTAACCAGGGCTCCACTGTAGTGCCTGATGAAAATGTTTTTTTAAATGTTGAAAATGCTGTAACTCCACATTGTCCATAGGTATGAATGTGAGTGTGAATGGTTGTTTGTCTATATGTGCCCTGTGATTGGCTGGCCATCAGTCCAGGGTGTACCCCGCCTCTCGCCCGAAGACAGCTGGGATAGGCTCCAGCACCCCCCACGACCCTCGTGAGGAAAAGTGGTAGAATGAATGAATATGCTGTATTTTAATTTTTATAACTATTTGATCATCATAACTCCAGTCACATTTGAGCCCACGTTCAAATCCCTCCACTGCCACCATGTGTGTCATGTGGTGTCCGATGGCCGGAAAATTTAAGGAGGCAGACTTACAGTTCGCCCAGGCTTGGCAGATTTATTTAACAAGGTTAAAGATTAAAACTTGTGAAAAATAACCACCCACCCCAAAAAAAAAAAAAAACAGCAAAGAAGAAAAATCTATTCAGTCACATCAATGAAGACTATTGTATGTGGTTGTCTACCCAGAATGTCCCACTATAGCCCAAAGGTTGGTCTACCAAACACATCTAATCATTTAACTCTTCACAAACTGGATTTCAACAATGCAATTTTATGTCACCCCAATGCTGCAATAAATCTTCATAAAACATTCATGCATACAAATATTTCCCTCCCATAGCATAAAGATATTCTCTTCAAATGATCGTTATAGTTTTTTTCTGAAAAAGCAATGCACAATGGGTGGTATTTTTGCGTGGTTTCTTGGGGGAATTATTGCATAAATTATTATTTCCAACAAAATTAATGAATTTAGACTACTTCCTTGAGGGAGGGAAAATGATTAGCATTAATTGTAAATTCAATTAAAGTTAATTATATTTATGTTACATGCTGTACACACATAATAAGATGTCTGAGGGCCTCAAGCATTTTGAGTCCTGGTCCTTGTTCAAGGACTGTGCTCAGGCAGCCAACTAGTGCCGCAACAATTACCTTCTATTTAGGTGAGGGTTTACCCTTTATACCAAAGCCATTATTTGAAAAATATAAACTTTATATATGTGTACTATATACAACGTATTGTCATGGTTTGGAACATAGAGTCAAGCCTTCAAGAGTGACAACAGTGCTATGTTATTGGGTTTTCCCCGACTTCCTACAAGGGGTTAAACTAAATGTAAAATAGGTTTGTTTAGTTGGTAAACATTAGATATGAACTGTCCAGACCAATGAATATGAACCTATGGGGAAATCCGCTGATAGGACGAGGGATGCTGAGCACAAATAATCAATTGACTGAGGCAACTTCTCTTTGGTGGAAGCCACTTCTCATTCCCAACAAATATCCAATTACTTATATAAAAAGGATGCGCATAGATTTGAAATCATGAGCCTCTTACATCCAAGCAAACTCATCTTTGGGTAATCATTTAAGACAGGTTTTACAGGCTGTCTGCAAAGTCTCTTTATCAATGAGATAGAGAGACTATATTAATATATATCACAGTTTTTGATCACATTGCATGACTGCATGTTTACGGATTCCCAAACTATTCGTAGCAAGCTATGCCAGGAGTAAAGAGATACATGTGTAAGACTTTAATCATGTATGTCAAGGCTTGCACGTTCAGCAAGCATTTCCCTCTGCAGGGTGCATTCTATATGCATGTCACTCCTGGCATTGAGAAATTCATGATATCATCAAACCAAATCAATTTTACCCATAAAATCAAAATCCAATCAGTTTGGTCCGGAGACCGCAAAATATAAACACAAAGAAGTTTTACTATCTAGTCGTCCATAGCTACATCATGGTTGCAACAATGCTCCCTCACTCTATATTGTGTTTTTTTTTTAAATCATTTATTAATAAATCATGGCTTTTTCGTGGTTTACTTTGGACTATCACTGGTCAAAATGTGTATATTTAAGCATAATGAACTCATAAAATAAAAAATACAGTACATTAACGACTTGTGAATGTGTGTAGCATTGTTCAAGGGGAACAAGGTTGGATCCTGCTTTTCTTGCAGGTTTAAATTATGTCACAACAGGCATAATAATAATAATATAAGCATAATAACAAGGGTTGGCCGATATTTTTTATATACCGTTATACAGGTATCGTGTCTTCCAGAGTGTCTTCGTGAGAAGGAACGTTTGTGTGGGGAAGAATTTACCTGGCGGACCACTCTCACTATAACCACAAAATCGCCTCCTCCCGAGCTAAACAGGCTGTAAACTGACTTGCGGAACCTCGGAGCGTGAATTGAAGCTAGGGTTTATTCTTGCACACAACTTCTGTGAGTCCTTCAAAACAAAAGCGCTGTTTGCGGTGTAAACAAGAGTCATAAAAATATCAACTTATGCAGTTGGAATTGCATGGGTGACTACATCTTCCTTAATGACAAGCACAGGCATTACAATTTGTTGAAGATTTAGTAGCAATGTGTGCAGAGGCTGACATCCCATTAGAAAAGTTAGCCATTTTGTTTCCAATAAATAAATGTCCTTTACAATATAAAACAACTGTAATGATATGGCTTAAGGTTTAGTTTTTATACAAGACCCTGAATTAAAATGTTATATGTATATACACACATTATATATTTTATATTTCAAATGCGGAATTTAAATTTGATTTTGTGATAAAACCCCAAAATACCGTGATATGTGCTAAGGTCCATATCGCCCAACCCTAACAATTAACAACTAAAACACAACTCTAAACCCCCGCCAGCAATTTTCCACCTATCCAAAAATTGTCTCTCATTATATACATATGCTACATTGGGTAATTGGGTAAATTTAAAGTGCCTGAAGGGGTGTTATTTCATGTCTGGAAGGCTCTAATAAAGTTGAAAAAAACATATTTAGAAGAGCGCAAACAGGTTGTTATAACTATTAAAATAGAGTGATCACTTCCTGTCTGCCATCGATGATGCTCCTCTCCAAGGTAAACTGTCTTAAATGGCTTATTTTTTCTGATTATGGATAATATACTATATGAGGTAAAAATAATGTAGAGGTGACTATATATGCTAAATACTATTCAAAATTAAAATACAACATATAAATGACAAATTCAAACAATAAATCAATATTTAACCTCACTTTTACCTTTATTGAAGACTTGATTGTTGGCAAAGGCCTCTATGACAAGGGAGAAGGAGAATAGAGAGAATAGAGATCCACACGCTATATTTCCTGAATTCAATAAAGTTTCTCACTTTGAATCCATTGTAGCTTATTTTGCAGCTGTGATCAGTAAAAATAAATAAATAAATAAATAGAATTGTGGTGTAACTGTTTTAGTTAGCAAAGAAATACAGCATCAACTGCTGATGACGATGCTGGGGGACATTGACTTCTGGTTCCGGTTTCCATTTTGTTAGCATGCTAATAGGCTGCTAACACCAAAAAAAAAAAGAAAAAAAAAAACACGTTACGAACACAATTGGAGTGATACTGCATATTTATAACAAGACTAACTTGGGAACTGGAGCGACATTTCACAAAACCCCCCCAAAAATGCCAAGTTTATGCCTCATTTTGTAATAATTTGTTTATGCATGAATTCTATAGATTTTTATAATAAATATTTGAAATTGCAAAGAGACTTTTTGGACTGCCACGCCTCTGGCAAGCATGCAGCTACAAGCTGCAGTTCTGTACTGGACAGATACCAGGGTTAGTCTAATATGGTGGGGATTGACTTCCTCATGCTAGCTCCGAGGAAGAAAAAGGGGATTTAAGCTATTTTACCTCCCAAGATCTTCACACCTTCCCTCAGGCCCTCTCACCTTGATGGCTTAAATATTAATGTAAAATCTGTGGATAGTGGATGAGTGAGGAGGGGAGAGGGCTGACAGCTTAATCATGGAGTCAGTGGCCTCCCCCTCTCTCCCTTTGCTCAATGCTCTGGCTGGCTGTCACCACGACCTACATGATGTAATCACCTCCATAATGCTGATATGGGCTACTGTGGACCTTGCATGGTGAGAGAGGAGCTCACAGACGAGGGTGGGAGGGCCTTAGGGATTTAACAGAGAATCACTGAAGTCAATATCCACTCTGTGAGAGTCTCCCATCTTTAAGATGCTGCAGTACCCGCATGTAATATAGTGTTGTATGCACAACAGTGGGCATCCATCCATTTATCCTCTTATCCTCACTTGGGTCGAGGGGATGCTGGAGCCTATTCCAGCTGTCTTCGGGGGATAGGCGGGGTACACCCTGGACTGGTGGCCAGCCAATCAAAGGGCACATATATAGACAAAAAACATTCACACTCACATTCATACCTATGGACAATTAACCCAACATGCATCTTTTTGGAATGAAAGAGTGGGCAATAATTGGTCAAATCATCGCAACGTCAACTAATGTGTCTTCTGAATGCCTTATATTTTTGTTTTAGTTCATTTAGATCAGGGGTCTCAAACACACGGCCCACGGGCCAAATGTGGCCCGCAGGACACTAGTTTGAGGCCCCCGCCTTGATATGAAAGTTTAATGTTAGTACGGCCCGCGCAAGTTTGATATGGATGCTGTATGGTATCATGTACCCAGAAAAAATTATTACGTTTGATTAATGTTCATTTTAAAGGTTAAATAACTGTTAATAGTTATCATCCCTATCCGTGTGGAAGTGGTAAGTTTTTGGCTATTTAAGTTTAAAGGAAATAACTTGAAGGCTACCGTTTAGGTCGCTAGCTCTCTAGTTTGCGAGTTAGCATGTGTCTCAAGACCCTGCAGTTGCGCAATATGTTGTAAATAAAAAAAGTATAAATGTGACTATAGTCGTGTTTTGTCATGTCTACAGGGCTCTAATAATGCTTTGTTCATTTTAATCTGAAAAAAATTATATGTCTACCCACCAACTATGTGTTTTTTAACTTTTTAAGTTTTATTATTATTATTATATTTATTTATTACTTATTGATGTTCTTTATTCTTGATTTGTTTATTTTTCATCTTATTTTGTGTAGAAAAATAAAAATGTTTTATCAGAGCTTTTATTGTAGAAAATCGGAACCAAAGCACTGAAAAAGTTTGTATATTTTTCTGTTTTTAATAAATGCATTTTTTTTTTGGGGGGGGGGGGGGGAATCTGATGCGGCCCAGCCTTGCCCAGACCCTAGCTCCAGTGGCCCCCAGGTAAAATGAGTTTGAAACCCCTGATTTAGATGCTTGAAAATGCATAATTTAAGAAACACTTCCTTAAATATGCATATTTTAAACTTGCAATAGGCCATAATCAACCACAAAATATGATAATTTATTAATTCTTATACTTTGAAACATAGAGTAAAGTATCGAGGGAGGACTACGCTGTCATTTTGAGATGATAATTTACCTCATCTAACATTCTCGGTTAAACTATTGTTTTTTTAAATAGTACAAATAGGATGCTGACAAATAAAACATTAAAAAGAAAAAAAAACTGAAAATGCATGTTCCATTGTGAATAATAAAACAACCCTGAGAGTAAACTCCTACAAGGGCAGAAATGGGGGGGCGGGTGAAAATAAATGGACGGGGGAGAGTAATTTACATTTTGAAAAGAAAGTGAACAGAAAAACAGAGCGGGAGAGCCTTTGAACGGTTTGTAGTTGTATAACTGTACTTGCAAAGTTTTAGCTTGAACTAGTTTGCACTTTTACATTTTGAGAGGAAGTGATACCTATATCAGTACTACTATATGATACTTAGTAACAGTCAGTAGTAATGACTGTGTTGCTGTGGTATACAGTAAGTAGGCATATGCTGTGGACGACAAACACAGGTGCATTTTACTGTATAGAACATTTTTCATGCACAACGAGACCCTGAGGCTCATTTATCACCACTGATCATGTTACAATGCACAGCCCCATGTTACAAAGAAAGCAAATGGTGGTCACACCAGATATTGACTGGATTTCTGCATATTTTAGAGTGGCCTTTTATTGTGGCCAACCCTAAGGCACAATGATCATGCTGTCTAATCAGCATCTGGATATGCCACCCCAGTGAAGCAGCTGTATTATGAATTATGAAGAATTTAAAAGTGACAGGCCTTATTGGCACACAGACTTCTAACAACATGTAAATATATAAATCATTGATTAAAAACATTTATTTTCTATGCCCCTTGACACTACATGAGGTATCAATGTTATGTATTTTATTTAGTTTTATTTTCATTTTTAATTTCATTTTCATCTTCATTTTTATGATGGTTTATCCTGGCTGTTATTCTTAGTCTTTCTATTTCTACATGTCTTTCTTTCTGTCTTTTATTTTACATGATTTAGATGCCGGCTGCACAGCGGTTGAGCGGTTAGCGCGTAGGCCACACAGGTAGGAGACCCAAGTTCTGGAACAAAAAAAAAAAAAAAAATGTACAAATTGTACAAATAAAAGCCTCCCCTGGAAAAAAAAAAAAAAGGAGACCCGAGTTCGATTCCTCCGCCATATCTGTGTGGAGTTTCCTCCCACATTCCAAAAAACATGCCAGGTTAATTGGCGACTCCAAATTGTCCATACGTAGGTATGAATGTGAGTGTGAATGGTTGTTTGTCTATATGTGCCCTGTGATTGGCTGGCCACCAGTCCAGGGTGTACCCCGCCTCTCACCCGTAGACAGATGGGATAGGCTCCAGCACCCCCGCGACCCTTGTGAGGAAAAGCGGTAGAAAATGAAAGAATGAATGAATGTTTGTTTTCCAGCTGCACGGCAACCGAGTGGTTAGTGTGCAGGCCTCACAGCTAGGAGACCCGCTCAATTCCACCCTCTGCCATGTCTGTGTGGAGTTTCCATGTTTTCCCCGTGCATGTGTGGGTTTTCTCCGGGTACTCCGGTTTCCTCCCACATTCCAAAAACATGCTAGGTTAATTTTCGACTCCAAATTGTCCATAGGTATGAATGTGAGTGTGAATGGTTGTTTGTCTATATGTGCCCTGTGATTGGCTGGCCACCAGTCCAGGTTGTACCCCGCCCCTCGCCCAAAGACAGCTGGGATAGGCTCCAGCACACCCCGCGACCCTCGTGAAGAAAAGCGGTAGAAAATGAATGTTTGTTTTCCAGCTGCACGGCGACCGAGTGGTTAGTGCGCAGGCCTCACAGCTAGGAGACCGGAGTTCAATTCCACCCACGGCCATGTCTGTGTGGAGTTTGCATGTTCTCTCCATGCATGCTTGGGTTTTCTCTGGGGGGGGGCTCCAGTTTCTTCCCACATTCCAAAAATATGCTAGGTTAATTGGCCACTCCAAGTCTGTATGTGGCCTGTGATTGGCTGGTCACCAGTCTAGGGTGTACCCCACCTCTCGCCCGTAGACAGCTGGGATAGGCTCCAACACGCCGGCGACCCTCATGATGATATGAATGAATTAATACCTATGTATATTTTATGTATTTGGTTATATACAGTATATTATTATTCATTCATTTTCTACCGCTTATCCTCATGAGGGAGATTGCAGGGGTGCTGGAGCCTA
Source organism: Doryrhamphus excisus (assembly GCF_037039965.1). NCBI lineage: Eukaryota > Metazoa > Chordata > Actinopteri > Syngnathiformes > Syngnathidae > Doryrhamphus > Doryrhamphus excisus. The sequence goes on along the minus strand of NC_136368.1, from coordinate 6,435,916 downwards.
CCCCAGTTGTCTTCGAGCGAGAGGCAGGGTACATTATGGGTACAGGGTATTATTATGTATAGAAGTTTATTCCACTATGGTTGTGTTTCAAGTGCTTTAAAAATACGTAGTACATAGAAAATGTCGTAGATCTTGTGAAAAATAAGAGCCAAAACAAAATTGTTTTATATTTTTGTTTAACATAGAATCATCACTTAAGTCTTTGCTGTGTGTTGACATTACTTTTTCCATAAATGATTCTTAAATTGTGGGTGAATATATGGTTCCAGGATGTTATGTTATGTTATTATGTTGTCATTTATAGTTCCGTTTTGCATCATGCTTGTTGTTGACATTTTCATTCAGGTAGCTGTTGTGCTTGAGGCACCTTGTCTGAATGAAATGGAAATATCCTTTTCCGGGTAGCAGACTGTCATAAATACTGCGTTAGGCGCAGTGCATTCAATCGTTTTTCTCTTGTGTTGGAGTACTGGCAACCAAAGGTGAAATGAGGGCCAAATGCACACTGGAATGTTATTCACTAAGCTTTACCCGGCTGTGCTGGAGATACAGTATGTCTTTATATTTCCCTTTCCTATTATTATGGCCGCTGCTGGGCATTTGGACTGATTGCCAACCTATTAGCCTCCCGTTGGCTTCAGAGGGAGTGACATATTTGTGTGGCTCGATTGTGACATAAACAGGAAAGGAATTGAACGGAAAGACTGGCGGCTCCTAAGAGATCTTATCTCATTATTTGTTTCCAAGTTACCTTATTTCCCAGGGGAACTGAAGGGGTCTGCCAAAGATGCACATGTAACCAACACTATAATCGATGTGGTCGATGTGACAAAGACCACATGGAAACAGACTGGAGTGTAAATACAGCAATTGGTAATAGTCGGGGAGCAGAGGACTTACCCCATTGATAGGATATGTCTTCCATCCCAGCTCTCCAAGCACAGACGTCGTATCCAGCAGCACAACTGAAATGACAAAGCGGCGCAGGAATCCAACCATTAGCCATCTGTCTGCGCACAAAAGTTCAATTTTCACACTGGAAATTGAAATATCAGTCATAAACATGTTCATTTAGACATTTTATCATAACAGAAATGAGTTTCTTTGGATGAATATTTATCAGCGGGGGTGCAATATAAACACGAACTGCAACATTGTTACCACTTCCTGCACAATTTTGGGACTGATAGATTGCACTCAGATTGCTGTTAACAGTCCATTGCCCCGTCCCTGCCATGCACCATTTGAAGTCGTTTTCAGCCACAATATCTGCTTGTTCAACGTGTGACTGATGTTTAAACCTCTAAAAATTAAATATTTGGCATGAAAATATGTTAAACTATAAATGGAGATGCCCTTTCCAATTAAATTCTGACACCTGAATTTGGATATCTGCCGATACCGCTACCACTCCGATACCAGAGCTTTATTTGCTTTAATATTATTAGTATTGTAGCGTCTACAGAGGCCATAAGAATGACGAGGAGGTCCATCAATAACCTCTTTATTGCAAAAGCACGACTGGCTACTGTCGCCCGAACTATGCCAAAACAACAAACGCCAACTAAGTCAAACGTTGTCTCTGCACACAGCCACACAAAATCACATTCACAAACGGTCACTAAGCTCTTTAGCACAGTGCCTTATTGCAGTGATTTTCAACAACTGTGCCGCGGCACACAAGTGTGCCGGGAGAAATTGTCAGCTGTGCCGTGAGGAATTATTCAATATCACTTTTTTTTTAATTAACATGTATTAATAATTTTATGCAAATATTATGTAATTGTCGTGTGTCATTGGTGCAAAGACTGGCAGAGCAATAATATTCGTCCATGTGGCAACACGTAGATGATTGCCTCGTTCCTCTAATAGACTTAGTGATGCACGTGAGAGGTAGTGGTGACATTTTGTAACATTGTCGGTTAAATTAGTATGCGGATCAAAAGGATCTGCTGTGGCGAGTCCGTAATCAGGAAAAAGCTGAAAGAAGCAAATAATGTTGGTTATTGGTGTGGCGCAAAATTTTTCCAACGTAAAAAAACGTGCCGTGGCTCAAAAAAGGTTGAAAAACACTGCCTTATTGAACATTGGCGGCCACAGCCAGACCAAGACAATATCAGCAAATAGTTGGAGTACCTCCAAGATATGCACACACACACACACACACAATTGCCGAGTCTGATGCGTTCACGGCTTCACAACGCTTTCTTTTAAAATAAAACAGGCCGCAATGTTGGCCGCAAAACCAGCAAATTTAGTTGTCTAAGACTGAGCGCTAAGACTGATGCGTTCACCGCCATGTAGGTGGTCGGAAATTACAAAACTCACACATGATTTTATTGAACAAAGCAGTTTTTTGTTGGCCACAACCACACCAAAAATATGTCAGAAAATGCAGCTACAAGAAAATCAATAAACTAAGATGCGTCCACAGAAGAATATCAGCAAATTTAACTGTATCAAACACATGAAGTGTCCATACTGGATTCCCCAAGTGTGATTTGAATGTTTTGCTACTACTAAAGAGACTCGTGTTATGTAAATTTAATTCACATATAAATTTTCTGTTCATTTGAAGCCGTTAATTCATACAATATAAAAAAATATGAGGGCCGAAAATGATCTCAGGGAAGAACTAAATTTGAAACACTTATATGCTAGGACTATGTTAAAAAGCCATAGCATTTCAGTATGTGGAATCAAACTATGGAATGGATTGAGTAAGGAAATCAAACAATGCACAACGATGAGCCAATTCAAGAAACAATACAAGCAGTTGATGTTTGCTAAATACAAGGATGAAGAGTCTTGAACCAGTCATGATGTGCTATATATATCACTATATTGACACTTACTATGGTACCCATTATGTCATTGGATGGTCATATCACCTCGTACTTCGGTACGAGGTACATTATTAAAAAAAATAAAATTATGTATTATGGAAAGCAGGAAGTGAACAAATGCAGTTACTGATTGTAAAAGTACCAGATGGAGGGGTAGGATTTAATAAGCTTTGCTTCTTCCTACTCCTTTTGGACATGTGGAATTGTGAACTGATTATGTGATGCATTCAATTGTAATCAGATGCATGTTCAAATGAAATTAAACCATTACCATTACCATAATAAATACAAACAGATGTCACATATTTCTGTTAAAAAAACAATAAAAATGAGCATTATAATGAAAGATGATTAATCACGATTAATTCACATGAAACCTGTGAAAACTGATTAAACATGTTAATCAGTTGACAACGCTGCCAAAAAAAACAATTTGAATGTAACAAAATACATCTAAAAAACTAAAGATACAGTTCCCCGTGCATGTGTGGGTTTTCTCCGGGTACTCCGGTTTCCTCCCACATTCCAAAAAAAAACATGCCAGGTTAATTGGCGACTCCAAATTGTCCATAGGTATGAATGTGAGTGTGAATGGTTGTTTGTCTATATGTGCCCTGTGATTGGCTGGCCACCAGTCCAGACCTCTCGACAGCTGGGGTAGGCTCCAGCATGCCCGCGACCCTCGTGAGGACAAGCGGTACAGAAAATAGATGGATGTTTTTCAAACATCAGAACTCTTGTAGCAATCCGTTTGCAAATGTGTCCTTGAGCAACCACTGAGTGAATCTCTTACACAGGAACCATACACACGTTTTTTTACTTTTTTCAAATGTCGATAATAGTGTTTTATAACAATGTCGGCTTAGAGCCATGAAATCCTCCTTTGGGTGCAAAAGGGCCGACTATACTGAAACAAATCTTTATTAGTGATAACATTTCCTGGGTAAATCATCATTCACATGACCATGGGGCTTCCGCTTCATATATTATTTAGTAAGTGACATTTAGATCTTTGTGGAGGTTTTTTTTTTTTTATAAGATTGAGGTGACCAGAGCGCAAATTTGTACATTTATAGTGTTGGCTATAAGCCAATTGAGCTCTGATGGTGATGATGTGTTATGAGTGGTGCTGCATCTGCTCAGTGAGGTTTGTTTGCTCATTGATGTATGCCCGCCCACTCGAAAGCGGATATGGGAAACATTGCAATGACACAAAGTAACACCTTGCGTAACATCATGTTATTACTTTGGAAAAACCAATAATGACTGTCTTGTGCTCTCGAGTAGGAGGTGGAATTACGCCTTCCTCAGTCTGCCATAGCGTTGCGTCTTTGCTGCTTTGAAACAACACTCTTCTTTTAAAGTGTCATGTATGTTTCACATACAGCTTCCAACTCCCCCAACACCGTAAACTTGATGAGCACTACCGAAATGTTGATGTTTTCATTGATTTATTTGTCTTGAAGCCAATCAGTTCTTTTCTTCCACTTGTGTTCTCTGTCCTGTGTCTTTTGGTGACGTTACGTGATTCTTACTAAGATCTTGAGACTATGGTTGGGTATTGTTTGGTTTCTCACTTTTAGAAGGACAGGAACCAGCCAGGTTCTGTAATTCTGTCAGCTGTGAAGTAAGCCTACAAGTCCAAAGTTATAGTTTTTCAATTTGCGAGTACAAGCGATTGCAATGCCCCAGGTGGACAAAGCGATTAGCTGCCAACAAAGGTCTAGTGAGGTCCAATCCATCTCTGGAGAGCTTTCTTTTTGGTCTTTGTCAAAAGGTGCTTAAATATTATATTCCTAACAGTACAGTTTCCATATTATCCAATACCGGTACTGAGGCTGGTAAATAGTTTAAACCAGGGGTCTCAAACATGTCGCCCGCAGGACACTAGTTTGAGGCCCCCGCCTTGATATGAAAGTTTAATGTTAGTGCGGCCCGCGCAAGTTTGATATGGATGCTGTATGGTATCATGTACCCAGAAAAAATTATTACGTTTGATTAATGTTCATGTTAAAGGTTAAATAACTGTTAATAGTTACCACTTCCACACCGATAGGGAGGATAAGTTTTTGGTTTTTAAGTTTAAAGGAAATAACTTGAAGGCTACCGTTTAGGTCGCTAGCTCTCTAGTTTGCGAGTTAGCATGTGTCTCAAGACCCTGCAGTTGCGCAATATGTTGTAAATAAAAAGAGTATAAATGTGACTATAGTCGTGTTTTGTCATGTCTACAGGGCTCTAATAATGCTTTGTTCATTTTAATCTGAAAAAAATAATTTGTCTGCCCACCAACTATATGTGGTTTCTTAAGTTTATTTGCCGTATTATTATTATTATTATTATATTTATTTATTTATTACTGATTGATTTTCTTTATTCTTGATTTGTTTATTTTTCATCTTATTTTGTGTAGAAAAATAAAAAGTAAACAGTGGAATGTTGAAAACCAAAAGAAAATTGGAACCAAAGCGAAGTTTTTTAATATTTTTTGTTTTTAATTAATGCGTTTTTTTTTTTTTTTTTGGAAAACCTGATGCGGCCGAGTCTCACCTAGACCCGAGCTCCAGTGGCCCCCAAGTAAATTGAGTTTGAGACCCCTGGTTTAAACACTAGCTAATAAATTCACCAATATGAAATGAAATCCATCCATCCTTTTTCTATGCTGGTTATCCTCACAAGAGTCACAAGTATGCTGGAGCCTATCCCAGCTGTCTCTGGGCGAGAGGTGGTGTACACCCTGGACTGGTGGCCAGCCAATCACAGGGCACATATAGACAAACAACCATTCACACTCACATTCATACCTATGGACAATTTGGAGTCGCCAATTAACCTAGCATGTTTTTGGAATGTGGGAGGAAACCGGAGAACATGCAAACTCCACACAGAAACTGTGTGGGCAACATGCTCACCACTTGTCCTCCGTGCGGCCTGAAATGAAATCAAATTATCACAGCTATAAGACCAGCAAGAATAGAAACGATGAAAAACTTTATAGTACTTGCAGTGCATACATTCTGCACAATTGGGATACAAAATCCCGATGATGTTAGACACTTATGATAGTGTTAGCAAAATAATCCTGCATACATTTTTTTTTCATAATTGAGCTACAAGAACTTTGTGTGATAATAATAATGAGGTTATGTTTCTAGTGTGAAGAATGACGGAAAAACGTGTGTGAGTTCGGAAATGAGTGCAACCTTTCACGTGTTAAAGTGACTTCCAGGATTCTGCATTCATTTAGCACCCAAATGACGCATTGATAGTTACTTCGTTTTTTTTTTTTGTGCTCTTACTACTGATACTGAGTTTCGATACATGAGATATCACACATGAAGGTGTTTCAGTAGGGTGACCATATTTTAATATCAGGACACCCAGCTTGTTAATGAGATACATACTCAAAAGTGCCTCAATTTAATTTCAATTTCATGTATCCTCTTTATGGATGGAAAAATGATATTCTCCAAAAATACTGTATCAACAATGACACAAATTCAGACATATCTTTGATAATTTGCAATGGTGCATGAAATAAATGTCTCTTCAGTATTGGCTTGTAAGAAAGCAACAGCTCTCATTTCAAATCTTACTGGACAAATGACATAATAAATATATAAGATATATGATTAATATGAGCAATATTAGCAAATTCAGTCTTACAATAACAAGTAATCACACAATAAAAAAAATGAAATGTTTCCTGTTTAATGTTTCTGGTCCGCATATATTTCTATGGCTGTTTTCATTATCTCTCAGCTCCAAGGGGTTTTAGTCTATGCATTGATTCAACACCTAGATACTAGAAGTCATACGGACACACACACACACACACACACACACACACACACACACACACACAGAGTGCAGAAATTGAGCCATGTGTGGTGCAATGCAAGGTAACATAGTAGAAATTAGAAGGGAAAAATATGATTGCACAGCAAAATGTCACAGCCCCCTTATGGGAATATATCCACTTCCAAAAATTTTGAGCAAAGTGAGCCCATCAACCCTGATAGACTGATGGGCTTCCCTCAAACAGATCCACCCAACCCGAATTTCCCACCTGGGAACATTCACTCGAAGTTTAAGGGCTTAAACACACAGATAATAGGTCTGCTTCCATGGATGACTAAGGAAGTTAAAAAATGGAGAGGATCATTCACTCATTCATTTTCTACCGCTTTTTCCTCACGAGGGTCGCGAGGAGTGCTGGAGCCTATCCCAGCTGTCTTTGGGCGAGAGGCCGGGTACACCCTGTACTGGTGGCCAGCCAATCACAGGGCACATATAGACAAACAACCATTCACACTCACATTCATACCTATGGACAATTTGGAGTCACCAATTAACCTAGCATGTTTTTGGAATGTGAGAGGAAACCGGAATACTCGGAGAAAACCCCCGCATGCACGGGGAGAACATGCAAACTCCACACAGAGATGGCCGAGGGTGGAATTGAACCCTGGTCTCCAAGCTAACCACTCGACCGCCGTGCCGCCCCGGAGAGGATCAGAAAATGATTAAACGATAACCAAAGTAGCTGTGGATTAATTGGGTAATTGATTAACCATCGATTAATTTTTACAGCTCTAATTTTCGTTGTACATTTCTTAAAATGAATATTAAAATTGTGTCTGTTCTTGTTCTCATAATCCCAAGTTGGGTGCCTCCAGACACCCCAGCAAAGACTCCGTGTTTCATTGAAACAGTAACACAACTAAATGATATTCAGAGGAATATGTTGTTGTTTTTTTTTAAAAAAAAAAAAGCTCTCAAACTTCAAGTACAAAACTTTTAACCACTTTTGCCTCATAAGTGTGAACCACGAGTGGGCATTGATTTATTTGAAAAAGTACTTGATAGTATGGATTTTGCATTGATTTAGCATTAAGTCTGGCATGCAAGGCTCAATGTTGAATTTATCTCACTGTTGTTTGAGCTTGGTTTAAGGGTTGCGTCATGGTGGCCGGGTTTGGATGAGCTCCCCATTTCTCTCTGTGTCTTTCTTTGCCTGCCAATGTCAGGCTGGCAATAGCCAATGGTTTAATTGGGCATCATTAGGCCACTCTGTGCTGCTTACCTGGCCAGTACCGTCCCCGGGGGATGGCCTGATTACTGAGGGTTGGCGTGGTTGCTTACACACTGCAATGAGCCTTTTCAGACTTTGTTTTGAATTAAAAAAAATGTATATAAGAGATTCTATTCATAACAATGAACAACACTATCTGTATATTAAGTGAATATTTCAAAACTATGATTAAACTGAAACAAGGAGGGGCGTTGCTAACATTTAGCGTCCGCTTGCTAACTCAGCAGACAGCTAGAAGGTTCTCATTGATTTATTTCACAGCCTTAACTTGGATGCACTATAAAAATGTAAATGCACTGTAATTTCAGCCTCTCAAATGTGAATATTTTTAAATTTCCCCAGTGTTCCATGAAAGCAGACCTATTATAATATTGTTTTAGGAAAACACATCATCTTTGACTTGGGAAAACAGTGCCCAACATTTTGTCTCTTTTCTGATATGCTGTTGACTTTTTGTGTTTGGTTAACATTGATTTGATCCTTCTAGGGCAAGGGTGTCCAAACAGATTTCTGGCCCGTGGCTGTTTTTTATAGGCCTGTGGCACATTCTAAAACAAGAAAACTTAAAAAAAAAAAAAAAAAAAAAAAAAAAAAAAATGGAAAAATCTCAAAATTTTACAAGAATAAAATTAATTTTGAAGAGAAAAGTTATAATCTAAAAAATAAACAAAAAATAAAAAAAAATCAAGAATAATGTAGTAACGTGATGAGGAAAAATAATGTCAGTTTAGCATCACAAATTTTTAATATTTAAGAAAATGTACAAACATAATAATAATAATAATCATAATTATAATCATCATTTTTGGAAAATTAGGATATTGAAAAAGTCATAATGTTCCATCAATGAAGTCCAAATATTATGGGAACAAAAAAATAATTACAAGAAGATATTGTAGCTGGAAAATTAAAAAAAAACTGTATAAAAAAAACAAACTCATATTATGCGGATAAATAATGAAAATGGTTTAAGGTTGGTTTACAGAATATAAAAGTCGCCCGTGCATCCTTTAATTTTTCAGAATATGGCCTTCGGTGGAAAAAGACCAGACATCCCTGGTCTTGGGCCAAACTGATTACACGATTAATGAAAACAACAGCTTCACATTAATCAACTACAAAAATAATCAATAGTCACAGCGCTACACTGAACATACACGGACAAAACATCAGTTATGACTCACATTAGATACATATCATTTCTCTCTGACATTCAACATAAAAGAAAGGTATTTTTAAAAATGTGTTGACTCAAACTCACATTGGAAATCCCATATATGCGCAAGCAATTAGCGTTAGTTTTTGTCAAATTATGACAAATGATGACAACCTCAATCGCTACTGACCCCATTCGACTGTAGCGTTTTTGTATCCTTGTTAAAATATTCGTCCTACTCCTATTGTTTGATTGTCAGTTAGCAAAGAGCTGATGCAGTAAGGTAGTTTGCTAGTGATGGCATGTAGGGGATTGATTGATAATGGTCTCCGACCAATCAGGACGCAGAGTACAATGGGCAGTTTCTTCCTGAGCCAATAAAGACTGTTGTGGCTCTAGTATATTTGGCCAGCTATTGTCTGCTGTAGATTCCTAATTTGCTCGTTAGGCATGTCGTTAGGGAGAGCTACACACGTATTCAACATGAGTATACAACACCCTCTACTGGTAGTAGTAGTAAATAGAACAACAAGACACATACAACTCAGCAAAGATACATTGCTCTAATACACTACAAGGACGCAGAACACAATGCACGTTCATAGGCTGTTAAAAATGTTTGTGTAAAATTGCACCAAAAAAAACTGAAACATGAACCGTGATGTAGTGAAGAAACACGACACTATCCTCCTTTAGCAGTGTCCGCTAGATCTCCCTCAATATACAATACAGAGTATATCCATCAATTCCCCTTCGCCATAGAGTTATCTTTCAGGAGGGCACCCACAAACCCTGCCTGGAGCAGGCAGTCCGCCGGGACTTCGACTGGTTTGATATAAATAGAACATGAGCTGGCCAACTCACAAATAAATGGAGCTCCAGCAGAATGATGACATCTCCTGTCTGGCCTCCAGCCCCTTGCACGCCACACAAACACCCTGAAATAGCAGCATATCCATCGGCACTCGCTTCCAGGTCTTACTTCATGTAAATTTGCATTATTCAGACATCACTGATACTGGCTGACAGCGAGTCTGTACTGTCAACTGGAAGTTTAGCATTTTACCCACCACTAACGATACTTTTTTGAGTAATGAGTCTGTGTGTAGAGGACAATTGTCCCAAATGCAAATACACTGTATGAAAAACTGTCAAGTGCCCAATTTGAATCCAAAAATAATATACAGCAGCTTTGGTACTTTCATACTTTATAAATAACTTTTACAAAGTTGCTTTAAATGTACTTCCTCAAACATGACCAAATCTAACGTGACATATTAGTGGTCGAAGGTTCTTCTACTGGAGAATAAGATAACCAACTTTTTCGAGCTGACATACTACGCATAAGTTATATCATAAACACCAGATGGTAGCAAAGACACAAAGACGACTCATGGGCACAATATCAGACCCCTGAGCATCCGCAGTGTGCTGGAGCCTATCACAGCTGTCTTCGGGCGAGAGGCGGTGTACACCCTAGACTGGTGGCCAGCCAATCACAGGGCACATATAGACAAACAACCATTCACACTCACATTCATACGTATGGACAATTTGGAGTCGAAAATTAACCTAGCATGTTTTTGGAATGTGGGAAGAAACTTGAGGCCCCCCCAGAAAAAACGGGGAGAACATGGAAACTCCACACAGAGATGGCCGAGGGTGGAATTGAACTCGGGTCTCCTAGCTGTGAGGCCTGCGCACTAACCACTCGGTCGCCGTGCAGCTGGAAAACAAACACTCATTCATTTTCTAACGCTTTTCCTCACGGGGGTGCTGGAGCCTATCGCAGCTGTCTTTGGGCGAGAGGCGGGGTACACCCTGAACTGGTTGCCAGCCAATCACAGGGCACATATAGACAAACAACCATTCACACTCACAGTCATACCTATGGACAATTCGGAGTGGCCAATTAATCTAGCATGGAACATGGAACATGGAACCTCCACACAGACATGGCCGAGAGTGGAATTGAACTCGGGTCTCCTAGCTGTGAGGCCTGCGCACTAACCACTCGGTCGCCGTGCAGCTGTAAAACAAACAATGTCTTCAAAATATCCCAATGCATAAATCCATTTAAAATGATGAAATATCTCAGAAAATGTAAATATAAATATTTGAATCACATGTATTATATTGTAATTAACTGGTATTATCAAAATGTATTGTTTAAAAATGTTGGGCAGCAATTTTTTGCCATTGTTCTCGTTAGTTTTATGGATTTTTTCCCCCACTTAAAAACTCAAATAATACTTTGTGTAATAATTTGTGTTTAAACATGTCTGTGAGTTTTTGTGATTTTCCAGTTGTAGCGATGTTGTCGTTTCAGGTGGCTGATAAAGTTTGATGCTTTGTGCATTTAGCGAATTAAAGTCCCACACAACCGATGCCATGTTTGTAAACAAGTGAGCTCAGAGGAAGACAGGATGTCCTTGGATGGAAGTCTGCAGAGTTTAGAGTGTGAAAACCCCTGCTGTAGAGCAATCACATTTACAGAATAAGTCCTTATTTATGATGGTGGCTTACATTATTTACTTCATTTACAATTTCATGTCAGGTTGAAAAAACATTCTCACTCATGCATCTCTCAAATGTTCAAATCCAAATGATATTCCTCATAGATTGGAAACAATATATTTGGGTAAAAAAAAAAAAAAAAAAGCTGTATATACAGCAAGTGGGTTTTGTCTTAAATTTACAACTAATCTACAGTAAGTGTTTCCTTGCAAATGTAGGTTTAAATTGATCCGTTTTATAAATTATTCATTTGGTATAAAAAATAAACAAAAACAATAAATTGCAAGCTGCCTCAACTCACTCCAGGAGGAAGCAAGCATTACTAAACAGACAACCGTCAGCATTTGCGTAATCAGAACAGTATTGAGCGCTGATTGTGTTTTCCTTTTTAATAGTTAAAACAAAGTTGTTTTTCATCAGGCGAGAGCGTAGTGTGATGTGGAATGAAAATATATTCTGCAGAGGCTAACTGACAGGCTTGCCGTGATTTTCCACACACTGACACTCGTCTAGCATCAAGTATTAAATAAGGCAGTTGACAAACAGTGAGGCCAATCATCACACAGAGGCATGGGAATATTTACATTCATGATAATGTAATGTCATTTATTGCTAACAGATAATTAATTACTGGCTTCAGCATTTCTTTTCAACCAGCTGTATAGGCATCATTCACCGATACTCTCGGAAAAAAAACAAATTCAGTCATTTTTCATGGGTAATCTGAAGCCTATCCGAGCTGACTTTACAATTAAGGTATTTAATTCTTATTTGATTCGATTCAATTTGATTCAATACATAGACAAATGCCATTGTTTGAAGATAAGCTTTGGTCAGATAAACAAAGCTTGCAACTATCATGATTTATCCAAATGGAAACTTTTTGTAAACAAACATTCTTTATTCTCCATTCAATGTATACAGTGGAACTTCAGTTAGCATAGGAAAATTGCCAAATTTGTGCCTCGGTACATTTCCAGTTAGGGTAAAATATGGTGCTCGTCTTGTCTTGTTATTAATGCACTGCATGAGTCTAACGGTATTTGTAGAGAAAATGTTTTATAAGAAAACGTCCTTTTTAGCATTTGAAACCAGAACCGGAAGTCATTAATCCGTGTATCCATGTTTTTGCCAACACAAAAAAAGTGTCCTCCAATTCAGTGTGGAAGTGGTACATTTTTTGTTTCTTACTATGTTCTTCTTTGCCACTCCGTTTCCAAATCTTTGTTAACTTTGGAATAAATACATTACGGAGGCTAACCAGTTTGCTTGATATGTTTAAAGCAGCATCTGCTTCTGGTGTTAGTCATGTAAACAAAGAATAATTGCACTGTGTGATTTCATGTCTACAGTGCTCTAATGATGGTAAAAAAAAAATAGTCTTTAGAAGGTAAACAGCTTTTCTAGGATATTAACTTAAAATATTCTATTTATTGATATTAACTTGTTTATCACAGTTAATTAGTTCCAGACCCGACAAATATATGTATATATATATCCGTGAAATGGGCTATCAATAAATAGACTATTTTAAGTTAATATCATAGAAAAGCTGTTTACCTTCTAAAGACAATTTTTTTACCATCATTAGAGCACTGTAGACATGAAATAACTGTACAATTATTCTTTGTTTACATGACTAACACCAGAAGCAGATGCTACTTTAAAAATATATCAAGCTAACTGGTTAGCCTCTGTAATGTATTTATTCTAAAGTTAAAGATTTTGAAACGGAGTAGCAAAGAAGAACATAGTAAGAAACAAAAAATGTACCACTTCCACACTGAATTGGAGAACACATTTTTTCACGCAGTGCAATTTTTTTTTTTTTTTTTAAATTGCCTTATTTCTCATGGGTAATTTGGTTAGCGTACGTTTCGGTTTGAGTCAGACCTGGACCTTAGTAGTGACGCTAACCAAGGTTCCGCTGTGTTTTGAAAGTCACAGTGCAGATAAGCTAAGAATTACACAAAAGTATCATAGTCAAAAAGATTTGAAATAAGAGTGTGAATACAAAGCAAATCTCCCCGCAATAAGAATTCATACACGGGTGAGCACTCATGGTTGGCAAGTCAACATTCCTGATTGACTAATTGATTTTCCTTGCACAGCACTTATGAATAGAATCAAAAGGTGCTGAACTCGATCCCTGCAGATGGTACAGCATAGGGTAAAACATTTAATAATCAGCCCTCTGCACCCCTTTGTGCAAACACACCATTTGTATTGATGTTGTAACTATATTCCAAACATGTATTTCCCACTGCCTTTAAACTTCCACAGATTCCACTGCATCTTCCCTATGACTCATCCATTTCCGAAGGATGGATTACCTCCCTGATCTGTCATGCCTGAAACTCCTGAAGAGGGGAAGGAGGAGACATCTTTTTCATATTACCTTTGTCCAATTTTTTCTTTAAAAAGGAGCTAGTATAGTGAATGTAAATATAAATATCCTCCGATTTCAGCATCTTAAATGTGAATATTTTCTGTTCTTAATTTAGCGAGTGAACCCGTTAACAGACATGAGTATCTGTGAGTCCCAATTCAATAATAAACGTGAATGACTTGTTCATGACTTGACTACATGTACATAAAAGATTGTCTCTTCTGTACCTCTCAGATGGACAAAAAGCAAAAAAAAAATTGTTTTTATTGCCTCCTCGGGAGACATGAAAGGATCCATTGTTCCTTTGACTTTCCAATTTGGAGTTTGTGTCTGATTTTTAAAATGTATCAATTTACACAAGAATACTTAAAAGTAATGGAGATGCGTTTTGTGTCCAGCCAGAAGAAAAAGTACAAACAACAAGTGAATTGAGCATGTGATTTTTGGAAATTAATACATTTTCATGCTTCCAGGGAGAGCGGGGTCTGGAGATTATCTGGGCCATACTGCAATCGTACAACTTCATCATATCGTCTCATATCCAGCAGATATATACCATTTATTATCCGTGACAGCGACTCCCAAACTGCTCAGTCTTGTACCCCTTCAGATATTTAACTGCCAACAAAGCACCCTCCTCTGTCTTTACGCTCATTTTACAAATACAAAAGAACATACACGCATGTACACAAATAAAGACGGCATCTCAGATTGTGTCTCAATTTAAAAGGGGACCTATTATGCTAATTTTTGAGTTGTGGACTCCTGCAGAGCAGCTAAACACAATAACCAGCACACAAAGTGTTTTAAGTCCTTCCAGAATCTGCACCTATTCGGCTGTATTTCTTTGGATTCTGTGGTTCCCGTGAAAACGGTCGCTTTTAATGTAAAAACACTTGTGGTTTATGTCGCCAACTTTATAAAAGTTGATAACGGCGATTTATCTTATCTTAACATACAGCCATATGTGTTGGATCCCAAATCTGATCCGAAACCGTACAGTCTAAAGTTTATCAAGAAAAGAGGTTACTTCAAGACATTCCTCAATGTAAGTAGCTTTAGCATTTTAGCGTTTTCTACAGCATCGGTAATGTGTGTAATGTTTTGTGGGATTACCAGTGTGTAAAAAACTTGGGTACTATTAGCAACAATAATACAGCTATTAGCAAACCAGCTTCCTCCATGCTATAATGCTACAAAGACAAGCGCTTTTGCGCTATAACTTGTACAAAAAAAACAGTTTATTCAGCAAGTTTTTCGGCTAGTCCAACTGCATAGTGGCCCATGTTCACAAAACAGTCCAGTGTGAAATGCCGTTGACAGATTAAAATGCATTTCTTTTGCTGGTAGGGAATCAGAAAGTCCAACCACTTGTGCTTAATGGTGGGCAGAGAGTTCATGTATAAAGAAGTCCGCCCCTCTGTGACATCACAAAGGAACAGTTTGTCCACGCCTTTCCAAACTGAGTTTTTTCAGCTATCACAAACTTCTTTCAGGGCTCACTTCCAAATATGCAAACCTCATTATCTGAAACTTTGGTATCATTTAACACGAGAATACAACATTCTAACTAAATTTAGAGGTCAGAAAAATTGAAAAAGCATAATAGGTTCCCTTTTAAAACCCATTTTCAAAATATAATTCAGGCTGTCTGCAAATCATGATTTTGTTTTCACATAACCCGACAATCACTGATCTATGAAATCAATCAGTGAACAGAAATAAAAGTAATTGAGATCAATCAGACTGGAAAATGTTATAAAGCCAAAGGTTTAGCACTCCAGCAAATCACAGTGAGAGCAATCATCCACAAATGGGACAGTGGTGAACTTGCTTGCGAGTGGCAAGCCAATCCAAAATTACCCCAAGAACGCAGCGATCTGTGTGGAGTTTGCATATTCTCTAATTATTATTATTAATAGGTGTTTTTGGTTTGTTTTTAATGTTAAGAAATGCTGTCATTAATTGAAGTTAGAATTTAAAATAGTGATAAATTCGCCGTAATAATCGTGGTATGTGCTCTACTCCATGTCGGCCATATTATTTGTCAGGATTTTACGGAAATCAGCCAAAATTATCCCAATAATCTCATCAAACGTCTAGAAAACCATTGGACGTTTTGGCTCATTTGATAAATTCACTGAAAAAAAATTTAACTTAAGGAAAAAATATGTATCGTAGCGCATATATACATGAAATTACACTTTTATTGGTAATAATATCTGTGAAAAGTTCATTTAATTCCATAGTTAAATTCATAAATTGAAATGCATATTTGTCATAGATTCACTACAAAGAGCATGACATATTTCGAGAATGTATTTCTTAATTTCGTAATATTTTTGGATGATTACTGCTTACGGCTAAAAAAAAACCAACATTAAGTATCGCCCACAAAAAAATCATGAACTCCAAAAAATTATAATAATAATAATAATATGTTTTAGTGCATGGTGACAATTGAAAGCATTCTATTCTATTCTATTCCACAAATGGCGAAAACATGGGACAGTGGTGAACTTGCTTGCGAGTGGCAAGCCAATCCAATCCTGTGATTGGCTGGCGACCAGTCCAGGGTGTACCCCGCCTCTCGTCCGAAGACAGCTGGGATAGGCTCCAGGTAACAAACCCTAATGGGTAATGTTATATAAACATGTATCAAAATATATTATGCAATATTATATATATATATATATATATACGTATATCTTTACAATGTGCTGTGGGCCAATAAACATTTAAGCCGCAGCTTAAATGGCCACCAACGCCACACTTCGGACACCCTTGGTCTTGGGCTTAACCGATAACGTCATTAATCAAAACAACAAGCTTCAGATTAATCGACTAAGAAAATAATTCTTGACTGCAGCCCTTTTTCACACTAATGTAGGGATTGTCAACCAACTGTAAACAAAAACATTCTTGGAAGAAGAAAAAAAATCGAGGTCACACAATACACTAAAAGCTAAACGCTCAAAGGATTGCTTTCACATAAGCACAGTAATAACAAAATCAATAGCAGAACAAAGCGACATCAAGTGGTTAGGTGGGAAAGATTTATACCTGAACCCGGGATGAGACTTTTAACAAATTTTCACGCCGCGTTGCACCAACGGGCTAGAAGACGACTGTAATTGTGCCAGGAGGTTCCAGTGTGTGCGGTCAATAAGAAAAAAACGGAAGGACAAAAGCCGGCAGACATCATTCAATCATTCAGTGTGTGGCAGGGAATCACACAACTCGTCTGAACAAGATAACACAGGGTTGTACTGCTCTTTTTTGAATTCGACAATTGAGTGCATCGCAACCCCGATTTTTGATCGAAATTTGTTGTGCTGCAAAATAGGCCATTTGGCAGAAAACTGATACTAATGTATTAATATGTCGTTATTAAGCCATATCTTTGCATTTCATTCATTTTTGACACTATATTTTCATTCATTCATTTTCTGCCGCTTTTCCTCACGAGGGTCGCGGGGCGTGCAAACAACCATTCACACTCACATTCATACCTATGGACAATTTGGAGTCACCAATTAACCTAGCATGTTTTTGGAATGTGGGAGGAAACCGGAGTACCCGGAGAAAACCCACGCATGCACGGAGAAAACACGCAAACTCCACACAGAGATGGCCGAGGGTGAAGGGTGGAATTGAACCGTGGCCTCCTAGCTGTGAGGTCTGCGCACTAACCACTCGACCGCCGTGTTTAAGTGTGTATTTACACCCGACCATTCTGCCCAAACTTGCTGCACCTTCTCAGGATTTTGGCAAGATACTTCAACATAAGAAAAATTGTAAAGATGGTTCAACTTCTTGATCTGTTGAAGGGAGGAAAGACATCACATTTTCCTTTATTGGTGTGTCACTATACTACATTTTACAATTTTGTTTTTCTCCCCCCTCGTGCATGCGTGGGTTTTCTCCGGGTACTCCGGTTTCCTCCGACATAACAAAAACATGCTAGGTTAATTGGTGACTCCAAATTGTCCATAGGTATGAATGTGAGTGTGAATGGTTGTTTGTCTATATGTGCCCTGTGATTGGCTGGCGACCAGTCCAGGGTGTACCCCGCCTCTCGCCCGAAGACAGCTGTGATAGGCTCCAGCATGCCCCGCGACCATTGTGAGGATAAGCTGTATAGAAAATGGATAGATGGGTTTTTTGCACTTTTTGCAAATGGTGATCCGAAATCAAAGGTGAACGTCAATATCAATCTGGTAGAGTTTGGAGGGGGAAGAGCCAGCTGTACAGCCAAAAATAGACATTTTTATGGGTGTATTAATTGGATTTTCGCCAATGGTCGCTGGGTCTGCAAATGAAAAACTGCGGAAAGCGGGGACCTACTGTGTACGATGATACACTATTTTCATTCATTCATTCATTTTCTGGCAGGGTACACCCTGGACTGGTCGCCAGCCAATCACAGGGCACATATAGACAAACAACCATTCACACTCACATTCATACCTATGGACAATTTGGAGTCGCCAATTAACCTAGCATGTTTTTGGAATGTGGGAGGAAACCAGAGTATCCGGAGAAAACCCACGCATGCACAGGGAGAACATGAACAAGAATTGAACCCTGGTCTCCAAGCTGTGAGTTTTGCGCGCTAACCACTCGACCGCCGTGCCGCCCTACACTATTTTCAGTGAAGCTCATTTATTTTGCATGTGTGTGTTTGGACATAAAGGCCTACAAAGTAACAAACATACTCTTGAAAAAAACAGAACGCACAGTAGAAGAACGTGGGAGTGTGAAGACAATCACACACACGCCATTTCTCACCATTCCTCTTCCCCTACACATACACAAGGTCAATTTCATCATACGCATGTTCTCACTTTTGGCTGCTCTGAACAATTTAGGTGTTTCCTAACAACCTAAAAAAAGATTACACTCACACAAGTCTGGCTGCGCTGCTGTGCATATGCGTAATTAAATCAACCTAAAATTAGCCTTCAGTTTGTCAAATAATGGCTGATTTCCATCCTGAGTGCTTACATTTATCAGCTAAGCTTCTATTAATAACTCTCCAAAGTAATTATTAATAGGTGATTTTGGTTTTGTTTTTAATGTTAAAAAAATGCTGTCATTAAATTGAAGTTAGAATTTGAAGTAGTGATAAATTCGCCGTAATAATCGCGGTATGTTCTCTACTCCATGTCGGCCATATTATTTGTATATTATATTATAAAATTATCCCAATAATCTCATCAGATGTCTAGAAAACCATTGGAGTTGTGTGTTTTGGCTCATTTAATAAATTCATTGGAAAAAAAATTAATTTAAGGAAAGAAAATATGTATATCAGCGCAAATATACATGAAGTTACGCTTTTTATTGGTAGTAATATATTTGAAAAGTTCATTTAATTCCGTAGTTAAATTCATAAATTGAAATGCATATTTGTCATAGATTCACTACAAAGAGCGTAATATAGTTCAAGAATGTATTTCTTAATTTCGTAATATTTTTGGATCATTACCGCTTACGGCTAACAAAATTTAACATTAAGTATCGCCCACAAAAAAATCATAAACTCCAAAAAAATAATAATAATGTTTTAGTGCATAGTGACAATTGAATGCATTCTATTATATTCGAAAAACTTTTAATTGATTTCTTAGTCTGATTGAACTGTCATTTATTGAGAATACAGTGTTTTCACCACAATTTTATTTTTTAAATTTGTACATTTTTGCCCAAACATTGCCTGAAGATACTTCTGATCCGGAGCAAGTTGAGAAACAAAGACAAAAAAAAAGTAACACCTCTCACCACCGTTTTGCACCAACAATGATCACGACGTATATTTATAGATTATTTGGGTAAGATGGACGTAACGTTGTCATAAACGAGTCAATAGAAAGACAGTGAATGCATCAGGTTCAGAACCACCATGTCTAAGATGATGCATCGTGGAAAGAGAAAAGTGTCTCACCTTGGTTACAGCGGCCACAGCGAGTGAGGACAATTCCAATAAAAAGTGCAACAGGAAGAAATCTCGGTCCAAAACTCATATCTGCAGCAACATCGGTCACCGAAAGCGAACGCGGACTGTAAGAAAAGCGCGTCCAAAAAATCCCCCCCCAATCCACTCGTAGTGCTCCTGATTATATTAGCTCCTGTGTGCCGCTCATAATCACATCCATGCCTTAATAAAAAGATTTACGCACGGATTTTAAAAAACATCAACACATCAGACAAGAAACTGTTAGAAACTTTAACACATTTCCTGCCGGCTCTAAGTTAAAAATGTTGCGCTAAAATCTTTTACACGGAGGCTACATGGCGCACGCAGCGGTGCCGGTCGTGTTGGCACGGCGATGTTCCGAGAGGTGCCGGCTATGCTATCTGCCTCCCGTCCGGACCGGTTCTGAATAGAGGAGGATGAGGATGCAAGGGGGGAGGTGATGAAGGACGCCGCCTGTGCGCATCTGTGCAGGAGGCTCGGCACTAGAGGGGGTTAGCTGACAAGGCAATGTGTGTGCGTGTGCGTGCGCGTCTGTGTGGTCGCGGACCTATTATGGGGACAAATCTAGGAGCCATTCTTGCCTTCCATTAGATACATAAAGATTATTAATTCAAATTTGATATTTAATCCGAGCATGTTTTCTTGCATAACAAACACTTTACATTAATATATATATTTATGTATGTATGTATATGTTAGGGCGGCACGGTGGTCGAGTGGTTAGCGCGCAGACCTCACAGCTAGGAGACCAGGGTTCAATTCCCACCCTCGGCCATCTCTGTGTGGAGTTTGCATGTTCTCCCCGTGCATGCGTGGGTTTTCTCCGGGTACTCCGGTTTCCTCCCACATTCCAAAAACATGCTAGGTTAATTGGCAACTCCAAATTGTCCATAGGTATGAATGTGAGTGTGAATGGTTGTTTGTCTATATGTGCCCTGTGATTGGCTGGCCACCAGTCCAGGGTGTACACCGCCTCTCGCCCAAAGACAGCTGGGATAGGCTCCAGCACCCCCCGCGACCCTCGTCAGGAAAAAGCGGTAGAAAATGAATGAATGTTTAGGTTTCAATGTTAGAAACCTAAAAAAAAAAGGTTAAAGTTCCACCCAGATCTGATCCAAATTGCTCATTTTTGGCAGCAATTCTACTAATTAATGAATTAACCTTTTTTCATTCATTAATTCATTTTCTACCGCTTTTCCTCACAAGGGTCACCAGCCAATCACAGGGCACATATAGACAAACAACCATTCACACTCACATTCATACCTATGGACAATTTGGAGTGGCCAATTAACCTAGCATGTTTTTGGAATGTGGGAATAAACCGGAGTACCCGGAGAAAACCCACGCATGCACGAGGAGAACATGCAAACTCCACACAGAGGGTGGAATTGAACACTGGTCTCCTAGCTGTGAGGTCTGTGCACTAACCACTAGACCGCCGTGCCGCCCTAACCTTTTTTTGATTCATTCATTTTCTACCGCTTTTTCCTCACGAGGGTCGCGGGGGGTGCTGGAGCCTATCCCAGCTGTCTTCGGGCGAGAGGCGGGGTACACCCTGGACTGGTCGCCGGCCAATCACAGGGCACATATAGACAAACAACCATTCACACTCACATTCATACCTATGGATAATTTGGAGTGGCCAATTAACCTAGCATGTTTTTGGAATGTGGGAGAAAACCCACGCATTCACTCCACACAGAGATGACCAAAGGTGGAATTGAACTCGGGTTTCCTAGCTGTGAGATCTGTGCGCTAACCACTCGACCACCATACAGCTACTTCTTGTTATTTATTATTGTTAATTTATGTTGCGCCTTGCATTGGTAACTAAATCACCCGGAATATGCCGCTACAGACAGAACACAACAGAGTGGGCAAGTTAACATACGACATAACGACATGCGGAACAAAGGCTGTTCATAGCGCGCCACGATCCATGCCCATTTTGTGCACGGGGGTCAAATGAGCAAAGAATGCGCGTCGATGCCATGCAGGGTCAGGTCAGTCTGAGGCTCTTTCAACAATAGAATGAAATATCAGTCGCTCTTCTGGCTGTCGGTCTCTGTTGGTGGTCCATACTAACCTGAGACAAATTTTATAAACAATAGAAGGATTGTAATGGTTGGGGGGGGGGGGGGGGCAGTTTGAATCAAAAAGCAAATTTTTGTCTCAGCGTTTCTGACTTCAACGATCTACCAAGAAACTGACAAAAACAACATGATTCCATCTCACCGATGTCCATTTTCTTCATATACAACAAAAATAACACTCTATAAAATGTATTATTGTTAATATTTTTGATTGTCTGGACTAGATTATATGCAGCACAAAATATTTATTTCGGTTTTCATCAAACCTTATGTAACAAATAACTAACATAACAAAAACCAAGGTATCCCTTAGTAGCATTATAGCGGTTTACAATGGCTTCCAACCATTTAGAAACACCCCCTTCTGTAAAGTGCTACCAGCCACAGAACTGCTGTCAGATTGTTGCAATTCATTCAATCAAGTTGGAGCCTATCCCAGCTAACTTTGAGTGATAGGTGCAGTATACCCTCGACTGTTGAGCGGTCAATTACGGGGCACGGATACCCAATCAAATTCACCCCTACGGACAATTTACAGCAGGGGTCTCAAACTCAATTTACCTGGGGGCCACTAAAGCTAGGATCTGGTTTTCCAAAAAAACCAAAAATGCATTTATTAAAAACAGAAAAATATACAAACTTTTTCAGTGCTTTGGTTCCGATTTTCTACAAGAAAAGCTCTGATAAAACATTCCACTGTTCTCAAATATCTTAATTTTTATTTTTCTGCACAAAATAAAATGAAAAATAAATAAACAAATCAAGAATAAAGAAAATCAATCAGTAATAAATAAATATAATAATAATAAAACGGCAAATAATAAAAACTTAAGAAACCACATATAGTTGGTGGGTAGACAAATTATTTTTATTTTCAGATTAAAATTAACAAAGCATTATTAGAGCCCTGTAAACTATAGTCACATTTATACTCTTTATTTACAACATTTTGCGCAACTGCAGGGTCTTGAGACACATGCTAACTCGCAAACTAGAGAGCTAGCGACCTAAACGGTAGCCTTCAAGTTATTTCCTTTAAACTTAAATAGCCCAAAACTTACCGCTTCCACATGGATAGGGAGGATAACTATTAACAGTTATTTAACCTTTAACGTGAACATTAATCAAACGTAATAATTTTTTCTGGGTACATGATACCATACAGCATCCATATCAAGCTTACATTAAACTTTCATATCAAGGCGGGGGCCTCAAACTAGTGTCCTGCGGGCCACATTTGTCTTTGAGACCCCTGATTTACAGTCTTAACCCAATAGGCCTGTTTTTGGACGAGATTAGGGAAGGTCTTTCCCTTGTTTTGGTGAGCAGGCAAACCATTAACGACCTCACCGCGTTAAACAAAGCAACACTGGTGATGAGGCCCAGTCAAAGAGGGAATATAGGAACAGCTTGCCATCAGCAGCTAAATACATCAACATCACAATCCGTCAGCAGGCGGCCAATCACCACACAATGCAGACAAAGTGCCAGATGACATTTTTGAGGAAACATGTTCAAACACAATGAAGAACGGTATGATAGATTGGTGGAGGGATGATCCCCAGACAGAATATTCAAATTATTGGGCATATATATTTTTTTCATTTTAGTTTTTTGATAAAATCATCATCAAACCGTCTTACATTTGCCAGATATGCTGTTTGTTCAAGATCACATTCATTCAAATTCTTCTAAGCAATAGTGGTGTGTTGGTCCCAGATGAAATGGTTCTTTGAAGTGAACAACAGTATGACATCAGTACATCGATAAATCAGTTACTTTCATCATATAAAGTGGGACTAAAAATGCAACAATATGACATTGCAATTAACTGGGCGCATACATCCTTAAAAGCAGTTCAAGTATGCTATCTTTAATTATCAAGCACTGTCAAGTTCCTTCGTGCCTTGCGCATCCCCCTGAATTTGAAAAAGGGGGGCTGAGTAGCCACACTGAAGAAAGACTGGATCCACTCCATGCTTTTGCTGTTTTTTAGTTTTTATTTAGCTAGGCGCAAGTCTCATTATGGCGCAGCGCAGCGCAACGCAGCGCAACGCAGCGCAGCGCAGCGCAGCGCAGCGCAACGCAGCGCAACGCAGCGCAACGCAGCGCAACGCGTATAAGTATATACAATATACATACTATTTATAAATATATACACACATAATAATATACATATATAAGGTATATAAATCAGTGTCATGTTGTTCAGCAGTACATTAACCATTATACATTTTTGACAACGGTTGGGAATATTTTTATCCCCTTTACCTGCATTTATTAACCTATTCTTTACTTAATTTCTTTCTTCATTATTCCGTTATTTTATTTTATCTGCTTATTAAACCATTTGCATTGCACCTATCTTGCCAAGTAACTAAAATTATTATTATAAAAGGCTCCAAATAATATAAGCACACTGCAAAGGAATGAGCATAAAGCATTCCTTCCATGCCCAAAGCCCGCTGATCAGGCCAATTAGGGCCAATTGAATGAACCACGGCGAGCCGCAGTGTGCACCAACGTGACACAGGCGATCTACGGTGTTCCAGATGCCACTTTTCCAACCAATTGCACCATGTTAATGCTTTTAATTCAGTCACAATAACGCGTCATCAGCGCGCGTCATCGGCGGCCGTCTCAACCAAAAAAAAAAAAAAAAAAGAGTCGTGCCTTACGTGGCATTGGCGCGTCAAACCACAGCGTTAATATTAAGGGGAATTTCTTACCGGCTGCCTCTTCAGTGTTGTAGCTCCAGTTTGCGCAAGGTTTGGGGCGCAGTTCTGACTACCTTTTCGATCCCACCTGTCTGCAGCCTTACCTGCTAAAAAGGAAGTGCGCTCTAATGCAGACGCCCAGGTGTGCTTGGAGCTGATCCCCACTTCCGGTTTACATTTTTATCCACCTTATCTCCCGTGTTTAATTTAGCAAAATAACATGATAATTGTAACGAAAATTCGTTATTTCCTTAATGAGGGCTATGAAAAGTATTTTTTTTTTATTATTATTATTTATTTTTTTATTTTTGATTTTATTATTTTGGACAATGGTTTGATTTGACAAGCACAAACTAGCAAAACTAGCAAAAACGGTTACCTGGATGGTGCTTTTAATTTAATTTTGCTCATTTTAATTTGTATTTTGTTGCGTACAGTAATCCCTTGTCACTTTGAACTTTATTGCCGCACTATCATGTTCTTTCTATCCATCCATCCATCCAACACTTCCAGTTCCACTGGGAAGACACTAAGGCGTTCCCAGGCCAGCTGTGAGGCATAATCCCTCCTGCCCCGGAAGCCGTCTCCTGGTTGTGCATGCCCAGAACACCACTAGGGAGGCATTCGGACGAGATGCCCAAGCCACCTCAACTGGCTCCTCTTGATCTGAAGGGGCAGCGACTCTAATCTGAGCGCCTCATCCTATCTCTTAAGGTCAATAACTTGGTCATTTGGCCGCCAAAGACCAGGTTACCTAGGCACCCGTTCTCAACCACCACCCAAAATGCATTGCACTATGGCGGTGAGATCCTGTGTTGTTTCTTCAGGCTTTTGATCGTAACCATGGCTATATAAGACCTTTAGAAGACGCATAAAAAAACATTGTGATATGTATTATTCCAAACTGCTCACTAGGTGTCAATAATGTGACTGAGACACACAAGCAAAGACTTAATCGCTGTAACAACAGGCTTTTATTGCAGGTTTGAACCTGCAAAATAATCCCTAACACGGTTTACTGTTGCAACCATAACACACGGCGAATGAAAACTAAAATTTAAACCTTCAATGTCACTTCCTGTCCACACCCCCTCACACCACCAGCACATATTTGTAGCAACACACACAAGCACAGCTCTTATTTATGTTTTAATATGTCTGCTGTATTGGGTTATATGAGTTTAGCTGTAGAGCGCTATAATAATGCTAAAACAACATATATAGAACAGATTTTGTGTACTTTAACTGCAAAAATATTTGATTTACTGTAAATACAAATTCACAAAATAATGCACACAATGAGACTGGAATTTTTTGTCTAAATGAGAATTTTGTGTTTTATAATAATATTTTTGTTAAGCCTATAAATAAAGCCAAATAAACAATAACATTTGAGACACGGCGGCCTTCATAGGTATGAATGTGAGTGTGAATGGTTGTTTGTCTTTTTGTGCCCTGTGATTGGCTGGCGACCAGTCCAGGGTGTACACCACCTCTCGCCCGAAGACAGCTGGGATAGGCTCCAGCTGTCGCGGGACCCTCGTGAGGAAAAAGCGGTAGAAAATGAATGAATGAATGAATGTTCTCCTGAAGAGAACAACCTAACGGCATGACCAGGTTGAGTGAATAATGTAGACCAGGCGTCTCAAACACACGGCCCGCGGGCCAATAGTGGCCCGCAGGACACTAGTTTGAGGCCCCCCTCTTTATATGAAAGTTTAATGTTAGTGCGGCCCACGCAAGTTTGATTGTACACCGCCTCTCGCCCGAAGACAGCTGGGATAGGCTCCAGCAACCCCCGCGACCCTTGTGAGGAAAAAGCTGTAGAAAAATGAATTATTGAATGAAACAATAACATTTGAGACACCGCAGTCTTCATAGGTATGAATGTGAGTGTGAATGGTTGTTTGTCTATATGTGCCCTGTGATTGGCTGGCGACCAGTCCAGGGTGTACACCGCCTCTCGCCCGAAGACAGCTGGGATAGGCTCCAGCACCCCCGCGACCCTCGTGAGGATAAGCGGTAGAAAATGAATGAATGAATAAATTTTTGTAAGAAATAAAAATAAGCAACTTTGCTACTTTGTAGCCGGAAGGTCTGACTTTTTATAGTGAGTCGGTTCTCTAAATTGCACCAAACATTTTATCACAACAAAACTGGACTAACACAAACCCAACACACAGTGATGAACTTCAGTATTATATTTGTGCATTGTTGCTTCCCAAAAATGATTTCCTTCCGCTTGTACAATAACTACATTTAGCCCCTGTTGTTTGGCAAAATAAAAAAAAAAAAACATGCCAATAAAAGCAGATTATGTCCATCTGGAAGGTGAACCCGGTGACAAGACTCCAGTCTCACAAGAATGATGATTGAAGGAGATAACCTACTTACAGAGGTCCTTTCCTGCTGCCCCCTGCAATGATTTGGTTTCCTTTGCCATAATAGTTTCCACTGAGGTGTGACTGTAGTGTATCGGGCCTAACTGTGAGCTATTACTCCCCGTGTGCAGAAAGAACAAACTCTCTCCATTTGTTCTCATCACTGGCAAAAAAAGCTGGAACAAGACCACATCAGCACAACCGACAGAGATGATGGAACGTTATAACGCTAAGAGGTTCAGAGATTTTGGAGAGGGAAGAGATTTTGGCTGTAAGAAATGTCATGGGGCTGTGGATTGTTAGTGCCGGATAAAACAACTACCCTTGCATGCTTGGTGTATCCACATAGTTTGACATTCAGAATTGTAAACCGTATATGACAGAGTGATAGATGCCACAATAAGATAACTGCACTTACACTTATATTTATGATAATCCTAGGACTGTACATAAATGTACATAAATTCTCCGAAACAATATTGGAGACAGATTAGAGCATATTCAATTCATAGGGAAACAGATGTTTTGGACATTTCTAGCAGTCAGTATGCATATTGCACACTGCCTCAACACTTACAACATCTCTGGCATTGTGCCGTGTAATAAAACTGCACATTTTTATTGTGACCAGTCTAAGGCACACATGTGGAATAGTTATGCTGTCTAATCAGCATCTTGAGCCACCACAATAGAAGTACTCACTAATATAGATTTGATATAGAACAGATGTGTGAACAATATATGATACAAATTTAGAGTTATTCTATTTTTGTGATAATTGTAGTATTTCTGGGTTACACGGTGGACGAGTGGTTAGAGCATATGCTACACAGCTAGGTGACCCAAGTTCGATTCCACTCTCTGGCATCACTGCATGGAGTTTGCATGTTCTCCCCGTGCATGCGTGGGTTTTCTCCGGGTACTCCGGTTTCCTCCCACATTCCAAAAACATGCTAGGTTAATTGGCTACTCCAAATTGTCCATAGGTATGAATGTGAGTGTGAATGGTTGTTTGTCTATATGTGCCCTGTGATTGGCTGGCCAACAGTCCAGGGTGTACCCTGCCTCTTGCCCAATGACAGCCGGGATAGGCTCCAGCACTCCCGCGACCCTTGTGAGGATAAGCGGGAGAAAATTAATGAATTAATGAATAAATGAATGTAGTTTTTCTGGGTTGCACAGCGACCGAGTGGTTAGAGCATATGCCACACAGCTAGGAGACCCAAGTTCGATTCCACTCGCTGGCATCACTGCGTGGAGTTTGCATGTTCTCCCCGTGCTTGCGTGGGTTTTCCCTGAGTACTCCAGTTTCCTCCCACATTCCAAAAACATGCTAGGTTAATTGGCCACTACCAATTGGCCCGCCCGCGACCATTGTGAGGATAAGTGGTGGAAAATGAATGAATGTAGTTTTTCTCAGAAACGCTACTCGCCACCATTCAGAAACGAGGAAGGGAGGAAATGGGACAACCAAACCATTGCTTTGTTTTTATAGTACTAGCATAACAGTGGCAACCCACACAGTCCGACCCTCGAACCCTGGACTCAAACCCCAGTTCACACATCCCCACCAAATTATAATTAAGTCAAACAGTGAGCTAAAAGCTTATTGTGAGGTTTACTATCACACAGCCACACTTGGCTACATCCGTTTACACTCACACCCTAAACCTCACTCTCATACGGGTCACGGCACCAGTGTAACAGGGGTCACCTGCGTAGTAAATTGTTCAGACCTGCCCTCTTAGCAGGGAGAAGTCCACCCAGATTATTTTGTTCTACCAGCTGTGAAGTAATGACTCTCAAGTAAGTAACTCTTACAATGTATTATTAATAGATGTTAATACAAGAAATTGCAATGCCCGCGCTGGAGAGAACGGTCAGCCCACCAGCCAAGGTCTAGCAAAGTTTAAGCGGTCTCCTTTTCGTCATGAGCCTGCTTGGTTTCAACCAGTCCTTGACTCGGATGGCTGGGGGTCTCAAGCAGGAGTGAGAAAGGGTGACCCACAATGAAACTATATATGTGTGACATTAATTAAAAGGTGAATATGTTGTCCCTCCCTTGGAGATAAACAAATACAGTACTTGCTGTAGTACCCATGCAGAACAAAGTGGAAAACATTCCATTCTTAACAACAAGCCGGGGCTGGAACACAGATCCATACACCCCCACCAAATTACAGTCCTAGCCAATGAGCTAAAAGCCCCGAGCTGTCAACCCATCGTCCAGCACAGCTCTTAAGGCTCGTAAGTGTCAAAATCCATAATAGAAACATAATTTCATTCACAATTACAAACTTCTGTTGATAGAATATCACATCATTTCCATCCATCGTCATCAGTAATACTGTCGTCTAAAATGTACCTGGGAAGAAATCCTTCATTATCCTTCGACAGTAATATTCCATGGCATCAAGACAGCTGCAAATACTCATTCGCCAGCAAAACAGTACATGGTGCTCATTCAATCCTCTTCACAAAAAAATCATCATCACACTAAATGAGTGGTGATAACAAGCATTAAGAGTATCACATGTCATTTTCACACATTGCACTTTTGTCAGGAGCGTTTTCCGCTGCCACACTGTAATTATAGTCAGCAGACATGCAAGGTAGCGTCCAACCACTTGACAGTTTTCCAGTTGTCCTGCTTTGCCCTCCTCAACCCCCCCAAATTTCCATTAGTAATTGACAAATGGATGGATTAACGGTGTATAAAATGACCCATCCATCATCGAGGCTACATTTGGTGAGAGAGCAACTGTTGACTCTGACAAGCCTTGTTACTGCTCCATTCTTATGATCTCTGTTACTTGATGCATCAAGGGGAAAGTTAATTTAAATAAGCACTGTTTTCTTCGCTGTCATAAAAATAGTTAATTGAATTTGCACCACGGGAGTGTACTTGATTTCATTGAGTGGATAGTAGTCCTCCACTGCACACGCCATTCATTTAATATTAACATAAGCTTTTTTCCAAAGCGACACCATCAGCCAGTGCGGTCATTATGACCACATGTGAAGACCTGAAGATGTGTTAAGTGGTGCATACGTCAAATAAACACTGGATGCAATCAGTGACTATATAATAAATATTCAAAGTCCCTGGAAAATCTGGTGCTAAACTCAAAATAGACATAAGACGAGACAAGTTCTTTGAGAATGACAATTCAGGAGACAAATCAATACAACCTGAAGCCAGAATGCTTCTATAGAAAACGTCTGATTAAAAAAATGCAAAAAATGTCAGTTAGGGTAGGAAACAACATATGAGATGTGAACGACAGAAAAGATTCAAATGCCTAGACACCCGAGGCTATTTGAATCAGGTGACATATGGAAGACTAGGAGGTACGAGTTCCCAGCAGAAATACACAGCTATTATATATTATTAGTTATTATTTATTTTTGATTTTTTCTGAATTTTTTCTGAAATCGAAACCACAATATCACCAGCCAGTGTTTACATTAATCCCATCACTTGCGACAGTTGGAGTTGTTATTTATTCATTCAGCTGTCTTCGGACGAGGCGGGGTACACCCTGGACTGGTGGCCAGCCAATCACAGGGCACATATAGACAAACAACCATTCACACTCACATTCATACCTATGGACAATTTGGAGTCGCCAATTAACCTAGCATGTTTTTGGAATGTGGGAGGAAACCGGAGTACCCGGAGAAAATCCACGCATGCACAGGGAGAACATGCAAACTCCACACAGAGAAGGCCGAGGGTGGACTTGAACTGAACACAGTCTCCTAACTGTGAGGTCTGCGTGCTAACCACTCGACCGCCGTGCAGCCTCGTTTATAATATGATCTGACAATGATGTGATCACTTGGAAATGTGTTTAAAGAAAAATAAAATGATCATAATAAGGAAAATTGCAGCCGTTTAATGACAGAGAAAAGCTATTTTATCCATTCCAACCACAAGATTAGAAGAACCCATCCAATTTCATTAAATCAGAAAAATCAGTTTGAAAACGACAAACAAACAATGCCGTGGCAATATTTGTGGTCAGTCATGGACAGGTGTCTGTGTGTGTGTGTGTGTGTGTGTCTTGGAACGTGATGCCAACACATGCTTGTATGCTTGTATGTGTACATGAAGTCAAAGTACCCGCTGCTCGTTAAGTGCAGTTGTAATGAATAATGTAGTGAAATGGTTTCTATCCTCTCTTTGCTGCCATTGGTTCATTGCAGGAACATCGCATGTTGGTAAACTCAATACAGTTAGCTTGAATGTAGCTTAAAAATAATTGTGGATTGAAAACCATACAAATACAATGGAATAGCGGTTTTAATTATTAATCCATAGGGTCTGTCAAAAACTGAATCAAACGCAAACCGATAAGAGCAGAGCAGAGACTTGTACAGTAACTGTGTTAGTTAGCAAGGAACTACAGAGTCAACCGGTGATGATGTCATAGGGCAGGGGTCTCAAACTCACGGGGGACGCTAGTTTGAGGCTCCCGCTTTGATATGAAAGTTTGATTTGTTTAATGAATGAATGAATGTTTAATTTGTTTTTTGATTTGCTTATTTATTTTTCCATCTTATTTTGTGTCGAAAAATAAAAATTAACATTAAACGTTTATTTAATAATTTAATAATAAAGAAAACGTAATTTGTTAATTTGTTTCATTTGTTTTTTGATTTACTTATTTATTTTTCCATCTTATTTTGTGTTGAAAAATAAAAAAATAACATTAAACATTTATTTAATAATTTAATAATAAATAAAAATTAATTTATAATAATTTATAATAATTTTATGTTTTATCAGAGAACCAAAAGCACTGAAAAAGTGGAGGGTATAGCAGAAGCAGAAGCATTGAAGACAGTTTTTTATTTATTTCTTTTTTTCGTTTTTAATATATATATATATATATATATATATATATTTTTTTTTTTTTTTTTTTTTACCTGATGCGGCCCAGCCTCACCCAGACCTTAGCTCCAGTGGCCCCCAGGTAAATTGAGTTTGAGATCCCTGTCATACGGGGTGACAATGATTTTCGGGTTGGAGTTCAGAGCAGGTACTTGTTTTGTAATAAAATTACAAACACAATTGGACTCACGCAGTGTATTAATGAGGCGATAAAACTGAAACAGAGACAGAGACATAATAAAAGAAACTAAGACATGTTCCTGACGTCGGGTTTCAGAGTTGAGTTTTAGGTTGGTGTGGATTATGGCCGCGATAGTGTTAGGGATTATTGCTACTTTTTTTTTATTTTTACAGCTTTGAAAAATTATTTTCTTAGCGATAGTTAGCGAGATGAGGAAAGAGTTATAATATTTATCAGCAAGGTGCATTTGTGTAGTATCTCCGAGAACACACAGTGATGGATTTAATGGGACCCCGCAGCCTAAGATGGTCGATACAGTAGGTTATTAGTTACTGAGGACCAAAAGGAATACACTGGTGTGCAAACCCATGAGGCATGAAAATAATGGTGTGAATGCTGTTATTGAAGTCTGCCTTTTTCATCTATTTATTCTTACTTTTCTTCTGTACATGTTCCGCCTCATTTTGTGTCCGCTAACTACTCCTCCATTTCTTAACCAATTCAAATCAATCCAACGTCAAAATCCTCAACTCCACCAGGGCAAGTTTGCTTCTTATTCAAAATATTTAGTGTGATTTGATATTTTCTGTGAAAATTTTCCCATAGAAAATGAATGGGCAATTTAAATTGTGCCCTCTGCTGGTGGATTGTCACTTAAAATGTTCCATTACTAAAAGTGAGTGGTAATGGAGTGACGTGTTTTGAACTGGTTATCGATGGGAATGGTAGGGATCACGCTGAACAAATAATTAATTTAAGTAGAATTTTCATTTTTACAGCAGCAATTCTTCCTGTATTTTTAAATAATAAATAATAAATAATAAATAATAAATAATAAATAATAAATAATAAATAATAAATAATAAATAATAAATAATAAATAATAAATAATAAATAATAAATAATAAATAATAAATAATAAATAATAATTAAATAAATAATAAATAAATAAATAAATAAATAAATAAATAAATAAATTTATTCATGCAAATTACTGTTTACGCTGTACATTGTTCATATTTGATGTCATCTATTTATTCTCCACACTATTATTTATTTATTATTTATCTATCTGTATGTCTTAGTGGAAGATTTTCCCAGTTCCTGTGATTGTCTTCTATTTTCTTGAGTAATGGGTTATAGTTATGATTAAAGAGCTCTGACAACCCGGAGGAAATGCTAAGACCCGAGTATTTTATATTACCTAAGTGCAAGAGGGGGAAGGATGCTTGAGATGCAGGACCCCAGGAGTCTCGCGTTAGTGGGAGTAATGTAGATTTCAACCAGTTTATTGTGCAATTGTGCAAGAGTGGAGAAATGGTTAATAACTAAGAATGACTCTTGCAATGATGAGCATGGCTTTTGTAGGTGCAATAATAAATAATTGGCATACAACTTAACTTTCCCCCCATTTTGGATTTCTTTAATAATATTATTGTTCTTTATTGCTGTTGAAAGTGGTTCGATGAATAAAGCAAGGAGGGATGGATAGAGGTTATAGGAATAATCAGGAATAAATACTCTGGTTTTCATATACTGGTTTGGTTATTTAGTCTTCCCATATAGGAAATTTAAAGGGAGACTTACTCCAGAGGGCATCCCTGTCTGGATCTCTGGTACAGTGTGGAAGTAGGCGAAGTGATCCCAACGACTCTCCAAGTCCAACCTGGAGAGAGTGTGAAGGAGAAATTGCCAGTTTACTTCATTAAATGTTTCGTCTGCCTTTGGTCCAGTTGCGTTTACAGGTTATCAGATTCATATCTATATTTTATGTAACGGAATTATTGTGTTTCCTGTTTTATGCTGGTTTAGTGAGCTGTTAATGCAAAATAAATCCAGTCTGCAGGATGTTTGATGAGGGACGGCAGTTCGTCATTGTCCAACTATGGCTAATGCCATAACTTTGTATTGTTTACATATTTCTGATGAGTGTGAATGTTTTGTGTTACCAGAAACTCTGATGTTTTGTTACGGGTGCATTCACATTTTTGTTTTTTTGTTTTGGTTCTTGACCAGTCCAGAGTGTACCCCACTGGGATAGGCTCCAGAATCCCTGCGACCCTTGTGAGGATAAGCGGCACAGAAAATGGATGGACGGTTCAGTTCTTCTCATGTGGTTTGTTCGGTCAAGTGTGAACACAATGTGGACCAAATAAGCTAATCAAGTCGTCTTCACTTGAGTCCCCATCGGAACAATATACGGATCAGCCTTATATCACAGCAAAAAGCATGCAGAAATTCCACATTCACTGTCTTTGCTATCTTACACTGCATTTGAGCCAATAGTGTACACAGCAAAACAATAGCAATCGATTATTATGGGCCTGCCAGCAAAGTGCCTCATACTTCATTTTTCCTTTTATGTTTTATTCTGCTGCAACCGGTGCAAACACAACTGCCCCACACATGTTGTAACATTTTGTGTAACCATGGTGACATTCAGATCATGCCATTCCTATAACGGATTAACTGAAAAGGATAAAACAGTAGGGCAGTGGTAAGCAATAGGCAGGTCCGTTTAATGTTTGTAGTATTTAGTATATCACAGTTGATTACTGATACATGGCAACATACAGTGTTGAAGATTGTGAGGATTTGGTTCATTTGGGGGACTGACAGAAGCAGTCAAACATGAAGAGTGGTCTCATTAGGCTAATGGATCGTAAAAAAATAAGGTAATTATCAGTGTAAAAATGTTAAAGCCACTTAACATACAGCTTCCACTTCCACACTCGAGAGATGTGGCAGAATGTTGAATGGCTTATGAGTTGATGTTATTTTGATGAGAGAACTCTTATCTTGTTAAAACTTTTTTAGGCAGTTTGGGTGTCAGAGAGATAAGCTTGGCGTGTTTTTACAACAAACGTGGCAGTCAGCCAACTTTTTCATACTCATTATGTAGTGGGAAAAAAAAGATGGCAGAAGAGACCGTTAACTGTTAACTTCAACAACTCTTTGAAAACGTGGGAATCCATGCATTTTTTTTTTTTAATATCACTTCCTCGTACACTTCAAACACTTTGAAAACATTTTCAAGAACACTTTTTAAAGGAAGGGAAGCACAATTTGTGGTGAGAAAGTACAATTGATATCAAGTGCAAAATACTGACATTTTTCGAAAATAAGGTTCAGATTTACAGTATTAAAAGCAAACAAAAAGCTTCTAAACAAAAGTGTTGGTCCGAAACTTTTATTGTGGTCAACCATGTAATGATCTTGGTTTTGGGCGGCCAAATCTAGTTCTGGTCCTCCAAAGAGCATATTTATAGTACCACACATGGGCATTAGTCTTATTTATGTAATAAATATATTAGTTACTATTATTTATTTCAGGTCTAGAGGGCTCTAATAATGTTAACGATGGATATTGAAGGTCATAAACAAAAGCATTCCATTTATAAATAAGGAATCCTCCCCCACGGAAACAAATCAAAAGTGATTATTACTGTATATCAGGGGTCTCAAACTCAATTTACCTGGGGGCCACTGGAGCTAGGGTCTGGGCGAGGCTGGGCCGCATCAGGTTTTCAAAAAAAAAAAACAAAAAAACACATTTATTAAAAACAAAAAAATGAATAAACTTTGCTTTGGTTTCGATTTTCTACAAGAAAAGCTCTGATAAAACATTCCACTGTTCTCAAATATCTTAATTTAAATTTTTCTACACAAAATAAGAAATAAAATAAATAAACAAATCAAGAATAAAGAAAATTAATCAATCAGTAATAAATAAATATAATAATAATAATAAAACGGCAAATAATAAAAACTTAAGAAACCACATATGGTGGTTAGCCAAATTATTTCTTTTTCAGATTAAAATGAACAAAGCATTATTAGAGCCCTGTAGACATGACAAAACACGACTATAGTCACATTTATACTCTTTTTATTTACAACATATTGCGCAACTGCAGGGTCTTGAGACACATGCTAAACTCGCAAACTAGAGAGCTAGCGACCTAAACGGTAGCCTCCAAGTGATTTCATTTAAACTTAAAAAGCCAAAAACTTACCACTTCCACACGAATAGCGAGGATAACTATTAACAGTTATTTAACCTTTAACATGAACATTAATCAAACGTAGTATTTTTTTCTGGGTACATGATACCATACAGCATCCATATCAAACTTGCGTGGGCCACACTAACGTTAAATCA
Source organism: Doryrhamphus excisus (assembly GCF_037039965.1). NCBI lineage: Eukaryota > Metazoa > Chordata > Actinopteri > Syngnathiformes > Syngnathidae > Doryrhamphus > Doryrhamphus excisus. Next base: position 6,399,502 of record NC_136368.1, on the reverse strand, counting down.
AGGCGGGGGCCTCAAACTACTGTCCGCGTGGGCCGCGTGTTTGAGACCCCTGCTGTATATCAAGAAGCATTGGCGTGCAGGACATTTGTTGTTTTTAGCATTCAAAAGATAACATTTGTATTTCCAGCTGGGAAAACAGGAATAGTGTATCATACCAACACTGGTAATTTTTTTTTTCAGGCCATGATCCCTCTGCTTATCTTTTTTACTGATTAAAAAAAGAGAGTGTATTCTAATTAGCTCGGATTGTTTCCTCCATGTTAGTGCTACAGCAGCTGACGTGGTAATTGCATCTTTTCACATGGAGAGAATGTGTCTGGCTACTTGGAGTTATGCTGCCTTATTTATGACCTCTTTGCGCGATTCACATTGAACTCACTGTCAGCAGCTGTCATGTCATTATTATCCTCCATACAGTTGCACGCACACATGGAAACCCTTGCACACACATTATAACACACATGGATGCACATGCAATTAAATAATAAGCCCAGTTCAGTTTTGATCCACTTCCCTTCAGCATCCACAGATACTTCGAGCACAGTTTAGACTACATCAGCTCGTAATTAGCAAGTTTGGCTGCTTTTCAATATTTATCCATGTTTGTATGTTTTCATTATTGTTGTATGTTTCTGCAAGTATCTCCCCAACAGTTGAAATGTCCAGAGGTTGTTGTCCGACCTGTTTCAGAGAGGTTCCGTGTATGTTTTACTTACCATTCCAAAGTCCATAACATTGCATTTTTAAGTCTACTACTATTCCAATAATACCGTAAGTACTGCATACCCTTGGTGTTTCACTTGACCCTAGGTCATAACCGATCAAACGGGTTCCTACGGCCGGTCTATGTGCAAATAAACCCACAATGGGTGGGTTTTTTCAAGTTGCAAGACAAACACACTTCATGCATCATCTGTACGGCCGACATGTACATTTTACTGGTGTCAGCTTTTGGGCAAAATGTTTTCGTACGTCGCACTTGTGGACTCCTATGTATGTCACCCCACATATGTAATTTGTGTGACCAGCTCATGTTCAGATACTTTGCACATCCTCAATGTGTGGCAGGATCTTACTCCATCAAAGTCACTACCATGTTCTCCATGAAAAAAAAAACATTAAAAACTGTGGGGAACTATCACACTATTGATCTATAGGCAGTCCATGTTAGTTCTGGTATGATGTTTGGTGAACACACATTCAATATGGCCACATGCAACCTCAGTATCTTCCTACAATGGTTGTCAAATTAATATGAATTATGGTGCATGCCGTTGAAAAGAGAAAAAATTTGGTGTGCATGGTGTGTTGTATGAAGACATGAAATAGTTGAAAACATAGCAGACAACATATAACATTGCAGATTAAATCAGCTTTTCTAACATGTCTGTGTTTTTACACCAAGTCAATCTGCATCAATACATCCTTGTATGTGTCCATCACACTCGCCTTGCCTACTTAGTGTAGCCAGCGCACTTTGTAATTATCTTAAGCGGCGCAGTCTGATGTAGCGCGGCGCAGCCACGCCTCCGTCCCTCCCACCATCGGAAGTGGCAAAGAGGGTGGAAAGCGCGAGAGGATTTAACACAGCCAACGCTTCTCATTGCCTTCAAATGCGGAGGGCCCATTGGACTGCTCATCAGAGGCCACAATGCGCGTCACCATCTTAGACCACTCTTGGGGCATGTCCTCTTTTCTTGACAGTTTCATTAAACACATCAGCAGGCTAATCCAAGCATCATGCTTGTGATCCACCGGCATTCCTGCTCTGCCATCGCCAAATAGGAGACACTTTGATGGTATCTTTTTGGTATCCTCATCTCTTTACGTGTACTCTATCTTTTCAGATGACTTTAAGAATAAATATTCAAACAGAAATATGGCAATCACAGGTAAATCCTTAATACATGGACTGACTTAGAGCGTCTATCTTTTTTCATTTTGTCTCTTTTTTTCTCTTTGAATGAGAATTAATGAGACGAGATAAGCCGATGAGAGAAGCTGAATATGTACTCCGTATCGGATGCTGTGGCTTGCTTGTGGTTGGCTGGAAAATGTGAACTCATTAGTTGGAATCATACCTTCAGCTGCCATCAGGTTGAGTTCCCATTATGTGTGATGTCTTTGATCTGACATTAGATATGATGGGACAATTAATACAAACATGTGCATGTTGGTTCAGACAGTTACATTAAATAGTGGTGCTGTGATTGTTTATTGCATTGAAATGTGCACTGCACAGGGTGCACTTTGCCTGCACAGATGTATAAGCCAGGTCGGAGCTGGCGAGCTTTCAGCGCACCATCAGTGTACTGTTTTGTCACAAAATTATCTCTATGCCGAGTGGTAAATGTGCACACCACTCCCTGGTGAGCTGCCACGCTCATCTCGGCACAGCCCAGTCTACCAGATTACCAAATTGGCTGCGCACAATGGTGCCATGAAAAAAGAGGCCATTATGCCTTATTATTGCTTACCATGTTTAGTATATTAAATAATGTGTGTCATTTTTATGTGTGTTTTTTATATATATTTACAAGTGCCTTTAGAATTAGAATTAGAATTAGAATTAGAATTAGAATTAGAATTAGAATTAGAATTAGAATTAGAATTAGAATTAGAATTAGAATTAGAATTATTGGTCCAGAGGGGGACTACCATAACAATGACAATAATGTTAAAAATGTTTTAAAAAGTTATAAATTGGCATGCTCTATATAAAGAAACATTGCATTTAGTAATAATGAATCCTACTCTCAGGAATTCACCTTTTGTGGTCGGGTCTCTAATTAATTAACCACAATAAACGAGGGATAACAACTGTCCACTGAAATCAATGACCATGAAAACAAATACAGTATATTGTTAAATTAATACCGCTCTTGTCTTTGTGAAGGTAGAATTGATGATACAGCGAATTATATAGTCATATAATAGAGGGTAAATCATATATTTTATTACAGTATATGAAATATAAAGACAATCACAGTCAATGTAGTCCATACATATCATGGGGAAGAGCAGCATATACAAAATGATTTGTTCCAGAGAGGCAGTCTGTCATCAGAACTGCACTTTGAAATTGAACCGTAAGGGTGACCTCCTAGATATGGCAACTATGCAAAGTTGACCTTTTCTCTATGATTATTTAGATTAATTTTAGGTATGCATGGATAGGTCTGATGGTGACAGTCAAACGTTTCATACAGTCGGTGTGCGACCGACACAAAACAAATTGAAAGGGCTAGAATGAAAGTACAAACCTCTCAAGGTTGAACATAAGTACATTGGGCATTGTATACCTTTACATTTTCTCTATGTCTGGATTATAATATTAAACATTTTTGATTAATGGCCTTCTGTCCGTGCCAACATAAATTTGAGAACTGCAGTAAAATGATGCAACCAGAAATATACCTCTGTAGGTGACTGTGTTTCGTGATTGCTTTTGATTTTTTACACTTCCTGACGCAACCCTCCCATTTATTCAGGCTCCAATGGCCAGGAACATCTGCCAGAATGTACTACCAGTACCTTTCCAGTGCAGAAATTAATGTATTAATTTCCCACCTTGTTCTGAACTATTGTAGAAATATGCATTATGTGTGTTTTACCAACTTTCTATAATAAATAAGTGAATTAAATTATCTTTCACTCCCACGCTGTATGTCAATCGATGGAGGCTTCTATGTGTTTGTGTGCAGTCAAAGGCCAAATTGACAACATTGGACTCAGCTGACAATCATATGGTGCACCCAACCAAAAGCAGGTTTTGCGAATGACCTTGACCATCCGCATGTCTACAGATAAAAAAGCATCAGCCGCTCCTCGTTGCTGCATGTTACATGCTGAATGATAAACACGCCGCTCGTACAGAAAATGTGTTAATATTGAAACAATTTGCTTGTTTTGGAGGAGCGTGTTGCCAAATGTTTTATGATGTGTTTACATAATCAGGAAATGCTGTTAACGATTGCATCTGGTGAGTATATATGTTCATTCTGGAAGCATTAGCGCAGATGCTCACAGTCAACGCATTAGTTGTTAGTTTTCCATCAAAAAGAAATTAAAACAGTGCTGATTATAGTAGAATAGCTAATGGTATTTGATTTTTTTTAAAAAAAGCTTGTGTATTTTACATTGAAATGAGAAAGTGTTGTGTCATCATTTTTCTACAAGGTTCTAGTTCAGGGGTCCTCACGCGGTTCACACTTCAGCCTTCAAATGACCTAAGGATCTACCTCCTACTATAACCATAGAAAATATATTTACTGTATATATACATATAAAACATATATATATCTATACAATCTATACTACTATACCAAATACTAATGATTAGTATCTCACATTCACAGTTTCAAAGTTTACAAAGTAGTTGATATCGTTCAATAATTCACAATTCAATCCAATATGGCAATAAAGATAATCACCTACCTGGATACTGGACAGTGCTGGTGAAGTTTCAAGACTAAACTTTATTTAAATAAAATTTGACCAATTGAATTTGGCCTGTCATGATAATCGATAAATGGATTAACGACACACAGGACAGGCCGGATAACAGAGGGGTCACTTTGCATCTGTCTGTGCGCAATGGTTCTGTAAGTGCAATGAATGGCGAGAGTGGACTCTCTTCAAATTCATCCTCTTTGTGGAGGCAGGGCTACTAGCTCCTAGCTACTGGCTACTAGCCACTAGCCACTAGGTCCTGGCCACTCGGTACTAGGTACTAGGTACTAGGTACTAGGTACTAGGTACTAGCTACTAGCTACTAGGTACTAGCTACTAGCTCCTAGCTACTGGCTACTGGCTACTAGCCACTAGCCACTAGCTCCTGGCTACTCGCTACTAGCTTCTAGCTTCTAGCTTCTAGCTTCTAGCTTCTAGCTTCTAGCTTCTAGCTTCTAGCTTCTAGCAACTAGCTCCTAGCTACTGGCTAATAGCTACTAGCTACGGTAGCTACTGCCCTAGCTGCAGTTAGCCAACTCTGTGAGCTTGGTGATAATCAATTGATTGATATCGATACTGAATATATATATATATATATACCCACAACCTGTCCTCTTTGTGGAGGCAGGGCTACTGGCTCCTAGCTACTGGCTACTAGCCACTAGCCACTAGCCACTAGCCACTAGCCACTAGCCACTAGCCACTAGCCACTAGCCACTAGCCACTAGCCACTAGCTCCTGGCTACTAGCTACTAGCTACTAGCTACTAGCTACTAGCTACTAGCTACTAGCTACTAGCTTCTGGCTACTAGCCACTAGCTTCTAGCGTTTAGCTTTTAGCTTCTAGCTTCTAGCTCCTAGCGCCTAGCTCCTAGCTCCTAGCTCCTAGCTCCTAGCTCCTAGCTCCTAGCTCCTAGCTCCTAGCTCCTAGCTCCTAGCTACTGGCTACTAGCTACTAGCTACGGTAGCTACTGCCCTAGCTGCAGTTAGCCAATTCTGTGAGCTTGGTGATAATCAATTGATTGATATCGATACTGAATATATATATATATATATACCCACAACCTGTCCTCTTTGTGGAGGCAGGGCTACTGGCTCCTAGCCACTAGCCACTAGCCACTAGCCACTAGCCACTAGCCACTAGCCACTAGCCACTAGCCACTAGCTCCTGGCTACTAGCTACTAGCTACTAGCGACTAGCGACTAGCGACTAGCGACTAGCTTCTGGCTACTAGCCACTAGCTTCTAGCGTTTAGCTTTTAGCTTCTAGCTTCTAGCTTCTAGCTACTAGTTCCTAGCTCCTAGCTCCTAGCTCCTAGCTCCTAGCTCCTAGCTCCTAGCTCCTAGCTCCTAGCTCCTAGCTCCTAGCTCCTAGCTCCTAGCTACTGGGTACTAGCTATGGTAGCTACTGCCCAAGCTGCAGTTAGCCAATTCTGTGAGCTTGGTGATAATCAATTGATTGATATCGATAATGAATATGTATATATATATATACCCACAACCTGTCAGAATGTTACATTAGCCACCATAATAGGTCCTGGACATAAAAACAGAAAGGACAACAACAACAAGGAGGTTTCCCTACATTATGTCTTATAATCTCTTATTTATGTCTGCGATATTGGGTAATAAAGACTGCAAAGGTGACTTTTCAGGGTGGTGTTTTCACTTTTCCATGTCTACAGGACACATATGCTTTAATGATGAAAATATTCCATTTATGAGTAAGGAATCCTACTGCGTTGTACTGTAATACACTTATCATGGTCGGGTCCGGAACCAATTAACCGCAATAAACAAGGGATGATTGTACCACACTTTTTGTGGACGGAATCCAAACTAAATACAGTACAATACAGTACAGTTTCTGTTTATGTTAAATTTTGAATGAAAAGCAGCATTTGATTGAATGTTTCTCAGCACAGTTCATGATTTTGACCACAATTTAATAGAAAGTCATTTTTGTGTTGGTATGGCAATTATTCAAATCTTGACAATCCCATAATTCTAAATTTGACTGAATTGCATTTCTCAACCCAGACACAAATAAAAGTTGTAATGGTTGGTAACATTTAATCAATAAGTCAATAAATAAATCAATGAACACCTCACTCTGGTAGAAAATGAAAAGGTTTGTTTACCACTAGTGTTTACAATGATGTGTTCATATAAAGTGTTTAGTCACTGCAAGGTGCCTAAAAGATTTCTGGTTTTGCTTCATGGCCATCACACAAAATAGATCCCATTTTCTACGGAGCATAAAATCATCACACGGTGGAAACACAAGATTGTTAACTTCCTTGAACACAGCCTGGGTGTGGTAGCATGACTGATTTTGCCATTAGAAGCCTCCTAATGATCATTTTACGCTTATAAGACTGTGACTATATGAGGCACTGCCGTTAAATACTTCATTATGCCTTGCGTGCTTTCGCCCTCTCATCCTCTGCTACTCGCTGTCTGTCTGTGCACGCACCTCCGTTCAAGATGACAATTTTAGTAGCCCTTGGTGCCACAAAAAGCTTACTTTAACTAAAAAAAAAAGCTTGAAAAATGTTTTGAAGGGAATTGTCTTGTTTTCATGAGAAGTTCGAACCATATTTTATATTGCAATAAAAATAGAACCCAGTGAACAAAGTCAAATATTTGTACAACACATTTTGCATTTCAATCTTAAGGAGGTTCCAAGTGCTTCAAAAAGCAATAAGAGGAAATGGGAATGAGACAAAAAAATGTGCTTAAGCAATTTATTGCAAACAACCATTAAAGTGAAATAGTCTGTTCATTAGCGGATCAAAAGTTTAAGACAACCGTTTAAAAAACCTGAAACACCCCGAAAATTAAAATAAAAAAAAACCTGACTCAAAAAATGATCCAGTTGCACCATTTATTTACCACAAATATTGGTTTCGGAATGCCTGATGCTAGTGTTTCCAGGAGGCTACTGGGAATGTTGTTGGGAACCGATTTCCATTTATGTAAACTTATCTCCATCAGATGGTCATTGGGAACTGCAGCGTTTTTCTGTTTGAAAAAGCCAATCATTATCATACGGATGAGGGCCTTAAGTCATGAGGAACGCCTTCTGCCATTTGACGCCCCTGCACAACCTTAACCTTAAAACACCCCAGATCATGATGGTGTCACCTCTACATCTCAAGGGGTACAAGGTTACTGTCAAGGTTGATTTTTTTTCTCATCAGAGAATAAAACTTTCTTCCACCTTTCAATGTCCCATTGAAAGGTGTCCCCTTGTGTCTCCTTTCAATGTCCCATTGAAAGGTGTCCCCTTTTGTCCCAGGTGTCCCCTTGTGTCCCCTTTCAATGTCCCATTGAAAGGTGTCCCCTTGTGTCCCCTTTCAATGTCCCATTGAAACGTGTCTTCCTGTGTCCCCTTTCAATGTCCCATTGAAACGTGTCCCCTTGTGTCCACTTTCAATGTCCCATTGAAAGTGCACTCAATTTTGTGGTATTGAAGGAGACAAAAGCTTTTTCTCACAGATGCCATCTGATGGTTGTTGGACTGCACTTCATTTGGGCCAAGGATTGTCGATTGTCTTGGGATTGTCTCGGATCGTTCCAGTTTTGGGTCTATCGGTTGACTTTTTTGGAAAATGTTTCAAATCACTTACTGTGTCCAATCTCAGTGGAAATGACGCACTGTGAAAGGCCTTTCTTATGCAACTCAACAATCAGACTGCGTTCAAAGAGAGATATTTTTTGCTTTGCCATTAACAGATCACAACAGTGTGAATACTTGACAGAAAATGACATTGAATCCATATTTTTGCCAATATTTTGTCTTTTCACGTTAATGCTTGTAATTTGTTCACTCACCTTTTGTCTCACTCTCATTTCTTCCTTTGCACATTTGAAGCTCAGCTAGATTGATTTTTGATCAAGAGGACATTGACATGGGGTCAAATCTGACTGAATTTTTCAAAAAAAATAATCTGTCATTCATCATGTTAAATTACTGCTGTCAAACTCAATATCAGCGGGGGCCACCGGAGGTAGAGTCTGGCTGAGGCTGGGTTGCATCAAGTATTGGGAGTAGGGCTGTGAATCTCAGGGTGCCATGATAACGACAATAAGGGTGACACAAAAAAAATGAATATAAATACTTTCATAGATTGTACTTTGTTGCATTCAGCTAGGATGGGCTCCAGCTTACCCCTGACCTTATTGAGGAGAAATGGTATAGAAAATGAACCAGGATCCTTTAGCCAGGATACAAAGAGCAATGCTGCAAAAAGAGAAACTGTTAATGAGAAGAGTGAAACCGAGAGTGACACTGTTTGAAACTCATTCAGAAAAAAACATCTCAAGTCTCTCAAGCAGATCAACTTTATAAAGTAGAAGCATAACCAAAATAAATCTTTAGTGTAGTATGGCAGGAGTGACGTATTCACTGGAAAGAGACCAGATATGACCCAGATTGAGCAGCAATTTTGACAATAAACAACATAAATTAAATACTGCCACACATGTAGCTATGTAATATGAAAATATTATATTATATATTATTATTATATTATATTATTATTATATATATATTAATAATATTATATTATATTATTATTATAAATATTTTAATATAATATTATAATAATGTTATTATATTATTATTATTATTATTATTATAAATATTATAATATAATATTTTTATAATATAATATAATATATTATAATAATATATGTTATATATTATTATATTATTATTATTATTATAAATATTATAATATAATATTATAATAATATTGTTACATTATATTATAATATAATGTATTATAATAATATAATAATAATATATTATTATTATTATAATATTATTATTACATTTCTTCTTCTTCTGTGGTTTCCACACAATTTTCTTCCATTATGGCAAGGAGCTCCTCCTTGAGGACATTGTTCTCCTTGAGAACGAACAGAGCTAGAAGTTTTTATTATTTTTTTTACTTATTATTATTATTATTATTATTATTATTATTAGAGCTAGAAGTTTATAGTGGCTGTATTGTAATATACTATATATATAAATATATATTTTTGTTCTCTTTAAGGAACCCTGAACTTGCCCGGATGTTGGGGTTGCAATTACACTATTATATGTCAAGTGGCAAAATATGACTCCGCAAATTTTCAATATTCAATGATACGCATGATGCTGATAATGATGCATGTTTTTGGAATGTGTGAGGGAACGCCAACATGCTAACCACTCATCCACTGTTCTGCCCAAGGCCAAAGACATAAACCTTTTTTTTTCCTCTTCCAAACAGCTATAGTTGGAATTTACTGTAACCACACAGGATAACGCTAAGCATCACACCAAGCCCTTGCTTTGCAACAAACAGGAGTCTCTCTACTCTTATAGAGATTTGGGGAAGAAAAACGCCTACTCCTCCTCCTCTCTGGTTTCCGTGACTATCACAAGGATTCCAAGCTGACTCTAATTCAACAGGACTGTCATAGCTCATGAAAAAATCATGTCGTATAATCAAATCGGAGTAAAAACCCTGCGCTGGCCCTCACGGGAGTCTCCATGCGTCCTGAATATTTCATGTAATGGAGGCTCTCACCACCATGGAAACTCTCAACAGTTCAGGATTGCGTGCAAATATTGACTGTAGTGTGCAGGGCCGAGGGCCGGGTGAGGCCAACAAAGCTAGCGAGCCTGAGAGAGTTTTATAAATAATGGTAATTGCATGTGACACAAGTCACAGCGGGGGGGTTCGTGGTCACTCGTATTGGATTGATGTTACTGGGTGCTTTGGTGGAGTAAAAACTGGGGGTAGACACAGTGAGGGGCGAGAAAGTGGTCGTGGGCGTGAGGGAGAGGGAACAATGTGCTCTGGTGCATATGAGTTGACAAATGTCTGTTTTGGCTGCTTAGAATAGAGCTCAATTGTAGGTCTGAGGAAACATCAAAACACAATTCAAGGCCAGCGTTCAGTGGGCGGGGGGGAAAGAGAGGGGAGGGAGCAGGCCGAGGACCGGGCAAGTGCTGCACTGGGGCAAAGCGACTGGCTTAGAGTGGCCTGGTAATCAATGATGAGAGGTTGTGAGCATCGGACTCAAGTCAAGATAAATCATTGGGTTTAATGCTTTGATGGATTTTTTTATTTTCAATTCTGAGCCTAATCTATTGGAAAGGCCATTTCTTCTCTTTGGCCTTTCTTCATGGTTCTTGGGACCATGGAGCTATTGAAAAAGTTGATGATCACAAAATTTACAAACTGCATGGTGGTTTGAGTGGTTGGCGCGCAGATATCACAGCTAGGAAACCCGAGTTTAATCCCACCCTCGGCCATTTCTGTGTGGAGTTTGCATGTTCTCCTCATGCATGCGTGGGTTTTCTCCGGGTACTCCGGTTTCCTCCCACATTCCAAAAACATGCTAGGTTAATTGGCGACTCCAAATTGTTCATAGGTATGAATGTGAGTGTGAATGGTTGTTTGTCTATATGTGCCCTGTGATTGGCTGGCGACCAGTCCAGGGTGTACCCACTTCTCGCCCGAAGACAGCTGGTCCAGCACCCTCCAGAAAAAGCGGTAGAAAATGAATGAATGAATGAATGTTCTCCTGAAGAGAACAACCTAACGGCATGACCGGATTGCGTGAATAATGTAGACCAGGGGTCTCAAACACGCAGCCCGCGGGCCAAATGTGGCCCGCAGGACACTAGTTTGAGGCCCCCGACTTGGTATGAAAGTATTCTGTATGGTATCATGTACCCAGAAAAAATTATTACGTTTGATTAATGTTCATGTTAAAGGTTAAATAACTGTTAATAGTTATCCTCCCTATTCGTGTGGAAGTGGTAAGTTTTTGGCTATTTAAATTTAAAGGAAATGACTTGAAGGCTACCGTTTAGGTCGCTAGCTCTCTAGTTTGCGAGTTAGCATGTGTCTCAAGACCCTGCAGTTGCGCAATATGTTGTAAATAAAAAGAGTATAAATGCGACTATAGTTGTGTTTTGTTATGTCTACAGGGCTCTAATAATGCTTTGTTGATTTTAATCTGAAAAAAAATAATTTGTCTACCCACCAACTATATGTGGTTTCTTAAGTTTTTATTATTTGCCATTTTATTGTTATTATTATTATATTTATTTATTTATTACTGATTGATTTTCTTTATTCTTGATTTGTTTATTTATTTTTCATCTTATTTTGTGTAGAAAAATAAAAACTAAGATATTTGAGAACAGTGGAATGTTTTATCAGAGCTTTTATTGTAGAAAATTGGGACCAAAGCGAAGTTTTTTTTATTTCTTTTGTTTTTAATAAATGCGTTTTTTTTGGTTTTGTGGCCCCCAAGTAAATTGAGACCCCTGATGTAGACAAAGAAAATGTAATATGAAGAGTAGGGTTAAAAAATATAAATTTCTCCAAGTATCTTAATTGCCTTTCTTTGCCATTCGCTGGTAGATCTGGAACATAACCCCCATGGAAAGTGCGGATCTAGTGTACATTGACACTTGGTTTGATTGCTATTATACATGCTATTTATGGGAAAAAAAAATTCTGTACTCTGTATTCCGTGTTTCTTTTAAAAGTAAAAACAAAAGTTTAAAAAGGCTGCAGTAAAAGCTGTCACAGCGAGATCAAACGTAAACGCTACAAACATTATTCAATGCAGCGGCTTCAGACAGACACTGGACAGATGGTAATGGTGGAGAGTGGTGCCGATTGCTTGTATTATCTACACCTCTCAGACATGGTAATTGAGGCTCAGCACTGTTATGATCCCGGCTGAGCAGCGAATAAATGCATCTCCTCACTGCTAATGTCGAAATCTGATCCTGTCTGCACATATTTACTGTGGGCCGCATGCTGTCTGTGCCAGTAAGCCCGTACATTACGGCTGATTCATCAATCGCCTGTTTATCTCACAAGTGAGCAAGGGGGTGGGAGCTATAGGGGTCTTGCAGTAAATTCCCATTAACAGTGTTTCACTGCGAGGAAGCCATGGGGAGAGCAGACACATAGCAGGGTTATGATGGGGCGGCAGACCGTGTGTGTTTTGCTCCAAAATAGGAATCAAAATGAAACTTGGTTTGGTATTCAAATATCTGGCCCTGCCATTTTTTTTATTATAATGTTTTTTATTGTAAAATATGAATCGGGAATGATTTCTTACATATATATGCAAACACACCATTAAAATAAAAAATGCCAGGAACAAACTTTAAATGAATATATCCAAAAATAACACAAAGCTATGGAAAAACAACCAAAAATATTACAACAAATAAACTCAAAGAATATAACTTTATATATTTAAAGACAGGAAGCAGACAATAACAGGAAGCAAAGCAACAACGCAATCCAGCGGAACCTGTGGAAGGAATAATCTGGCTTCTTCCTGTTTTTTTTTTATTGTAAAATATGAATCGGGAATGATTTCTTACACATATATGCAAACACACCAGTAAAATAAAAAATGCCATTAACAAACTTTAAAGGAATATATCCAAAAATAACACAAAGCTATGGAAAAACAACCAAAAATATTACAAAAAATAAACTCAAAGAATATAACTACTGTATAAGGACAGGAATCAGACAATAACAGGAAGCAAAGCAACAACGCAATCCAGCGGAACCTGTCCAAGGAATAATTTGGCCTCTACCTGTTTTTTTTATTGTAAAATATGAATCGGGAATGATTTCTTACACATATATGCAAACACACCAGTAAAATAAAAAATGCCAGAAACAAACTTTAAAGGAATATATCCAAAAATAACACAAAGCTATGGAAAAACAACCAAAAATATTACAAAAAATAAACTCAAAGAATATAACTACTGTATAAGGACAGGAATCAAACAATAACAGGAAGCAAAGCAAAGAACGCAATCCAACGGAACCTATGGAAGGAATAATTTGGCCTCTTCCTGTTTTTTTATTGTAAAATATGAATCGGGAATGATTTCTTACACATATATGTAAACACACCAGTAAAATAAAAAAATGCCAGGAACAAACTTTAAAGGAATATATCCAAAAATAACACAAAGCTATGGAAAAACAACCAAAAATATTACAAGAAATAAACTCAAAGAATGTAACTACTGTTTAAAGACAGGAATCAGACAATAACAGGAAGCAAAGCAACAATGCAATACAACCTGTGGAAGGAATAATCTGGCCTCTTCCTGGTACGGATGTCGTTTTTATGAATGAGTCAAATAGCATCCGAAATAATCCAAGTTGCTTTATATTAAAGTTACAAAAAAAGGAAAACAATAAAAAAGTGAAATGTAGTTGCCTAATGCCTAAGACACAATTAAATGTGATCATCATTATATTCATATATATATATAATCTGATCATGTGGAACAAGTTAACAAGAATTTTCCATGAATTATTCATTAAAAGGTTTTTTTTTGCATTTATGAGTGCTATGTGTCTTTGGCTCCTTCTATCCTGTGAACACATCATCTGAGTTTACATTGCAGTAAGAGAAAACCAATACTCAAGAGACAGAGCCAAGCCTGGTGGCATAAATCTCTCATCTGTGCTTTGAGTTCTGAAGAATCATAAACATTCTGTATGCACATTCTCGCCTGGGATTTTAGCGTAGTAAACGACTGCCGGGCCTAAATGCGTGAAATACCCAGCAGAGGTGTCAGTTGTTTAGTGTTCCTCTGTAGATTTCCTTCACATTTTCTCCAGGGGTTTTGCATGTATTTATCATAATTTCCATCTTGACAGTCATTTTCACTGCTTAATGTTGCTGTAATTTTATGTAATTAAAGGGCAGAATGTTTTAAATTTGATATGGCGCCAAGTGAAGGCGGTTATTTCTGGAAAATCCCGAATTGATGACCAAAAAGGTAGTGATTGTGCATGTACTGTATTTTTTTTAAAAATCGGGTCGTGCAGCAGGTACTGTCGTGCTTCCACTGCCTGCGAGAAAATCTTTCAGTAGCAGGTAATGAGGGGTGGCCCTGCTGGTTATGGTCATCAAATATTCATGTTGTAATTACACAGCATAGAGATAGTGGCAATTGCAAATATGTCATTAAGAATAATAGTACAAATAATAATGACGAATGGATTGGAGCAGCAGTAAAGCTAATAAAGCTATTAACAGGAACAAGAGCGGGGAGCTTGATATTTCATATACAATATATTATATGCGATATATATACATATATATATATATTTATATGTATATTAGGGGTGCAACAATGCAGTAAATTCATGGTTTGATATTTATTTTCAAAATATTTTTTGAAATTACCAACATTTGTTTCAACTCAACAGTACTTTTTTTTAAATTAAATGCATGCAGCTATTTTTTTTTTAATTTTTGGCTCATTTTGTGCTGTGCATACTTATGCATATTTACAGAACCATAAAATAGCACTGTGTAATAATAATAATAATAAAAATAAATTAATGCCTCTCCATTCATGATTGAATAGTGTTTCGTAGAGTTCATTGTTTCCACACCCCAATTTGCTATTAAACAATTAACTACTACTACTACTACTACTACTACTACTACTACTACTACTACTACTACTACTACTACTACTACTACTACTAATAATAATAATAATAATAATAATAATAAACTAAAACAATTATCGAAATGGGGTGGCACAGTGGTCGAGTGGTTAGCGCGCAGACCTCACAGCTAGGAGACCAGGGTTCAATTCCACCCTTGGTCATCTCTGCATGCATGCGTGGGTTTTCTCCGGGTACTCCGGTTTCCTCCCACATTCCACAAATTGTCCATAGGTATGAATGTGAGTGTGAATGGTTGTTTGTCTATATGTGCCCTGTGATTGGCTGGCGACCAGTCCAGGATGTACCACGCCTCTCGCCCAAAGACAGCTGGGATAGGCTCCAGCACCCCCCGCGACCCTCGTGAGGAAAAAGCGTTAGAAAATGAATGAATGAATGAATTATCGAAATGAAAATACAGCCGAAGTCAAGGCAACACATTAAAAACTTAAGCCATAATAAGAATTTTTTCAATTTAATATAAAATAATAGCAACAAAAACAAGCAAGTGTAGAAAAGCTTTTTTCTATGGTTTTGCATGGAACTAGCTGCAACAAAAACAAGGAGGACTTTTATTTAGTTTATGTATCTTACCGCTGACTTATTTTATCTGAAATTTGGATATTATGGATGAAAAATGCAGAAATAACTTGAAAGCTGTCAGCGGTGTTAGTGTCTATATTCATGTTGGAGTAAGCAACTCATACCTTAGTCGGCATGGATACATTTAAAAATAATGAAAATGAAAAAAAAAACAAGTACAGAACCAATAAACCAGGTCACTTTGGTCACATCAGTAACACAGCTAACACACAGCACCGTTGCTTCCGATTCCACAACAATTATGTCAGCTAATGTAACTGAACTTAAAGTAGGACAACAGCGACGACCTCCTGGCATTTAAAACACATCCCGGGAGAATTCCTGCTTTCTCCCTCCCTTCCTTCTTTCTCTGTCTGTCTCATTCTCTCTATCCTCAGAGTGCAGAGTGGTGCTTCTGTGCCATCACTTGCCTTCCCCTGATGTCACGTTTGACCTCTTTCTGCTGCCTCTCCTAAAAGGAGGCAAGCACGCGATCCTGCAGAAAACCCGGACGCAGCCTGTTATGTCATTTATAATGCATGCATTATGGCCTGTGAGTTCATGAGGTCTGGTGTAATTCACGTCGAACAGTAGAAATATTTACATTTCCATAATATGACTTTGGCTTTTTGGATTTTTAAATCAACTCTTACAACTTTTGAAATGATACTGCATGTCATTTTTGAAATCTTGTTGACTGCACGTGTTTACTAAAGCGGAGTCCACAGGTGTATATGAAATGAGCTCTGGGATGTCGCTGTTTAGACAAGCAAAGCACACAAACAGCTTTGCTGACACAATTCTGTGTGTAATTACTTTTAGAGGGTGCACAAATAACAGATGGAAGGTGACCTTTTCACAATATTTATTTATGCTTGAAATTTAATCTGGCCTTTCTGGAAAAGAATGAGGGGAAACGTTCAAATATCACAAGGAGGTGTGTTTAACACGACATGCGTGAGAGTGTTTTATCCGAGGATTGGAATACAAATCCATCTGTTTTTGTTTTTTTTACATACTATACAACGGTATTTGGGTTCTTGTTATTAATTTGTTCCAAAAGGTCTGACCACATTTGTTTCCTGTTGGAAATAATGCAAATACAATTACATCAAACCCAGAGTTGGTCCTGGACCTGATTTTGATCAGTCAACTAGTTTTTCTTATTTATAAATTGAATAACCAGGGGTCTCAAACTCAATTTACCTGGGGGCCACCGGAGCTAGGTTCTGGGTGAAGCCGGGCCGCATCAGGTTTTCAAAAAAAACCCAAAAACGCATTTATTAAAAACTGGAAAAAAAAATCAATAAAAAAACTATTTTCACTGCTTTTGCTTCTATATTTTGCTTCTAATATTTTGAATATTTCAAAAATATTTAAGTTGCACTTCTTTATTTTTCAAAAAATAAAGAAATATTCTATCAGGTGATAGAATATCTTATGAAAAACAAACAAGTACCACTTAAAACAAAAAAAAAAGTACCCTTTATACTCAGTACTCAATACTCAATACTCCATAGCTGCAATGTTCTGGTGGAATCAATGTGAAAGCATAATAACATGTACGCATCTTTAGTGACATATTAAAGCCAAAGGCTTTGTTGGACCTCAGGAGGTTTGCCACCAGCTGCTTATAATTATCGGCCTCATAGTTTGTAAAGTCAATTTCTGCTACCGTTCAGAAAATTTCTCTACATGCATGCATTTTTTTTTCCACTTGTGAGAGAGAAATAAAAAAAAGACATATTAAAATGAATGTATTGGAATGTGAAGACAGACTTTCAGGTCAAACTGGTTGGTTGTGGACACATTTTTTATTTTTTTATTATTTTTTTTATTTGACCCAATACTGTATCTTGTTAGTGACCTAAACCAATAAACATTTCCCTATTTTGGCTCTGAAAGCATTAATTGATAGACTGGTGTAATTATAAATGACAATATGATGACAATAGAAATAAACTTTTAACTTTATTGAGAGGTGGTGTTGGGTGTGTGATCCAAGATGGCTGAACATATCCTTACAATACCACAAGAGTCAACATACCAAATGGTCAAATATGCTCAATATTGTATGATAACAGAGACTTTGGGTGAAAATCTATGCCAAAAATATACACACTGATGGTGTAATTTGACCAGACTTCAGTGTGGATCGGGACATTCACCCCCCCCTTTAATGAAGCAGATTTTAGGTGTCAAGTGTGCTCAAGCACGGCACAGCTTGCCTGAAAATCCCTCCATTTATTGCCAAAAGTCCCTTCCGACATTGCCAACGTGATATTGTTTCCGTCCCAGGCGGACTGAGGTCTAATTCTGACATGTTCATCAGCTTGTCGCTCCTCCGCCTTCGATTCCTGTCTCCTCCCATCTCCTTAAGAGTTAACTCAAAGCTAATTTGCAATTCTCGCTGGCAGAGTAATGCACGTCTCATCTTGGTGCAAGGTAACTAAATTATGCGAGGAATGGGAGATGGAAGAGGGTAAAAAAAAAGAAGCAGAAAACAAATATATTTTATATGAAAAATGTCCTCAATTTATCTCAATTATGTTCCTTGTAGGAAGTTGCTATCAATCACCTCTGACATCTTAACCTGTGAGACGAGTATTACCATATACGCATCATCCATTATGCATTCTCAGAGCATTGAATCGATCGCAACTGGACCGTTTTGAGGTTGTCTTTGGAGATGTTGTGTGTTTCATGCTCAATGACTAGGTAGGACAGACTTGTCTGATGAGTTGCTGCAGCAAGTTTTTTTCCTCTAGAGGTAGGATAATGTCCAGACGAGACGGTTTCACTTTTTTGTGCTGTCAAATAACGGAGTTATGGTCCGGATTGCTCTTGTTAGCTTTTGATTCAGATTTAATAAATAGGTGGATATGCTTTGTTGGAGGATAAACAATTGACTAAAGGGATGAAAGGACAGCATAGCATGGTGAGGTGAGGGGGGGGGGGGTGATGTCCTAACCCTCCCCCTCTGGTTAGAGATGGTCTTTCAGCTTTAATGTACAGAAGATTGCCTCCCTCCCTCCCCTTTCCAACCATCTATCATCCCTCAGACTTGGGCTGTCCCACCAAGTCATTGAGCATGAAGTCATGAAGTCTGCTTGGAGAGGCGAAACGTCTTTTAAGACGACCTATATATATATATATATATATATATATATGGGTATATGGGGGGGGGGGGGGGGCAAATTGCTGCCTTGGGGCCATTTAGGGCCCTTGGCTGTTCTTTTATTGGCCTGTGGCACATACTGTTATTTAACAAGAACAACAACAAAAACTGAAAAAAAAATAAAATGAAAAAAACAGCAGCAGTAATCTTACAAGAAAAAGTCTAAATAATAAGACAAAAAAGTTTTATGAAAAAAGTCATAATTTTACGAGAATAACACACAGTAATATTACAATGCAAAATAAAAGGGATTTTTTTGGCAATATTAAAGATAAATGCTATTGTTTTGTAGGTAGTAGGTAGTAATATTATGAAAAAACAAGCAAAACAGAGAACAAAATGTATAATTTGGGAGAATTTTTTGTAATGTCACAAGAATATAGTAATAGAATACAATAGAGTCGTGATTACAAGAAGGAAGTTGAAATTAAAAAGAAAGAAAGAACAAATCTGAAATTTTATTATATTTTATTAATTTATATTTATATTTAATTTATATTTATTATTTATTTCATTACTATTATTATTATTATTATTATTATTATTATTATTATTATTATTATTATTATTATTATTATTATTATTATTATTATTATTATTATTATTATTATTATTATTATTATCAAAATATTAAGCTGATTTATTTTATCCTACCAAAAAAGTCACAATTTTGTAAGAATAAATTCCTAATATCATGAACAAAATAATATCAATATGTTTGCTGCAGGCCACAGAGTTTGAATGTTGCCCCACGGCAAGTGTCCATTTATATTATATTAATTAGTTATATTGAGAAAAAGGTTATAATATAGGAATAAAGCCAAAGCATGATGGGAATAATTATTTTAAGAAGAAAACTTAAATTGTTGAAAAAAAAAGTGCAAAGGTTTACTGTCAACATAAAAATGTTCATCTATACAGCGTTTTTAAATATAGCTTTTTGTTAATCGAAATACCAATGTCTACCATATTATATTTTTATGCTGATATTGGGCTGATATTATCGGCCATCCATAATACTATGTTATTGAGTTGCATTTATTTTGTAAATACATGTGTATTGCAGGAAAAAACAAAAAATAAATAAATTAGACATTTTTCTCTTTTTTCTTCTTTCTTTTTTGCTTTTTTTCACAGCAGCGTGTACCATTTATTTATTTTTTTTTAGCAATATTGACAATGCAGTTAGTATTAGAAACAAAATTATAAAGGTGGATACGCTGAGGTTTTATCGGAACTCTAAAGGATTGTGAAATGTAGAAGGCTTCTTTCTGTCAACCAATGAGCTCATCTTGTATGCGCAATGCAAATGACGACGGTTTCATGTGAGTTAAGACAGCAGCATGTATCAAAGTGTGTACTGGGTGCTTGCTCCCCGCTGAGAAGGCATCTGTCTACATAAGAGCCTTCAGGTAATAGTGGGAAAATTCCACCTGCTGAGCCACAAACGCACACACACACACACACACACACATAGGTTGGGGTTTTATTGCAGATCATTCCCACCAACAGCTACCAGGCAGGCCCAAGTGTCAGTTATTCAAACCTGCAACATCACTCAACGGTCATTGAGCAGCGTTTCTGTGTTTTACTGTGTATAGCAGGGGTGGGTAACTTTACCATAAGGTACACAAAATAGTAGTACAAAATAGTAGTACATGAGTTCATGAGTAACTAACCTACCTAACCCTTCTAAATGTATACCCTCGTTAGTTCCTCATTAGTTCTTCATTACTTCCTTAGTAATCTACATTTATGAGGCTTGGTTATAAGTTCTTCATTAGTTCAGTAACGATTTTATTTTTTGAGACCTACGGGTGTCCAAAGTGCACCCCAAGGGCCTTTTTCTTTTTTCTTTTTTAAATTAAACAAACAAACAAAATGACAAAACAAAAAATGAAAAAATCTGCTGTCATTTTGCAAGGTAAAAAGTTACAACATTAGGAGAATTATGTCAAAATTCACAAGAATTTGATGAGAATAAAGTATTATAAATATTAAGAAACAAACATTTATTGTCATGAGAAAAAAAAACATTTTTTTTTTACCATACACTCATAATATTAGTAGGAAAAATAAAATCATTTTAGTAGAATAGAGTTGAAATATTAAGAAAAAATGTGTGTGTTTGTTTTTTTAATCTATATTAAGAAAAAAAACAACAATTAATTAAGTTGTAAATGTAGTTGTAAATTATAAATATTATGGGAATAAAATAATAACAACAAACTTTACCAGAAGAAAGTTGAAATGGTTGGAAAATTAATTAAAAAAAATAGCAGCAATGAAAAACAGTTGTATAAAAAATGTATCATAATGACAAAAAAAGTCACATTAACATGAAAATAAACTCCTAATATTATGAGAAAGAAGAATGTCATTGTAGTAACATAGATGTATAATATTTCTAGTAGCAATACAGCATGAATAAAAACAAACAAAACAACAAATAAAGTTGTCATTTTTTAAAAAGTAGGTTACAGAAAATGTTTTAAGAGAATAATGTGAAACTATTATATGAATATTTTTTTACCATACACTCATAATATTAGTAAGAAAAATAATATAATTTTAGTATAATAGAGTTGAAATATGAAGAAAAAATGTGTGTTTGTTTTTTTAATCTATATTAAGAAAAAAAAACAACAATTAATTAAGTTGTAAATGTAGTTGTAAATTATAAATATTATGAGAATAAAATAATAACAACAAACTTTGCTAGAAGAAAGTTGAAATGGTTGGAAAATTAAAAGAAATAGCAGCAATGAAAAAAACAGTTGTATAAAAAATTTATCATTATGACAAAAAAAGTCACATTAACATGAAAATAAACTCCTAATATTATGAGAAAGAATAATGTCATTATAATACAGTAATACAGTATGAATAAAAACAAACAAAACAACAAATAAAGTTGTCATTTTTTAAAAAGTAGGTTGCAGAAAATGTTTTAAGAGAATAATGTGAAACTATTATCTGAATATGATGTGAATATCATAGGAATGAAGAACATTTACAAAGAAAGTAGCAATAAAAACATACAAGTTGAACAGAATAGCCATTTAAATACTTTAAAAATACAAATAAAACCAGTATTAAATTGACCAATATGAAGTAAACTTTACATTATAATTGTCATAATTATCACAGCAAAAGCAGCAGCAATACAGAACCAGTTTTTCATATGTTTACCACTGTATGTGATATTAAAATGTTATTTTGGTCCCAAAGACACACACATAAATCTTCCAGAAAGTCTCCCCATAGCCACTGCTAACGGGCTAATGGGTTCTGATGTCTTTCACTTCCACTTCTATAGGTGTATTGTCCCGATATTTTCACCCAAAGAATCTGCATTCATTGTTAATTGAAGTGAGTCGCGTGTGCTTGTTTGCTTGCCTGAGGCCTGTCTGCTCCTCCACCTTCTCCTGGTCACGCTACAGGCTGACCTCCTTCTACATGTTGGAACATTTCTCGTCGAGGATGATGTCAGTTAGTGTGAAAAATGCCTGCACTTCAAAATCACGCTAGTTTGATATGTATGAGTAAAAAACACATTTCAATGAATATAGTAAATCTCTTTGTTATTTACACCCGGTGATAATACATATTTCTTTTTTCACTGCAAATTTTTTCTCATAAGAGTGCTTCAGATCAGAGATTCCAGATAATCAGCCTTGAAGCCTCACTTTAAAATTTTTTATACTTTTTTTTTTTGCATGTTTGTCAAACTTAAACGTTTTACATTATTAAACTAATTTGAATATTAATTAATGACAACACAACTGAACACAAAATGCAGTTTCTTAAGTGAAACTTCTTATTAAGGGAGAAGAAAAATCCAACCCTACATGCATGGCCCGATGTGAAAAATTACCACCCTTAGCAGCAACAACTGCAATCAAGTGTTTCCGATAACTTGCAATCAGTCTCTATGGTGGAATTTTTTCCCACTCATCTTTGCAGAATTGTTGTAATTCAGCCACATTGGAGGCTTTTCCAGCTTTGGTTTCAGCTTGAGGTCACAGACAGATGGCCAGACATTTTTGTTGGCATATTTCATGTTTCCATTCATCCCATTTATATTTTTCCATTTATTTTATTTTAGAGCCATGAAATCTTTACACCATTTAGAAGTTATTTTTCTTACTGATGGAAATACTTTTAATGTGGTCTTGAAACAAGTAGGATGTGTTTACTTTGCTTGGTCTTGAGAGAGACCCTCGACATAGATACTCCCACGTGTATCTTATTTATGACTTTAACGAGAGAAGCTGTACGCATACATAAAAAAGCACAGCCTATAATACAGTCTGTCCAAAAAAACACAGTTTGTCATAAACATTAATGTGTTGCACCAGACTTTAATAATGTATTTTTGATGTAAAAATGATGAAGGGATAGTGGAAGGAAGACAGTGTTAGAAGTAAAAAAAAAAAAAGCCACAACCAAGCAAACTTTATCTGTGAGGCAGGAAAATAAAATCTGTTTAGTTTCAGCACCACGGACAGTTACAGACCAGTGGCAATACGTTGAACAGTGAAAATGAAAACATAAATAATAATTATTTCAATTTTAATCAAACACATTTTCAAATAAAATTAATGAATCAGTTATTAGTTAAGTTACATGAAAAAATGTTATATTTTCTCACTTCAACATGTTCGAAAAGAAGCAGGAAGAAGCCTGATTTAATCTAACTGATAATTCAATCACATCATAACTTTGACATGTTGACACTTGCAATATTTTTTCCTTCCTTTTACTTCCTGTGTGAAAAGATAGGAAGGGGTTGAAAAAGGGGGAAACATATCAAAAAGTGGAATTAAGGTGTTATAGCTTGTACAGTGTTAAGGAAAATTATGGGGGAAATGAAAAGGGTAAGATTAAAATGCAATGTACAATTATAAAAAAAACACAATTTATAATTAATTTCTGAATAAACATTGATCAATATATTATTTGTGATAAACAATCAGTGAAAAATGATTGTTATTCATTCATTCATTTTCTACAGCATGGCTGTGATTATTAATATTGTTGTAATTTTTTATCTGTGTTATTATTGTGACTTCAAAATGCTTGTGATGTTTTTTGACAACAACCACATCAAATAGAAACTTACAGTATTATGGAAATAAAATAACAACAACAAAATGTAGAAAGCTGAAATAGAAAAACAGTAGAAATGAAAAACATGTGCAGTATATATATGTAATATCAGTATACTAGTTATTTGTAATACTATATGAAACAATACAACAAAAAAGTTGTAGTTTTGGGAAAAATTAGGCGGCAAATAATAAAGAGATTTCATATTTTCTAAATGTTGTATTTTCATAATTACAACACAAAAAAAATGTTGACAACCTTCTAAATTTGGGTTTAACTGAAGCAGTCAATCAATTAAAATATTTGATCGTGATTAATCTAATTTTTTTGTCCATAGTTAACTCACAATTAATCCCATTTAATCGCAGATGGAAATACTTTTTTTGGACATCCACAAGGAGTAGGAAGAAGCAAAGTTTATTAAATCCTACCCCTCCATCTGGTACTTTTATAATCAGTAACTGTTACATTTGTTCACTTCCTGCTTTCCATAATACATTTTAAGTTGTTTTTTTGTTTTTTTTTCAATAATGCACCTCGTACCAAAGTACGTGGTGATATGACCATCCAATGACATAATGGGTACCATAGTAAGTGTCAATATAGTGATATATATAGCACATCATGACTGGTTCAAGACTCTTCATCCTTGTATTTAGCAAACATCAACTGCTTGTATTGTTTCTTGAATTGGCTCATCGTTGTGCATTGTTTGATTTCCTTACTCAATCCATTCCATAGTTTGATTCCACATACTGAAATGCTATGGCTTTTTAACGTAGTCCTAGCATATAAGTGTTTCAAATGTAGTTCTTCCCTGAGATCATATTTCTCCTCTCTTGTAGAGAAGTATTGGATGACGTTTTTAGGTAATTGGTTATTTTTAGCCTTATGCATTATTTTAGCTGTTTGAAGATGAACTATATCAGCAAGTTTAAGTATTTGTGATTTTAAAAATACGGAGTTAGTATGTTCTCTGTAGGCGGCATAATGAATTATCCTTACTGGCCTTTTTTGCAGTACATTTCGCGAGTGAAGATTGCTTTTATAGTTATTAGCCCATATTTCCACACAATAAGTAAGATATGGTAGAACCAGAGAGCAATAAAGAGTGTGGAATGATTTCTGATTAAAAATACATTTTGCTTTGTTCAATACTGAAATATTTCTGGCCACTTTATGTTGTATATTTCACTTATGTTGGATATTTCACTTCATTTTGAATGAAGGTGTACAACGTGAAATAACACCCCTATAGTCACTTTTACACTTTACCCAACATAGGAGACATAATCAGTGATATGCTGCTATAAATGTGTTCCGGTGCTAAGAGGTTCAGAGTATGTGTCTTCTAAATGCCGTATGCCATTTTTATGCTTGGAAATGCTTCAATTCTGAAAAAAAGATGTAAAACCTGTCAACCACAAAACAGCATGTTTTAAAATTAATCTATTTTTGAAAAATTGAAATTTGAAGATCAAAGCGCAGTGAGATTGTAGAGATAGTATATGCTGGATAATATGACTTAATTATACCATTAAATTATCATACCAACCAAAGCTTCCCTTGACCTTCTCTCCCTTCATGAAAGGACATGGAAGTCATGTGTAGGTGTCATATGTGGGAGGCACACCATAAACTCCATGTTTCCAGGATAATTAAATCAATCAATTGTTAAAATATAGATATAATAAACATTGAGCTCCTCTTCATTTGAATTAAATTAAATGATCCACGGCAACCTGATTGGATAAACTTTCTCTCTCGCTTTAAAGTTTCATGCTTGTTTGTTAAGGTCTTTATTCAAAGGTATTTTTTCTTCATGTGTTTTTATAACTTCTACCTCAAGAAATTATAACACATAATGAGTGAAATAAAATGTGTTTAAGCTATACACTCAAGTGCATCCTCAGTCTGTCTGTGTGTGTGTGTGTGTATAAATCGTCCTTGCTTCAGACAATGATTTATTAATAAATAAATGAGTTATTCATTTAAAAGCCCTATTCAGCTCTCACTGCATAAAGAGCCCTCACAAAGGCTGATGATTAAATATTGAATCCCAGGAGCGAGATTGTTGAGGGCCGTGTAGGTGCTGAGCGGGTTCTTGAAGTGGAATTGGTGTCCAACTGCAGGGCCGGTAAAGATCATGGAAGACTGGAGCAATGTGGCCCGTATGATATGGACGATGGGGTCGGTAATGGATGGAATGTTGGAAAAGTGAAGATTAACAAGTTATATTTTCAATGAAGAATATTCAATTGAGCTAAATTATGCATATTTGTATATAAAATATCATGGCAATCATTTTGTGCTTATAAGCGTCTGTTCAGTGTTAGAATCCCTTAATGACTACATCCAAGCCACTGTGATCAAAATTTTAAGACCAGTTGAAAAGTTGCAAGAATTTATATTTTAGCTACAAACGATAACCCACACAAAAATCTTTCTAGAGCTTCCGCAATGTGCACCTATTCTAGCTGTATTTCCTCGGATTTCCAAAACGATATATTTTAATTGGCGGCACGGCGGTTGAGTGGTTAGCTCGCAGACCTCACAGCTAGGAGGACCCTGGTTCGATTCCACCCTCGGCCATGCATTCCCATGCATGCGTTGGTTTTCTCCCGGTACTCCGGGTACCCACATTCCAAAAACATGCTAGGTTCATTGGCCACTCCAAATTGTTCATAGGTATGAATGTGAGTGTGAATGGTTGTTTGTCAATATGTGCCCAGTGATTGGCTGGCGAACAGTCCAGGGTGTACCCCGCCTCTCGCCTGAAGACAGCTGGGATGACATGTCTACACTGGTCACTAGGTGTAATGTTGCTGTAATAATCGGTGAGGAACACAAGCGCCAGACTTGATCGCCAGAACAACAGGCTTTTATTGCAGGTGTGATTTATATCTCATAAAAAGCACAATCATGCCTAACACGGGCTTCTTTTACCGCTGTAAATCATAACAACATGAATTTTATTTACATCTTAAATGTATTATTTTCGGGTGGCACAGCGGTAGAGTGGTTAGCGTGCAGACCTCACAGCTAGGAGACCAGGGTTCAAGTCCACCATCGGCCATCTCTGTGTGGAGTTTGCATGTTCTCCCCGTGCATGTGTGGGTTTTCTCCGGGTACTCCGGTTTCCTCCCACATTCCAAAAACATGCTAGGTTAATTGGTGACTCCAAATTGTCCATAGGTATGAATGTGAGTGTGAATGGTTGTTTGTCTATATGTGCCCTGTGATTGGCTGGCGACCAGTCCAGGGTGGGCCCCCGCCTCTCGCCCGAAGACAGCTGGCCCCCGCGACCCTTGGGAGGAAAAAAGCGGTAGAAAATGAATGAATGAATATATTTTAATTTCTTTTTTCACCCACAACCCGCCACTTGGCATGCTCACTCCCGAGGACTTCCAGACTACCGCCGAACCCCACTTTCTAATTTTGTCGGTATTGGAGTAGTGGTTGGAGACCCCTGACTTAACATGTATGAACTCAAAGTGTGGTAATGTAGGTTTTTTAAAACATTAGTAATATAAATGGGATCATTACATGTTTTTTTGCGGGACTACTTGTGTTTTAAAAACTTGAGTAGACGATGACTGGTGGTGGAAATTAACAACTCCGCAAATTAGCAAATCGGTGAGATTGTAAATTGCACCCCGCTTCCTGTATGCACACTCTATAATGCTACACAGACAACCGCTTACTTACAAAAAATGCACTTAGATCAATTTCAACACACAAGAAGGTTCAGGCCACCAGTCCAGGGTGTACCCCGCCTCTCGCCCGAAGACAGCTGGGATAGGCTCCAGCACCCCCGCGACCCTTGTGAGGATAAGCGGTAGAAAATGAATGAATGAAGAAGGTGCAGGTTCTTGGTCAGGCGGACATTATGCACTGTAGCATTGTCCTGTTGAAAAACCCAGTCATTACTCCACGGACTAGCTCCTTTAGTCATGCGGGGATCTCCACATGACACCCCTGCACAACCTGATGCTCAATGTGTTGTTCCATTAAAAGAAAAAAATCACACCATTTCATGATGTCGCCCCCATCCCGGGTGAGATCTCCTTGTCAGTGCCAGTCTCGTTGGAAGTCATCAAGATCATCACGGTTCCATTTTTTCTCAACTTTTAAGAAGCATTGTTGTGAGATCATTCAAACCTGCAATAAAAGCCTGTTATTCCGGCAATCAAGTCTGGTGCTTGTGTGTCTCACCCAACTGACACCTGGTGACCAGTGTAGAGTACTATATATATCATCACATTGTATTTGAGTGCATCTTCTGAATGCCATGCAATTGTTGTAAATTTGGATAGTCTGGATAGGCTGGATAGTTTGTGTCACGGTGCGGCTTGTGAGTTTCTTGGTTCGACCCAGGATGCAGAGATGAGAACCCAAATGCAGGTAAAAATATATTTATTGTTCCTATGCAGCAGGATGGCGCACAAGCGAGTCAAACTCAACCAAAGACAATGAACCGACAAAGGAAGATGCACCGGCTGAACTAAATACAATCAACAAATTGCCAACAGGTGCGTGAAGGAGAGAAAGTGACAGAACACAGGAAACAATACAAAATAAGAGCGTGAAAACAGGAACTAAGGCAGACAAGGTGAAAACAAGAACTGTCACACAAGCAACGGTCTGAATAAAATAACTGGTGTTCGTGGATGTCAGCCACGGTTGATGCAATGCATTTAGCCATTTTTAGGGTTTAAATTGCTTATTTTAGGTTAAAAACATGACCTAATTTGCTTAATTATGCTTATTTTTTGACTGATAGGCAGCATTCAACTACAAACTGCATATATTACTGAAAAAAAACTAGTAAAGTTGCAAAGTTGGACTCACAACGCGGTTGTGTGTACATGCATCTACATTTTTATTTGTAATGTTTTTGGTTTGGGCGTCACGGCGGTCTAGTGGTTAGCGTGCAGACCTCACAGCTAGGAGACCAGGGTTCAATTCCACCCTCGGCCATCTCTATGTGGAGTTTGCATGTTCTCCCCGTGCATGTGTGGGTTTTCTCCGGGTACTCCGGTTTCCTCCCACATTCCAAAAACATGCTAGGTTAATTGGCCACTCCAAATTGTCCATAGGTATGAATGTGAGTGTGAATGGTTGTTTGTCTATATGTGCCCTGTGATTGGCTGGCGACCAGTCCAGGGTGGACCCCGCCTCTCGCCCGGAGACAGCTGGGATAGGCTCCAGCACCCCCGCGACCCTTGGGAGGAAAAAAGCGGTAGAAAATGAATGAATGAATGTGATCTTATTGGGGGGGCACGGCGCTCGTGTGTTAGTGTGCAGACCTAACAGCTAGGAGACCAGGGTTCAATTCCACCCTCGGCCATCTCTGTGTGGAGTTTGCAAGTTCTCCCCATGCATGCGTGGGTTTTTTCCGGGTACTCCGTTTTCCTCCGACATTCCAAAATTGGTGACTCCAAATTGTCCATAGGTATGAATGTGAGTGTGAATGGTTGTTTGTCTATATGTGCCCTGTGATTGGCTGGCGACCAGTCCAGCGTGTACCCCACCTCTCGCCCAAAGACAACTGGGATAGGCTCCAGCACCCCCGCGACCCTCGTGAAGAAAAGCGGTAAAAAATGAATGAATGATTTTGGTTTTTGGTTTTTTACTTTACCTCTGACCTTCTTCAATAAAATGCATTTATTGCCAAGCAGACCCGTGATGCCAAAGTATGGTTATTGACAAAAAAGTAAATTTCAGTAAATATTCCATCTGATGCAAGCCCAGTGAAACCAGTCTAAAAACAAACAATAGCTATTTTGGTGTTTGCCTTGCATGTCTGGACCTCCTGCGGCAGAGCAGGGAGGAGGCTTCAGGGGCTAACACTCTCCACAATCGCTGTGCTGTGCTGTGTGTTGTGCCTCCTCCCTCAACCCCGCTACCCCCCTCCCACTCCACACACACACGTGTTGTCAGTGTGTCTGCTGTGTGTTTGTTTGGCGTTGTTTTGATCGCCAGTGCTAGTGTGTTTGGGCTGTGCTGGCTGAGCGAGCGGGCCCGGTGCAGAGCTGATGGCGTGCCAAGTGCTCCCTGCGGGCTGGTGGGGCCTTCCACTCTGCTCAGCCACCGTGAACGCCAATCCGACAGACTGCTGCAGGGGGAGAACCACTTCCTTTTTCTCCCTCCTTGTCTCCCCTACGTTCTCACAGAGAGGCTGCATCGTCACCTCACATTATTCTTTTTCTTCTTCACTTTACCCCCAGTGACCAATTTTTACTTTTGCCTTACAGTGTTTATGCTATCCCTTTAACCCACTGCCTCCATTACTGATGAATACGTTTATTTCAATTCATGCATCATTAAGAATAAATAAGAGTACTAACAAAATCATTCATTCATTCATTCATTTTCTACCGCTTTTCCTCACGAGGGTCGCGGGGGTGCTGGAGCCTATCCCAGCTGTCTTCGGGCGTGAGGCAGGGTACACCCTGGACTGGTGGCCAGCCAATCACAGGGCATATATAGACAAACAACCATTCACACTCACATTCATACCTATGGACAATTTGGAGTTGCTAATTAACCTAGCATGTTTTTGGAATGTGGGAGGAAACCGGAGTACCCGGAGAAAACCCACGCATGCACGGGGAGAACATGCAAACTCCACACAGAGATGGCCGAGGGTGGAATTGAACCCTGGTCTCCTAGCTGTGAGGTCTGTGCACTAACCACTATACTTCCGTGTCGCCCCTAACAAAATCAGAGCATCACAAAATTGAATACTCAATACAATATTTAGATATAAATTTCTTCCAATTTAAATTCAATTATTGTGACTTTCTTGAAATGACTTAAATGGCCTGCATGCAACTGGCTTAAGATTACATGTTTTGAAACCAACAAATATAAGACTAACATACTGTATGTCACCAATGGTGTTTTAAAAGAACAGATTGTACAAAAAAAAGTTTAGATTCCTCACATTTATGAATTTTATGGGCATTAAAATTGTTGTAAATTTGGATAGTCTGGATAGGCTGGATAAAATAAGTGGTGTTTGTGGCTGTCAGTCACAGTTGATGCAATGGGATGCAATGAAAACCCATCATTTACCTTTTCAAAAAGGCTGACAAAAACCAGAATGTACAAAAATCTAAGCAGGGAAGCCCAGATTTTCCTCTGCTTTGTCCAGCTCCACCCCGTAGATTCCAAGGCGTTCCCAGGCCAGTTAAGAGACAGAGTCTCTCCAATGGGTCTTCCCCGAGGCCTTCTACCGGTCGGATGTGCCCTGAACCCCAGGGACGTGTCCGAGATGCATCCTGACCAGCTACTTGGCCACCTCATTTGGCTCTTCTCAATATGGAAGAGCAGCTGTTCTTCTACAGGTTTCTACAGGTGCTTCTCACCTTATCTCCAGCCATCTTATGGAGGAAACTCATTTTGGCCACTTGTATCTGCAAGCCTGTCATTGGTCAATACCCCATGCTCATGACCATAGGTGAGGGTAGGAATGTACAGTAGATTTTAATGCAAATCCACGCAAATACAATTAATCTGTTCCAAAATATTAACAATTTATAAAGAATAATAATATTTTTACATGCATAAAACAATGCAAAATAATTGGAAATGACAAACAGATGGAACTTATTGTTGAAGTGGACTTCCCATACATACTGGTGGTATCAACATTTCTCACCTTCTTTAGTAAATTGCAGGAACTTTCTTTGAGAAATCACACTCAATAAGAAATAAGATTTTTAGAAAAGGTTTTTAGAAATGAAAATTCTAGTACGAGTTCTAGTTCAGGCCACACCGCTAGTAGACCCGAGTTCGATTCCACCCTCGGCCATCTCTGTGTGGAGTTTGCATGTTCTCCCAGCATGTGTTGGTTTTCTCCGGGTACTTGCATAGGGAGGATAACTTAACAGTTATTTAACCTTTAACATGAACATTAATCAAATGTAATACTTTTTTCTGGGTACATGATACCATACAGCATCCATATCAAACTTGCACGGGCCGCACTAACATTGAACTTTCATATCAAGGCGGGGGCCTCAAACTAGTGTCCTGCGGGCCACATTTGGCCCGCGGGCCGCATGTTTGAGACCACTGACATAATCAGTTACCAGTTCCACATGTCCAAAAGGAGTAGGAAGAAACAAAGCTTATTAAATCCTACCCCTCCATCTGGTACTTTTACAATCAGTAACTGTTACATTTGTTCACTTCCTGCTTTCTATAATACAGTTTAAGTTTTTTTTTTTAAATCATATACTTCGGTAAACAGGTTGATTAACTGCAATAAAGGAGGGATTACTGCCTCCATATCTGAGAAGTGACCAAAAATTTGCATTAGTGTTGTTGTTACAATAGCCAAAGATTCAATGATAAACGTTCAATGAACGCCCATCCATCCATCCATGGTCGCCAGCCAATCGCATGACACATAACACTTAACGTTCAATGAATGTTATACCGTGAAATAATACCCTAATAATCCCTTTATGTAATCACAAAAAGTCAACCTTATCTATTACAATAAAAGCTTTTAAGGAGGAATGTAGTATTTATTCACCCCTAACATGTTGTCCATGCAATTCTTTATTTATCTCACAGCATGCGACTGTTCAGTAACATTTGTCCATTAGAATTAGCTGGAAAACACGGCTTGGACAATGAATTGCGGTACCTAGTATTCATTAACATTTAACTCTAATTACCAGGCTCATTAAAGCATTGAATTAGTTGCAACATTCATTCAGCCTTCCTCTCTGTGTTTAATCGTGAAGCAAATGGAGCGTCACAACTTTGAAGTGATTACTATTGAGATGGAAGCGCCACGCACGGCCCCATGAAATGTCACTCAGCTGCCCTAAAAAAAAAAAAAAAGGGCGGAAGAAGCTCTGGGAACAGTTTATTTCCACATGGTAGGAAAAGCTGTCGCGTGTGCACACAGACACAA
Organism: Doryrhamphus excisus; assembly: GCF_037039965.1. Taxonomy (NCBI): domain Eukaryota; kingdom Metazoa; phylum Chordata; class Actinopteri; order Syngnathiformes; family Syngnathidae; genus Doryrhamphus; species Doryrhamphus excisus. The sequence goes on along the minus strand of NC_136368.1, from coordinate 6,366,717 downwards.
AGAATTCCAGCACGATAATAATAATGGCAAGCATGACCCAGTGTGGCGTTTCAAAGGGCTCATAACGGTTAATGTGATTTTTTCAAGTGATTTGGTCACTTCTGTTGGAAACTGTTCCCTCCAGTGATGCTCACACTTTGGGCTATTTTGAGGCTTGCCTGCACACACAAGACATAATATGTGTTATTATTCATCTTGCATCATCAACATTGTTTGTTTTACAACGTGTTGGCCTTGGCCACGTTAGAATAGCTGTCGGCGAGCAATTGTTATTAGCAACGCTGAGGAGGTTATGTTTTTACTCGTATGTGTTTATACACAGCAGTTGCAACGCTGCTTGAGCAACATTTCTATTCTTATGATGATATATTTTTCGAAAGACGCCTCAATAAATTCAATGAGTTTTTACATCATTACATCATTCATCCATCTATTTCTATGTCGCTTGTCCACATTATGGTTGTAGGGGTATGCTGGAGCCTATCCCAGTCAACTTTAGGTGAGAAGTTGGCTACACTCTGCATGATATTCATTCAAATTAATTGGCCATTATGTTTATTTATATTATTTATTATAGTATTTATATTATTTATATTATTATTATATCAGTTTTATACATTTTTTTTAAACACATTTTGATATTTTTTATCGACCAGTCCTAGGTGTACCCCGCCTCTGGGAAAAGCTCCAGCATACCTTAAGTATAAATATAATAAATAATAATATTCATTCATTCATTTTCTACCGCTTTTTCCTCACAAGGGTCGCGGGGGTGCTGGAGCCTATCCCAGTCAACTTTGGGTGAGAAGTTGGCTACACTCTGCATGATATTCATTCAAATGAATTGGCCAGTATGTTTATTTATATTATTTATATTATTTATATTATTTATATTATTTATATTATTTATATTATTATTATATCAGTTTTATACATTTTTTAAAACACATTTTGATATTTTTTATCAACCAGTCCCGGGTGTACCCCGCCTCTGGGATAGGCTCCAGCATACCTTAAATATAAATGTAATAAATACTAATAATAATGCAATAATATATACAATAGGGCTGCGCGCAGACCTCACAGCTAGGAGACCAGGGTTCAATTCCACCCTTGGCCATCTTTGTGGGGAGTTTGCATGTTCTCCCCTTGCATGCGTGGGTTTTCTCCGGGTACTCCGGTTTCCTCCCACATTCCAAAAACATGCTAGGTTAATTGGCTACTCCAAATTGTCCATAGGTATGAATGTGAGTGTGAATGGTTGTTTGTCTATATGTGCCCTGTGATTGGCTGGCCACCAGTCCAGGGTGTACCCCGCCTCTTGCCCGAAAACAGCTGGGATAGGCTCCAGCACCCCGTGAGGAAAAAGCGGAAGAAAATGAATGAATGAATGAATGTATAAAACAAAAAACAATATAAAAAAATATGTAAAAACAATTCACAAAAGTAAAAAAAATGTGTACTGCAGTAACTGACAAAACAACAATTTATTGTGTTTATTTATTTGTAGGCCATTTTTTCTCAACAGTAAACACCTCATTCACCATAGGTTGGTAACACATTGTCATATAACGTGATAATATGAATAAATTCTACAGAAATACATGTACCACAATATAAAAAAAATACCTAAAAAATGCACAATATTTGTACATGTTTACTTTGTCTTTATTAGGGCTGTCAATAATAGTGCCTTAAACACAGTAACTAATTTATTGAATTAATTAATTTATTCTTAGCATCATAAATCATGTCAAGCCACATGTCTGTGTTATGACGGCAGAAAGAGCCACACTAGCGTCCACCCCCCACAGAGTCACACACAGTCTGCCGCTTTTTAATAACTTTATTCTGACCTGAACACATCAACAGCAGTGCAGTTCCAACATCATATAGTATGTATCTCCAACTCCCAAACACCACAGTGGGTTGCATTCACTGACACTCTGAAGTTTGATATGGATGCTGTATGGTATCATGTACCCAGAAAAAATTATTACGTTTGATTAATGTTCATGTTAAAGGTTAAATAACTGTTAATAGTTATCCTCCCTATCCGTGTGGAAGTGGTAAGTTTTTGGCTATTTAAGTTTAAAGGAAATAACTTGAAGGCTACCGTTTAGGTCGCTAGCTCTCTAGTTTGCGAGTTAGCATGTGTCTCAAGACCCTGCAGTTGCGCAATATGTTGTAAATAAAAAAAGTATAAATGTGACTATAGTCGTGTTTTGTCATGTCTACAGGGCTCTAATAATGCTTTGTTCATTTTAATCTGAAAAAATAATTTGTTTCTTTAGTTTCTTAAGTTTTCATTATTTAAAGATTGATTGAATTTCTTTATTCTTGATTTGTTTATTTCTTTTTCATCTTATTTTGTGCAGAAAAATAAAAATTAAGATATTTGAGAACAGTGGAATGTTTTATCAGAGCTTTTATTGTAGAAAATCGGAACCAAAGCACTAAAAAAGTTTGTATATTTTTCTGTTTTTAATAAATGCGTTTTTTTTTTTTTTTTGGAAAACCTGATGCGGCCCAGCCTTGCCCAGACCCTAGCTCCAGTGGCCCCCAGGTAAATCGAGTTTGAGACCCCTGCTTTAGAAGGATTAGACTACATTATCTTTCATCAGAAAAAAAAAACACGCTTGTTTCTACCCTTTTCCATTATTTAGTCATCAGCAGTAGAACTGTTAACCCATTAATTTCCATTGTATTTTTTATTTATTTATCTGTGCAGCCTGGGTAACTATTTCTATTGTTGTGCTTTATCCGGCATCTTTATTGTTGAGTGTTTGCTTTGTTTTTATATACATAAAAGCTAAGTTTCCATATCACTGCATTATTTCTCCAACTCCACGAGCACACAGAGTCACGATGTGATGCTCATTATCGAGAAGGTCAAGATTAAACAACTCTTTCATGGTTTTATCCCCTCAGGTCATAACCTTGAATTGGAAATGCGCAATTGATTAACTGATTGGTTAATACCTCTGAGGGAATATTTTCACTAGATTAACTGAAAAGAGATAACTTTTGTTTTTGCAGCTTTGACTTGACTATTCATGCACCATCATTTTTAATTGAAGCGCTTCCTGTTCTTCTTCTGGTCACAAAAGACCCAGACCTGGCCATTGCTAGAAAGAAAATGCTAATAACAGCCTATGTCCTGCTTTAATATATCATAACAGCAATTTTCTGTGCATTAAGTAGTAGTATTGGAGTCGAGAGGAAATATTTTGGACTTATTACACATGATTAAACGTCCCATGTGTCTGGCTGCCTGAAGTTGAGCTCATCCATCTTTAATTGGCTTTCAAAAATTGCTGTAAACAGCATCCATATTAATAGAGTTAATTAATCACCAGACTATATAATGAAGTGAAAAAGACATTTAAAAATGTGCAGAGAAGTTCATGGAGAGGCCATAAATGTTTATACTAAAAAGCATCCGTGGAGTTAATGTGGTGTATCACCACCCAAAAGTCAAATTCCTCAAACCCGAGCTTAACTCTTCCTCGTCTCTTTCCGCCGCTTCGCATATCTCGACTCTTCACCTTTCTCCATTTCATGGTTGTTTTTGTCATCTCTTTGCTTGACAAGACAATGGATAATAACCCCGTGATATCACAGACACCAGCAAATGAGAGTAATCAAGCTGTCCTGTCCCGGTGCCGTTCAGGTTCACTCATCAAACCCTAATTATCACCCAGGAAACCAATGTTCCGCTTTAATTATTCTGATGAATGAAATAGTAGAGAGAGGAGTCAGGCTGCAGCCAAGTGGAATAACAGCTTTTAGTCGTAAAGCACAGCAGAGTGGGAGGACGAGTATGAAGAGGAGTAAAGGTGACTTCGGGGAGTGTGAGAGAACTAACAAAGGTAAATGTATAAAAAGGGGTTCGCCATGGATGAAGAGGAACAAAAAGAAGTAAGTTGGTCCCATGTCACTAAAAAGGTGGTGAAATATTGACGGAAATGGTTCTCAAAGATGACAATTGACTTGAAGAATACTTAAAGTGGACCTATTATGCTAATTTTTCGGCCCTTTGCAACTAAACCAGAACTGAAAGCTTTCGAGATCTTCCAGAATCTACACCTATTTGAGCTCTATTTGTTTGGATTTCATGCTTCCCGCCAAAAACCCGCTTCCCGGCACGGCCACTTCGGTGAGGTATAGGACTTGATAATAAACGGCAAATCTTTTTAAAATGGCCGCATTTATCATACAACCATATGTGCCATACAGCCATTTATTTATGTTTCTCTTATTTTTGTCTAACATTCATTCATTCATTTTCTACCGCTTTTCCTCACGAGGGTCGCGGGGGGTGCTGGAGCCTATCCCAGCTGTCTTCGGGCGTAAGGCCAATCACAGGGCACATATAGACAAACAACCATTCACACTCACATTCATACCTATGGACAATTTGGAGTCGCCAATTAACCTAGCATGTTTTTGGAATGTGGGAGGAAACCGGAGTACCCGGAGGAAACCCATGCATGCACGGGGAGAACATTCCGAGAGTGGAACCTCTGCCATTTACTTATTATAAAATTAAGTGTTTCAAACGACGTGGGAACAAAGGACAAAATAAGAAGCCAAAAATTTACCACTTTCACACGTAATGGGAGGATAACTTTTTTCCACTTCATCTTAGAAAATTAAGTGTTTCAAACGGCGTGGGAACGAACGACAAAATAAGAAGCCAAAAACTTACCACTTCCACACGTAATGGGAGGATAACTTTTTTCCACTTCATCTTATAAAATTAAGTGTTTCAAACGGCGTGGGAGCGAAAGACGATATAAGAAGCCAAAAATGTACCACTTCCACATGTAATGGGAGGATAACTTTTTTCCACCTCATCTTATAAAATTAAGTGTTTCAAACGGCGTGGGAACAAAGGACAAAATAAGAAGCCAAAAATTTACCACTTCCACACGTCATGGGAGGATAACTTTTTTCTACTTCATCTTATAAAATTAAGTGTTTCAAACGGCGTGGGAACAAAGGACAAAATAAGAAGCCAAAAATTTACCACTTCCACACATCATGGGAGGATAACTTTTTTCTACTTCATCTTATAAAATTAAGTGTTTCAAACGGTGTGGGAACGAAGGACAAAATAAGAAGCCAAAAACATACCACTTCCACACGTAATGGGAGTATAACTTTTTTTCCACTCCAACATGCCACGGCTGACTCCATACAGTGTTATTCAGGTTATGTAATATGTCTCATGGTTATGTCAGGTCTCGTCATACCTAGTGACCACAACACTACAAATATTTTTTAGCTGATAATAGGCTATAGTCAACCATGAAACATTGGTGATGGAGCCTATCCCAGCTGTCTTCGGGCGAGAGGCGGGGTACACCCTGGAATGGTGGCCAGCCAATCACAGGGCACATATAGACAAACAACCATTCACACTCACATTCATACCTATGGACAATTTGGAGTCGCCAATTAACCTAGCATGTTTTTGGAATGTGGGAGGAAACCGGAGTACCTGGAGAAAACCCACGCATGCACGGGGAGAACATGCAAACTCCACACAGAGATGGCCAAGGGTGGAATTGAACCCGAGTCTCGTAGCTGCGAGGCCTGCGTGCTCACCACTCGACTGCCGTGCAGCCCAACCATGAAACCGCAATCATTTATTGATATACTATACTGTATATATAAGCAATAGTGAGGGAGCGATGTTGAAACTGTGATGTAGCAAGGGACAAGTGATCGTAGTATCCCAATGTGTGTGTGTGTGTGTGTGTGTGTGTGCATGGTCGACCCCAGGTAAAACGTCTTTAATTAGTGCAGGTACTAACAGTTTTGCAGCCAGAATGGGAGCAAAAGCCGACAGGGCAAAAAGTGTCCGTCCAAATAAAACAGTTAAGCATAATAGGGATAGCAAACAGTGACTGAGAAGCAGAGAACAGAGACCTCCCACAATGCACACAGCATTTGACAATGAACCAGCAAAGTCCTGACACTTTGCTGGGATTAAGAGCAACCCTGATTGGTGATTGCAGCCAGCTGTAGAACACTGCCAAAATACACACCAAAATAAGGGCGTAAAATAGGCATTTGTAGTTAGTACTCATTGTGCGTTATCACATGGACTTCTACAGCATAATTGACATCACTAAGTATAATAGTAAATCAGTTCTTCCACCCCCGCAACGACAGTTTGCCCCCAGCCAGCAGGGGTTGGCATCACAGAGTGAACAGAGAATATGCCTAAGCAGCATAAACCTGCACATACACACACCCAAACTCAGCATGGCACTGACAAGCAAATACACACCTATAGATGTTTATACATGCAAACACAAATGACTGTCTGTCATTCTGTTTTGTTTGTTCCCACTAAGAGAGGGCAACCAGAAGCCTCTGAATATAAATGACAGAAACAAAAAACGTGCTACCAAAAACAACTTATACATAGTGCACACTGTAACTGCAACACATGGGATATGTAGGTATCAAAATAAACAACAACACACTTATAGTATATTATAAAAAAAAACCCTTAAACTGTATTATGGAAAGCAGGAAGTGAACAAATGTAACAGTTACTGATTGTAAAAGTACCAGATGGAGGGGTAGGATTTAATAAGCTTTGCTTCTTCCTACTCCTTTTGGACATGTGGAACTGGGAACTGATTATGTGATGCACTCAATTGTAGTCTGATGCATGTTCAAATGAAATAAAACCATTACCATTACCATTATACTATTTTATAGTAATGTAGAACCCACAAGGCATGCTGGGTAACTTCCTGTTGGGGAAGTGTATGCAAGTTTGATCGAATATCTGCAAATTTGCAGGGTCCCAAATGCAGAATCGTGAATATTTGGAGATCCACTGTGTAGCTTTCATGTTTATCAAGGGAAGTTTGTGTTTTGCAGATATTTTGGTTGCATTACAGCCCACCCAAAAATTATCCACCAAATATTGTGGCTTATATAATGCTTAAATATTTTCTGTAGCTGTTGGCTAAATCACAAGTTGGCCAAATAAAAGTGTCCAGCTTGACTATATGCCCGTCGCGTGACTCACCTTCATCATAAATTATACATCCAATGTAACCGGTACTGTAAAACTATTCTTTGGAGTGCATTATTCATTAATCATGAATATATAATTAACCAAATTATACAGACAGGTATACAAAAGACACGCTCAGAAATATACAGCCTATACCAATGCATATTTACTGTACATATCTGTCTACAGAAGGAGAATTAAACTTGGTAACCTCTACCCTCATCAACTTCATGATCGCGTTCTCATACCAACATATGTGCACTAAAGTAGCGAGTAAGATCGAGCTGCAATGATTCATCAATTCTATTTTCCGTTTCTAGAGCGATGCAAACGCTCACTCGTCACACGTCACGCTCGTCAGGTGAGACATTTTTGAGGCAAGTGCATATATCTCTCACAAAGACAGGAAGTCCCACACACGGCAGACATGCTTGTTCTGGAAGCTGCAGCGGGGGCGGAGCTGGTTGGTATTTAAAGTACCGGCCGCGACCAATCTGTGAGCGATCGATCAGAGCATCAATACTTTTAACATTATTAGATCTCTATAGAAATGAAAAAACACCCCTAAAGTCCCTTCACACTATATTTGGTAAAATAAGAGAAAATAATACATTCATTCATTTTCTACCGCTTTTCCTCACAAGGGTCGCGGGGGTGCTGGAGGCCATCCCAGCTGTCTTTGGGTGAGAGGCGGGGTACACCCTGGACTGGTGGCCAGCCAATCACAGGGCACATATAGACAAACAACCATTCACACTCACATTCATACCTATGGACAATTTGGAGTCGCCAATTAACCTAGCATGTTTTTGGAATGTGGGAGGAAACCGGAGTACCCGGAGAAAACCCACACATGCACAGGGAGAACATGCAAACTCCACACAGAGATGGCCGATGGTGGACTTGAACCCTGGTCTCCTAGCTGTGAGGTCTGCATGCTAACCACTCTACCGCCATGCCGCCCGAAAATAATACATTTAAGATGTAAATAAAATTCATGTTGTTATGATTTACGGCGGTAAAAGAAGCCCGTGTTAGGCATGATTGTGCTTTTTATGAGATATAAATCACACCTGCAATAAAAGCCTGTTGTTCTGGCGATCAAGTCTGGCGCTTGTGTTCCTCACCGATTATTACAGCAACATTACACCTAGTGACCAGTGTAGACATGTCATCCCAGCTGTCTTCAGGCGAGAGGCGGGGTACACCCTGGACTGTTCGCCAGCCAATCACAGGGCACATATAGACAAACAACCATTCACACTCACATTCATACCTATGAACAATTTGGAGTGGCCAATGAACCTAGCATGTTTTTGGAATGTGGGTACCCGGAGTACCCGGAGAAAACCAATGCATGCATGGGAATGCATGGCCGAGGGTGGAATTGAACCCTGGTCTCCTAGCTGTGAAGTCTGCGCGCTAACCACTCGGCCACCGTGCCGCCCGAAAATAATACATTTAAGATGTAAATAAAATTCACATTGTTATGATTTACGGCGGTAAAAGAACCGCTTTTTGTGAGATAAATCACACCTGCAATAAAAGCCTGTAGTTCTGGCGATCAAGTCTGGCACTTGTGTTCCTCACCGATTATTACAACATTACACATAGTAGACATGTCATCCCAGCATCTTTGAATGCGTCTTCTGAATGCCTTACAGTATATCTGTATTTTTGCACATAGTACTTATTTATTTGCTTAAATAGGCCGTATTCAACCACAAAACAGATGATTTATTAGTTACTAGTATATTTTTTGTGAGTGAACAGCAAAATTTGAAGCATAAATTGTCGAGAGACAACAGTATGGTGCATCGTCCATTGCAGGAGAGGCAAAAATAAAACATGATAATAGAATCACCGCATGGAAGCTATTTTGTTACTTGTTATAAATTCTGCAGACTATCCAAATATTTGCATTGACAATGTGTTTGACAGCTTGGGTTTTCTTCATAGATGTGAAAATGATGATTTCTTACCCATGTATCTTGTCCTTTGGGCTCCACTTTGAGCTTTGAATTCCATGGTTCAGTTGATGCATAATAAAAAGGGAGGAAAAAGGAAAAAACAGCACAGCTAAGGTTCCTCACACCTCAGGGTGGAAGTGTACACCACACACTCTTACACCGATACCATGCTTTGACTTTAGCCGCAAGGGCATTGTGATTGTTAAATGTGAAAAAAAACAATCTGTGTTGGAATATAAACAAAAATAATATTAAATTATATTATATATATTTAAAATGAATAACACTACAGCATGCAAAACAAGCAAACAATCCTGGCATTACAGGGAAAAAAAGAGAAAAAAACATTAAAAGTCTTGTTCCGGTCGAGGGCAACAAGTCCTTGCTTCTTATCTGCAGTCCAGCTGACTTGCTTCATGCTATCAGCAGGCTGTTATCTTGGTGCCCCCTTAAACCTCAGCACGGTGTGAGCTACCTACGCCCTATCAGTGACTGTCCTCCAAGAGAAGCATCCATGGCCGCTGGGCCTTCAGTGCCCCTGTGCTGACCTCTCCTTGGTTTTCCTCTCTCAACCTTGTTGGTCTGTCCTACCCAAAGTTCTCTCTCTCTCTCTTACTGTCATTCAGTTTTCTCCCCATCTTTCACTTTCCCCTTGCTGTCAGTGTCAAAGGTATACCGATTGTAGGCTTCAAAACAAGCATGGGTACAAAGCACAAAAATGGAAATTGTAATAAAAGTCATCCATCTTCTTGCGGTCAGGTGGTAAACATGTCAAAGCAAGAATGAGCCTTTTGGTTTTGTTACATCTAAATTATTGCCAAAGGTGTGTATTTCATATCTGATGTAGACCTGTGTGTCTCTTGGAACAACAGTGTGCATACCATATGTGTGTAAACACCCCAAACCAATGGCTCCAGTATGTGGATGCATTAGGTACTGCTGACTATAAGCCTTACAGTGAGGTTTGTGGCTGGTGAGGTACTGACTGAGAATAACGAGTAAACAAAAATCCAAATTGAAAAACATCTGTCTTCTATTTGTATGTGAAATACATGCACCCGAGACCTTCACCAGGAAAAGTTGGCTGTATAACAAATTAATAAAGATAATAAAGTTCACCAAGTAGTTAGCATGTTGGCCACACAGTCAGGAGATTGGGAAGACCTGGGTTCGATTCTCCACTTGCCGCTTGTATATATGCTTGGGTTTTCTCTGGGTATTCCAGTTTCCAAAAACATGCTAGGTTAATTGTTCATAGGTATGAATATGAGTGTGAATGGTTGTTTGTCTATATGTGCCCTGTGATTGGCTGGCCACCAGTCCAGGGTGTACTCCGCCTCTCGCCCGAAGACAGCTGGGATAGGCTCCAGCATTCCACTGCAATCCTTGTGAGGAAAAGCGGTTGAAAATGAATGAATAAATGAATAAAGTTCACCAAGTAGTTAGCATGTTGGCCACACAGTCAGGAGATTGGGAAGACCTGGGTTCGATTCTCCACTTGGCGCTTGCTTGGGTTTTCTTGCTTTGGGCTATTCCAGTTTCCAAAAACATGCTAGGTTAATTGGCGATGATGGACAAATTATCCATAGGTATGAATGTGAGTGTGAATGGTTGTTTGTCTATATGTGCCCTGTGGTTGGCTGTTGACCAGTCCAGGGTGAACCCCACCTCTCGCCCGAAGACAGCTGGGATAGCCTCCAGCACCCCCCACGACCCTTGTGAGGAAAAGCGGTAGAAAATGAATGAATAAAGTTCACCAAGTAGTTAGCATGTTGGCCACACAGTCAGGAGATTGGGAAAACCTGGGTTCGATTCTCCGCTTGCCGCTTGCATATATGCTTGGGTTTTCTCTGGGTATTCCAGTTTCCAAAAACATGCTAGGTTGATTGGCGACAATGGACAAATTATCCATAGGTATGATTGTGAGTGTGAATGGTTGTTTGTCTATATGTGCCCTGTGATTGGCTGGCCACCAGTCCAGGGTGTACCCCGCCTCTCGCCCGAAGACAGCTGGGATAGGCTCCAGCACCCCCCACGACCCTTGTGAGGAAAAGCGGTAGAAAATGAATGAATAAAGTTCACCAAGTAGTTAGCATGTTGGCCACACAGTCAGGAGATTGGGAAAACCTGGGTTCGATTCTCCACTTGCCGCTTGTATATATGCTTGGGTTTTCTCTGGGTATTCCAGTTTCCAAAAACATGCTAGGTTAATTGTTCATAGGTATGAATGTGAGTGTGAATGGTTGTTTGTCTATATGTGCCCTGTGATTGGCTGGCCACCAGTCCAGGGTGTACTCCGCCTCTCGCCCGAAGACAGCTGGGATAGGCTCCAGCATACCCCTGAAACCCTTGTGAGGAAAAACGGTTGAAAATGAATGAATGAATGAATAAAGTTCACCAAGTAGTTAGCATGTTGGCCACACAGTCAGGAGATCGGGAAGACCTGGGTTCGATTCTCCGCTTGGCGCTTGCATATATTCTTGGGTTTTCTCTGGGTATTCCAGGTTCCAAAAACATGCTAGGTTAATTGGCGACAATGGACAAATTATCCATAGGTATGATTGTGAGTGTGAATGGTTGTTTGTCTATATGTGCCCTGTGATTGGCTGGCCACCAGTCCAGGGTGTACCCCGCCTCTCGCCCGAAGACAGCTGGGATAGCCTCCAGCACCCCCCGCGACCCTTGTGAGGAAAAGCAGTAGAAAATGAATGAATAAAGTTCACTAAGTAGTTAGCATGTTGGCCACAAAGTCAGGAGATCGGGAAGACCTGGGTTCGATTCTCCGCTTGGCGCTTGCATATATTCTTGGGTTTTCTCTGGGTATTCCAGTTTCCAAAAACATGCTAGGTTAATTGGCGACGATGGACAAATTATCCATAGGTATGAATGTGAGTGTGAATGGTTGTTTGTCTATATGTGCCCTGTGATTGGCTGGTGACCAATCCAGGGTGAACTCCGTCTTGTGCCCAAAGTCAGCTGGGATAGGCTCCAGCATACCACTGCAACCCTGGTGAGGATAAGCGGCATAGAAAATAATTTGATAGATGGATGGATGGAATAAAGTTGACCTTGACCTTGTATTTTATTGTCCGATTACCAAGAATAATGATGACCTGCTTAGTTAAAGACATCACACAGTCTGTAGAAGAAGAATATTTATTTTGTTATTTTAAGTTTTTGGATATTTCATCATAGACATGTCCCAGCGGCTCTCAGTTGGTCCGTATTGCATGAGTATTTCAGTGACTTTGTATCGGTGAATGCTTAACTTGAGACAAACTCACCTGTTATGTTTGCATGTGTACTCGTGCTGCAAATGCCACATTGCTATTCATAATGGGATGCATTTTAGAGCAAACTGCACATTACAGCCAACCAATTACTCCATAACAATTGAGAACACGCGCATTAGAAATGTCAGATTACACAAACTAAGAACGCTCACTGCTTGCCTTGCAAAACAATAACTCAGGCCAGAAAAAACACTGTTTTCTTCTTAATAGGATATCATTTGTTATGCAGACAGTTGCCAATACAATAGAAAATAATAACCTCATAGAGGAAAAATAATAAAATAGATATTGGGGCCATAACAGCGACTGTGGGGAGAGAAGGGGAAAGAAAATAGTGAGCGAGCTAATACATTGAGCTCATGGTCTGATCCGACACGTTGTCAATTTGGAGGAAATAGTGGCTTTGCATTGTTTTTGCATTCATGTTTATCTCACAACATTTATATATCTTTACCAGAAATAAAGGTTTCTCCTATATTGTCACCCTCCAGCCCAATGAATTTCCGGGAAGTAGGATTCAACATGAATAAACTGAATATTCCCGTATTTATAGCATTTTTAAAATAATTATATCCATTTAGACATGAGATAACACCTATATAATCACCTATACATTTGTATTACCAATATAGTATACGTATATAAACAGCAAAAATAAGACATTCAGTGATGTATAAGTTATTATTGTTGTTAATAATTCAAATCTGCAATAAAATCCAGTTATTCTGGTGCTTGTGTGTCGCAAAAAAAATTACAGTAACATTACTGACACCCAGTGACCATTGTAGAATACTACATATTAGGGATGAGCGAGTACACCACTTTCTGTATCTGTGTCTGTTCACCCCGGAAGTGGGTGTGGTTTAACTAGAAATGGGCGGTGCTTAAAGTCGTACATGATTTTAATTCTGAAACTGATTTGTATTCTTTATTATCCAGCGGTGTGTGTAAGTGATCCTTGAGACTTTATTCATAGATTATTTATATATTTTTTTGAATGAAGTGTGATTCATGCAAACAATAAACATAACAATAATGTGTCAACATTGCAAGTTGTATTTTTGCCACCACCCGTGACTGATGCACGTTCGTGCCCACTGTCTTAAAATACAGTAAAGTCTCGTTATATCGATATTATCGGGAGTCGGAAAAAATACCGATATAACTGGACTATCCATATATCCGATCCTGCGCCGAACTGCATTAAAAGTGGGCGGATCTTTGATATGGCATGTAATTTTCTCCTTGAGTTCATGGATTGCGTATCTAGCATGCTTTTGTACTACAATAAATTTTGTACTACAGTAAATAAAAATAAACTTACGCTGTAGTGATTACCGGTTACCGGGACATAATTCACCCCGGAACTATCGATAGGGAAGGTGTTGCCACCCGGAGGGGTAGGCGCGAGGGACGGGTGTTTTCCGCTGTGTGTGCTGCACTCTGGTGGTGGAAGTGTGAAAAATAAAGTTGACTGGAAGCAGCCGTTCGCCGTGTTCTTTTTTGGTATTGAAATCCTTAAGCAAAGATTGATTTAAGCTGCTTTTGTATCGATATAAGCACACCAAATTGGCTGGCAGGAGATGAAAAGGGCATCGTAGTAACCGGATTATCATAATAACCGGGTATCGTACTAACGGAGCTAATTATATCATAAAAGACTAGAAATTTGCCGGGAAATGAAAATAGTATCGTAATAAGTAGTAATTCGTTTTAACTGATATTGATATAACGAGACTTTACTGTAATGCACCGTCCAGTTATGAAACAAGTTTAAGACTGCAACATATTAATAATAATAATAATAATACATTTTATTTGTATAGCACTTTTCAAAATACTCAAAGACACTTTATAGAAGAATGAAGTTGAATAAAGCAAGTAAACAGAATAGAAGACACACCAAAATACAACATTCATTGGTTAATACACAGTTAAAACATGAGTAAATATATTGATAGAGAAGCAATATTTTATGTATGGCTCATGTGAGCAACAAAAAAACCCCATAACATTTGCTGAAATATGCATATTTCTGTACTATTAGGCTGTATTCAACCACAAAACAACATGATTTGTTAATAATATGCATATTTCTGTACTATTAGGCTGTATTCAACCACAAAACAACATGATTTATGAATATAAATATTTATGATTATTATTTATTATTATTATGAATATAATAATATAATATAATAATATAATATAATAATATATTTTGGGAAAAAACACTTGAAAACAAAACAATAAAATGAACGTACAAATATGATCACATTGTTAGAGCCTCACACAAGTGCCGAAAAGATTTAAACCAAAAAAAACCCCCAAAAGACCGTTACTGACGACCCCCTGCTTCTCCAAAATTGCTGGTCTCTGAGTGAGGCCTCTATTAGAAAAGGACCATTGCGTGCAAGTTAATCTGTTGTGACTCACTGTGTTTGACAAGCCCAACTGGCTGTACAGTACCACAACTGATGGTACCTCAGGTACTAGGTGCTGAGAATTGAGACACGGCTCCGTTTACAATGGGAGTAATTATCGGACTGGCCACAGTGACAGCGACGCTAATGAGTGTTGACAGCCACACCCCCATGGCTGTTTGTTCTAATAGGCTAAACATCAGGCATTAAACAATTCTTTCTTTCTCTCACACACACACACACACACACACATCAAGGCACGCCAACTTTCTTCCAATGGATTATACAACACACAAAAATGTTATGTTAATTAAATAACACCACTGAAAAATAAACTACCATCTGTGTGTTCTTAAGTGATGCACTGCTTTTCCATGCAGAGGTTTACAATCAGATATGAAATTTAACAATTTAACTATTTTATTTTACTACAATATATCAGTATACTTCAGTATCTTTGTTAATCTCAGTGATGATGGACCAATCAAATGGATATGTCATTTCCATACAGTTTGACCAATATTAAATATCTTCATTATCAAAATTATGCTGCTGTTGCTGCTACTACTACTATTAGTATTAATATACATGTACTTAAAAATGGTATACTGGTATACATTTTCTACCGCTTTTTCCTCACGAGGGTTGTGGGGGGTGCTGGAGCCTATCCCAGCTGTCTTTGGGCGAGAGGCGGGGTACAGCCTGGACTGGTGGCCTGCCAATCACAGGGCACATATAGACAAACAACCATTCACACTATGAATTCACACTATGGACAATTTGGAGTCGCTAATTAACCTAGCATGTTTTTGGAATGTGGGAGGAAACCCACGCATGCACGGGAAGAACATGCAAACTCCACACAGAGATGGCCGAGGGCGGAATTGAACCCTGGTCTCCTAGTTGTGAGGTCTGCACGCTAACCACTTCACCACCGTGCTGCCTGGTATACTGGTGTTCTCATAGGCAATTCATCATCGTCAAACTTTATATAGGTTATCGCCTGATCCTATGAGGAACAGAGGCAAAGAAGGGCAGACTCACATGCCCAGACACCTAATGTTATTTAAATCAGGTGATAAACCTGTGAAGGTGCCTCTAGCCTCCAGCAGAGGCTTGTTAAGCATAACAAGTCAATTTGACATCAATGTGTATTTATATTCCTTAAATCAAATAGAATTGCGGACAATTACAATTGCGGCAATTGCTTACAATAATACAGTATTGAGGAAACAATCTTTCCGATCATTCTGGAAAATATTGGAAATTTGTTGGATGACCAAGAGAAGTGATTTCTGACTGGTGGGCCACAGTGTGAGTCCACACCCAGTAGCGATCCAATATAGACCTGTACCTGGGCTTTACAGTACTGGTTGATCAGCTCAGGTAATCAATCCACTGATCAGTTGAATGCAAGTTAAGCCATCCCACGGGATGTTCCTCAGCCAATCGTAGGTGCAAGGTCAAAGATGTTATTACATTAAGATGCTTAACAACAGTGATTATTATTGTTGTTCAGGTTGTGCCTACCTTGACGCCTGAGAGTCTTAATTTTCCAAAAAATTAAAGATGTACACTTGAAAGCACTGCATGAATAAACGACTTTACTTAAGCACCGAGTCGCTACTCCCTCTAATAATAAACATCACAAATTTAGTTTGTCCTTTCTTCTTTGCATGTCTGCCTAGAGAGTAAGACCCAGGGGACGCAGAACCGCATCAGCCCAAGAGGCACACATGCAAACAACCCCCCCACCATCCCTCCAGAACAAAACGAGGCCCAGCAGCAGACAAACAACTGTATTCATTATATTGTGACAACATTATTTGCCTCTAATTTGGAAATAATTAATTAAATTATACACAGATTCTATTTCTTCCTAATGAGTGGCTTAGGGAATAGCTTTGTCTTAAACAAGATGATCAAAATGGACTAGTAACATTGTAAAAATCAATTAGGTTGATCCAATAGCACTATGGCAATTTTAACAGCAGATTAAATGGTATTGTGTCAACAACACCATGTGATCAGTGCATTGTGAAGTGGGAATTTTAAAACTGGGAATGTTCAGGAAGAAGGAGGTTATTGCATGAAGTGCTCATCACTATGGATTTTTACATGACACAGGACATTAATAATAGTTAACATTTTCATCTGAGTCCAAATCAACTTACATGGCGGCCGCTGAAGGTAGCTTATAGGTGAGGCTGGGACACATCAAGTATTCTACAAAAAAAAAAAAAATCAAACATGGAGGGCTTCCCAGTGTCCCCTGTGAGTTATGTGTTCAAAGTGAACATAGTCCATTCATCTTCTTATGGTTATCCAAGGTTGGGGTCGCAGGGGGTAGCAGCCTATTCAGCTAAGCTCAGACCTCTCTCTACTTCAACCAGCTCCTACCGGCGGATCCTGAGGCGTTGCCAGACCAGTTGAGAAACACATGTTTTGGGTCTTCCCTGAGGCCTTCGACTGGTCGGAGGTGCCCTGAACATCTCCCAAGTAGGTGTCCTGATCCGATGCCGGAGCCACCTCATCTGCCTCCTCTCAATGCGGAGGAGAAGTGTTATTCTCTCAGATGGCAATGCCTCTCAACTTAGACACTTTATGGAGAAAACACATTTTAGCCGCTTTCACTCGTGATCTTGTCCTTTCCATTAAGATCACGATAGGGGATGTAGATTGATTGATTGAATGTAGATTGGCTGGTATACTGAGAGCTTTGCCTTTTGGCTGAGCTCCTTCTTCACCACAATGGAACAATGCAGAGTCTGCATCACCAATCCATCTGTCAATCTCGTGATCCATCCTTCCCTCTGTCGTTAACAATACCCCAAGGTACCTAAACTTTGCAGGACTTCATCACCTGACCCAGAAATGGCACTGCACCCTTTTCCGGTTGAGAACCTCAGATTGATGGCGTTGATTCTACAGTTAAAGTCACCTAGTTAAAGTAAAAATGCACTTTTTTTTTAAATGTTGCCCATCACTCACAACCCTTATGTAAAACATGAACACATATTTCACAGTATTCCATTTATATAGTTGACTTGTACATTAACCAAGTGATATTGTTATTGTAGCAGCTATTAAGAAAAACTGTCGGAAGAGTGAATACCAAGCTCTGAATTTTACTACAAACGTTTTGTGCTGGAAGACACAGCCATCCCAATGAGAAGGGACACTGAAAGTTCTGTCATTGTTTCTATACTGTTGTTAATGGAAGTAGCATAAGCTCCAAGGAATGCACCTAAGCAAGGAGTTTCAATAATGTTTTCAATCATTAAAATACGGCAAGATATTGTAAGTATTATGTTACTTACATCTATGTACATGTTCATGCATAATCTCAAATGATACCATATGTCTCAAATGGCTTATTTACCAGTCCAGAGTCTACCCTGCCTCTCACCCAAAGTCAGCTGGGATAGACTCCTGTATATACCTGACTCAAGTCAGGGCAAGTCGCATAGAAAATGGATGGATGGATTATTTACTCTTGTTTTGTCTACTATATATGGTAATGGTAATGGTTTTATTTCATTTGAACATGCATCAGATTACAATTGAATGCATCACATAATCAGTTCCCAGTTCCACATGTCCAAAAGGAGTAGGAAGAAGCAAAGCTTATTAAATCCTACCCCTCCATCTGGTACTTTTACAATCAGTAACTGTTACATTTGTTCACTTCCTGCTTTCCATAATACAGTTTAAGGTTTTTTTTAAGGTAATTACGCATGCAAAGGTGAGTATAGGGGTCTTATTTTTATTTCTAGAGGGCTCTATTATTAAAAAGTATATCTAAAAGGTCATGAACAGGTTTTCTATGTTGCATTGCATGTTTTTCAATCATCAAAATACGGCAAGATACTGTAAGTATTATGTTATCATCTATGTACATGTTCATGCATAATCACAGCATGTGATAGCATATGTCAAACAATACAACATTGTTAGAGGTTTCATTAGAGGGCTGTGTAGTCTCCAATGATGTGCTTTGTTAGCAAGCTCGTATTAACTCGTTTTCTTGTTATAATGCACGGAAAAGGAAAATAAATTAGTTCTCGTGTTTCAAATGAGAATTGTGGATGATGGGCTTAGGGTAAATTTACATACGCCCCAGTTTTCATAGAATTCACTCTTTTTTGAATATTAATGCCAAACATATGTCTTTGGGTTGCACAGTGTCTGGATTAACAGAGCATCCACGCACTTGCGGGTCAGTCTCTCTGAAGAATACATTGTGGTTCTTTTAGAGCTGGGACACTACATCCAGGGAATCCTTTAATCATCTTTATTATCTGTTTGTGTGTGTGGTTTATGTGTTCATAGATTGCCTATGGATAGTCTTCAGTTAACTGATTTTGGACTATGAGATGACTGTGGGAGGGAACCCAAGTACCTGGAAAGTCCATGATTAGAAGCCAGAACCATCTGGACGCGAGGCGGGCATGCTAACCACACTTCTACCATTGTTTAGATCTTTATAGCCAAAAACATCAAGCTGGGCAGGTGGTTCAGGATTGTACTTTGGCAAATAAGATGATGTTCAAATGTCTGTTCCAGACCTATTTAAAACTCAACACAGCTTTTCCATTATCTTATTTCTCATATAAATGCAAAT
The DNA here is from genome assembly GCF_037039965.1 of Doryrhamphus excisus. Taxonomy (NCBI): domain Eukaryota; kingdom Metazoa; phylum Chordata; class Actinopteri; order Syngnathiformes; family Syngnathidae; genus Doryrhamphus; species Doryrhamphus excisus. The sequence goes on along the minus strand of NC_136368.1, from coordinate 6,347,362 downwards.
GAAATAAATGCATTCATTTTTTCTGCAAATGACAGCTTTAGTCCACATATCCATTTCCTTCACTTTGATATTATCACGGTGATTTAAAAGGAAATTACACCTCACGACTTGTTCCTTACTTTAATCAAGTTTAACATTTTATAGCATCCAAGCCAGCAATTTATCTGTTCACTTTGCTTATATCTAAATAACAAGACTATTTTTCCCAAACTGCTTTTCTGAAACTTTCAAATGTACTTAACATGTTGCAAAAACACCTTTAACTAAATAGTCGTACAGCATTGTTACAAAAAAAAACAACTCTTTGTTCAAAGGTCTTTGCCTGTGAGAGCTAAAGCGATTTTGAAGAAACATTTCCCTATTTACAAATCACCAATCATAAAGTGCTCCTGAGGAAATCCACTTTTAGAAAATTGTCCCCAAGAGGATATGAAAATATGTCTCAGTTCGGAAGGAGTCCCGTGGGAATTATGCATGCATAATGAATTTACCTCCAGCAATTTATTTCTGTGGCACTTCTAAGCAGCATATGCATGTAACCTATTTGGAATTTAATACATACAACTGACTTAATCAGCACTGCCATGTTGTATTTTATCAGAGAAGGGGACACAAGTTTAGAAAAGGTTATGACACCGTTGCATTTGCAAAGATTTAGAAAATCAGAATATAAACTGTACAGACTCAACAATGGCTCCATCTTACGAAATGTGTCGTCACACAGTGTTTGTTATGTTATCTTCTTGCAATGGAATAAACTCGAATCCAGGATGAAGCTCATTATTTTAAACATCAAAATCATGAGGTGTATGGTATTTATTATAGTCCTTCAATACTCTTTCCAGTTCCACATGTCCAAAAGGAGTAGGAAGAAGCAAAGCTTATTAAATTCTACCCCTCCATCTGGTACTTTTACAATCAGTAACTGTTACATTTGTTCACTTCCTGCTTTCCATAATACAGTTTAAGGTTTTTTTTTGATAATGTACCTCGTACCAAAGTATGAGGCAATACATTGACATAATGGGTACCATAGTAAGTGTCAATATAGTGATATATATAGCACATCATGACTGGTTCAAGACTCTTCATCCTTGTATTTAGCAAACATCAACTGCTTGTATTGTTTCTTGAATTGGCTCATCGTTGTGCATTGTTTGATTTCCTTACTCAATCCATTCCATATAGTTTGATTCCACATACTGAAATGCTATGGCTTTTTAACGTAGTCCTAGCATATAAGTGTTTCAAATGTAGTTCTTCTCTGAGATCATATTTCTCCTCTCTTGTAGAGAAGTATTGGATGACATTTTTAGGTAATTGGTTGTTTTTAGTCTTATGCATTATTTTAGCTGTTTGAAGATGAACTATATCAGCAAGTTTAAGTATTTGTGATTTTAGAAATAAGGAGTTAGTATGTTCTCTGTAGGCGGCATTATGAATTATCCTTACTGACCTTTTTTGCAGTACATTTAGTGAAGATTGCTTTTATAGTTATTACCCCATATTTCCACACAATAAGTAAGATATGGTAGAACCAGAGTCCATTCAGGTTCTAACTTTTTTTTTCCGTTACCTCTGACGTCACAAATGCAGGAGCACTCTCTGGCCAATTTAATAATAATAAACATGAAAAATGATACATTTTAGGACTTACTCAGTGTATGAAGTCAAAAGTGCGTCAGTTTACAGACTGGACGTTTGCTCGCTGGGTCTCTTTATTTATCACTGACACAAATACAGCTTTATGCGTGAACTCTGAACTCCGGTCCGTCACTTTTTAGACACAAACAACAGGAACAGTTCCTATTGTTACAAAAAGGCACATGTAATGTACTGTTGTGTGCAAGAAGTGGTGGTGTCTTGCTGGTGGTGTGCGTAGTATTGTTGAAGTATATGTGGTGAATCAATAAAGAAGGCTACCACACGAAACTGTAATGTAATAACTAATGCATATTATTTCACAGCCTCAAAATAACACAGAAACCTACGACACCGCGGCTGTTCAAGCCAATACGGCTATTTTTTACAAGAACTTCCTGTATTATTCCTGTAGTTATCGTGTGAAGATCTGCTCTCACAAGTACAGTTTTCACAGCCAGATCGGACCGGTTTCTGTCTGAGCGTCACTTTGGTGGCAAGACGATAGGACCAGGACCACTGCCGCGGCGGATCCAGTGTGATGGCGGGGTTACGGTGTCAAAGAAGCTGTGTGAGGGGTGGACAGGAAGTGCCGTTCGGAGTGGAGCCTGTTGTTCCGGCAATTAACTCTGGTGCTTGAATGTCTCACTGAATATTACAGTTACATTACTGACACCACGTGACCAGTGTTGAATACTACATATCATCTTAGTATCTTTGAATGCATCTTATGAATGCCTTCGATTTGTATTGTAGTTAATTTTTCATTTATATGCTCGAAAATGTATTTAACCACATAAGAGCATGATTAACTTCAAAGGGTGAAGCAGCAAATTTGGCCGCATTACTGTTACTCGCGTTCAAATAATGTGTGCACCATTTTATCCATTAGTTATATATTCTTGGAGGGATTTGTGATCATTTGAGAGATGAGTCATAGACTTTATGATTGTGTTAGATTCCATTGGGTGCATCCTAAACACCAGGAATGGTGGTGACATCTCAAACACAAAGACATGAAAAGAGAAAGGTGGCATATTGCGTGACAAAAAAGTAATCTAACAACGTTTCACTCCCACGTTGCTCTAGGTTTATTTGGAACTGTGGTTTCACCTCTCCTCCAATGTCACACTTTTTGATGGTGACACTTTGCTGGTGCAAGCAAAACAACTGTTAGTTGAATTATGTGTGAATGCAAGAGGCGGCGGGATGGAGGAGTGACTCGGGGGACGTCGCCATGATGTGTTGATTCTCTGGTAATATTTTGAAGAATCCGGTTAATCTGATTAATTAGATTGTGTATTGTTTTTTTTTTTTGGACCACAGAGTGGCTAAGATATATAGGTATGAATGTGAGTATTGATAGTCTATATGTGCCCTGTGATTGGCTGGCAACCATTCCAGGGTATACCCGACCTCCCAAAGTCAGCTGGGATAGGCTCCGGCATATCCTCTGAACCCAAATAAAGATTGAATCAAAAAAGAATGAATGTGTGAAAGCGAAAGAATGAAAGTCTTGTTTTTTTTATTCTCACATTGGAAACGCACAAATTCACCTTCATCCCCTTGATGCCACACAGCTTGGCCCGTAAACACCAGAACTCTTCCACTGAGATTGCTCACTATGATGCTGGGGCATCATGTAGGGGTTGGTGGGTGTGTGCGTTGGGGTCGGGCCTGCTGGGGGGGGAAGGGTGCTGCTATTCATTACTTTACAGATGTGTTTAACATACAAGTTGAAAGGTTTTGGTCCCAGTATTGACCCTTGGGGTACTCCGGTAGCTTGGGGTTGCTGCGCTGTGGTGGCTGCTACAGGGACCGGGCTGTGTGTTGGGGTGGGGCCTGGTCTCGCTCGTGGGGACAGGGGCCTGGGTGGTGTGTAGGGGTTGGTGGGCGTGCGCTTTGGGGTCGGGCCTGTGCGAGGGGAGGGTGGCGGGGCTGCTATTCATTACTTTACAGATGTCATTAACATACAAGTTGAAAGGTTATGGTCCCAGTATTGACCCTTGGGGTACTCCACACATATAATTTACACTTGCAGACTGTATTCTCCTAGCTTCACATATTGATTCCAAATTGCTATAAATAAACAAGATGGCCGTGACACTGGTAACAATGTAGCGACTTTGTTACTTTGTTGTCATGAATTTATTGGGTAATTAAACATGAGCTGTCAACAAAGGCAAAGGGTCAACTGTTGATCTGAACAACAAGTGTTGACGTTAAAACACCTTCAAACAAAACACAACCAACCCAAGCTGTCAATAAACAACACATAACACCGCATTGTGTAGTAGAATTTGTGTTTATTTACAAAGCAGTGTGTGTTTTTCAAGATGTTTTTGTCTTCCTGGTTTTGAGGTGACCTTTGCTCCTCACTCGGAAGCGAAGACGCAGCCACAAGTTTGCTCCTGAGCTGTTCAACTTTAAGGACTGTGGAGGTGCATATTTTCAATGCAAAATAGTCATACAGTAACTACCCCAAGTACAGAAATCCTGAAAATGAATGAATCATGACTAGTGCAAGCCATAACAACACATGCTTTAACAGATGTATAATGTGTAGCATAACCATCATTCCCATCCAGAATGAGCTTCCCTGGTACTTGGTTTGACACATTGACTGGTTTCATTGCATGACTTTGCAGTTCATACTGAGCAGTGAGGCTTAGCAGTACAGACTTGCTTTTAAAAAAAGTTAGATAGTTTGGCATTAAGGGGATTTTTGGCATGAAGTTCTATGACATCCCCACCGGCATCGTTAGTGGCTTTTCCCCAGAGCTGAGTTTTGGTTGGTTTACAGTGTTAAATAAAGTAGTTCCGGCTAGTTGGAGGGGTCACTTAAGTCAAGTTTTTTTGCTTCTCAAAACAATATGCGTTCAAAAGAGTCATGCATTTAAAAATACCCTGGGGTCAAATCTCTACTAGCAAGCATCATTGGTATTCGTCAGGAAGGGCATCCGGAATATAAAGTGCTCAAGCCAAAATTAGTATGTGGATCAAAAGATCCGCTGTGGCGACTCCGTATTTCAGGAAAAAGCCGAAAGAAACAAACAAACAAGCTGTTTTGTGGCGAATATGGCCTATGATTAGTCAAGAAATATGTATATTTACATAAATATTATATATTTTTGCATGTACTAAACATAAAAATTGCTTGAATTATCTCACAACAGGCACAATAACTCCTAATAAAAATCCTTAATAAATTTTTGCAGCTGTCGGCCATGCAAAGCTCAGACTCAACTCTGATCCCCCAACATCAATTCCTGGTATGGTAATGGTAATGGTTTTATTTCATTTGAACATGCACCAGATTGCAATTGAATGCATCACATAATCAGTTCACAGTTCCACATGTCCAAAAGGAGTAGGGAGAAGCAAAGCTTATTAAATCCTACCCCTCCATCTGGTACTTTTACAATCAGTAACTGTACATTTGTTCACTTCCTGCTTTCCATAATACAATTTAAGTTTTTTTTTTTAAATAATGCACCTCGTACCGAAGTACAAGGTGATATGACCATACAATGACATAATGGGTACCATAGTACCTGTCAATATAGTGATATACGTACTATATAGCACATCATTTGTTCACTTCCTGCTTTCCAAGTTTTTTTAAAGGTAATTATGCATGCAAAGGTGAGTATAGGGGTCTTATTTTTATTTCTAGAGGACTCTATTCTTAAAAACCATATCTAAAAGGAACATGAACAGGTTTTCTATGTTCCGACTATGAAAATGTAAACATGTAAATTTTTCATGGTTGGGTCTGGAAACAATTAACCAAAGGAACGGTTCATAGCCAGAATTATCCCCCGTTTGTTAGTCATCATCCACAAATTCAGAAAGCACTTAGTTACAAAAACAAATGGACAAAAGAGCACCAGAAGTAAATACCAACATAATTGTGAATTGTGTCCAACATGTACTGTGACGTTGTAGAGCAGAGCCTGATGCCCTCCATTGGGAAAATGGCAGTTTTCAAACATGACAGAAAATGCTTTACTGAGGAAGCCGAAGATGATTGGACCAGTAGCCAGACCTGAACCCAATTAAGAACTCGTGGGTCATCCCCAAGTGGAAGGTAGTGCCACCTCAGTGATGCCATCATGAAAGAAAAACATGTGCAGCTCTGGTGAATTCCATGTCCAAGAGGATTAAGGCTGTGCTATATAGTGGTTTTCACACTTCATACATAATCATACTCTATAGGTAAAAATACTCAAGGATTTAAATTAGGTTGAAATATGACAGCTCTGCTTCTCCCAGGCAAATGTGAGAAGAACTCACAACTCAAGACTGATATCTACTCGACTGGATCCGGTCAGAAAATCAGAACTAAATGACGGAATGTGATACTGACCATGACTGTGCAATCATGCGGTTATGTGACATCATTTTTCACCTCAAATGCTTTTGCCTGGTAGGAAGCTATCAGGCAGACTTGAAGCCTCCTCGCACAGCCTGATTGATTTACAGGACAGTAATCACGTCTGGAAAAGAAGAGTTCTTACAAATATTTGTAAAAGAAGCACAATGTAGCACCATTGGTGGTGGTAAATTGAATAGCAACATGCACAATAAGGGAAGATAATGGATGTCGCTACATCAGAGTTATTGTGAAAATAATGAATGCCTGAAAATAGTGACCTTTATTTCAATCATTCAAAAGGTGGAGAATGATAACCTTGGCATTGCTGAGCTTAGTAGAAGTTCAAATGAAAGAAGAAAAAATTATATTATCCACTTTTGTTCCTACAATTTACTTCATGGCCAAATAAAGATGTTAGTCTGAATTCATTCTTGGTAAATTTTTCATTTTGTGTGCTTTTGTAGAAAAAAAATTAAAATAAATAAAATTTAAAATACTAAAATAAACTTAAAAATGTAAAAATAAATAAAACAGCGGCGAACTGTGCCTCCGCCTTTGCGGGTGGCGTTTGTAGCCATGTTCGCTGTAGCTCTGAACACTTCGGGTCTACTGTCGGGGTCACCAGTGAAGCGCCGAAGAACTGGAGTCTGAGGCGGAGTGTCGAATTTGGGAGAAAACTTTATTTTTCTTGCAAACAAGCCCCGTCTCTCAACCACAACAGGAAGCGGGAAACCCCTCCGTCCCTTGTGCCCACCCCTCCGGGTGGCAACCCCTCCCCTATTGATCGTTCCGGTATGAATTATGTCCCGGTAACCTACCACTACAATATATTATATAAAGAATAATTGGCCGCATGGTGACCTAGTGGTTAGCATGTTGGCCGCACAGTCAGGAGATCGGGAAGACCTGAGTTTGAGTCTTCACTTGGGCATCTCTGTGTGGAATTTGCATGTTCTCCATGTGCATGCGTGGGTTTTTCGGTACTCCGGTTTCCTCCCACATTCCTAAAACATGCTAGGTTAATTGGCCAGATCACAAACGCTAATCTTTGAAGTGGAGAGAAGATGGGAAAAAACCAATTAATAGAAAGTCTTTATATAAGGTGTCATACCAAATGTGGCACTGGAAAAATAATACATGACAATACCCTTATGGGGCGGCCGGCATGGTGGCCGAGTGGTTGGCGCACAGCTAGGAGACCAGGGTCCAATTCCCCCCTCGGCCATCTCTGTGTGGAATTTGCCACTGGAAAAATAATACATGACAATACCCTTATGGGGCGGCCGGCATGGTGGACGAGTGGTTGGCGCGCAGCTAGGAGACCAGGGTCCAATTCCACCGTCGGCCATCTCTGTGTGGAGTTTGCATGTTCTCCCCGTGCATGCGTGGGTTTTCTCCGGGTACTCACATTCTCAAAAACATGCTAGGTTAATTGGTGACTCCAAATTGTCCATAGGTATGAATGTGAGTGTGAATGGTTGTTTGTCTATATGTGCCCTGTGATTGGCTGGCGACCAGTCCAGGGTGTACCCCGCCTCTCGCCCCAAGACAGCTGGGATTGGCTCCAGCACACCCTTGTGAGGAAAAGCGGTAGAAAATGAATGAATGGATTTTAATAATTTTGCATGTATAAAACACAAAATAAGAACATGCAATATGATTAGAGAAGATTATTAAATGCACATTTATCATAATTTTGAAGACGTGATGAGTTTTTTTTCTCGAATTCAATAGTGTTCATCATGTTCTTTATGTTATTACTGGCATTCGTAGGTTATTTTTTGCCCCACGCCCCCAAACAACGAGGATGCTTTGTATGGGCACTTGGTTCGATGGAATTATATCGTGAAAGGCAAAAGTATAAGTTACTGCTAAGCAACAGTACGATTACTGAAATAGCCGGGACGGTGGGGAGTCTGCATACAGACGGGACGGGGACCAACTGGTCCTCTAGTGCGGCCCGCCCAAGACTGAGGCAATGAGAGTGAACTTCAGGAGCTTATTTTATGTGTGTCCAGTGAGAGCTAATTTAAATTTAATAAAGCCAAATTACTTTTTTGTCAGCATACCTGGCCAGTAAAGCTGATTCTGAACATTTTGGCAAATTTAAATACAAAAATCAGAGCTTTTGAAAAGCAAGATTTGAATATTTGCCAGTGGGTTTACTGCCAAACTGCGCTATAAAGTGTCCTTAGAAGTGGCAATGGACATTTTATACTTGTATTACAACTTTCTGGCCCCTTTAGCACTAGTTTACTTGGGTCAAAAAAAAAAATAGAAAAGTTAACATACAGCCTTGCTTAATGTGTGGTAAATGATGGACATGGAAAATCAGCCATATTGGTGGGCCGAGAGGACGAGGTCGGTGCTTGCTCTAAGCAATGAATTAAGTCGCTTATTTAGTTATTTTAGTACATTCTTCCAATGTGGAAAAATGTTAAAGATTTCATCTATAAATACAGCATTATTTATTTATTTTGAGCTTGTTTAATTCACACCAACCTCTTCAAACCCTTAGGCATGTTTCGTCCAGGAACACACAGTGTATACAATTGTTACATAAAGTACCCTTGAGGCAAAGTAAACAGTGATCCGAAGCAGCACACAACAGTTCACCATCCTGTCCAGTCCAAGGTGGTGATCAAAGGGAACGGTTCCCCTTCACTGCCCGGGAACACACACTTTGATCCTCTTTTGGCTTGACCTGTTTTCGACCTCATGAATTGAAACAAAGGCCTTTGGTCCTCCTTTCAGACCTCAGGAAGGTGCCAGATCACAAACGCTAATCTTTGAAGTGGAGAGAAGATGGGAAAAGACCAATTAATAGAAAGTCTTTATATAAGGTGTCATACCAAATGTGGCACTGGAAAAATAATACATGACAATACCCTTATAGGGCGGCTGGCATGGTGTTCGAGTGGTTAGCGCACAGCTAGGAGACCAGGGTCCAATTCCACCCTCGGCCATCTCTGTGTGGAATTTGCCACCGGAAAAATAATACATGACAATACCCTTATAGGGCGGCCGGCATGGTGGTCGAGTGGTTAGCACACAGCTAGGAGACCAGGGTCCAATTCCACCCTCGGCCATCTGTGTGGAATTTGCATGTTCTCCCCGTGCATGCGTGGGTTTTCTCCGGGTACTCCGCCCACATTCTAAAAAACATGCTAGGTTAATTGGCGACTCCAAATTGTCCATAGGTATGAATGTGAGTGTGAATGGTTGTTTGTCTATATGTGCCCTGTGATTGGCTGGTGTAGAAATCCTCCCCCTGAGGACTCTTAAGTGGGTTTCGAATAGAGGATAAGGGAATCTCAAAGAACCAAATCACAGAATGAGAACCAGATTATTTATTCCTGACAACAATACCTAATACAGACATCCGGGTTTATTTGCAGTCCCTGTATGCCTACAAGTAAACGGGTCTTATTACAGCGCAGCTGCAAAAAGCATCCTTCCTTTCCCTGCACGGTCTTTTATACATTCGAGGCTGGAGTCCTGATGCTGGAGTCCTGGACCAATCAGCTTTCGCCACTGCCCTTGCTTGAACCGCTTTCATGGTGTTTCTCCTTTCGTTTGTTCGTTGTGGCATCAAGGCATCTTTGCTTTGCAGGGGCATCAAGGCGTCTGGAACATTCTGCTTTTTCTTTGTTGCAAAGCAAGCTCTCATATGTGTACTCGATGTTTTCCACCCTGTGATTGGCTGGCGACCAGTCCAGGGTGTACCCGCCTCTCGCCTGAAGACAGCTGGACCCCCCGCGACCCTCGTGAAGAAAAGCGGTAGAAAATGAATGAATGACTGAATACCCTCATATGGCAACCCTGTTTATGTTGACAACTGGTCTAAGTCAACCAACTCATCAACTCCTGGTCAACCGTGTTCTTCTTATTAGGGTCTTTCCACCCATCACCAAACTTTATTAACTTTCAAATATGAGCAGGGTCACGAGGTGGGTCCGAGGGCACAACAACAGTGACTGGTATGCGGGAAGTGGGGAAGCAAACCACCAACCACTGCTGCAATTAGTAAGTAATAATTAACCCAAAGGGAAAACTTGGGTCGTTCATGGCAACGTGTATAGCTCATCATTATTGCTAGTGCAACAGGAAAGGGACCGCCATTTACCATCAAAGCTTTGGCAACTGACCAAAGGTGCATAATGAGATGGGCGGGCTTACCTAAAAAAAAAAGTGAATTCCAGGGGTGCCCAAAAGTTTTTACTCCCTAGCAGAATTTCTGATTTTTTGGCCTTAGAAAAATCAGAAAATATGAATATGATAACACAAAAACCTTTCTGTCACTCATGATTAGTGGTTGTGTGAAGACATTTATTGAAAAAAAATTGTTTTTTTACACTTTTTAACTAATAATGACAAAAAAAGTTAAAGAAAAAAGTTTACACTCCCTAGTTTTGAATACCTTGTATTTCCCCCTTTAACATCAATGATGGCTTTAAGTCTTTTGTGGTCGTTGTTGCGGTCCTTATTTTCTCAGATGGTAAAACTGCCCATTCTTCTTAGCAAAAAGCCTCCAGGTCCTAGAAATTCTTGGGCTGTCTTGTATGAACTGCACGTTTGAGATCTCCCCAGAGTGTCTCAATGATATGGAGGTCAGGAGACTGAGATGGCTAATTTAAAACCTTGACTTTCTTCTGCTGTAGCCAATGGCAGGTTGATTTGGCCTTGTGTTTTGGATCATTGTCAGGTTGGAACATCCAAGAACGTCCCATGTGCAGCTTCTGGTCTGATGAGTGTAGATTTTCTTCCAGTATTTTCTGATAAACCTGCTGCGTTGATCCTTCCATCAATTTTGACCAATTTTCCGGCCTTTGTAGATCACACATTCCCAAAATACGTATCAGTGAGCCACCTCCATGTTTCGCAGTAGGAATAGTGTACCTCTAATCATAGGCCTTGTTGACTCCTCTCCAAATGTAACGTTTATGGATGTGGCCAAAAAGTTCCATTTTGGTCTCATTACTCAAAATTACAGCAAACCTCGGAAATATCGGACTCGGATATATCGGAAATTCGATAAAGAAACGATTTTTCTGTAATGCATTTCCAATAAAAATTCATTGCATATATCGGATTTTTTATAACGGATTTCGCCTATTTCGGACAAAATCTCCAGTCCCGTTCCAATTTCCCTCGCATATATCGGATGGCCGCATCGTGTCTTTCTCCTGGCTCCAGATTTCGGACAAATATAAAAGTGAGTGACGTCAATAATACTAGCACAGCAGTGAATGAGATCTTAACCTCACTATTGGAAATAACGTAGGCCTGACGGGCGTAACAGGGCCTAGCTTAATTAACAATTTGTTATGCTCAAAGTCCGATAAAGTTAAATTCTCATTACCTTACGTCTCTTTTCATTGCCCAGTCCAGATACATTGGAAACATAGTCAAGGAAGTGCCTTTTTATAACGGATATAAATCTGATATATGCGTAAAACTGACATTTTCCGGTATACGCATATAACAGATTTCGCTTATATCGGATAAAACCAGTGGGAACAATTGAATCCGATATATCCGAGGTTTACTGTACTTTGTTGCAGAAGTTTTGAGGCTTGTCTCTGTGCTGTTTGGCGTATTGTAAGCAGGATATTTTGTGGCATTTGCATAGAAATGTCTTTCTCCTGGCTAGAAATTTTTGTTGGTCTGCGTGTCCGTGGTTTGGTTTCAATAGAATCTCTCTCTCTCCACTTCTTGATAAGAGTTGTAACACTGCTGACTAGCCTATTTAAATCCTTGGACATCTTTTTATATCCTTTTCCTGTTTGATGCAGTTGGATTACCTTGTTTCGCAGATCCTTTGAGAATTTTTTGCTTTCCCCAATGATGCAGAAACCAAAACTTAAACACAGCTCTGAGGTTTTATAATAAAAATACATCACAGGTGAGGATAGTTATCTTTAGGGACCATTTAAACTCATTTGTGTCAACTTGTGTTCATGTAATCAGGCCAAAGCCACAGGGTGTGTAAACTTTTGGACAGGGTCTTTTTTCAAGAGTTTCTGTTGTCATTATGATTTAAAAGGTGTAAAAAAAATTTTTTTTTCAATAAATGTCTTCACACAACCACTAACCATGAGTGACAGAGAGGTTTTCTGAGAAAACGACAAAAAAAAAAAATCTGAAATTCAGCTGGGGAGTATAAACTATGGGCACAACTGCACCTTAATATTAAGGTGTGAACTTTCCTGTTATCTGCTGAGGCTAACCCCATGACATAATGACATGGCTCCCCAGGACAATGGAAAATTAAATTGGTGTTAGAGTCGGTTGGGGTTCCACCCGGCAACAAAATGCATCCAGCACCAACACCAAAATTCTCTACGGTGGAAAAGAAGCGTCAATGTTTTTAGATTTTTTAGCAGATGTTACGATATTGTTGCCATTGCCACTTAGTTATCACTTTTGCCTTTGGAAAAGGCACTGCTCGTTATTATACTATTCTTTCATAATTGGGAAAAGTTGCTGTTGTGTGTTGTTTTGGTACCATTCTTTATTCATGGCTGTGTCTTACACCCACTCCCTTGTTTGAGAAGCAACCCCATACATTCCTGAGCAAACTCCTCACTGACGGAGCCCCTGATTTCACAGCTAAGTCAACTTTTGGAGGCAGCTGGACTCTGTTGGGCACTCTGAAGCCTTCTTCGCAACAATTGAAGCTCTCTCCTTGAAGTTCTTAATGTTCTTTCAAATGGTTGGTTAAGTGTCAATCTATTAGGAGCAATATCCTGTGAAGACTTTTTTGTAATTAACCATAATGACCGCATATGTTTCCTTGCAGGTAACCATTATTAACAGAGGAAAAACAAAGACTTCAAGCACTATCCTAAATTTTAAGGCTTATAGTCTGTTATTCTAACTTAGTCATCCCCAGCCTTTATTCTCGTCATCTCACTCTCACCCATGGTACTCAGTAGGTACTTTTGCGGTAGAGCTGAAATGCAGTAGAAATGTATTAATCGCTAATATAAATTAGCGATTAATGCTAATTTTCAAGACAAATAGGGACTTAATTATCATTCATCACTTATCACTCTTCATAACACCCTGGAGTATATGCAAATCGCCTTCATAAAAACAGAGGCAGCAGACTTTGTTAAAACTTTCGGCCATGACTGTACAACAGGGGTCTCAAACTCAATTTACCTGGGGGCCACTGGAGCTAGGGTCTGGGCAAGGCTGGGCTGCATCAGGTTTTCCAAAAAAAAAAAGCATTTATTAAAAACAGAAAAATATACAAACTTTTTCAGTGCTTTGGTTCCGATTTTCTACAAGAAAAGCTCTGATAAAACATTCCACTGTTCTCAAATATCTTCATTTTTATTTTTCTGCACAAAATAAGACTAAAAATAAATAATCAAATCAAGAATAAAGAAAATCAATCAATCAGTAATAAATAACTATAATAATAATAATAAAACGGCAAATAATAAAAACTTAAGAAACCACATATAGTGGACAAATTATGTAGACAAATTATTTTTTTCAGATTAAAATGAACAAAGCATTATTAGAGCCCTGTAGACATGACAAAACACGACTATGGTCACATTTATACTCTTTTTATTTACAACTTATTGCGCAACTGCAGGGTCTTCAAACACATGCTAACTCGCAAACTAGAGAGCTAGCGACCTAAACGGTAGCCTTCAAGTTATTTCCTTTAAACTTAAATAGCCAAAAACTTACCACTTCCACACGGATAGGGAGGATAACAGTTATTTAACCTTTAACATGAACATTAATCAAACGTAATCATTTTTTCTGGGTACATGATACCATACAGCATCCATATCATTCATCCAACTTTCATATCAAGGCGGGGGCCTCAAACTGGTGTCCTGCGGGCCACATTTGGCCCACGGGCCGCGTGTTTGAGACCCCTGCTGTACAAACTTACACACATTAAATAATCGAACCCGGATCTCCAGACGCGCAACCTGGCCACCGTGTGGCCTATACCACATCATATCTTCCTTAAAATGACTTTGAAAGTTAATGAAGTTACAGCATGGATTCCCATCTCCATGCATGCGAACAACCACGAATAAAAGGCTGTCAAGCTGAAGAGCAGTCCTAGGTTCATTTCACAACAACCACATCCAAACAGACACACACCCACCTATCCTTCCTCTGCAGTCGGACATCATTCTGCGTGCCTAATAGGAAACCTACTGCGCTTCACCTCGTATCCCATTACCCTGCCAATCATCATTCCCACCGATGTCAAACTGTGTTGGAGACTCTGCGGAAGGACTGTGACCTTGTGTCACAATGCTTCAGTCAGAATGGAACAGAAATATTTATACCTGCCAGACAGATAGACTGATGTATAATTCATGGTTTTAAGACTGTGGCTGTGCTGACCCTGGACTCTGGGAGATGGTGGCTTCTCAGGGTTTATGACCTCTCATTAATACTTGGTGGGAACACTCCTCTGGAACAGGTCCACTTGTGTCTGTTGTGCATCAGTATGACCAAATGAGATAGGTGTGTTTGGTTTGTGCATGTTGACAGCCACTGTTTTATGCAAATATATTCAGTATTGTTGTTCTATTCAGAAGTCCAGCTGCTTCAATTGTCGGTTTAGCTACCTGCCTATTGACTTTACATGAGCGGAAATGCCTGCACATACAGTATATACACAATATATGTATAAACGGACGCATTTTTCTCAGCTGTTGGCTGCCCAAAATCAGTCGCACTGTATTGCTGACATTGCCGCATTGGGAGTAAATTATTGGTATGTTGGCAACAAAGAAAGGGAAATTCTGATATTAAATGGATGGCTGAAATAACACAACACAGCCATTGGGGATGTCCAGTTCCGGATCCCAAGTGTGGAAAAAATGGGAGCGTTGCGTCAGGAAAACTAAGCAAAACACATTGTGTAATTGACTTACTATCCGATCTATCCATGATATCCATCAGCGCAGGGTGTACCCCACCTCTGCCCCAAAGTTAGTTGATCATATCAACCTTAGTCGTTTAAAGCAGGGGTCTCAAACACGCGGCCCAACTGTTAACTGTTAATAGTTATCCTCCCTATCCGTGTGGAAGTGGTAAGTTTTTGGCTATTTAAGAGTAAAGGAAATACCTTGAAGGCTACCGTTTAGGTCGCTAGCTCTCTAGTTTGCGAGTTAGCATGTGTCTCAAGACCCTGCAGTTGCGCAATATGTTGTAAATAAAAAAAGTATAAATGTAACTATAGTCGTGTTTTGTCATGTCTACAGGGCTCTAATAATGCTTTGTTCATTTTAATCTGAAAAAAATAATTTGTCTACCCACAAACTATATGTGGTTTCTTAAGTTTTTATTATTTGCCGTTTTATTATTATTATTATTATTATATTTATTTATTTATTACTGATTGATTTTCTTTATTCTTGATTTGTTTATTTATTTTTCATTTTATTTGTGTAGAACAATAAAAATTAAGATATTTGAGAACAGTGGAATGTTTTATCAGAGCTTTTCTTGTAGAAAATTGGAACCAAAGCGAAGTTTTTTACATTTTTTTGTTTTTAATAAGTGAGTTTTTTTTTTTTTTTTTTGGAAAACCTGATGCAGCCCAGTCTCACCCAGACCCGAGCTCCAGTGGCCCCCAAGTAAATTGAGTTTGAGACCCCTGGTTTAAAGGCTATGAACCCAAATATTTCAAATGTTGGTATTTATAATATTAAATGATTTGTGTTATTTTTTAAATTTCTAAACAGTGGAGATTATCAAGCAAAAAAAAATGTGATCATTGCATCAACATAGCAGGCTATATTGACAAAATGATTATGAAGCTGAAAAACATGTGCCAAGGTTTCAAAATGAAGAATTATTGGCTGTGTTGTTGAAATTGATTTTTGATATTATAACCAGTGAATTCTGACCATAGACGCTCAAGCAGAAGGTCAAGATCAATTTCCCCCCAAATTAGTGAGCTTAGTGGCTATCTGCCTGCTATCTACCTTAATTTAAAAAGACGAGTCATGTAGTATTCACTCGGCATCAGTGATGTCGCATTGATGAGATATTACCTTACATTTCATTACCTTATATTTCATTACCTTCAAGGGGACCTATTATGATCATTGTTCGCCTTTTTGTATTGAGTTCTGGACTCCTATGGAGCAGCTACACACAATAACCAGCTGTATAATTCTTCCAGAATCTGCACCTGTATTTCTTTGGATTCCGTAGTTCCCGCAAAAATGGTCTGTTTTAATTTACTTCACCCACAGCCCCCTTTCGGTGTGGTTGGTCACGCTGGCGAGTACTTAAAAGGAGTTCCGTTTTATGAACGGTATAGGAGTTGTTAATAAGCGGCGATTTATCTTTTTAAAATTACATTTTAAAAACATACAGCCATATGTGTTGGATCACGAATCCACAGTAGAGACGGGACAGTATAATAGGTCTCCTGCATTGAGTCAGCCATGGCATGTCCATCATGACATAGTGAAAACAAGTTCTCCTCCCATTCCGTGTGGAAGTGGTACATTTTAGGCTTCTTATGTTGTCGTTCTTTGCCCCTCTGTATGAAACCCTTTCTTAAGTTACAATAAAATTTATTGTGAAATTTTTATTATTATTATTCTATTATTATTATTTAATTTATTGATTGAATAAATAAACTGGAGGTTGGGTAATGGTGGGATCCCATGTTTATGTGGTGTAAACAAAGAATAACTGGAGTGTAAAGGTAACTATAGAGGTATTATTTCATGTGTAGGGAGCTGTAATAATGGTAAAAAAATATATACTTAGAAAGTCCTAAACAGGTTTTCTGCACTACAAAAAATATACAATGTATTAATAGTGAATACTATTTCACGAAAAGTCACTTATTAAAGTTAGTGTTTGACCATCATGATCTGACAAATCTCATATATTTCTGTACTGATTGCAAAGTGTTGCGGACATACCAACATTGTAGCATTGAAACAAACAATACATTTTTGACATACGTCATTGTTGGTGATAGCATCAGCACCAAATGTCTTATCCTACAAAGATTATCTCTATCTGACTTGAAGTACGAAAAATGTAGGCTGACAAGAACACGTTGACATTACCATTAATCTGAAACAAAAATGGATGTAGTGACAAAAAGACATCTGACACAGATGAGTGTATCATAAAAAAGATTGTAGCAGGAGAAAACAGATGGGGTAGCGGGATTGTTATTCAGTCACACCGGGCGTTGTGGGCCATCTGTTGACAATAAGATGGGAGCTTCACATTGCAAAGGATACACAAGGGGACAACTTTTTTTTGGTTGCAATCATCCTTGTTAGAGCAGGTAGTTATTTTCAGTAAGCGGCTCATAAGTGCAGATGTGATGATGCTTATTGTGCAGCGTGAGATGGAAGACTGGAAATTCACCCCAGACCACGAGTGTGTAAAGCGTGTTCTGTCAAGCATCAATCTCCTCTTATTCTGTGTCAGAGCTGTTTATAAAGACAGGTAGCCTTTCGCTGTCAGTGTAATATTTAGCATTATCAATACAGTCCAACCTCAGCTTCTGAATACCCTAGTTTTCATACAATTATAGGTTTTTTCTAGAATTTTGCCTATTTAAACTACTGCATAATGTAACGCAACACAACATAATATAACATAGAAATCAAACTTACACTGTATTAATTTTATACTTTAACTTTTCAAAAGGCTGCTGTTTTATTTTTATAAATGCAGGCTGTGTTTTACAACTGTTTGTTGTCCAGATAAGGGGCATGTTATGCACGTTCCATTTTGTTGTTTTTTTGAATCCTCAAAATAAAAATGACATAAAAAATGGGATTTCTTTATTGCTTTGCTTGATTTCATGAAAGCATCAAAGATAATTTTGTATATAATATTGTAATGAAGTTAAACTTGAGGTGCCATCGTACAACAGTAGTCACTGCATGAAAATAAACATGTAATCATGAAGGGTCGTTATGTATTTGTAGCCAACTTAGTCATTTTAATAATAGCTAATATAGATACATACAGCATGTGTTGCTTTCATTATAAGGCTTTTAATTTTATGCAACTCCAGACACATTTGTTTTTTTTTTTTTTTTGGTCCAATATGGCTCTTTCAACCTTTTTGGGTTGCCGACCCCTAGTGCAAACATTGCCACATCCTTCCGGCTTCAGCTTCCTTGCTCTGATGGCAACTTAATCACAAATATGTGACACAGATATGTTTTTTTTTTGACTGATGCGACATACTCCAGTGCAACATTTAGTCTGGAAAATATGGTACGCTATCAAAAAGCAATTTTGTCTAGTAGTCATGCTGTTTTAATCCCATTTAGTGCTCATTAATTGATTGATTTTCAGCCATTTTCAAAGGTCTATTGCAATTAAATTCTGTATTTTCTGGCCAACTTCCTTTTTTATGAAGTGTGAAGAGGTAAAAAAAAAAAAAAAAAAAAAAAAAAGGGGGTACGACCAGCAATGTAAATGATTTTCAGCAAGCGACAATTTTGACAGCTTTGCTTAGTTATGTGTTTTTTGTCTATCACTGGCAATTACTGGCATTTTTTGATTTTGGTTATGGCGTTAAAAACAATTTTCACCATGAAATGCTTTCCACTTGGACTAACATACAGTATATTCACACATTTGGAACGGCATTTGAAAATGAATATTGTGAGCAGTGCTGGTGTGAATTCAGCAAGACAGATGCACGGGTTCATCTCTGGTACTACTGCCTGATTTGCATGAACTGCTTCTCAATTGTCAGTCATTCCAACGTGCTCAGACTTGCAGCACCTGGATGCTGAAACAGTTGGTCACAGTAGCACAAGATAGACAGATTTACTTTATTAATCCCATGAGGGAAAATAAGGAATGTAACAGAAGAAAGATGTGTGCGCCGTCGTGTGATTTACACATCAAGCTTAAGGTTGGAATGAACAACCTTGGCGCAGCGCAAAACAAAACACCGCTACAACCACAAAACCCGTTCAAGTGAATATTTTAATTTGCGCTTGTTTATGAGAGATGGGCAAGTTCATTTAGGCCGAGAGAGAGGCACTAATTTGTGCACAAGCGTAATGGACATCGCTTTAATTTCATCACTCCCTGCTCATTTCCAAATTTTACTGGCCTCTGCATGCATAAGCGATGATAACAGCTGACAAAATAATTAGTTCTAAATGTGATTAAATTACACTCTCATTAATTCAATACATTTTACTGTGATTAAAATAGAATGCAAAAGCAATGTAAAATCAGTGGTGGAAAGAGATGGACATAAGAGATATGATTTTTTGTGTCAAAACAGTAAAATATGCAGTATTTTTAAAGAAAAAGTTCTAATCTAATGAGAAAAACGTCAGGTTTTGTTATCAATGTAACGTAATATTTTGAGAAAAAACTAATGTCATTTAAGTAGCATAGAGAAAATATTTATATATAAAGTCAACATATTATGGAAATAGATGCATAATTACGAGATGTATATTTCTAAGAAAAAAGTTGAAATAATGGAATTTTTGAAATCATCAAAAATGAAAAATAAATATAATTCTGAAACAAAAAAGTCATAATTTTATGAGTACAAACTTGTAATATTAGGAAGTAAAGTCATGTCATTTTAGTAACATAGAGTTTAAATATTAAAGAAAAATTATATTTTTAAAAAAAAAAATCTGTTGTTTTTTTAAGTTGTACGTAATATTATGAGAAACAAGAAAACAGTATATTTGTAATTTTCAAAATATGCCTTTTGTGTAAGGTATAAAGTCAGAATATTATGGAAATAAAGTCATAATTACAAGCAGAAAATTTAGAAAGTTGAAATAGCGGGAAATTAAAACAAAACTGTATGTAAAATGTATATATATATATATATATATATATATATATTCTCTCTGCACAACTCAATACAAAGGGTCAAAAAATGAGCCCCCTTTAAGCGATGGCAACACTGTAAGGAAGGAACTATGTCAAATAATGAAGGAAAATGCTCAGGTTTTTATTGACATCTACATACATGTTGGTCATATTTCTGCAGTATAATGGACTTTGAACACCAAATGTCATTTTAAACAAAACTTTTTATTATTAAGGGATAAAAAAAAACTACAAAAAACCTACATGGACTTGTGAAAAAGAGATTCCCCTAAAATGTCTGGAAAATAATGTTTTTGTAAAGCTTTGGGGACTCCAGCAAACCACAAAGAGAGCCATTATACACAACACACACTTTTTTAACATCACTGTATATACATATACATAGTATATGAATATATTGACTGGCAGTCCTATTCAATTCTATTGTCCTTGGTGGAACCCAGGCTAGCTACGGCATAGGCGAGGTCTGTAAAAGCTCACCAACAAGTTATGTGTTCTCCAAAATGTCTTTGTGAGTATATATGTATACAAAGCATTTAAGATATATATATATATATATATATATATATATATACATTTTTTTTTTTTTTTGTGTGGGTTAGTTAATGCACGACAGCTGGCTGCCCAGGATCATACAGTCGCACACAATATTATTATAGTCACTGAAACTCTGCACTAATTGTATACACTAGTTTTCTCATACTGTTAAAGTAGATGTAATATGCGTACGTTAGTATTTGTCAAACATTTCTTTGTTTTCCCTCCCTCTCATTCTACAAACAGTAAAACTGTTGAAAGCAGCAGAAAAAGGTGACGTGCAAGGGACGAGTGTGGGCGGAGGGTGTTTGGGATGGTGGTGCAAGGGTTGATGGCATGCAAATGGATGCGAGAAGTGTTTACACGTGCCTAATTCCCACTTGTCAATCAACTTGAATGCTCTGGAGATGTTAAAATCAATTTGATCGGATTGGAAGGGGTGGAAAAAAAAGAGTAAAACGAGGAGAGAATATTTTGTGACGGAACGTACTGGACAGAATTGCAGCATTGAAGCTTGTGTGTCACAACAGTGAAAGTTTAGATCCAGTTTTCTGTGTATTGTGATTATCTAAGTATGTCATATGTATAATTGTATGTCTTATGTATAATTACAATATTTAACAATATCACAACAACAATATCCCAATATTGTCCAGCACTTCATTACTAATTTTGTTTGTCTTTGCCCTTGTATTTGGTCTCTTAAGGAGCCATGTTGAAACTGTGGGTACTGAGTAAAATAAACATTAGCAAATATTGGCAGTGAACCCCCCCATCTGCAGCAAAGCACTTTAATTGTTCCCTAAATTGTTCAAATTAGTCCTCAGTGTGACAATCCTCAGTAATTCTAACCACAAATAAACACCTCCTACCTGAATGAGGCCAGTCAGTGCAGCCATTAAATGGCCCCTCACTGAGGCCAGAGACAGTGGGAGAGAATCGGAGGGGGGTGGGTGGGGGGGCAGAGACAAAGACTGCTTGTGGAAGAGAAAGAGCAGTGTGCTGATGAGCTGTCATCCATATTATGCAAATGAAAAGCAGCCTGGTTCATATAAGGGTCAACCTGACAGGAAGTCAGTGGAATAACGGCCAATCACAATGCTGTCAAAGACCCGCCTGCCACAGTCATTGAAACGTCAATCCGGTTGCAACATCTACATAGCTTAGCTTAATGTTTTGGTTTTCTAAAAACAATTATTTATCTGTACAGACTGAACTTGAGACTGAAACCGACAAGATGCAAGCATATTCAAGAGTCAAATTGTATGTCGAGTACAACAGATTCAAACATGTTGGCAGGTCTGCAAGTCCTCCCTGCCCAGAAGATGTTCACCCAAAAGACCAGATTTGTCATTTTCCAAGTTCTCCAAAAACAATGACTGGTATGTGAGATAAAAAATGTCGATTTACAAAACTGGTTGTTTTGGGTGAGTTGATGAATTCATGACAAGTCAGTAATGATGATGATTTAGGTTATAGTAAATGGAGTAAAATGGAGTAAATGTTGCATTGTCAAAATAATTCCAGTTAAATATACATATAATGTAAGTATTATTATTTTGTATGCTGATTTTTTTTAAGGGGACCTATTATGTTTTTTCCACTTTTCTGACCTATAAATATGGTTACAATGTGATATTCTGGAGTTAAACAATGTCATAGTTTCAGATAATGAGGTTTGTGCATTTGGAAGTGAGCCCTGAAAGAAGTTTCGAAGTGCTCAAAACGCTCGGTTTCAAAAGGCGTGGTAAAACTGGCCCTTTGTGATGTCACAGGGAATAAATGAAAACAGACCATTTTGGCAGGAAGCACAAATGAATAGAAAATACAGCTGGAATAGGTGCAGATTCTGGAAAATCTGAAAGGTTTTCTGTGCAGGTTATTGTGTGTAGCTGCTCTACAGGAGAGCACAACTCAATATAAAGGGTCAAAAAATGAGCACAATAGGTCCTCTTTAAGCAATGGCAACACTGTTAGGAAGGAACAATGTCAAATAATGAAGGAAAATGCTCTCACACCCCCCCCCCCAAACATAAAGCATTAGAGTAGTCCCTGAGTTATATATACTGCGTTTCTTAAAAAAAATATATTAATTGATAAATTATCACTATTTCATGGTTGCCTATGGCGTATTATTTGTCAAAATGTATTCAAGTTCTATGTAGTATTCTGTGTACTCGGCATCAGTAATATTATGAGACATAATAGGGGTTCTCAAACACGCGGCCCGCGGGCCAAATGTTAAAGTTTAATGTCAGTGCGGCCCGCGCAAGTTTGATATGGATGCTGTATGGTATCATGTACCCAGAAAAAATGATTAAGTTTGATTAATGTTCATGTTAAAGGTTAAATAACTGTTAATAGTTATCCTCCCTATCCGTGTGGAAGTGGTAAGTTTTTGGCTATTTAAGTTTAAAGGAAATAACTTGAAGGCTACCGTTTAGGTCGCTAGCTCTCTAGTTCTCTAGGCCTTAACATTTGAGTGTTAAAGGAATCGGACAATAAAAACGGAATCTTGAGGAAATTGACATAACACGAAGAAAATGCTATCAGTACATGGAATTTTTGTCTGGGAAAGTATTTCCCCGGATAACCTTAAAACGTATCGAAGATCAAATATCTCTTTTACAGGAGAAAACTGCCGATACAGCATCACGCTGACTCAGTTATTAGCCTTCACTGCTTACATTGTTGAACTATAACATTTCATACACCATCTCTGAATGTCAAAATGAAAATAACTATACATATATATAAACGAGTAATGTCTCGGAGGAGTCCCCGTGTTTCATCTTGGATTTTCACCGACGTCTTTTAAGAAGTGTCATATCCGTGGTCAAACCGTCCACCTTCTTTCTAAGGTGACTCCCCCAAGGCCACACGGCGGTTCCTTAGAATGATGAAGGTCCTTTTGATGTGGCTAATTGATCCACATCTGGGAATACATCAGTAGCGGACGGTGGACGGTTGAAAAAAGAGTATGAAGCATAAAGTTAAAGACTTTAGAAAGGTAGAAAACTCCAGGGGCCGTGATTGCACCTCTCTGGGAATTTGCATACCAAAGAAACTCATGTTGCTGCATTCAACATGCGCTTGCTATTTGCTAATAATAAATAATAAAATAATATCAGATAGTCACTTTGATTGGACAGGAAATTGGAAATTTAAACAATGAGACATTTAAAGTGCAATAAATAATCTAATATAAACAGTTTGACCCGATGATGGCATACTTTAAATCAGGGGTCTCAAACTCAATTTACTTGGGGGCCACTGGAGCTCGGGTCTGGGTGAGACTGGGCCAAAAAAAAAAAACAACCAAAAAAACGCATTTATTAAAAAACAAAAAAAAATTAAAAACTTTGCTTTGGTTCCAATTTTCTACAAGAAAAGCTCTGATAAAACATTCCACTGTTCTCAAATATCTTACTTTTTATTTTTCTTATTTTTAAAATAAGATTAAAAATAAATAAACAAATCAAGAATAAAGAAAATCAATCAATCAGTAATAAATAAATATAATAATAATAATAAAACGGCAAATAATAAAAACTTAAGAAACCACATATAGTTGGTGGGTAGACAAATTATTTTTTTCAGATTAAAATGAACAAAGCATTATTAGAGCCCTGTAGACATGACAAAACACGACTATAGTCACATTTATACTCTTTTTATTTACAACATATTGCGCAACTGCAGGGTCTTGAGACACATGCTAACTCACAAACTAGAGAGCTAGCGACCTAAACGGTCGCCTTCAAGTTATTCCCTTTAAAATTAAATAGCCAAAAACTTACCACTTCCACACGGATAGGGAGGATAACTATTAACAGTTATTTAACCTTTAACATGAACATTAATCAAACGTAATAATTTTTTCTGGGTACATGATACCATACAGCAACCATATCAAACTTGCGCGGGCCGCACTAACATTAAACTTTCATATCAAGGCGGGAGGCCTCAAACTAGTGTCCTGCGGGCCACATTTGTCCGTTTGAGACCCCTGCTTTAAATGTATTGAAATTGCTTATTATAGAGTCTGTGTGAGGCTGGGCTGCGTCAAGTCTTCCACTGGGAATGCTTCTACCTTTCTAGCGGCCTTGTAGCACTTGTTTTACGAAAAGTTGAGAATGTTATATGTTGTAGTTGCCTATGTGTGTTTGGTAAGGGTGTAACAATACGATTTAATAACGATTCGATGGAGATTGTGAAAAGAACGTGAAGAAATACATCGATGTAGTTGGATAATAGGAATATAAATCGATACATCAATGTCGTGGATGAATCGTTACACCACGAGTTAGTTGCCTCCATTCATTTCAGTGTGTGCACATATACTTAATGCATACATCTCTCACATACGTATATTTACATACATACACCAATCAAAGTAAAGCCTACCTAATCCCATCACTTCAGACAAAACATGTAATCGTATAGGTGGAAAAACACACGGTGGGATTATAAAGCTGTTGACTTGGTATGAGAACGGGGTTACAAAACGGTGTTGAATATGAAAATGAAAAAAAAAAAAAGTCACTCGGAAAGTGAGAAGGACATAACCAGATGAACAATTCAGCAAAATCTATTTCTGAAATAAGCCACCATGTGTGGAAAAGAGGATATGCAGATCGACATGAAAGCCGGCTACTATACTATAGGCGTATTTAAAATTGTATGACAGGGCTGCAGAGGATTTCAAAAGAATTCAAATGCAGGGTTCAGCCAGAGTTTAAATCTGAATACTGCACCATTTTTTTGGGGGGGGTATCAGTAGAGACTGTGCTGAAAAGCAAGGACACTTTGGTCTTTCAGAATCCCTCAAATTTCTGCTTATCTGATTGACAGCTTCCTTTTTTATTAGCTGTTGAAATGTGTTTAAAAATTCATATTTATGTGAAAATATTCCTAGCTATTTCAGCATGTAAATGTGATTTATGTCTTGAAACCTATCCGTATAATGACCAGCTGTTTTGGTTGAGCATGCCATTTTACAACACAAACAGCGACAAAACAGACATCTGGACACCGAAATAAACTGAAAATAAAATAAAAGCCAGTGCATAAATCACTGTCACACTGTCACAGGCCACAATATTTACACAGTGTAATCTAATAATAAGTCTAATATTAATAACACTTTATTTTCTATCATGACAAACAGTGCTCTTTTGTACATAGAGAATACATTTTCACCAAAAAGGAGAAGGAAACAGCACACCTCAACTACTCCATTGATTAACCTGCTAATGTGCTAATCTCTGCAACACCAGTCTCATCAAGGGCTAATTAGTTCCTCCGCAGCCTGCGAACATCCATCATAACGAGACAGACACACTCATCTTTTCTCTTTAATACTGTAACTTGCAGCAGGCCCCTGCAGTCAATACCTTTCCCCATGCGGAACTGCAGCGAAATAGCGGCTATTTTGCAATCAATAAGTCACAAATATCAAGATAATGTGAATAAATTCAGTCGAATTAATGTAAAAAGACTTTAAATGCTGTACCTTTTGGAGAGGAAAAATTGTGACTTGGAGGTTTGTAAGTGGAAAAGAGACCGTATATTTAGGAATATTATTTCTTAGTGCTGAAATATGATGGCTAACTCAAAAGAAATATGATTTCTTTTGATGATTTGTATCTAAATATTGATATTTTAATGGACATACTGTACTATCAATTAAAAAGTGAAATTAAAGTAAAATTAAATCCTGGAAAAAAATGTGTGTGTGTGTATTTGTGTTTAATAACTTTCTCAATTATTTACCAAAAGAACAAGAGCATTTCAACAGAAGTGCAAATATTTATTTAATATAGCATTTTGCCAAATCCAATTTTTGAGTATAAGAAATATACAGTGGTACCTCGGTTTTCATAATTATTTTGTTCCCCCCCAAATTTCCCCACATTAAATCATATAACTATAATTAATCACATCCCAGACACCCACAAATTTAACTATAAATATATTTTACAGAGAACAATTATTTTTAGAAAACATTGCAAAATAGTTATACATGGTGAATGACAGGGATAAATCAATATTTAACATTATTTGTACCTTTATGGAAGGCAAGAGGCGGGGTACATCCTGGACTGGTGGCCAGCCAATCACAGGGCACATATAGACAAACAACCATTCACACTCACATTCATACCTATGGACAATTTGGAGTCGGCAATTAACCTAGCATGTTTTTTTGGAATGTGGGAGGAAACCGGAGTACCCGGAGAAAACCCACGCATGGCAACTCCACACAGAGATAATATAATTAATACTGGAGTAAATTATATTTGTTGTATTTAATTTAATTTAATTTAGTTTTAGTTAGTTTAGTTAGTTTAGTTTAATTATTACTGTTATTATTCTTCCACCTATAGATTCAGTTGAAAAGCTCAGTGCATTTTCAGCCAAATAGCTTCTGAGAGAATGTCTTCTTGTCACACACACTCACATAGTACAACTAGAGTTGCACAACACTCACATAGTACAACTAGAATTGCACAACACTCACAGAAAAATACTGGTAAACAACCAATAGACACTTTGTTGTCACTCATACAAGTTAAACTCTCACTTCTCAAACATAACATTCCCGTTTTAGAGGGGCGTACCAACTGCCATATAGACTCTGTGCACATTAATTCTGGGCTCTTCTTTCTCATTGATAATAAGAGCTCAGGGCTTTTATATTTTAATATAATCTGACAACCTTGTATGACTATTGCAACGCGGTCCAAAGAACCAGGAAGAACATAAAGAGATGCTCTCCGTCATCTACTTCAGTATGTCATTAATAGCATCTGCTTGTTGTATTCATGAATGTGATGGATTAAACGCATAGGTTAGATTCTGTTAAATCCAGTAAAAAAAACAAAAAAAACAACTAATATTCCATTTCTGTGCATGTTCAGAGTCTGCAAATTTAAGGACGAGATAAACGGCACAGGTAATGGATGGAAGGGTAATTTTTCTGAAGGAACCCGCAGAGCTCATGGAGCCAAACCGCTTGACCCAGTTTAATGAAAATAACTTTCAACTGGCGTGAAGCGAGTAAACCTCCCGTGGAAATAAAAGGAGCAATTTTAATCATAACCTTCGAGTGAAAAACATTTGTCTGGCTGGCAGGATTTTGTTAGAAGCGAGAACACGATTGCAAATCTCCACAGCAGAGGAGCATAAATATTTAACATCTATTTATGCACATTGCTCTTGAAGATAAAGTATCATAAAAGTAGAGCAGGTGATGAGTGTTTTGAGGAAGGACGAATATTTTCCACGATACGGCAATTGTTTTCGGGGCTATTTGCGTCGGTTTTCTTCATGGAAAACCACTGTTATCCCACACTTAAACATACTTTCACATATTTAACCACACATCATCCGTCATTGCTCGTGCAATCATAGATCATACCAAATTATAAGCAGGTCTTATTTATTATTATTATTATTATTATTATTATTATTGTTCACAAGCAGCCTCAATTGGCAGGCAGAGTTTAGAGAATACAGGTTGCCACTTTATGACACATCGAATACAAATGATTCACAATCACGTCCTCTCCTGTGGAGAATATCTAATTAACCCGAGCCGCATGCCGTCGGAACGTGAGAACAAATACGCACAAACACGATGGGGGGGGAATATGCCCGCTCCAAATACAGCAGCTGTGGGAGTGATTCGTGAAATTTCTAACTGGGAAGCAACATTGCCAACAGCTGAGCCATTAGGTCACTTATTCAGTGTAAAAATGTTGAAAATAAACCGACCAAAATTGCTCAGCTGAGTGATTTTCATGATGAGGATATAGAAGAACGTTGAAATACGTGCAAACTGGCTGAAGTACTACTAATGTCAATCTTGAGACTGGAAAGTCAGGGGTGCTTGAACGTGATTTATAATCAGTCCGTCTCTTAAATGTGCTACTGAAAGAGTGCAGGTGTACACATGAATGTGCTTTTTCTTGAGTAATACAAAAAATACAATATACAAATATAATATACAAATATAAATATAATATAAAAATACAAAAAAAAGCTCAAAAGTGCTTCATTCATTCATTCATTTTCTACCGCTTATCCTCACGAGGGTCGCGGGGGTGATGGAGCCTATCCCAGCTGTCTTTGGGCGAGAGGCGGGGTACATCCTGGACTGGTCGCCAGTCAATCACAGGGCACATATAGACAAACAACCATTCACACTCACATTCATACCTATGGACAATTTGGAGTCGCCAATTAACCTAGCATGTTTTTGGAATGTGGGAGGAAACCGGAGAAAACCCACGCATGCAAACTCCACACAGAGATGGCCGAGTGTGGAATTGAACCCTGGTCTCCTAGCTGTGAGGTCTGCGTGCTAACCACTAGACCGCCATGCTGCCAAAAGTGCTTCAAACAAGTCATAATAATATTTTAAAATTAGGATTCTGCATAGGATTTTAGCTTTTTGTCTGTATTGGGCTATACTGCATGGAGGTGTTACACACTGTGTAACATCACACTGTCCACACACTGTCCCTGTTGGGGCCATCCACCCAGCTTGGGGGTCAGCTGGGGGTTAGTGCACCGATCACCATTGGCACCACTGCTTCCTTCACACCCCGTCTTTTTTCTAGCTCTTCCTCGAACTTTTGGTATTTCAGCTTGCAACATCTCCCACCATTGCTGTCCTCTTATGTTTATCCACCACCACTATCGCCTTTCCAGTTCATCAGTTTGAAACCGGAAGTTCTCAATCCACTTTCGTGGTGTCTGCCATCTTGATTCTGGAACCTCCAGTCCCATGGTACAGATGTTCCGGTACACTACTCCTACTACCTATTTTATCGCTCTATGTATGCCCTTCCTGCCAGCATCTTACACCCTGCTGTGATGTACTGCACTGACAATGGACTTGGGGTTTAATTCCCAGCAAGGGTAAATGGGTAGGTTTTTAGGCAAGACGCTTCAGGCTTTATGCAGATGTATGACAAATGATAGAGTCACTCAGGTCAAAACGGTCTGGAGAATCAGAACAACTTAGCAAACCAAGTTTGGTAGATTTATGGTAATGGTAATGGTTTTATTTCATTTGAACATGCATCAGATTACAATTGAATGCATCACATAATCAGTTCCCAGTTCCACATGTCCAAAAGGAGTAGGAAGAAGCAAAGCTTATTAAATCCTACCCCTCCATCTGGTACTTTTACAATCAGTAACTGTTACATTTGTTCACTTCCTGCTTTCCATAATACAGTTTAAGGGTTTTTTTTTGTTTTTTTTTTAATAATGTACCTCGTACCGAAGTACAAGGTGATATGACCATCCAATGACATAATGGGTACCATAGTAAGTGTCAATATAGTGATATATATAGCACATCATGACTGGTTCAAGACTCTTCATCCTTGTATTTAGCAAACATCAACTGCTTGTATTGTTTCTTGAATTGGCTCATCGTTGTGCATTGTTTGATTTCCTTACTCAATCCATTCCATAGTTTGATTCCACATACTGAAATGCTATGGCTTTTTAACGTAGTCCTAGCATATAAGTGTTTCAAATGTAGTTCTTCCCTGAGATCATATTTCTCCTCTCTTGTAGAGAAGTATTGGATGACATTTTTAGGTAATTGGTTATTTTTAGTCTTATGCATTATTTTAGCTTTTTGAAGATGAACTATATCAGCAAGTTTAAGTATTTGTGATTTTAGAAATAAGGAGTTAGTATGTTCTCTGTAGGCGGCATTATGAATTATCCTTACTGGCCTTTTTTGCAGTACATTTAGACAGTGAAGATTGGTTTTATAGTTATTTACAAGTTATTTAAAAGAGTAAACCATTGTTGCTCCCTTAAAACAATGTTAATTTATTACAAAATAAAATCTGGTAAGAAATAAGATTTGATATGCATGTGTGTGTATGCAAATTACTACAAGCAGGAATGATGGCAGAGCGATAGCCAGAGCCAGTTCTGTGGTAATTAGCCAGTGCTGACAAACGAGTCAAAGTAGATATTATCTATATATGGAAGCTCAAGGTGGGATGATATACAGAGGACTCAAATTATGGCACACTTCCTGGTGATCAATGAGAGCGGCGGCACAGGACCAGCTGTGTTATCATTGCTTTTTCTTCCCCATCTGCTGATACTACAGCTGAGCTGACATTCTCGCAATTCACTGGTTGTTACTTCCCAGACAAAAACACGCACACTTTTGCATTTCATTATCACAGCTGTGTTTGTACTGAGTTTTTTCAAGGTTTTTTTTTTTTTTGGACATTAGCACTTTTTTTTACTGATTTGTCCTCAACATAAATCATTGGGAAAGTGTTGTTTTGAAAAGTCGTAGTAGTTGTTTGTGATCACTGCTGAATACCATACACATATCTTTACAAAACAGTCATGTAATGCATATGATTGTAAAGATAATATATCACTATATTGATGAAGAAAGATATAATGAACAAAAGTATAATGTGTGACCAAGTCAACTATGGTTGCTTTTTCAGGCTTCTCATTGGCCAAAATGCGTATGACGGCCGGTGAATTTTTATGTTAATTGATTTTTGTTTGTTTGTTTGTTTTAAATGCCACTCATGTGGATGAAGATTAATTTTACCCCCGAGTGGAGGAAAGGTAAATTTTTTAATATATTCATGTTTGTTCATTCTTGCATTGGAATTCTCATTTCCGACTTACTGTGGGGGAGTAAAAGTGTCCTGACTGATGACCGGATGAGCACAAGGAAGGCAAGAAAAAGGCAGAGGGAGCCAATTTTGCCCTGTCTGCTGCCGGCAGTGACCTGTTTGTTTCAATAAAGCTCTTGTTGATCTATGACCTCTTCATGAGCCTTTCATTTTCCCAGCAAAAGCTACAATATTTTATACCCAAACAAAAACATCTCAAGCTGGATGATTTGTAGCTTCAGTTGGGGATGTCGGTAGTGTAATTTCTGGGAGACTTCCTAAAATCGGAGAGAGACTGAAATTCCAGATTCCGCCAAATGCAGTGTCACTTGATCAATAGTTTAAATGCAGTACGTTACAAACATCAGCATTACTATACAGTGATCCCTTCTTTATAGTGGGGGACTGGTTCCCAAAATAGCCCTCAATAAGTGAAATATGTATATAAGGTATTTTTTAAGGCTGTAAAACTCCTCACTATACACTTTATACACATTTTTCAGACCGGCATTAAGTCATTCAATCCCAGCCATTTTTCAAAATCTGCCATTTTTGATGATTTTGATGGATTTTTCAAGTCACAAGAATATTGTGTTCTCAGGCTATATAAACGTATTTTTTAAGGCTATAAAAAAAGGTATTTTAAAAAAAGGTATTTTTTAAGGCTGTAAAACCCCTCACTATACACTTTATACACATTTTTCAGACCGGCATTAAGTCATTCAATCCCAGCCATTTTTCAAAATCTGCCATTTTTGATGATTTTGACAGATTTTTCAAGTCACAAGAATATTGTGTTCTCACACTATTTAAATGTTGTTTGAAATGTATCTTTTTGAAAAAACCAAATTTCTTATAAAAAGTTCATAAAAGTTCTTATAAAATGCACTTCTGCCACCTTGTGGACGTTTTTCCAGTTTAAAACCACACCAAACGTGCTCTCTTCTATTGTGGAGTTGCATCATCACCTTTTTTTGCCTCTAGCTCTATGTCTTTGGTAGCCAGTGGCAGGGTTGAAAAAACATGAATGAATGAATGAATGAATGAATGATATGCCTTTATTTGTCCCTCAGTGGGGAAATTTGCAGGGGGGGGGGGGACAACAATAAAAGAGGGGAGGGGAAAAAACAACAACTCCAAAACTAGACTCTTAGATGAAGGAGTACAGTGTGGGACTGTTAAAAAAAAACATGAAACATAAATACGCCTTGTGTAGCGAATGAGTCATCACATTTCTCGCTTGTTTAAACACTCTACAAGTTCAAATTTTGTTAGAATTTTAATGAACAACATGCTTGGTTGGACACAAGAAATTATTTACTCACTGACTGTTGCTGTCTGTCGTTTGGCTGTGGTGTTTTTGTGGCCTTGTTAAAGCTTGTTGCATGTGTTGTGTTGTGTTTATGAGCCCAGGAATCATTTGTTCCAGCCACATGGCTTGACGTCCTCCGGCGTGTCCGAGGGTTTGGCCACATGAGGGTTTTCCCATTTAGGGGCTCACACTGTTAGCTAGCATTACCTCTTTGATAGCAATGCTGTCCAAAGAGCCAAGAAGAAACGATAAAGAGATGCAATAGCCTTTACAAGAACTGGACTGTATCCCACCCGATAAATCACCAGTTGCAGGCTTACTAGTACACAGCATGATAAAATATCTTAATTATGTAACTTATTTCCATGCTTATGTACTATGGGTCAGTGTGAGGCTTGAGGCTGGAACAAAAACCTCCTGCTTTAGCTTGTTTTGTTTGCATAAATTTTGCTTAGGTAGCCAAATCTTATGAACCTCCCTGGTATCCCCAAGCCTGTTTAACTTTTCACATTTTGTGGCACAAATCAGAAAACAACCAAAGGCATTGCTTGAGCAAGAATGCTGAATTAACACATTTCTCCTCTCCTCCCATGTTTACCTGTCATCATCTCAGGGGTATGTCAACTCTAATCGCACACTTGAGCTTTGCCTGTTGTCCTTTTGCTTCATGTCGGCTGCATGAAAATGAGCCCAGCTCTAATGTAAATGGAAAGAAGGGAACGTGAATGCAAAGATACATTGACCAAACAGAAAATGAACCAAAAAAAATGTGCGCTTTATACTCACATTACTGAAAGAGATTTAATCAACTTTGAATAAACAGGCTTTCCAAAATGTTTTCTTTCTTCCTTTGCAGTCTGTTTGGAGGTACAAATATTTACTTGTTTCTTTTCAAGTAAAGGTTTGAAGAGATTGTATGTATACACACATACACTGTACAATTATTTGACTGAATCATTGTTTTAGCAGAGCTTTTCCATTCTGCTCCACATACTTGGACAAAAAAAAGAGCAGGACAACCGTAATTATAAATATCATATTAAAAGAACATATATAAGTATAAATCAATGTAATGTAATGTAATGCTTTGTTGCAACAAAGTGGATGTAAAACTTACACCCTATCATCAAGTTGTGGTATGGTACGGTTAGATAGTATGGTTTTTGGTTCCTCTAAGTCAGTTATTTTTCAACCACTGTGCCGCGGCACACTTGTGTGCCATGAGAAATCATCCGGTTTGTGCCGTGAGGAATTATCCAATATTGTTTTTTTACTTAACATTTATTTATCATTTTCTGCAAATATTATGCCATTGTCTAATGTCCGTGGTGCAAAGACTGGCAGAGCAATTAAATATTTGTCTGTGTGGCAACACGTAAGTTGATTGCTTCATTCCTCCAATAGAGTTAGTGATGCACGTGAGGTGGTTAGTGGTGTGCCGCAAAGTTTTTCCAATGTAAAAAACGTATCGTGGCTTAATACAGGTTGAAAAACACTGCTCTAAGTTGTCAGAGAAACAGAAGGATTTTGTGTAATTACAACATCCCAATGCCTTTGAAACCTACTGACGCAAAGACGAACACTACCCTCAGGACACATTGGAAGGCTGCAACTTATACCCACTATCCACATAATCAGGAAGGGACATTTTGGGTCATGATTCAGTGGTTTATTTTGCATGAATATGAAAGCAATTCTGGGTAGAGATCTGATTACAATCGGGTATAGGTTTAGACGGAAGTCAAAGAAGCAGAACACCATCACTGTAGAGTGCTTTCAACAGCATCCTTAAATCTTTCATACCTTTAGTCGAAGTTGGATGATTACTAGGAATACTTATCAACGAGTATCCATTACAGATACTGCATTTTTGCTGAGTACGAACAAGTACATCTCTTCATTATTATAACAAAGCAAAATTTGTTCTCAATAAGAAATCACTCCACACTCTTTATTGCTCTCTGGTTCTACCATATCTTACTTATTGTGTGGAAATATGGGATACCTATAAAAGCAATTTTCACTCACTAAAGGTACTGCAAAGAAGGTCAGTAAGGATAATTCATAATACTAACTCCTTATTTCTAAAATCACAAATACTTAAACTTGCTGATATAGTTCATCTTCAAACAGCTAAAATAATGCATAAGGCTAAAAATAACCAATTACCTAAAAATGTCATCCAATACTTCTCTACAAGAGAGGAGAAATATGATCTCAGGGAAGAACTACATTTGAAACACTTATATGCTAGGACTACGTTAAAAAGCCATAGCATTTCAGTATGTGGAATCAAACTATGGAATGGATTGAGTAAGGAAATCAAACAATGCACAACGATGAGCCAATTCAAGAAACAATACAAGCAGTTGATGTTTGCTAAATACAAGGATGAAGAATCTTGAACCAGTTATGATGTGCTATATATATCACTATATTGACACTTACTATGGTACCCATTATGTCATTGGATGGTCATATCACCTTGTACTTCGGTACGAGGTGCATTATAAAAAAAAAAACAAAACAAAAAAAAAACCTTATGGAAAGCAGGAAGTGAACAAATGTAACAGTTACTGATTGTAAAAGTACCAGATGGAGGGGTAGGATTGAATAAGCTTTGCTTCTTCCTACTCCTTTTGAACATGTGGAACTGGGAACTGATTATGTGATGCATTCAATTGTAATCTGATGCATGTTCAAATGAAATAAAACCATTACCATTACCATTATTCGCAATTGTTTATTCACTCTTTATGCTCTGTGACTGGCCAGTCACACACAATAATCGCCCTTCCCTACACCGACTTTGTAGTCCGCAAGCCACAGCGGACCAGTGGTATCTTATTCACGTACACGGTGCAATTGGCAAGTTAAAAACAGCTTGTGTGGTGTTGCCAACTGCCTCCACTTTACTAGATTTTCCTCAGCTTGCCTCGATTTCGATTTGTGTCACAAGTCACATGTCCGCATGACTGCTTTTTTCCTTGAAATGTATTTTTGTCTTATTCCATGAAGTCATGATAAAAAAAGGTGTGCTTCTCACAATATAAGAATATTTTTTTCAGTTGGCGTTAACGCTAACCTGCATGGACTGGCGACAAGATTAGGTACAGCTGCACAGTAGGAAGTCCAAGAGGTGCATCAAACATTCTGCCTGTATGGCTATCATACTACATAATGTACATATCTATATACACATACATATCTATATACACACACATATCAAACTTGTTTTGTAATGTAATGATTTGGATAAAAGGTGAAACATCTTCACAAATGCAAAAGTACAAGTGTCTTTGATTCAACCTTCCTGAAGTATCTAGAGAACTTATAGGGTCCTTCTTCCATTTGCATAAATGAATACACCTGAGGCTGCCACACACCCAAACAGGCACCAATTTAAGATAAATCAAGATAAATTTACTATAAAAGTGCTACTCCGTCACTAAATACCAGCTTGACTTGCAGTCCTACCTGTCCTCTGCCGTCCCGGATAAGAGAGGACAAGCGTTTGATGGACAGAATGTGGAAGTGGCTCAGCCAGTGGTCCTTAATAGAGATGTGCATCTGCTGAGATATGCATGCAGTCACACAGAGACGCTGAATACTAGGGAATTATTGGGTTGGAAAAATTCATTAATTCATTCATTTTCTACTGCTTTTTCCTCACGGGGGTCGCGGGGGTGCTGGAGCCTATCCCAGCTGTCTTCGGGAGAGAGGCGGGGTACACCCTGGACTGGTTGCCAGCCAATCACAGGGCACATATAGACAAACAACCATTCATACTATGGACAATTTGGAGTCACCCATCAACCTAGCATGTTTTTGGAATGTGGGAGGAAACCGGAGTACCCGGAGAAAACCCACGCATGCACGGGGAGAACATTCCCAGGGTGGAATTGAATCCTGGTCTCCTAGCTGTAAGGTCTGTGTGCTAACCACTAGACCACCGTGCCGCCCGGGTTGGAAACATCAGCCTGCTATTGTGTTACTATCAGTAGTTTCACAATTAACTTCATAAAATCGGATTTTCCTACATGTACCTCATGTTGCTGAAGATGTCTAAGCTCAGTCAATGTTTAGACAACAAGCATACTCCTATAGAAAATGTCTTCCATGAACATATTTAAATGATGTATGACCCACAGTTATGCGTGAAAGATGAAAATGGCGTGACATATAAAATTGCCACCCCCTCTATAGACGCCATGACTGCATATAAATAAAGACAACCGGTCTATGAATCACTTCACCATACAACTTGAAGCCCTGTCCCTTTTATTCCCCGCAGCCTTGACAAACAGCAATAACTGCTGCAAGAGAGTGATCAATCTGCATTACATTTACAAACTACTAAAACAACACTCACCTTTTCTCCTTGTACAAGAGCACAAAGCACTGTGGCTGAGGTCTCGAGCTGGGTGGGGGGACCGAAAGCGTTAAACTAAAAGGTCATCGCTCAGTTATTAGGCATGCCGCTGTTTGCTAATAGCTCTGCCCAGAGAGGCAGCTATTGATCAGGACCTGTCCCCGCTCCAACAGAGAGGATTACACACATTTCATCTGTTCATCTAATTGAGCAGGGTTCACCTTGTGGGGACTTGTGGTGCATGTACACATGTACACTCAATCTCAACAGCACCCACATTCATGGTTTAATCCCGGACATGTGCATACAGGCTGTTATTTACATGTAAAAACAAACCCAAAGAACATGTCGAAATCAAAGATAAACACCGGTGTTAGATCAAATAGTTGAATTCCCTGTGTGTATTGGACTGGAGAGAAATTATGTACATATGGAATATGGTTGGTTAATGGAAATAAGATAACATTCATTCATTTTCTACAGCTTTTCCTCATGAGGGTCGCGGGGGTGCTGGAGCCTATCCCAGCTGTCTTTGGGCGAGAGGCGGGGTACACCCTGGACTGGTGGCCAGCCAATCACAGGGCACATATAGACAAACAACCATTCACACTCACATTCATACCTATGGACAATTTGGAGTCGCCGATTTTGGAATGTCGGAGGAAACCGGAGTACCCGGAAAAAACCCACGCATGCACAGGGAGAACATGCAAACTCCACACAGAGATGGCGAGGGTGGAATTGAACCCTGGTCTCCTAGCTGTTAGGTCTGCACACTAACCACACGAGCGCCGTGCCCCCCAATAAGATCACATTCATTCATTCATTTTCTACCGCTTTTCCTCATGAAGGTCGCGGGGGTGCTGGAGCCTATCCCAGCTGTCTTTGGGCGAGAGGCGGGGTACACCCTGGACTGGTGGCCAGCCAATCACAGGGCACATATAGACAAACAACCATTCACACTCACATTCATACCTATGGACAATTTGGAGTGGCCAATTAACCTAGCATGTTTTTGGAATGTGGGAGGAAACCGGAGTACCCAGAAAAAACCCACGCATGCACGGGGAGAACATGCAAACTCCACACAGAGATAGCCAAGGGTGGAATTGAACCCTGGTCTCCTAGCTGTGAGGTCTGCACGCTCACACGACCGCCGTGCCGGGATCCAGCTAGCCAACTGTAGTTTTTATTTTCTGTATTTGTTTTTGATCCATTTTTTGATTTATGCTAATTTTTCAACCCTTTGTATCGGGTTGTGGTCTCCTATAGAGCTGCTCCACACAATAACCCGTGCAGAAAAAGTTTTAGATTTTGCAGAATCTGCACCTATTCCAGCCGTATTTTTCTTTGATTTGTGTCTGTTTTAATTTATTCCACCCACGGCCCGCCTCCAGGCACGCCCACTCCTTCTTCAAAACCATATCAGGAAGCCCACCCCTCTGTGACATCACAAAGGCGCAGTTTTAGCACGCCTTTTGAAACCGAGCATTCAGAGCCATCCCACTATGACATCGTTAAACACAAGAATACAACATTCTAACTACATTTATTGATCAGAAAAGTGGAAAAAGTACAATAGTTCCTCTGTAAGTGCAAGTGGAGTGCGGGGAAACCAAGGAAAGCCTGGTTGATAGATTGTTTTTACTGATTTAAGATTAAGAGTTTTGGATTTATGCTCCATGATAAACCACATTCAAACATATTTTGCATTACCACTTTGCATATTTTTTCTATAATTCTCAACATTGTGGAAAGTTGTGGTGTTTTAAATGTATTATGCATTACATACTTCAGTAAACGCATCTGAAACTATTTTTACAATATATAATGTGTAATAGTTTACCATAGGATCACATTTCATTTCAGTTATTGATTGCTAGTTTGTTTTGGTTATGGTCTTCATGGGATTCCAATTGGGATGCATTTTGAGTCAATACAGCTTTTGCAAGATTTGCAAAAAAACAAACTGGAAGTTTGACTTTTGTTTAATTGTCTTACTCGATTTTTATCATCATGCACGGAGTATGTGATGAATTGCTGCAGTTGTTCCAAAGCCTTTTGTTTTGTTGAAGGTCAATAACTCATCTGTGATCACGCGGTGTGACCATTCTGATGCACTCTGATCCAGAGAGTGAGACTCTTTGGGTGATCAACAGCAAATCTGTCATTGCTGTACCGAGTGACACAACCTTAAAAAGCATCTTCAACAGCTTGATAACTTACACAGCATTTTATCACAGCATGGGGGAGGTTCTATAGGGCAGTTGCTGCACACATTAATCATTTTATAATTATGCATTGTATGCAAGGCCCCGGCATGTTGACAAATTAAGCAATCGAGTCAGGCGCTCGGATTCAGGGGGCTTAAATGAACTATTATCAGATAAGTTGGACCACAGCATGCTGCACATTACTGCCAAAGGCAGGATTATGTACTGTAAAGATAATTTTGTGACTATGCACAGATACACTCCTGATTATAATTTTAATACCAGTTAAAAATATGAAAGAATTCCCACCTGATATGTTTTCGACCCAGTTGAGGGCGATCCATTATGATTTGGGGTGCTTGTTCATTCAGTGGAACACTGGAGCTTCAGGTGGTGCAGGGTCGTCAAACGGTGGATGGTTGCTTGCACAGGGCATCCCTCATGGCCGAGGGTCCTCGTCTGTGTGGTAACAGCTAGGTTTTTTTGGATCACCCCACACTTTCCCATGATTTAAATCCAATAAAGAACATTTGGGGATGGATGGCAAAGGAAGTATATAAGAATGGTCATCAGTTCCAGTTGATGCCCTTCATCAGGGGTCTCAAACTCAATTTACCTGGGGGCCACTGGAGCTAGGGTCTGGGCGAGGCTGGGCCGCATCAGGTTTTCCAAAAAAAAAACAAAAAAACGCATTTATTAAAAACAGAAAAATATACAAACTTTTTCAGTTCTTTAGTTCCGATTTTCTACAATAATAGCTCTGATAAAACATTCCACTGTTCTCAAATATCTTAATTTTTATTTTTCTGCACAAAATAAGATGAAAAATAAATAAACAAATCAAGAATAAAGAAAATCAATCAATCAGTAATAAATAAATATAATAATAATAATAATAAAACAGCAAATAATAAAAACTTAAGAAACCACATATAGTTGGTGGGTAGACAAATTATTTTTTTCATATTAAAATTAACAAAGCATTATTACAGCCCTGTAGACATGACAAAACACGACTATAGTCACATTTATACTTTTTTTATTTACCACATATTGCGCAACTGCAGGGTCTTGAGACACATGCTAACTCGCAAACTAGAGAGCTAGCGACCTAAACGGTAGCCTCCAAGTTATTTCCTTTAAACTTAAAAGGCCAAAAACTTACCACTTCCACACGGGTAGGGAGGATAACTATTAACAGTTATTTAACCTTTAACATGAACATTAATCAAACGTAATAATTTTTTCTGGGTACATGATACCATACAGCATCCATATCAAACTTGCGCGGGCCGCACTAACATTAAACTTTCATATCAAGGCGGGGGCCTCAAACGAGTGTCATGCGGGCCACGTTTGGCCCGCGGGCCGCGTGTTTGAGACCACTGGTCTAGAGGCAGTGCCACTGAGGAAAAGACAGGAAGCAGAACTGGAGATAGCAGAGACGAGGATGCTGAGCTTCACATTGGGAGTGACCAGGATGGATAGGATCAGGTACGAGTACATCAGAGGGACATTAAATGTTAAAGACCTTGGAGATAAAGTCAGAGAGGCCAGACTGAGATGGTTCGGACATGTACAGAGGAGAGATAGTGAATGGATGTTGCCAGGTAGGAGGCTTGGGGAAGACCAAAGAGGAGGTTCATGGATATAGTGAAGGAGGACATGAGGGTAGTTGGTGTGAGAGAGACAGATGCAGAAGACAGAGTTGGATGGAAGAGATTGATTTGCTGTGGCGACCCCTGAAACTTAAAAGGCCAAAAACTTACCACTTCCACACAGATAGGGAGGATAACTCTTAACAGTTATTTAACCTTTAACATGAACATTAATCAAACGTAATAATTTTTTATTACGTTTAGGGTGTTTGAGACCCCTGCCCTTCATGAAGCCATCTTCACCACCTTGATCAATGTACCAAATGTAGCCTCCTGGAAACACTGGCACCAAGCATGCCCAAACCAATTTTTGAAGCGGAGGTCTGTGTGGCCAACATGTGAACCACTCTGCCACAACCAAATATATTCTTCTTTTTTTTATACAATCTGAAAACTATTTAAATTGTCATCTTGGACTACTTCTCCAATAGCAACACGGTCCAAAGAACCAGGAAGAAAAGAAAGGAGAAGTAATAGCCTTTCCACATTCATCCTTGAAACATTTCCATTTGTGTGCAGTGGATCTATAGAATATAAGTTTCACTTTATGAATTTAACTACTGATATGAATTAACTTTTCAAAGATATTGTAATTTGTGTAATATAATAATAAAGTAATTTTGGGGATGACGATATCTTACCAAAGGGGAAAGAGTCTGAATGGAGAGTGTGTTAGGAAAAGAAGAGCGATAAAAAGAACACACAAAGAGCGACTGCAGAGGCACCATTGTAAAGCTTATTAGGATTGACTCCTTAAACTTGCAGACTCTTCAGTAACTGTTCTTTATGTTACACAACAGTGCTGCCCTACCACGGACAGTTTCAATTTCACTGCCAGCGTCCATCATGCACAAGGCAGATTAAGGGCCCTGTGCAGCCTAATCGCAGACAGAGTCAGATTGCCCCTCAGTGTGGCTTCATTGGCTGTTAATGAGGCCATTTTCCTGCAGCGAGGACCACTCAGGGGGAACTAATCTCTGAGTGGTGTGAAGTGCAAGTTGCCAAACCGGGGGGCAGAGAGTATAAAAATGGCTGCAAGACCTCTTGTTTTTACAGAGCTTGTCTGCTTTCAGGGTATCTAAGGACAGGACGCACCTACTTGTGTGCAAGAATTGGATAAAACTATGCAAAAAGTTATACAAAGTAGAGTAGAAAACATTAAAAAAAATAACACCAGTCGAACACAGACTGATGCGATTTGCATATTGCTGATTTGTGAAAACAAAGTCAAATATCAGTCACATCAGTCAACATATTGATATTCATATTCATGCATTTAATGTACGCTTTCACACACCAGACTATCGTTAATTGAATGTGTTTTCATGACCTTTATCATTAATAATGTATATGTTTCTCCATGAGTAAATATGTGCTCAGTCGT
Source organism: Doryrhamphus excisus (assembly GCF_037039965.1). Classification (NCBI taxonomy): domain Eukaryota; kingdom Metazoa; phylum Chordata; class Actinopteri; order Syngnathiformes; family Syngnathidae; genus Doryrhamphus; species Doryrhamphus excisus. The sequence continues at coordinate 6,305,322 of NC_136368.1, read as the reverse complement.
TGCCTTGTGGATGGAATTTTGCGGCTTCAATCATTCATTCATTTTCTACCGCTTTTTCCTCACGAGGGTCGCGGGGGTGCTGGAGCCTATCCCAGCTGTCCCTGGGTGAGAGGCGGGGTACACCCTGGACTGGTCGCCAACCAATCACAGGGCACATACAGACAAACAACCATTCACACTCACATTCATACCTATGGATTAATTAACCAAGCATGTTTTTTGGAATGTTGGGAGGAAACCGGAGTACCCGGAAAAAACCCACGCATGCACAGGGAGAACATGCAAACTCCACACAGAGATGGCTGAGGGTGGAATCGAACCCTGGTCCTCCTAGATGTGAGGTCTGCGCGCCAACCACTCGCCCACCGTGCCGCCCGGCTTCAATCATTCATTCATTCATTTTCTACCGCTTTTCCTCACGAGGGTCGCGGGAGTGCTGGAGCCTATCCCAGCTGTCTTTGGGCGAGAGGCGGGGTACACCCTGGACTGGTCGCCAGCCAATCACAGGGCACATATAGACAAACAACCATTCACACTCACATTCATACCTATGGACAATTTGGAGTGAGCAATTAACCTAGCATGTTTTTGGAATGTGGGAGGAAACCGGAGTACCCGGAAAAAAAACCACTCGCCCGCCGTGCCGCCCGGCTTCAATCATGTCTTTTCCAAAATCATTGTAGTTTTGCCGTTGCATACCACCTATTACTAGTTTAAAAAAATAGGGATTTTGATGCAATGATACATATTTTTTTTGCTTCAATATCATTTTCAAGCATCAAAATGGCTAAACGGAGAAAAAATTAAATACAGAGATGCATTCAAAGACATATGAATGACTGAATGTGGTATTCTACACTGGTCACTAGGTGCTGCTAATCTCACTGTGATCTGCGAGATACAAAACAACAGGCTTTTATTGCAGGTTTCACTTAACAGAATCCCTAATAAAAAAACAATCTATTGTCGTTACAGTAATCCATGCCAAAGTGAAATGCAACTCTGAACACTTGAGGTCACTTCCTGTCCGCCCGGCACTCAGGTTCCCTAGGAAACACATTTATAGCAACATACACAAGGATTATTTAGGTCTTAAATGTCTAATACAAGTTACTATAGAAACAGAGCATTAATAATGCCTGAAATGTCCTGAAGATGTTTTGTATGCTCTAAATGAGCCAATGAGGAACCAATTAACCACAATAAACTATGTGCTATTATGACTTTGAATCAGTCTACACAGGAAGGATGTGGTTGGTGAGAGCGCTTGTTTTATGCACGTAAGCAGTTTGCTCCTCTTACCTGTCACAAACCTGCTGACACATTGATTTGAACATTACCATTTTGACCTCTGACACTCACAGGGTACTGCAAAGTCTCATTATAGCCACAAAATGCAAAAATATCATAGGGGAAAAAGATGGGTGGAAAGACAAAGGAAAGGAAATTGTTGCAGTACGTGGATAGATGGAAGGAAGGCTAAGCATCATAGTGGTCAATCATATTTTCTAGGAAAATCTGAATATGAGGACTAAGACTATTAGCAGCTGCACGGTGCATATTGAGAAGGATGATAATAGCGGCAGTGTAAAATGTTATAATGATGGCTGACAGAGACCTTGCCAACACAGTCTATGTGTGATGGATTACAGTTAGGACACTTAACAACTGGCCACTCGCTTCCACTGACCTGCTTCTGTGTTATATTTTGACACACTGTCATTTCCTGACAGCCCCAAAAGGTTATGATTTACATATAGGAAATGTAATTTTGATGAAGGCTATATCGTGGTCATATCGGTTTTCGTTACTAATTTGTTCTAAAAGCTTCAACGAAAACCAAAACATACAAGCACCAAGGCAATTTCTCCAATAAGAAATTACTTATTTACTGAATTTATGGAATTTATACAGTACAGGACAAAACAAACAACATTGTTATGTACAATACAGTACGGAAATTAAGTCAAATTAAGTCACAGAGTGAGCAATCACATCTTCATCAGTGATATGCGGTCAAGGTTGGCAGATCAGGCATATTCATATTTTTCCATAAATAAATGATCATCATCATCAAATCCAGTACCAGCTTTCTGGTGTCACTTAGGGTTGTCCACAACGGTATCCACTTTTACAGTTTTTAACTAACCCACAAAGATACCTCATAGACTTGGGTTATATTAAAAGAAAATTACTTTTTAAGGTTGCACAGTGGTCTACTGGTTAGCATGTTGAGACCAGGTTCGATTCTCATGCATTCGCGTGCGTGGATTTTCTCTGGGTACTCCGGTTTCCTCCCCCATTCCAAAAAACATGCTAGTTTAATTGGCGACTCCAAATTGTCCATAGGTTGAATGTGAGTGTGAGTGTGAATGGTTGTTTGTCTATATGTGCCCTGTGATTGGCTGGCGACTAGTCCAGGGTGTACCCCGCCTCTCGCCCGAAGACAGCTGGGATAGTCTCCATCATACCTGTGATCCTTATGAAAACAAGCGATAGAAAATTAATGAAATAATGAATATTAAATATAAAAATAATTTTTATACCTTCAACATTATTTAAATAAATAAGTAATAAAGAATAAATACAATTATTCCTATAGAATGATTGCTCTTTTTGTAAATTTTTGCATTTGTGTTATTACATTTTCTTCATTCATTCATTTTATACCGCTTTTTCCTCACGAGGGTCACGGGGGGTGCTGGAGCCTATCCCAGCTGTCTTCGGGTGAGAGGCGAGGTACACCCTGGACTGGTCGCCAGCCAATCACAGGGCACATATAGACAAACAACCATTCACACTCACATTCATACCTATGGACAATTTGGAGTCGCTAATTAACCTAGCATGTTTTTGGAATGTGGGAGGAAACCGGAGTACCCGGTTAAAACCCACGCATGCACGGGGAGAACATGCAAACTCCACACAGAGATGCCCGAGAGTGGAATTGAACCCTGGTCTCCTAGCTGTGGGGTCTGCGCGCTAACCACACGACCGCCGTGCCGCCCATTAAATTTTCTTTTTTAATCATATTTTTAGAATGTCCGAGTGTCAACCGCGTGCAATAAATGCCCCCCGGGCCGCACTTTGGACACCTTTATCTTAACTTCACTGAAATACACAAACAGTAGCATCAAAGTCAGCAACAAGCCAAACGCATTAACGATATTAATGGATGCATTATTTTGACTGCCAAAATGGAGGATTATATCTAAGCTCACCAGAACATAATCAGACTTTTACAACAAAGTAATAGTGCTTTTTTTAGAGAATTGAAGGGCACATGTGTACCATATACAAATAAGGTATTTGAAAACCATATTTGTGACTATGTATCCCCAATTTATTAATGAATGAGCTGCTTTGGCTTGGCCTGTTTTTCAACCTAGGACAGTGTGCACCTGAAGGGACTTAACCACTGCTGAGACAATCTGCTCCGTGGCGGAGGCATGTCTCAAATGAGGCAGTGCATGAGCAGGTGTGAATGAGTCAATTAAAAGTTTTAATGACAGGGAGGCTAAGATGAAGGAGCAGGGAGGTAGGAGCAGGTCTGCATACCTAAGTATAAAAAGGACTTTGTTCTAAAGAGGCTCTCATGTGCATCGGATCTCTGCCAAGCTCCAGCTTAAGGCTGACTAACTGTCTGTCTGTCTCTGCCAGTTTGTACTTGTCTCATCTGTGGGCTCCCTTTAAGAACTTCTTTGAAAAGGGACAGATATAGACTACTTTTACTTAAAACTTTGTCGCTGCATGAAGCATCAACACTTAAAGGAAATTTGGGAATTTTGCCCATCATCTACAGCAGGGGACTCAAACTCAAATTACCTGGGGGCCACTGGAGCTAGGGTCTGGGCGAGGCTGGGCCGCATCAGGTTTTCCAAAAAAAAAAAAAAAACGCATTTATTAAAAACAGAAAAATAAATAAACTTTGCTTTGGTTCCGATTTTCTACAACTCTGATAAAACATTCCACTGTTCTCAAATATCTTCATTTTTATTTTTCCACACAAAATAAGATCAAGAATTAAGAAAATCAATCAATCAGTAATAAATAAATATAATAATAATAAAACAGCAAATAATTAAAAATTAAGAAACCACATATAGATGGTGGGTAGACAAATTATTTTTTTCAGATTAAAATGAACAAAGCATTATTAGAGCCCTGTAGACATGACAAAACACGACTATAGTCACATTTATACTCTTTTTATTTACAACATATTGCGCAACTGCAGGGTCTTGAGACACATGCTAACTCGCAAACTAGAGAGCTAGCGACCTAAACGGTAGCCTTCAAGTTATTTCTTTTAAACTTAAATAGCCAAAAACTTACCACTTCCACATGGATAGGGAGGATAACTATTAACAGTTATTTAACCTTTAACATGAACATTAATCAAACATAATAATTTTTTCTGGGTACATGATACCATACAGCATCCATATCAAACTTGCGTGGGCCGCACTAACATTAAACTTTCATATCAAGGCGGGGGCTTCAAACTAGTGTCCTGCGGGCCACATTTGGCCCGCGGGTGGCATGTTTGAGACCCCTGGTTCATAGTATAGTCGTATATATATAGTTTACCATTATACAGGCCATTCCACCAAATTGTTGGAACCCTCTCATATTTCTGTCAGATAACACGCCTGTCAAATAACTCATTTATGTACATGTGATGCCTCTGACCGAGTAACTGGATTGAGTTTTTGGCATCGAATTAACAAATGAAATTTTTTAGTACGGAACATGGTGCTTTTGAGAAAAATAGTCAACAAGGCTGACAGCTTATTTCCCTGTTTGCAATCTTTGCCTGAATAATGTTGATGTAAGTACCGCTAGTTCTTATCTATGAGCTACGTGAAATCAATGAACACAGAAAATAATGTTTAAAATGACCAAAATATGGCAAAATACATGGTCGTAGTATGTATAGAAACCCATAAAACATTTTTTAGAACGTTATAGTCAAAATAGACGTGTTCAATGATGTGCATTGTTAGCTCCCTCACACTGTTTTTCTCTCTTTAGAATGCAGTGTGCTCATGTTTTACACAAGTATTGTGGATGATGCTTTTCCAACATTTCACAACTCTTAATTTCCATCAAGAGATGTGTGGAAAACATCATAAATCACGGCAAATTATTTTATTTGCACATACAATCAAATCCAATGACCTAGTTCAGGAAAAACTTCTTTCTTGTTCATTCGGTGCAGACGGGTTGTGTGTGTTTTTTTTTTTTTTTCTCAGTTGTGACGAGCTTCTTTCTCCTACTAACTGAGTGGGCCTTGTCCCCAGGCCAGGAGGAATAATTAGATTTGGGAATGCAGGGAAAAAGTCAAGGCTCTTGCCAATACAGTTGCACATGCCCAATGCATTGTAGATTATGCAAATCAACAGCTTCTTGCTTCCTTTGAAATGTACAGAGATAAACACAGGGTTCACAGAGAGGACAACAGCACGAGACTCAGCACCCATCCTGCTGAAATAAAGGGGTGTATCAGTCTCATTAGCTTTATCACACATTCGGAGTTAGCGTTTTACTAAACGATACCAATTGTGAAGGTACTAATAGGCAAATTTAAATTAAAGTTTCTAACAGGGACTATCATTCTCTTTGCAGTTTCATTCATACTAATTTTGCAGAGCTCTTTTGGTGAGACGAGAATAGGATTGTTGAAAAAAAAAAAAAAAATTAAATCAACATTTACTTTCCACAGTTCTACCAGTCTTTCTGTGGCGGGTAGATGAACATTGTGCAGTTACAAACCTCTTCCTACAAATGTGGTTAATTTGTATCCATGCATCCAGACATGAAGTATGGCAGACATGTATGGATTGGATTTTTATTGATTTTGGACTGTCTTTCGGAAAGTAGTCAACAAAAGGTTTTCAAATTGTATTAAAACAATATGTATGAATATATTTGGTTACAGTACAGTGGACTCTTACACTGCTTTTGAATGGGAACATGTGTCCAAACTTTGGACTGGTACTGTATCTAATATCTAAGTAGATGAACAAACCTGAATGACATAAATTGTCCCCAGAGGTCTTGGACCAATATTTGTGGCAGTAGACCATATTCAAACAGGAAACAGTGATCATTTAGTTATTTTTGAAAAAAGACAATACAGTGAGAGCGCAGTGATTGAACCGAGATGTGGCAACAGACGACTGTAGTTGCATAAAGTAGTACATGTTTAGTACTAGTACATAGTCTTAGTACTCATTACCCGGTATATGTGTTAACATCCAAGTTGCTTTGTGATGTTAATAGTGTTATTTATTTTATGACACTGTAAGTTAGACTGTTATGTTAAGTAACAATCTTGTGACAAGCTAATAGTGTTGGTTCCTGTTTGCCCAAATAAAGAGGAGGTTCAAGTACCTCTGACCATCTCTTGGGTTCATCCACCATGTCCATGCATCCATTTTCCATACCGCTTTTCCTCATGAGGGTCACGGTCATGCCTATCCCAGCTGTCTTCAGGTGAGAGGCGAGGTACACCCTGGACTGGTGGTCAGCCAATCATAGGGCACATATAGACAAACAACCATTCACACTCATATTCATAACTATGGACAATTTGGAGTTGCTAATTAACCTAGCATGTTTTTGGAATGTGGGAGGAAACCGGAGTACCCGGAGAAAACCCACGCATGCACGGGGAGAACATGTAAACTCCACACAGAGATGCCCGAGCGGGGAATCGAACCTGGGTATCCTGCACGCTAACCACTCATAGTGTCATCACTTCTTTTCACCTCATTGCATAACAGTTTTATAAAGTGAGTACTACTTTGATTTTCATTCATTCATTCATTTTCTACCGCTTTTTCCTCATGAGGATCGCAGGGGGTGCTGGAGCCTATCCCAGCTGTCTTCAGGCGAGAGGCGGGGTACACCCTGTACTGGTGGCCAGCCAATTACAGGGCACATATTGACAAACAACCATTCACACTCACATTCATGGATTAATGGATGGATTAATTAAGTTATGGATTAATTAACCGAGCATGATTAACCTAAGACGATTAACCTAGCATGTTTTTGGAATGTGGGAGGAAACCGGAATACCCGGAGAAAACCCACGCATGAACGGGGAGAACCTGCAAACTTCACACAGTGATGGCCCGAGGGTGGAATTGAACCCTTGTCTCCTAGCTGTGAAGTCTGCGCGCTAACCACTCGACCACCGTGCCACCTACTTTCATTTTGTTATTACTTTTTCAACCATTTGTAGTTTCATCCATACTCCCACCTTGAACATTTAACCCAGAATTGCCCAGCAAAAAGGTTCCAAAAGCACATTAAAGTTCTCTTTAAATGGTTTTATTTTAATTCCTACCAGAGCTATGAAAAAGTTCAAGTTGGTAAATGTGCACAGGAGCACCGCTGCGTCCAGATGAGCAGATTAACAGGTGACACTTGGATTCTTCTGTTTCTTTCAGGACAATGATTTATCTCCACTGTCTGGATGTCACAAAGAGCATCTAAAACATATTACGGAGTTAGAAATTGCCAGGAATACTTTAATAATTTAAAAAAAAACGCAATATGTCCTTCCATTTTTAGTACCCTATCATCATTCTAATAGCAGTTCCTCTGCCTTTGCGGAAGGTGGGAATGTAGACATTAAATCCTGGGGTCGGTTCTTATGCTCGCGGGAGATGATTGGAAACATCCTGAGCTTCCTTAGTAGCCTGGTGGGTGATAGCCAGGCCTCTATCGTCTATTAGACAATCCTATTAACTGAAACTCAAACACCATGTTTCATCATTAGGCTATTACAACTCTGATGTAATCTTGTCTGTTTTATGAATTAAATTACCTGCGTCCTACATGAATTTAATAGACTCTTTGCAAGAATTTATGAGAGTGGTGGGCCAAACATTGATAGCGAAGGAATAATTCCTGCGGGATTGAAAATGAAAGACCCAGGAAGCAATTCCGATGACTTTCCCCTCCACAGAAAGAAACAGATTTGCAGTATACAGTAAATGCACAAAAATGAACAAAAAAAAATCACAGATTTCATCAGAAACAATAACATATTTTGAAGGTGATACATACACGTTGTGCTAGCAGTGAGTCAACCCAAAACCAAGACCCCTGCCAACCAATTGTCTTCTTCACCTGTTTTTAAGAGGAGTTCACGAGCAGGGCATATGATAACTTACTCCCACAAAAATAACATCAAACTATCAGAAAGCTGCAGACATTCTGCCTGCCAAGCTGAGAAGCACAAATACCCTCCAGGCATGACTTGATGAGCGGTTCTACCCGGGTTAGACAAGACCTGGTACACATTTGTATTTCACCCGCTGTTCTTTTGGGGAACATGGATAAATCTGTTTTGGCAAGACACCATATGTCTGCAGGGTTTGAAAGATTACTGCACAGACAGGTGCAGGAAAATCTATTTTTTTTTTGATAGTCGTACAGTCGTACCAGAGACTAGCACTCTTATGATGCTGGACAAAGCAAGACAGATGACGCAAAACCTGGGGTTAAGGTTTTGCAGCAGATCAGTAGTTATATACAGGATGTCCGAAAAATAATTATGCACACTTTTAATAATTAATTGTAATGGTAATGGTTTTATTTCATTTGAACATGCATCAGATTACAATTGAATGCATCACATAATCAGTTTCCAGTTCGACATGTCAAAAAGGAGTAGGAAGAAGCAAAGCTTATTAAATCCTACCCCTCCATCTGGTACTTTTACAATCAGTAACTGTTACTGTTACTGTTATTTGTTCACTTCCTGCTTTCCATAATACAGTTTAAAGTTTTTTCAATCATTCATTCATTAATTTTCAACCGCTTTTCCTCACAAGGGTCGTGGGCGTGCTGGAGCCTATCCCAGCTGTCTTCAGACGAGAGGCGGGGTACACCCTGGACTGGTCGCCAGCCAATCACAGGGCACATATAGTAGACAAACAACCATTCACACTCACATTCATACCTATGGACAATTTGGAGTAGCATGTTTTTGGAATGTGGAAGGAAACCGGAGTATCTGGAGAAAACCCACGGGGTGAGAGATGACCGAGGGTGGAATTGAACCCTGGTCTCCTAGCTGTGAGGTCTGTGCACTAACCACTCGACCACCGTGCCGCCCCTGTTTGTTTTCAATAAATTTAATAATGTAGAACCTAAATACAAACAAAATACAATATATTTCAGCAAAGTTGATGAATCATGTCAAGGACCATTTAAGAAAGTGTTTTAAATGAAGTGGAGATGAAGGACAAACCTTTAGCTTTTTAGCTATTTTAGCTACTTGTTTCTTTGCATACTCATCAGTATGAAGGCAATATTTAAGATGAGCATTAGATATAATTCTCACTTTGAATCACATAGTTAAATAAACGGCCTATACTTAAAAAAAATCACATTGTTTCTGTAATGTTTTCATGTTCAAAATAATGTCTACATTTTACAGCACAATAAGTAGCACACTTAAATTGCCTTGCAAGGTGAATTCCTGACTCGATAGCATATGCAATGATAAAATGGTCCCCAAAGTGACACAAGAACAACATTTCACTTCTTTTGTGTCTTCGGCGCGGAACAGTGATGTGCAGGCAACCTGTTTGTCAAAAACATGTAAAGAGATTTCAGCAGGCATCTGCACACACCGGTGCACACGCTCATGCTTGATCAGTCTGCTGTATGAGGCCACTCTGCCTGCAGTGATTCACAAGCTATAGCGCTGGTGTGCTTTGATTATGTAGAACTCAGTGGTAGCTCTGTTAGCACTACCTTAGACACATGTAACTGTAGTAGTAAAAGAAAAATGAAATAAATCTTTGGTGTTCAAATGCTGCAGGTTTTATAATTTTATAATTTTATAATTTTATAATTTTATAATTTTATAATTTTATAATTTTATAATTTTATAATTTTATAATTTTATAATTTTATAATTTTATAATTTTATAATTTTATAATTTTATAATTCCACCCTCGGCCATCTCTGTGTGGAGTTTGCATGTTCTCCCCGTGCATGCGTGGGTTTTCTCCGGGTACTCCGGTTTCCTCCCACATTCCAAAAACATGCTAGGTTAATTGGCCACTCCAAATTATCCATAGGTATGAATGTGAGTGTGAATGGTTGTTTGTCTATATGTGCCCTGTGATTGGCTGGCCACCAGTCCAGGGTGTACCCCGCCTCTCGCCCGAAGACAGCTGGGATAGGCACCAGCACCCCCCGCGACCCTTGTGAGGAAAAAGTGGTAGAAAATGAATGAATGAATTTTATAATTTTATAATTTTATAATTTTATAATTTTATAATTTTATAATTTTATAATTTTATAATTTTATAATTTTTTTTACAAAAATATTGCAAATTGTGTTTTTTGATCGGTAAAACTGCTTCAGTTTTTGTAAGATCTTATGGAACAAATTAATAACAAAACATGCCATAACTATATTCTAGTTATGCCCTTTTTATTCCACCTTTACCTGCAAAGGAATCCCATGATAAAACATTTTCAGACAATGAAGTCTTCAAACAAAGAGGTGAATCAATAGACCAGACACAAACATTGGTCCTCATTCTCCAGCAGCTGTAAAGAACAAAGTCTCGATCTACCTCTCTGCTATCCTTGAAGTATTATTGAAAAGTTTCAAAGAGAGTTGGGGCATTGATCTTGTGTGACTAGAGCTCAGCAAAATAGTTTGAGTTCCAGACAAACACGTTAACATTTTACAGTGCCCGGATGGCTGGACAGGACCCCCCCCCCAAATAAATAAATAAATACATAAATAAATACCCCCATAACGTAACTCTGACCCTCTAATATCCCTTCCTGACCGCCCCTCACTCGGTTCCCACAGGGAACATATTTATAACAACACACACACAATCTTATTTATGTCTTATATGTCTTACTTACTGACACGGACAAGACATCTGAACTACTGTGCATGCAATACCACGTCAAAGCACCCTTATATTGACTACAAAATGTTCATTTCAGGGAGTACTTTATCTGTACACATTGACTACTATCATTCATTCATTCATTCATTCATTCATTTCCTACCACTTTTCCTGTCTTCGGGTACACCCTGGACTGGTGGCCAGCCAATCACAGGGCACATATAGACAAACAACCATTCACACTCACATTCATACCTATGGAAAATTTGGAGTGGCCAATTAACCTAGCATGTTTTTGGAATGTGGGAGGAAACCGGAGTACCCGGAGAAAACCCACGCATGCACGGGGAGAACATGCAAACTCCACACAGAGATGGCCGAGGGTGGTTGACTACTATCAATTCCTTGCTATTACTATCATTAAGTCTGTTGTATAAGTTCCTTAAATTGTTTAGACATGGACTTTCTTTATTGTCATTGCACAATAACACAGCAGTGAAATTGCCAACGAAATGGCGTTGCCTGGCTCCCATGTAATAATAAATAATAAATAATAAATAATAAATAATAAATAATAAATAATAAATAATAAATAATAAATAATAAATAATAAATAATAAATAATAAATAATAAATAATAAATAATAAATAATAAATAATAAATAATAAATAATAAATAAACATAATTCACCCCGGAACTATCGACAGGGAAGGTGTTGCCACCCGGAGGGGTAGGCGCGAGGGACGGGGATTTTCCGCTTCCTGTTGTGGCTTTCATGTCTTTCATGCCTTTACGTAGCAAAAAGGTGCAAGTTAATGTTGGCAAGAAAAATAAAGTTTTCTCCCAAATTCGACACTCCGCCTCAGACTCCAGTTCTTCGGCGCTTCAAAATAATAAATAATAAATAATAATGTGGGGAATAAATGTACAGCGTAAACAGTAATTTGTACAAATAAACTGTTTGTGATGTGTTTAAGTGTAAATTGTGTGCATATTCTAAATTAATAAAGTATATAGGTGACTCGACATGTGTTATTTTCTGTCTGGACAGCTCAATAGCGATAAAAAAAATGAACATCTAACTACAAAAATATTACATTTTTAAATAAAGAATCCAACTTTGTGGATCTGAAACCAATTAACTTTGATTAAGGATGCATTACTGTACTGTTAAAATCTTCAACAATCCTTTTGTAGCATTATGTAGCAGAACCTGTATGATGTATTAATGTTCATTGTGGACACAGAAACTACAAATAAAAGCAAGAGTAGACCTTAGTCCTCAACCAAGGCCCATTTGAGAGATGTTTCAAATAATCTTCCATTCAAGCCAAATAGGATTATTAGAAATCACCCCAAAATGATGTCAGTAAATCCAATTTAATGTACAGGCTTAGGTCATAGTGAGAGGTTTACAGACAAATACAGAGTAGGTAATTTATTCATTGTTTTTATAATCCAGTGTCTCTTTGGAGCTCCATATTTAAACAGTTTGTTTATGTATTTCAACAGGCTCACTTTTGGATTGTGTGTGAAGATGGAACTGGGTGCCTTTTTTTTTTAAATGTGGAAGTTTTATTGTGACCCAACACAACAAAACAGGAGAATAAATTATTCTAACACACAAAAACATATGGAGTGATCTGTGTTAGTTACTGTAATTGCTATTTTCTGGTTGAAGGCGTATCACATAAGATATTGGGAGTAGGAATAAGGGTCTGTACAGTGTACAGATAGGTTGGCAAAATAGCGTAATAAGTGTCATCCACAAAGTACTCAACTTATTGTTTTTACAATTATTATACATGTTTTAAGGGTCTACAACTCTCACTACACATTTTATACGCTTTTCTCAGACAGGCATTAACATTTTCTCATATTTATCTTTTTAAGTTTAAGCGTTTTTTTTTTTTTTTTATTCAGAGGTCCAACTTCTTGTGTGATGGCTGTATTCCTCTTCCTTTTGGGTGCAGAATGTTTCATTGGCAGTGAGGGTTTTGTCAGGGTGAAAACATGCAGATATACAGAGTCATACTGCTTTCACAATGCTGCACAAAGAAGATTGACAATAATTGAAAATAGTCTACAACCAATCAGAACGCACAACACAATGAACGGGTTGTCCCTGAGCCAATCAATTCAGGTTGTGGCTCTATATTTAGCTGGCTGCACATACTGAGACAAAGTGGAAGGATGATATTTTTATTCCAGCTGCACAAATGAGTATATCACATCCTCTACTGGTAGCAGTAGTACATACAGTAACAGACAACACAGCACAGATGGAGCGCTCTAAAACACCACAAGGACGTACAACACAATGTGCGTCCATTTGCTGTTAAAACATGCAAAAGTGCTAATAATCTTCAAAGCAGCGAGTCCGTGGAAGGTGAACTGTGTAGTAGCGAGGGAACATGGGATTTGCATTGTGTCGAGAATGGTTCCATTGTGTCATTGGCCAAAGAAGAAAAAAACAAAACCCTTTATCCTACTCTTCTTGCGGAGTGCTGTATCATTCCATCTGTTGTTTTCTGAAATTCGCAGTATTTGTGCTTTTATTGTCAATTTATTAGCCCACTTTTTTCCCCCCTGAGTGTAACATTTACATATAATTTTCTAAATTGCATGTGTCTAATCTTGTGCATTAAAAAACAAGAACTTGAGACTGTGTCTGGACAGGTGATCAACCCGAACATCAGTTTTCTTATTGTTAAGCCCTACCTGAGGTTTTTAGACGTGCTTTTTAGTTTGTGTGTGTCTAGTCTTGTGCATTAAAAAGCAAGGTTTTAGGTCTGTGCTCAAACCGATGACCAGCTCCAACCCCAGTCTTCACTTGCTGTGCCTAATCTGGGTTGTTTGTATTGTATTGTAATGGTTGTTGAATTTTGATGTATGTAGATAATGTTTTTAATGTTTTTAAATGAGTATTTTAAATCACCACCTTTCTTTGTTTTATCATCAACAACCAATTGTTGCAAAAAGTCAAAAAGTCATGTGAATAGTGAATGTTGAATACAGGAAGTGAACAAATAATGCTCTGCTCTGCTTCTTCCTCCTTTTCGAAACATATAACATATGGATATCTTTAACCAATGATACCAAGTTATGTGTGTATTACATGTAAATGTATTAGGTTCTCCATGGCACCAAAAACTGGTTATACAGTGTCTACATAATCCGGATAACTAACAAACTGGAATCAAACCAATACCTTTCACCGTCACGCTTGTGAAGGCACAGTGGTAGGTCCTTGTGATAGGATGTTGTTTACACTGCAGTGTGCTTTTCTGCTTGACTGATGCATACACAAACCGTAGATGAAAATGCACTCAGAAAAAAAAAAAAAAAAAAGATTTTTATTCCACCCAAGTGCCTTCAGAGATGCAACAGGGAATGCAAAGGCCCTTGGCATTGGCTGGTGCGTTTAACGGACTGGAAACAAGGCTTTATACGCAGCAATTTATGATCTCAACATAGGGAAAGGAGCCTGGAAGACAGGATAGGGGAGGGAATAATGGGTGAGACCTTGGGAGGTCAAATGAAGGACAATGTTGTCGATGAGGGATGCGTTGATCTCATGTTTGGTATTCACTTTTTCAATCCTCATCTCTGCCATCAAATCCCGACAGTGTGGAGTTTATTAAGGAAGCTCAATGAACGCCTCATTGAAGGATCATTGCAAACAATATATTACATTGTATGTTTCTACAATAATACTTCAGATTCATGTACATTATTCATGGTAAAAATAAAATGACATTTTTTTTTATTGGAAATATGAAGAAAATTCATGTGGCTAATTTCTCTTCCCATCCATCTCTCTCTCATCCCCACCCCGCCTCCCCCCTCTCCCAGTTTAGCAGTTGGCAGAGCCTCCCTATCTCTTGACAATGATTATGTTGGCAGGTAGTAGGTAGGCGATTAATCCGCCTGAGAGAGGAAACAACATTAACCTGCCTCTCAGCATTTGCCACCACATCACCTTGAAGAAAATACACAGGTCCAACAGTAAATTACCCCTTATAAAGGTTTTATCAGCACTCTGCGTAATTATTGAACGAAATAAACAGAAGCCTTTTACTTGAATGTGAGTGATAATTATATCAGCATCTTTTTTAGGTTGCCAAGGTGAAGGCAAACAGTTTAATTCGATAAGCTAACTTAGTTTATTTTCTTCAGTTGTGTGTATGAGTTGCTATGCAGCAAGAAAAGTGTAGGTACAGTAATCCCTTTTTGATTGTATTTAATTAGTTCTAAACCTGACCGTGATAAGATATGTAAATAGTAGGTGTGTTACGATTAAAACATGACATGAGTTGTAATTAATTAATCACACAAGGAATTAAAATGAACCAGATAATTTTATTGGTCTCCATATATTGCCATTCTCGTGCTTGTCCGTTTTCCTCTTCTATCGCCTCCAAACAGGCAGAAGGAGGGTTCTTGTCGTGCATTGGTTCGACACCTATACGCTTCATAGAACAAAAGCAAATAGAGTTAGATCTTCTGTCAGTCATACAGACCCTTTGTTTCTGTAGAGGAGGCGGGGCCGCTAGCATACACACAGTAAGGAGCCTCATGAGTAGCAATGCAAGGTAATAGAAATTAGGAAGTAAAAACTTGCAATGCATCAAAACATCAAGATGCAGACTCTTCGTTCTGACAGTCAACACTCACAAAGACATTTGGTTGGCAAAATGCTGCTCTTTAATACAATTTCAAGAAATGCTGCAAACGTTTGACAGACAAATTTGCCTGTGATAAAATACAGAACTTTACAGAGTGAAAGATGTCATATTAAATAAAATATTACATTATTAATTGTAATTATCATAGTTATTATTATCATAATGGCGGTCGAGCGCAGACCTCAGAGCTGGGAGACCTGAGTTCAATTCCACCCTACCATCTCTGTGTGGAGTTTGCATGTTCTCCCCGTGCATGTTTTCTCCGGGTACTCCAATTTCCTCCCACATTCCAAAAACATGCTAGGTTAATTAGCGACTTCAAATTGTCCATAGGTATGAATGTGAGTGTGAATGGTTGTTTGTCTATATGTGCCCTGTGATTGGCTGTCGACCAGTCCAGGGTGTACCCCGCCTCTCGCCCAAAGACAGCTGGGATAGGCTCCAGCACCCCCACGACCCTCGTGAGGATAAGCGGTACAAAATGAATGAATGGTTTATTTTGTCTCAAAAAATGTTGCCAGTATCGTTAAGCATCAATTTGTGGGCAGTAAACATTTGAACCTACATTTTTCTGTCAGATATTTTTCATTGTACTCTTCTAAAAATTAATGTTAAAATCTCGTCCTTACCGTGAACCCAATCTTGTGCATCATTAGTTGGGTGTCTTGTGACCCCCCCTAATAAATGGTCATTATAGCATTGCTACATGAACAAATCCAATCGTGGACATTCTGCATATTAACACTAATACAACATAATGAAATTCATGCACAGTGCAATTTTGTTAATGGGGGAAAAAATCGTTAAGGCACATGTTTGTAAAATGTTCACAAGATATTGGACATTGATTTTCACGAAAACAGAATGGGAGATGATACCCATTCTTTGTCATTGTCAACTAGTTGCACACTGGTACATAAACTCTGGTAATGTTTATTTTTCCACTGCACACCAAAACAATAATTATGCTTTGAAGTATGGCTTTTTTTCCAAAATGAGGTGATTTAAGCTGTGGGGAAAAAAGACAAAAAACACAATAAAACATGTCCCAACAAAAATCTGCATCTATTCACATAATGTTTTTGTCCATTTAATCTCTCATTTGGGAGTTGGAAATGCCTCGGATCTATCACTTTGTGTTCTCCTACCTGTCTTCCTTCTGCTCCAGGCTCCATCTGTCTTGCTCTCTGTTTGGTGCAGATGGAGCAACATGACAAGGGCATGGGAGCCAATCCATTCGCACCTTGTCATCTACAGGCATTTCGATCTGCCACAACGCTCCTCTATCTCGATTAGTGATGGCCGGATGGTCGGAGATGAGTATGGGCGTGTGTTTTTTGTGTGTGTGTCTAACCTATCCTGTAACATCCCCCTCTTGATTATCATTGTCAATATCCAAATCACTGAACATTGTACATTTTTTTATTAGTATAATGTCTGAATATAATGTAATATCTATCTGTTACTATTATCTTATTGCAGCTGGACCTAATCAAAGAGAAAATGAGAGTAGAAGATGTGAACAAGTTGTATACACACACACAGGACACAAAGTACTACCAAGCCAAGCAATCACAGCCTTAACTGCCAGCACTGCCGCAGCTTGAAGATATATTTTTTAGAGGTGCACGCAATGCTACACACTGGGACTACACTTGAAACTCAAAATGGTGAACTACAAGAAAATACACCAAAGAAGCATACCAGCATATTTAAAGATATCAGTACTAGACAGTAGCATATAATAGTAGTACAGTCGTCCCTCGTTCAAGAACCTGCTGTGATAAGTGAATTTCTGCAAAGTAGAATTCTTTATTTATGAATAGAATATTTTTGTAGCTAGAGCATAGAAAACTTTTTTATGGCTTTCTAAATACAGTTTTGACATTATTCGAGCCCTGTAGACATGAAATGACACGACATCCCATAATCACTTTTACACTCCTATCATTCTTCACATTGAAAGGCTCTGGGATGACTTTGAGAACTAGCTTATCCTCACGAGAGTCGCAGGTGTGCTGGAGCCTATCCCAGCTGTCTTCAGGTACACCCTGGACTGGTCGCCAGCCAATCACAGGGCACATACAGACAAACAACCATTCACACTCACATTCATACCTATGGATAATTTGGAGTCACCAATTAACCTAGCATGTTTTTGGAATGTGGGAGGAAACCGGAGTACCCGGAGAAAACCCACACATGCACGGGGAGAACATGCAAAGTCCACACAGACATGGAATCGAACTATGGTCTCCTAGCTGTGTGGCCTGTGCGTTAACCACTTGGTCATCGTGACACCACTAACTAGTTAGCCTTTCCAATTTACTTATTCTAAACTTAAAAATGTGTTTCAAATGGAATGGGTTAGAAGGACAAAAATGTACCACTTCCACACGGAATAAGACACGCCAACTAGTTAGCCTCTCCACTTTACTTCTTCTAAACTTAAAAATGTATGTACCACTTCCACACGGAATAAGACACGCTAACTTGTTAGCCTCTCCACTTTATTTCTTCTAAACTTAAAAATGTGTTTCAAATGGAATGGAGTAGAAGGACAAAAATTTACCACTTCCACACAAATTAAGACATGCTAACTTGTTAGCCTCTCCACTTTATTTCTTCTAAACTTAAAAATGTGTTTCAAATGAAATGGGGTAGAAGGACAAAAATGTACCACTTCCACACGGAATAAGACACGCTAACTAGTTAGCCTCTCCACTTTACTTTTTCTAAACTTAAAAATGTCTTTCAAATGGAATGGGGTAGAAGGACAAAAATGTACCACTTCCACACGGAATAAGACACGCTAACTAGTTAGCCTCTCCACTTTATTTCTTCTAAACTTAAAAATCTGTTTCAAATGGAATGGGGTAGAAGGACAAAAATGTACCACTTCCACACGGAATGAGAGGATAACTTTATTTTCTGTCAGAGTCAGGGGGCCCGGGTGCTGGTCCCCCAATGGCACGACCTGCGGCTCCTCCCAGTGTGGGCGGCCCCAAAGGTGGCGTTTCCTTGATCCTCAGTGCCATGCCATGTCTCCCTACTGTGTGTGATTGTGTGTGTGTGTGTGTGTGATTGTGTGTGTGTGTGTGATTGTGTGTGTGTGTGTGTCTAGTCTGGCGGGTGGGAGGGAGGAACTTTCTTAGTATTTGTTTTTCCATTTAATTGTAGTAATTGTTTTTAATTCTGTAAAGCACTTTGTGTCGCTTGTTTTTGCATGAAAAGTGCTATACAAATAAAGTTGATTTGATTTGATTTTGATTTGACAAAAATGTACCACTTCCACATGGAATAAGACACGCCAACTAGTTAGCCTCTCCACTTTACTTCTTCTAAACTTAAAAATGTGTTTCAATTGGAATGGGGTAGAAGGACAAAAATGTACCACTTCCACATGGAATGAGAGGAGAACTTTTTTTTCCACTATACTACATATGCACATCTGTGCATACACAGTAGCTCCAATATTATTTTGACTAATAGTGGGCCATAAGCCTCCAATCTGGTAACAATTCGGACACATATTTATTGCTGAAAAACATTCTGAACCTTTGTGAATCAGTGCCGAATTTAAAATGCACCACAATAGAACAAAAATGTTTTGGTCTGGACCACATATTTCACCCGCAGACTCAGTTCCAATTCCAGTCTTATGGCACCAGATGACACCAGATCTAAGAAATAACTTCTGATCTGAAACATGATCTGATACTCCACTTGCTATAGCACCAACTGGAACAGTCATACAGATTCTTAATTCTTCATTTCACCAGGCAAGGCCACAACCTCAGTATCAATCTCTCTGATTGGCTTAATGACGATGGCTTTGCCCTCATTATCCTTGCCCTTCTGACCAGCTCTCGCCCTTCAGTCATTTATCTTCTGTAGCATCTTTCTGCCATCATAACATGCTTATATAAGGGTCTGTTATACATATTTGATGTGCCATTTTTGTGCCATATAAAAGTTGGCTGGTGACTCCAGTCTTATCTTTTTATTCTTTTCTTTCTTTATTAGCATTTGATTTCCGTGCCCAGGCTGTACTACACCTTATTAAAGGTAGTTGACTTGCTGAGTTTATTCATTTTACCGATAGTTTGAAAAAATACATGATGTTGGTACAGCAGAAACATGTTTTTTTTTTTTTTTTACAGTTGGACAATCCATAGTCTTGTACGTATAGTGGCAGGAGGTAGTGGAAAATGTAACCACATTGTTGATATATCATTGACCTATAAAGGTGTTGTGGCAACAAAGCTTGCAAGCACCCTATTTAACATGGGGGGGCAGAAGGTAGATTATGTGAATTAAAGGATAGTTATGTTAAAAATTGTTGCTCAGTGACATTGTTCTTATAATCTTACCTTAATCTGAAAAATATGCACATTTTTAATATTCAGGGGCTTGAAAGTATTTGTAGATTTTCCAGAATTCTATATACAGGTCGCCTTCGGGTTATGTACAATTTCTGTTCTTGGACAGTTTTTTCATGATGATGATGTTTTATACAGAAGATATATACAGTGCATCCGGAAAGTATTCACAGCGCTTCACTTTTTCTACATTTTGTCATGTTACAGCCTCATTCCAAACTGAATTAAATTAATCTCTTACCTCAAAATTCTACACAAAATACTCCATTATGACAATGTGAAAAAAGGTTTTTTTGACATGTTTTGAATTTATTAAAAATAGAAAACAAAAAAAATCACGTTTACATAAGTATTCACAGCCTTTGCCATGAAGCTCAAAATTGAGCTCAGGTGCATCTTTTTTCCACTGATCATCCTTGAGATCTTTCTACAGCTTAATTGGAGTCCACCTGCAGTAAATTCAGTTGATTGGACATGATTTGGAAATATAATAACTGTCTATATAAGGTCCCACAGTTGACTGTGCATGTCAGAGCACAAACACCAAGCATGAAGTCAAAAGAACTGTCTGTAGACCTGCGAGACAGGATTGTCTTGAGGCACAAATCTGGGGAAGGATACAGAAACATTTCTGCTGCTTTGAAGGTCCCAATGAGCACAGTGGCCTCCATTATTCGTAAATGGAAGACGTTTGGAACCACCAGGACTCTTCCTAGAGCTGGCCGGCCTTCTAAACTGAGCGATCGGGGAAGAAGGGCCTTAGTCAGGGAGGTGACCAAGGCCCCGATGGTCACTCTGTCAGAGCTCCAGCGTTCCTCTGTGGAGAGAGGAGAGCCTTCCAGAAGGACAATCATCTCTGCAGCAATCCACCAATCA
This sequence comes from Doryrhamphus excisus, assembly GCF_037039965.1. Classification (NCBI taxonomy): domain Eukaryota; kingdom Metazoa; phylum Chordata; class Actinopteri; order Syngnathiformes; family Syngnathidae; genus Doryrhamphus; species Doryrhamphus excisus. The sequence goes on along the minus strand of NC_136368.1, from coordinate 6,284,470 downwards.
GGCCTGTATGGTAGAGTGGCCAGACGAAAGCCACTCCTTAGTAAAAGGAACATGGCAGGCCGTCTGGAATTTGCCAAAAAGCACCTGAATGACTCTCAGACCATGAGAAACAAAATTCTCTGGTCTGATGAGACAAAGATTGAACTCTTTGGTGTGAATGCCAGGCGCCATGTTTGGAGGAAACCAGGCACTGCTCATCACCAGGCCAATACCATCCCTACAGTGAAGCATGGTGGTGGCAGCATCATGCTGTGGGGATGTTTTTCAGCAGCAGGAACTGGCAGACTAGTCAGGATAGAAGGAAAAATGAATGCAGCAATATATAGAGATATCCTGGATGAAAACCTGCTCCAGAGCGCTCTTGACCTCAGTAGACTGGTCATGTACTTTGACCATATAGACAGTAGACATTAGCACACAGCCAAGATCTCAAAAGATTGGCTTCAGAACCACTCCGTGAATGTCCTGAAGTGGCCCAGCCAGAGTCCAGACTTGAATCCGATCGAACATCTCTGGAGAGATCTGAAAATGGCTGTGCACAGACGTCTCCCATCCAACCTGATGGAGCTTGAGACTTATTGCAAAGAAGAATGGGCAAAACTGCCTAAAGATAGGTGTGCTAAACTTCATATTCAAAAAGACTTGAGGCTGTAATTGCTGCCAAAGGTGGATCAACAAAGTATTAAGCAAAGGCTGTGAATACTTATGTAAATTTGATTTTTTTTGTTTTCTATTTTTAATAAATTCAAAACATGTCAAAAAAAATTTTTTTTCACATTGTCATAATGGAGTATTTTGTGTAGAATTTTGAGATAAAAGATTAATACAGTTTGGAATGAGGCTGTAACATGACAAAATGTAGAAAAAGTGAAGCGCTGTAAATACTTTCCGGATGCACTGTAAATTACAGCAATGAAAAATGAATACACATGGTTGTCTTGCTCACTAGAAGGTGTTGGAAGGAGTGAAAACAGGCTTATTGGGAGGACGGTCTCAGTAATGATACCGCTACACTGCTTATACTGTTATCACTGTCACTGAGGGTTGACTACGAGCAAATTACGATTACGGAATGTAGGAGCAGATCCTTTCAGGTCCTTTTAATGTGTTCAAGAATAGCATCTGTATCCTTCATAATGGGTACCACGGACAGGGACGCCATCTAAGGCCATGGTTCTCAGTCAGAAAAGGGGGGATTTAACTGTTTGGGTTGCCCCAAGTAGGGGTTTTCAAGTATTTTGGGGTCTTGTTCATGAGTGAGGGAAGTTTGGAGTGTGAGGTTGACAGCATCGGTGCCGCATTTGCAAGAATGCAGTCGCTGTACTGGACTAACATGGTTAGAGAGCTGAGGCAAAGGCCTCATTTTACTGTTAGATCTATGTTCCTGTGACCGAAAGAACAAGATTGCGTTTACTAGCAGCTGAATTGAGTTAACTTAAAAATGTGTTTCAAATGGAATAGGGTAGAAGGACAAAAATATACCACTTCCACACGTAATGAGAGGATAATTTTTTTTTCTGTCGGGGTCGGGGGCCCCGGGTGCTGGTCCCCTCCTGGTGTGGACGGCCCCGAAGGTGGCGTTTCCTTGATCCTCAGTGCCATGCTATGTCTCCCTACTGTGTGTGTGTGTGTGTGTGTGTCTCGTATGGAGGGTGGGAGGGAGGGGCTTTCTTAGTAATTGTTTTTCCTTTTAATTGTGGTAATTGTTTTTAATTCTGTAAAGCACTTTGTGTTGCATGTTTTTGCAGGAAAAAGTGCTATACAAATAAAGTTGATTTGATTTGACAAAAATGTACCACTTCCACACGGAATAAGACACGCCAACTAGTCAGCCTCACCACTTTACTTCTAAACTTAAAAATGTGTTTCAAATAGAATGGGGTAGAAGGACAAAAATGTACCACTTCCACACGGAATGAGAGGATTTTTTTTTTCCATTATGTGTATGCGCGTCTGTGCATATACAGTAGCTCCAATATGCCTGTTGGAACCGAGACTTCCAGTTTATACCCCACCCACTCCAAGCACAAATATGGATACAGATTAGTTGTCTCATATAGAGATAGTGGTGTACAGTCTGGGAATTGTACTTAAAATAGGCTTGGATCCAGAATAAATCTACACCCAAAAGACTGCTATAAAGAAATCTTAATGAGTGACTTAAAGATGAAGGAATATAAATGACGACAACTGATAGCTGAAGGAAACACTTTCACCTGCTGATGCTGATGCGGGTGGATTCTGAAACTCAGAAAACTGGTTTTTGCTTTGTTGTCATAATATCTTGCCTTCAGGGATGGATGCCTCACCGTGAACACACCACTGCAGCCTTATTACGTGCACAGAGGTACAGCGAAAATTAATAATCACCAACATCATTCGGCACAGTCATCATATGTTTAATGTGTCTTTTAATTGTCTTACCGCAGCCAAAACACTGCCACCCACTAGAAATAAACTCGGATTTCCAAACTTGTAAACCTCTAATTGGTCCATACTGAGTTGGAAAAATGAATCAATTAACCCAACCATATTGTAGTGTAAATTATGCGTTAGATTCACTTTAAAGTATGCAGAAAGGTTAATTAAATATCTGACTCTCCAACCTTACCGTCCGCCTTAAGAGTATAGCTGCTGAAATGTTAAAAATAACAGAAATATTGCATCCAGCCTTCAAAGTTTAAAGTGACCCAGACTGAACTGTTGACCTCCCTAAACTTGTCTCATCTACAACCCCCCCCCCCCCCCCTCGCTTAGACACCATACTTCAAGCAGCTTATCCGAGTGTGTCGCTTCCCGTCCTTAAAAAAGGCGCCAAAGTTTTTGGGAGCTTGTCAGTTGAAATCTGTCACAAGTACTCAGCGGACTTACCGGCGGGGCCTAAGGAGTACAATACCCCGGACTCGGAGGGCTCACATATTTCACATGGAAATAAACTAGAAACCTAATGCGCTGTTTGACACCCAAGTCCTATTGTTTGGACTCAGTAAAGTACACAATACATTTCTATTTGCTCGGCTCTATTTACCTGAGCAGAAATAAGGGGAGGGTTTTAGAGATCCTCTTCCTTTTCGTTCTGTCTCTTCCCTGTCATTAACTGAAGGCATGACGTCATCTGGTATTTCTTTAGATAAGCAAATAAGCCTGCCTGCCCCTTTCCCAGTGGCTATATCCAGGCCTTCCTCAATAGAGGAAGGGAGGTGCTTGGGAAAGACTTCCTTAAAAGTTCCCTTGCTTGTGAGAAGAACTTTATCTACAAGCAGCTGGTGGCTGCAATAGAGGATTCAGACGTCATCCAGATGCCGATCTGTAGATTATACTCTTGGACAAGTATGGATCGGACATCTTCAGATGGAATACTGAGGGTATAACGGTAAATACAATTACTTGTTTACATACGTATACACAACGTCCGGTTTCAAGTGTTTAACTGACAAAAGAGAGTATAAAAAAATACTGAAAAATATATTCTACTATTGTAGAAATTAAGAATGTGCTTTAGTGATGTAAACAAGGAATAAATGATACTAGGAAGCAAATATGTTGTGGTTTTATAGAACACAGAGACATATTTGAGCGCTACAAGCGTTTCACTTTGTTGAAGGATTTTAGGTTAAACACTAGAGAATGTGCTTCCAAATCCTCTCAGTAATTTTTTTAAATCAGCTCTTCAGGGTCAGGGAGTTAGCACGAGAGAAAAAGAGGAAAAGGAAATGAAGAGAAAAGATAAGTTCAATTCAAAATGTCACTGTTATCGTTAAGCTTTGGTAAGCTCTGAAACGCTACAAACATTCTCTTTTGTTTACATAGTTGAAGCAGAACTATTTGGATAGAAACTTATCCTGGTATTCACAAAATGTACTTTATGTCAAAGCAAGTGTGTTATTAGCTTCATGGCCATAAGTTGAAGCACTTGTTGTCTTCATGAAGAATGATAGAGAATATTGTACAGCAATCAGTTTTTTATCGCCATTAATTGGGTCCAGACTGTGATGTGTGAATTTCCACAAAGTAGGATTACTTGTAGTTATAACATAGACCAGGGGTCGGCAACCTTTACTATGAAAAGAGCCATTTAACCCAATGCCCACTGAAGAAAAATAGCCTGGAGCCGCAAAACATATATTATGTTTAAAACAACATTGGAGGGAATTTGGGGGTATCAAAGTAGTTCAGATAAGAAAAGACGAGTTGGAGTACTCTTGCTAGTTTTGGAGATAAACTTACATAAATGTATGTGTAAACTACTGTAAACGTAAAAACAAGTTCCCATGCCGCTGTTTTTAAATTATCTCGAATTTATTTTTTAGATTTGTAGGTAAGTATTACTTGTTTTTCTTCATGTACTGAACTGGATAGCAGTCAGAACTCACTCAGGATGCATTCATGGTCTCAGACAAAGTTGGATTTTTTAAAACTCATTACAAAAGACGTGCATTTTCCCCACTCGGGTGTTAAAAATATTCAAGAATCGCAAAGGGAGCCACAATAAAGAGGCTGAAGAGCCACATGCGGCTCTGGAGTCGCAGGTTGCTGACCCCTGACATAGACAAAGTCTTTCCAGACTTCTAAATACAGTTTTATAATATATACCTTTACGCTTTACCCAATATAGCACAAATAATACGACATAATATGAACTCACATATGTTAGCATTTTTGTTCTTCCTTTTTTACTTTCACTTTCTGTACAGTAGGTCACACAGTCAGGCGATCGGGATGATCTGGGTTCAATTCTACGCTTGTGGGTTTTCTCCGGGTACTCCGGTTTCCTCCAACATTCCAAAAACATGCTAGGTTATAACTGGTGACTCTATATTGTCCATAGGTATGAATGTGAGTGTGAATGGTTGTTTGCCTATATGTGCCCTGTGATTGGCTGGCCACCAGTCCAGGGTGTACCCCGACTCCAGCCCAAAGACAGTGTGACCGCATTTAGCCATGTTGTGCTTGAATAAATACAATTTGTTACAATAAGGCCGTAATCTGGGAGTGACCAGGATGGATAGGATCAGGAACGAGTACATCAGAGGGACATTACATGTTAGAGGCCTTGGAGATAAAGTCAGAGAGGCCACATTGAGATGGTTGGGACATGTCCAGAGGAGACATAGTGAATATATTAGTAGAAGGATGCTGCGTTTAGAGCTGCCAGGTAGGAGGCGTAGACCAAAGAGGAGGTTCATGGATGTAGTGAAGGAGGACATGAGGGTAGTTGGGGTTAGCGACCCCTGAAGGGAAAAGCCAAAAGAGAAAGAAGAATAAGCCGTGGTCGTCACCCCCAAAACAGAAATTATAAATGAACATATTTTTGCTAGAAAAATGTAATGACAGAGTGAAGCTGGTGACAAGGTATGACTGTCCATATTAATTATTCAGTATATTACCGGCTCAATAAAAACTGAGGAATTCTCCAATTTTCAGCACCCAAGAGTACGATTGTTATTGAGTATAAACAAGTCGGATTCATGACTAACTGAATGTAAATGCGCTTAAATTAAGGAAATGTGACTGAATCATTATTTGAATCTTGAACACCACCTCTGTTTGACTTTTTAGCTTTGACAAATACTGTACCACCATTCTTCAGATTTTTGTGGAATGAGTAACACTTTTTTTTTTTACTGCTTATCATATTCAGCGTCACAGGTTAGCTGAAGCTGAACTGACTCTGGCATTTGCCAGACAAAATAGTGATGAGACCAGCCATGTTGTTTGGTCTAGAGCAGGGGTCTCAAACTAAATTTACTTGGGGGCCACTGGAGCTAGGGTCGCATCAGGTTTTCCAAAAAAAAAAAAAAAACGCATTTATTAAAAAAATGAATAAACTTTGCTTTTGTTCCAATTTTCTACAAGAAAAAGCTCTGATAAAACATTCCACTGTTCTCAAATATCTTAATTTTTATTTTTCTACACAAAATAAGATGAAAAAATAAATAAACAAATCAAGAATAAAGAAAATCAATCAGTAATAAATAAATAAATATTATAATAATAATAAAACACCAAATAATAAAAACTTAAGAAACCACGTATGGGTGGGTAGACAAATTATTTTTTTCAGATTAAAATGAACAAAGCATTATTAGAGCCCTGTAGACATGACAAAACACGACTATAGTCACATTTATACTCTTTTTATTTACAACATATTGCGCAACTGCAGGGTCTTGAGACACATGCTAACTCGCAAACTAGAGCGCTAGCGACCTAAACGGTAGCCTTCAATTTATTTCCTTTAAACTTAAATAGCCAAAAACTTACCACTTCCACACGGATCGGGAGGATAACTATTAACAGTTATTTAACCTTTAACATGAACATTAATCAAACGTAATAATTTTTTCTGGGTACATGATACCATACAGCATCCATATCAAACTTAAGGACGCACTAACATTAAACTTTCATATCAAGGCGGGGGCCTCAAACTAGTGTCCTGCGGGCCACATTTGGCCCGCGGGCCGCGTGTTTGAGACCCCTGGTCTAGAGGCAGTGCCACTGAGGAAAAGACAGGAAGCAGAGCTGGAGATAGCAGAGATGAGGATGCTGAGCTTCACATTGGGAGTGACCAGGATGGATAGGATCAGGTACGAGTATATCAGAGCGACATTACATGTTAGAGGCCTTGGAGATAAAGTCAGAGAGGCCAGACTGAGATAGTTTGGACATGTCCAGAGGAGAGATAGTGAATGTATGTTGCCAGGTAGGAGGCGTAGAGGAAGACCAAAGAGGAGGTTCATGGATGTAGTAAAAAAGGACATGAGGGTAGTTGGTGTGAGAGAGACAGGGTTGGATGGAGGATATTGATTTGCTGTGGCGACCCCTGAAGGGAAAAACCAAAAGAGAAAGAAGTCCGTGTGTGCTGCTGTAAACATGTTCCCTCGGTGAGCCAAATGGGGGATAGACAAGAAAATATGGCTTGTTTTAGGGATTATTGTGCCTGTTATGATTTTATTAAAGACATATTTGGACGATCAAGCCAGAACAACAGGCGTGTCTCATCAAATGAACTACATATCCTCACAACGTCTTTGAATTTGTCTTCTCAATGCTTTATATTTCTATTTTACCTCATTTAGTAGCCATTTGTGTGCCTGAAAATGCTTACTTTAAGCAAAACAATGTAACATTTTTTTATTAGTTAATATATTGGGTTTTCTCCGGGTACTCCGGTTTCCTCCCCCATTCCAAAAACATGCTAGGTTAATTGGCGACAGTTAATTGGCGATTTATGAAGGTGGCACGGTGGTCGAGTAGGAGGACCAGGGTTCGATTCCACCCTCGGCCATCTCTGTGTGGAGTTTGCATGTTCTCCCCGTGCATGCGTGGGTTTTCTCCGGGTACTCCGGTTTCCTCCCACATTCCAAAAACATGCTAGGTTAATTGGCCACTCCAAATTGTCCATAGGTATGAATGTGAGTGTGAATGGTTGTTTGTCTATATGTGCCCTGTGATTGGCTGGTGACCAGTCCAGGGTGCACCCCGCCTCTCGCCCAAAGACAGCTGAACCCTCCGCGACCCTTGTGAGGAAAAGCGGTAGAAAATAAATGAATATATTGATTCATATATTTTTGAAGAACCTTGATAGTGAGTGAATTTAACCTGTAAAGCAGTGCGGGATTCTTCTATATGTTTTTTTTACAAAATATTTAAATGCCTTAAATTTATCTATTTATTACTGACACTGATGAGGAAAGTTGAGGGCCCTTTTATGGTATATTAATAACAATTCATATTTATTATACTTGCATTTCAGCCGAAGCAACTTCTGTTCCCCAAGGGGCAAACCTTAGCGACCTGCACTATGAGGGACCGCTTGAAAGAGTTACAGGAGAGGTCTCAGGAGTTTCCCGAAACAGGAAGTGTGATTGCTTACCCCAGCACCGAGGATGAGGCTGACACTGACAACTCTGTGGTGGTTGGTGTCATAAGACCAGAGGCTGTGCTATTTGAGGAGGAGCCGGTCATTGACAACTTCCTGTCTGAGGCTCAACAAATCCGAAATGACATCAGCACATTGGAGACGGAGGTGAGGTTGGCTTGGATAATATGTATGATGATGATGATGATGATGTTTCAACCTGTGATTTCTCTTCACCAGGTGATTAAATTCAGCCAACAACAGAAAGTACTAGTCGCAACCATGCGGCGTTTTAGCATAATGAAAAAGGAGAGCAGCATCACGAGGGACATCAAACTCCAAGCTGAGAGCCTCCACCGACGTCTGGATGCTCTTTCAAAACAAGTCCAAAAAACAGAAGAGCAGCAGGGACCTGCCGCTGCTACATCAAGAATACAACGTTCCCAGCATGCGGCCATGTACTTCAAATTCCAGCAGGTTGTTAAAAACATTTTTTTTTTTTTTTTTACTTATCATTTCAATGACATCAACTAAACTTTTGCCTATGAAAAAATGATTCTATAAATCAAACATAATAGGACTGATTTTCTGTATGGAATATTATAACAACCAATATGGGGAAGCACTTTAATTCACTCAATCAATTCACTTTATTACTCTTTTTCTGCCTGGGGCTCACAGGAAGAGATTAAGATGGGACCCAAATGTCTTCTTCTCATTAACCTCCCTCTTCCTTTCTAATGCTCTCTCTCTTTTTTTTTTATTTGGTTATAATTATATGCAGGTAATGCGACAGTATAATGAAGGATTGTTGACAAAGCAGGAACGCTGTAAGCACTTCATTATCCGGCAGCTGGAGGTCTCAGGAAGGGATGTGACAGAAGAGGAGGTGAACGAGATGGTAGCAACAGGAAAATGGGAAGTTTTCAATGAGAACTTGTTAAATGATGCCAGAATCACTCGCTCACAACTGTCCGAGATCGAACAGCGGCACAAGGTGAGAACAACAGCAGATAATGAACTAAACACGATGTTTTCAGTTCGCATTATGAGTTAAATTTGTTTTGTCGATTTCATAGTTCGTTGTTGAGTGTGATGGCTGTTTCGACATATTTTCGACAGCAGTGTTATTTAATTAGGACACTAATAATGTTGAGCTTGATGATTCGTCAAGTTTTTGGTGTCAAAATATGGCATTTTTACATAATTCATATAGTATTGGGAATTTCGCTGCTTGTAAAAGGAGCCAGTTCTTTTGACTCAGTCATCTAAAAAGACTCCCAAAAAGACTCTTCATATTTTGTGTTGCTTAAATTGATTTATAGGGTGGCACGTGGGTTGAGTGGTTAGCACGCAGACCTCACAGCTACGAGACCAGGGTTCAATTCCACCCTCGGCCATCTCTGGAGTTTTGCATGTTCTTAATTAGGACACTAATAATGTTGAGCTTGATGATTCGTCAGCCAGTTCTTTTGACTCAGTCATCTAAAAAGACTCAGTTCTTTGCGCTTCATATTTTTTGTTGCTTAAATTGATTTATAGGGTGGCACGGCGGTCGAGTGGTTAGTGCGCTGGCCACACAGCTAGGAGACGTAGGTTCAATTCCACCCTCGGCTATCTCTGTGTGGAGTTTGCATGTTCTCCCTGCGCATGTGTGGCTTTTTTTTCCGGGTACTCCGGTTTCCTCCCACATTCCAAAAATATGCTAGGTTAATTGGTGACTCCAAATTGTCCATAGGTATGAATGTGAGTGTGAATGGTTGTTTGTCTATATGTGCCCTGTGATTGGCTGGCCACCAGTCCAGGGTGTACCCTGCCTCTTGCCCGAAGACAGCTGGGATAGGCTCCAGCAACCCCGTGACCCTCGTAAGGAAAAGAAAATGAAAATGAAAAATAATGGTAGAAAATGAAAAAAAATAAATAAATAAAGACAAAAATTCCATCAATTCCGAAACAAAAAGTGCCTCTGGTTTTGGTTTCCTGCTGCTCGTTTTCCTCACCTTTCCAACTTGCTTATATGTAACCCCTCCATCCCCCTTGCGCTCAATGTCGACGCCATGCTTTTCGACCAATCACATGCAGCGTTAACAGACAAAAAGGAAGAAAAGGAAAAATCGCGGTTTGTTCACTTCAAAGAACCGGCTTTTGTTGTTCACGTCAAAAGTCCGACTCTAAGCGCCATTTCCTTTGCACAGCACCCATCAGTAGTTTCTACACACTGGGCTGCGTCCAGGAGTCTTGCCACATATTAAAAGTGTCTTCTTCTACAGCATTCTGACATTTATTAAACCAATAAGTTGTTATTGTATCCTATACTTAAAGAAATTACTTATTTCAGTTTCTGTAGCTTAAGTTTGCCTCCATGTTGGTGTATCTTCTTCTCTTGTAATATTGTTAGGAGCGACTTATGTGTGTGTTTTTTTCCTCTTCATTACGCATTTTTTTGTGATAAATGTGATTTGTAATCCAGAAAATCCATACAGTATTTTCAGTATACGCTAGATTGATGCTTAATGATTACCTTAACTTTGTACGTAGAAAAGTGGCAATCAATCGCAATTTTGCTTGTCCCTCCATTTGTATTCATTCATTCATTTTCTACCGCTTTTTCCTCACGGGGGTCACGGGGGTGCTGGAGCCTATCCCAGCTGTCTTTGTGCGAGAGGAGGTGTACACCCTGGACTGATCGCCAGCCAATCACAGGGCACATATAGACAAACAACCATTCACACTCACATTCATACCTATGGACAATTTGGAGTCGCCAATTAACCTAGCATGTTTTTGGAATGTGGGAGGAAACCGGAGTACCCGGAGAAAACCCACACATGCACGGGGAGAACATGCAAACTCCACACAGAGATGGCCGAGGGTGGAATTGAACCCTGGTCTGTGAGGTCTGCGCGCCAACCACTCGACCGCCGTGCCGCCCCCCTCCATTTTTATGGAAGGCGACATTCAAGTGTTATTCCTACTCATTAAATCTCACCATCCTGTATGCTGTTATTCTTCAGGAGTTGTTGAGCCTTGAGAGCAATATGAAGGAGCTGAGGGACCTTTTCATGGACGTTTTCATGCTTGTCGAAGAACAAGGGACCTACATCGAGCACATTCAGACCAATGTAGAAAGGACCCAGGATTACGTGGCAGCCTCTAATGAGAAGTTCAAGTTGGCCGCCAGGTACAAGAAGAAGAACCCTCTTCGTCAGATCTGCTGCTGTTGCTGCCCTCCCTGGAAATGCTGTTTGTGATGTTTTTATGAATTGGGATGGAGAGCTGGTATTTAAAATGTCTCACCTGTTGGGAGTAAACAACATTGGATTCAAGTGCCATTAAAGTGAAGGTTAGAGTACAGCGATCCTTGCTGTTGAACACAGCAATGGTGAAGACGGATTCAGCAGAGCATAGAAAACAATTAAGGGGGAGGCCAGGAATTGGTATTTGAGACACTTATTTCTTTGAAGAGAGTGTGAAGTGACTGCTATTGGAAGAGACAGTTCACTGAGTGCTCCTCACCAACATGGAGCTTTATTGGAGACCTTCACTGTCATCTGGTAGAGGTCACAAACAAGACGACTACCTCTGCAACTGTCACTGCTTCATCACAAATTCCATTGATCTGAACTTTTTTTTATGTCTACCACAAGTACTAGTATTTTTTTTAATGCACTTTCAGCTGAAGCTAAAAACTGCTGTGTGTAGTTGAAGAACATTGTATATACTGTACGCAGTTCCCTGCAATATGTTGATTATCGCTCCCTCACTATATTGCTTTTTTCCAAATTTATGATTTATTATTCATAATTATTCATAATAAATCATTGCTGTTGAAATACACTGTCACAATATCGGGAACATCTTGGTTTGAATCTTCGTTTGGGCATGTCTGTGTGGAGTTTGCATGTTCTCCCCTTAAGTGGGTTTCCTTCAGCTACTCGGCTTTATTAGGGTTAATTAGGTTGGAATGTTAGGTTAATTGGATAATGTAAATTGTCCATGGTATGAATGTGAGTGCGAATGGTTAATAGTTCAGGATTGTTTGTCCAGGGTATTACCCCGTCAGCTGAGAAGGGCTCCAGCATACCCGCAACCCCAGTGAGGACAAGTGGTTAGCACGCAGGCCTCACAACTAGGAGTTCAATCCCACCCTCGGCCATCTCTGTGTGGAGTTTGCATGTTCTCCCCTTGCATGCGTGGGTTTTCTCCGGGTACTCCGGTTTCCTCCCACATTCCAAAAACATGCTAGGTTAATTGGTGACTCCAAATTGTCCATAGGTATGAATGTGAGTGTGAATGGTTGTTTGTCTATATGTGCCCTGTGATTGGCTGGCCACCAGTCCAGAGTGTACCCAGCCTCCAGCCCGAAGACAGTGTGACCGCAAACCGGATGAGAATGCATTAATTTTGTTTACATTTGTAATTATATAAATAATACATTAAATTAATCAGATAATTGAATTAATCTGGATTAACACAGTTAATTGGCGACTCCAAATTGAATATGAGTGTGAATGGTTGTTTGTCTATATGTGCATTGTGATTGGCTGGCCACCAGTCTAGGGTGTACCCCGCCTCTCGCCCGAAGACAGCTGGGATAGGCTCCAGCCCCCCGGGTATCCTGGTGAGGATAAGCGGTATAAAATGAATGAATGTAGTATTCTAGTTACGAGGCAGCAGTAGTGACAAACATTACATTACATTAGCACTGAAGTCATAAAGTCAGCCATGACATGTCCAACATAAGGGAAAAAAGGGCTCTCCTGCCATTTGTTGAGGAAGTGGTACATTTTTGGCATGTTAAGTTTGGATAAAATACATTTGAGGCTAACTAGTTAGCTTGTTAGCTTGCTAACTTGCCAATTTGCGGTCATGGGGAGACTATCCTATATTTCATATCTACAGAGCTCTAATGATGTTAAAAACGTCAGGTTACACCCTGGATTGGTGGCCAGCCAACATATTTTCTATGTTGTATGAAAATATTCTATTTATTAACATTTATTAATCATGCAATTCATTTATCGTGGATTGGTCTGGAACCAATTAACCACTATAAACGTAAGACGACTGTAGGATACGTTTTGCTACATTGGGTGGAACCTGTGCCAGGTGTTGATGACCCTAGAGCACAGACCAAAGCAAATGTAGAAAAAAAGTATTTAATAATAAACAAAGTGCGGTCACAGAGGAGGAAAAACAAAGTACAACAAAAGACGCCAGTGACACAAGGTCAGTGGGAAGCTAAAAGTACAAACAAATGAGTACAAAGTAGCAAATAAGGATTACAAAGTGGCTCAACTACTTCCAGAAAGTAGACAGCAAAAATACAAGATGCAGGGCAGAAAGACAAAAGGTCAGGAGCAACAATGAAGCAGGCAATGTGCGGTCAGGATGAGGCATGACTGACTGGGCAACATGGAAGTGGAGTGCATGGTAAATAAAGGCCTAATGGCTGATGGGCAACAGGTGTGCAGACCAGGGGAGCAAGGCAGGAGTCTGTCCCATACTCCTATTCAGCCATTCTGTCTAACAATGTCTCATGGACAATAGATGGTAGCTGGCACAGCATGAGTAACGTCTTAATATGTCTCAGAAATGTCTTCTTAAGTATGAATAACGTGTGTACAGAACATTGAACATCTGCTGAAGTATAAGTAATGAGTAAAAAGTAACGTCCAGTTTTTCCTGATTAAAGACCAAGCTCCGCCCATTACCTCAACACAACCGTGGTAGCTCCTGGATGGTCCATATTGCTTGTTTGGAAAATGTACCTGGATCATTATCTTTTATTTTGGTGTACTAGCACACTTTCAGGTCCTGTACATGGAACTCGCTGAGTCCCATAAACATCTCACTGCTCTGCATGAAATATGAGAATTTCATGGCTGTGACAAAATTTTTTTTTTTTCATCAATGTCCTAAAAATCGTTGGTTTTTCAGAAGGTTTCCTGAAACAGAGCAGTGTGGCAAAGTCTTCAACATTGACTGTTTTTCATGTGTTCTTGTAAAAATACCATAAAAAGTACCAGTGTTGGAAAATGTGATGGCAACCATAGAGCCAGAAATTGAACTCAGTTGAATATGGCTAGGATGACAATGGTAATAAATGAATAAGAAATGTTCACTTTACGAGTATGTGATAAGTAGTCTAAACACATATTCAGTACCACACAACAAAAGGTATTGATTTTATGTTTTTATATGATTTATTTATTTTTTTCACTTGTATGGGTGTATATAATTTAAAACTGTTAAAGTAAAACTGGGGGCGGCACGGTGGTCTAGTGGTTAGCGCGCAAACCTCACAGCTAGGAGACCAGGTTTCAATTCCACCCTCGGCATGTGTGGGTTTTCTCCGGGTACTCCGGTTTCCTCCCACATTCCAAAAACATGCTAGGTTAATTGGCCACTCCAAATTGTCCATAGGTATGAATGTGAGTGTGAATGGTTGTTTGTCAATATGTGCCCTGTGATTGGCTGGCCACCAGTCCAGGGTGTACCCCGCTTCTCGCCCAAAGACAGCTGGGATAGGCTCCAGCACCCCCCGCGACCCTCGTGAGGAAAAAGCGGTAGAAAATGAATGAAAGCAAAACTGCCTACAATGACAGTCGGGTAATATTTACTATTACTACTTATTATTTACTATTTATTTGATCCCCTGCTGATTTTGTAAAATGAACAGAACAGAAATAAACAGCCTGACCAATTACTCAAGCAATCGAACCAGTAAGCTCCAGATTAATTGACTAAGAAAATAATTGTTAGATGCAGTCCTAAAGACCCAACAAACCACCCATGAATTAGTACACAATACAAATTAGTCTTAGATCTTCAGCAAGACGGTTGAGGTGCTGATAGACTACTATCTTGGATGAGAACCTCCTGGTCTCAACCGGACTACTGGACATGGGTCGTGGACTGGTCTTCCAGTTTCAGAGTAACCTAAAACATACAGCAAGAAGCGCGGAGTGGCTTAGGCAGTCTCTCGACCTTAAAAATCGGTGACCAACAACAAGAAATGTCTGATGTGTGTCTAATCATCAAGTACTACAACATGTTTTGCTTGCTTATGTATTTCACTCATAAACACATACCTTTCATAACTTTCATAACCTTTATTTCATGTTTTTTTTCACCAAAGATTTATTTTTTTTCTAATCTGCTAAAATAAACCTACTATAAAATTAATGGATTGTTCATGTGTCTGTAAAGGGATGAACATCTTATTCCCCCTATTGTATATTTTATTTCCATACTTCCATATGGGAAAACTGATTCTATATTTAACACGTCAAAAGGTAAAATTGAAGGTTTGACCTTAGAGTTAACACTCTATCTACAGCGCTTTGATTTGATTGGTCCTAAAAGAGGTACTTTTTTGTCATAATGACAAAACCAAAAGTCTAAATTTAGGCTTATTAAATCTAAACGGGAAATAAATTTTTAAATCGATACATGGTGCATACAGTATAATGACACCAATCATCATGTGCTATTAATTAAGAAGTACACATTTCATACAGTTCATAATAAAAGCATAAAAGACACACAAAGCACAAAAAATAAGTAATGAAAAGTATTCTTTGGTGTCTGGAGTTTCTTAGTACAGAGCACCGGTACCTTGGGTGTGGTAAAACCAGACTGGAAAAACTGGTTTGTCTGCCGTCCAGTATAGCACAAACAGTGTAAATAGAACCGCTTACCTGTGACGTAACCTGCACCTGTTTTCTGTTTAAATATAATAATAATCTTATATACGTATAAGATTTCAAACATGTCTCATCCACAAAATGAGTGACAGGAAGTGACAGTAAGTTCATATGACATTTTCTCCTAGACGCTAACCATTCATGTGACATCGAATAAACGCTACCTATCAATGTGGCGTTTTATTTAGGGACCATGTTATTTGCAAGGATCCCTTGGGGTCTAACATGGGGTGTTTGGTGTTTAATGGTGTTTGGGAAATGTATTTTCCCTCAGATTTTTCCTCAGCCTCGCACTGATTAGGGTGACATTTTAATAAAAAAAAAAAAACATAAGCATCTTAAGAATGTAAAGTGAAATATGGAATGAGAATTAAAAGAATATACAGTGTATTTACTGTGCTGCTTAACTGGTCATCAAACAGGCAGGCTGTAGAGCAGCAACAATGCCATCCAGTGTTCACTAACATAATTGCCAATTGAGTGTACTCATTGAGCTTCAATGTCCAGCCATCAGACCAAAACACTGCTTCTTATACCCTCAAATATTACAAAAAATATTTTGATGAGACACTGTAGAAATTGAGTTCACAAAATTTTGTCTGAGTTCACATTTCAAACTATTGCTGATATAATATCGTCCACCTTCACAACACAATCTCTATAAAATAAAATATTTAACATAAAACTTAAAAAAAAATTTCAAAAATGGATTTGTATAGTAGAAAATGCATGTTTAGGAAAAAAAAAAAAAAAACAGCAGTCCCAGATCTAATCTGTCTGGGACAGATGGATGTGACCAGTAGAGGGAGCTGATATACAATAATTATAATAACCAATTGTCAGCTCTGGGCCGGCTTGAATTTTTATGCAAACAGCTATAACACACATTGGGACAGGGCTGGGGGTGAAAATGAACTGAGATGTGGGTGAATAAATGTGTCTCTGAGGATTCAGTCTCACTCTGCAGGTCTTAAAAGGAACGGTGGTGCCCTCTGATAGTTAGTCCTCTTGCATTTTCTCTCATCTTTTGCAAAGCTGCAAAAAATTTGGTCAAAATATGTCAATATTTAAATACATATATATATTTTTAACTATTATAAATTATTGCTGTATTTATTTTTAGATTAATTATATATTATATTACTGCATGTATAATACTTTAAAAAATCAGCAATATCATTAATTTAAAAGTATTTATATTCATTCTTTCATTCATTTTCTACCGCTTTTTCCTCACAAGGGTCACAGGGGGTGCTGGAGCCTATCCCAGCTAGTATTTATATTTTATATAATTATAATATATTGCTTTTTTTACTGCATATATAATACTTTTTAAAGTCTGAAATATTATTTATTTAACAGTGTTTTTATTTGATATAATTTTATTCATTCATTCATTCACTCATTTATTCATTCATTCATTTTCTACCGCTTTTTCCTCACAGGGGTCACAGGGGGTGCTGGAGCCTATCCCAGCTAGTATTTATATTTTATATAATTATCATATATTGCTTTTTTTACTGCATATATAATACTTTTTTAAGTCTGAAATATTATTTGTTTAACAGTTTTTATTTGATATAATTTTATTCATTCATTCATTCATTCATTTTCTACCGCTTTTTCCTTACAAGGGGTGCGAGGGTGCTGGAGCCTATCCCAGCTAGTATTTATATTTTATATAATTATAATATATTGCTTTTTTACTGCATATATAATACTTTTTTAAGTCTGAAATATTATTTATTTAAAAGTGTTTTTATTTTGTATAATTTTATTCATTCATTTATTTTCTACCGCTTTTTCCTCACAAGGGTCATGAGGGTGCTGGAGCCTATCCCAGCTAGTATTTATATTTTATATAATTATAATATATTGCTTTTTTTACTGCATATATAATACTTTTTTCAAGTCTGAAATATTATTTATTTAACAGTGTTTTTATTTGATATAATTTTATTCATTCATTCATTCATTCACTCATTTATTCATTCATTCATTTTCTACCGCTTTTTCCTCACAGGGGTCACAGGGGGTGCTGGAGCCTATCCCAGCTAGTATTTATATTTTATATAATTATCATATATTGCTTTTTTTACTGCATATATAATACTTTTTTAAGTCTGAAATATTATCTGTTTAACAGTTTTTATTTGATATAATTTTATTCATTCATTCATTCATTCATTTTCTACCGCTTTTTCCTTACAAGGGGTGCGAGGGTGCTGGAGCCTATCCCAGCTAGTATTTATATTTTATATAATTATAATATATTGCTTTTTTACTGCATATATAATACTTTTTTAAGTCTGAAATATTATTTATTTAAAAGTGTTTTTATTTTATATAATTTTATTCATTCATTCATTTTCTACCGCTTTTTCCTCACAAGGGTCATGAGGGTGCTGGAGCCTATCCCAGCTAGTATTTATATTTTATATAATTATAATATATTGCTTTTTTTTACTGCATATATAATACTTTTTTTAGTCTGAAATATTATTTATTTAAAAGTGCTTTTATTTTATATAATTTTATTCATTCATTCATTTTCTACCGCTTTTTCCTCACAAGGGCCGCGGGTGTGCTGGAGCCTATCCCAGCTAGTATTTATATTTTATATAATTATAATATATTGCTTTTTTTTACTGCATATATAAATCTTTTTTAAGTCTGAAATATTATTTATTTAAGAGTGTTTTTATTTGATATAATTTTATTATATTCATTCATTTACTACCGCTTTTTCCTCACAAAAATTATATATATAATACTTTTTTATATATATATATATATAATACTTTTTAAGTCTGAAATATTATTTATTTAAAAGTGTTTTTATTTGATATAATTTTAATATATTGCAATTTTTTTTATTGCTTAAAGTCTTGGTAAGTCATTGTTTTGACCTTGTGAGACTAGCACACAAGCAATTAGGAGCAAATAAGATGATGCTGTCTCAGCCCAGTCCAGTTATTGTACCACGAAATATGATCTTGACTCCATGTTCTACTCTGCCCTGTCAACAAATGCCACAGAAATTGATTAGATGGCTTCCAAAGTTTCATAATGTTATTTACTCTATTGGATAACTGAGAGGGGAGACCGTGTGCGGTCCAATGCAGAGACGGTAAGTGCATTCAGCACAATTCCTGTTATCAAAGATCCAAAGTGGAAAGTTGTGTGTAGTCTACAAATCAAACACAATTGCAGCGTTGGCGTTAGGATGTATTCTACCGTGTGTATGAATATTGCTGTCAAATTGTCTGGTCAGTCTGGGAAGGAAGAAATTACAGATTCTTGAAAAATATATATTTTTATTTTAACCGGAGACTCAACATTTTATGTGCCTGTTTCTATATCACTGGTCTTCAGGGTTTAATAAAACTTTAGCAGCATATAATTACTGTATTTTTAGGAATATTAGATTGTATCTCAAGGGTAGACCAGTTCATTCGATTTTTTTGATGAAACTTGGTAAGGATAAGAAAAACAATATGTGCTTTCAATCCATCCTGCATTAGTCATGTCTGTTTGAGCCATCATTTTTTCTGTCCAGTTGTTTATTAAGTTTATTAAGTTTATTAAGAATGAAGAATGGGTATTTTAAATGAGAAAATGTAGAGGTGCTCACCATGAATGAATGGAATCAGATGGAATAGGAGTCTTGGGCTGTGTTCGAAACCACATACTAACTCCTACATACTTCCATGCATACATACTATTAATATAATAATAATAATAATTTAATAATTTACTGTACTACTAATTCCATACATACTATCCACACTCCATACTGCATACCCAATCCATCAGACAGCATGCAAAGCGTTTACACTACAGCGTACTACATGATAACCCATAATGCACTGCGCTCCTAGCCGAGCCAAAATCGACAAGCTGAAGCTGATTTCACTTTAGCTCTAAACTCTTTAAATACATCACTTTATTGATATTTTATTTAATCAGGCGAGAAAGAGTCCGTTTAGATCCCGAGTGTGCCATTTATTTATCCAAATACCAACCGTTTACAATTTCGTTCGGACGAACTCGGCAAAATTTAAGCTAGCCGAAGTGAGTAGCGCACTTCCGGTTATTTTCACAAAAATAAAACACCCACTTACTTTTCTCATACAAAAAACCATAGTGATAAATCACTGCTTTTACTTTGAAAACAAGAAGCGAACCAATTCGTAATATATCGTGCTTGACACCGCCGTTTGGTCCATCCTGCTGCTCAGTGTTCAGTCAACGTTTTTTTTCGCGGTGACGTCACGTCGCGTTGCATCCTGGGTAATTTGCGTGTGAGTAGTAAACTGATGATACATACTCAACATTTCTGGCCAGTGTAGACACACTAAGTAAGTATGTGGTTTCAAACACAGCCATAGTGTAGATGTTATATACACATTTCAATATGGTGTGTTCAAAGACCGGTGAAAAAAGTTCAAAATCTCAACGTTTCATGACAAAACATTCATTCATTCATTCATTTTCTACCGCTTATCCTCTAGAGTGCTGGAGCCTATCCCAGCTGTCTTCGGGCGAGAGGCTGGGTACACCCTGGACTGGTGGCCAGCCAATCACAGGGTACATATAGACAAACAACCATTCACACTCACATTCATACCTATGGACAATTTGGAGTGGCCAATTAACCTAGCATGTTTTAGTGAGGAAACCGGAATCCCCGGAGAAACCCCCCGGGGAGAACATGCAAACTCCACACACAGATGGCTGAGGGTGGAATTGAACTCGGATCTCCTAGCTGTGAGACCTGCATGGTAACCACTCGTCTCATGTACACATTTATTGTACTCAGTAATTTTTAAAGAATAGAGTCAAAATATTCAGGGAAATAATTATAATGTAATAACAAATTAAATAATTGATGGAATATTACATTACATAAAAAACAGATTTTTTCTGGATAAAGTTGAAATATTAAAGATAGATAATTAATATTAAAATATTAAATATTAAAGAAAGACATTTGAAAGAAAATAAATACTAATATTATTAATACAAATAAAAACAACAAATTAAATTGTAATTTTTGAAAAAAAAATTGGGAAAAAGTTACAATCTTACCTAAATAAAGTGTAAATATTATGGGGATAAAATTGAAATAGGTGGGAAAAAATCTGAAATTAAAAAAAACATTGTAATTTTACGAGAATGAAGTCAAAAAAGAGAAAGAATAAAACATATTTGAACTAGAAAAAAAAATACAATTTTACGAGATCAGACCTTTCATATAATGAGGAACCATAATATGATCTTAGTACCATAGAGTTCAAATGTCAAAGAAATATTTTTCCAAGGCCCTTTAAGTTCCAGTGATTATACATAACAATGATTATATATACAGTATATACATTATTTATATACTGTAAGTCTATACATATAATTGTATTATTGCGTCTAACTATGCCAAAGCATGTGAGTGAATCTTTTTGTGTAATACAGACAAAAGTACTTCTCATCTCTATCCTCTGTTTCACAGATATTGTCCCAGTTTCACATCACATCTACTTTTACCCTCAACTTTAGGGAACAGAAAGAAATATTTGATCCAATCCGTGTCACAAAGAAGGTAAGACAACACTTTGACTACGCACACAAACGGTGAGAAAGGAACACGTTTGAAGCAAGGCTATGAAGAAGTCTTTAAATAAAAAAACTGATTTATGATATCGGTGTTGTGAAGTTTCTGATGAAATACACCCATCGGCATGGGAATTGAGTCTGCACCAACCAAGTGTCACAGTGTAATGGATTACAGTGGCTTGGCTCCAGTCAGGAACCACCTCAGCGTCTTACAAAAACTTTGACTCGTCGCCAGGTTTTCCTAAACGTCACACCACCACACATGTATACCCCCAATCCAACAACTAATAGATTCATTGTGATGATCAAAACTCTTCCGAATATTATCATTATTATTTTTAAATGTATTATTAGGCCCCAGGGTAAAAGTAAGACACACTAGAGCTGGGAAACCTGGAATGCTACGGTGTCCTCCCGGTGGAGCTTGAAGTAGTGTTCGGAAACAGGGAAGTTTGGACTTCCGGACCTGGATGGATGTCTGCTTCAGAGGTGAGTTTTGGGGAGCTTCATCCATTTGCATTAAACACGGTTGTGCTGAGATTAAAATGGGAAGAAAGGTGGATTAATCATGCATCATTTTTTTCCTCATCCAAAGCTTAGTTATTCTGTTTACTGGGTCTTTATTCAAATTCATTAAAAAAAAATCCCAAAATGTGAAGTTAAAGGCATCTACTGTACATTGGAGTTTCAAGGCAGAGCTTTGGATTCAACTTGATGACAGAGCGCTGTTACTGGACTTGCTACAACCGGTTAGCGGTGTAGTTTGGGGAAAATGAAATAAACAACCACATGATGTTCGCAAAATTATTTGATCTTCAGAGTTTTTAAAATGGTGAAATTGGGGAATGAGTTCATTACATAGTAGAGTCAAACCTTGTTTTTTTGAATGCCCCAGTTTTCGTATTCAGATTTGGTTATCATACAATATTGCGGGTGACTCTATCAGTCCATGGAATTGAGTATCCAAACAAAGTATCCTATGTGTTGTTTATTGAGTGTGACTGATAAATAACTCTGGAACCAAAGACAGTTTGATAAAGAAAGTCAGAAACGCTGCAAATTTCAAGAAAGAACTCATCGCAAAATGAGACGATGGCAGCAGTTCATTGCGTGACGTTAATAAATATACAGTTTTGTGTGCTGAGTGTGATAAGTATCTTAGAGTGAAAATAAGTATATTTAAGACATAATGCAAATGGTGATTAATTATGATTAATTTTTTTAGCTGATTAATCTAGTTTGAGGGCTGCATGGCGGTTAAGTGGTTAGCATGCAAACCTCACAGCTAGGAGACTAGGGTTTAATTCCACCCTCGGCCATATCTGTGTGGAGTTTGCATGCGTGGGTTTTCTCCGGGTACTTTCCTCCCACATTCCAAAAACATGCTAGGTTAATTGGCCACTCCAAATTGTCCATACGTATGGATGTGAGTGTGAATGGTTGTTTGTCTATATGTGCCCTGTGATTGGCTGTCCAGGGTGTACCCAGCCTCCAGCCCGAAGACAGTGTGACCGCGACCCTGATGAGAATGCATTCATTTTGTTTACATTTGTAATTATATAAATAATACATTAAATTAATCATATAATTGAATTAATCTAGATTAACACAGTTAATTGGCGACTCCAAATTGAATATGAGTGTGAATGGTTGTTTGTCTATATGTGCCCTGTGATTGGCTGGCCACCAGTCCAGGGTGTACCCCGCCTCCAGCCCGAAGACAGTGTGATCGCGACTCTGATGAGAATGCATTAATTTTGTTTACATTTGTAATTATACAAATAATACATTAAATTAATCATAACATTGAATTAATCTGGATTAACACAGTTAATTGGCTACTCCAAATTGAATATGAGTATGAATGGTTGTTTGTCTATATGTGCACTGTGATTGGCTGGCCACCAGTTCAGGGTGTACCCCGCCTCTCGCCCGAAGACAGCTGGGATAGGCTCCAGCACCCATCTCAACCCTTGTGAGGATAAGCGGTAGAAAATGAATGAATGAATAAAACATTTGGATTCAGAATAACCCTTAAATCTCCTTTCATATTCCGAAAATATCCATGTTAGGTTAACCTGAAACTTTAAATTGTCCATAGGTATAAATGTGAACGTTAATGTTTGTATGTGTCCTGCAATTGGCTAGCGACCAGTCCAGGGTGTACTGCACCTCTCTGCCAAAGTCAGCTGGGGTAGTCTCCAGCATACCCCCTGCGATACAAGGATGAACAAGCAGCATAGAAAATGAATGAATGAATATCCCTTAAGGCAAGTCTGGTATAACCTGCACTGAAATCTACATTTTCTGCCTTCCCATTAAGAATTTATATTTATCTCTCAGATATCCTCTTCAGTCATATGTTCTTCTCTGGAGAATTGGGGTGTTTACCATTTGCAGGAAAAGGGTTTATTAATATATACTTTACTCACAAACCACAGACTAAAAAACATACTGGTCTGTATGAAATTTGATTTTTTTTTAACCACGTCACTCACACTTAAGTCATGATAAATGAATCTCATTGTTCTTGTACTTCCTTCCTCTGGACATCTTCACATGCACGCCACTGAGATCCTCCCCAATGAGGCGTTTGTGTCTGTCTTGGTTGCTCGATGAAATCCATACGGAGGAATCCCATGCAAGAAAATACAGACATCAGACCATGATATCAAAATAACGCAGCTGCCACAGCATTCATAAATGCTCGCAGGACATTTTGACTTAGGAACAGATGGTTTTCTGATACAGCAACATTCTTCAGATGATGGTTTTAGAGGCTTTCGGAGTCGGTGTTACTTTTCTTCACAGTGGACATCAGGAACTAAGTGATGGTGTATAATCCATCTTGTCAGCAATCCCACAGTGAGAGGAAAGACTTCCTCCGATAAGGTATTCATCATGATCATTGCTGATAACCTGTGCAACACTGGTTTCTGCAAATGTCAAGCACACATTTTTTCATTGTCTTCTCATGAGAAGTCAATGAGATGTCTTCAGGACTGAGTCAAAGATAACAACAAGCAGGCCCAAACAACCAACGCCATAACCTTAGTGAAGGAAGGGCACAAGTCCCAAAGGAACCTATGTCCAATCACTCTCTGAATGGGATCCGAGTGTGGACCTGAAGAGGAAACTTCTCATCAAGACTGCTGTCCATGAAAACCATCATAGTTGCTGAACTCACAGTGCCCTGGGAAGAGACGTAACCCCGTCCCACCAACTTAAAAACGGCAAACACCCCAAGACCTGATCAAAGATCAAACCATCTTGAAGTCATCTGCCACAGGTTCCCAGCAAAATCTGTGCACTACTTTCTCCAGAGCGTTGGGCTGGAGCCCGTAGATCTGAAGAAATCCACCAGTGACACAGCCAGAGCAGCCAAGTCCAGCTCAGGATGGCTGTGGCTGAAGAAGATCTTTCTGTAGGTGAAGCCAAGTCAGTCGAGGTGTACACCTGTGAACCTGGAACCTTTCAACAATATGGATGCTCTTAGAAGACAATCTCAGAAGAAGTAAGTGGAGTTCATGGAATTGCAACCTGCGGCAAAGAATCTCTGATGTTTACTTCACCATTTCAAGAAGCTAAACCTGTTCAGGCTGCACGTCAGATGGGTGGGTAGCGCGCAGGCCACACATGTAGGAGACCCGAGTTCGATTCCCTGTGCATGCATGGGTTTTCTCCACGTACTCTGGTTTCCTCCCACATTCCAAAAACATGCTAGGTTAATTGGCGACTCCAAATTGTCCATAGGTATGAATGTGAGTGTGAATGGTTGTTTGTCTATATGTGTCCTGTGATTGGCTGGCCACCAGTCCAGGGTGTACCCTGCCTCCAGCCCGAAGACAGTGTGACCGCGACCCTGATGAGAATGCATTTATTTTGTTTATATTTGTAATTATATAAATAATACATTAAATTAATCATATAATTGAATTAATCTGGATTAACACAGTTAATTGGCGACTCCAAATTGAATATGAGTGTGAATGGTTGTTTGTCTATATGTGTGATTGATTTGACGATATCTGTGATTGGCTGGCCACCAGTCCAGGGTGTACCCCACTTCCCGCCCCAGCTGGGATAGGCTCCAACACCCCCGCAACCCTCATGAGGATAACCAGTAGAAACATAAAGGTACTCTAGTACATCATATATTTCAGGCAATATTCCAATGAGTTCACAAGCTAAAAAGTCAATGTTTTCACAGAATGTTTTCAGTTAAGACAATAGAGAAATGGTCCAAAAGTAATGTAAGTCTGTTGTATGACGTATTCTTGTTGACAGCTGTTCACAAATGGAGACAGGTTGGAACATCTAAGTAGGTTATCTATACTGTGGACAAGTCCTACACAGGTGCGGAAATCCATCCCAGTCACAAATGACACTGTGGTATGCAGAGTAACTCAAATATGTGCTGATACAGACGAGCAACTGTGTGCCATCTAACTCGGCAAAAGCACCCCTAAAAATAATGAAGGCTATGCTGATGTTCACTTTCAGCCACTCAAGAGGAAGAATAGGTTTTTTTTGCAACTACATTTGCTTTTGCAGACTTCTGCATAACCCAAACCATAACCACCATTCCCTAAACCAGGGGTCTCAAACTCAATTTACCTGGGGGCCACTGGAGTTAGGGTCTGGGCAAGGCTGGGCCGCATCAGGTTTTCCAAAAAAAAAAAAAAAAAAACGCATTTATTAAAAACAGAAAAATATACAAACTTTTTCAGTGCTTTGGTTCCGATTTTCTACAATAAAAGCTCTGATAAAACATTCCACTGTTATATTTTAATTTTTATTTTTCTGCACAAAATAAGATGAAAAATAAATAAACAAATCAAGAATAAAGAAAATCAATCAGTAATAAATAAATATAATTATAATAATAAAACGGCAAACCACATATAGTTGGTGGGTAGACAAATTATTTTTTCAGATTAAAATGAACAAAGCATTATTAGAGCCCTGTAGACATGACAAAACACGACTATAGTCACATTTATACTTTTTTTATTTACAACATATTGCGCAACTGCAGGGTCTTGAGACACATGCTAACTCGCAAACTAGAGAGCTAGCGACCTAAACGGTAGCCTTCAAGTTATTTCCTTTAAACTTAAATAGCTAAAAACTTACCACTTCCACACTGATAGGGAGGATAACTATTAACAGTTATTTAACCTTTAACATGAACATTAATGTTCACTTTCAGCCACTCAAGAGGAAGAATAGTTGTTTTTTTTTCCAAAATAGTTGGGAATTGACATCACTGGATGAGTTGTTTCCAATTGGCTGCATTTGTACCTCCCTGATAAGTCAATCATAGCAGTACCACAGCCAAAGCGGTCAGTCCAGCGTATCTTCACAGTCCGCTGAGGCCATTGCACCATAACCTTGTTGTCAATTCTGGAAGTCCAGCACTCCACAAGTCTCTCCATGTTGATTTGTCAGAAACTTCCTTGGAAATAAATAAAATACAAGCGCTTGTCCTAAATGACTGAATGTCTTGACAGTTGTGTCAAGAGAGCAATGATATCTTTGAGCATCTTCTCCGTCCCTTGGCTCTCCAAAGGAAGCTGTCTTGCTCATGTTTGAGATCTGTCTGACAGATTAGTGACTTTCCGGAAGAGTTTGATGCAGTTTTTTTTTCGGACAATGTCTTCTCCAAGCAGCGTATGATAAGATATGCCTTTATTCGTCCCTGAGTGGGGAAATTTGCATTGCACAGCAGCAAGAGTACAGAATCAGTTAAGCAGTACAAAATACACAATATAGAAAAATAAACAATATAAACAACCCAAGTATTAACAAAATCAACAGTTTTACCAGAGTTATATACAAATACAGTATGCAGATAATATGAAACGAGATGAGATCTATGACCAGTCTATATGACACCATATGAGGCATTATAGAAATACTTCACATAGAACTTAATATATTGCATTTAGAGCCTTAATATTGCACATGGAGGTTGATCAGATATTGCACAGTGAATGGAGTCTTGAGTAACTATACTGAATATAAAAACAAAGTATTGCACAGATGTACATAGTGGTGTAGAAGTCTATTGGAAGCAGTGCTGGTTGTACAGCCTGATGATAAATTGGGAATATTAAAATATTATGGATATAAATAAGGTGGGTGGACAGATACAGATACGCGCATATGTAAATATTTGAGTTAATTTGATATTGTGCTAAGACACAAAAGCTATACATTTGTCATCAACAAAAAAGTGAATGTGTGTAAAATATATTTTACTGTCACCAATAAATTGCAGCTTTACTAAAAAAAAATCAGTATTGTTAGTAACAGGACGGAAAAATTTCCATGTGGCTAATTTCAATGCTAAATTAACAACAATTACTTCAAGAAAGTACGTAATGCAATGCCCCCACAGAGACATATCAAACCTTTTTTAAACTATATTGCTGACGTTAACCCCTAACAGAAGTGCTTAATTGAAGTAACGATGGAAATTAGTATAACGTTCAACTTGCATGTCACAAAATACGGTAAAAATAAAAAAAAACATTGTTTAACGATTTGTCACCATATGAGATAATAATGTATGTAAAGGATTCCAAGCCATATTCCTCACCAAGTCTCAATATGCATTGACTGCTTATGCTGACACGGGCTCTATTTTTTCCACCCATCCATACCTTTCCTCCTGTCTATCCTCCTTCCCACCTCCATGTTACTCTTGGGCATTTCTGACAGCTGGTTTTACTGACACGTTTGCCAACAACAGACTGGTGAACACAGACCGCTCAATCCTCTACTGTCCAAATATTTCAGACTGTTTCCATTCCAGATCTGAATCATTGGAAACTCCACTACATTTCTTATTCATGGTTTTATAAATTATTCTCCCTGATATGAGCCCCAGTCACGTAAGGCAAAGCTGGAGACTGTCTTACACTTTGATAGCGAGATAAAGATGGAGGGAAAGGCGAAGAGAACGATATTAATAGACAGACAGCAAGGGTCAGAGATATATTAGCAGAGCTGACAGGCATGATGTAAAAAGGTTCTATTCTGTCCTATAAAAGGCAATGCTATCATGTACCCTGCTGTGAGTCAGGATGACTTATGACAGAATTTGAAGTGAGATGAAGTTTGCGTTCTGAATGCAACTACATTTGCTTTTGCAGACTTCTGCATAACCCAAACCATAACCACCATTCCCTAAACCAGGGGTCTCAAACTCAATTTACCGGGGGGCCACTGGAGCTAGGGTCTGGGCAAGGCTGGGCCGCATCAGGTTTTCAAAAAAAAAAAAAAATGCATTTATTAAAAACAGAAAAATATACAAACTTTTTCATTGCTTTGGTTCCGATTTTTGACAATAAAAGCTCTGATAAAACATTCCACTGTTCTCAAATATCTTATTTTTTATTTTTCTGCACAAAATAAGATGAAAAATAAATAAACAAATCAAGAATAAAGAAAATCAATCAGTAATAAATAAATATAATAATAATAAAACGGCAAATAATAAAAACCACATATAGTTGGTGGGTAGACAAATTATTTTTTTCAGATTAAAATGAACAAAGCATTATTAGAGCCCTGTAGACATGACAAAACACGACTATAGTCACATTTATACTCTTTTTATTTACAACATATTGCGCAACTGCAGGGTCTTGAGACACATGCTAACTCGCAAACTAGAGAGCTAGCGACTTAAACGGTAGCCTCCAAGTTATTTCCTTTAAACTTAAAAAGCCAAAAACTTACCACTTCCACACGGATAGGGAGGATAACTATTAACAGCTATTTAACCTTTAACATGAACATTAATCAAATGTAATATTTTTTTCTGGGTACATGATACCATACAGCGTCCATATCAAACTTGCACGGGCCACATTTGGCCCGCGGACCATGTGTTTGAGACCCTTGGGTACTCCGGTTTCCTCCCACATTCCAAAAACATGCTAGGTTAATTGGCCACTCCAAATTGTCCATAGGTATGAATGTGAGTGTGAATGGTTGTTTGTCTATATGTGCCCTGTGATTGGCTGGCCACCAGTCCGGGGTGTACCCAGCCTCTCGCCCAAAGACAGCTGGGATAGGCTCCAGCACCCCCGCAACCCTTGTGAGGAAAAGCAGTAGAAAATGAATGAATGAAGGGTTTGTCTTTTCTCAGATTTTTTTCCTTCATGCAAAACACGGCATTCACCATAAATCGGTAATAACTTAGAAATATACAATAATAAAGAACCACGAGGCCATGATTTTTATGTTTATGTCTTTTTTCATCAAGCGTTGTGATTTGGCACTTTGTTTGACGGCCCGTGAATGCACCACAGTTGTGTATTAATACAAGTGGACATGAAAACTATACTTTCGACAATCAAACTGGCCTGGAAACTTAAAATTAATTATTGTAAGTCGTTACTGGAGCAAAGCAGTGTGAAAGACTAAATGTAAGGTTCACCAACTACATTCTGTTTTTTTTTTACATATATAGGTGACACTTGTCCACAAGCCGCAGGTGTCCATGTTGTAACATAGAATAGTTACACAGAAAGTGGAGAATCAAACCCAAGTTATCTCGATCTCCTGACTATGTGGCCTACATGCCGCGCGGCCCCTTCTTAGATATTATGTTGTCAAAATGTAGTTCGATCAAAAATCCAATTAAAAGCAAATTATTATGATGTCATTCTATGTGTATGTGTGTGTGTGTGTGTGTGTGCATTAGATGGACACATAAGAAAAGTTTACATTTGGCTTTTGGATAGGGAACAGCTGAGAATGCAGGAAGGTCATTGGGAACAGTTTGTCATCTGATAAGTGGAATACTGCATTCCATTGTTCTTTATCATTACAGTCATCCAGACATATAATGGAGACTTAGACTCATGGGATGATGGCAAGTTCCAGCAGGGAAGGGGAAGGAAAAATTGTAAATTGGAGGATATTTTGGCTGACTGAATTATTTCTGATCTAATTTTGTGTATGTGTGTTGTAATAGTGAAATCTTTTTAACTATATGTTTAGAAATTATTATTTTGTCTCGTATTATGAAAGCAAAGTCAACAGTTCTATGTACATTACATGCATACAAGCATTGTATTGGTGTAACAGGATTTAAATTGATCACCATTCCGGTTCCCAAGCCAAGTACTTCCTGGCTGATTGTCTGCAGAGCTGCCATCTTCCTAAGTTGTTTTCTAAGTTTGCTATGGGACCACAAACTATGTATAGTATCCGTTTACCACAAAAAAGGAGACCGTGCAAGCTTTTTCATGCACACCGGGTCAGTAACATAGCAGATTGGTGGTCTTCTGATTAGAGCATGTTTTGTTGATATCGCTATACCGCTTTGAGTAGATGCCAGCTGCTGAGGTTTAGATCCAAATGCTTATACTTCTGTCAAAATACACATAAAACATCACAACAATATGTCCGTTTATGGTGATTGGATTAAACATGAAATGTGCCATGTGTTGTTTTTCTTGCACGCCCAACTGGTCGGCTGTGCTTGGTCTTGAGATAGGATTAATGATAAAAGAAGGTGTGAGAAGCAGATTTAGCTGAGTAAAATTCCTTTAAAAAGGCAATAAAACAAGCATATGAAAATAGAAATAAAACTCAGAGGTGTGTTCAGATAGGAAACAGCCCTCATGTCATCTTCCCACGGATGGATGATGAGACAGCAGTGGTCAAAAATCGTTTTTTAATGTGAAAAAAAAGCTTTTAAATAGAGACAAAATGTGACCCAAACATCAGAAATGGTTTACATTTCGAAGGTGAATCAAAACATCCAATTTAGCATACATGCTAAATTAAAACAAAACACATTTTCAGGGGCAAGGATTTCCGGCCCGTCTGTCAAATTTGGCATATGCCAGCCCAATATAAAATATTACTTATTATAACACAAGCTTAACATTCACTTTCTAGAGCGGTGCAGCAGCTGCTACATATACTTGGTGCACTGCGATTAATCGGTCTGGAAAAAAGTTACAAAGCCATTTCCAATCCAAAAATGGTAAACACGTGCAAAAGTGGTGAACATTCCCAGGAATGGATGGCCAAACAGAATTTCCCTCAAGAGTGCAGCAACAACTCATCCAAGAGGTCACAAAAGACCCCACAACAATATCCAATGAACTGCAGGCCTCACTTGCCTCAGTTAAGGGTTGCTGGAGCCTATCCCAGCTGTCTATGGGCAAGAGGCGAGGTACACCATGGACTGGTCGCCAGCCAATCACAGGGCACATATAGACAAACAACCATTCACACTCACATTCATACCTATGGACAATTTGGAGTCGACAATTAACCTAGCATGTTTTTGGAATGTGGGAGGAAACCGGAGTACCCGGAGAAAACCCACGCATGCACGGGGAGAACATGCAAACTCCACACAGAGATGGCCGAGGGTGGAATTGAACCCTGGTCTCCTCGCTGTGAGGTCTACGCTCAAACCACTCGTCCGCCGTGCCGCCCATCAGTGTTCATGATTCCATAATTTAAAAAAAACAAAACATTGGTTCAAAACAGCCTGCATGGGAAAGTTCCACAACGGAAACCACTGCTTAACAAGAAGAACATTAAGGCTCGTCCCAAATTTTGCTAGAAAACATCTTGATGATCCCCAAGAAATACTTTATGGTCTGACCAGACGAAAATTTGGAAGGTCTGTGTCCCATTACATCTGGTGTAAAAGTAACACCACATTTACCAACAGTAAAATATGGTGGTGGTAGTGTGGTGGTCTGGGGCTGTTTTGCTGCTTCAGGGACTGGAAGACTTGCTGTGATAAACAGAACCATGAATTCTTCTGTCCATCAAATAATCCTGAAAGGAGAATGACCAACCATTTTTCTGTGACATTAACCTGAAACAACGCAGCAGGGCAATGATCCAAAACACACCACCAAGTCCACATCTTAATGACTAAAAAAAAACAAAACTAATACTTTGGGGTGGCCTTGTCGAAGTCCTGACCTGAATCCTATTGAGATGCATTGAGGTGCATGACCTTAAAAAGTCGGTTCATGCTCGGAAACCCTCTAAGGTGGCTGAATTACATTCCTTTGCAGTACTGTAAGAGACTGCAAGGGTGGGCCAACCCATTATTCATTTTAGGAGGCAATCATACCACCATGTAGGTTGGATTTTAAATTTGTTTGATGATCTGAAAAATAATAACAAACATGCAAAAAAAGAAATCAGGAAGGTCATGTGTAAGTATTAACTTTTTCACATCTCTCCTTTGTGTACTTTCATTCTGTACTCATTCTCGTTGATGTGTCCAGTATTCTAACCAAATATATGAGTAATATTTGTTTTATACAATTTAAACTTTTTAAATTGTCTGATCACTGAAAACGTCCCTGATAGCAAAGAGGTACAAAGAACCATAAGGAAAAGAGGAAAAAAAGAGGAAAAGAGAAGCAATAGCATTTACACAACCATAGAAAAATATAAAAAAGGTATAAGTACTCACTATTTAACTAATTATAACACAAAATGGCATAAATATTTTTTTAAATATCGACGCTAAGTGCCCTTGGTTGCAAACCCACAATTTACATGTACATGAAATTAGATTTGAAAAACTTTAATGCAGCGTGCATAACATAATCTCATACATACCATAAGTGACATAAGCGTTTGTGACAAGCAATTTTTCAGCATCATGGGGAAGACATTATGTTAGTAGGGTGATTAATGTCAATTGTAAAAAAAAAAAAAAAAAAGAAAATTAAGACTAAATGATAAAACTACAAATTAACGGATTGCAAGATAATGTAGTATATGCAACATTTTTTTTTACTTAACAAAACAAATAGGCAGAAGACTAGAAGAATAGGCTAAATCTTCATTCCACCATTCTTTGATGAAAATCATTACAAAAAAAACAAAAAAACTCAAAGGGATCGTCCCAGGGTTCACTGTTTGGTGTTTTGTGCTTAGGATTTGGGCTACTTCTGTCATGCATCATTTTTATTAGTTACAGTCTTCATAGAGCCGTAAAAATTGTTTCTGATTTTTGAAATAGTGCGAAAAGTTGAATTCTGTGTCTTTGGGTCATTTCTATAACTGGCCAAGAATATTGACTTGCATGTGTCGGGAAGCTCATATTGCATCCAGATGTCACAGCAAATCAATCGAAGCCAGAGACAGGCCAACGTGTTTCATAAGGCTCACAGCAGATGCAGACCGCATCAGACATTTTAACAATGTGTGTGCGTTTTGTCACATGATTGGACATGTTCATGCACATAATTCAATTAGTTATGGCCTTAATTAATAAGAGATATTTGATGGTATGTTAATCCACCACTCTTTATTGTAAGGACCAGTCATATGATGACATTTTTTTCATTCCTGCATGCTGTCTGAATTTCCTGTCACAATATAAACTATATCTATTATATACTTTGGAAATAATAATAATAATAATAATAAAAACTGTCATATGATAAGACAGAGAATGTTATCCAAGCTATTCATTCACTTAATGTGGAATTTGGAACTGATCCAAATGGTCTCGTGTTTGTGAGTTCCAGTGTTGTGATATAATGATGATATGATATGTTCACCTGTCAGTCTACCATGTCTACACAAATGAACCCTATCAGCCGTAAATGTGGTTTAATAGGACGATAAGTCATTGTGGTATGAGCCACACCCGTTTTTATCTACTTTGTAGACTGCAGAGTCTGCTTTTGTATTGGACCCCAGCTAGGGCTGCAGATAACGATTACTTTCAACTAATCGGAAGCCAATCTGAAGCCTCAGATGGACCAAATCAATATGGATCAAACATAAACAGTGGTGGTTTGGTCCGCGACATTTCAGAAAAAAGGCAAACATTTCAATCATTGTTTCTTTCTATTTCTTGTTTTCTTTTCTTGTTTTGCCTAGAACACAAAGATTAATAGGTCTGTTTTAATGGATGACTAACAGAATTTAAAAATATTCACATTTGAGATCCTAAAATCAAACAAAATTTAAAATTATTCACATTTGAGATAATAAAATTAAAAAAAATTAAAAATATTCACATTTGAGATGCTAAAATCAGCGATTATTTACATTTTTTAATCAGATTAATCATACACCAAAATAATCGTAGATTAACGGCATAATCGAGTAATCATCCACCAAATAATTGTTGTCGCTCTAGACCCAGCAGTGTCTCATTATTTTTCAAGTTCAAGTTCAGTAACCTATTGTTTGCAGGTTTTAATTTATTTTTATTTTTATTTTTATTTTTATTTTTATTTTTATTTTTATTTTTATTTTTATTTTTATTTTTATTTTTATTTTTATTTTTATTTTTATTTATTTTTGTGTTATCTTTATGCAAATTGTAATTTTTACATCTATTGCAACAAAAGTGTAAAATAAAAATAAAAATAAAAATAAAAATAAAAATAAAAATAAAAATAAAAATAAAAATAAAAATAAAAATAATAAAAAAAAAATATATATATATATATATATATATATATATATATATATATATATATGTTTCCATGTGTCCTGTAACTGTCGAATATTCCAGAATATTGTCCAAAGTCTGGAACGAGACTGGTGGAACGAGAGCTGGATATAGAAAATAATAATAGAAAATGACTGAAAACCAGTGCTCTAAAGGCACTGTTAAAAAAACAACAACTCATCTTCTCATTTCATTCATTCAAATCTTATTGGGCTTTACTTGCTCTGCAGAAATAACACTGTGTAAGTAATGAACCACGTTAGGCCCAATGGATGTTCTTTCAGTCCATTGTCAAGGAGAACGTAATTCTCTTTTATACCTTCTCCTTGGCCTTCCTTCTGGTCAGAGGATGTGTCAACAGATGATGGTGTCGTATCATCCAGCGAATGCGATGATGACAGCAAAAGACTTGGCCACACACCTGTAACAAATCACCCTCAGCTTGCCATCCCACCACCTGCTCCCACATTCATTGACTTCACTCACTCAGACTGCCATAACTCACACTGAGCCAATTTCATACACAAACCTTTGTCAGACGCACTGCTTGAGGTGAGAATGGCCTGGTGTCACTGTCACACAACAGGGAAGCACGATGTAGGAGGAAAGACTGCTTTCATCCCAAAATAATTACTGTAGTTAGCCACAGAAACTCAGTGTTTTCTCATAGGGTCTCACACAGATATAGTGGCTGTGTTCAAAACCGCATACTGAGTACTACATACTTCCATGTCCATACTATCCACACTCCAT
The DNA here is from genome assembly GCF_037039965.1 of Doryrhamphus excisus. Taxonomy (NCBI): domain Eukaryota; kingdom Metazoa; phylum Chordata; class Actinopteri; order Syngnathiformes; family Syngnathidae; genus Doryrhamphus; species Doryrhamphus excisus. Next base: position 6,249,054 of record NC_136368.1, on the reverse strand, counting down.
ACTACATACCCAATTCATCAGACAGTATGCAAAGCGTTTACACTACAGCGTACTACATGATAACCCATAATGCATTGTGCTCCTACCTGAGCCGAAATCGACTGAAGCTAATTTCACTTTAGCTTTAAACTCTTTAAATTCATCACAATATTGAGATTTTTTTTTTAAATCAGGCAAGAAAGTGGCCGTTTAGATCCCGAGAGTGCCATTTATTTATACAAATACCAACTGTTTACAATTTTGTTCAGATGAATTCGGCAAAATGTAAGCTAGCCGAAATCGACTGAAGCTAATTTCACTTTAGCTTTAAACTCTTTAAATTCATCACAATATTGAGATTTTTTTTTAAATCAGGCAAGAAAGTGGCCGTTTAGATCCCGAGTGTGCCATTTATTTATACAAATACCAACTGTTTACAATTTTGTTCAGATGAATTCGGCAAAATGTAAGCTAGCCGAAATCGACTGAATCTAATTTCACTTTAGCTTTAAACTCTTTAAATTCATCACAATATTGAGATTTTTTTTTTAAATCAGGCAAGAAAGTGGCCGTTTAGATCCCGAGTGTGCCATTTATTTATACAAATACCAACTGTTTACAATTTTGTTCAGATGAATTCGGCAAAATGTAAGCTAGCCGAAATCGACTGAAGCTAATTTCACTTTAGCTTTAAACTCTTTAAATTCATCACAATATTGAGATTTCTTTTTTTAAATCAGGCAAGAAAGTGGCCGTTTAGATCCCGAGTGTGCCATTTATTTATACAAATACCAACTGTTTACAATTTTGTTCAGATGAATTCGGCAAAATGTAAGCTAGCCGAAATCGACTGAAGCTAATTTCACTTTAGCTTTAAACTCTTTAAATTCATCAGAATATTGAGATTTTTTTTTTAAATCAGGCAAGAAAGTGGCCGTTTAGATCCCGAGTGTGCCATTTATTTATACAAATACCAACTGTTTACAATTTTGTTCAGATGAATTCGGCAAAATGTAAGCTAGCCGAAATCGACTGAAGCTAATTTCACTTTAGCTTTAAACTCTTTAAATTCATCAGAATATTGAGATTTTTTTTTTAAATCAGGCAAGAAAGTGGCCGTTTAGATCCCGAGTGTGCCATTTATTTATACAAATACCAACTGTTTACAATTTTGTTCAGATGAATTCGGCAAAATGTAAGCTAGCCGAAATCGACTGAAGCTAATTTCACTTTAGCTTTAAACTCTTTAAATTCATCACAATATTGAGATTTTTTTTTAAATCAGGCAAGAAAGTGGCCGTTTAGATCCCGAGTGTGCCATTTATTTATACAAATACCAACTGTTTACAATTTTGTTCAGATGAATTCGGCAAAATGTAAGCTAGCCGAATCGACTGAAGCTAATTTCACTTTAGCTTTAAACTCTTTAAATTCATCACAATATTGAGATTTTTTTTTTTAAATCAGGCAAGAAAGTGGCCTTTTAGATCCCGAGTGTGCCATTTATTTATACAAATACCAACTGTTTACAATTTTGTTCAGATGAATTCGGCAAAATGTAAGCTAGCCGAAATCGACTGAAGCTAATTTCACTTTAGCTTTAAACTCTTTAAATTCATCACAATATTGAGATTTTTTTTTAAATCAGGCAAGAAAGTGGCCGTTTAGATCCCGAGTGTGCAATTTATTTATACAAATACCAACTGTTTACATTTTTGTCCAGATGAATTCGGCAAAATGTAAGCTAGCCGAAATCGACTGAAGCTAATTTCACTTTAGCTTTAAACTCTTTAAATTCATCACAATATTGAGATTTTTTTTTTAATCAGGCAAGAAAGTGACCGTTTAGATCCCGAGTGTGCCATTTATTTATACAAATACCAACTGTTTACAATTTTATTCAGATGAATTCGGCAAAATGTAAGCTAGCCGAAATCGACTGAAGCTAATTTCACTTTAGCTTTAAACTCTTTAAATTCATCACAATATTGAGATTTTTTTTAAAATCAGGCAAGAAAGTGGCCGTTTAGATCCCGAGTGTGCCATTTATTTATACAAATACCAACTGTTTACAATTTTGTTCAGATGAATTCGGCAAAATGTAAGCTAGCCAAAATCGACGGAAGCTAATTTCACTTTAGCTTTAAACTCTTTAAATTCATCACATATTGAGATTTTTTTTTTAAATCAGGCAAGAAAGTGGCCGTTTAGATCCCGAGTGTGCCATTTATTTATACAAATACCAACTGTTTACAATTTTGTTCAGATGAATTCGGCAAAATGTAAGCTAGCCGAAATCGACTGAAGCTAATTTCACTTTAGCTTTAAACTCTTTAAATTCATCACAATATTGAGATTTTTTTTTTAAATCAGGCAAGAAAGTGGCCGTTTAGATCCCGAGAGTGCCATTTATTTATACAAATACCAACGGTTTACAATTTTGTTCAGCTGAATTTGGCAAAATGTAAGCTAGCCGAAATGAGTAACGCACTTCAGGTTATTTTCACAAACTAAAACACCCCCTTACTTTTCTCATACAAAAAAAACCTAGTGATAATTCACTGCTTTTACTTTGAAAAGCGAACCAACTTGCAATATATCCTGCTTGACACCGCTGTTTGGCTCAGTGTTTTGAATGTGAGTAGTAAGCTGATGATACATACTTAACATTTCTGGCGAATGCAGTATCCATCCGGGAACTTCTCGCATACTCAAAAATTGCATACTGCCAGTGTAGACATACTACATACTCAAAGAATTAGTATGAGTAGTAGGTAAGTATGTGGTTTCAAACACAGCCAGAGACATCTCAATAAGCGTGTGCCACAGTTAGCATACTTTCGGTTTACGTCAAAAATGTATGCAAAAAATGTACTTAGGTTCACGTACATTCCTAGGCGAATTTCTGGCAAATTTCTGGTGAATTTCTGGCAAATTTCTGGCGAATTTCTGGCGAATGCAGTATCCATCCGGGAACTCGCATACTCAAAAATCGCATACTGCCAGTGTAGACATACTGCATACTCAAAGAATTAGTATGAGTAGTAGGTAAGTATGTGGTTTCAAACACAGCCAGAGACATCTCAGTTAGCGTGTGCCACAGTTAAAAAAAAAATGTACTTAGGTTTACGTACATTCCTAGGCGAATTTCTGGCAAATTTCTGGTGAATTTCTGGCAAATTTCTGGCGAATTTCTGGCGAATTTCTGGCGAATGCAGTATCCACCCGGGAACTTCTCGCATACTCAAAAATCGCATACTGCCAGTGTAGACATACTACATACTCAAAGAATTAGTTTGAGTAGTAGGTAAGTATGTGGTTTCAAACACAGCCAGAGACATCTCAATTAGCGTGTGCCACAGTTAGCATACTTTCGGTTTACGTCAAAAATGTATGCAAAAAATGTACTTAGGTTCACGTACATTCCCAGGCGAATTTCTGGTGAATATCTGGCGAATTTCTGGCGAATTTCTGGCAAATTTCTGGCAAATTTCTGGCAAATTTCTGGCGAATGCAGTATCCATCCGGGAACTCGCATACTCAAAAATCGCATACTGCCAGTGTAGACACACTACATACTGAAATAATTAGTATGAGTAGTAGGTAAGTATGTGGACATCTCAGTTAGCGTGTGCCACAGTTAGCATCCTTTCGGTTTTGGTTCAAAAATGTATGCAAAAAATGTACTTAGGTTCACGTACATTCCCAGGTTAGCATATAATGTAGCATGTGAATTGTTGGGTTACTTATACACTGCATGAGTCCAACTTTTTTTCCAATTTTTTTTTTTCACAAAACTGTTAGCTGCGTGTTAGCATGAAAGCAGGTGTCATTACTAGCAGGACTCAACTGGTAGCAGTTGTAAATACAATAACAGACACAACACAGCACAGATGGATCACTCTTATACACCACAAGGACACAGAATACAATACAATGTTAAAAAAAAACATGCAAAATTTAAATTGAACAATGGAACAAATGTTATTTTTACCTCCATTGAAGATGTGACATAAAATAAATGTTCAAACATAATTGTGGTAAGTTCACTGACTGGAAAACACTGTTTGTCGGCGAATTGCATGGTTAGTACTCAACCCTAGGGCACGTACATGGTGGGGTGGCTACACAGGAACGTAAACCAAGCTTTAGTCTTAACTTTTTTTTCGAAATCTACCAGTCAGCCTTTGCTTGACTTTGGGCACAAAGAGAGAGAGAAAAAAAGGAGAATTGCACCTTCAAAAGAAATTTGCCCTGAAACCTTGTATGATGTGGTTCTTATGCAGTATTCATATTCTCAATGAAATCACCCTAGCTCTGGTTCTTCTTCTTCTTTTTTTTTTTTTACACCGTAACAAATCGGGACATTTAATGACCTTGAGGCATTAGTAAAACATTGTGACCTACATCTGGGGCTGCTTTGCTGAGTTTGTAATATGCACACACATAGGAAGTTGAATTCAGTTCTGATCCTCATATTTTAAAACCTAAAAACTGGAGTCATACAAAGGGTGATGAAGAGCATGTTTTGCTAGAATTAAATGGTTTCAGTTTAAATACAAGGGAGTGATGGACGAAGGGTGACATTAAAGTCAAAATTTCAATTCATTTTTGATTTCAAATCTTGTGAGAACACAACGACATCAGTAACTATCTTTGACGCTTTGCCTTTTAACCCAAAGATGTCAACACTTCCTCCCAATTATCACAGGTTCGCCGCCGCTAATACGTCGGCTTGACATGTCATTGTGGTATTTTGTCAGGAGCAGAATGAGATCACAGTAAATCCCTTCACGTTATTGTAGTAATCCTGTGTCTGCTTTCAGGATGGGTATTGGAGTCTTAGCACAGATGTGAATCAATAATAGTATTTGCTTAGTTCTTATCTTGTCGCCCATCAACTGTCATAGAAACCCAAAAAGGAAATAGAGTAATCCAACGCCACTTCGGCCTTCAACATACGCGGCTTCACTGTATCACAGTTTATTAAAAAAATATATTCATAAATCATACTTGTTTCATGGTTGAATACGGCCTATTAATAGTCAACAAATATGCAAAGTAAAGCAAATTTTATGTATATGTTGCCTAAATTTCATTTTCATTTCATTTTCAATAATAAAATAATGCTAAAATACAAATATCGGGCATTTAGAAGACGTTTATTTAGAAATAAAATAATGCTAAAATACAAATATCGGGCATTTAGAAGACGTTATAAAATGTACTACACTGGTCACTAGTTGTCAGTAATGCAACATTAATGACAATAGCCACCGTAGAAAGTAAAAAAAGGGAACAAAGAACTCTCCTCAGGCTAACATGTCTTATTCATGTCTTTTTATGTCTACTCTATTAGGTAATATGAACGTAAAGGGGACTATAGTATGTTATTTTACATCTAGATGGCTCTAATAATCTGCGCCAATGGGAACTGGCACTAACATTCTGATTCTTCAGGAATTCTTCAGTTTAGTTAATAGTTTAATTTCCGTAATTTCCTACACTCTGACTAAGGAATCCTACTTCGTGGAAATTCACTTATTATGGTCAGGTCTAGAACCAGGTATTAGGTACCCCAATGAGGTATTACTGTATACGGCAAGCTTACGTCTCACAGATAAGGTGAGGTGACTATTATGAATCTACTGTTTTCAACATTTAAATGTTCCGTTCCTGTGTAGTTCCTATGATGAAAAAGTATTTTCTTATCCAAAACTTAAACAAGTATAAATATAAATATATTCATTCATTCATTCATTTTCTACTGCTTTTCCTCACAAGGGTCGCGGGGGTGCTGGAGCCTATCCCAGCTGTCTTCGGGCGAGAGGCGGGGTACACCCTGGACTGGTCAAATATAAATATATAAACTAAATAAATAAATAAAATACATAAATATAATCTGTTTTTAATGTCTAACTTTTTATATATGACTGCTGTGCCCCGCCCCGCTTTTACTCATGTTTTAACTGTGTATTAACGAATGAATGTTAGATTTTAATGTATCTTTTATTCTGTTTACTTGCTTTTATTCAACTCCATTCTTCTGTAAAGTGTCTTTGTGTATTTTGAAAAGCGCTATACAAATAAAATGTATTATTATTATTATAATAATCAGTTGAAAACAAGCATAGAACAACAAAATGTTACAATTTTGCATAGAAGTATTTACATTTTCAGTATTTTTTATTTTATTTTTCATTCACTGCTTTTCTATGCCGCTTGATTTTTGGCAAGAGGCGAGGTACACCCTGGACTGGTGGCCAGCCAATCACAGGGCACATATAGACAAACAACCATTCACACTCACATTCATACCTATAGACAATTTAAATTAAATGAATATTTTTGGAATGTGGGAGGAAACCAGAGAAAACCCTTGCACAGGGAGAACATGCAAACTCCACATAGAGGTACCCAAACAGAGATTCGAACTCAGATCCCAATCTCCTGACTGTGTTGCCTACATGATAACCACTAGTCCACCATGCAGCTTATTCAATTGTATTTTTTAAATAGTTCCGGTAATATTAATCAATTCTTTGCTGGTTCATTTGTGATAGCGAATGTCGGCAGTGCTGTAGAAGCAGAACAAACAGCAACAATGCATCTGCTCTTTATTATACATGCAGGAGGCCACCTCCAGCTGCTTGCTTAATGAACAGCCCCCTCAAACACACACACACGCATAATTCTCTAAGCGTGGACATTAAGATGCTGTAATTTTAGGGATAATTAGTTTGGTTGTCAGTTTTATGGCTGTACCTTGCAAGCAGGGAGATGAGGCCTCTGAGACCTCCTGCCCCGACGCTCATACAAAGCTCTTCCACTATTGTGTGTGAAGAAAATAGAAGTAGATAGGAGGGGGGTAGGGCAAGGGATATTGTAATTATTGGCTTTAATTAGAAAAAAAAAATCTAATTCAACTTCATCTTTTCCATCAGTGATTTTGAATTGCGGGCGTCATATCTGTTCAGTGCCTCCAACGAAAAATCAATTACTTCAAAAATGAGCGTTTTCGACATCATTAATAATTAATTAATAATTAAAACATTTTCAACAAAATGAACTACATCTATTTCAAACTTTTTACATGATATACTGTATGTGTTAGAATAACATACAAAAAGCATCTAGATCAGGGGTCTCAAACTCAATTTACCTGGGGGCCACTGGAGCGAGGGTCTGGGCGAGGCTGGGCCGCATCAGGTTTTCCGAAAAAAAAACAAAAACGCATTTATTAAAAATGAAAAATGAAAAAATGAATAAACTTTGCTTTGGTTCCGATTTTCTACAAGAAAAGCTCTGATAAAACATTCCACTGTTCTCAAATATCTTCATTTTTATTTTTCTACACAAAATAAGATGAAAAATAAATAAACAAATCAAGAATAAAGAAAATCAATCAATCAGTAATAAATAAATATAATAATAATAATAAAACTTAATAATTTTATTAATAAGTTTCTTAATAAAAATTAAGAAACCACATATAGTTGGTGGGTACACAAATTATTTTTTTCAGATTAGAATGAACAAAGCATTATTAGAGCCCTGTAGACATGACAAAACACGACTATAGTCACATTTATACTTTTTTTATTTACAACATATTGCGCAAGTGCAGGGTCTTCAGACACATGCTAACTCGCAAACTAGAGAGCTTGCGACCTAAACGGTAGCCTTCAAGTTATTTCCTTTAAACTTAAAAAGCCAAAAACTTACCACTTCCACACGGATAGGGAGGATAACTATTAACTATTAACATGAACATTAATCAAACGTAGAATTTTTTTCTGGTTACATGATACCATACAGCATCCATATCAAACTTGCGCGGGCCGCACTAACATTAAACTTGCCGCGTGTTTGAGACCCCTGATCTAGATAGTGCTGTGGATGTAACTTATATACTATGTGTGAGGTTGTATTCGTGATGTGATTCGTCCAAATAATGAAGCAGCAGACAAAGTATTTGAGGTGATGACAACATTTGGATGCTGGTTAGGTTTCCTTTCAAAGATATATACGTATATAACTATAACCCTTTATCTTTACTACTATAGCAGAACCTCAGCTAGCGTGTGCCTCGGTTGGCATGTTTGTCTGTTGACAATATCGCTTGTCATGTCACATCACATTATGAATGAACTGCGCGAGTCCGGCTGTGTTCGCAATGTTTTTACCACAAAACATCCTTGTTAGCAGCCAGTTAGCTTGCTAACGCATGGAAACAGGACGCTGAAGTCGGCTCTAATTCCCGTCTATGATGTCATTTCATTTGGCAAAATAACCCAAAATAAAGCCAATGAAATTAGAAAGCGTCGGCATTTTGATAAAGTAGGTGAGTATACTTTAAAATTTAAGATTTATATAAGATAATAAGATATATAAGATAACTAGCAAAACACAAAGGTGTTGTCTCCTCCCTTGTCGCTCGTGATCACCATTTTTGTCTACAATCAAGGTAAAGGTGATGTTGCTGGAGCCTATCCCAGCTGTCTTCGGGCGAGACTGGTCGCCAGCCAATCACAGGGCACATATAGACAAACAACCATTCACACTCACATTCATACCTATGGACAATTTGGAGTGGCCAATTAACCTAGCATGTTTTTGGAATGTCGGAGGTGTTATATGTTAATTTATCCCTTTAATTTCTCATTTATATGTATTTCCAATTATTTTCTGCATGTAAAACTATACACATGTATTTTGGGTGTAGGTTAAAGTACGTGCATTTGTTTGAGTCCAACCTGGAGTGGCTTAATGATGCTAACCAAGGTTCCACTGTATTAGTCTTAGTCACATTATCCTGTGCCGTGGTGTCCTCCCATGAGGCAATCTCCTGTCGTTCTCATCAGTCATTAATATTGGCAGAGCCCAGATTCCCTTGTCTGCCCCAAAATATTCTGGGTAGTCTGGGTAAAGTCCTCCTTTGCGTCTCTAAGGCAGCCGTGACATGATGCTTTTCTGACCATTAACATTGACATATCCCAGCGCCTTGTTGCACCTCATTAATAAATCTAATGGTACAACATATCAAACACAACATCATAAATGGCAGGATCATTTGTCAATTTAAAAACTCATTTTAGTCATATTTGACATAAGAGAAAGACTTATTCTAGTACACAATTCCCAAAGAGAGGGATCTGTTACTGCTCTTGTGACTCAGAACCGTTGATTGAAATGTCAAAATTTTGGATGGTTTTCTGTCCTCCCACCCACTTCTTGGTTTCTACTCAATCTCAAATGCTATGCAGTGTTTGGATAATACCTTACATTATCATTCATCTTCAATGGAAACTGCTGACTTTGGATATAGTAACTTATCCAAATCATCTTTTTTTGCTCCTATAATTAAAGGAGTTGAGTGGGAGTGTTTTTTTTAGCATTTATTTAGCAAAAGAGCAGAAATATATAATGTAAACACTTCAAATCTAGCCTGTAATAGTTAATCATCCATTTCTGTTATGTTTTATTTATTACCACTGTTATGGTTGTCTACATATCACTGACTATTGGTATACATTTTCAGTCTCTTAATTCAATTTTTAATACTAAAATTTTGTTTGATGTATGTTTCTTCCAAATGGGGATGTGCTCATGTGTAATTGTTTAAACTTTCTTCTTCTTCGGGACCTATAATGCTTTTATGACCATATAAATATTGTTAGAATGTTGTATTCTCTTGTTAAACGATGCCAAAGTTTCAGATAATGAGGTTTGGAATTGAGACGTGAAATAAATTTGGGATGGCTCTAATAGCTCAGTTTCAGAGAGTTAGTTTCTAACACCGGCTCGTTGTGATGTCACAGTGTGCCAACAGTTAGCACAAGCTGTAGCGGTGTCTGGAGTAATAGCATTTTTCCAGTCAATTGTCTACCTTTTTTTTTTTTTAAATACGGGTAGTCTCACAAAAAACGTGTAATGAACACATTTTTCCACTACCAAGATTGTCTGCACTTAGAAAACGCAGACCCACGTTACCACTCTGAGTTAGCATCTCCAGCCAGTAGCTCATAAGCTACCCGTACCTCCTAACCACTTTCAAGTAGTTTTCCAAAGGGTTTATTTGTTTATTATCAACTCCTATATTGATAAAAAAAAATAGACAGTGGGACTCAGCGAACGGGCCGTGAATTGAATAAATGAAAACAGATTGTTTTGGAAATCCAAGGAAATCCAGCTGGAATAGGTGCAGATTCTGGAAAATCTAGAAAGCTTTCTGTGCTGGTTATCGTGTGTAGCTGCTCTATAGCAGTAAAAACGGTCGAAATATGAGCACAATAGGTCCCCTTTAAACAAGTAGGGTTGATAAGATAAGATATGCCTTTATCAGTGCCACATGGGCTAATTTCAAGTTTACAGTAGCAAAAGTACAGTAGCATACAACGACAGATAAAGTGGGTTCGCTATTGTTTTCGAAATATCCAATACCAGTGCCAATTCCATACCTTTTAAACCTTGTCGGCCCAATTACAACTGTTACGTTTTGTTGCGTTACCACCATCATGTGTGTAAATCCGTGTGGAAAGTGATTTGAACGCCTGCGGTTTTTGTTTCTAAGACACACCAGCTGCAAAGGAAGAAGCTAGACTATATTTATCGGAACAAGTTACTATTGTTTTACTAAAATAAGTTGATCATTTCAGTTAAGTTGGTGTCCAATCATCACCATTGTTGTCATGCTGTTAACGTAAATGTTTTGTGAGTGTGAGGTTGATGTGTCACTATTGTGCATGAACTTAACATTGAACACAGAGTTATGTTTTTACGTGTTTATGATGGTGTGATGATTGAACAGTGCAAAAATTACATTTTTGTTATTTTTTTTCCCAACAGGCTCATAGAACACACACTCTAATAGCAAATACCAGCGGTTGTCTGTGTACCATTATAGAATGCATACTCCGAGGGGAGGGGGCATAACCAATCACAGCAGAGTGGGCTCGGTGGGAGGCGTGCTCGGAGGGGGGGGGGGGGGTGTAGTAAATTACACGGGAGGCAGGAAACTCAAAGAAAATGCAGGATGAGGTGTAGACTCTGGAAGGTCTAGAGAGCTTTCTGTGTGGGTTATCGTGTCTAGCTGCTTCATAGCAGCCTAGAACTCAATACAAAGGCCCGAGAACGAGGAGAATAGCTCCATTAAAGTAGAGCTAAATTAGACTTAAGACTGATGGGAGTCAGGAGAGAACAAAACCTAATTATTCCTTGCTGCTGCATGTGAAATATTTTCTGTTATTCACTTATTATTTTGGTAGATACTATGATGTTTTGTCCCCTGAAGGGCTCTGTAAAAAAATAATATAACCTATAGAAAATACAGTAATAACTATTTAACATGATGAACACAATCCACTCCTTTTATTGACATTGGAAACCGACACTCCCTTACGAAAAGAAAATATATTTATCAATATATTACTTTAAATATATTGTATTATATTATAATATATTATTTTTCCATTATATTTTCCAGTAGATTATATATTATAAATAATAGTAATAGTAAGTAATATATGGCAATATATTGCAGAATATACAAATGATTGCTGCTTTCAATATATTGAAATATATTAAATCCAAATATATAATGTATGAATTTATATATCACAAATTATATGCAATTTTATATATGTAAAAATATAGTCCTTTTTTGGTCTTGATCGCAAGATATTTTTACATGTATCAATATATACACATATATGATCTATGCATATATATTTCATATTGGAAAATATAAACATAAGATCCCATATATGGAAATATATTTCCTAATACATTGCATTAAATTTGCCAATATACTGCAATATTTTTTTTTTCCATAAGGGCTGTCTCACATCAATATCAATATCTCGCCGGTCGTATATCAGGACATAGCGGTATTACCCTGCACTCACATGTGGAGCGCAATCAAACACATTCTTCACCTTGATTCTATCCTAGCGAGCATATAGACCTTGGACCTTAAAGTTCAAGGACACTTGGGTTTGTCATCACTGACAAGCACACAGCTGCATGTGAACATGGACACACCGCCGTACATCACAGAAAACCCAAGATCCCACAGTGGTTTTAATGACTGGAGCTTTAATAAAAATGCCTTTGAGGATGACTAAATCACTGAAATTCCCAAACTATAAACTCCACCCACCCTAAGTGCTTGACTTTATAAGGATCTAACACGGAATATTCAATGCAGCACTGACAAGTCTGTGTTCTCTTTAACCTTGACACATGCTGAATGTGGTGCCGGAACACTGTGACATAGTCAACAAACAACAAAGCGTGGGATCGTGCCTCGTATTTGTCAGCATCCGTGTTCTCTGTGCCTCATCTTGACATGTTTGAATCATTTTGGTTATGCTTGAACAAGCGCAGCTTCTATCAGCTAGCCATGGATCTGATAAATCAAATATGCTGGCTGAGCATTTGTCACCACAAAAGGAGCAACCGCACTCCAGACAAAGGAAATTAAATTGAATCGAACACATTGTCTCTTGGTGGGATAGAACACTTTAAAGCTTTCAGGGACAAAATGTGTTTGCCTTGAAGAACACTTTTTTTTTTACAATTTAAATCCTTAGTTTCATAAAAAATTGCTCACTATAGTAGCATAAATTTGCAAGGTTCTCAAATGACTGAACAGAAATTTGTTCAATGGGGGACCAAGACTACCAAGACAACAATAACACTATAATGAGAAGACTTGGTTAAAGGTTAAGGCGGTTTATGTCAGAATGGGTGTCTGTGTTTGTGTGTGAACTAATTAGCCTGTTTGTTACCCATGTTTTATGGGCCCATCGGGGGAAGATGCTCTACGCACCTTGCTCCCTACAGAGACACATCTGGAGTGTGCAGACACACAAAAACACACACAAAGGAACAACTGCTGAGGTACGGCAAATCTCCGATGATTGATGAGATCACTTATTTAAGTTGTCTGGATAGAATGTTTTACTGACTACAACGCTACAACTCTTCATATTCCTATAAAACTAAACTGCACAGTCAGTTTTGTTTATAGGATCCAAGTGCAAAGGTCAAAATAGTACGATGACTTTACAGAAAAATAAGAATGGTATTCGCAGCGAACGACAGGTCAATCTGCTAGAGGTCGTGGTCAAATACGTCAGAACAATGGGTCTACAGTTGGCCATGATGACATCGGCAGTCTACAGGTGGTGGTTTGTTCTCTTCGCTGGAGACATGGTCATATCACCGCACAACCACAATGGTTGTGAGGGCATGGGCCTCGAAGCCGTGGATCCGGTAAGCCGTGATTCTGCAGAGTGTGCAGAGTGGCCAGGTCTCTGCTCCATAAAGGAGAACTGGTAGGATGGCGCCGTTGCAGATGTTGTAGAGTTTGGTGCGAAGGAGATACCATGCCATTTGCATATTGGTCTCTGGACATGACACCAGTAGCCGGTCCATGAATCGTTTCACCTCGAGAAGTATGTCTCTGGTATTAGTGACCTCCATCCCAGGTAAATAAACAACAAAACAAACACACCAGGATTGGAGCAAGATCATGGTGGATTAGACCATCACAGACATTCATGAATTTAGTTTTGGACCAATTGACATGCAGTCCCACCTTTATTGCCTCCGCAATGAACACAAACGGCTCCATCCATCTCAGCATATAAGCAGCTGAGCTATTTGGTGTCGTAGTGACCGAAAGGAAAAGATTGGAAGAGTACGTTCAAGAGACTATGTTTCTCTACTGATTCTACCGGGAGAAGCTGGACGAAGAGGTCACAGCTTCCCTGCTTGGAAGGAAGGAAGGAAGGAAGGAAGGAAGGAAGGAAGGAAGGAAGGAAGGAAGGAAGGAAGGAAGGAAGGAAGGAAGGAAGGAAGGAAGGAAGGAAGGAAGGAAGGAAGGAAGGAAGGAAGAAAGGAAGGAAGGAAGAAAGAAAGAAAGAAAGAAAGAAAGAAAGAAGGAAGGATGGATGGTCACGGCTTCCCTGCTTCCCCAACCTCGGATAAACGGAAGGAAGGATGGATGGATGGAAGGAAGGAAGGATGGTCACAGCTTCCCCAACCTCGGATAAACAGAAGGAAGGAAGGAAGGAAGGATGGATCAATGGATGGATGGAAGGAAGGCAGGAAGGAAGGATGGATGGTCACGGCTTCCCTGCTTCCCCAACCTCGGATAAACTGAAGGAAGGAAGGAAGGAAGGAAGGAAGGAAGGACGGAAGGAAGGAAGGAAGGACTGAACAAAGGAAGGAAGGAAAGAAGGAAGGAAGGAAGGAATGATAGATGGATGGATGGATGGATGGATGGAAGGAAGGAAGGAAGGAAGGGAGGATGGATGGTCACGGCTTCCCTGCTTTCCCAACCTCGGATAAACGGAAGGAAGGAAGAAAGAAAGAAAGGAAGGAATGAAGGAAGGAAGGAAGGAAGGAAGGAAGGAAGGAAGGAAGGAAGGAAGGAAGGATGGATGGAAGGATGGATGGTCACGGCTTCCCTGCTTCCCCAACCGCGGATAAACTGAAGGAAGGAAGGAAGGAAGGAATGAAGGAAGGAAGGAAGGAAGGAAGGAAGAAAGGAAGGAAGGAAGGAAGGAAGGAAGGAAGGATGGATGGATGGAAGGAAGGAAGGAAGGAAGGAAGGTAGGATGGAAGGAAGGATGGATGGTCACCGCTTCCCTGCTTCCCCAACCTTGGATAAACAGAAGGAAGGAAGGAATGAAGGATGGAAGGAGGGAAGAAAGGAAGGAAGGAAGGAAGATAGGAAGGAAGGAAGGAAGGAAAGAAGGTCACGGCTTCCCTGCTTCCCCAACCTCGGATAAACAGAAGGAAGGAAGGAAGGAAGGGTGGGTAGGGTTGGTGGGTGGATGGATGGATGGATAGAACTTAGAATTTTGACAAAATAACTACAAAAAACTTTAACTTGTTTAAAAGACATGCTTACAAGGTAATTTTACTGCAAATGTAGCAATAAAAAAAGGGCCTGGTTTTGTCAAACATCGTCATAATGAACATTTCTCCCGAGTTCCCATTTTGCTTTCTCCGGAGCATTTATTGATTTTATGCCCCCTCACCCTCCACCTGCCTACCTGTCTTCATCTGCTCGGTGTTTTCCCTACAGGCAGTTGGCAGAGGTAGATGGTGTTTTTTTGAAAATAGAAACCTCTGTGGTTTGCTGTGTCTTCTCTGATGCCAACAGGGTTGTATTTCTTCAGGCACTCTCCCCAATCCATACTGTATACTCATACCTCCATATATTCTCCACACTCATTTTACCTTATTTTTAATTATTATTATTTTATTTTTGTCTATGTGAAGTTATTTTTAAATGTAAAACCTGTGCCAGGAAGTATTTTTTTTACAATAATGAAGAGATGAAATGAGTGCAGGGTCCAATTATCACATACCACTATGGTTTCTCCACTCCGTGGTATCAATCCCCCCCTCACAGTAAAACAAAGAAAGGTGGGGAACTCAATATTCCACCTTTGCCAGATATGTGTAACTGTGGGGCAGAGTAATAACACATCATGTGGTAAGCGCTTTCTCACTCCGCTAACCTTGGATGAAGTCTCAGATGAGAAGAAAATGCTATTTTCACCTCACTCTTGAGCCAGAAGTGCCCTCACGATGAATTATGTGTGTCCATGTGTGTGTGTTGGTGTTCCATTTTCAGGATTGTTGTTTATTAGGTACCATATTTTCCGCACTAAAAAGCACACTTAAAAGCTTTTAATTGTCTAAAAAATCGACGATGCACCTTTAAATCCACTGCGCCCTTATGTGAGTTCCAAAATCTGTAAAAATGCTCTTGTGCTTCTTGAGTAAGCGCTCCGCTTGATTGACTGTCGGACCAATTCCCGCTGACACAGGGATGTAATACGTAGAGAACATTACGTAATACGTACAGCATATATGTTGGCAACAATAAAGCAATCAGTGAACATGACGTAATATGTACAGTATGTATGCATAATGTCCGCTGTTAAGTACAGAAAAAGCCCCGTAATGTAGACATAGGGTGCGGAAAATACATTATTTGTGAAGTTTTTATAGATTACAATGTGCTACAATAGTTGAGTTTATTCAATGTAGTTTTAGGGATGTCAAATTAATGTGTTAATCCATTCATTAATTTTCTACCGCTTATTCTAACGAGGGTCGCAGTCGTGCTGGAGCCTATCCCAGCTGTCTTTGGGCGAGAGGCGGGGTACACCCTGGACTGGTCGCCAGCCAATCACAGGGCACATATAGACAAACAACCATTCACACTCATATTTAATTTGGAGTCACCAATTAACTGTGTTAATCCAGATTAATTCAATTATATTCATTCATTTATTCATTTTCTACCGCTTTTTCCTCACAAAGGTTGCAGGAGTGCTGGAACCTATCCCAGCTGTCTTTGGGCGAGAGGCGGGGTACACCCTGGACTGGTCGCCAGCCAATCACAGGGCACATATAGACAAACAACCATTCACACTCATATTCAATTTGGAGTCACCAATTAACTGTGTTAATCCAGATTAATTCAATTATATTCATTCATTTATTCATTTTCTACCGCTTTTTCCTCACAAAGGTTGCAGGGGTGCTGGAACCTATCCCAGCTGTCTTTGGGCGAGAGGCGGGGTACACCCTGGACTGGTCGCCAGCCAATCACAGGGCACATATAGACAAACAACCATTCACACTCATATTCAATTTGGAGTCGCCAATTAACTGTGTTAATTTATTAATTCATTCATTCACTCATTTTCTACCGCTTTTTCCTCACGAGGGTCGGGGGTGCTGGAGCCTATCCCAGCTGTCTTTGGGCGAGAGGCGGGGTACACTCTGGACTGGTCGCCAGCCAATCACAGGGCACATATAGACAAACAACCATTCACACTCATATTTAATTTGGAGTCGCCAATTAACTGTGTTAATCCAGATTAATTTAATTATATTAATTAATTTATTCATTTTCTACCGCTTTTTCCTCACAAAGGTTGCAGGGGTGCTGGAACCTATCCCAGCTGTCTTTGGGCGAGAGGCGGGGTACACCCTGGACTGGTCGCCAGCCAATCACAGGGCACATATAGACAAACAACCATTCACACTCATATTCAATTTGGAGTGACCAATTAACTGTGTTAATCCAGATTAATTCAATTATATTCATTCATTTATTCATTTTCTACCGCTTTTTCCTCACAAAGGTCGTGGGGGTGCTGGAGCCTATCCCAGCTGTCTTTGGGCAAAAGGCGGGGTACACCCTGGACTGGTCGCCAGCCAATCACAGGGCACATATAGACAAACAACCATTCACACTCATATTCAATTTGGAGTCACCAATTAACTGTGTTAATCCAGATTAATTCAATTATATTCATTAATTTATTCATTTTCTACCACTTTTTCCTCACAAAAGTCGCGGGGGTGCTGGAGCCTATCTCAGCTGTCTTTGTGCGAGAGGTCGGGTACACCCTGGACTGGTCGCCAGCCAATCACAGGGCACATATAGACAAACAACCATTCACACTCACATTCATACCTATGGACAATTTGGCATCGCCAATTAACCTAGCATGTTTTTGGAATGTGGGAGGAAACCGGAGTACCCGGAGAAAACCCACGCATGCACGGGGAGAACATGCGCGCTAACCACTAGACCGCCATGCAACTAATTCAATTATATGATTAATTTAATGTATTATTTATATAATTACAAATGTAAACAAAATTAATGCATGAGCAGCACATGTCGTGATCGATGGAATACCAAAATAGTTGTCAATTAATAGGAAAATTGATTTATCAATGATTCATCAATTAATGTTGTTCTTTTTGTGTGTACTGAGTACTGAATGAGCATCAATTACTTTGAAAAAAAAGAGCATGAATCACTTCAGGGTAATTTCATCCAGCCTTTTTCATATTTGCAGCCATTGTCTGCAGAGAGTTGCATGTCAATGAGCAGCAAATTAATTTTAATGTTTAATACAGTGTTTAATGCCTCCATTTCAGCATCAGCTATTACCATACGTATTTTGCTTTTGACCTTGTCTGTCTATAACGTCGCCTGGTTCATAGTAATGTGATATCTCGGGAATGCCTGTTGGGACTTTTGTTACATCTGGCGTAGACATACACTTAGACTTCAGGAGGGATTAATGACAATTTGTTGAACTAAGGTCAAGTTCACTGCCACCATCACAAAAAAATTGGCTTATACAACTCAACTGTTCTTTCTAGAGACACATAGATGTTTTTGTCGTGATTGTTTGTTCACTCAAACGCAAATCAGATGGTCACATCGGAAATAAATACTCAACCTGGACAGGATGTTACACAGCATATCTTCTGGAAAATTCTGACAGTGAGATGGCAGAAAGACAATTCGGGAGGTGATTTATTTCGTATGAGACATGGCTCTGAGATTTGGGAAGACATCTGCTCCCTTTCTTGGTGCTGAGCGGGTCATTCTGTTTTAACTGCTGTGCTCCCGCTGACATCGCTTTATAATCTGATAGTCATGATGCAAAAATGGAACGGTTACACTTCCAAACCCAAGGGGAAGGGAGGTTTGGGGTCGGAAGTAACCTTCCTGTTTTTGGTATTCTAGTTTAACAATTGTTCTGGAGATCTAGTGGTTAGCGCGCAGACCTCGCAGCTAGGAGGACCAGGGTTCGATTCCACCCTCGGCCATCTCTGTGTGGAGTTTGCATGTTCTCCCCGTGGGTACTCCCACATTCCAAAAACATGCTAGGTTAATTGGCGACTCCAAATTGTCCATAGGTATGAATGTGAGTGTGAATGGTTGTTTGTCTATATGTGCCCTGTGATTGGCTGGCCACCAGTCCAAGGTGTACCCCGCCTCTCGCCTGAAGACAGCTGGGATAGGCTCCAGCACCCCCTGCGACCCTTGTGAGGAAAAAGCGATAGAAAATGAATGAATTCATATTTTAAAAATCCAAAGACGGATGGATATTGAAATACAAGTCACATGTAGTGCTCTGGGCTGCATGGCGGACGAGTGGTTAGCACGCAGGCCTCACAGCTAGGCGACCCAAGTTCAATCCCACCCTCTGTGCGGAGTTTGCATGCTCTCTTTGTGCGTGTGTGGGTTTTCTCTGGGTACTCCGGTTTCCTCCCACATTCCGAAAACACGCTTGGTTAATTGGCCACTTGAAATTGTCCATAGGTATGAATGTGAGTGTGAATGGTTGTTTGTCTATATGTGTCCTGTGATTGGCTGGCCACCAATCCAGGGTGTACCCCGCCTCTCGCCTGAAGACAGCTGGGATAGGCTCCAGCATGCCCCCGCAACCCTAGTGAGGATAAGCGGTATAGAAGATGGATGGATGGTGTCCAATCATCACAACTGTTATCATATGTTCGGTAAGTGCAAGGTTTTATTTGCCGTTATTTTTCATGATGTGGCGGTGATTGAACATCCAGTTTGTCAGCGGCCAAAAGGCAAAAGCAAATTTAAAGAACAAATCTGGGGTCTCTGAAAAAAAAAAAAGACCAAAAAGCCCTAAATTCTCCTCCATGTTTTTATATGTTCATGTATCGAGCCACAGTAGGACATCTTTTTTTCCCCCCCACAAAAGTTCATCCCTGTGTCTCCACTCATCTTTGTCCTTGGCTCATGTGTCAGTCGTCATATCTCTTTCTTCTTGTATCCGTCTCTCGCTCTCTCTCAGTGGGATTCTGGACCCTAAAACTACTTTCCCTGTGGCCTATATAACCTCTCAGGTCACATCCTCCCGGTTCCTGACCTTCAGACTCACTGCAGCCTTGGGAAAGTGTTGGCGGACTGATTTACTGATACACGGGACAGTGCATCTCCAAAGAGGTCAGCAGGGGCTCACATTGCCTCACTATCCCACCAACGAGCCCCTGTGCTTTGGATTAGTCATGATTTAGTAACAGGGTGTGCTGGATCTGATGAACAATGTTAAAGGACGTTGTGGGAGGCATGTGGGCGGGGGAGGAAGTATGTCTCTGTGCACTGACGTCACCGACGTCGTCAAAGATCAGGTTCTTTATGTATATTTCGATCATGCTAGATGACTGCAGTGTTTTCCTATAATGAATATATGTTTTACAAATAACCCCTTTTAAAGTCAAGGGTGGAAAATGTGCAGCAAAATATTTGTTTCAAACAAAAAATAAAGCTAATACATGCCCAGGAATGTGCTGTTGTTCCATTGAATATGCCCTTTGCGACCAAAACAAATGATTCATGTTGGAATGGTGATCTAGGGTCATGTTTATCATCCAGCACATTTATGAGAAAGCGTAAACATTGTGTTGAGAAAGTCAAGGGAGGGATGATATAAGCTGGTTGTACATCAGTTGCTTTCTTGGGTTGTGCCTAAATAGGCTACATGGATGGTCACGGCAAAGCAAATGGCAGAATTGGTGGATTGACAAAATCTGATCTCAGTGGTTTTGAAGCTATGAATTTTTGGAGGATTGCTGGTTTAGTGTCCTTTTTGTTTATATGTTTATTTTGGTTAGGTTAGATTCTTGATTTGCCTTTAGGATCGATTTTAAGATTCTCTTACTGGTTTTTAAATGTCTTAACGGCCTTGCACCTTCTTATTTATCTGATCTGCTTTTACCATATCAACCCCCGCGGACCCTGCGGTCCTCCGGCACTGGCTTTTTAACAATACCAAAACCCAGAAAAAAAACCCACGATGAGGCAGCATTTAGCCACTATGGCCCCCACCTGTGGAACAGTCTGCCTGGAGAGCCTCAGGACTGCGGAGACTGTTGATATTTTAAAAAAAAGATTAAAGACACACCTTTTTAAACAGGCTTTTAACTAATATTTTTAAACTTTTCTTATGTTTTTATCTTTTTAGTCCTATTTTATGCTCTTATTTTTTAGCTTTTAACTCCACCCGCAACATGCCTGCAACAGAAGAACCAACTGCGTTCGTGGTTTCTCTCGTGTGTATAGAATCTATACACACGAGAGAAACCACGAACGCCAGCATGTACATATGAAAAACAGTGATTATTGCAAGCGATAAAAATATATCTGAATACAACACAATTAAATACATGTATTTGTACGCTTGTGTCTTCGTTGGAATAGGTGTGTATGCTATGTCAGTTGGTTCTTCTGTTGCAGGCATGTGTTTGGCCAGCTATGTTGGGCGGGTTGAGCATGACCTGTGAACCAGGAAGTGCAGGAATCAGTGTGTGCTGCGCTCTGGTGGTGGAAGTGTGAAAAATAAAGTTGACTGGAAGCAGCCGTTCGCCGTGTTCTTTTTTGGTATTGAAATCCTTAAGCAAAGATTGATTTAAGCTGCTTTTGTATCGATATAAGCAGACCAAATTGGCTGGCGGGAGATGAAAAGGGCATCGTAGTAACCGGATTATCATAATAACCGGGTATCGTACTAACGGAACTAATTATATCATAAAAGACTAGAAATTTGCCGGGAAATGAAAATAGTATCGTAATAAGCAGTACTTCGATATAACCGATATCGATATAACGAGACTTTACTGTAATTGTTTTTAATTCTGTAAAGCACTTTGTGTTGCATGTCTTTGCAGGAAAAGTGCCATACAAATAAAGTTGATTTGATTTAGAGAGATAGAAAGAAAGAAATTCACATATCCAGCAGCTCTGTAAAAATGTCATAATGAACTTCATCACTTCATAACAAAATAAAACAACTAAGGCAAGACATGAAAGATGAGAAAAAAGTAGAATAAATAAATACAGAACAGGATACATCTCCATGGTCCATGAGTTAGTTGCTCCAAAGCAGATAATGTTCAGAGATAAGAGATCAACATCTACTGACCAATAAGACATCAGAGTCACTGACACTTCTGATTGGTGCAGTTAGTAATATTTAAGAGCATTGGTTTTCTGAGATTAGGCAAAACCCTTTTGATTTTCTTAATGATTTAATTCGATTTCATGTATTCCAATTTATTTCACATATCTAGTAGTTTGTCCCTGAAAAGTGTGGCCAAAGTGTTATTTTTTAGTGGCTTGTGATATATTGTAAAAAAATAAAATTGAATTAAAAAAAAAAAAACTACGGTAGAAATGGTAAAAATAGAGCAAAAGACCAATCACAAGGCACATATAGACAAACAACCATTCACACTCACATTCATACCTATGGACAATTTGGAGGAGGTACTAATAAGTCAAATTAACATATATTTACATGAAAGTGTTATCTCTGATCCCTTTACGACTCATTAACATCCACAAAAAGGCATGTTCCTGGTTGGGTTTACTAAACACACTTGCAAACATTTAACTATTTCAAATAGTATAAAATTAGGACCTTTAAATGAGCACATAGATAAAATTGTATGTATTTTTAAAACATTTTTAACATTCTTTGCAGCGAAACCATATGTAATCCTTTACTTTTTTACTATTTGGAGTTGTAAGCATAATATGCTGTTGATTAAAAATGAGGTGCTTAGTTTAGATTTTTTTTTTGGATGATTTAAAATTAAATAAAAAATATTAATACTGGATGAACAAGCAAAAGTAATAGTAATGGCATCAAAATGATGGCTAATGAAAAAAGTTCTGGACCCCGTGTCAGGGCTAAATATGCAGCATATACTATATAGATGGTTTCAGACACCATCATGGTGGTCCTTCCTTTATTACCTCTATTAATCATATGGCAGTCATTTATTGAGGCAAACATTTGTCCCATAACAAACATAAGCCATTTCTGACATATTTGGTAACAATGTCAAATCACCTAATGGCAGTTCACACTAAACATACAGCTGAGTGGATGGAATGTTTTCCATTTTGTTCATGTTCATGGGCTTTGCTCAAACAAACATCATTAATATCATTCCTCTACTGCCCCCCCCCCCCAACTATTCTGGGAGAATAGTTTCATGAATGTGCACAAGAAAAGGTTTAGGGAATGACTTTCAAGGAGTCCTGCAGCAAACCTTTGTTATTGAATCCCTAGAATTTTTGTATGATATAACATATTTTTGCCATAATTTGTTACTATATCATTCTGTTGACTCAAGTGTCCAAACAAAGTGATGGTCCCAATAGACTTCTATACCACTATGTACATCTGTGTAATACTTGCAGTATAGTTACTCTATAGTCTTTTATGATATAATTAGCTCCGTTAGTACGATACCCGGTTATTATGATAATCCGGTTACTACGATGCCCTTTTCATCTCCTGCCAGCCAATTTGGTCTGCTTATATCGATACAAAAGCAGCTTAAATCAATCTTTGCTTAAGGATTTCAATACCAGAAAAAGAACACGGCGAACGGCTGCTTCCAGTCAACTTTATTTTTCACACTTCCACCACCAGAGTGCAGCACACACAGCGGAAAACACCCGTCCCTCGCGCCTACCCTTCCGGGTGGTAACACCTTCCCTATCGATAGTTCCGGGGTGAATTATGTCCCGGTAACCGGTAATCACTACAGCGTAAGTTTATTTTTATTTACTGTAGTACAAAATTTATTGTAGTACAAAAGCATGCTAGATACGCAATCCATGAACTCAAGGAGAAAATTACATGCCATATCAAAAATCCGCCCACTTTTAATGCAGTTCGGCGCAGGATCGGATATATGGATAGTCCGGTTATATCGGTATTTTTTCTGACTCCCGAGAATATCGATATAACGAGACTTTACTGTATTTCCATAATGCCTCATATTAACTCACTAGCAAGATCTCAGTGTATAGACTGGTCATATATCTCATCTCGTTTCATATTATCTACATACTTTATTTGTATATAACTCTGGGAAAAACTGTTGATTTTGTTAATACTTGGGTTGTTTATATTGTTTATTTTTCTATATTGTGTATTTTGTACTGATTAACTGATTAACTGTACTCTTGCTGCTGTGCAATGCAAATTTCCCCACTGAGGAACGAATAAAGGCATATTTTATCTTATCTTATCTAATCTGGTAAAGGTGAGATCTCACCAGGATCTCAATTAAGCTGCAATCTGTCAAAGAAAGAAATCATCAACGTCAGATCAACTCATCGAAAATCTTATCTTTGTTTAATACGTGTGTCGACAGACTCAACAACAATCCTGCCATACACTCGCCTCGGTCTCTCACATCTGAAAGTGCACAACTGCAGTTTTAAACATCAAAAAAAAAAAAAAAAAAAAAAAAAAACGGATCAGCAAATCCTCTAAGAAGCCATAGCGGGCCAACTTTTCACACATAAGACATCACGCCAGCCGCATCAGACACTGCAGTGTGTATTTGTCGTATAAGCTTACAGCAGTAAGTACAGTATGAGAGTCATTCCGATGCCAGTCTTTCTGAAATGCAACAGTTGCTTTGACCCATCAGTAATAAGCATGCACGGCCCCGTGGCATGCATTAAACATTAACACCAAGTCCACCGAGCCCTTTAATCCAGCACTCTAGCCCTTCATGTGAGCCGAGGGGACGATTCCGCAGTGCTTGGCTTTGCAACACATAGTTTGTTTGTTTTTTTCGCAATCAAATGCATTGTATGTGGTTTCAATGACGACACACCATGTATGGGTTGTGATATTGTATTATTATTATGATTAATTATATCCTTTGATATTTGATAATGATATTAATGATACTTTCTTAACCAATCTCAAAGCAAGAAACCTTTTTATTTATTAGGATATCAAATACAAAATAAATAAGGTTGTTAAGGTCAAAGTACAAAACAGTTCATGGTCCTTAACATTGGTCTGTCATATTTTTTCAGCATTTTTTCCTTCTTGTACGTAAAATGATAGGGTAATCATAACTGATTGGCGGTCAAACCAGTGCTGTTATGCCAACGCTACTCCCGTTGAGTAGATTTGTAACTGCTTTTCCTCGCTACAAATAAGTAATCACTTCAGTCAGCACATAAGATTAGCTTTCACTCTTACGCTGATGACACTCAGCTGTATGTGCCACTAAAGCTAACTGACCCGCAAGACTGCTCTATTCTTGATTCTCAAACATTGGATGCCCTGTAACTTTTTACTCTTGAACCTCGATAGAACTGAGTTGTTGATCATTGGCTCTGCTAAACAGAGTCGCCTGTTTCACGACACCACTCTGAGCTTCAATAAAAGCATCATTACCCAAAGTGACTCTCTGGGTGTGATATTGGACCTGACTCACATTAAGAATGTAACTAAAACAGCATTTTTTCATATTCTCAACATCACGAGACAGACCCCTGTCCATGCATTTGTCACGTCTCGCCTTGACTACTGTAATGTACTGATTTCTGGTTTTCCGATGGCAAGTCTCAAAAACCTGCAGTTAGTACAAAATTCTGCAGCACGACTTCTTACAAACACACGTAATTTTGACCATATACGTATCTGCAATACTAGCCAACCTGCACTGGCTCCCAGTTCCTGCACAGATTCCTGCAGTTCCTGCACCTGCACAGATACGACTTTAAGGTTTTGCTTCTTGTTTACAAAATATGACATGGGTTGGCACCTTCTTATTTGGTTGACAGAATTGTACCCTATGCTCCGCCTAGAAACCGAAGCTCACAACACGCCGGTCTTTTGACTATCCCGAGAGCCAGAAAGAAGTATGTGGTCTCTAGAGCCTTTTCCATTCGGGCCCCAAGGTTGTGGAATGCTCTACCTGTTAAGATTACAGCTTCTACCTCAGTAGTAATGTTCAAGTCCCGACTTAAGACTTTCTACACATTAGCGATTAGTTCAACTATTCCCCGCTTGTTTGGAAGTTGCGTTGACTTAACTGGACAACATCTGACGTGGTCTACCTTGTGGAGGCGCTGCAGAATAGGAATGGTGATCATCCCAAGACCCGCGGCTGTCCAACTCTCTTAATGGCATTACATCTCGGACATGGACTATTATACTCTCTGTTATATTTAACTGTCACATGTTAACCTCTCGACATCCATTGCAGTCTGGTCATCCTAGAAGCGGGATTCCCCCATCGGCAGTCCCTTCTGGGTTTTGAGTTTTTCCTTGTCCCGATGGGGGTTCAGATCAGGGGATTTTGTCTATTATGTACTGTTGTTGACTGTTGCCTGCTTGTTAAGCCCTTTGAGGCTCTTTTGTGATTAAGGTCTATATAAATAAACTTGATTTGACGTGACTTGACTTGACTTCGGAGAGTCAAACAAGTTCTGCAATAAATAACCCATCTCTGATATTTGTGGATGATGAGGTTTAAAGGGGTAATTCACAGCTGAATGTGAAACTTCTGGTATGGGACTCAACCCTTCAAATATGAGTCCATGGTTCTCAGTCGCAAAAGGGTGGATTGCACTCTTCCAGTTGGGGTTGAGGTCTTTACAGTTCAAGTATCTCAGGGTCACAAGTGAGGTAAGGCGAATCAGCACAGTGTCCACAGTAATCTGGTCACTGTACCGCACCATTGTGGTGAAGATAGACCTGACCATCTCAGTTCCTACCCTCAACCAATAGCAGCTTTGGGTGTAACCAAAAAAGCAAGACCCTGGATACAAGCAACCATCAACCATCAGGATCTCAGTCATCCGGAGGAGCTCAGAGTAAAGCCATTTCAGATGGTTTGGACATCTCAACTCGATGTTCTGGGTATGTCCAGCCTGGAGGAGGCTCTGGGCAGACCTGAACACATTGAAGGGATAAAGTCTTGGCTTGGGAACACCATGGTGGCCCTCCCGGTAGAACTGGAGACTGCTAAGTGTGAGTTTTCTTACTTGAGACTGCTGCTCCCGGGACCCGGGTTGTCTTGTTAGCAGTGGTTTGTTAACTTGACCCACCTCCAAAATACCACGTTATATTTGTAGTGTAAGTGTGTTGATTTGTATCATCAATAATAAATCTCAACAGTCCAGTGTACCCTTCAGTTGTGTATGGAATTACAGGCCTCATCAAGTAATCGCACTTCCCTTCTCTTTTAAACAGACAATGATTCCGGGGGGGTTAGGTGATGATTGGGTGCGTGTAATATAATACATTTTATACCGGGACCATGGAGCGGCACATGTACATAGCAGGCCTGGACTTGTTTAAAGCAGGGAATTACATTGCAGTGTTTAGTGGGTTCCAGTTCAACTCTGGTATTAATAGAAGGCTGGTTAATCTACTTTTATCAAGACCAGATGGTGGCGTTCATGTGTTTTAAATTTTATTTTAGGGCTTCCAAATTTTCCTTTCTAAAAAAAAAAAGGTAAGGATGATGTCCAAATTGTATTGGGCTACAGAATTGTTGTTTATTTTAAATTTGCGGTTTGTTGAGAGGTTTTGACTTTTCCTTGGTAATTTTCTTTAACCATTTGATTTCTTTGTCTTCTTTAATTTGTTGCAATAGTCAATTGAATAGCAGTGTAATCGTGCATGCAATCAATATATTCAATGGTATTTTTTTTTTATTTTTGGCTTAGATTAACCGTATATATTTACTTTATCTAGTGTTATAAGTATATGATTGATTTTTTTTAGCTGGGAATAAAATTAGTATCACTAAATATATTCATACATCCATTGATCATCTTCGTTTTCGTTACTAATTTCTGACAAAAGGTTGGAAAAAAAACTGCAAAAAAAACATTTTTTTTCCTATAGGAATGAATTGGTCATTGCTACATCACATTTTTTCAGAAATTAATCAATTAAAAAAATAGCAAATAAAAAAATGACCACTTTTTTTGGTCAAATAATATTGAAATAGTTATGTCGTATTCCGGTCACTAGGAGGTAATGACCTAAGACATTGAGACGTTACTTTATATTACATTTCCTTAACACTGCATGAAGTCATGAAGTCAGCTGCACCATGAAAAAAAGTTCTCCTCCCATCTTGTGTGGAAGTGATAACTTTTGGGCTGCTTAAGTTTAAAAGAAATATTCAATATAGAAGAAAGTCAAAGCTATCTCAAGAGCCTTGCAATGTGGTTTAAACAATGAATAATAATAGTGTAAAAGTGACTATGGGGTGAAAGGATCATTATTTCTTATGGTTTCTTATGGTATATCTGGAAAACATTTTTGCTTAAAAAGAAAATTTATATATTGAAAATATTTTATCCATACCTGTCAAGATATATTTTTTATTTCTTAAGACATCAGGTGATGGAATATTTATGAAAGGCAAGCTAAAGTATTACTTAAAACAGCAACGTATCACTTTTTGGCTTGTCTCTTATACTCAGCAGCAGGGTCATCCCTGACTCCATTCCAAGCATAGATGGATTCCACTTTACCTCATGTTTTTTTTCCACTGCTCCTGGTGGAATTTTTCCTCGTGCCCATCACTTATTTCTCCTCATTTCAATAGAAAGAAATCTAGATGTGAATGAAAAATGTGTATCTTCAGTGACATATTGCAGCCAAGGGCTTTGGAGGACTTGGGCACCAGCTGCTTATAATTATCCGCCTTGTAGTTTCCAAGAAATTCTGATGCAAAAGTACATTTCTGCTACCGTTTTTCTACATGCATGCATTTTGTCCACTTCCAAGGGAAAGATTTCTGCAAAAAATCTGCCCCGCACCGCACCAATGGAGTGTGGCCAGGGCATTTAGCAATTTTTGAGAGCAGCGCAGTCTGGCGCAGCACCGCGCACCCACGCTTCTATCCCTCCATATAGGATTTGACATAAATTTCCCATTTGGAACCAATTTTGACCCAAGACTGCACTTCTTATTTTAAAGAGAAAAATTAGAAAATAAAATTACAAAAAATGTCACGCATTTCACATGCATTTTGCTTGTAGACCAATGTTAACATTGAATCCTATATCGCAGAAATGAATTTATCGTGGTTGAGTCAGGAACCAAATAACTGCTGTAAACGAGGGACAAAGGTAATTCATATGATGTCTTCCATGAAATAAACCAAATGACTCAGAAAATTATTGACAATATAACAAATAATTTTATTACTTTTATCACTTTTCAATGACAATTAGAAATAACAATCACAGAAATAGTTCATTCTTTATTTTGTATGAAACTAATTAGCAAAAAAAAAAAAATCCCCCAACCAAAAACAAACATTATGCCATATTATAGCTGGAGAGAGAATGATGAAGTGCTCTCGGCAGCGATAGCGCAGAAGTCCAAATATGCTTGTTGGCATAGTCATTAGGAGCCACATATTTTCCGAGGCAACTTGATGCCAGAGCGATTATTACCAGTCCCTCTGATGAATGTTTCATGAGCTGTTTTAATAAATGTATTTGTATGCATTTTTTTGTATATATTAAAATGATAGGGGTTCAAAAAAAGGCAGATTGTGAGCATTTTTATTCAATAGTTGCATCCATTTTGATCACTCATAGCTGTCTTTTCCAATCCAGACACAGTCTTGGCTATGTGCAGCATTGTTTGTCTGGGCCCTTAATACCGTGAATCTGTCCATAGTGGATTGTGGAGACGGAACATTTCTGTCTGGAAACGTCAAGCACAATAATCCACATAAAATGCATGAAAACTGAACAGTTAGTAATGTAAATAAAACCCACTCTGTGCTTTCATTCATCTTCCACAAATGTGCCGATACACCCAGCAGTGACACATGCTTGCATTTGCGCACACACGCACACAAACATTGGTGCAGGTGCAGCTTCGTTTGACTGATGAGTCTGTGTTTTCCAAAGAGCAGGCTGCTCTGTGACAGCTGTCTCTACACTACACTCTTAACACGAAACGCTCCCACTTCACTTTCTTCCTCTTTCTCCCTTGAATCCACTCTCGCTCTCTCCTTCTCTGTCTCTATGAGGCATGCCGAAGTCAATTTTTCATCTCCAAGAGTGAACTGCCAGCTCTCTAGGTGCAGTAACAAGAATAAAATTCTATGTCATCTAAAAGAACTTAACTTTCCTCTATATTCCACTCCAGGGCAGAATGAAAAGCAATCTGTAGTGGTTTTTGGGGTAGGAGGCGGGGGTCAAACAAGAGAAGGGAAGCAGCTGCAGGTATAGTATTGCCAGGATTGCATCTCCACATATTGACCAGAAAGTTCAACAATTACCTGTTCAGCTCAGTCATACCATATGATTAGCATGGACTCTGATGATAATGGATTTTACATGCAATTACACCAAGGGGAGAATTAACCGTGTATGGGAATAATGACACAATTGTCTGCTTAATGTCAGTGTTTTTTTGGCGGACACACTGGAAATGTGATTTTATATTCAGACAGATCATTTATACAAAGATAAAAATTCCAGCTGTCATATGGAGTGAATTATTTTTTTTGGAGTAACTCATGATTGGCATTTGTCATGTTTCATAAAAAATAGGTCTTGTATAATTATTATTCACACTGTAAGCAATGCATACTACATATGAACCCTTAGTTGTTCGGTGTGTTCGTTCTGAATCTGAGAGCAAATACACAAAAGTGGCTCCTAGGAAATGTTTATTCTGGTCTAGTGAGCATCAGGCAGAAGTGGTTAGAGTTGATGATTCCCGGCCAGCATGAGAAAAAATATTTTCATCTGTTAACGGCATTTCACACGGGACTGTTTTGTGAACACGGGCCACTATGAAGCTGGATTATTCGCAAAACTGTTGCTGTCACGCCTTTCCAACGTAGTAGTATCAATTACAAATTGTTAAAAGTAACAATTTATCAATGTCTTAAGTGTTTATTTTGTAAAAGGAACAAAAGCGGTTGTCTGTGTAGCATTATAGAGTGTGCATACAGGGAGCGGAGTGATGTCTGCTAATAGCCTTTTCCACAACAATCAGTGAGTCTACCCGACTTTTATAAACATAGGGGGTCCTGCAAAAAATGTGGAACGACCACATTTATATCAACTCCTATACTGACATAATTAGAAAGTGATGTTCGGCAGCTGTCCGGAAGTCCTCGGTAACCCTTGGGAGTGTGACCAATCACAGCAGAGTGGAGGCAGGCCATGGGTGAAATAAAAACATGAAATAAAAGACCATTTTGCTGGGAAGCAGGAAATACAACAAACTGGAATAGGCTGGAATAGGTGCAGATTCTGGAAGGAAGATTCTATATAAAAATACATTAAGACCGCGACCTGCCATGAACAAACAAGTAGCACCTCTTGTTAGCAACCGCGGCAACATTCTAAAAAGAGAAAAGAATGTCAAAAAAAGAAGAAAAACATCTTTTACGCTGCTTTGGAAATACATCCCCCTAGGAACACCTTCCTTTGTAACTTAGAATAACTTGATTTGCAGAGTCTCTCACAGCACCGTTGGTTTGTGACCCAACAAGAAAGAAAACAATCATTCTTTCGCTGTGACACGCTCTCAGGGCTCGACTGGGAGCTGAGCAACACTTAGAAAGTCATTAGCGTTGGCCCTTTTCCCAGTGGGTGTGTTATTCTACGCATATATCAATGCTGGTGAATGCATGCAAATGGTTTCTATTACTGCATCGAAACTCTGCACACAGAGTTCTCCCTAAGATTGAACCATCTCTGATCACGGGTCTGACTGATAAGAGGTGTTTCTCAAAACGTTCACTTGTTTGGTACACAGATGGTCTTGCACTTGCTGATCTCAAGTTGTGATTCCGGCTGTCAGTTGAGATTTTCGTACTCGACAGAAGTGAAGTGACCAAAACGGTTTGAAATATGAGCAGCGTGAATTTAACACCATGTCAAACATTTTGCTCTAAGATCTTAATATCAACTCATATAAAACCATATGAAACTGTTTATTCCAATTGTTACAAAATTTAGATTCAGTCTATGAGCAATAGGTTGTAATAGTAGGCCTTCTTGACACTCACATAGCACAGTCAGAGTTGTGCAACAATGACATTGGACTCATGAAAAAATACCGGGACAAGAGGCAAACACACAACCGGTACATTGTTCTCAAACATTTAGATGCAGTCTAAGTTGTAATATTTGACTGTGCTATGTGAGTGTCAAGAAGGCCTGACTTGTGCAACAATTACATTGGATTCATGGAAAAATACCGGGACAAGAGGCAAACATAAAACTGGTACATTGTTCTCGAACATTTAGATTCAGTCTATGAGCAATAGGTTGTAATAGTAGGCCTTCTTACACTCACATAGCACAGTCAGAGTTGTGCAACAATTACATTGGACTCATGGAAAAATACCGGGACAAGAGGCAAACACAAAACTGGTACATTGTTCTTGAACATTTAGATTCAGTCTATGAGCAATAGGTTGTAATAGTAGGCCTTCTTGACACTCACATAGCACAGTCAGAGTTGTGCAACAATTACACTAAACTCGTGGAAAAATACCGGGACAAGAGGCAAACACACAACTGGTACATTGTTCTTGAACATTTAGATTCAGTCTATGAGGAATAGGTTGTAATAGTAGGCCTTCTTGACACTCACATAGCACAGTCAAGAGTTGTGAAACAATTACATTGGACTCATGGAAAAATACCGGGACAAGAGGCAAACACAAAACTGGTACATTGTTCTTGAACATTTAGATTCAGTCTATGAGCAATAGGTTGTAATAGTAGGCCTTCTTGACACTCACATAGCACAGTCAGAGTTGTGCAACAATTACACTAAACTCGTGGAAAAATACCGGGACAAGAGGCAAACACACAACTGGTACATTGTTCTTGAACATTTAGATTCAGTCTATGAGGAATAGGTTGTAATAGTAGGCCTTCTTGACACTCACATAGCACAGTCAAGAGTTGTGAAACAATTACATTGGACTCATGGAAAAATACCGGGACAAGAGGCAAACACACAACTGGTCCATTGTTCTCGAACATTGAGTTGCTCACTTGTTCACTATGATCCGTCCAGCCATCATTCCAGGCTCTTCGGCCATCTTCCTTGTCAATGTAGAGTCCAGTGCTGCAACCCATGCAATGCCCAAACATTTCAACCCAGGTCCACATAAAGAAAAACAAAAGGATCCAAGATCCACTTTGGTATTTTGTCAAGCAACACATATACATATACTATATATGCTAAAACATTGTATGTATTCCCATAAAAGTAAGTGAAAACATATATACGTAAATATAAACTTTAGTCTTTTCTCTTTTGTTCTGACATTTTTGCTGTTGTTTTTTCCCCCCCAAATATTTCAACCTTCTTCTTAAATAATCTTCTAATTTTCACAACTTTTCTTTTCACATTATTATGACTTTATTACTATTTTTATGACAAATGTAACTTTATTTTGTTATATTCAGCTTTAAAACAAATCTTCCAACTCCATGTTACTAAAATGATAATAATAACTAATTAACTAATTAATAACTAATTAATTAATATATTAATATTATCCTATTAATATTCATTCATAAATATTTATTTTATTTATGATCATAAAATAATAACTTTTTTCTCTTAATATTTTCTTTATTTTCATGAAATGACAGCTGTTTGTTCCATTCCTGCTGTTGCCGTATTTTTTGTTGTTGTTTAATATTGTCATATTTATGACTTTATTCCCATAATATTTAGACTTTAGTTCCATAACATATATTTTTTAATCATTGTTTTGCTTGGTCCTCATAATATTAAAACTGAAGGATTTTATTTCTCTTTATTGAAACAGTCATTCGATCCATATGTTAAAAATTATCTGGAACAAACATGAGCGCTGTGCTTGTTTTGTTTTTTTTTAAACCCAAAACTGACTTTTATTTTGTTTGACGTCACCTGTGTATAAATCGTACATCTAGTATGACCATGATGAATGACTAGAACTAATTTCCATCATCATGCGGTCTGATTATAGACATAGTATACACTGTAGAATGATGTGGGAACCTTCTAATTTATGACTTTCCAGAGTGCAGGGTCCAGATGTATAAGCTTCCCCTTGAGGTTCATACATAATGTCAAAAATATAAAAATGTGCATACAATGTATTTTATTAAATTTGTTTTATCTTCTGTCACAAATGTCAATCATATTTGTGAACATGCATCGACAAGTCAATCGGACGAGCCAAAGACTCAATCGTATATCCGAAGAAAAGAAGGGAACACTACATATATGTTTTAAACTCCTTCACAATAGAGCTGCCCACTAGAAAAAAAATATCCTGCGCATTTCTCCCATTCTGGTGTTAAAAACAACACCAGCCACACGAGTGGAGTTAAAAAAAAAAACACTTGCTGATCAGTGCATTTTGGCCAATCAGAAGCCTGAAAGAGCAACCGGAGCTGACTTGGCTGCACATTATAACACATCAGTCAGGATAATGACATAAACAAATCAGAGGTTGCCTAGGAAACATCATGAATGTTTGTTTCATCGCCCATCATGTGCATCAACCACTGCACTTAATGTTTCGTAGTTGTTTCGTAGCCTATTATTAGTTTTTAAAAATGCATAATTAACCCTTAGATGCATAAGTGGGTCAAAAATGACCCGGTCAGGTTGTTTTCTTGAAATATCTTTGTAATTAAATTTTTTTATCATTTCATATTCCATGTATTCCTCAAAAAACATGTTTTTGATATCATGCCATTCACATTTTTAACTTATCTTTTATACATTGTAAGAAATTTTTGTTTTTGTGTTACTACCCCAACCTTCCATAAGTGGGTCAAAAATGACCCGGTCAGGTTGTTTTCTTGAAATATCTTCGTAATGAAATTTTTTTATCATTTCATATTCCAGGTATTCCTCAAAAAACAAGTTTTTGATATCATGCCATTCACATTTTTAACTTACCTTTATGCAACACACAATTGATCCTCACATTTTCTATTGTTGTACAGGGTAATATTCTTTTTCAAAGATGGAAAAAAGTGAGAAATTAAGATGAAATCATTCTTGTGTGGTCCTAAATATAATACTAAATATCACACAAGTGATTATTCCTAACCAGAATGGCAAAATTGGCATAAAAACACATTGATTCTAGTGTGGGTCATTTTTGACCCACTTATGGAAGAGTGTAGGGTCCAGTCACTTGTGCATCTAAGGGTTAAGTCAATTGTACTTTTGCATTTTCAAGCATACAAATGTCTAATTGACACTAATACAGTGATAACCTGTTTATTGTGATTAATAAGTTTTAGACCCGACTGTGATGAATTAATTTTCACAAAGTTCTTATTTATAATTGAAACATTGTCGTAGTTACAGCATAGAAAGCCTGTTTACGACCATCTTAATACATTTGTTAACATTATTGTAGTCCTCTAATTATGAAAACTTGTATTTGTATTAGTTCATTCAGCCATTTTTTATACTTGAAAAATAATTTAAAAAATAAATGTGTGTATTTGGTGACTAATTATTGGCCACATTCAACCAGAAAGCAGATACAGGGTGGGCCAAAAATAAAAAAAACAGACATCCCACTATTTTTAAAATATGTTTGTGTCTAAAATCTTCGTTGTTGGTGTTTGGGTGTAATACCGCAACGTCCACTAGGTGGTGCTGGCAGCAATGGTGGTATAGAGTAGGTGATAAAACAACAGAAGAAGAATAAATGCTAATGGTGAATACACACCAACTCATCGTGGATTGTCTTCTTTATTCTGTACCACAGGTTAGTATAAAGTAGAAATAATTTATAATTTATAATTTATACAAACAACAAACAACTCCAATGCGTGGAGAATGTTGCTACAGTAAACAGCTGCCTGTTGTCTGTTATAAAAATGTATTGTAGAGCATTTGAGCGCATGTGAAATGGCTAATGCTAGCAGGCCTTCGTGTATGGTGAATAACATTAAGCGGGCTAAGTGAAATATGTAAAAATGAGTGTTACTGAAATAGTGCTAAATATATGTTTAAAGTATACATTGTCTGTGGAAATTGTCACTAGATTGACATGTGAAGAAAATGTCAACATTACATTATTGTTTAATCAGTGTTCAAATGTTTGTTAAACTGATAATGCTAGAGACAAATAAGGAACTGTTAGTACAAAGTGTTGTTATTATTCTGAGTAGAAGAATAAAACCTCCTCATTCATATTCCATTCATTTTGTATTACAATGTGAATATGAATGTAAAGGTTCTAATAGGGCAAAATGGTAATGGAAAGATCGTAAACAGGTTCTCAATGTTTTGACTATGAAAATATGAAATTATGAATAAGCAATGCTACTTTGCTTAAATTCACTGATCACGGTTATCACAGATGGAATTAACCATGACAAACGAGAGATGACTGTAATGTCACACATTTCTTGTGACACAAACCAAAAAGCTACATTTTACTCATCCACAAACAAAACACTGAGCAGCACTTTAAAAAAAAAAATCTACACTTTGGCTGGAGCTTTTAAGGACAAAAATCTATGTTTGCATGTGGATGAGAGGCCAAAACATATAAAAATATGTACTTTTAAAATAAATATTAACAAGATTGCCTTACATATACAGAGTTTTTATTCCCTTTTAGAAGTGTGTGGGGCATACCATGATGAACCCCAAACCCCACAACTCCATACTGACGCATTCCTCACACACTGACAGCTTTTGTTCCAGTTCGTGACGTCAGCTGGAAAGCTGCATATTCTCCGGACTTTCCAAAAAGGATGAACTTCTCATTTCTTTTGCTATTCACTTCCTATATATTCGCTTAGACGATAACCAAGGGATCCAAATAAAGCTGTTAAACCTTAAATAAAAATCCTCCTGATCTCTCCACTTTTTGCGGGAAGGAAGGAGAAAGAGGTGGATTTTGCTATTTGAGAAGATTGTGTTTGATCACACTAAACCCTCACTCTGATCTCTCCTCACATTTTCCATCCATTGACACTGAAGCGCTAGCAGACCATCACATCATTACAAGGCCTTTGATGACCATACCTCTCTTACCTAAAGTGGGCAATGTGCCAATGCGTGTGTGCCAAGATTAGCTCTAAGCCGGAATGTAACGTCAACATAGAACATTTGTCTTGAATGTATAGTATGGCCCCTTGACTCCCTTCTCGTCTGAACACTTGGCTTTGGTTCAGTGAAAGATGTGAAGCCTTTATCCTGAAAGCTTTGATGCGTCTGTACATTCAGAATTGATGTAGTGAAGTGTGGCTAAAATGCTAACAGTAAGTACACTAACATCTGACATAATGCTAAGTGTCTTTCTAAGCGTATACCTGATAAAATGATTAAAATTAATCAATGTTAGCATGCTAACTATTAATATACTAACACCGAGTATGAAAACATTAATTGTAGTATGTACCTAAGAAATTTAGACAAAGACATAGACTTTCTTTATTGTCATTGCACAATAACACAGCAGTGAAATTGCAACGAAATGTCGTTGCCTGGCTCCCGTGTAATAATAAAAAAAATAAACAATTAAAAATTAAAAATTAAATAAAAGTAAAAAATAAATAATAAAATAAATAAATTAATTTAGATAAATAAATGAATTGAGAAATTAATAAATAATAAATAATAAATAATAAATAATAAATAATAAATAATAAATAATAAATAATAAATAATAAATAATAAATAATAAATAATAAATAATAAATAATAAATAATAATGTGGAGAATAAATAGATTACATCAAATATGAACAATGTACAGCGTAAACAGTAATTTAGTAAAGATAGTAAAGACAAAAGGGCTTTTCCATTGGAAAGTTGCAACAACTAATTGATGATGTGAATTTTAAACAACCACTCTTTGTGGATATTTGTTTAATATAAGGTTTCAAAAAGGATTCTTACCTAAATTACACCGTACTATTAAAAAAAAAAGACAAATTATACTGAGTGTTTGATTCCATTCCATACACTGCAGCAGCAGGATTTACTGTATATACACAATAACACAAACAAAATGACTTTATAGCCTCTAAATATTATCTTCCATCCTACAGTGCCCAGCTGTAATTTACTATTAACAACATAAAGCCTCCATTAGGACAAAGTGTCATGTTACAAAATCAATAGTGACATGTCTGACAGTCCTCATGACTTTATCTGTCTGTCTATATACAGTATGTCCCCGGCATACTCTTCATGCCATTAGTGAATTTCAGCAGCCACTTCCCTGAACCGTTTGGCTGGCTGTAATTGGAGAGCGAGTGGGATTCTGAATGCATAAAAAGCCAGATGATATTGCCAGGCTTGTTAATGTCATTTCCCGCCCCTTATGATAATATCTGATGGGGAACAACTCAATGGTTTGTGTCTGTCGCAATAAGCTCCATCCGGTTTCTGTAAAGCCCTCACCAGGCCTGTAAAACCCTGAATATATACTGAGGCATATGCTATTTTGGTGTTAAACCTCCATGAGACTTCAGTTAATTGATGAAATAGGGTGACTAAAAATGGAATTAACAATGGAGAATTTAGCAGGCAAAATTACATACATTATATTATACAGTGTTACCTCGGTTTCTGTCAGACAAAAAACAAAACGTCCAAAACTCAGATTTTACCCATTAGGAAATAATGTAAATAATATCAGTCCGTTCCAGGGTCCACACCCTGGCATTCAAAAGTCTCTATTGCTCTATTCATTTCTGTCAAGGGTCTTCACTTTGTTTTCTTCTCGTTAGACGCTTTCTTGGATTCAGTCCTGCCAACGTTGTCTTGGTCAGCCCAGAGAATGTCTAATACTGGGCTTCCAGTTGTCCGATTTTCACACATCCAGAGGCCTTGGTCCAAGTTTGTTGGGTTGAATTCCTGATAGTTTGTTCCATTTTAAGGAGGCTTTTTGAGTTTTTCTTGAGCAACTTTTCGCAGCTTTATCGCTGGTATTAGTGTTCCAGACACCACTGATAGACAAATGTTAACAGAAAATACATTTTATAGAGAATAACTACTTTTACCTGTAGTAAACAATAAAACTCTGTATTACAAAAACCGTGCAGTTTTCAGCTAAAATGGGCTGACCAACCCTCCTGTTTTCTCAGGATGTGTCCTGTTGTCACATCCTGTTTTAGCCATCCTCTGAAATTTATCAAAATGTCCTGGTTTTCATTGGGCTATTAAATTGGATGGGATTGGGGCATTGAGAGGGCGGGACGGCACTCGAGTGGTTAGCGCGCAGACCTCACAGCTAGGAGACCAGGGTTCAATTCCACCCTCGGCCATCTCTGTGTGGAGTTTGCATGTTCTCCCCGTGCATGCGTGGGTTTTCTCCAGGTACTCTGGATTAATTCAGGTTAATCCAGGTTAATTGGCGACTCCAAATTGTCCATAGGTAATGAATGTGAGTGTGAATGGTTGTTTGTCTATATGTGCCCTGTGATTGGCTGGCGACCAGTCCAGGGTGTACCCCGCCTCTCGCCCAAAGACAGCTGGGATAGGCTCCAGCACCCCCCGCTACCCTCGTGAGGAAAAAGCGGTAGAAAATTAATGAATGAATGAGGCATTGAGCCTGCCGTGTAGGCGGGCTTTTAATTATTGTTGCCAAAAAAGCCAAAGCAAAAGCAAAACATTCATGCAGTTAATCCTCTGAGTTGAGTCTCATAAAATTAGGATGTCATGCACAACTGTGGTTCGAACTCCCAATTCATGCCTCATGCCACTACACCGAACAAAACCAGCGTTCGACCACGGGTTCATTTATATCTCTGTTCATGGATTGTATTTTGTGACATAGCAAACATAATACACATATCAAACATATTTTAATGTATTTAAATTAGGCATTTTGAATAAATGTTAATTTCTGCTCCTGGTTTTTGGTCATCAAAATTTGGTCACCCTTTGCTAAAATGGTATCACTTCTTATGACTATAGACACAATTGAGGAAAAGTTCCCAAAAAGGATACACTTCTAATGTAATGTCATGTCATCTAAAATGAGCTTGGAGTTTCCATGGAGAGGAAAAAAGCAACTGGTGTCATAAATTGGATATTTATGTTTAAATGACAGACATTGTCGTGCTTTACCTAATAAATCAGCGTAGAGCAACACAGGGAAGAAAGGTTGTTTGCTTGAGTCACGTCAGTCTGTGCCAAAAGTTTCATGTTCTCAAGTGCATTCCTTTTTTTTTTTAACTTTCATTAATGTTGTCGTAACGCCAACCTATGACACAATGCTCCCTAACCTTATCGAAAGATGAAGACTTTATGATCTTTCTCAAGCTGATCCTAACCCTAATTTTATGCCTTTTTCTACCCCTAACCTGAACTGAATGATATTATTTATTTTGTTGATATTAACATGTTCAAGTTTGAGCAGGGCGGCACGGCGGTCGAGACCAGGGTTCAATTCCACCCTCGGCCATCTCTGTGTGGAGTTTGCAGTCACCAATTAGCCTAGCATGTTTTTGGAATGTGGGTTTTCTCCGGGTACTCCGGTTTCCTCCCACATTCCAAAAACATGCTAGGTTAATTGGTGACTCCAAATTGTCCATAGGTAATGAATGTGAGTGTGAATGGTTGTTTGTCTATATGTGCCCTGTGATTGGCTGGCGACCAGTCCAGGGTATACCCCGCCTCTCGCCCGAAGACAGCTGGGATAGGCTCCAGCACCCCCACGACCCTTGTGAGGAAAAAGCGGTAGAAAATGAATGAATGAATGAATGAAGTTCGAGCAATGAATGAAGAGCATAGCGCACCAGATTAACTATTAATCTAAATCTTTCTTTCTTGCACGATCGTTTGCATCCTGCCTGTGCTTTTACCATGCGCAATAAAAGCAAACTTGTTAATAAGGATATTTTTCTCTTACACACACACACACACACAGAATCCCAAACAAAAAGGTTCCCATGAAAGGAAAGCGGAGTCTTAAAAAAAAAGACTTAACCAAATTTGACAGTCAACAGCGCTGTTAAAGTTGGCCTTGCTGTAACCAAACGCAGCGGTAATTGTAAATGTCAGGCAGAATTAGCATGAAAGTAAATAGCTTTACTTTCCCCCTGTGCATACAGTATACACTCCATTAGAGGGACAAGCAGAGCCACAAGATTTATATTTATGCACTAAAGGTAACAGGGCCCGTAATTGCAAAAAATAATGTGTATGCTGCAGAGGGATTATCATATTTAGCACATTTTCCTGAATGTGCCCTGACATTGCAGTCACAGGTTCATCCACGTTCTGCTTCTACACAGGATTACATTGCAAATGAAAGGGCTGAGGTTCTAACTGGGGGCGAGCTACTCTTCCTCTGCATTCCTGCAGAACGAGTGCGGTATAGATGACTGACTGATTGGCTGGCTGACAGAGGGACTGTGGTAAATTGTGAACTGGCTCACTTTGGGAAAGGCCGGAAAGAGCTTGTCATGTCTCCTTTGCAGACATGAAAACACACGAGGGAACAAAGATCAAGGAGGGAGGGGTCTGGACGGAAAAGAAGAGATAGAAATCTTGCTTTATGCG
This sequence comes from Doryrhamphus excisus, assembly GCF_037039965.1. Classification (NCBI taxonomy): domain Eukaryota; kingdom Metazoa; phylum Chordata; class Actinopteri; order Syngnathiformes; family Syngnathidae; genus Doryrhamphus; species Doryrhamphus excisus. Next base: position 6,207,866 of record NC_136368.1, on the reverse strand, counting down.
CTATGTGCAAGCATTCATGCATGTACGCCTGCTTTGGCTTGTGTCATTTGTTGTTTTCGCTGTTGCCCGGTGCTGTGTTGCGCTAACTGAGGTTGGGTCATGATTCCTGGCCCCAGTACTGATAAGACTGAATGTGGATTAGTTTATGGTTCTTCTGGGAAGAGCTGCCCCATGACTAATATTTAGAGAATTTGCATGTTGACACTCTCCAGATAAACAACAAATAGCTGCCATATTGTACAATCAAGGTTAACAATGTGTTACACATTAATATTGCACAATTGATTCAGTCTAACAGCTTTCTTGACACACACTCACATAGCACAACTAAAGTTGCGTAACACTCACAGATAATCCATGGGAAAAGACACACTATACATTTTTTTTCTCCTCATTTCAGTACCGCTAAATTAATAACTGTGCCATATCCATACCTGGTTTCAGTACGCATCCCTATGTTTACGGGAAAACGGCTGTTTAAGTCCAAAGTAACATTAACATGTAGCCTTGTGATTCACTAAGCTCACACCAAGGGAGGTGCCAAAACAAGTCAAGAACCACTACCCGTTGCAGACAGGCCTTGTCAGGAGTGTGTCCCCGGCATCCCTGGCACTTGACCCCAATCAGAAAATTCAGAGACACAGAAGAAATTCAGCAGTAAATCAGCCTGGCACTCCTTCTCACATGTGGGGTTTGATCCCGGTGATATATGACTTTAATATGTGCATGAAAGGATGGAGAAATGGAGGAATGAGAAAGATATATGGAGTGAGAGAAATGGAGGGATGGCAAGAACACGTAAGAAGAACATGATTGTAGCACGTTTTTCACATACAGATGTACAAACTAAATACATTTTGGCGAAGCGACTTCATCAACCTGTTGATATGCTATGAAAATGCTATGACCGACATTATATACCTAATGTAACTTTGTATTCCACAAAAATACAAGATATTATATCCCTTAAAGTGACTGATTATTACTTTTGGCACCCTGCATACGTCAACATCCTGCACAAAATAATTAATTATTTCATTTTAACAGACTTGCCAGCATTATGATGGTTTGATTTAACAACTCATAGAGAATACTTCAGGAAAACTTCGGTTTTCCAACCTCCTAGTTTTTTGTATGATGAAATGAAAATGCCTCTTTTTTTAAACTATGTCTCAGTTATGGTACAATATCACGTGTAAAAAATTTAGACCGTACTGTATCACTCCGGGCTGAGTGGTTAGCGCGCAGGCCACACAGCTAGAAAACCAGAGTTCGATTCCACACTCGGTCATCTCTGTGTGGAGTTTGCATGTTCCCCCCGTGCATGAGTGGGTTTTCTCCGGGTACTCAAATTGTCCATAGGTATGAATGTGAGTGTGAATGGTTGTTTGTCTATATGTGCCCTGTGATTGGCTGGCCACCAGTCCAGGGTGTACCCCGCCTCTCGCCTGAAGACAGCTGGGATTGGCTCCAGCACCCCCGCGACCCTCGTGAGGAAAAAGCGGTAGAAAATGAATGAATGAATATTAGTGTAATGATTACTGTGGGGATGTTATTTAATGTCTTGAGGTCTCTAATAATGGTAAAATCTGTATTTAGAAGGTAAGATAAATAGGAGACAACTATACTGCACCTAATAAGTTGTTGTATTAATAAATATGTGGATGGACTAGGACTGCACGGCACGCAGGCCTCACAGCTAGGAGACACAAGTTCAATTCCACCCTCGGCCATCTCTGTGTGGAGTTTGCATGTTCTCCCCGTGCATGAGTGGGATTTCTCCGGGTACTCCGGTTTCCTCCCACATTCCAAAAACATGCTAGGTTAATTGGCGACTCCAAATTGTCCATAGGTATGAATGTGAGTGTGAATGGTTGTTTGTCTATATGTGCCCTGTGATTGGCTGGCCACCAGTCCAGGGTATACCCCACCTCTCGCCCGAAGACAGCTGGGATAGGTTCGAGCACCACTGCAACCCTTGTGAGGATATTTTTGTTATAATTACAATGTACATATTTCCTTCAAGTAATGTTATTTGCTCAACAACCTCATATTTGAATATGCAGTCCTCATGAAGTAAAGAACCGGAAAAGTGAAGAGCGCAACAGGAGAAATAGGCCGAGGGAGGTAGAAGCTGTAAATTAAGGATGGGAGATGAGACGAGGAGAGGTGAGAAGGGAAGGAATAAAGTGCGAAAGAATCGCGGGTGGCAAAGTGCTAACATCAGAGCGACGCATCATTCAGCTTTCACTGAAAATCGATTCTCTCAGAAAGGCGCAACGGCGTTAACAGCTGGGGGGGCCCACCTCTCAGTTTTGCTTCCATCGCCATTAACATTAGCAGACAGAGTGGTAATAGCGCTGCCCGCTCAGGTATAACAGCGTGAAGACAGATATGCTTCTTGATCTTCCTCTTTGGCTGAAAACGGAGGGATGCAGCGAGTGATGATGTAATGGCAACATTTAGTAGATTCATTCTGGGGTTGGATTACGCCATTCATGTCATTGTAGTTAAAAGAACTAAAATTGAAAATAACTTTCAACAGCTTCACTTGCATTCGGATTGGATAAAAAAAATTTGCAATTGTTCTTCCTTGACTCCTCAAGTTTCCTAATCTGACTATTAACTAGGATGATTGCATTGACTCTAAATAAGACTGTAAATAATCCACAAAGTCAGGGAAATTGCATTAGTACATTTTTTTTGAGAAAAAAAAAAAAAAAAACCCCAAACAAAAGTCAGAATTAGGAGTAAAAAAAACATTATGAGACAAGAATGTCATATTTATGAGATAAAGAGTCAAAATTACAAGACAAAAACTGCTAACTATGATATAGGAAAGTCCTAATTATGATCAAAATTCTCAGATACAAATTGCGCCAAGGTTCCATTGCGTGAAAATGGTGGCACAAGTGCAGCATGTACTATGTCATGATTATGACTTTGTATCTCATAATTATGACTATGTATCTCATAATTATGACCGACCGATGGATATTTGTTCATATGTGCCTTGCGATTGGCTGGCGACCAGTCCAAAGTCAGCTAGGATAGGCTCCAGCATACCCAGTGACACTAATGAGGATAAGCGGCGTTGAAAATGGATGGATTTTTTTTTTAAATCGAGACTTCTTGAAGTAAAAATCTTCCTTATGGACATGTAAGGACATGATACATGATAAGGACATGATACGATACATGATAAGAAGAGAGAAAGAAAGAAAAATAATAAAAAAAGAAAGAGAAAATAAATTATAATAAAATAAATAAAAATAAAAATAAAAATAAAAATAAAAATAAAAATAAAAATAAAAATAAAAATAAAAATAAAAATAAAAATAATTGAATTTCCGCTAAGTCAGATTCCATATTTCTCAAAACAGGAAATAACACAATCAACTAAATTGGAATCAGACAGAGGAAAATGCTCAGTGGTGGAATCAAGACGAACTGCATGCCTGGTCCAAGCCACTGAAATGCCACTTTTAGCTTGATGGCTAGCGCTCTTGACTAGCGGCGTTGAAAATGGATAGATTTTTTTAAATCGAGACTTCTTGAAGTAAAAATCTTCCTTATGGACATGTAAGGACATGATACATGATAAGGACATGATACAGCCTCTGACCGGCTGCTACAAAAAAAAAAGAAAAAGAAGAATTGAGAAAAAAAAAGAAATAGAAAAAAAAAATAATAATAATAAGTGAATTTCTGCAAAGTCAGATTCCATATTTCTCAAAACAGGAAATAACACCATCAACTAAATTGGAATCAGACAGAAGAAAATGCTCAGTGGTGGAATCAAGACAACCTGCATGCCTGGTCCAAGCCACTGAAATGCCACTTTTAGCTTGATGGCTAGCGCTCTTGACTAGCGGCGTTGAAAATGGCTGGATTTTTTTAAATCGAGACTTCTTGAAGTAAAAATCTTCCTTATGGACATGTAAGGACATGATACATGATAAGGACATGATACGATACATGATAAGGACATGATACAGCCTCTGACCGGCTGCTACAAAAAAAAAGAAAAAGAAGAATTGAGAAAAAAAAAAGAAATAGAAAAAAAAAATAATAATAATAAGTGAATTTCTGCAAAGTCAGATTCCATATTTCTCAAAACAGGAAATAACACCATCAACTAAATTGGAATCAGACAGAAGAAAATGCTCAGTGGTGGAATCAAGACAACCTGCATGCCTGGTCCAAGCCACTGAAATGCCACTTTTAGCTTGATGGCTAGCGCTCTTGACTGCCATTTTTCTGACATAGGGGCGACTGGACCAGGTATGTTACATACATTCTAATTGACACTAAAACTCATCTTACATCACAGTCTTACGGTATGAAACAGAACCTCCGACCAGAGAACGACCTCCATAACCTCAAAAATTGCGACTTAAAAAAACCACACATCAGCTTGTACTTGACATTCAGAAGAAGAAACTCAGTGGGTTGTATTGTGATTATATTTCCACTTATTATTGTCCTCGCACCATTTATTAGAATGACAGAAGGTGCTGCAAGTACTGCAGTCCTGGGACTTCTGTAAAGTGTGCGCGGTGCACGCCATGTTACTTTGGTGATACAATGATCGAGGAGCCAGTGTGTGCTTAGGTCCCTTTGAGAGAACAGACAGTACAAAGCTAACATTCATCTTTGTGTGTGTGTGTGTGTCTGACAGTGTGTATATATGTATGTAATGAAGAAAGCATTTTGACAGCTTAGAACACCAGAACACCGCAGGGAGCATCGTTGCAGCACATAGACCATTCTCTTTGTGGCTGCATTACAAAAAAATAAACGAGTTGTGTAACACAGATAATCGAAATACAAAATTCCAGTTGTTTACATATGCTCCTTTAACCTCCTAGCTCCACACCCCCCCTAGAGTGGACTTCCAATCTTAGATCTCCATAGCAGCTTAGCAGGGAACCCGAGTGAAGTGTTCTGCGTTTTTAACATGGTGTCAGGCAGCTGCACTCAGCTGGAGGCCGGATTTCAACAGGAAGTGGAAGGGAATTCTGCAGAGATTGAGCATCAGGCCACCGATGCTTAGAATTCAACACTTCATTAAGTGGTTATGTTACAGGCTGTTTTTGACTAAGGATTTTTATTTATTATTTATCAAATCAGATTTGTTAGATTTTGTCCATAGTCGAATAATAATAATAATAATAATAATAATACATTTTATTTGTATAGTGCTTTTCAAAAGAATGGTGTTGAATAAAGCAAGTAAACAGAATAGAAGACACACCAAAATACAACATTCATTGGTTAATACACAGTTAAAACATGAGTAAAAGCGGGGCGGGGCACAGCAGTCATATATAAAAAGTTAGACATTAAAAACAGATTTTTAATGAGGTGGGTTTTTAGTTTCTTTAAGAGAATAAAAATAATATTATATACAAAATATTATATTTTATAATAATAAAAACCGCTAATGGCACTCCTGACAAATAAACAGCTCTCATTAAATGCTCCTCCACCTTTGCCGGTTTCAACCAATGTTGTATCACCACAAAGTATTGCGGTGGTCGGCTAGTTCAATAGCATTACCCGGAACTCCACATGTTTCGGTGAAAATTATGACGTTGCAGTCCAAAAGTCACCCACTGTGGATGATGTGGAGTCGTAACTCCTCTATTTTATTCACTGACGACAACACAATAGCGAGGAAACTGCTTACATTTCAAGCACTTGTGTATAGACGACAGTACTCTGGAGAGCTCATGGGCGACTCGAAGATTGGTGATATAATTTAATATCTAATAAATCTTAGAGGTGATGATGTAACTACACAATAGATGAGATCATGTAGATGCAGTTTTAAGCTGAAAGAGTACCACCTTATAAGAAATATAGAAATAATAAAGAAATACCGTACAGGGCGGCACAGCGGTCGAGTGGTTAGCGCGCAGACCAGGGTTCAATTCCACCCTCGGCCATCTCTGTGTGGAGTTTGCATGTTCTCCCCGTGCATGCGTGGGTTTTCTCCGGGTACTCCGGTTTCCTCCCACATTCCAAAAACATGCTAGGTTAATTGGCGACTCCAAATTGTCCATAGGTATGAATGTGAGTGTGAATGGTTGTTTGTCTATATGTGCCCTGTGATTGGCTGGCCACCAGTCCAGGGTGTACCCCGCCTCTCGCCCAAAGACAGGTGGGATAGGCGACCCTCGTGAGGAAAAAGTGGTAGAAAATGAATGAATGAATGAACTCATTCGCTACTAAAGACTATCTATTTTTTTTGCGTGAGTGGCACAAAGAGGTGATGATGTAACTACACAATAGATGAGATCATGTAGGTGCAGTTTTAAGCTGAAAAAACACATTATAAGAGCTCGGCATGCATTTCTCCTATAGAAATACAGCACAGGGCGGCACGGCGGACAAGTGATTAGCGCGCAGACCTCACAGCTAGGAAACCAGGGTTCAATTCCACCCTCGGCCATCTCTGTGTGGAGTTTGCATGTTCTCCCCGTGCATGCGTGGGTTTTCTCCGGGTACTCCAGTTTCCTCCCACATTCCAAAAACATGCTAGGTTAATTGGCCACTCCAAATTGTCCATAGGTATGAATGTGAGTGTGAATGGTTGTTTGTCTATATGTGCCCTGTGATTGGCTGGCCACCAGTCCAGTGTGTACGCGACCCTCGTGAGGAAAAAGCGGTAGAAAATGAATGAACACCAAAGACGTATTCATACATCTTTGATGTTTTTTTTTGCACGAGTGGTACAAAGAGGTGATGATGTAACTACACAATAGATGAGATCATGTAGGTGCAGTTTTAAGCTGAAAAAACAGCCACAAGGTAGCAAGAGTACTACCTTATAAGAGCTCAAAATGCATTTCTCCTATAGAAATACAGTACATGTACTGAGAAGGATGTTGTGCATTGGAAGGAAATTTGGCATAGTAGTCTTGGCATGGTACTCTACCCTTCATCATCTCTGTCCCTCAGTGGAGGAGGCAATCAACCCTCCCCTAGCATATGTTGTTTCCTATGTTTGTTCAGGTTGTATTGACGTGTCTCGTTGCAAAGTGTGCCTCTCATTATTCCCAAAGAACTCATCTCATCTCTTTTCTGCTTTGGAGCTAGCAGCAGATTTCCCCTTGACAAAGGCCCTTTGAGAAACATTGGTTGTTGTCAAAGGCTTTTTGAACATAGTTGCATTCTTGACATACATATTACTCCTATTCAACTAGGGCAATGCATTGCATTACATGCTCCTTCGTGAAGTTGTTTTCTCATTACCATTGCTCTTCAAGTGGAACTGTGCCTCCTCCTGCAAAAAAGGAATGTATTACAGCAAAGTGCTGCCAGGGTAAGATGATGAATGGTACTGGTTAACCTTTGCTTTTTATATGGCGATATTGCACGCCATTGTTCACAAAGTTCTCCAGACTTGGACACAAGTGACATATACACATTGCAATCCAAGCGCAACTGTCTTATACTTTCTTATTCGCCCTAGCTTCATCTCGCTTCAATTTTATTTCTGCCTCTTCCACTTCCAGTCTGGCTCTGTTTTACCCCCCTATCGCTCTGGTAGTTTGAGCACCGGGATGCTTTCGATAAAAACAGGACTAAATTGCTGTGTTCATTGTTTCTTGACATAGGGAGGGAAGGATCCTGTTTTACTTTCCTTGCACATCTTCCTGGAAACATCTGGATATTGTCATCCTCACGACATCGAGCAGAGCGACCTTAATTCTTTCTGTTCTCATCCCTTCAGCAAACATCAAAAATAAAAAGGTAACATTTTGTAAAACGACTACATAATAGACACCCAAAATTGATTGATTTTATTGGGAACCCACACCGTTCATTGCACTGCGCAATGCTGGTAAAACACAGGCAAGCTCATTCAAAATTTCAGCGTTGTAATTTTAGTTGATGATTGGTCAAGATTTTTTAATGAATTTTGTCGAGCCAAAATGTTTCAAATTAATATGCCACTTTTTTCATTAACTTCCATAGCTTATTTTAGCAATGCATCACCCTATCACAGTTTTTCAAAAATATATTAAAGGGCGTCTGTTGTGCTTTTTCCAAATTTTTGACTTATAAATGTTTTATTCTCGAGTTAAACAATGCCAAAGTTTCAAATAATGAGGTTTCCACATTTGGAAGTGAGCCCTCAAAAAAGTTTGGGTCTAATACAAAGTTCTACTGATGTCAATGCGATTCCTACTTCCTTATATGGGCTACAGATTGCCTGTACTCAGATAAACACAGCCCAAGTATCCGCAAGTCCTCGGGAGTGTGACCAATCACAGTGGAGTGGGTGTACCAAGAGGATGGCCGTGGGTGGAGTAAATTTAACAGACATTTTTGGGTAGCAGGAAGTATATGGAAATACTGCAGAAAGTGGTGCAGAATCTGGAAGATCTAGAAAGCTTTCTGTATGGGTTATTGCGTGTAGCTGCTCTATAGGAGTTCACATCTCAATTTAAAGCGCTGGAAATGAGCATTAGGTCCCTTTTAGTTAAAGAATCTACGCATATGAACATACAACTGTATTTTTTTTCGGATACCGGGAATGGTTTGTTGTTTTCCGGAAGTCCTTTTAAGTACTTGAAAAAGTGATTCCACCCACGGCCCGCCTCCAGACACGCCTACTTTGTCGTGGTTGGTCACATTCGCAAGTATTTAAAAGGACTTTTGGTTTGTGCCAGAAAAAAATTACTTTCAAATGAGATGTCTGTCAATGGTAAGTAGCTTTAGCATTTTAGCCTTGGGTCTTCTACAGCATCAGTCATGTGTAATGTGTTTTGCGGGACTACCAGTGTGTAAAAAAACGTTGTTAGAGCCACTAACTGTGGTGTGAAAAGGCTATTAGCAACCCCTCTTCCTGTATGCTACACAGAGTAACGTTTTTGTTCCATGACGTACACAAAATAAACACAGTTAGAACCCTGAAACTGTTACTTACTGCTTGGTGTTCGGACTCCAACCACTTGTGCCCGATGGTGGCGTCTTTAGTAAACAAATGTAGGTTCCCTTTCGAGGTATTGCTAGCAAGTAAACAGCGGAGCAGCGCTTGAGGGAGGGCATGGAACAGAGCATGGAGAAAGGTAGAGAATTTCTATATAAGGAAGTCCATCCCTGTGTGATGTCACAAAGGAACAGTTTTACCACGCCTTTTCAAACTGAGCGTTTTGAGCCATCCCAAAAATTTTTAGGGCTCACTTCCAAATGTGCAAACGTCATTATCTGAAACTTTGTCATTGTTTAACACGATAATACAACATTCTAACTACATTTATAGGTCAGAAAAGTGGAAAAAGGCATAATAGTGGTTTTTCACTGTTCTAACTTTAATTCTCATTTAATTTATAAACAAGGAACCCTACTTTATTTTTTAAATAATTAAGTGTGGTAAATGTTTTCTTATTCAGCACAAACAGCGCTCATTTGTGTTATGCATCCAGCGATATCACAGTGAAAGAAGAAAAATGTGTTCATAACTGCTGCTTATATCGGTATCGCTTCATGTTGGTATCAGAAACATCACATCAAAAAACATCCACAACTCCAAGTAAAAAAAAAAAACACAAAAAGTACAGTAATTTCAGAAATGTACTTTTTAACTGTTGACAATTATCAGTCATCGATTTTTATCCAAAAGATACAACAAGATACATCAAATAAAAACACAGAACCACGTCTGTCGTCATTCCCTTTTTTGGAAAATATTTTGAGAATATTTATTATAAAAATATAAATGTTTCCACTACAAATCCTTTTACATTAGTTGACAAGGCCATCTACAATTGAACACGTAAACTCTCACACAAACACACAGGTCAGTCTTGAGACAGAAAAGAAAGGTTCTCTGGATATGAGGTGCATAACAGTATTGTTCTCTCAGATGTCCAAGCTTGATAAAGTAAGCAAAAAAAAAACAAACAAAAAAAAACAGACACATAATTTACTGTAAGCTTAAAAAAAGTCACTGTAATGTTAAAAAATAAATAATAATGTAGCCACAGTTGAATTTTTATTGTAGAAAATAAAAACAAGCTGACAAATATAATTCAAAACAAGATAAAGTATAATACAGATGATTTTTGTCTTTTTTTTAATTAAAATTGTTGCACAATTTCTCATTATTCTTTTTATACATACAAAAAAAATTGTACAAAGAGGGATGGCATGTACATATTGCGAAAAATCTGTCTGGCTAGTTGCTATATCGTTATGATGGTTTACATTATATACATGCTAATCAGATCACATAGCAGCAACAGCAGCATCCACAGGTAAGAACGCCGGACCGACCGATGCCATGAACGCAGCTCCGCTTCCCCAAAAAAAGCACCGAAATCGTCCCTGTTCATCGTGTGTGTTTCGTTCCCAGCCGACGGGTACGATTCCCATGTCAAGGAAAGTGCTCGCACATTTGTGTACTAAGTGCATTTCTACTGCACCCACTGAAGATGAATGGATTTCACCCGAAAGTATAAAGTGGTACCAGTTCACAATACCCGGTCACATGTGTAATGGACCGGAATACATGCAGATGTACCGCTACAATCTTCTGAATTTCAAAGGTGCATTCAGGGGATCCCTTTCTGGAACATATGCATTCGGATTCCATTCATCAAGTATTTATTCCCAATTTTGAGGGATGCTTCACACTTTGTTGACGGCAATGATGAATCACTTCAACCAGTGGTTCTCAGTTTTTTCAGGCCCTGCCATTTGAAATACCGTTGTAAACTTGAAGGGCTCACTTTGTTTTTTCTGTACAAACCGCTGCATGAGTTGCTGGCAAAGCATCATTCAAACATGAGTGTCAGACCTTTGAGAAGCACTGGATTAAACTAAAATAAAGCAGGAGTTTGCACGGTGATCCCAAAACGATGCAACCCAACGGACGAGGCACTCGACTTAGTGCATGGACCCCCCCCCACACACATATGAAAATAAAAGAAAATGTATTTATGAAGGTTAATGTTTTTGTTATTACCATTTTACAAATTTTTCTGAATTTATATAACTGAATTTGTGCGCTTAAATTTTCTGAACTGAATTATTTTTATCGCAGTATGCTGAAAATTTCATAGAATTAGAATATTTTTCATAGAATTTCATAGAATTTCATAGAATAGAAAATTGTAATAGAGTGTTTGTAAGTTCAGTTTGTTAAAATACGGTGATTTAAATTTCAGTTTCTTGAATTTCCATTAAAAAAAAAATTTGAATGTTTGACAACAACACATAGAGTTCAAGACCCCTGTCACATGACTTTGTACTTTATACCTGATTGGATGTCACTTAGACACTATTGTATAAGTTAATAATAAATTTATCCTGGTTTATCACAATTATTTGCTTCCAGACCCAACTATGAAGTAATTATTTCTACATTGAATATTTTCATAGTTTAGACCAGAGGAAACCTGTTTAAGATGTGTTTTTAAACATTATTAGAGTCCTCTAAACATTAAATAACACCCCTATATCGGCATTTACACTATATCGTAGACATAATAACAGAAAATATGACTGGTGATTGTGTGTGTTGTAAATACCGTGGGTTGCACCTGCAACAGGGATTATTGTGCCTGATAAATCAAACCTGCAATAAAATCCTGTTGTTCCGGGTGTCAAGTTTGGTTCTTGTGTGTCTGACCGAACATTACTGTAACATCATTGGCACCTTGTGATGTGTAGAATACTTCATATTATCACATCTTTGAATGTGTCTTCTGAGTGACTTATATTTGTACTTTAGTTCTTTTAGACATTTACTCAAAAATTTGTAATTTAGTCAAAAAAAAAATAAAAATTGGTCGATTATAGGCTGTATTCAACTATGATTTATTAAAAATGGTGATAGAGAGAATTCGAAGCGGCGAGAGATTACTGTGTGTGAACTTTAAACTGAAATTTAAAACACAGTATTTCAGCAAACTGAATTTAAAAAATTTTGGTAATAAAGAAACAAATTAATCTTGATATGTGTTCCCATGGGCCTCACAGCTAGGAGACCCGAGTTCAATTCCACACTCGGCCATCTCTGTGTGGAGTTTGCATGTTCTCCCCGTGCATGTGTGGATTTTCTACGGGTACTCCGGTTTCTTTGCCACATTCCAAAAACATGCTAGGTTAATTGGCGACTCCAAATTGTCCATAGGTATGAATGTGAGTGTGAATGGTTGTTTGTCTATATGTGCCCTGTGATTGGCTGGCAGCCAGTCTAGGGTGTACCCCGCCAATTAATGTGTTCCCATGACTCGTGTTTATCTAATAATAGACTACGAATGTCTTTTATGTGTCAATCTCATCTTTCTGACTCTGTAACTGTGTGTGTGGTTGCTGAGTCAAACTTTAGTTTCCCAGGGAAAGAAACTCTAAAGTAAAAACCCACCTGGACAAAACAAAAAAAAAACATCCGTTAGACAATAAAAATGTCTGAAAGAAAAGTGTGAAAAACACATCTTCATCTTCCGCAGCGTCTCTTTTAAGAGTTTCCCGCTCTCTTCTTTCTTAACTCTCATACTGTGCACTCTCAGCTCCCTGCTTTGCTCACTTTATCTGTTTCCGCTTGTTCGAGAAAATATCGATCAAATAATGTGTGCATCCTGAGATTTCACACAAAAGGTCTCCGGGTTGCGGGAACAAGCACTATAACGTTACGATATCTGCTCATATCACATGAAAAAACGTACATATATCATATAAAGTCGAGTGTGAAGTGTGTTATTGCCCCTTTGTACCTTCAAAGCACACCCTGAGTGCAGCGTAACCGTGGCAACCCCGACAACTGATTATCAGAATTATTGCTTTTTTTTTACGTGACAGGTCTGCAGAATGCCGTCGATTAGTTAACGTGTAGGTAGTTACAAAAAGAATCTCAGGAAGGTTCCTCACCCGGTCGGCCGCTGCTGCTGTCACAATGGGCAGCCATCTTTGCTCCACAGGAGGAACCACAGAGCATCGCTCATAAAGGGAGGGCAATGTCGTCCAGCTTCAGCGGTACCGGTTTCCGGTTTCCGTGTCTCCAGGTCCTGTTTGTTTCTAATACCTGACCGGTTGTGGGCTGATGTGCGTCTCTACCGTCCTTTATGTGTCTGTAAGGCATCTCAACTTGAGCATGGATCATCTGAGGGGTTCATGAGTCAACCAGTGCAACACTGGGCTCCTCCCAATTTTCACTGCCAGGACTTTATTGTCAAATGAAAGCCCTCGTTTTATGAATTTCTCATCAGTCTTCTGCCGTTTCTTGCTATGGATATACGGTCATTGCATTCGCACGCTCCCATCATCAGTTGACGCACACTTGGCTTTGTCTTTTTTAAACAGGTACTGGGCCGTTCTTGGTGTGCGATTCTAGGGCTTTGAGGCTGCTCACGATCTTCTTCTGTGGTCCTGCAATTGTCACTCCAACCTTTTTCAAATCCCTAGTGAGGAGGAGTAAGGAAAAAAGAGGAAGGGAGCAGGAGGTCATTTACAAGACACAATCAGGGAGCGGGAAGTGACAAAGGGAAAGATTGGGAGAAAAAGAGATAGAAAGTGTGCATTAGTGATGAAGGATGTGACACCCCCCGTGACATTTAATGGCATGCTCCCAGCACGGCTCCCTTCACGTTCCCATGCAGCTGCCATTCACACCGGACTGCATTTCTCAGAAGGCCACTGAGCTGCCACTGCTCTGAATTGAGGATATGCGTCTGCTCTCCATCACTAATAAACAGCAATACGGGCCTGTGGCAATACACTGACAGTTGCAGTTATGACCTGTCAGTGGAAGAAACAATCACATGCGATGGTTTGGTTTTCCCGTGTGAAACTGAATTGGAGCTAACAGGCAGGTTGGGATGTGGCGAAAGGAGCACGGCTGGTACATGATACATAATTAAACATGCAATCCAACAAAGACCAGTCATTTTAGGGGGGAAGAGGAATTGCTCATTAACGGCTACCACTTCACTTCAACCTTGATTGTGCATCACACAACTCTTGCAAATGTCGTTTATGGAATTAGAAACTCAAACTACTGTAGTCAAATCAGGTATTAGTAGAAGCAGAGCAGTTGCAGTCCATGTGAATCAAACTGGATTTTAGAAATTTTAATTTGTTAAGTGTTTATTATGGAAGCAGGTTTTTTGCAAAGCAGCTCGACTCCGTGCGGAAACACAAAGGGACAGGTTACATGGCATGGGATATATCAGGTTTGCAGTAAAAAAAAAAAAAAAAAACAACAAAAAAACAGACAACAAAAGAGTTGCAGGAACAAGCAGCACTAATCTGCAAAAAGGGAAAAGATAGCCCAGTTTCCATCCGCACAATAAAATATTGAAATGAACATTTACAATGAGCTAAATGTTTATTAGCATGTATATTCAACCGCATGGTTCAACATGTATGTCCAAGTAAAATTGGGGTGACCATATTTTGGAAACCAAGACATAATGTCAATACATTTAAAGACCGCCTCCCCTGTTTGAATATAAAATTGTTATATTACAAAATATTATCTTTTGTGATTCGATTTTCATTTAAGAGTATATCAATGACCAAAATCAAGACCCAAAAATATTCCAAAAACACAACTGAGACAGGAACCTGAGGTCTGTTAAGTTATGTTTAGCTTTTTCTTTGGAAACCATAATTAAAAAAAACGGCTAAACCGCAGCATTGCAGGGATTAACGTCACATGCAACAAAGTGCTCTAAAACCGAAAATCAATTTAATGGTCCAATGAAAAGCAGGATATTTTCAGCACAACTGAAAAATTATGTTGATTTATGTTTATAAAGAGCCATAACATATCTTGTGTTCCTCTTAGCTTGTCTCAACATACTAAAATAAGAATTGCATTCATGGTTTATAGTCAAAATCGTGGTGTTCAGGTGTAAGCTTTGGCATTAAAATTAGATATCAATTCTTAGCGGTATGTTTTTTTTTCCTCCCAGTAATGATATTGATGTGCAAGTGTTATCTAATGTTACCCTCATTACTTTGCACTTTACTTTGTTTTTAGGTGGATGTTTGTGCCACTTTATAACATGCAGAAAGGCTGCTACTAATGATTATTATCTAAGTCCGGTGGTAGGAAACCTATGGCTTAAGAGCCAGATGTGACAAAGTTGAGGATTGCATCTGGCTCTGAGACATTTTCATAGCACGTTTAATTGTATTAATTTCCATTTCCATTGCAGATTAATTCAGTGTTCTCATGCATTTAATTCTCATGCATTTCAGTCAATCTATCCATCCATTTTCGAAAGCAATACATGTGGCCAGAGCTGTCCTTTTCGATATTTTATGGGGCAGACACCAAAACTCAATTATTATTGGATAATGCGGAAGCCTACCCGGGTCAATGAGTGGTCAAGAAGTACCCTTGCCTACTTTAATGAAATGGTCAGCTAGCTAAAAAGGTGTGGAAAAGAAATAAGGGTAAGAAGTACTGTGCTAAACCATGCAGCACCAGAAGTGCATTAACTGTAAGAAGCAGTTTATTGATGCGTTGTACTCAGTGTTTAAAAAAACCCTTGTCATCGTTGATTAATCTGAAGCTAGCTGTTTTGATTAATCGTTAGTGGTTTGGCCCACAATTTATCAGACGAGGCAAATGCGTCAATCACTTTTTCCAAATTCAAAGATGTTTTGTGTGAAACAACACAAACATGGATGTCTCAAGAAATTAGAGGATGCGTGTCTAAATCCAAAACTTTTTATCGAATATCAAAATAGCTGTCGATTAATTTGATAACAGATTAATCGTTGATTCATTAATTAATGTGCAACCGTTGTTTAATTGGATTTATTAAGACTAATGGTGTTACTTGTTGATATAGGAAAACATTATTTTAATCGACTATTGGTCACGTAAATATGGCACATTTTGTATAATTTACAGTCAATATAACCATTTTTTTGTTAATTTGCATAAACAGTGCATGATGTGTTCATTTATCACAGTGCTGCTTATATTGGTCATGAAGTGCTAGACAATATCGGTATACGAAATATCTTCCAAGTATATTTTCCAACGGAAAAATATGTGTTGAAAATATGGTCATCAATCATCATAAAGAGGACATACATGTTTGTTTTTTTGTGGAAATAGGTTACACTACACATAGTTATGCATCTATGTGGGGTGGAAACATAACCATCAAGTTATCAGTAATCCCTTTGAAACCCAGAAAATGAAGGCCCATCAAAAAGTCCGCAGGAGGGCCTGGGCTGTGCTGCACCACCCACCATCCAGAGTCCGAGGAATCGAAAGAAGAACAACTGGCTGTTAGAGAGTGGTGATCCCCATGGACGGCTCCCATTCTGGGCAAGTTGCTGGTGTGACGTGGACTTCTGTCAGAATCACTCTACTGAGACACAGCCATGCCCAGCAATGTTAACAAAGGGAATCACTGTTTGTCATGTGTTGGGTGGTAATTTAACTTATTGTTTTTTTTCTTAAAGGGTGGTCTCACACTATATAATGCACACAAAGTACACATGATCAGACCCGCAGCACAATATCATTTCACAGAAACGATGAAGTCATGCACAATTCAAACAATGCAATCAGAATATATCTGAAACATAAACACACACTAATTAATCTCCGTTACCTTGTGAAGTTCATATATTTGTGCTGTCATTTTTTTTCTTCATATCCGAAACATTTTGAATGACCTCATGAGCGACGTGTTAGCTTCTCCCACTCCTACGTCATCTTAATTAACTCGGCCTGTTTGTTATTTTCTCATCAGGATAGCCAAAAGGAATGATCTCAAACACAGGAAGCATTGCCAAAACACTACAGCGATCTACAAATTTATGAAACCTGTAGGTTTGATTACATATCACGGCCAGAGATCGGTATCTTACAGAAAAAAAGTGGAAAATTAACTGTCAAAAGTTTCTTTTTGGAGTGTTTGTGCAGACATTCCCATGACCCCGGTGTACGTAAAACCTCTGCAGGGTATTTTTATTTACAATAATTAAATGTGACAAAAGCATAGTGTGCAATCTATGGATTGCTGTCTGTTAACCAGATTGCTCCTCTTGTACTCTACATCAACATGGGTGTGTATATAAAAAGGGGAGGGAGGACCATCCTTGAAAAAGACTAATCCGGTATGTTAGGACATGATCTAAAGTGGATGCTGGATTAGAGTTCTGTTATTATGATCATTTCCTCAGTATGTCCTTGGAGAGTTTGAAGGGTTTTCCTGATTTGCACAAAGGAGCACAAAGTCTGTGTGACGGGAAACTTTGATATGTGAAAAAAAAAATCCTGACTCCATGGTCCAAAAAAATTCTCTGTCTACATGAATGGGATTTAGGAAAAAGTTAATGTGAGAATGCATTTGCAGGATGTCAACCGCATGTCGTAGCAACAAGCAGAGACAGAATATTTTAGTCTATGAGAAGCCTTAAAAGGCATTGCCTGGAGTTTTTTTTTATACATTTGATGGTTAGTCACCAGGACATTCCAGTCAATGAATCCAGCAAATGAAATTTAGATTCTGTGGTGGACAGGTGAAGTCACTGCTTAGTGACTCAAATAAAGAAAAGTGATACATTTATCCGTATAGTACAGAATAAAATATCTGTAGGATCCTGATTGCATATGTGTGAAAGACAAAGAGTACAAACTCTCCTTCCACTACAGCCAAGTATGATTACTCATCCAGGTTATGGTGATCTGCAAAGGTTGCATTCAGGCAACTGGACTCCAAAAGGCTTCCTCACAAGGAAGGAGCTCCACTCGGGCTATCATCCACAGCATCAACTCCCCCAACCAACAACACCGACAAATATCTAACCACCATTCTTAGCGACACCATATCCACAACTTCAACAAGGTCTGGAACCTGAGCCTTGTCGGTTGGTCCAACATTCACTGTTCTCATAGATCCCCACCATTAATGCGGCCATTAATGCGGTCAGGGAAGAACTGGAACAAGACTGGACATAATCAACCTCACTCCAGACCATTTATGTGATCGACTTTTAAATTTATCACCACCTAATTGTAATTTAAAGAAAATATGTAAGATCATAACCTATCTCATCCATTTGTTTACTGAACATATCAACTCTACAGATAGACGCATCAGTTTCACTCAGGAGAAAGTGTGGGCAGGGAAGGATGGAAGCCTCAATATTGAGGTCCACAGATAATTTACCCACAAGGACCAGTGTCTGCTCTTTGACTCCCATCACCCGCTAGCTAACACAGGGTTATCAGAGCCCCCAAGGATAGAGCACAGATGATCCCTACCACCGACAAAGCGAGATAGAAGGACCAGACAAACATCAGAAAGGTTCTTTCTAACTCTGGGTATCCTAACTGGATTTTATCAATTTTAGAAATAGGAGGCGAAATTTAGTGGTTTGTCAGAGACACTCAGAAAGAAGGATTTTCTGTAAACATAACATAACATATCCATGAAATCCGGTTCACTGCGAGGACAAGATTCTGAGAATCAAACTCAGCAATGTTGCTTACGTGGTGCGGTGTAATGAGGAGTGCAGTGGTCAGTGGCCCCTACATTGGAGAGACCATCTACAGTGAAGAAAATAAGTATTTGAACACCCTGCTATTTTGCTATTTCTCCCACTTAGAAATCATGGAGGGGTCTGAAATTTTCATCGTAGGTGCATGTCCACTGTGAGAGAGATAAACTAAAAAGAAAAATCCAGAAATCACAATGCATGATTTTTTAACAATTTATTTGTGTGATACAGCTGCTAATAAGTATTTGAACACCTGAGAAAATGAATGTTAATATTTGGTACAGTAGCCTTTGTTTGCTATTACAGAGGTCAAACGTTTCCTGTAGTTTTTCACCAGGTTTGCACACACTGCAGGAGGGATCTTGGCCCACTCCTCCACACAGATCTTCTCTAGATCAGTCAGGTTTCTGGGCTGTCGCTGAGAAACACGGAGTTTGAGCTCCCTCCAAAGATTTTCGATTGGGTTCAGGTCTGGAGACTGGCTGGGCCATGCTAGAACCTTGATATGCTTCTTACGGAGCCACTCCTTGGTTTTCCTGGCTGTGTGCTTCGGGTCGTTGTCGTGTTGGAAGACCCAGCCACGACCCATCTTCAATGCTCTGACAGAGGGAAGGAGGTTGTTCCCCAAAATCTCACAATACACGGCCCCAGTCATCCTCTCTTTAATGCAGTGCACTCGTCCTGTCCCATGTGCAGAAAAACACCCCCAAAGCATGATGCTACCACCCCCATGCTTCACAGTAGGGATGGTGTTCTTCGGATTGTACTCTTCATTCTTCTTCCTCCAAACACGCTTATTGGAATTATGACCAAAAAGTTCTATTTTGGTCTCATCTGACCATAAAACTTTCTCCCATGACTCCTCTGTATCATCCAAATGGTCATATGCAAACTTAAGACGGGCCTTGACATGTGCTGGTTTAAGCAGGGGAACCTTTCGTGCCATGCATGATTTCACATCATGACGTCTTAGTGTATTACCTACAGTAACCTTGGAAACGGTGGTCCCAGCTCTTTTCAGGTCATTGACCAAGTCCTGTCGTGTAGTTCTGGGCTGATTCCTCACCTTTCTTAGAATCATTGAGACCCCACGAGGTGATATCTTGCATGGGGCTCCACTCCGATTGAGATTGACCGTCATGTTTAGCTTCTTCCATTTTCTAATGATAGCTCCAACAGTGGACCTTTTTTCACCAAGCTGCTTGGTAATTGCTCCGTAGCCCTTTCCAGCCTTGTGGAGGTGTACAATTTTGTCTCTGGTGTCTTTGGACAGCTCTTTGGTCTTCGCCATGTTACAAGTTAAAGTCTTACTGATTGTATGGGGTGGACAGGTGTCTTTATGCAGCTAACGACCTCAAACAGGTGCATCTGATTCAGGATGATACATGGAGTGCAGGTGGACTTCTAATGGGCAGACTAACAGGTCTTTCAGGGTCAGAATTCTAGATGATACACAGGTGTTCAAATACTTATTTGCAGCTGTATCACACAAATAAATTGTTAAAAAATCATGCATTGTGATTTCTGGATTTTTCTTTTTAGTTTATCTCTCTCACAGTGGACATGCACCTACGATGAAAATTTCAGACCCCTCCATGATTTCTAAGTGGGAGAAATAGCAAAATAGCAGGGTGTTCAAATACTTATTTTCTTCACTGTATATCAAACAAAAATGGCCCTTCCGAAAAAGAGCAAGTATCTCTTTGGAGGCATTTCATCCACCAAAGCTTGTCTCATTCCATGGGAAGGGTGGCCACTAATTGACTGCAACAACCACAGGAAAATAAATAAGCAGAAATACTCCACAATTTTAAATTCAGAACTGAAGACGCCTTTTGGATTCAAGGTAAAACATCTTGAACAAACATGAAAAGTCCAGTTGCCTCGATTCAACCTTTGCGGAAGTATGATTACTGTTTGTCGGAGGTCAGAGCATGGCTAACACTTGTGCTGACTATCAAGGACTAGATTAAGTCTGCACGAATCAATAGAGTAATCTCAACACAGTCCCAGTCAAGGCTGCTAGTCCTGTAGCGGCAGTGGAGTTGGCCTTGGTTGCTATAGCCTCATCTTTCAGAGGATTAATACCGAAATGATCCAATTTACCATCCAGCTGCAGGGGGAAAAGTGTAGGGCAATGGGATTTCTCTTGTGCAAGATTACTCTTGTGTGGTGTGGTCTGTCATCTACAAGTCTGCAGTGTAAGCATTTCTCGTTTGGGATATGTTGACTATAGATAACTTTTCATTGATTAAACATACTCACTGATGGAAAAAGCATGATGAATATCTGGAGGACATACACATTGAATGGATCTTTTGTGTAATGCATTTCAAACAATGAATGAACAGGCTCATACTGCATTGAGACGCATCTAGTAGTTCTGTCGTGTCAGCATTATTTTTTACCTTTAAATAACTTCCAATCACTGCTTGATGTTTCCTTTGCATTTTTGTTTCATAATGCACATTTCCGTGAACACCATATGCTCGCATACCGATCTGACACACATGCCTGCATTTGCTCTTGGAAAAGCCTCCCTTGCTGCTCTTTTCACTTGTCAAATTCCCCCCCTCTCATTCCAGTCTTGAATAGTGGCTCTTTTATTCTGGTCTCACTGTAGAGGCTCACAATCCCACTTGACTGTCTCTCCCTCAGTCTCAATCCCAGTTCCACTATTTATCGCTTCTTCTTTTCATATTCTCACCTTCTTTCTGCGTAGTCATACTAGCAACATCGCGAGCGTGGCGAAATGCCTGTCGTGATGAGTTACCATGAGACCTTTAGTAATGGCTCCATAGCTTTTTTTATCTTCTTATGAGCAAGGAAGAAAGATTGTGTGTTCTTTATCAAAGGACTTTCTAAATTCTCAGTAACGCTTGCCTCACAATTTAGTCCCTGTAAAGACTGTTGACATGAATAGGCAAGAGTGGCCTAGTGTGTTTGTGTCTTACTCTGTGGAAGTCTTGGCCAGAGTATCACAGGAGCTGTAGCTGACCCCAGAAAAGGCCTCATTGCAGGGCAAGGTCCTCATTCCATCCATCCAGTCGCCCATCGTCCCCATTGAGGGAACCTCTGAACTACTTCTATCCAACAACAAGTTGGCTGGCCTGAGATGGAGAGTGGAAGCAAAAATGTACTTGAAGAACTTTATATGCACAAACAAATACATACAACAGATGTTTTTTTTGTTTTTTTTTAATTCCAGGGCCGCAAAGGGCCCATGCTGGACTTTGAACTCAGCATTTTAAATGCTCTGACTATTTATAATGATCATAAATTGAGTGGCACTAAGTAGAGCATAGAACCTGCCAAGGAAAAAAAGCCTGACTTGGATCAGCACCAAATTGTCTCCAGTTATAAATACCTACCTCATAAAAATGCCTGATTTTATCATAAGGATTAATGCAATATTTACTGAAGGAAAAAAGGGTACTATTAATAAATAAACTTCATTGTGATGTTTACGACATTTACTGAAAACATATTAATAACTAGAGTGTACTTCCTTGGCAGATGATACAATACCTTTGCAGAAGTTTTGCGGGCATTGTTAATCGTATTCTGTATATAACACCTCCTCAGTAGAAGTCAAATATGCATTATATTGGCTACATATTCTTTGAGTTGGTCTATACTTACGCTCAGAGGAGGGCTTTTTAGCAGGACACAACTGTTGTAGTATTTTACCCAAAAGTAAATGTCCTAATTTTCATTCTTTTCATTGGGCCATTACATTGTTCAGCACTGGTCTGGCACTTTTCTATCCATACAAAGGAGACCAACTTTAAATGTAATGAAATTATAAGATACCGTTGCGTACACTTTGAGTATCATAGAGTATCTCAAGTGTCCTGGTTTTTGGTAAATGAAATATATATGCAAACACTAATATTCCTTTAGTTATGACCGTAGCTATCAAAACCAACCTTGA
Organism: Doryrhamphus excisus; assembly: GCF_037039965.1. Taxonomy (NCBI): domain Eukaryota; kingdom Metazoa; phylum Chordata; class Actinopteri; order Syngnathiformes; family Syngnathidae; genus Doryrhamphus; species Doryrhamphus excisus. The sequence continues at coordinate 6,185,440 of NC_136368.1, read as the reverse complement.
TATGCAAAAGCTATTATGTATCTAACAAATTCATTCATTCATTCATTCATTTTCTACCGCTTGTCCTCACAAGGGTGCTGGAGCCTATCCCAGCTGTTCGGGCGAGAGGTGTGGTACACCCTGGACTGGTGGCCAGCCAATCACAGGGCACATCTAGACAAACAACCATTCACACTCACATTCATACCTATGGACAATTTGGAGTCGCCAATTAACCTAGCATGTTTTTAAAATGTGGAAGGACTCTAACAAATTCCAACAAGGAAAATAAGCGTGTGCCATCTTAAGAAATTAATGTTAGAAGTGTTCGAAAAACTAAATTACTGTATGTTTGGATTCATAATCAATTAGAGTAGAGTCGAACTTTGGTTAGAGTCATTAATCTGTTCCAGAAGGTCTGACTTCCCATAAGAAATAATGTAAATCTAATTCATCTGTTCACTAACACAAAGCACGGTTTTGTAGTCATATATATATAAGTATAGTTTTGCATGGAGAAAAACACAAAAAATGCATATAAATGTTGAACAAAAGGGTTAAATGGGCATTTAACGTCACTTTTACCTTGAGTGAGGATTGGTGACATGCATGGACATCAAGTCCAAGTTTTACCATGTTTCCCATTTCTTTATCATCTTGTTTCAATTCTACTGTGGTGTATTTTGCAGCCGCAATCAATTTTAAAAAGCAGCGTCTTTTGCCGTAGCTGTGTTAGTTGTCAAATATCTACAGAGTTAACTACTGATGACATCATTGATATCACAGAGAATTACTTTCGGTTTGATGTGATAAAAATAAGAACACAGTGGGACTCATGCAGACATGCATCATATTGTACATACCAAGTACAATTTTTGTGTATATTGTTGACGTAAACCGAAGCCAAAATTTCCACTGCAGTATTGAAGTGCTTTTGTATTACTTGGGAATTAACAGCTAGATTTTATGAAAGTTTCATAATGAGCACCCTTGCACAACCATTATTTGCTGTCTTCTATAAATACATATGAAATGAAACACACATACATTGTTACTTGAGTCCCCTGTGTTTGTAGCTTTCCGTACAACTCACACAATGTGACAAATGTGTTTGACATTGGATTTAACATAGACAAGAATGTGATTATAATAAAAATCCCTGCATCGGTTTCTTCCTTATGTCAAAACCTTTTCTCGTCTTCTGGTTGATACACCATGCAGAGAAATAAAATAAATATATGATATTTACTCAGGCTTAAAGTCTGATTTGCATGAATTTCAATCTCATGTTTCAGTCACTGATAGAAGGTGAAGGAAAGGCTATGGGTTGTGTTCTGACTGGCTTTGATTTATCGATGCTGGAGAAGATGAGGCAGGAAAGGTTGGTGTAAATTACTGGCACACTGAAGATACAAAGGAGGGGTAGAGTACAGCAGGAAAGATGGGAGGGGGGGCAGGACAACAAAGACAGTAGTGTTAAAAAGATATAACTACTAGAGCCTGTGCATGTGGATTTTTTGGGGCTGTGTCTGATATTTGGGAATGAAAAATGTACATTTGAAATGACCATCTTTATTACTAAACATTTATTTTGTAATGCCTAGGGAATTCGTAATTGATCCATAATTGATTTAAGTATTGTCTTTACTAAGTGTAAACAACAATTACCAATTGGCTATAATTTGTTCATTATATAGCTGTATAAACCGATTAATTAGTCGGGGCCCTAATAACCACCCATTCGACAACAACTACAGTCTCCCCCTGTGTATTGCGGTTGAATGGTTCCAGATCCGACTGCAATAATAATAATAATACTCTAGCAAAATAGGATTCATAATAATGGTGGATTTTTTTAGTTAGGGCATCGTTTGACTTTCTAAATATGTTTTACCATTATTAGAGCCCTGCAGACATGAAATAGCACCCCTATAGTGACTTTTACACAATACTTACACCAATGCACAGGTTATGGGATAACTGTAAGAGACAGCTACGGTTTTAAGCATAGCATGCTAGCAATCTAACTACTTTAACTAATAATATATTGGGTGCAAAAGGACAAACAAAAAAAAACTTTACCACTTCCACATGGAATGAGAAAACTTTTTCCCACTCACTTTCATATCATGTTAGGCATGTCGTGGTTGACTACATGCAGTGTTGAAGGTAATGTAATGTAAGGTAATGTCTCAGCAATGTTTTGTGTCATTACTGATGCCTAGTGACCAGAATACTACATAAGTCTTGTCTTTCGATATTTTTGGCCTCATCATGGGCCATAGTCAACCATTAAACAGCAATCATTTGTTAATTAATTTATGAAAAACCACAATTGAGCGGGGAGGGATATTCGAACCACGATGTAGGGAAGGACGACTGAAGTAGTGCTTAAACTAAGTTACTAAATTTGTAATGACATTCAAGGCAGTGCCATGGGTGTCGTTACATTGATTGAGTCCTTTCCTGCCATAAAAGGTGCATGTCAAAAAAATAAATGGCTTACAGAACCCACTGGGAAGACTGGTGTGTGAAAAAGAGGGCACAATTGTGACCTACGAAGAAGAGGGATGGTTGAGATAACTTTGGAGGCCAGGCGGGATAGAAAAGCAAACACCCAAAACTGACTAACAATTGAACCAATGTTAGGGCAAGGGTGTTTGCTTTCCAGGCATATTGATCATCTTGTATTTGCTGTCTATCTCTTGTATCTCCTTCCTCAGATCTCCTTTCCCTTTATCATCTGCTTTCTCCTTGACTTCTGGGATGTAAACTGCAAACGACCTTGTTTTCCTTCCTTTATAATTCTCTTTGTTTGCTATGCCGTTGCATTTTCGGCTTCAGTACGTCCCACAGACAGAATCACTAGCAAAGACGGCAAAGAGAATTTTAAAACCCCTTCCGGACTTAACACCATCAGAGTAAAGAAAACACCAGACTGAAGTAAAAATATCGTTGCAAGACAATAAACACGATACCCCCGTCACATTTTTATTTCCCTCCCTTCCGCACTGTTTGTCATTCTTTTGACCTCCACATAACCAGGGCTGTGTAACTCTTGTTTTAGTGATCTTCAGGGAGGAGAGGAGGCGAAGACACGAGCTTGTGCAGACACACGAGGGCACGACCGCGGGAGAGCAATTCATCTCTCGCTGTGGTAGCGGGACAATTCCCATGGAGTCCCTCGGTGAGGAGCAACCGATACATGGAGTCAGCGATGGCCCTTTAAATTGAATTTCTGATATGCCTCTGTTGGATATGATGGATGTGACGCAGCGTTAATCAGTACTACTCAGGTGGTCTGAGGGAAGCTATTAACCTGAAATACTTCAGGTGTGACGCTTTGATTAGATCTTACTCGTGCATGTATGATTGTTACTCTAAATATGTGATTTATATTACACGACATAATTGGAATGGATGTCTATGATTGCTTTACTTAAAAACATTGATGTATGTATAATTACCACTTTAATGACAAGGGAATGTACAATTAGCACCCCTTATATTACATATCAGACTATGCATTAGATTTGCATTATTTTCATGCATATTTTTTTTAAATTCCATCATAAAAAAAAAACATTATTTCCCTGCCTTAAGTGGCACATATTGAGTGTTCCATAAACCCAAAAGTGTGCAGTTATATGTTGAATTGGCATTCTCAAATGGCAGGATGTTTCAGTGGTTCATCAAATGCCAGTCATTTCACCTCTGTGCTATTCGCTTCCTATGATGTGTGTAACCACTGAAAACAGTGCCTTTAAATATAACATATCGGAGGAGTGTGAGTTGAAAAATTTCTGCAATTTGGGTCATCGTTTGTCATTGAGCGGTGATGGTGGGTCCCGCAGCCAAACCAGCTGAGAACCACCGACATTGGAGACAGGAATTACTTACAATAGCATGATGAGATGTTAGGATCATTTACAATGTGTTTTTTTAATGTGCAGCTCTTGCATCTGCGTTGTCGCATCCTTAGATTGTCAGGTCTTTGATATATAAGTCATCAGCAAATTTAGGTTAATTTGTGAGACTTTGTCTAAAACAGGGGTCTCAAACTCACGGCTCACGGGACTCATGTGACGCTAGTTTGAGGCCCCTGCCTTGATATAAAAGTTTAATTTGTTTAATTTATTTATTATTTCCATCTTATTTTGTGTCAAAAAATAAAAAATAAAAATTTACATTTAAAATTTTAATAATAAATAAAAATTAATTTGTTAATTTGTTTCACTTGTTTCATTTGTTTTTTGATTTGCTTATTTATTTTTCCATCTTATTTTGTGTCGAAAAATAAAAATTAACATTAAACATTTATTTAATAATTTAATAATAAATGAAAATTAATTTATAATAATGTATTATAATTTAATATTTTATCAGAGCTTTTGCAAAGAACCAAAGCACTGAAAAGTGGAGGGTACAGTAGAAGCATTGAAGAATATTATATTATATATACATTTATTAATATTTAATATAATTAATATTTATTAATATTTTATTATGTTTTTATTTTATATATGTATATATATATATATATATATATAGTATATATAAATTATTTTTTAACCTGATGCCGCCCAGCCTCACCCAGACCCTAGCTCCAGTGGCCCCCAGGTAAATTGAGTTTGAGACCCCTGGTCTAAAACATATAAAAATCAGAAAAAAATGTCACTCAGTAAAAATCCAACTGCATATGCAACAGAAAATTACTGAGTCTTTAAAGCAAACACTGATCGACAAAGTGGTTTGTGTTGCCAATTAACATAATTTGTCGAGCACACACATACATTATTCAGATTACAATCTTACATCTCTCCTCTGGTACCACTGTATAGCCTGTGTGATAGACAGTGGCCTCCAGCCCTGTTTGGACTGTTGTTGGCCTATAATTAGTCTCTGACAGCCAACCTTGACCCACTGACTCCAGCACCTCTCCATGCAGAGACAGTAAACTCTGACCGGGTCCCACCCCTGAACCCTCCAGATGCTATGCTCATGGTCCCAGGCCCTGGTCTGGGCGTGGGGGAGGGGGGTCTCCATTAGCCAGCCAGGACAGCTCAGTGACAAACGAGGTGTGCAGAGTTGAGTGCAGCTGCTCCCGCTGCGCAACTGCCTCCGCACACACACACACACACACACACACTTGTCATAAATCACCACACTAGACTCTGTCGGCCAGCCGGTGCTCACCCAGTGTTAAAAGCCAATCAGGAAAATTACATGCAAACTCCAAGGGACCTATTTTCACTTTCTTAAGAAATCATTAGTCAATGTTATGAGCTTTGACGTCTCCATAATACCACATGCGGCTGCTGGAGACCCCATTGGCTGTCCTGTTTCCTGCCTACGACTGACAACTGTACAAGCACTATTCTCATACCCCATGGGTCTCTAGGACAGAACGGTGGACCTTCGAAAAGAACAATGCATTACAGGGGCATTCATAGATCTTTGGCCCAAAGATACATTTGCTTTCAATTTTAAATCTATTGTGTTTTTTTTTTTGTGTTTTTTGTGTTTTTTGTGTATCTATTGTGTTCTATAAATTAATAAATCATCACTGTTTCATGGTTGAATCTGGTCTATTTTTAAAAACAATATTTAAGCAAATTGTATGTATTTTTTGCTTAATTACACATTTGTAAGCCTAATAATCAAGTCAACAAAAAGACAAACATAAGGCATTCAAAAGACGCATTCAAAGACGTTGATGATATGTAGCACTGGTCACTAGATGTCAGTAATTTCACATTGAAAAGTGCAAAACTGCAATTAAAAAAAGAACAAGGAACTGTCACCGTCTACATTATTCATTCATTCATTTTCTACAGCTTATTCTCACGAGGGTCGCGGTGGTGCTGGAGCTTATCCCAGCTGTCTTCGGGCCAGAGGCGGGGTACACCCTGGACTAATATTTTGGGGACTATGAGTGTAAAAGTGAGTGTAGTGGTGTAATCACACGTTCAGAAAAAATTATACTTCGTGGGAATTCACTTATCACAGTCGGGTCTGAAACCTATTAGCCATGACAAACAAAGCATTATTGTAAAAAAAAACAACAAACAAAAAAAACCTTATTGTAAATAGACTATAGAAAAAAAGGCCATTGTATGTCTAGACATACAGTATGTATGTTGTTTTTTTTTCAATGAAGGTACCTCCAGAAAGTTAAAGTTAGAAACTGTTGAACACAGACAGACATTGTTGTGAATATATGCATACCTTGATGTGGTGTTGGCTGTAATTTTCAGACTACCGGGGTTGCGTATAAGTTTATCCAGAATGCTGACTATCTGTTCAAACTTAGGCCGGTTGTTTCTTTCCTTCTGCCAACAATCCAGCATTAGCTGGTAAAGTGTAGCAGGGCAGTCCATGGGTGGTGGAAGGCGATAACCTTCATCTACAGCCTTTATCACCTGGATAGAAGAAGCAAAATTAAAGTTAAATAAAAATGTTATTTAGTTGAGTGTCTTTGTGCCTGTGTTTTACAAATTACTCACGTCCTGATTGGACATCTCCCAGTAAGGCCGTTCACCATACGACATTACTTCCCAGAGCACGATTCCGTAACTCCAAGCATCACTGGATGATGTAAACTTCCTGTAAGCAATGGCCTCTGGAGCTGTCCACCGGATGGGGATCTTACCGCCCTGAAAGACAGTTGGGAGAAATTCAATCAGCCAATAGGTCCATTGAGTTGTGCCAAAACTACTTAAACCCTCACACTCACATTCACACCTATGGCATATTTAGAGTCTCCAATGAACTTAATTCATTCATGAATACACCCCAAAAATTGTCCTTTGCCATTTGAAAAGGAGGCAAAGTTAACAAGCTAAATGTGTGAATATACTGAAAATATTTTTCTAGGTTCGCCTATATTGTTTTCTGAACAGTGTTGCCTTCAAAATAACTAGTTTGGAGGTATGGGCTGGAAAACAATAGCATGAGTCATGACCTAATTACATTTCAAATTTGACACTGATTGAAGTGTGACACACAAATTTAATGTTTTACACAGGTTATTGATTACATCCCAAAAAGGGATTTTATTTGAGGACCCTTGGTTAGAGTCTTCACTAACGCCATACAAACAAAATTCTTTTTAACACTGTAACTATGACTGTTTTGTCATAGTTGTTTGTAAAATAAAGACATCAAAGGTGTTGACGCATCACTGAACACATTGCATGTTTTTCTTTTCACCCTTACGCAGGGTGTCCACGCTCTTGTGACAAAAGCCCACCCATCAACATCAATTGTTTTCACAATTTCACTGGCTATTCAGTGTGTCAGTCATCATTAAGTTTGGACAGAATTGGCCCGAGCTCCGCACAAAACTTAATTGGCTATTGTACCTCAGCAGACTGGGTAAACAGTTCTCTGTGGTGTCAGTGTTCAGCGTTCTTTATGCAGCACGGTGTGGCTAATGCATCCATGCTAACTTAATGTTGTAAATATGTGCATTCGATGACAATAATGAAAGTATGTGGCGGAGGTTGCTGTGTCTTTATGAATGTCTTAGTCTTAGTATGAATTAACTAATTATATTCAACGGACCATTGCCAAAGTAACAGGGCCACTTTTGTAGAACTTTAATAAAAGTTTAATAAATCCAGTGGTTATCAATTATTTTCTGTCATGCCCCCAGAAGTCTTTTTGCATCCCCCTGATTTGAAATACTATTGAGAAGCTGACTATATCTATTTATTTATCTGAACTATACAGAACTGACAGAACTCAAAACGGAAACCAGCAAAATGCCAAAAAAAGCAAAGCAGTGACGCATGCAAGTCAAATTGCATGCTGAATATGACAAATTCATACATGATGGCAGGTCCTCCCTGCCTTTTATGGGCCCATTGACAGTTCAGCGCACAACCCCAGGGGGGCCTGTCCCACTATTTGAGAAGCACTGAACTCGTATAACATTTATGTATACCAAACCTGCAGTTTTAACTGTGTACTGGAATCGAGTATATCATTTTAAAGTTGACAAACTAAACATTCCAATGACGTATTACACACTTGGATACACAAACAGGTGGCAGTAAAGCCATGAAAGGTTGACCGTCACAACAGCGAAGGGTTAATACTGTGGGACGGGAAACCGAAATACCAGGCGTAAAACCATGCATTTCCCACGGTTTTGCCTCTGTCTTTAAATTATGAATCCAAAATGATCTTACCACTCAATTATATCTGGTTTTTGGCACTAAGATTGAAAAATGTTGTGTTTGGATCCGACCTAAATAGCTGAAACCCTCACCCGTCCAACATGTCATTGAAAGGGACTCAAGCACTGCGTGGGGCATTCAAGTTTTTCCATTTATCCACTTATCGAACCATGCAATTATGGACCTTACTATCTGCACTGGGGCACACTCATACTGTTTCCACATTGTCCAAAATGTCTAGATAAGAACAATGAATTAAGATTTAGGGGGTAGGGTAACTAACTAACTAACCAAGAAATGTGTCAAGATGTTTGTCTGTATAGCGTACAGTGTTGTAGTATAGTTGTTCTTCTGCCAAAAGACTTGCAGTGAAACCTTCCTCATGCACCTCAAGAAGCCGCTAAGTCACGTTATCAGCTTTAGTTAGTGTACATTACATTGCAAAAATAACTGTACTCAAATATTTTCTTTCCAAACATAATCCAAAGTTTCCTATAGCTGTCCTATTGCAGTGTTGACTTCATTTGTCATTTCACTGAAGAACAGGACAAATGAGGAAAACGGAGCTGAGGGAGGAAGGTGCATGGCAGCCAAAACCAACAAAAGTCATCGGCCAAGTCTAGTCAGTTCACGCGTGGTGGTGTGTAGTCACACACATCGCCCTATACCAAAACACACTTATACTACCCAATACAGGGGAAAGTATATAACAGACACAAAATAGCATACAAATGTGCATTATAATACGGTATTAGATGTAATATTAGATGGAAAGCAGACATAATTACGACTCTAACAACCCGTTCCCCGAGTTCAAATGCCTGATACATTATATACAACGTACAATATAATCAGCAAACATATTTTGCCTAATGGATATCGGATGAATCTATTAGCGCATTTGGAGCATTGTCACTTCCATCAGCACGAGACGATTTATTATTGTGTTTCATCATTTCACATTCTCTATTTCCACGAAAAAGGCAAATGGCACCCTGTTTATTTGACAAGCAATTCTTGGCTGGCAAATTACAGCATGTTTATGAACGTCTAGACCACATTATCCTGGGATGAAAATGACCACACACATGCTGCAAAATAACACAGCTGCGAATCTGCTGCTGCATGGCTGTTGGTACTGGTACTGTATGTAGGATGCCAATCAATGATTGGCGGATCATTTGTGTTAGTTCCAGCATAAATACACACCAATTCCTTTTATGGCAACATTCTTCAATATTAGTTGTTTATCTCACTATATGGTAAGATTGAAGGGTAGGTGTTCTGGTATGTACTGTTCATTGTGGTTAGTCCACATTTAAAAGGTTCAATGTTTTGGTTAGAGAAGGACCTTTAGAGTGGATGAATGACACTAACCAAGGTTCCGCATACCGCGTAGGTTACATTATAAACAAACCAAATTTGAAAACTCATCAACTGATTCAGACCATAAAAGCGAAAGTGAAAAGCAGACTAAAAATAGCAGACTTTGCATTAATTTCGTTGCATTACGACCCTCAGCGTTTTTATTGCATGCTCCTTACACAAATGCAGGTTCCCAGGGAAATGCCCTACATAATTACTCTACTGTCAAGTTTGTATTTCAGCTTACCCTTGTGGTGTAAGCAGCCTCAGGGTCATCCTCCAGGACCCTTGACAAGCCGAAGTCCGACACTTTACACACCAGGTTGCTGTTGACTAAGATGTTTCGCGCAGCCAGGTCTCTGTGAACGTAGCCCATGTCTGACAGATACTTCATGCCTGAGGCGATGCCACGCAGCATGCCGACCAACTGGATTCCAGTGAACTGGGCGTCATGTTTCTAAAAAGAAAAAAATACAACATATGCACAAGTTAATGTCACACTTTAATTGATCCACAACTCCGACCTTTCAGACAATTTGCATTAAATAAAACCTTTCTACATAAATGACCAAGTAACCTTTAAACGGGCACTTTTGACATTTTGTTCCATATCTTAAGTCAAAGGTTAAACCCTGAAGTGCCACAAAACTCCTAACAGAATTAGGAAGGAAATCAGTGAAATATCATCTTATAGTAATTGGTATTCATTTGATAAGTGTCTAAATGTAGTTTATTAAAGTAAAACATACAGTATCTGTCTATTTATTGACGCATTCATTCCAACAGACAGTTTGTACAAATCAAACAGCCGATTTCGATCTAGGCATGGAGGAGTGTAGCTTACAGAAGGTTGCACATTGTCGACAAATTTTAATGCATCTACACGCACACACGCTTGAACACTCATGTACTCAGACAGTTTAGTTCCAAATGTAAAAATTGTAAATAGTTCACAGTGTGATATTGATAAATAACTTGTTATTTTGATGTAAAACAACCTTGTTTGTGTGTTGTTTATGTTGTGGCACAGTTGTTATGAATTGTGACAAAATTGTGTCAAAGTGAACGTTATGCCTGCTATCCTTAGTTACGTAGAGTATGTTCGACTTCTCATTACTAAAGAACGCAAAATGGTAGAAACAGACTTTTTGTCTTATAAAAGATGAGAGTCGAATCGTTCGTTTGGTAGGTTCCAAGTGTACACAGCGATTTGTCTTTTGAAAAATGGCTGGGATTGAATATGTAAAATAAGAGGCTGAAAATAGAAGCAATGCAATCTACACCAAGGGTGTCCAAAGTGTGGCCTGGGGGCCATTTACTGCAAGCAGCTGTCTTTTTATTGGCCCTCTGTACGTTCTAAAAATACAATTATAACAAGGAAAAAAAATCCCCCAAAACAGTAACATTTAAAAATTTGCACCAATTTTATGAGAGTAGAGACAATATTAGGCGACTAACGTCACAATAATAAAAGACAAAAAAAGAACCTGAAATATTGAGTACTTTTTCATGTACTTTTACATATTTCACTAAAATATGTAATAATAATTTTTAAAAGTCATAACAATATGAGAAACAAACAAAACTTTAACAGTCAATCTGGTGACAAAACCTGAAGAAAAATGAACACAAGTTCATATAGTATCATAGCAGGACGGTTCGAAGGGGGTGGAGTGAGTCGTGTGTCAAAATTAGAAATTTTTACAGAGGTATTGATTACTTGCAGTCATTTACTTGTTTACTGTATTTGCGATCTTTTTGTCTTATTCATTCCAAAGACATTTTATATGTAGTAAGCAGTTTAATGGACGTCTACAGAACATTTGCAAAGTGTTTCATCACTCAAATCACAGTATACAATAAATATACTTTCTGTTTAGTATGGTTTACACCAATTTATGATGAATTTTATATATTTCGTAATTTTCTGCTGGATGGGAGAAAGATACAAATGCAGGAAATTTGTCATGCAACAGGAATAAAGTCATGCAGTCCATTTTAGCATATGACTAAGAAACTCTGAAGGTTGTGGAAATGTTTTGTCTGTGCTTGTGAGAGCACATCCTATCCAAGCTAAGTGCAAGAGGCGTATTTCATTTTGTTTTTTGTTTACTTATAAAACTAACTTGACCCCTCTCGTTTCGGCAGGAGCAGTTAGTGGCCAGACCACCTGGCGTAGTCACTTCAAAGCTTTCCAGAATCAGACATATGCTATAATGCATAACCTATGAATTTGTGTGTGTGTGTGTTTGCATGTGTGTGCGCATTGCGAGACATCTACAGAGATGAAGTGCAGGCCTTGGGAAACATGCCAGCAAACAACAGCTACTCCTCCAGGATGAACTATGATGCAGTGCAGACATGTGGAAAAGGGCTAAAACATGAGTCTACCAGCTTTGATGTCACTGTTATGACTTGGCTCTCATGCTTTGACTAATTTCAGTGAGGCAGGTCAACTCCTTTTTAAGTAGCAGAGACATGGTTAAAATACAAAAAAAAGTCCCTTCCAGTATGATGAATATGAGGACGTAATGGGGACACAATCTACAGACATGGGTTGGTGGTTGATGGCGAAGAAGTGGTCACAACACTCCCTCAGGAGCAAGGGGATTTCCAGAAAAGTCTTAGATGAACAAAATAATGCATCGTTAATGTAGTGATGTAGTCAACACAATTCTGCCTACGGGTGGGTATCCATAACAAATGGTTTTGTGTTTTGGTGCAAAATTACTTTGTTGGAATTGGGCACTAATGTTGATGCTTTAAGGTCAGCAATAAAATTGTTTGTTTTTTTAAGCCTCAGACTGCATTACTTACAAGATATTAATGGCGCATGATCTTCATGATCTTCAAGCACTTGTTGAACTTGACTCTAGATTAATTGAGCACCATAATAAGGCACCGATATGTACTTAGTTTTTACTACCATTCATGTCGGAACCGGTGCCATAAACGTAAAATTTTGGCACACATACCTACTTCTGCCTTCTATGCACAAAGTGTGCTGTGTGTTGATGTGGAGCGCAGGAGAAATGTGTGTGGGTTTACTGTGTCGAAATTGAGCGCTACCGTTGGTGTGTTAAGGTCGGCAATACTGTTAAAAAGAATGTCAGACTGGGTGTCTTTGTCAGGATTACTTACCGCATTACGTACAAGCATTACTTGGACAATATCACTTTCAAGCACCTGTTGCAGGTGAACAAGTCAGTATTCATTTACCACCAAAATGAGGCACCAGTAGCTACTTAGTCCCATTACAATACAAAGTTTTGGTATGCATACCTACTTTCGACTTCTATGCAGAAATATGTGTGAATTTAGTGCTGCTGTTGGTGTGTTAAGGTTGGCAAAAAAGTTTTAAAATCAGACTGTGTCTTTATCAGGACGACGCTACTTGCACAATATCATCTTTAACCCTTAGATGCCTAAGTGGGTCAAAAATGACCCGGTCAGGTTGTTTTCTTGAAATATCTTTGTAATTAAAAATTGTTATTATTTCATATTCCAGGTATTCCTCAAAAAACATGTTTTTGATATCATGCCATTTAAATTTTTAACTTACCTTTTATACATTTTAAGAATTTTTTGTTTTTGTGTTACCACCCCAACCTTCCATAAATGGGTCAAAAATGACCTGCATGCGTATTCTATGGAATCCAATAGGAACCATTGATTCTAATCAACTTTGGCAGTCAAGAATAAATTAACTGTAGACCACACAGACTATATCAGAAGTGTCACCCTTCAGGAAGATTATTTTACACATCAAGTGCTAATACATGTAAGTGTTATCTTCATATAATATTGTGTGTGTGTATTATCAAAAAAATTAGCCTACTTTATAACTAACATTACTATATGTATTGTTGGGCATACTTTATAAATAGCTAACACTAGCACAGCTTTTGTAAAATATAATATGCAGTATAGGTATTACACCTGTCTGAGATACTGTCAATCTGGAATACTATAGCATTGGCATAGTCAAGTATGCTATAGCATTATTCCTAACCAAAATGGCAAAAATGGCTTAAAAACACATTGATTCTAATATGTGTCATTTTTGACCCACTTATGGAAGAGTGTAGGGTCCAGTCATCTAAGGGTTATCTGAGTCAGAATTATTTCGCACCAAAAATTGAGTTTGTCAGTCCAGTTACTACCGTTTACCATTGTTACCGGTCTCATATTGATACTATTACTAAGCATCACTACTTCTGTCCTCAGTGCACAATTGTTAGAAGAACATCAAAGAAATACATGCGAGTCTACCGTGTTGAAATTTTAGCACTGCTGTTAGCGTGTTAAGGTCTGCAATAAAGAATAAAGTGCAATAAAGTGTCAGAATCTGTGTGTCTTGGTCGGGACGTTACATTACCTAAAAGACATGACTTGGAAGTCCTTGTTGCAGGTCTAAACTCATTTAGCATCCAAATGAAACACCAATAGCTACTAAAGTTTTCGGTCCAGCACAGTGCCATAACCACACTAAGATTTGGCGTACATCCCTAATTCCGCCTTCTATGTAGTGGCGTCAGGGAAGGCTTACAAACTGTAAGAAACAGTTCAGATCTGCTGTAGCAACCTCTGAATGGAGAAGCCAAAGGAGAAGATTGCAGTCACAGGCACTGTTTTTTTATGTTTTAATAAGTAAAAGACAACACACGAACAGGAAGTATTACTGGAAAAAAGCAGATAATAACGTCAACATCACTGTGTTTTTGCATGCTTTCTGATTTAAACCAGGTAGCTGCTTAATGAGCCATGCTGTAAGCAAAGTCACCGCTGTCTGGCTGCAAATTACTTTATTGCGTTCCATTTGACATTGACTAAAGAAAGAAAGCATCGTGTCGTCTGACTCATAGTTTGAAATAACAGATGTGGGAAGTTAGCTCATGTAACCTTGCTTAACCTCAATTATTTTTTTTCCACTGCTCCAGGTCTTCCCCTACACTTGTGAGGTCTAATTGAATTTTAGGCCAAGATGGTAAAATTAAATTAACAGTAAAGCTGCATTTATTTATTGACAGACAGGTCGAACGTTATAGAAGGCTAAACAGAACAGAACGTTTTTGGCACCAATACATTATGCTATGCTAGTTTTGCAGTCATGTTTGTGTGAAACACAACAGAAGAAATGTCTGGGCTTGTCCAAGAATTCTTGAACATCTGAAGTAGTGATGTGGTTTTCGCTATGATGCGATTTTACTTATTGTGAGCCAGTCTACCATCAAAATGACTATGAGGATAATATTTGAAGAGAGAATTGCCAAATATCTGTGCTTAATTCAGCCATAACTGAAAACACAAGAACTGTTGGGGATGGAAATGGGGAGGAAAATTTAAATAGCAGTACAGGTAGCATTTAAGCTAGTAGTACCTTGCCACAGTTCAAGTATGATACCTTTGTTTAATGACAAATTACCACTAAATATCATTGGTCATTGGACCACACTGACTGACTGGAGATCTGCTCTGTAAATAAAATACTGGAAATACAACAAAAATAGCTCAATGCTCCCTTCTTTTTGTCAAAGTAGCTGTACTTGTGATGAAAGTTGGAGGCGCCTAACTTAACGACTGCACTTTTTAAGAAGAGTTATGAAGTTAACCTTTATCAGATGTGGAATTCTCTCACCTTTGGTCTGAAATGCGCCAAATATTTGTGCTTAATTCAGCCATAACTGAAAACACAAGAACTGTTGGGGATGGAAATGCAGAGGAAAACTCAAATATCAGTACAGGTAGCATTTAAGCTAGTAGTACCTTGCCACCTGTTGAGTTCAAGTATTATACCTTCGTTTAATGAGAAATTACCACTAAATATCATAAACACAATAACCACACTGACTGACTGGAGATCTGCTCTGTAAATAAAATACTGGAAATACAACAAAAAAAGCTCAATGCTCCCTTCTTTTTTGTTAAAGTAGCTCAACTTGTGATGAAAGTTGGAGGCGCCTAGCTTAACGACTGCACTTTTTAAGAAGAGTTATGAGGTTAACCTTTATCAGATATGGAATTCTCTCACCTTTGGTCTGAAATGCGCCAAATATTTGTGCTTAATTCAGCCATAACTGAAAACACAAAAACTGTTGGGGGTGGAAATGCAGAGGAAAACTCAAATAGCAGTACAGGTAGCATTTAAGCTAGTAGTACCTCGCCACTTGTTCGGTTCAAGTATTATACCTTTGTTTAATGACAAATTACCACTAAATATCATAAACACAATAACCACACTGACTGACTGGAGATCTGCTCTGTAAATAAAATACTGGAAATACAACAAAAAAAGCTCAATGCTCCCTTCTTTTTTGTTAAAGTAGCTCAACTTGTGATGAAAGTTGGAGGCGCCTAGCTTAACGACTGCACTTTTTAAAAAGAGTTATGAGGTTAACCTTTATCAGATGTGGAATCCTCTCACCTTTTGTCTGAAATGCGCCAAATATTTGTGCTTAATTCAGCCATAACTGAAAACACAAGAACTGTTGGGGATGGAAATGCAGAGGAAAACTCAAATAACAGTACAGGTAGCATTTAAGCTAGTAGTACCTCGCCACTTGTTCAGTTCAAGTATTATACCTTTGTTTAATGACAAATTACCACTAAATATCATAAACACAATAACCACACTGACTGACTGGAAATCTGTAAATAAAATACTGAAAATACAACAAAAATAGCTCTATGCTCCCTGCTTTATGTCAAAGTAGCTCTACTTGTGATGAAAGTTGGAGGCGCCTAGCTTAACGACTGCACTTTTTAAAAAGAGTTATGAAGTTAACCTTTATCAGATATGGAATTCTCTCACCGTTGGTATGAAATGCGCCTCGATTGTAGTAAATAATTCCAGACATCTACTCACCCTCAAAAAGCTGTCCAGTGACCCATTCTCCATGTATTCTGTGACGATCATGACAGGCTTACCTGCAAAAGAGGAGGACACTTTAAGTACATCGGTTTTTGGTATTACTTGTTTGGGGTTGTCTGTGTGGAGTTTTTTCTGTGCGTGTGTGGGTTTTCTCCGATTACTCATTCCACAAATATGCATGTTTGGTTAACTGGAGATGCTGGTTATCCAAACTAGTCATAGTTTTTAGGAGCTCCACCAGGTCAGCTGTCAAAGAGTGACATCTTTACTTCAGTGTAAATCCATACAGCCTTGCTGTCATCTGTACTTGATCAAACTGCAGCCACCAATGGGGTTTGCTACAGAGGAAAAAAAACAATCGTTTTAAACATCTTTTAAATCAGCCGTTGTTAAATCAACAGGCGTGGTGTCAGGGCTTGTTTGTGTCACAGATGGCTTTGTTCCATGTGCTTCACTCTCGACTTGCCACCAGCCATATGCTTCGTCTCTGTTTTACCCTGATGAATTTGACTCGTTTTTCTTTCCACGTCTCGTGTGAACTTCCTTCACATCTGGATCACAAAGAACGTTGTGGCACCAGTGGTGAAACTGGTTGTTAAATGTAACAAATCTATCACCCCCAATAAAATACATTCTAGTCCTCTACATTCACATTCTAGTAATGATTGATTGCTTTAATTAAATCAAAGCAGATACGACCGAGCTGATCTGATATCAATTACTGTTTTGAGCAGCATGTCCTTTAATACATATATGCCAACCTAAACCATGTAAACCAGACATTTTTCATATGTTTTATGTTCAACAAGGGAGTGTATATTTATTATCATGTAATGTGTTGTCAATAATAGTAACAGAAACAGACACACAAGTTATGTTGTTATTTGAGTTATATATATATATATATATATATATATATATATATATATATATATATATATTCTGGCGTAGGGTGACATCACGGTTTACTGTCTACATGGAAACGACAAGCCGGTTTTTAGATTTTCCCACGCTGAAAGCCATATTGAATTAAATGTAAAGCAATGCAGAAGTAATACTGTGTAAGAAATAAGTCATCATTTTTGTACAGTTATGCAAATGCAGTCGTTACATCGCGGTTCAAATGTTGCACCCTCACTCCATCGCAGTTTTTCAAAACTTAATTAATATTATTTATTATTTATTATTTATTATTTATTATTTATTATTTATTATTTATTATTTATTATTTATTATTTATTATTTATTATTTATTATTTATTATTTATTATTTATTATTTATTATTACACGGGAGCCAGGCAACATTTTGTTGGCAATTTCACTACTGTGTTATTGTACAATGACAATAAAGAAAGTCTATGTCTATGTCTATGTTAATCAATAAATGATGGCTGTTTGGTGGTTGTTTGTCAAAACTTATGCACATGTAAGATAATTATGCATATTCTTCGCCCAAATTAAGCATTTCGCTCATAAAAAAATGTAGTGTAATATCTGTGACCTGTGCGTCTTTAAGAGGCGGGGCCTTGGAAGTCATGTGTGTGATGTAATGTGATGTATTACTGTACAGTTGCTGAGTGTTAGCATGGTTAGCAGTGTGATGGGTGCCACTGACTGGCTGGAGTTGGAGTTGTGACTGACAGCAGATCCTGTGGGAATGTTCACTGCGCCATTGCGGTAGTATTCTATTACACTGGCCACTAAGGTGTCAGGAACGTTACACTGAGACATTAGCCACCAAGTATGTTAGCAATGCTAACATGTGAATCTATCTAATGTCTTATTCTCTTATTATGTCAACTATATTGGGTAATACAAGCGTGAAAGTGAGTATGTAAGACATAAATAAGACTTGTAGTTGTGTGTGTTGCTTTTTTGGTTAAGAGTTGAGTTTTAATTTGCTGTGGCTTACTGCCACAACTTTAGTAACTGTAAGAGGTTATTGTGCTTACTGAATTTAGGCAAAAATACATTCATTTTGCTTAAATATGAATTTTTTTTTACTAATAATAGGCCGTGTTCAACAACCAAACAGCATAATTTATTAGTATGTTTTTGAAAATACATGATCGTATGAGGGCGGCACGGCGGTCGAGTGGTTAGCGCGCAGACCTCATAGCTAGGAGACCAGGGTTCAATCTGTGTGGAGTACTCCGGGTACTCCGGTTTCCTCCCACATTCCAAAAACATGCTAGGTTAATTGGTGACTCCAAATTGTCCATAGGTATGAATGTGAGTGTGAATGGTTGTTTGCCTATATGTGCCCTGTGATTGGCTGGCGACAAGTCCAGGGTGTACCCCGCCTCTCGCCCAAAGACAGCTGGGATAGGCTCCAGCACCCCCTGCGAATGAATGAATGAATGATCGAAAGAAGCTGCAAAATTCCAAGTTTACATTCCACAAAATACTACAAACCATTTCTAACAAAAAATCTAAAAATGGCTATAATGAAAAAAAAAAAAAAATCTATTATTATACAAATTAAACAATAAAATAAACATTATAATGTGGAAGACGCCCCGAAAAGAACATCACAACCCCGTTGTCTTTAATTTATGTGACATTTTTTCCACTTTAATGTTCTCGTTTAACCATCTAAGCAACATAGTTTGTCTCAATAAACTCACAAAGCTTACTTTTACAATCATAGTTTATACATCTCTGTCCTACCTCCTACATCACGGTGATGGATGGCAGTGTTTATTAGAGGAAGGTTTTATAGTAGCCGAGTGGAACACACAACCTGGGTTCCTCCCTCGTGTCGGCTGGCCTCTTCGCTTCCCCCCCGTTTTTTTGTTCGGATTGGCACCAAAGATAAAAGGCCCTGCAGCCCCTTTGTTGTGTCGTTCTGCAGGTGTGGATGAGTGAGTGCGTATGAGCGACAACATGCACGTGTGTTTGTGTGTCTCTGAAAATATGCAGCCGGTGGATCAAGCCAAAAGCAGCAGCGAGGTAAATGGAGTGTGAAAGTCTCAGGATTATTAAGAATTAACAGGAGCACCTTAATAAATCACCCGCATCCATGTGTGTGTGTTGTGTGTGTGTGTGTGTGTTTGCAGAGCAAATGGACCTAAAACTGAGCCTTGCTCCCGGGCTGCTCGGGCTCATGCACATATGTTCAGGGTTTCCCTCACACTCTCACAAACACATCCTCTGAACAAGGTCCAGCGGCACCGAGCCAAATTGAACGTGGCATTTTGAAGGTGCAACATTAATATGGAAGTTACATACAGTACTTAGGTTGGTTAAATTTAATCTCAACGCTTGCCAGAACAGTGGGTCAGCCATTTTTTTTTTAACACCCTTACTCACACATCACAAACCAACAGGACCAATTGAACCCTAAATGCCTCCTTCACTCAAAGTGCAACCACATGTGCAACACATACTGTAATTGTACCTTGTACTATGCAGGTATATATGCAAAACAATGCTATTTTATATACACATATAACATATATAACATATAACCCGCAAGGCATGTCGGAGCTCAAACACACACACACACACACACTTATTCCAATAAGAAGTTACGAAGCCAGTAACTTGAAAAAAAAAACATACAGTTATGTTTTTCGGTTAATGTAGAGAAAAAATTTAGGCTTTGTTTGTGTACATTTTCTGGAATCTTAAAATACAATGCGTGAATCCAACTGTGGGGCGTCACGGCGGTCTAGTGGTTAGCGTGCAGACCTCACAGCTAGGAGACCAGGGTTCAATTCCACCCTCTGCTATCTCTGTGTGGAGTTTGCATGTTCTCCCCGTGCATGCGTGGGTTTTCTCCGGGTACTCCGGTTTCCTCCCACATTCCAAAAACATGCTAGGTTAATTGGCGACTCCAAATTGTCCATAGGTATGAATGTGAGTGTGAATGGTTGTTTGTCTATATGCGCCCTGTGATTGGCTGGCGACCAGTCCAGGGTGTACCCCGCCTCTCGCTCAAAGACAGCTGGAATAGGCTCCAGCACCCCCGCGACCCTCGTGAGGAAAAAGCGGTAGAAAATGAATGCCCTTCGTGAATTTTTAGCACAAAATATCCTTGTTAGCATCCATTGCGTTTGAAATTGTTTTATATATGCAAAACTATAATTGTATAACTATGAAAGCTCGTTTTTGTAGCAACATTTCTACCTTGAATGGATTGATTGAATTGAGTTTAGAAAAACTGATTCGGTTAGAGTAGGTTTCGGTTAGAGTCCAACATTTTGCTAACCAAGGTTCCACTTTACATAAAATGTTTCTTTTAAATAATAAACTTTTCACATTTTTTTTTTTAGGTTTTGGCCTACATTTGACTCCTTAGGATAGAAGTATTTTCTAAAATGTCAGACAATCCAGCTGGATTGAATTAAAAAAAAGGGCAGAGAGAAATTAAGACATTGAGATCACACAAGAGAATTAGAGAATTAGAATGAGGGGCCTTAAAAAAGCGAAAGCAAAATTGAGGACAATTAAGTGAAGCTCTTGTGGTATTTTATCCACCATATAGCAAAGCTTCTTAACAAGACTCATGCCTCTGGGAAAAATAGAGGCCAGCCATGTTTCTCCGCGACAAAGTTCAGACTCATTATTTCGTTTTTTTTGCAGTCTTTCCTTTTTAAAGACTCCTTCTGTGTGCTAATGATGTCCTATAAAGAGACCCAGAGGGGAGCAAGCAAGAGATATGGATTTATGCCCGCTAAGGACACAGCTTTGATCACAGCACATTGATCTGCAGAGATTTACACCACGGCAATTCGATAAAACTGCTGCGCTTTTCACTAAAGTGTCGGCCACTTTAGGGGCCATTTGTCAAAGACATTTTCAGATCAAAATCGGTGAAAAGACTCCTAAGAGACGAGATCTGTCATGGAATGTGGATACAAATCATACATCTGATCTCTCCATTTGTATTCTTCTATTGCCTATCTCAGTAATCCAGCATTTTACCAGTGAAATGTTTTATTTTGAAAAGAAAACCTAGACAAGGACATCAAGTGGTTGTGTATCGTGAGGGATAAATTTGACTTACTGCGTGTTACCACACCCTCCAGCCTGATTATGTTGGGGTGGTCAAACTGTCCCATGATTGACGCCTCAGCGAGGAAGTCACGTCTTTGTTTGTCTGTATATCCTCCTTTTAAGGTCTTGATGGCCACGCAGATCTCCTTCTTGCTGGGCAGCTTCAGTCGACCACTGCACACCTCGCCAAACTCCCCTAAAAGTCAAATTGTGCAGATTTCAGTTTAATCTGAATTTATTGCAAATTTCAAACAATTTCCTTCCTAGTTCTTTCCTGCATGGGCTACGCACTCCACTGTAGTTCAACTAGCGGAGTCCAGATCCCCGAGATCTGGACCTTTAGCATAGAACTTAAGCATTTTACTTGACAGGGTGTTCAGGGTGACCAGGGTTCAATTCCACCCTCGGCCATCTCTGTGTGGAGTTTGCATGTTCTCCCCGTGCATGTGTGGGTTTTCTCCGGGTAGTCCGGTTTCCTCCCACATTCCAAAAACATGCTACATACAGTTTTTGAGCAAATTCAAGTCTGAACTGAGGTCACAGAAAATAAGCAGCCTCAGAGCCCAAATACGAACAATCCATCCGAATCCTGATCCTGTAGGTCAGCAGTTCTTTTTTTTTTTTTTTTCCTGCGTCAGGCGTAAAAGTGGGGATTGCTTGAGGAAATGTTCTGTAAATGGACCTATTTGCATTTTAGTTGAATACCCCCTGCACGACATTTTGCTTGTTCACAACGTGTAATGCATACTAATACTGTATTGCGCTACCGATGTGTTGGTTGTCTTATCAAGAGTACTGAAGTTAATCCAATGGTGTGTTTGCGGTTTACTGAGAAAAAAAAATATTGTGTTGTTGCATTCAAAGTTCTTGAAGATGGAAACTTTTATTACATGCTGATCTCACAGTAAACCCATTTAACAATGGGTGTTCCTGATTAATGCAAATACAAAGCTTAATGGAGATAATTCCCATCTAATTGTCATTGCCTTATTGTCGGTTAGTAAAAGTGGATGCTGGGTGAGTCAACATGCTCTGATTAGCATTTCTCGCTGGTCTGCGTGTTTACTTCATCCTGTGCCAGCATGTGTGTGTGTGTTTTTTTTTGGTCACAATGTACAGTGGGCTGTGCGGGAAGGCTGCATGCTTCAAATGCACCCATCAATGCTGCAGCTGGCTACAGGGATTTGGCCCGGCTTTAGACAAGTGGATCAAGAATGCGTGCGCTACAATACACAATATATGCATATGGAGCGTAAGGTGATGTCAGACCTAAGACATTTGCAGATCTCTCTCGCTCTTTCTGGCTCATAGTATAATTTCCCACTGCAACTCTGGGCTCACAGAGCATGGGTCAAAATCTGGACTTGAAGCAACTGTGTCTGGAATAATTTAAACCAGACTAATTACAACCTGTCTAAATACCAACATCATGCCTTTTCTTTTCTGCTCGGTTCTATCCAGCAGTGAGCAGACCAAGCCGGGGCAAAGGAGCTCTTTCTGTGGTCACCCTGAGAAAGTGGAGATCTCGGTTTAATAAGACTTGATTAGGGACACTCACTTCCTGTTCTAAAAAAAAAGAAAGTATCTCACTTTGATGGGAAAAACTCATGTTCTGTCTTTTAACACACAATCACCGACAGGCAAGAGTTGAACATTGATGTTAGTGTATATGACAAAAGTGCTATTATGTGTATTCCGTAAGGGTAGTACTACGATCTTGTAAAATTTCATGCATTTGATGGATTGCAATCAAAACCAAGACCAATCATGGCAAACACTGATTGACACAATTGAGAGCTCAGTATTTGGGTATAGAGGTCCCTCTTACAGTCATCCCTCCTTTATCACAGTGAATTAGTTCCAAGTCAATTTCCAGGAAATATGATTCCTTACTTACTATAAATGGAATATTATCACAGTTAGAGCATAGAAAAGCTGTACTTCCTTCTAAATCTGTTTTTTTCACATTATAAGAGCCCCCTAGTCACCTTTACACTCATATTACTCAATATAGTAGACATAAGATAATATGACATAATATACACTCACACATGTTAGCTTTGGGATAGTTTTTTTTTTTATTTATTTCTCTTTTTATGTCTCTTTAATGTAACATGATTTGACTTAATATTATTAGTGAATATATATATATTTGTAATTTAGTTCCTTTAGTGCAGTGATCGGCAACCCATAATGTTGAAAGGTCATATTGGACCAAAAAACATAAAACAAATGTGCAGCTGCAAAAAATGTAATGCCTTATATATTATTATTATTATTATTATTATTATTATTATTATTATTATTATTATTATTATTATTATTATTATTATTATTATTATTATTATTATTATTATTATTATTATTATTATTATTATTATTATTATGAAGGCATATATTATTCTACTATATTAGCTATATTAGCCTACTATCAAAATGACTAAGTTGGTTACAAATACATAATGGCCCCGTTCCCTACAGAATGTAGGGAATGACGCACCACGTGACTACTCTGTTGTACGATGCCACCTCAAGTTTAACTTCATTACAATATTAATAAATTATGTTTCATTGCTTTGATAAAATTCAAGAAATGCAATAAAGAAATCAAATTTTTTATGTCATTTTTTTTGACACGCAACCAACGTAGCTATCCTGGTGTTAACTTGAGTTATTCAGCTCCGAACCGTAGTAAGAGCGACCTGACTTCAGCAGAGAAGGAAAATATTACTTGTTGCCTTCAACCAACTAACATTCCAGACCGAATGAACTTCCTGGTTCAAAGGTCATGCAAGTTCACCCTACATAGCTGTCCAAGGCAAATGCCTGTAACACTCAGACCCGAGCAACAAAACACAATAATATCCCAAAGTGTCATTCCAAATATATACTGAGGAAAATCAGAAATCACTTTATAAAAACCACTTTGTTACAAAATATGTGCCTATGAAGGGATTGTGTTGTTACCCGTTTAATGTGGCGTCTGTTTTCGGACATGACTGGTCAGCTTCTCAACATCGGGCATTTAAGATGAATGCAATGAATGCAAATTATTTGTTCCAATAAACGTTTAATCCTCTTTTCTCCTCAGTTATATTTCTATTTTTCCCTTTGGGGATCCATAGCCCATCACACAGCGTTGGTTTATTTACAACAGGCATCCCGCCCTGCTGATAGAAACGTGTATCGCAGGCTATGACGTAAATCTTCGTTGACAGAAATGTTGAAATTAAATTTTTAAAGCATTGTAAAACATTAAGAATGTTTGTGTCATGTTTGTCTTCCTACAGAAACGGTATTAAAACAAAAGATGCATTTTTCTCCCCCATCTTTTTTCCATTGTCAAACATTTTTTAAAAAGCTCCAGGGAGCCACTAGGGCGGCGCTAAAGAGCTGCATGCGGCTCCTGAGCTGCGGGTTGCTGACCCCCACTTTATATACACATATATATATATATAATACAAAGACATCGAAGAAGGAAAACCGATTTAATGAATCCACCACAACAACTGCTGTCTTTTATCGATTTCTTTGTCCGTCAAAAGAGTTAAGAGTTAAGCTTTAAAGAGGCTGGGACATTAAAATGCTTTATCATTCCCAGTAGCTCATTTTATGGCATACACTTAACATAACCTGCCACTGCACTTAAAACCCAAGAGCCCTTCATGTGTTCCATATTGTGTATCGTACACTTTGTGTGAGTAAAGCAGATTATTTGTTTATATTTAGATGCATGCCATTCTGTTTTTTTGTATTGTTTTTGTTTGTTCTTACCTGCTCCAACCACTTTATCAATGGCGATGCAGGAGGCATCCAGTTCCTTAGCGAACTCATGCACAGCTTGGCTTGGGTCCTCGTAGGTGTGAGGGTCTACGTAGGTCTTAATCCCCGGCAGACGCACTGTAGCGGAAAGAACAGATTAAGAACCGTCCAACTCATATGGTTCTAAATCCTGGAAGCACCATAATTCAATCAAAACTTAAAAAAAAAAAAAAAAAGAACAATTTCCAGCTTTTCCAATGATGTAATCTCCTTTGTCTCCCTTAGTTCCAACATGTCAGTAAACACACAAGGATCCTCTGCAGAAGTGAGTTAATACACTCAAACATGTGCTCCGACATCTTTACAGATGTTTTTCAATTGATAACTTGATCAGTGCTGCTTTTTGTCACATTGTGTTCATTTTTCTTGACTGGCGGCGGAGGAGTCCCACAAAGACAAAAGTCCATCAGAGACATGACAGCTCATTTAAGGCGAGGTCACAACTACACATACCATTTTTGGCTGTGCAATTTTTGGCGTTCCCCAAATCGCTTTTTTTTTTTGTTTGTGGATAACGTAGTTGCAGTGACCATGAAGAAGTAAAGTCTCGACACGCATGGAGGACATCCAAAATATCCCAACGAGCGTCAGCCACACTAATTACGTATGTGGGTTTGCACGTGCGGCCCATTGGGTGCTATGCAACCAAAAGTGAGTTCACTCCATTATTTTTCTGTATAATCAATCATATTTAAACTATGACGGAAATCTCAGCAAGGTCCTAAATGTTACCTAAATCCTTTTATGATGTTTATTTATTAAATATAGTTTTATGTTGAAACACTATAATGAGGTTTGTGTCAACATGGTATTAGCATAAACACCATGTGGCTTTATTTCGTTTGCTAATTCGATGCCAAAAACTCAATCCAGTTACTCGGTCAGAGGCATCACATACTATATTATACTATGAACCAGGGGTCTCAAACACACGGCCCGCGGGCCAAATGTGGCCCGCAGGACACTAGTTTGAGGCCCCCGCCTTGATATGAAAGTTTAATGTTAGTGCGGCCCACGCAAGTTTGATATGGATGCTGTATGGTATCATGTACCCAGAAAAAATTATTACGTTTGATTAATGTTCATGTTAAAGGTTAAATAACTGTTAATAGTTATCCTCCCTATCCGTGTGGAAGTGGTAAGTTCTTGGCTATTTAAGTTTAAAGGAAATAACTTGAAGGCTACCGTTTAGGTCGCTAGCTCTCTAGTTTGCGAGTTAGCATGTGTCTCAAGACCCTGCAGTTGCGCAATATGTTGTAAATAAAAAGAGTATAAATGTGACTATAGTCGTGTTTTGTCATGTCTACAGGGCTCTAATAATGCTTTGTTCATTTTAATCTCAAAAAAATAATTTGTCTACCCACCAACTATATGTGGTTTCTTAAGTTTTTATTATTTGTCGTTTTATTATTATTATTATTATTATTATATTTATTTATGACTGATTGATTGATTTTCTTTATTCTTGATTTGTTTATTTATTTTTCATCTTATTTTGTGCAGAAAAATAAAAATTAAGATATTTGAGAACAGTGGAATGTTTTATCAGAGCTTTTATTGTAGAAAATCGGAACCAAGCACTGAAAAAGTTTGTATATTTTTCCGTTTTTAATAAATGCGTTTTTTTTTTTTTTTGGAAAACCTGATGCGGCCCAGCCTTGCCTAGACCCTAGCTCCAGTGGAAAAGTGCTATACAAATAAAGTTGATTTGATTGGATTCCAAATTTTGAAAATGATATTTGTTTTCATACTAGCATACCAACCTTTCCTATTTGACCTTTTCTTGTTGTTTAGTAGTGCAAAAATGCTATAAGTAAACACAAAATGAATGAAACAATCAAGCAGTTCCGAATGCAACCAGCTAATTGGAGTTCAGTGACCCGTTAAGAGGAGACAGGAAAGATTGAAGAAGAAAAACAGCCCGGTACTTACAATGCCCATTGCCAAAGTGCAGTCTTTTCTCATCAGGATGTTTGGATTTGCTATGGCAACAAAACCTGCCAATCCAAACAGAGAACGTCAGAAGCTGTGCCACGTCTAATAAGGCTTGAGCCATTGGCCAAGATCGGAGGTCTGATATGGCCGCTTACATGTGTGTGTGTGTGTACGGTGAGCGTGCATCGTCTCAACACTTACAATGCACAACGATGAGCCAATTCAAGAAACAATACAAGCAGTTGATGTTTGCTAAATACAAGAATGAAGAGTCTTGAACCAGTCATGATGTGCTATATATATCACTATATTGACACTTACTATGGTACCCATTATGTCATTGGATGGTCATATCACCTCGTACTTCGGTATGAGGTGCATTATTTAAAAAAAAAAAAAAACCTTAAACTATATTATGGAAAGCAGGAAGTGAACAAATGTAACAGTTACTGATTGTAAAAGTACCAGATTGAGGGGTAGGATTTAATAAGCTTTGCTTCTTCCTACTCCTTTTGGACATGTGGAACTGTGAACTGATTATGTGATGCACTCAATTGTAATCTGATGCATGTTCAAATGAAATAAAACCACATATCCACCAACCTGCCAATCAGGACGTAGAGCAGCACAGTCAGCAAGATGATGGCCACAGCTGAAGAAATGGCGATTAAAACAACCTGACTACTCTCACCAGAGATGGAGAAGGCAGCTAAAAGACACAGAGGAACACGTAGTTAGCGGTTTGGTGTTCACAGCAGTACGTACTAAACATTTGTTACGTCTGGATGATTTACACCAAGGGTGTCCAAAGTCTGGCCAATGACTCTTTTCTATTTTTATCATAATAATTTAACATAAAAACTTTAAAAAAGCAAACATTTTATGAATATTAAGTTGAAATCCACAATAACAAAAGTCAGAATTTTGTGAGATAATAATGTTGTATTATTGTGAGGAAAAATCTATGAAGATGAACGAGTAAAACAAAATTATTTTTTTGGAATATTAGGTTGGGGAAAAATATTATATCATCAGAATAAAGTTAAAATATTATAGGGACAAAGTTGAACTATTACGAGAAAAAAATTTAGAAAGTTGAAATATTTGGAAAATTAAAAAAAAAAATGCTGTAATTTTATAAGAATAAAGTCCAAATTTGAAGATTAAAAAAGTGTATTCTAATCAGAAAATTTGTTTTATGGGAATAAAAAAAATCTCATAAATAATAAAAAATTCTTACATTTTAGTACCATGGATAATATTAAAGAAAATATATTTTTTATTTTTTTAATTGTAAGATTTATGAGAAACATTTGGGGTAAATGAGGTTGGGAAAGACTTAAAATATTGAGCTGAAGTCAAAATGTCATTGGGGTAAAGACAAAATAATATTATGAGAATAAAACTTGTTTAAATATGTTGAATCTTGAAATATAGCTGTAATGTCACAATAATAAAGTAAAAAATAAATTTTACAGGAATAAACAGGCCCGAAAATAATGTCATTTTACTAGCATAGACTAGAAATATTAAAGAAAAAATATGTTATTTTTAATTGTCATATTATGAGACAGAAACAAAACTAAATAGTTATTAGAAAATTAGTTTGGGGGGAAATGTACTACTGTACTTTATGGACATAAAGTTACACAATTATGATTAATTATAACTAAATTGCAACAAAAAATGGGTAAAAAAAGTTGTCATTTTAAGAAAAGAGAAAACAATATTAAGAGAAAAAAAAGAAAAAAGTAAAAATTTTATGGATATTAACTAGTTGAAAAAACTAAGTTATTAATATTATAGGAATAAAGTCATAATATTATGAGAAGAAAATATATAAAGATTATTGAAGAAGAAACGTGAAATATTTTGAAAAAAAAGCAAGAGCAAAAGACACAAAGCTGAGATGCAGTTTTTAAACTTTTTAGTGTATCTATTATATTAAAAAATATCAAAGTGGCCCCTGCATCCTTTCATTTTTCTGCATGTGGCCTTTAGTGGAAAACGTTTGAACACCCCTGATTCATACATTTGCGCAACAGTCCTTCATACCCCCTGCAGCACATCCACCACTTACAGTCTGGACTGGTCTCAAACTGGAAACTGGGACTGCTGGCTCCGTATCCAGCAGCTGTGCGGGCTCTGATCTGCAGCAGGTAGGCAGTGTTGGGCTTCAGACCGTTTAGAGTCACATTACATCCCCTGGCCCGAAGGATTGTGTAGCTGGTCTCTTGTTCCTCCTGGAAGATAAAGAGGCAAGGATACAGACAGAGAAATGAAATACACACAGACTTGGGTCCACACATTAATGAATACAACATGTGTAGTGTATCATATGAGAAGGTGGGCTGTCATAAGCGCGCACACCCAAACAATGCAGACAGTTTGACAGCATCCCACCCCTTATCTGATGAATTACGGCTTTTCTATTTTACGGCTTCTCTCAATGCCGGTCTACGCTGATAAAGCGATGCAAGAACTTCCACACTGACTCTACACCTTGCGACCAGATGTGGAGGGAAGAAAATAGCGGACAAAAGACAGTACATGAAAAAACATAAAAGAAAATCACAGTGTTTTAGTTCTATGGATTGACACTATTGCTTGGTAAGTATATTAACATGTTTAATAAGCTGAAGGCTTAAGCTTTCATGTATATTTTTACATTAGTTATATAAATAAGGATTTTTACAAAATATTATTACACTTTTTTACAGTAAGGTGCGACTAGTATACCTATGTATATATCTAATTTAACATGTCATTTTTGACCCACTTATGGAAGGTTGGGGTAGTAACACAAAAACAAACATTTCTTACAATGTATAAAAGGTAAGTTAAAAATGTGAATGGCATGATATCAAAAACATGTTTTTTGAGGAATACCTGGAATATGAAATGATAAAAACCTTTCATTACGAAGATATTTCAAGAAAACAACCTGACCGGGTCATTTTTGACCCACTTATGGAAGGTTGGGGTAGTAACACAAAAACAAAAATGTCTTAAAATGTATAAAAGATAAGTTAAAAATGTGAACGGCATGACATCAAAAAATGTTTTTTGATCAATACCTGGAATATGAAATGATTAAAAAAATTTAATTACAAAAATATTTCAAGAAAACAACCTGACCGGGTCATTTTTTACCCACTTATGGAAGGTTGGGGTAGTAACACAAAAACAAAAATTTCTTAAAATGTATAAAAGATAAGTTGAAAATGTGAATGGCATGATATCAAAAACATGTTTTTTGAGAAATACCTGGAATATGAAATGATAAAAAAATTTAATTATGAAGATATTTCAAGAAACCAACCTGACCGGGTCATTTTTGACCCACTTATGGAAGGATGGGGTAGTAACACAAAAACAAAAATTTCTTAAAATGTATAAAAGATAAGTTAAAAATGTGAACGGCATGACATCAAAAACATGTTTTTTGATCAATACCTGGAATATGAAATGATTAAAAAAATTTAATTACAAAAATATTTCAAGAAAACAACCTGACCGGGTCATTTTTGACCAATTATGGAAGGTTGGGGTAGTAACACAAAAACAAAAATTTCTTAAAATGTATAAAAGATAAGTTAAAAATGTGAATGGCATGATATCAAAAACATGTTTTTTGATCAATACCTGGAATATGAAATGATTAAAAAAATGTAATTACAAAAATATTTCAAGAAAACAACCTGACCGGGTCATTTTTGACCCACTTATGGATGGATGGGGTAGTAACACAAAAATTTCTTAAAATGTATAAAAGATAAGTTAAAAATGTGAACGGCATGATATCAAAAACATGTTTTTCGAGGAATACCTGGAATATGAAATGATAAAAAAAATTAATTACAAAGATATTTCAAGAAAACAACCTGACCGGGTCATTTTTGACCCACTTATGGAAGGTTGGGGTAGTAACACAAAAACAAAAATTTCTTAAAATGTATAAAAGATAAGTTGAAAATGTGAATGGCATGATATCAAAAACATGTTTTTTGAGGAATACCTGGAATATGAAATGATAAAAAAATTCTTTATGAAGATATTTCAAGAAAACAACCTGACCGGGTCATTTTTGACCCACTTATGGAAGGATGGGGTAGTAACACAAAAATTTCTTAAAATGTATAAAAGATAAGTTAAAAATGTGAACGGCATGATATCAAAAACATGTTTTTCGAGGAATACCTGGAATATGAAATGATAAAAACCTTTTATTACGAAGATATTTCAAGAAAACAACCTGACCGGGTCATTTTTGACCCACTAATGCATCTAAGGGTTAATGTCAGTTGACTAATTTTATATGAAATCTACAAAATAATGTTTACGCGACCTAAACTACCTTGGCGATCTACTGGTAGCTTGATCGACGTGATAGGCACCGCTGGTGCTAAGTGATGAAAATGTCCTGGTTTTCTTTATTTATTTTTTTTATTTATTTATTTTTAATTTTGTGAAAAATAAAAAAAAAATATTCACATTTTGTATTTTTTTATTTTTTTTTTAATTTTTTAATTTTTTTTACATTTTTAAAAAAAAATTAAATTACCTGATATTCTTATTCTTTTAAAATATCGCTTGAAAAGAGTGATATGTTCCTACAGGTCGATTTTTCCACTTGAAAAGAAACATTATTTTTAATCATTATTTTTCATTTCCGAGATTTGTGGTCACCGTAGCAGTTTTGCACGTGTAGAGTCAAAGTTTAGGTTCAGAAGACATTAAATCCATACTGGCTCTATCTATGAATCAGGTGGGTGGGCATATTCCCCGTGAATGGATACCCCCCCCCCCCCTGCAGCTGTAGTAAAAATGCCATTTAGAGGAATTACTACTGACCCATTATGCTGACCCCCTATCACGTTTCTCTAACCTCACCTCAGAGCCTCGCAAGACTCAATTCTGTTTAACAAGATTCATGTCTGAAGCTAAACAACGGAGATTGGACAATATTAAAACATCTAATAATCTATTTGGGATTAATTTAACATGAATTTAATCATGAAAATACATTTCCCAATAAAGACTGCAGTCCAAAAAACATTTTCAAGAGAATCAAATCCGTCTTTCATTGTGTTTATGAACAGACACCCCTTTTTAAAACCCCCTTTTTATAACGCCCAGTAATGGGAGGGATCAGGCTTTTATAGGGCACAAAGCTTTTTTAACTGGTATGTGTGTTGGGGGGGTAACTGATACAGCAGGCCTGCATCAGGATGGCTCCTCATCGTGCCCATAAATCTACTCACAGCTTGTCACCATGAAGTGCTCGGGACAGCATGTGATCCCTTGAAAATTACACACAGGTGTGGTAAGGGGACCTTTGTGTGTGTGTGTGTGTGTGTGAAGCAAAGCATCGCAATGCCCAAGCCGTGTGATTATGGGCTGTCTATGTGTGTCCCACCATTGCCATTGCAGTTGCCATATAGCAGGGATATAACGAAATATAGCCGTTTTCTGCTTTGGCAATCTAAACAAAGTTGAAGAAAATGATTGCCAGTATAAACACACACACACACACACACACACACACACACACACACAAACTAAACAGGATTCCTTCCATCGAAGACCAAATAAACATACCAAACTAGCACATGTGAAGGTCTCTACGCTCTCGAGAATACACCACATTCAAAAACAATATTTTTTCTACAATGCACTTAAGAGCCCTTTTAAGTACATGGATCCTTATTTTGGGTAAAGCAATAATGAAATCATGCTCAATATTATAATATATTCTAATTAGAATATATGAATTAATATATCACGCTCTTTTGTGGTTTAATACGGTCTATCAATAGTCAAAAATATGCATATTTAAGCACATTTTAAAATAAAAATTAAAAATTTTAAAGCATACCAATGGCTAAATTAAATAAAATAAAAATACAAATGTAAATATGCAGCATCGGTCACTAGGCGTCTAATGTTACTGTAATGTTCTAACGACAAGCATCACACTTGATTGCCAAAACAACAGACTTTTGTTGCAGGTTTGAATGAGCTCACAACAGGCACAATACTCACAATTTACACCAACACACAAGCAACAGTGTTTATTATGCCTACTATTTTGGGTACTACAAGTGTAAAGGTGATCATAGGGTTGTTATTTCATGCCTAGAAAGCTCTAATGATGTTAAAAACTGCATCCACGATGTCATTAACAGGTTTGAAGATGAAAGAGTATGAGAACAAACAAATATTATACCATCCGAATAAAGTTAAAATATTATAGGAACAAAGTTATTATGAGAAGAAAATTTAGAAAGTTGAAATCATTTGAAAAATTAAAAAAATTAAAAATGCTGTAATTTTATGAGAATAAAGTCCAAATTCGAAGATTAAAAAAGCGTATTCTAATCAGAAAATTAATTTTATGAGAATAAACTTGCAGTATTATTTCTCTTATTATTATTGGGTAATACAAGTGTAAAGGTGACTATAGGGTTGTTATCTCATTCCAAGAAGGCTCTAATGATGTTAAAAACTGCATCCACAATGTCATTAACAGGTTTGAAGATGAAAGAGTATGAGAAACAAACAAAACAAAATCATTTTTTGGAATATTAGGTTGGGGAAAAATATTATATCATCAGAATAAAGTCAAAATATTATAGGGACAAAGTTGCACTATTATGAGAAGAAAATTTAGAATGTTGAAATAATAATAAAAAAAAATTAAAAATACTGTAATTTTATGAGAATAAAGTCCAAATTCAAAGATTAAAAATATTAGAAAGATTAGAAATATTAAAGAAAAAATATGTTATTTTAAATTGTCATATTAAAGAAGATTAAAAAAGCGTATTCTAATCAGAAAATTTTTTTATGAGAATAAACTTGCAGTATTATTTCTCTTATTATTATTGGGTACTACAAGTGTAAAGGTGACTATAGGGTTGTTACCTCATGCCTAGAAGGCTCTAATGATGTTAAAAACTGCATCCACAATGTCATTAACAGGTTTGAAGAAAATCATTTTTGGAATATTAGGTTGGGGAAAAATATTATATCATCAGAATAAAGTAAAAATATTATAGGGACAATGTTGCACTATTACGAGAAGAAAATTTTGAAAGTTGAAATAATTTGAAAAATAAAAAAAATTAAAAATGCTGTAATTTTATGAGAATAAAGTCCAAATTCGAAGATTAAAAAAGCGTATTCTAATCAGAAAATTTGTTTTAGGAGAATAAACTTGCAGTATTATGAGGGAATATTCTTACATTTTAGTACCATTGATAATATTAAAGAAAATATATATTTTTTTAAATTGTAAGATTTATGAGAAACATTTATTTGGGGAAAATGAGGTTGGGAAAGACTTAAAATATTGAGCTGAAGTCAAAATGCCATTGGGGTAAAGACAAAATAATATTATGAGAATAAAACTTGTTTAAATATGTTAAATGTTGAAATATAGCTGTAATGTCACAATAATAAAGTAAAAAAAAAACCTTTTTAAAAGAATAAATTTTACAGGAATAAACAGGCACGAAAATAATGTCATTTTACTAGCATAGACTAGAAATATTAAAGAAAAAATTTGTTATTTTAAATTGTCATATTAAAGAAGATTAAAAAAGCGTATTCTAATCAGAAAATTTGTTTTATGAGAATAAACTTGCAGTATTATTTCTCTTATTATTATTGGGTACTACAAGTGTAAAGGTGACCATAGGGTTGTTATTTCATGCCTAGAAGGTGTTAAAAACTGCATCCACTATGTCATTAGCAGGTTTTCCATGCGCTAACAAAACTATTACTTTTATAAATAAGAAATCCTACTTTGCAATGAATTGAAATGTACAAGAGATTACTCCAAATCATGAAATTAA
Source organism: Doryrhamphus excisus (assembly GCF_037039965.1). Taxonomy (NCBI): domain Eukaryota; kingdom Metazoa; phylum Chordata; class Actinopteri; order Syngnathiformes; family Syngnathidae; genus Doryrhamphus; species Doryrhamphus excisus. The sequence continues at coordinate 6,150,424 of NC_136368.1, read as the reverse complement.
AATATATGCTTGAATTAGAACATGAATCCATGTCACACGGATGATTCAATGTCCGTTTTATGGCTGATACATGCCATACAAGTTGGTTGTCTGTGGTTCACGTTCTTCCATTGATAAGTCCGCATAAGCCTTTATTTCTTGATAAAGGACTTCAAATGGTACAGATTAAGGGAATTTAAGTGTGAGGCAGCAAAGTAGAAACAAGCATTAACCGTGTTGATGTGTAATGAGTCCTCATTCCAAAATGCTTTTGAACATCACGGACAATTGCGTCCTCCAGGCTAAGAGGAAAAGGACATCCAGATTTTTTTTTTTTTTTTTTTTTTTTTTTTTTACCAGCTTGAAGTTTTAATTCTTTGATGCTACATTGTGTGACTTTGTGTCTTCAGTGCCCGTGGCATCTGGGGTAACTTGCACATCTGTGAAAGTACCATTAAGGCTGAAAAGCACTTCCAGGTTTCCTAACTGCCACCCACAGAAGAAGCTTCTTTTTATGGATGTTCCTGTGTATTCCTGCAAGATTAACCGAAAGCCGCAACTGATGCAGTGTGGCTTGGTGAGAAATCAGGGTGGGCACTTGACTTGATCATCAATAATCATAAATATATATGTGATTGCTGTACAATTTGCTGCATATTCTCTTCAAAGTTAGTCCTTATATGGTTCAAACCAGTGGTTCTCAACTGGTTTGGCAGTGGGAGCCACCAACACCCGCAAGTGGCGATGCAAAATGTGGAAAATGTTCAACTCAAATTTCTCAAATACTGTACCATATATTTAATGAAAATATTAAATATTAATATTACATTTTTATATACTGTAACTGCTTTCCCATCATACCGAGGAGGCTTAAATATGGGCAGCAACACAACTGGTCTCTCTCTTTATGGCATGCTCTTCTCCAGCAGACATCTGCAGCTGTCGCCAGTTAATGTCCTTTCCCTCCTACTCAAGCTTGACAAAGTCGGCCGGGTCGTTACATTAGTTTCATATGATATTTTTTTTTCGTCAACGAGTCCAGACTACTTGAGGGAAACAAATTAAACTCACAGTAAAACCAGAATGACATCCGCACACGGAAATAACAAATGAAATGCCAGTTTAATAGTGAATGCTGAAGCGGAGCTGAAAAAAAAAAATCTTAATATTTTGACTTTATTCTAGTAATTTTACTGCTGATTTTGCCATGTTTACTGTAGTTTAGCGTTCCTGTTAAATTACATTTTTAGAACATGTGCTACTGGGCCTATTAAAGCAAAAAAAATAAAATAAAAAAAACTTCTGCGGACTGCAAATGGTCACATTTTGGACACCCCTGAAGGAATAATTAGATGAAAAATGGGGTACACTTTTAAAGCTATAATGCTTCTCAGCATTCACACAATTATAACGATAACTAATGACAATGATTATGTTTTAGTATTCAAACAAATGGCCAATAAAGTGTTAAATATATTCATGGTAATGGTAATGGTTTTATTTCATTTGAACATGCATCAGATTACAATTGAATGCATCACATAATCAGTTCCCAGTTCCACATGTCCAAAAGGAGTAGGAAGAAGCAAAGCTTATTAAATCCTACCCCTCCATCTGGTGCTTTTACAATCAGTAACTGTTACATTTGTTCACTTCCTGCTTTCCATAATAATTTTTTTTTGTTTTTAAAAAAAAAAATATATATATACCTTAATGTTAATACATTTTAAAATTCTTGGATGTGTATTTCGCTAAAACGTGTTGCTAGAAAAAAAATATATTTCTAAACGTTACAGAAACCATTATACGACCGGATGGATCACACAGTGTTTCGCATGAAAATGCCCAAGCCACAAACAAAATAGAGGAACATATGGTTTTTCAAACACATATTATCATCCTCTTACTGAATGTTCTTTCTTTTCATCTCAGTTCCTCTATTCTTCTGTCACACCATCTTTTTTTTTAATGCGTGGATTTGAGCTTATGTCTCTAAAAAACTTTGTATGCGTTCCAATGTGGCCTTGAGCCTTGGCATGCGAGTTCACCTAAAGCTTGCCCATAGGAAGAGGCCAGAATCCGGTGTTTTTATGGTGGCCTCCCACTGGTGTCCTTGTTCACTCATCTGCATGGAAGAACCTTTTGTCTGATGTTTTAAAATCCATGGCCGCTGTGGAGAATTCCCGTAGAAAGTGTGTTGGCGTTTGTGTGCATGTCCTCATGTGTCCCTCGATGTGACTAACAAGGAATCGTGCACTTTTAAAACCCACTTTTCAATTTCTTCTTCTTGTAATAAAGTAGCATTTAGTAACGTGCGCCAATGAAACAAAGCCTGTATCAGTCATTAACTTTTCCCCTTGCTGCTTTCCAGCCATGTATTTAGCATCTTAGGTAAGGGTGGCTGAGCAGGGAGAAGAGTTTAGAGAGGACACCAGTTTCTGTCTGCCTACTAATCAAGAGATTAGGGGCCAGGGTTGGCACTCGAGCAAACTGTGATCTGGGGCACACACACACACACACACACACACAATGAATTTACCCGAGTGACTAAACTTGCATCCATGGCTAATTTCACCATCAAATGTCAGCGATAGCGCCGCATCGGTGCTGAACGACAGCCTAATTCGTTCTGTGCTAATTTCTCTCACAGAGGAATGAACACGCCCGTTTACTGTCTGCCATAAAACTTGTCTCCATTAGATAGAGAGGACAGGATGAGAGGCAGGATATGGAATGGGAGGTCTAGGGAAGTCTTATATTGGCATAAAAATTAAATATCGACTCATGCCGGTACAATGTTTCTGCTTAGGCGAGTGACGGCATAATCCAGTAACAACTACCGTAAATTCCGGACTATGTATAAGCCGCTACTTTTTTCCCAAACTTTCAACCCTGCGGCCGCCAGTGGCTCTTGAGTAGAAAAGGTAAGATTAAGATCGGTAGAATATATGCGTCGAGGAAGACCGCAACTTCTTGTCTTGTGCATAAATTAAATTAGCGTGAACATACCCTCGTCATGGAAAAGGCAAAAAAAAAAGGCATATGACGCAGCTTTCAAGCTAAAAGCAATCGAAGAAGGAAAACAGAGCTGCCGCATGTAAACTTGGCATAAACGAATCGATGGTGAGACGCTGGAAAAACTGCAGCGGGAAGAACTGAAGCAATGTAAAAAGACGAAAAAAGCTTTCAGAGGTGCAGGTGGCCCGAACTGGGAAACATTCTAGAAGACAGGGTGAACACACAGAGAGCAGATGGCCGAGGTGTATTTAATATTAGTTATATTATTATTATTGTTAAGTTATATTATTAAAACTTTGAAAACTCTCTCTGTGTACCGTCTTTCTTTGTAAATATGTTTACATGTTTTAATGTGGGCACATGCGGCTTATATACAGGTGCGGCTTCTGTATGTACAAAATCGGTTTTCCTCTAAAAATGTAGTGGGTGAGGCTTATAATCAGTTACAATCAGTAACAATCAGTTACAATCAGTAACTGTTACATTTGTTCACTTCCTGCTTTCCATAATACAGTTTTTTTTTTGTTTTTTTTTACCGAAGTACGAGGTGCATTATAAAAAAAAATGTTAATACATTAATGTTAATACATTTAAAAATCCTTGGATGTGTATAAAATGTGTAAAAAATGTATTTCTAAAAGACAGAAACTATTATACGACTGGATGGAGCACACAGTGTTTCGCATGAAAATGCCCAAGCCACAAACTAAAAACTGTAGTGGTTGAGGCTTATAATCAGTTACAATCAGTAACAATCAGTTACAATCAGTAACTGTTACATTTGTTCACTTCCTGCTTTCCATAATACAGTTTAAGTTTTTTTTTTGTTTTTTTTACCGAAGTACGAGGTGCATTATAAAAAAAAAATGTTAATACATTAATGTTAATACATTTAAAAATTCTTGGATGTGTATAAAATGTGTAAAAAATGTATTTCTAAAAGACAGAAACTATTATACGACCGGATGGAGCACACAGTGTTTCGCATGAAAATGCCCAAGCCACAAACTAAAAACTGTAGTGGGTGAGGCTTATAATCAGGTACGCGCTATAGTCCGGAAATTACAGTACTTTATTTTGTTTTTATTCATATGTTTGTGTCAGAAAAATTCCAGCTTTCCAAATTGTATCATTGCCAGCAGTATTTATTGTATCAGTGCTGCAAGTAACAATTATTTTCATAGTCATTAATCTGACGCTTGTTGTTTTGATTAATCGGGTGATCAGTTAGGTTAGATTAGTGGTCCGCAACACAAAAAATAGACAGAAATTTTGATCACTGTTTTTGAAAGATGTTTTTCATGAACGACAAAGAAATAAACAATAATTCACATTTGAAAAGCATGCCTAAACAATACAGTAGGTGAGAAAAAGAAAGATGGAGTGTGAAAAGTGAAAGACAAATGAAGAAGAAACTCAGGCTATGATCACACTGCAGCATAGGTATTTGTTTTGTTAAAATCTGATTCTTTCCTGTAGTCGTTCACATCAAAAGGAGCCAGTTGAGGGGGCTCGGACATCTTGTCTGAATGCCTCCTGGACGCTTCCCCAGTGAGTTCCCCAGCCGGGAGGAGACACACCGAGGACACACTGGAGGAATTATGTCTGGCCTGGGAACGGCTCAGTGTCCCCCCCAGTGGAACCGAGAGATATTTCCCTATTGAGACTCCTGCCCCTGCGACTGGGATCCGGATAAGCGTTCGAGATTTCGAGTCAGTTTGTGGTCTCCTTGGTGCATTTGTGACATTGTCAAGGATTCTGTCCAACCGGAGTCAATGGTTTCTTAACCAGATTATTTTGCATATGAGTTTAAGAAGAGAGATGGCAAAACTTTTGGGAATTGTGGTCGATTTTCATTCCTCCCCTCACTGATTGTCACAAACTTTGGGTGCTGACCGACAAGATGGCGCTTACAAGTTGCCAAAATGAATTCTGAAGTACTCTCATTTGGGAGAAACTTATAGTAAATTTGCTGCTACTGTACATTGAGAGGACCCAGATGAGATGGCTCAAGCATCTAGTCAGGATTCCTCCCTCGGGAAGTGTTCGAGTCACGTCCGACCGGTGGGAGGCCTTAAGGAAGACCAAGGACACGTTGGAGAGACTATGTGTTTCAACTGGCCTGGGAATCCCTTGAAAAAAGGGGGAGGGAAGTCTGGGTTTGCCTGCAAAGGCCAGTGCCCCAGCAACCTGACATTTGGTAAATGGAAGAAAATTACTAAATGGACAGTGGTGACAAAATTAGGTGAGAATGTTGGATAAGAAATGAAGATATCCTTGGATAACATTAGGGAATTTTCAGAAACACAAGAATCTTTTTAAGACTGATTCGTGATTTATATTAAGATATCACATTTACAGTAAAGTCTCGTTATATCGATATCGGTTATATCGATAGTACTGCTTATTACGATACTATTTTCATTTCCTGGCAAATTTCTAGTCTTTTATGATATAATTAGTTCCGGTTAGTACGATACCCGGTTATTATGATAATCCGGTTACTACGATGCCCTTTTCATCTCCCGCCAGCCAATTTGGTCTGCTTATATCGATACAAAAGCAGCTTAAAGCTGAATCAATATTTGCTCAAGGATTTCAATACCACCATTAACGAAATCTGTAAACGGCGTATTGTTTGATTTTCGCCCAACACCGTTTCGGCTTTTCCACCGACGGACGGTAATTAGAGGATTACAGGTAATTAATATGAGGTAAGTATTAAACAATCTTTTGAAGTAAAGGAGTAAATATTTGTATAATTTAGAGGGAAGATTCAGTGAATAGACTTAGTGTTTTCAGATGTGTTCAATAATCTTGGCACTAGCTTTACTGATAAATGTTGAAAAAAAATGTGACCCATCTGTATATGAATGCAATCATTTTTTGCAACAATGTTTATGGTTTTGTCTGCTGAAGCGTGAGGATTTTGCATTGGTTGAATTTTAGAAAAGAAATAGTCATTAAAAAAGTGTAAAGACGTTTTTATTTAATGCATAAGTTTATTTTTCACTTCACTACAGTACAAAAGCATGCTAGATACGCAATCCATGAACTCAAGGAGAAAATTACATGCCATATCAAAGATCCCCCATTTATCGCCCACTTTTAATGCAGTTTGGCGCAGGATCGGATATATCAATAATCCGGTTATATCGATATTTTTTCCGACTCCCGAGAATATCGATATAACGAGACTTTACTGTACCCTCCATCTTCATAACGAGGGTATAAACCCAAAAGGCTTTCCGATAAGTTGTTTCTCACAGCTCCTTCAACTTCTATTTTTAGCACTGATGTTTCAGAATCATCGGAGGACCCTTGTCAAATCCAACCAATTCTGCCCATGCAGTTTTAATCGTTTCAACTATTTACATATTTCATGTTGTTTATTGTATGTTACCTTGTCAAAATAGATAAAAGGGTGTGAATATTTGTCATTCGCATATCAAACGGATATCCTCTAATGTTCTCAGCGCTGCTGAGAAGTAGTTATACATAATTCCTGATTCATATTTAAGTCATTTTGTCTCTCTCGGGTTCACATCCCGACAATGATATTTATGACAAACAGTGTATGGCAACACAATTCCCAATCTTGGTGGATATGCCAGTTCAAATTGAACTCGAGGAAATTGAAGCTCAGTTCACCAAACAACAATGTTCCAGAATAGTTGACTTATGAAGTTGTACTGTAAAGTTGAACAATACAGATAAAAAACTGAAACGTATGAAAAGTGAAGCAATTTTTCCCATATGATATAATGTACTGGTAAATCAAATCAATCATCAAAAATACATTTTATGGAGAATAAATGTCATTGTACATGCAGAAAACAATGTAAAATCATAATAAATGACAAATGGATGGACGTTATTGTTGATGCGGACTTCCTGTACATCCTGGCACTTGGAAGTTATTTTATAGTAATACTCATTTTATAGTTATACTATAGTTAATAAAACTTAATGGACAGTGATTCGGGTGCCTAGGGTACTTTTTGGGGGGACTTGACTTTATGAAAAAATTTTTAGCAAAATCTTTGACGGAAAACATCACGCAAGAACTGGGAAGTACGAAAGGTTTGACCGCCTGTTGTAAAAACAGTCAAAGCCTTCAAACTACAGTGCCTATGTCCTGCATTTATCTACTGTATACATTATACACAATACGTTGAGGCCCCCGCCTTGATATGAAAGTTTAATGTTAGTGCGGCCCGCGCAAGTTTGATACGGATGCTGTATGGTATCATGTACCCAGAAAAAATTATTACGTTTGATTAATGTTCATGTTAAAGGTTAAATAACTGTTAATAGTTATCCTCCCTATCCGTGTGGAAGTGGTAAGTTTTTGGCTATTTAAGTTTAAAGGAAATAACTTGAAGGCTACCGTTTAGGTTGCTAGCTCTCTAGTTTGCGAGTTAGCATGTGTCTCAAGACACTGCAGTTGCGCAATATGTTGTAAATAAAAAGAGTATAAATGTGACTATAGTCGTGTTTTGTCATGTCTACAGGGCTCTAATAATGCTTTGTTCATTTTAATCTGAAAAAAATAATTTGTCTACCCACCAACTATATGTGGTTTCTTAAGTTTTTATTAATTGCCGTTTTATTGTTATTATTATATTTATTTATTACTGATTGATTTTCTTTATTCTTGATTTGTTTATTTATTTTTCATCTTATTTTGTGCAGAAAAATAAAAATTAAGATATCTGAGAACAGTGGAATGTTTTATCAGAGCTTTCCTTGTAGAAAATCAAACCCAAAGCAAAGTTATTCATTTTTCTGTTTTTAATAAATGCGTTTTTTTTTTGGAAAACCTGATGCAGCCCAGTCTCGCCCAGACCCTAGCCCCAGTGGCCACCAAGTAAATTGAGTTTGAGACCCCTGATCTAGAGTGTAAACCCATCTTGTCAGTACCAACCTTTTCGTAGTATTTGATCTCGTAGTCGAGGATAATGCCATTGGGTCTCTCTGGCTCCAGCCAAGACAAGGAAACACTATTTCGTGATGTCTTCTCCTTTTTGATGACTATTACCGGAGAGGGAGCTGCGGTAGAAACAGAACAGGAGAAAAGCAGAGAATGTGAGACAGTGAGTTCTTCTATAAAGAGGTTCAGTGGAAGTTCAGTTGCCGGTGTTGCATCCTGACAATTGTCTATGGTTCCTGTTAGCCTAATTCAGTTTTCTGCCCAGTGGGGCCCACATTAAAGGACACAGTCCCGGATTTGTGGGTTGGATAAAGATGACTTACACAAAGTTGCAAATGCAAACAACACACACACACTCATTCCCAAAGACGGCGTTCTCATGCAGAGACAGAGACGTACACAAGGGAGGAGAGTGCTTAGATCTCGTATTTCAGTCTAACCAGTGGATATAACTAACATAACCAACCTAAACGGATACATGTTTCCTCCAATCCCCTGATATGGGACACAAGCGTACTTCCTGTGTACCCTGTTTTGTTTCGCTCTACTTGGGTTTAGAGTAACAAACACACTGAAGCAGGGGTCTCAAACATGCGGCCCGCGGGCCAAATGTGGCCCGCAGGACACTAGTTTGAGGCCCCCGCCTTGATATGAAAGTTTAATGTTAGTGCGGCCCGCGCAAGTTTGATATTGATTGCTGTATGGTATCATGTACCCAGAAAAAATTATTACTTTGATTAATGTTCATGTTAAAGGTTAAATAACTGTTAATAGTTATCCTCCCTATCCATGTGGAAGTGGTAAGTTTTTGGCTATTTAAGTTTAAAGGAAATAACTTGAAGGCTACCGTTTAGGTCGCTAGCTCTCTAGTTTGCGAGTTAGCATGTGTCTCAAGACCCTGCAGTTGCGCAATATGTTGTAAATAATAAGAGTATAAATGTGACTATAGTCGTGTTTTGTCATGTCTACAGTGCTCTAATAATGCTTTGTTCATTTTAATCTGAAAACAATTATTTGTCTACTCACCAACTATATGTGGTTTCTTAAGTTTTTATTATTTGCCGTTTTATTATTATTATATTTATTTATTTATTACTGATTGATTGATTTTCTTTATTCTTGATTTGTTTATTTATTTTTCAGCTTATTTTGTGTAGAAAAATAAAAAGTAAGATATTTGACAACAGTGGAATGTTTTATCAGAGCTTTTATTGTAGAAAATTGGAACCAAAGCAAAGTTTTTAATTTTTTTTTGTTTTTAATAAATCTTTTTTTGGAAAACCTGATGCGGCCCAGTCTCACCCAGACCCGAGCTCCAGTGGCCCCCAAGTAAATTGAGTTTGAGGCCCCTGGTTTAGAGTAACAAACACACTAAAGAGTCTTGGTTGGGTTGGAGAAAAAATTGTGTTTAGTTAAAAAATTCCATGCATCCTTCTGGCAACAAGACGCTTGAAATTCATATTTAGACATGGACGATAAAAACAAATAAACGTTAACTCATACACCTTACTTCTTTTTGCAATTAATTATGTCTCCCAAGTAGAAATGTGCCAAGGAAAAGAAAAGCCATCACCACTTTCAGTCTTAAACAAAACCCACATTCAGGATGAAGGCTATCCTTAAACATGTTAAAGGATCAGCTCCTATGAAAGTGACAGTGATAACTAAGCAGCGCAGTGGTCTTGTTTTTGGCTGGGAAACCACAGGGATGTAGGCAAGGAATTGTTCTTTTTTTTTATTAAAATAAATGATAATGATGAATGAATTTCTGCAAATTACAATTCCTTATTTATGAACGGATTATTATTGTAGTTTGAGGATATTAACCTGTTTACAACCTTGTTTTTAAACATAACTAGAGCCTTCTAGACATGAAATAATACCCATATAATCACATTGAATTCTTATTACTCAATGTAGTAGACATAAGTCTATCACGGCTGAGCCTATCCCAGCTGATTTCGGACCAGCCAATCGCAGGACTTTACAATATATTTATATTTATTATCTATTTTAATGCTTGAAAATGCTTAATTTAGGCCAAAATCATATACAATTTGCCTACATATGCATAGTTCATGACTAACAATAGGTTATAGTCGACTACAACCCGGAATGATTTATTAATTAATACATTTTTGGGGGAAAAGTGAAGAGCAAAGTGGCGGGAGATGACTGTAAATTCTATCAATTTGCAAAATTCATAAACTTGCTAAGGCAATAAACCAACAAACCAAAATGTAAACACATAAAATTACCACAAGAGGAAAAAATAATAATTATTGGGTTTTTTTGCAAATTTTATTTATTTTATCACTGTTGCATGAATTTGAAAGTCAATGTATCATCTTGTTTTTTGGTGTCCGCTATCAAAATACCTCAGGGGGTTCACATGGTCCCACTGTAGACCCATTTTTGGGTCCCACACCTCCCTTTTTTTTCAGTCTCTTTCTCTACACTCACTTTCTCATTTCCCTGGTTTTACTGCTCTCTAATTGCCAGGCAGCTGCGGGGCCTGCTCTGCATCTGAGGCATTGACTTTTAATTTTATTAGACCACAGGAAAAAACATGTTTGTCTTTGAAATGTTCAAGCTTTGGTTGATTGGGATTATAAAGCCAGTGTGTGTGTGTTTGTGGGCACGGGTGTGTGTTTTTGTCTTTCCATGCATATACGGTATACCCATGTGCATATCTGCAGGAAGTTTTATTCCCCTCTTTTTTTCTATAATGAATCCAGATGGAGAGAATCTGTTTCCATACCCCCTTACTCCTCTTCTCCTCCTTTCCCTCTGGTTCTGATAGCACGGTGACGCCATGCTTTATATTGGCAATAATGATTTAGTGTATCTGAGCAGCTTGGAGGCATCACCACTTTCTTTCTTCTCATCCACTTTTTGACACGTCTATTTTCACATCACTTCATTTGTTGTCGCTTGTTTTGTCTATAGTCTAACTGTAAAACTTCTATAGGACACAAAATCAATAATGGCTTACGAAGTGGGCCGTGCCACCATTAATAAATGATTTAAGGGGCACTTATGAGAATATGTCATACCTAAGGACCATTAACCAGGGAGCACGCTGTAAGTCAGTGACAATGTATGCCTAATACCTTCAAGTCATTACTGAAAGTAAATTAAAGAAGTCATTAAAAAATATTGAAAAAAATAATTAAAAGAGTATTCCACAATATAATTATCACATCATTATGTAGGAAAATCCAAATTGCTTAAATCACAAGTTTTTGTTCAATATAATATCAATATACTCTAAATGGATACAGCATTTGGTACATCTCCAAATTTCAGACTTTAAAGTCGGAGAAAGGTCGGATAAAGGTCGGGGAAATGTCGGAGAAAGGTGATAAATGTTCACATCTACACATTTATGCAGGTGCTATTGAGAACAGAGCTGCAACAATTAAATATTGATCAATGGTTAATTGATTACCCAATTAATCAGCAACTATATAATTAATTGGTGACTGTTATTTGACAAATATTTTTCATTATTTAACAATATTTTAACAGAATATTCAAGTGGCAACCTATTGTTTGTGTACTTATCAGTTAAAATCATCTATTTCTGAATAAAATGGTGGAAATTAAAAATGTATTTTTAAAAATCCGATTCATTGAATAATTAAAATAAATAATTGACAGATTAATCTGTTATTTAAATAATCATTAGTTACAGTTTTAATTGAGAATCTGTATTGTATTTCTCTGTACAAACCCCTTAGTTAAAGAAAGAAAATCCCACAATTCTCACTGAAATCACTTGAAACTTACGTAACAATGTAAGTAACAATAAATAAATAAAAAATTCAAAATCAGCCATCACTTTTGAATTGTTAATTAACATAATTATTTTTTAAAAACTAATTAATAAAACAGGCCTGGACAAAAATGATGGTGCCAATCCTCCCTCACTGATCAGGTGTATGCCTGTTATGTTTCTATTGGTGTATATAGCTAGCTTTTGTTATTTACATATATTTACATATATATTCTGGTTAGTACTAATTATATTTGGTTGCCATTTAAGTTGTTTGTTGTAGTTTTTCATTTAGAAGTCATTGGTTTTGTTCCTAATTTCTCAACATGTGAGTGCAGGCCAGAGGCTGATGCCTTGATTGGACTCTCCCAAGTGTCACCTGGAGGAGGGGGGGATTAACTGGGTGATAGTTCGGTAATCTAAGTTGTTATGTGTAATTGAGTGCTTAAATGTATACAGGAAGTGGAACTTCAGTGTGGGACTATTGGAAGACTTTTGTAACATAAAAGAAGGGTGTTATAAATGTAAATAGGGTACCTTTTAGATGTATTGCCTCACCCTCTCATTGGGGAATTATGGTTGGCCCTTCACGGGTAAAAGGGGCTGGGTGAATTGTTTGGGAGAAGCCTGTTGTGTGTGCAAGTCTCATTATTTGTTTTTTGTTACTAAATTTCAAGTGATTTCAGTGAGAATTGTGGGATTTTCGTTCTTTAACTGAGGGGTACCAACATTTTTGTCTATGTGTGTAAGTTGCTGGCACAAAAATATGAAACAAATTTAAAAATACCCGAAAAAAACTAATAACTATTGCACTGTTAGCATCAGTGTACGTGTTAATGCATTATCACAGCATGAGAAGCAAGAGGGCTTTATAGTCGAAATATGTGTACCCCAATGACGTGCATTGTTAGCTAGCTCACATGAACTTGTTTTCTCATGTTATAATGCACCGAAAATGAAAATAAATATGTGTTCATGTTTCACATAAAAATTGTGAATGACGGGCAAAATTCCAAAGTTGAAGTAAGATGCTGGTTGCTGGTTGTTGCCACAATAATTAATTAAGTTGAGTTTGGGATACAGTTCAGCACACAAATGAAATCATACAAAGCATATCATGTGCAACTATAATTATAAGATACTTGTGTGGATTGAGAAATGTGGTATTTTAGACAGCAGTGTTGTTTAATTATGACACTAATTATGTATGTCTGGCTTGGAGATTGTAGCTGCCGCGTCAGCCACTGACTAACTAAATACACATGCGTGATTTTCAGTCTATTTTAATTCATTTGTGAATATGATAATGTTAATTATACGATAATTACATGTATCTTCTTTAAAAAATGCTGACATTTGTTAAAAAGGTACGTTTTTATCGTATCCATATATTTAAATAAGAAGTTGTTTAGTGTTTTAGTTTGTTAGTTTCACAGTGTTTTTTCTTCGTCTCTTGTAAATTTAATGTTGCTATGAGCGCACTATGATAATACCACCATTATAAATACCATACATTATAAATCGTCACTAGGTTCGCGGGGGTATGCTGGAGCCTATCCCAGCTGACTTTGGTACACCCTGGGCTAATAATAATACAATAAAATATATAAATAAATGTCAAAAAAAAAAAATATATATATATATAGGCGGCACGGCGGTCGAGTGGTTAGCGCGCAGACCTCACAGCTCGGAGACCAGGGTTAAATTCCACCCTCGGCCATCTGTGTGGAGTTTGCATGTTCTCCCCGTGCATGCGTGGGTTTTCTCCGGGTACTCCGGTTTCCTCCCACATTCCAAAAACATGCTAGGTTAATTGGCGACTCCAAATTGTCCATAGGTATGAATGTGAGTGTGAATGGTTGTTTGTCTATATGTGCCCTGTGATTGGCTGGCCACCAGTCCAGGGTGTACCCCACCTCTCGCCCGAAGACAGCTGGGATAGGCTCCAGCACCCCCGCGACCCTCGTGAGGAAAAGCAGTAGAAAATGAATTTTTTTTTTTTTTTCATTTTTTTTCCGGATATTCCAGCATACATTTCATTGTGCCTTGGTTTTCCCCTTCCATTGCGGTTCAGAGGGTTACTATTGGAGCAAAACTGCTCTAAATACAGATCACAGGTACATGTTGTCAACACAGGGATGACCATGAGTTGGAGGGCAAAAAGATGAGAGGAGGAAATCTATCTGACAGCACCTTGACAGCACCGCCTGGACACACTGCTACCACCTAGGGAAATATTTAATCCATCTTTTAACAGCTTGGCATCTCTATGTGAGAGTAGATCAGGTAGGTGCTGCCGCGGCCGACATATTTAATCCTTGTAAACTCCCAGGGCCAACGGAGAGTGTGCAGCTGGAGGCGGAGATATACTTTAGGTTGAGAGACAAGTGTGCATAAGTGGGGGTGTCGTCATAGTGAAGTGTGCGTTGTTGTCTTTGAGCTTCAAAGCATCTTTGTGCCATGATCAGTAATGTGCAAAACAATCACTCAAACTTTAAATATTCTGAAATAACTCTCAGACTATTTGCATCCAGTTTATAATGTTTACCATAAATATACAGTAAAGCTTTCTCAACCACGCAATCAAAAAATGTGTTGCAGTAAATCTCCATGGCCCTTTCTTCAAGTCCACACATACATAAGTGAACAAACATACAAAAACAACTATATGTGCCACTAATCCTTGTCCTGTCATTTAAAACGGGTCTGGTTTTTATCATATATAATATAGTACAGCTGGAGCTGTGCCGTGTAATTACAGCGAGCATTCTTACAAATGTTTTGGAACTTTAACTTCACACGATGTGACTGCTGCCACACGATTGTATGGACCGTAATCATCCCATGTGTTTGCCTTATATAGGGTTTTGTTATAGCTTCAACCCCCCGCAGTTGGGTTGATCTGTCTACACCAGGGGTCTCAAACATGCGGCCCGCGGGCCAAATGTGGCCCGCAGGACACTAGTTTGAGGCCCCCGCCTTGATATGAAAGTTTAATGTTAGTGCGGCCCGCGCAGGTTTGATATGGATGCTGTATGGTATCATGTACCCAGAAAAAATTATTACGTTTGATTAATGTTCATGTTAAAGGTTAAATAACTGTTAATAGTTATCCTCCCTATCCGTGTGGAAGTGGTAAGTTTTTGGCTATTTAAGTTAAGGAAATAACTTGAAGGCTACCGTTTAGGTCGCTAGCTCTCTAGTTTGCGAGTTAGCATGTGTCTCAAGACCCTGCAGTTGTGCAATATGTTGTAAATAAAAAAAAGTATAAATGTGACTATAGTCGTGTTTTGTCATGTCTACAGGGCTCTAATAATGCTTTGTTCATTTTAATCTGGAAAAAAATAATTTGTCTACCCACCAACTATATGTGGTTTCTTAAGTTTTTATTATTTGACGTTTTATTATTATTATTATATTTATTTATTTACTACTGATTGATTGGTTTCATGTTTTTGGATTCTGGGAGGAAACCGGAGTAATCTTAATATTCATAAGATATTACTATGATTCTATTGTTGTGGATCAGTTTAGGGATGTCCCTTTTCTGTGGCCCAGTGGAGAGTGTAACGTTCCTCACATATTCCCTGGAAGAATTGACTCCAACAGAAATACGGGAAAAAAATCTCACTCCAGATACAGACGACACTGAATAAGAAAAAAACTCAGAAGACAGCCAAGAACAAAATAGTGTAAAAGTATTGTAGAATTCACTTTTAAAGTGCTTAAACTCGGAATTTTTACACCTAGAACGTCCAAGCACCACATCTTGTTGCCGGCTTGTTCTTCCGAGCGCTGTTTCATGTGTTTTAAAAAATGGATGTCAGTTTCCTCAGCCCATTGTTATCCTAAAATTACTTGTAAAAAGGATGACATTTTCATTTCTGACATATCAGGTTCCTACAGGCTCACTGAATATAATAGTGTTTACTGTGCTCTAGTAAATATCAAGGGCATATAGTAACTGTAGTGCAGGGACATTAAATGTAAGGTTAGATCATTAAATAAGAAGGAAAGGGTGCTGATAATACGCTGCAGTTTGTTTTCTTTGTGCATCTGCCACAAGTTATCACTTCAAATGTCATCCGGGGTCGTGCCGTATCCAGAAGGGTTGAGTCGAGACGGCGTTCAAGCCCTCACGCTATGTGCTCGATAGCGTGCAGTTTGTTAAGGCTCCTTTGTGTCTCGTGCCTCCTTGCCTTCTCCCTCCTATGTCCTGCCGCGTGTGACCTAGATATCTATCCTAGTGTGTCATCTGGAAGTAAAAGACAGTTGCTGGAGGAAGTATACGTATGAAGAAGTGTATACTTTTTGACACCTGTGGTATTTAAAAAAAAAAAAAGGCTTGATGCACAGTAGTCATCTTCAGGACGATTTAGGACGTATCTCGGTATTAAAGTCATGGTTCTGTTAATTTTCGGTACCTTTGAGGGTAGAAAATCCATACCATAAAAGTACAGAGCCAAAGAAATAAAATTGTTGAATAATTCTGCATCTCAGGCGGCACGGCGGTCGAGTGGTTAGCGCGCAGACCTCGCAGCTCTGTGAAAAAAGTGTAATAATATTGTATTTTAATGCATCTTTTACTCTTACTGTTTTTATTCAACTCTATTTTTATTTATTTTTCTCTACTGTAAAGCGTCTTTGAGTGCTCTGAAAAGCGCTATACAAATAAAATTTATTATTATTATTATAATGTAGACTAGGCTGCACGGTAGACGAGTGGTTAGTGCGCAGGCCTCACAGCTAGGAGACCAGGGTTCAATTCCACCCTCTGTGTGGAGTTTGCATGTTCTCCCCATGCATGCGTGGGTTTTTTCCGGGTACTCCGGTTTCCTCCCACATTCCAAAAACATGCTAGGTTAATTGGTGACTCCAAATTGTCCATAGGTATGAATGTGAGTGTGAATGGTTGTTTGTCTATATGTGCTCTGTGATTGGCTGGCGACCAGTCCAGGGTGTACCCCACCTCTCGCCCGAAGACAGCTGGGATAGGCTCCAGCACCCCCCGGTTGTCAGGGTGCGTTCTTCTTCGTGGTGTTTTTCTTCTTCTGTTGTTTATTGGCGGTTGGCAAGCAGCTTTCGTGTGCATTACCGCCATCTGTGAAACAGAATCTAAACCCTTCTATACTTTATTCGCAAGCGCAGTTTTATTAAAAAAGAAAATCTATATCTATATAAAACATATCCCGAGTTTAATTATAAAATATTAGCAAGATTGAATTTGATCTTTTCCTGTTTAAATTGATCCCGGGTGCGTTCTTTCTGGGCATGCTCAGATATGACGTAACACGCAGATCCAGACATTCTTCACTTTTAAAAATGGAGGCCAGCAATCGGCACTGGACTAAGCAAAGTTTGTTTTTGATTCAAACTAAATTTCAAGACTGGACAGACGAAAAAGTGGCAATACGGAGTTATTCCAACAAGTGGAAGGAAAACTCAAGGAAGTCGGTATCACGTGATCTTGATGTTTACATTTTAATGGGCATGCCCTATTGACTATTCTGGTTGATTTTCACAACGCATGTAGACAAGAGATTGGAATATTCCTTTCTATGGATACCATTGTTTCCCGAAAGGTCATTTGGAAAGAGAAAAACTGGTCATGTAAAAACATGGCTACTGTGGAGTGTCTGTGGTGTAAAGACTGGCAGAGCAATGTAATATTGGTCCGTGTGGAAACACCTACCTTGTTCCTCCGATAGACTTATTGATGCACGTGTGAGGTCGTGGTGACATTTTGTAACATTTTTGGTTAGTGGTGTGTAAACAAGATTTTTCCAATGTAAAAAAAACGTGCCGTGGCTCAAAAAAGGTTGAAAATCACTGCCTTACGTAAGACGCCAAAGTCTACGATATTTCAGTACACAAAAACCGAATCTGCATTTTAAGAGGGACAAAGCAACAGAGACAATTTTGGCATGCTTGTGAAATATACGCCTCAGCACATGCTGTGGGAATAGAATATTCTCCGGTTATTATCTACCATCTGCTGTAACATCTTACCGGCTTGATTGGTGGTGATGGTGACAGCGGCATACTGCCTCATCTTGGGCGCCAGCGCCGAGACGCCGTTCTGTGCCTCAATCTCGAACGTATAGTTGGTGTGAGCTAGCAGATCTCCCACGGTCACCGTGGTGTTTTGTAGGCCCGTAGCTCTTGGAAGAAAACGTACATTGCTTCGGCAGGGTTCACAACGCGGGCTGCCACCATTGCTTCCGTTTGCATCTCCGGCACGACATCGTTTGCAGAGGACGGTGAAGGTGATGTCCCTGCGGCCGCCTGTGTCCTCTGGCCAGCTCCAGTCTAGGATAACGGAGGTCTCGTTGATGGAGGAGATAACGTTACGAGGAGCTGAGGGAGGGCCTGGTGGTCAGAGAGGAGAAGGACATTTGAATGAGGTGAGAAGAAAAAGGACGTTATTGGAAAGAAGCAAAAGTGGAAAAAAGGTGAAGTCATGAGATGCGGAAAAAAGGGGAAAAGTGCAGAGAAAATGACATTTAATGGCAAATGGCAAATCCACTCACGGCCTATTTTATTGCTGCGATGTAAGCCAATACATCAGCTATTCTACTTTTACAAGGCTTAAGATTTTACAGTTTTTGTTGGCAACAACAGAGAAGTAATAACCTTCCTCTAATGTTTATTCCCGGTGTCAAAGTAAATGGTGGTTTGTGAGTGTTAAATAAAAAAAAAAAGTCCTGACTTTTGTTTGTATGAAGATTTCCCCCCAAAAAACCTAAATGATGTCGTAAAGTATGGGACTATTACAGTTTTTCTCGATTTTTTACACACAATTTGTGACGCCTGAGACACAATGACCACAACATATAACCAATGCACCAACCCCATGAACCAAGTCTGCTAAACTATAACCACAATTCCTGCTTTAGGTAGACTAGAGACTACAGCTGCCTTATCTAGTCCTATGTATGTACCTCTACTTAGACTACAGCTGTCCTATCTAGTCCTATCCTGTTCTATCAACCCGAACAGTCTCTAGTCTACATCTACTTAGACTACAGCTGTCCTACCTTCATCTTCTCAGGGCGTTCAATCCATCACAACTGGACTGTCCGGGTTGATAGAACAGGATAGGACTAGATAGGACAGTTGTAGTCTAAGTATAGGTAGACTAGAGACTACAGCTGTCCTATCATTTGGACACAAAACGCCATTTTGAGAAGAATAAACAAAAAATCAATCAATAACAAAGCAAAAGACTAGTCCTATCCTGTTCTATCAACCCGTTCTATCACAACACGAATAGGACTAGATAGGACAGCTGTAGTCTCTAGTCTACCTATACTTAGACTACAACTGTCCTATCTAGTCCTATTCGTGTTGTGATAGAACGGGTTGAGAATATGAGGCATCCTTTCAGAAAATGTGTTTAAACAATCGGGAAAAACTGTAAAGAAATAATAATAATTATAATAAACAAAAAATCTATCAATAACAAAGCAAAAGACTAGTCCTATCCTGTTCTATCACAACACGAATAGGACTAGATAGGACAGCTGTAGTCTCTAGTCTACCTATACATAGACTACAACTGTCGTGTTCTATCGCAACATGAATAGGACTAGATAGGACAGTTGTAGTCTAAGTATAGGTAGACTAGAGACTACAGCTGTCCTATCTAGTCCTATTCGGGTTGAGAATATGAGAATATGAGGCATCCTTTCAAAAAATGTGTTTAAACAATCGGGAAAAACTGTAAAGAAATAATAATAATTATAATAAACAAAAAATCAATCAATAACAAAGCAAAAGACTAGTCATATCCTGTTCTATCAACCCGTTCTATCACAACACGAATAGGACTAGATAGGACAGTTGTAGTCTAAGTATAGGTAGACTAGAGACTATCAACCCGTTCTATCACAACACGAATAGGACTAGATAGGACAGCTGTAGTCTAAGTATAGGTAGACTAGAGACTATCAACCCGTTCTATCACAACACGAATAGGACTAGATAGGACAGTTGTAGTCTAAGTATAGGTAGACTAGAGACTATCAACCCGTTCTATCACAACATGAATAGGACTAGATAGGACAGCTGTAGTCTAAGTATAGGTAGACTAGAGACTATCAACCCGTTCTATCACAACACGAATAGGACTAGATAGGACAGTTGTAGTCTAAGTATAGGTAGACTAGAGACTATCAACGCGTTCTATCACAACACAAATAGGACTAGATAGGACAGTTGTAGTCTAAGTATAGGTAGACTAGAGACTATCAACCCGTTCTATCACAACACGAATAGGACTAGATAGGACAGTTGTAGTCTAAGTATAGGTAGACTAGAGACTATCAACCCGTTCTATCACAACACGAATAGGACTAGATAGGACAGCTGTAGTCTAAGTATAGGTAGACTAGAGACTATCAACCCGTTCTATCACAACACGAATAGGACTAGATAGGACAGCTGTAGTCTAAGTATAGGTAGACTAGAGACTATCAACCCGTTCTATCACAACACAAATAGGACTAGATAGGACAGCTGTAGTCTAAGTATAGGTAGACTAGAGACTATCAACCCGTTCTATCACAACACGAATAGGACTAGATAGGACAGTTGTAGTCTAAGTATAGGTAGACTAGAGGCTATCAACCCGTTCTATCACAACACGAATAGGACTAGATAGGACAGCTGTAGTCTAAGTATAGGTAGACTAGAGACTATCAACCCGTTCTATCACAACACAAATAGGACTAGATAGGACAGTTGTAGTCTAAGTATAGGTAGACTAGAGACTACAGCTGTCCTATCTAGTCCTATTCGTGTTGTGATGAGGAGAATTGAGGGTTTTTCAAAAATGTGTGAGTGATTTTTTGATTTGTGTGTAGAGTTCAATCAATAATAAATCAATCAATAACAAAGCAAAAGACTAGTCCTATCCTGTTCTATCAACCCGTTCTATCACAACACGAATAGGACTAGATAGGACAGCTGTAGTCTAAGTATAGGTAGACTAGAGACTATCAACCCGTTCTATCACAACACGAATAGGACTAGATAGGACAGTTGTAGTCTAAGTATAGGTAGACTAGAGACTACAGCTGTCCTATCTAAGTAGTCTAAGTATAGGTAGACTAGAGACTACAGCTGTCCTATCTAGTCCTATTCGTGTTGTGAAAGAACGGGTTGATAGTCTCTAGTCTACCTATACTTAGACTACAGCTGTCCTATCTAGTCCTATTCGTGTTGTGATAGAACGGGTTGATAGAACAGGATAGGACTAGTCTTTTGCTTTGTTATTGATTGATTTATTATTGATTGAACTCTAGACACAAATCAAAAAATCACTCACACATTTTTGAAAAACCCTCAATTCTCCTGCAAAATGAAACTTCCAAAACAGTCTTCATTCTTCTCAAAATGGTGTTTTGTCTCCAAATGACGCACACAAACCACTATATGAACAAACATTTGTATGAACCAGTTGAACACTGATGTGCTCAGTGTAAAACACTGTTTTAGAATTGTTTTTTGGTTTTTTTGGTATTTTTTTTTACACAAAATTACACAGAAATATCTATTTTTATTTTTCACAGAAAAACAATCTATGAAGTGTTCATCACAGCCAACACAAAGTTCCACATACAGTGGTCTGCATCTAAATGTATATAGCTTCAGTTAAAATAATAATAATAATCATAAACAAAACATCAATCAATAACAAAGCAAAAGACTATGTCTTCCGTTTGGGTCAGGCCACTGCATCTCATCTACATCACATGCAAGGTTTTCTCTGGCCAATCATGGCGAATCCAGCCATGGAAAGCATCCGCTGGAATATCTCCACATGCATCTTCCATAGCTTGGAGAACGGGATTGTGTGTTTGTGGATTTCTGACCCTTTGCCCAGGCTCCCTCATTGTTAGACCGCTAATTGTAAAAATGGTGTTTACCCATGTGATGAGTCAGTGTGAATAATAGGAATATTAATTTGTCTATTTTGAGTGGCATTGTGTTCTATTTGAAAACAAGAAGTTTACTTCATGAAAATTGTGTGTAGTGTTTTGAAAAAAAAGTGTATTGTAGATCTGCAGTCTGAGTGTAAAGCAGGAATTGTGGTTATCGTTTAGCAGACTTGGTTCATGGGGTTGGTGCATTGGTTATATGTTGTGGTCATTGTGTCTCAGGCATCACAAATTGTGTGTAAACAATCGAGAAAAAACTGTATTATTTCCTTAACTGAAGCTGTATACATTTAGATACAGACCAATGCATGTGGAACTTTGTGTTGGCTGTGATGAATACTTTGTAGATTGTTTTTCTGTGAAAAATTAAAATATATATTTCTGTGTAATTTTGTGTTCTGAGTAAAAAAAAAAAAAAAAAACAATTCTAAAATATTTTGCAAGAAGTGTCACACTGAACACAAAAAGGCCCGAGTCATGATGAATATGATGTAATCACAGTGTTTTACACTAACTGGTTCATATAAATGTTTGTTCATATAGTGGTTTGCGTGCGTCATTTGGAGACAAAACACCATTTTGAGAAGAATGAAGACTGTTTTGGATGTAAAGTTTCATTTTGCAGGAGAATTTTCAGAAATGTGTGAGTGATTTTTTTATTTGTGTGTAGTTCTGAGAATATGAGGCATCCTTTCAGAAAATTTGTTTAAACAATCGAGAAAAAACTGTAAGACCAGAAAAGTTGGTGGATCCCAAACTTTTCTTTCTGGGTTTGACTTTTTTTTGGCTATGAAACTTTACACCCTTCTTTCTTTCCCAATAATATCTCTGTGGTCACACAAAATGTGATGATGCATGTCATATTTATCATTTTCTTGTTGATTCTGTGACTTTAGTTATGACACGGACATTTTTCATATTTCCTGGCCAACACTAAAGGACCACAAACCACACCTTCAACTGTTGAAATCCTTAATGACATTCCACATGGTTGCAAAATTGATCTTTTCTGTATCACTATGTGTGTCCCAAAAAGAGATGAGTCCTGTCCAGCTGACCAGATGGTGTTTAGGTAATAACAGCCTGTCATGACTGTTCTTCTAATTAGGATTCTGTCCATTACCGACTGCCTCCATTTGCATCTTATACTCTTCTCCTACAATTGGTGAAACATGATGAATGACTTTCTCCCTTCACACTTTGGTAATAAATTAATACGTAATCAGACATGAGGGAATGGGCTGATTTATAGTTTCACGTGGAATGGATTTTGGACGGCTCACGAGACGAATCTGCAATCAATTTGCATCAGAGGAACACAAACAGAATCATGTCAGGAGCAGAAAGGGTGAATAAGCAATCGTAGTGTTAGTGATCTGTGAATTCATTACTTAATTTGTGTACTGCCGTTAATTGATTTTAATATTCGTTCATTCATTTTCGAGAGGCGGGGTACACCCTGGACTGGTCGCCAGCCAATCACAGGGCACATATAGACAAACAACCATTCACACTCACATTCATACCTATGGACAATTTGGAGTCGCCAATTAACCTAGCATGTTTTTGGAATGTGGGAGGAAACCGGAGTACCCAGAGCATGCACGGGAAGAACAGACTAGATGTGAGGTCTGCGCGCTAACCACTAGACCGTGTGCCGCCCTGATTTTAATATGTTATGATAAATTATTGTTAAATTTCAATTCACACATTGAATGGTCAGAAGCTGCCAAGCTGTCAAGCCAACATCCAAGATCCAGAAATGTTTAAAAATCCTATTCCAAGATCCTGAGAAAGTTTTTGGACATCCTGAGAAAGTCTTCAAAGACTGATAGGTCCTCTTCTCATCTTATTTTTTGCAATAAACGTCAGCAGTAGAACTCAATAAACATTTAAAAAACTCTGGATCCCTCAAAATGTTTCTCAGGAAATCTCAAAATTTTCTCCAGATTTTGCAAACATTTCTCATTATCTCACAATACTTTCTTGTTTATCTTGCAGTAGCTTAACTCAAAAAGGTTTCTCCGGATCTCATAATAGTTTATGGGAATCTTGCAAAAGTTTAACATCATCTCGTAAAGGTTTCACTGGATCTCGCAATATTTCTGCAAAATCACTCAACTGTTTATCCAGATTTTGCATATGTTTCTTCAGATTTTGCAATAGGATATCTGGATCTCGCAAAGGTTTTAAAGGATCTCTCAAAATATTCTGCTGATCTCACAGTAGATCAATAATTGGCTCTGTGACACAGAAGCAGTGAAATGCAACAAAATACCAAAAAGGTTAAAAATATGTACAAAAAATGTGCACGTTGGCAGGTCTGAAATCGCATACGGTTTTACCAAGTCGAGATATATTTATAGTTTAATGTGTCTTTGTTTTCCAAAGTTTAATCCCATGCAATATAATTCAGAGTAAAATGCAGCTGGAAACATTTAGTGCATCATGGAACACTAAACCTCATTGACAGTCAAACTAATGGTGGGGATTATCAGCTCCTCAGGGCAGGGTGCAGACAGGTTTTATTGTATGTTTTATTGCAAACTGAAATATCCTCCCACACAACATTGCACGATTTCTCTTGCGAGACATCAAACAGAGGCAGCGTAATGAGATGATATCAAAATGATGTGCAAAAACATGCACACTTACGAGTACAGGCCATGGAAGCCGGGTCTCCTTCAGCGCGGAAGTAGTTCTTCTCGCATCCACAATGCAGTGATCCTTCATGATGAGCGTAGCTATGAGGCGGACACTTGGAACACTCCACATTTCCCAGCGTAGATTTGTAGAAGCCAGCTCTGCACACTGGGGAACGAGACGAAAGAGAGATATTCAGTGTCATGCTGAAACTGCACATCAGTAACCACCTAAGAGACACATTCTCCTCCACAGCAGTGGAAGCCATGGACCATTTGTGGTATTCAATACACACACACACACACACACACTCAGGCTCATCTGTTTAGACCACCTGATAATGTAATATGAACCTGTTAACTCCTTGTGAGGAATCAAACCATAATTCTCTGAACTGTCTCAGTTTATGATTGCTTTGTTGTTCAGAAGAGCAAAACTGCATGAATATATGCCAACATTGCCTACTCAGATTAATTCCCATGATTACTGAAAATCAGGGGTCTCAAACATGCGGCCCGCGGGCCAAATGTGGTCCGCAGGATACTAGTTTGAGGCCCCCACCTTGATATGAAAGTTTAATGTTAGTGCGGCCCGCGCAAGTTTGATATGGATGCTGTATGGTATCATGTACCCAGAAAAAAAATATTACGTTTGATTAATGTTCATGTTAAAGGTTAAATAACTGTTAATAGTTATCCTCCCTATCCGTGTGGAAGTGGTAAGTTTTTGGCTATTTAAGTTTAAAGGAAATAACTTGAAGGCTACCGTTTAGGTCGCTAGCTCTCTAGTTTGCGAGTTAGCATGTGTCTCAAGACCCTGCAGTTGCGCAATATGTTGTAAATAAAAAGAGTATAAATGTGACTATAGTCGTGTTTTGTCATGTCTACAGGGCTCTAATAATGCTTTGTTCATTTTAATCTGAAAAAAATAATTTGTCTACCCACCAACTATATGTGGTTTCTTAAGTTTTTATTATTTGCTGTTTTATTATTATTATATTTATTTATTACTGATTGATTGATTTTCTTTATTCTTGATCTTATTTGGTGTAGAAAATAAAAATGTAGATATTTGAGAACAGTGGAATGTTTTATCAGAGCTTTTCTTCTAGAAAATCGGAACCAAAGCAAAGTTTATTCATTTTTCTGTTTTTAATAAATGCATTTTTTTTTTTTTTTTGAAAACCTGATGCGGCCCAGCCTCGCCCAGACCCTAGCTCCAGTGGACCCCAGGTAAATTGAGTTTGAGACCCCTGCTGTAAATCCTCATTCATTGCAGGTAACTGGTTCCAGACTTGTCCGCAAAGTAGAATTCTTCATTTATAAATCCAATATTTTCATAGTTTTACCAAACCTGTTTACGTAAATATGTTTTTAACATTATTAGAACATTCTAATCATGAGATAACACCCCTACAGTTAACTTTACACCCGTATTACCAAATATAGTATAAAATAATAAGAGAAAATAATAAATTTAAGACATGAATAAAAGTCCTGCTTGTGTTTCAGGGGAACTGAGTGACATCAAGTGAGTGAAAATACTTAATTTGGGCAAAAATGAAGTGAAATATGCATATTTTATGACTAATATTGGGTGATATTCAACCATGAAACTGCATGGTTTATTACTTAAGAGTTTTTTGAAAAGCCATGATAGAATGAAGCCACAAAGTGGCGAGGGATTACTGTATTATTTATTCCCTTATGTACATGATTTTTTTACTTATTGTGGTTAGAGTATATACGTTTTTTGTATCCATTTGTAATTTGTTAACAATATCAATACATTATCTTACATGGGAAAGGTAAAAATGGTAATCGTAATTTCTTCTGCAGGCTATGTGAGATGGAGGGGAGGCAAATAATATCTAAAGAAAGGCTTCAGGTTGTACAAGTACAAGCAAATGAGACGTCAAAAATAACTACTGTACTGCATTGTGTCAAATCAATGATTCAACCTGACACTCTTGCATATGTACAGTACAGGAAAAAAAACATGTTTTGCAGCAACGACAGAATGGTTGGAGAATATGTTGGCACAGCAGAAAAGGACTAAGAGGACAACACTTCCCTGCAAATACAAAGACACTGATACTACTACCTTATCCATCACTGACATGGGCTCACCACAGTCCCCATACAAGTAAATACTACACCCAGTCTACTGTATCTGCACAATGACAGTTTAAACATCCAAATGTGATCCTCCTGGTGGAATGACAACCACAGTTCTTGCTGACACACCCAGAAAACAGACCACCGTTCCATGATGATAAGGCAGGAAATTAGACATGACAGCAACAACCCTGACCAATCAAAGAAAGAAGAAACAGGATAATCGCTGGGTCAGCAGAAATCCACGAGCATCACCAACCGCAACATCGACAAGTACAGTGAATTAATCGCTTCAAGGTGGGAACCTCAAGGTACAATCGGACTAGAGCTGTCCTACCTAGTCGTTTGGCATGAACTGATGAAGCCTGGAATATCGTCTAAGACAGGGGTCTCAAACACGCGGCCCGCGGGCCAGATGCAGCCCACAGAACACTAGTTTGAGGACCCCGCCTTGATATGAAAGTTTAATGTTAGTGCGGCCCACGCAGGTTTGATATGGATGCTGTATGGTATCATGTACCCAGAAAAAATTATTACATTTGATTAATGTTCATGTTAAAGGTTAAATAACCGTTAATAGTTATCCTCCCTATCCGTGTGGAAGTGGTAAGTTTTTGGCTATTTAAGTTTAAAGGAAATAACTTGAAGGCTACCATTTAGGTCGCTAGTTCTCTAGTTTGCGAGTTAGCATGTGTCTCAAGACCCTGCAGTTGCGCAATATGTTGTAAATAAAAAGAGTATAAATGTGACTATAGTCGTGTTTTGTCATGTCTACAGGGCTCTAATAATGCTTTGTTCATTTTAATCTGAAAAAAATTATTTGTCTACCCACCAACTATATGTGGTTTCTCAAGTTTTTATTATTTGCCGTTTTATTATTATTAATATAATTATTTATTTATTACTGATTGATTGATTTTCTTTATTCTTGATTTGTTTATTTATTTTTCATCTTATTTTGTGTAGAAAAATAAAAATTAAGATATTTGAGAACAGTGGAATGTTTTATCAGAGCTTTTCTTGTAGAAAATTGGAACCAAAGCAAAGTTTATTCATTTTTCTGTTTTTAATAAATGTGTTTTTTTTTTTTTGTTTTTTTTTTTTGTAAAACCTGATGTGGCCCAGCCTCACCCAGACCCTAGCTCCAGTGGCCCCCCAAGTAAATTGAGTTTGAGACCCCTGGTCTAAGACAACCTGAACCTTTTATGCGTGATTGATTAAATTCCCTGAGAATACAATGTGGGGAAAAACAAAACAGAACTCAAAAATGAAAAAAAGAAAAATCATGCGGTTAGCACATAGGCCAGACATCTCTGTGCGGAGTTTGCATGTTCTTCCTGTGCATGCGCCAGTTTTTCTGGGTATTCCGGTTTCCTCCCACATTCCAAAAACATGCTAGGTTAATTGGCCACTCCAAATTGTCCATAGGTATGAATGTGAGTGTGAATGGTTGTTTGTCTATATGTGCCCTGTGATTGGCTGGCCACCAGTCCTGAAGAGAGCTGGATAACCTCCAGCATACCCACAACCCTTGTGAGGATAAGCGGCATAGAAAATTGATGGATTTAAAAAAAAATCAACTTCCTGTCATGAAAAACAAGCAGCTTCATCTCCACTGTACGAAGTGACTACATATGTGGCGTTACCCAGCACAATTATATATCACAGTGAAGTTTTCATAACATTTTTAATGCGAGAATGAATATCTCCTGCTTCACTTGTGAAGTTTTCATATGACAGTAGTGATATGTTGTGTTTTCTTTAACCACAACTGTAGAAATATTTTCCCAACAGCTGGAATAGGATAATAAAAGTCCTGTTTTTTAAGTGGGTCTGCCAGGAAAGAAAAGAGGGTTGATGGCAAAATCAGATTCCGCTCAAAGGAGCTAACTCCTCACTTCAAAATGTGTTCCGCTGACATACACCAGCAGTGTGTTGCAGGGGTGTACTCAGAAAGTGTGATAGCATATGTGCACCAAGATAGAAACGCGGCACCTCTTCAGCTGACAGAAGCCCTTTTGCACAGCCTGTTCATGGCGGTTATGCTGTGCAATTATTCTAGCTCTAAATGGAGTGTACAAAGTTTGAACGAGGGAGGGCACAGGTGCCCCACTGTTATGCCGACCACTGAAATAGACACAAGGCTATGAGTGAGTATGAATGGACAAACAGATTATTTATGCACCGGCATGGTCGTCATATTTGATAAAAGTCAACATTTATTCATTCATTTTCTACCGCTTATCCTCACGAGGGTCGCGGGGGGGGGGGGGTGCTGGAGCCTATCCCAGCTGTCTTGGGGCAAGAGGCGGGGTACACCCTGGACTGGTCGCCAGCCAATCACAGGGCACATATAGACAAACAACCATTCACACTCACATTCATACCTATGGACAATTTGGAGACACCAATTAACCTAGCATGTTTTTGGAATGTGGGAGGAAACCGGAGTACCCAGAAAAAACCCACGCATGCATGGGGAGAACATGCAAACTCCACACAGAGGGTGGAATTGAACCCTGGTCTCCTAGCTGTGAGGTCTGCGCGCTAACCACTAGACTGCCGTGCAGCCAAAAGTCAACATAATTCTTCAATTTATTGTTTAGTTTGTCATGCTGAGTCTGCTGTTTTATTTAACCTTATTGATGTATATTAAAGTCATCTAATTTACTATATATTTACCATTGAGAAATTATTTTTTTCTTCTTTCAGACCTATATTTATTTATGGCAGATTATTTTTCTTTCTCTTTCGGCTTTTCCCTTCAGGGTGGCCACAGCAAATCAACCACCTTCATCCAACCCTGTCTTGATCCTATCCATCCTGGTCACTCCCAATGTGAACCCCAGCAACCGGATCTCTGCTACAATTTATGGCAGATACGGCTTGATTTTATTCATCACATTGATGCAGAGCTTCTTAATGGTAATTTAATGGGATTTCTAGTAAAAAATCTCAAATGTTTGTTGCCGTGTGTTAAAAACACACACACACACACACGCAATAACACATGAATCATCAAATCAATACCAGCAGCGGTAACAGCATGTCTTTCGCAGTGAAATGCATGAAACGACTCAGAACCTCGTGAGGGTATATCACAGTGTCTCACCCGTCTCGACAAATTGCCGCCTGAAATACAATCCCGTCATTCACTTGTGAAGCGCATCACAATTGCTCAGGCAAAGACACACACACACACACACACACACACAAAGACAACTGCAGCTGCCACATGATATGTTGGTTGTGTGAATAACTAAGGTTACAATTTTCTCAATCAATAGCCCAGGTCATGGGACACCCTCATTAATAATTAACATGTCTTCTGCATGGCCGGGTGGTCAGATGTAGGCCCCCAATTGAAATGAACCACTCAACATAACTGAAATGCATTTTAACAAAGTGTGATGATAATTTAATATACACACTAGCGATACAGCATTAGTGATTTACCTGGTGCAAACAGCTCCAAATATGACAACAAATGTATATTCAACTTAAAAAGATGATGCAGAAGTAAAATATACCTTCAGGCACCCCGTATCTCCATCTCAACAAGAGACAAGTCTGACTCACGGTACCAACTTCTTGCTACGGCAATTCTCAGAGGACAAACGGAACGCAAATGCATCCTTGCTGTCAAGACAAAATCTGCTTCTGGCATCCGAAATAGATAAGAGACGAGACAAGTGCTTTGAGAATAATGAGAGGTACAATTGAATAAAACTTGCCTGCAAGGAGACAAATAAAAACAACCATCTAAAGAAAATCCCTGACTATTCATATTAAAATGTTAGTTCATTTAGGAAATCACAAATGCAAAAGGAGGGGTGATCTCCTCCTGGGAGAGGCAGAGACAATGAAGGCTATTTTAATCAAGCGATACGCTTATGGAGGACTTGTTTTGGAGACAGGAAGCCTCTGGCCTCCATCACAAAAATCTCTAATAATACTAATATTTGTAAAATTAAATGTAACCACGAGACATTTTATAAACCATATTTTCCTAGAAAACCAATTTGAAGACTCATCCAGCCATCAATTTCTTAAACGGCTTATCCTCACCGGGGTCACGGATATGTGCTGCAGCCCAGCCCAAATGTGGCCCGCAGGACACTAGTTTGAGGCCCCGGCCTTGATATGAAAGTTTAATGTTAGTGCGGCCCGCGCAAGTTTGATATGGATGCTGTATGGTATCATGTACCCAGAAAAAATTATTACGTTTGATTAATGTTCATGTTAAAGGTTAAATAACTGTTAATAATTATCCTCCCTATCCGTGGGGAAGTGGTAAGTTTTTGGCTTTTTAAGTTTAAAGGAAATAACTTGGAGGCTACTGTTTAGGTCGCTAGCTCTCTAGTTTGCGAGTTAGCATGTGTCTCAAGACCCTGCAGTTGCGCAATATGTTGTAAATAAAAAAAGTATAAATGTGACTATAGTCGTGTTTTGTCATGTCTACAGGGCTCTAATAATGCTTTGTTCATTTTAATCTGAAAAAAATAATTTGTCTACCCACCAACTATATGTGGTTTCTTAAGTTTTTATTATTTGCCGTTTTATTATTATTATATTTATTTATTTACTACTGATTGATTTTCTTTATTCTTGATTTGTTTATTTATTTTTCATCTTATTTTGTGTAGAAAAATAAAAAATAAGATATTTGAGAACAGTGGAATGTTTTATCAGAGCTTTTCTTGTAGAAAATCAAAACCAAAGCAAAATTTATTAATTTTTCTGTTTTTAATAAATGCGTTTTTGTATTTTTTTTTGGAAAACCTGATGCGGCCCAGTCTCGCCCGGACCGTAGCTCCATTGGCCCCCAAGTAAATTGAGTTTGAGACCCCTGCTATGGATAATTTGGAGTCGCTAATGAACTTGGCATGTTTTTGGAATGTGGGAGGAAACTGGAGTACCCGGAGAAAACCCACGAATGCACGGAGAGAACATGCAAATTCCACACAGAAATGCCAAGCAAAGAATCGAACCCAGGTCTTCCCGATCGTCTGACTGTGTGGTCAACATGGTAGCCACTTGCACACCGTGCAGCCTGAATGAGACTGATATAATATATAATAATATAAGCAATACTGTCACAAATTCTGCACTAAATAATTGAGAACTTGCTTAAGGAATTTCATCCATTCAGTTAATTTTAGTGTGACTTGAAAACTAATTGGGCAACCTTACCTCAGTGGTTATTGATTATAGGGATTAAACTGAACAAGTGACTTCGCTCCTAGTTCATGTCTCGGTGACCTCTGACATCAGTCTTTACTTATAAATCGATTGGTGTCACACTGGGAATGTGGGAATGTTCCTGTGCCCTTGACCTGACGCCCTAAACTGAAGCTTCATTCTAAGTCGTCATTGCTCCTGGTAATCATGCCTCAAACATTCAGTCTGGCAACAAACAGCAGTGGAGCAACTCGCCAACCCGACTATTGATTTCCTGTTTGCATACCACCTCGTGGTCATTTGTCATTCTGTCAGAAAAAAAGGAAAGTATAATGGCCTAACTTCCTCTTGCCACTGATCATCTGTAGTTCTTTGTTTGCATGCACCTCTGCTTATTTTTGTTTTTGAAGTTAGCAGTAGGAATGGAACATGTTTGTGAAGAAAGGAAAAAAACACACATGATAATAGTGGGTGTGTGTGATAAATTCACATTAATGTACCCTAATTCCTATTCAAATGCAGCCTATTTCCAGTTGATAAAATGCAAATTGTTGATGCTCATTTTTGTTTTCGAAGTTAGCAGTAAGAATGGAACATGTTTGTGAAGAAAGAAAAAAAAAACACATGATAATAGTGGGTGTGTGTGATAAATTCCCATTAATGTACCCTAATTCCTATTCAAATGCAGCCTATTTCCAGTAGATAAAATGCAAATTGTTGATGCTCATTTTTGTTTTCGAAGTTAGCAGTAAGAATGGAACATGTTTGTGAAGAAAAAAAAACACATGATAATAGTGGGTGTGTGTGATAAATTCACATTAATGTACCCTAATTCCTATTCAAATGCAGCCTATTTCCAGTAGATAAAATGCAAATTGTTGATGCTCATTTTTGTTTTCGAAGTTAGCAGTAAGAATGGAACATGTTTGTGAAGAAAAAAACACATGATAATAGTGGGTGTGTGTGATAAATTCACATTAATGTACCCTAATTCCTATTCCAATGCAGCCTATTTCCAGTTGATAAAATGCAAATTGTTGATGCTCATTTTTGTTTTCGAAGTTAGCAGTAAGAATGGAACATGTTTGTGAAGAAAGAAAAAAAAAACATACGATAATAGTGGGTTTGTGTGATAATTCACATTAATGTACCCTAATTCCTATTCAAATGCAGCCTATTTCCAGTTGATAAAATGCAAATTGTTGATGCTCATTTTTGTTTTGGAAGTTAGCAGTAAGAATGGAACATGTTTGTGAAGAAAGAAAAAAAAAACATATGATAATAGTGGGTGTGTGTGATAAATTCACATTAATGTACCCTAATTCCTATTTAAATGCAGCCTATTTCCAGTTGATAAAATGCAAATTGTTGATGCTCATTTTTGTTTTCGAAGTTAGCAGTAAGAATGGAACATGTTTGTGAAGAAAGAAAAAAAAAACATATGATAATAGTGGGTTTGTGTGATAATTCACATTAATGTACCCTAATTCCTATTCCAATGCAGCCTATTTCCAGTTGATAAAATGCAAATTGTTGATGCTCATTTTTGTTTTCGAAGTTAGCAGTAAGAATGGAACATGTTTGTGAAGAAAGAAAAAAAACACACATGATAATAGTGGGTTTGTGTGATAAATTCACATTAATGTACCCTAATTCATATTCCAATGCAGCCTATTTCCAGTTGATAAAATGCAAATTGTTGATGCTCATTTTTGTTTTCGAAGTTAGCAGTAAGAATGGAACATGTTTGTGAAAAAAGAAAAAAAACCACATGATAATAGTGGGTGTGTGTGATAAATTCACATTAATGTACCCTAATTCCTATTCCAATGCAGCCTATTTCCAGTTGATAAAATGCAAATTTTTGATGCTCATTTTTGTTTTCGAAGTTAGCAGTAAGAATGGAACATGTTTGTGAAGAAAGAAAAAAAACACACATGATAATAGTGGGTTTGTGTGATAAATTCACATTAATGTACCCTAATTCATATTCCAATGCAGCCTATTTCCAGTTGATAAAATGCAAATTGTTGATGCTCATTTTTGTTTTCGAAGTTAGCAGTAAGAATGGAACATGTTTGTGAAGAAAGAAAAAAAACACACATGATAATAGTGGGTCTGTGTGATAAATTCCCATTAATGTACCCTAATTCCTATTCCAATGCAGCCTATTTCCAGTTGATATAATGCAAATTATTGACAGATATTATTCCATCCAACCAAGGCAGCTCTGCCAAATTGCATTCAACTAAAGCAAATACTGGCCTCATATACTGGTCTATGTGTAATAATTATAACAGGAGGTCAGTCTGAAGTGGCCTTCTCTTTGTTGTCGGTCTTTGAAATGTAAATGACTACTATAATCAACACATGCGATGATTTAAAGGCTTTTGTGAGCTGAGCCGCTTCACCTTGCCGTGACATTAACAAAAGACATTTTGGATAGAAAACTTTTTTCAAAGACACAACTTTTGTTTCTTTTTTTTTTTTTTTTTACCACTGAAGTTACCAGAAATTGACTTAGTGCTATAGCATCTACCAGAAGTGAACGTGAACATCATGAAAAGATCAGTGAGCGAAGAAACGTCGTAACCATCATTAAAGATATACGTTTGTCAGTATCGTAATGTCTACCCAGATGTTGTAAGGATGACAGAAAAGTGGTCGATGAACAATTTCTTTGGCCTCAAACACACCACAAACAACATCAGCAAACTCAACTTTTCTTTTCTGCACAACTCATCCTGTCATGTTCACGGCCTGAAACAGTCGGAAACGACAAAACTCTTTAACACTACACACAACTGCAATGTTGCTACAGTATCCTTGAACATGTTAACTCATTCACTATCAAAGACGTATTTACACATCTTGTACGTTTTTTGGAACGAGACGCACAAAGAGGTGATGATGCAACTCCACAATAAAACAGATCATGATGGTGCAGTTTTAAGCAGAAAAAAAAACAGTCACAAAGTGGCAGAAGTGCATTTTCTAAGAGCTCGGCCTACATCTCGTCCATTGAAATACATGCTCTGCAACAACCAGGAAGTGAAAAGGCATTTTTTTTGTGTTGCACAAAAGAGGTTACACACTGAATGGAATTTTTAACACGCAATTGCACGAACACACACGATTCAGAAATTGTAAATAGTTCACAGTGTTATATTTGTAAATAAATGGTTATTTTTGTGTAAAAGAAACATTTTTGTGTTGTTTATGTTGTGGTATCATTTTAGCTAAATATACGTATATGGATGGCTTTGTGTCAAAGTGAAAGTTAAGCATGTGTGTGGAAAAGTTCTTGTTGAGAACTGATATTCTAATAATAATAATAATAATAATACATTTTATTTGTATAGCGCTTTTCAAAACACTCAAAGACACTTTAAAGAAAATGGAGTTGAATAAAAACAAGTAAACAGAGTAAAAGATATGTTAAAATACAACATTCATTCGTTTTAAAGAGGTGGGTTTTTAGTTGTTTTTGCTGAAAATGTTAATCCGCTGATTACTAAAGAATGGTAAAAGTTAGAAGCAAATATTTTTCTGATAAAAGATGAGAGTCTAATCTTTCTTTTGGACTATACCATGTCTGTATAGCACCAGAAAACAATATTCTGTGAGACTTAAAAAATCAGTCAAAATCATTAAAAAAAAATAGCCATTACCGAGAGGGACGGCTTTTGAAAAATGGCTAAGATTAAATGAGTTAAAGGATCTGCTCCTATGAGAGCGACAGCGATAACTAAAAAAAAAAACAATATCAACACTTTTCCTGCAGCTTCTCCTGCCTCTTCTACTTCATCCTCCCAATAAGCCAAAGAGACAAAAGGTATTTACAGTAAACCGTGTTTGTAGGCGTGTGTGTGCGTGTAAAGCTACTGTTGTTTGAAGGACAATAAAGTGGGCCAAAACAAGGGGGGGCAAGTCCTATAAACCACACACATACAGGGAGGCACGGATCAACTCCCTGCTGTATCCATCAAGGATGCAATAACCGTTTCCTACGCACTCCACACTCCAGAGATTAGCCGGGTCAGTGAGGAAATCCAGGACAACCAGCACACAAGAGTAAGTCAGCACAGCAACCCCCCCACACACACACACACATGCACACACAATTGTGTGTCAGCGTGGGTATTCCTGTATTGTGCAGTGTTTGAAGATAACTCTGACCCTTTCATGCCCTCACACTTGCCCATACATACGCACACATTCCACAATTTCATTCCTTGGAAACACGCATCGCACAGCAAAACAATTAAAGCCATTTGCTTTCAGCCACCCTTTACACAACTATTGTGCTGCTTTCAAGAACCATCCATGTACAACACACTCACATTCACGCAAACACACTCGCTGTCATAATCTTGGTGAGTTAGAGCAAGACGTACCATTGTATAAAACCCCCCAGGGTGACAATAGTAGCAACTATATCACCATTTCCAGGGGAATCTCACCAATACTTTTCATGAATGTAAACATTACATCTCCCAACTCGTAAAGAACCACTTTTCGATTCTTTACAGCTGGGGTCTGAAACACGCGGCCCGCGGGCCAAATGTGGCCCGCAGGACACTAGTTTGAGGCCCCCGCCTTGATATGAAAGTTTAATGTTAGTGCAGCCCGCGCAAGTTTGATATGGATGCTGTATGGTATCATGTACCCAGAAAAAATTATTACGTTTGATTAATGTAATAGTTATCCTCCCTATCCGTGTGGAAGTGGTAAGTTTTTGGCTATTTAAGTTTAAAGGAAATAACTTGAAGGCTACCGTTTAGGTCGCTAGCTCTCTAGTTTGCGAGTTAGCATGTGTCTCAAGACCCTGCAGTTGCGCAATATGTTGTAAATAAAAAAGTATCAATGTGACTATAGTCGTGTTTTGTCATGTCTACAGGGCTCTAATAATGCTTTGTTCATTTTAATCTGAAAAAAATAATTTGTCTACCCACCAACTATATGTGGTTTCTTAAGTTTTTATTATTTGCCGTTTTATTATTATTATTACGTATATTTATTTATTACTGATTGATTGATTTTCTTTATTCTTGATTTGTTTATTTAATTTTCATCTTATTTTGTGCAGAAAAATAAAAATTAAGATATTTGAAAACAATGGAACGTTTTAGAAAATTGGAACCAAATCACTGAAAAAGTTTGTATATTTTTCTGTTTTTAATAAATGTGTTTTTTTTTTTTTGTTTTTTTGTTTGGAAAACCTGATGTGGCCCAGCCTTGCCCAGGCCCTGGGGGCCACTGGAGCTTTTTTAAATTGAGCTATAAGTAGCAGATGTGAGTAAATGAACACGTTAACAGAGACAAAGACCTGTGAGTCCTGATTCCAAAAAAAAAATGTGCAAGTTGTGAACGACTCGCTCATGACTCACACATCTCTATACTGTGCAGAATAAGTGATTCATGGTATAGAAGCCACACTTTTGAATTAAAAAAAATAAATAGGTCATCTTCAATGATGATGGATGGGCGCAAACACACACGTGCACACACGAAAATGCACACCAATAATGTTGACCCACTTTATTGAATGTGCCCAGTCTGCAAGATTTGAACAAAGACAATGACGTCTAATCTCATGATGTCTAAGGAAATTACGTGACCGAGTGACAATTTTACTGAGGTTACAGATTTGACTATATTTCAGTTATTAATTGAAACTACATAATCTTTCCAACTCTGACTTCTAGATTTATATTCCTTATAATGTTTCAGATGAATAGAGGTCCACGTGGAGTCACAGTCACAGGGAGAAGCTAGTGTGCCGACACCACTGTGGAAAACTCCACCAGGGAATACCACTTTCACTTCTGGAGCACCTGAGGACAACTGAAGGACACACACATATATGCACAAAGACACACTGACAGACGCCTACACACACTCCTCAGTAAGGGGCCAGTGCCATATGCTAAAGAGCCCCCAGACTCCCCTTACTTCAGACAACATGACAGTATTCCCCACTGCGGAAGTCTGCACAGACCCGTCTCGGGAATGGATGTCAGGGCCAATGAAAGAAACTAAGCTGTTGTCACCAGAACGCACACTGATCCGTACATTTGAGGAGTAAACACAGTGGGTTTTACTGTTTTCTTGTCATTTATAATCAAGGATTTAGCCTAGTTTAATTGTTTTTGTTTTTAATGTTATTATAATGTGCATGTCTTGTATAGATTTGCTTTAACTAGTGTTTTTTATTTATTTTATATTATATGTGTGGTTCTTTTAAATGTATTGTTTTTATTTTACTTACTAATGTTTGTCTTCTTAATTGGACCTTGTAGTTTTGATCATTTTTAAAATGCGGTATACACATAAAGTGGATTGGATTGCGTGCTATGTTTATGAAAAACATGCTTCTTTATCTGTTGAACTAATTGCTCAATGCTCCTTAGATTACTTGATTGTAATGGAAAACATAAAAAAAAGACACTTTTTTTGGTTTAGATCAGGGGCCTCAAACTCAATTTACCTGGGGGCCACTAGAGCTAGGGTCTGGGCAAGGCTGGGCCGCATCACGTTTTCCCCAAAAAAAAAATGCATTTATTAAAAACAGAGAAATATACAAACTTTTTCAGTGCTATGGTTCTGATTTTCTACAATAAAAGCTCTAACAAAACATCCCACTGTTCTCAAATATCTTAATTTTTATTTTTCTGCACAAAATAAGATGAAAAATAAATAAACAAATCAAGAATAAAGAGAATTAATCAATCAGCAATAAATAAATATAATAATAATAATAAAATGGCAAATAATAAAAACTCAAGAAACCACATATAGTTGGTGGGTAGACAAATTATTTTTTTCAGATTAAAATGAACAAAGCATTATTAGAGCCCTGTAGACATGACAAAACACGACTATAGTCACATTTATACTCTTTTTATTTACAACATATTGCGCAACTGCAGGGTCTTGAGACAAATGCTAACTCGCAAACTAGAGAGCAAGCGACCTAAACAGTAGCCTTCCAGTTATTTCCTTTAAACTTAAATAGCCAAAAACGTACCACTTCCACACGGATAGGGAGGATAACTATTACATTAATCAAACGTAATAATTTTTTCAGCATCCACATCAAACTTGCACGGGCCGCACTAACATTAAACTTTCATATCAAGGCAGGGGCCTCAAACTAGTGTCCTGCGGGCCACATTTGGCCAGCGGGCCGTGTGTTTGAGACCCCTGATTTAGATGAAAACAACATATTTTATCAGTGGTGCCTTAAATATTATGTTTATACAGTTTCTGTTGATTGTTTTATTATTTTTAGAAGCAAAAACACCAAGTTCTTGTGTTTTTGCAGGGGTAATGGGTAAGCAACAAGAAGTTTCAGAAAAAAATAAAAAATTAAATGACATTAAAATATGGAAAAATAGAAATAAACTTTCTTAAATAGACTTGTATTGTATTGTATTACAATGGTAATGCATGATTGTGTGCAATTTAAGGTGATGTCAGGAAATAAACATAAAAAGGAAATACCTAATAACAAAAAATGGAAAAATATATATATATATAAGAGTTTAAAACAACAACTCAAATATTAAATATAAAGTAAACAGTCATAGAGCTTATATAAACGTGGTTAGTTCAGCAATAATTTAAGATCGGTCATCAAACTGAACAATCTGTATGAATTACCTACTGACCTTTTATCTGTGATTGAGCTCTTATTTTATTACATGACTCCAGAAGCCTTTGTAAATAGTATTACGGAAAAATATATATTTACTGCCCGGCGGAATGCTCACATGCCTTTTGTGTCAAAGTTCAGGGCATGGCGTCTACTTTAAATAATTCTCATGACACTTGAATGATGGAGAGCGGGTGTCCAATACCTGAGAGTGATAACAAATTGTCGTTTTTTTCGGGTAATCTGGACTATTTTTTGCATGCTGTCATGCATGTGTCCTTTTCACAAGTAGCTACGGGTATACTTTAAAATATGCGTATGTGCACGTGTGTGTCCGGTTGGAATGCATTGAGGCAGGTGTGTCAGCTGGTTGGGGCAGAGCGGCGCTAAATCACTCCTCAACTGACACACCTCACCACAGGGTGCCCCGCCATGTGTTGGTGGACGGAGACACAGGGAGAGAGACCCAAGGGCAACGGTTACTGGGTCACCGAGAGAAGGATGAACCTTTCTATAAATCAGCAACTTGTGATCCATGTGGGTCGTAAGAACTTGCATGTGTTTTGTGTGAGACAAAAGGGAAACAAAATGCATGTTTTCTTGCAAAGTATCAAAAACACTGTATTTTTGATACTGTCAACATTATGGGAAAAATACAGTAATAATACAGTAACCATCTAAGTTACTTTGTGATTC
Source organism: Doryrhamphus excisus (assembly GCF_037039965.1). Lineage (NCBI taxonomy): Eukaryota > Metazoa > Chordata > Actinopteri > Syngnathiformes > Syngnathidae > Doryrhamphus > Doryrhamphus excisus. The sequence continues at coordinate 6,110,481 of NC_136368.1, read as the reverse complement.
CCATCCTTACAGTGTGTGAGTGACTCCCTGGCACGATCCAAGAAAATATCAAGACTCTTCCAACATTAACCATAACGCTCCTGTACCTGTACCGCCAATCCCATTTCCCATTTCACACAGACGTCATCGTCCAAACACAGGTTGATCATAAATTCTTCTTGTGTTTTATATTTCAGAACTAATTTGAGTTTCACGCTGACTTTGTGTTGTTTTTTTGCACATGATTGACCATCCGCAACACCTGCCACAAGTAAATCAAACACACGTGCAAAAGCCAAAAACACATCGCAGACCCAGAATCGCCTCGACGCTGATGGGACGCAAGAATGGTCGGTATTTGCAGGGGTCCTTTCCAAACACCTCTCTGGACTAAACTTGGATCGGCCACAAACACAAATCACACTGTCAAAGAAATCCTGTAGTGATTCATAGGAGCTCAGTGAAACAACTCTCCAGGGTCCAATTAAGATCCAAAGACTTTTCGACTGTGATGGGCACTCCTGAGCGTAAAATACAGATAAAAGAAAATGAGATGTAAAATACTGCTGGCATCTTTCTTTGTTGCTTTGCCCCCCTTGTGCTGGCAAGGGTTTCCTCCAGGTGCTCCTCTTTCCTCTCATAAAGCAAACACATTCAGTGTAGATATATATGTTGATATTTACTGATCACTGGAACCTTGGTTAGTGTCGTTAATCCATTCCAGAAGGTGCAACTCTAACCAAAATGTACTGTAACCAAATCCACATAATCGGTTTCAGAAAGTTGAAAATGTTAACACAAATCACAACTTTAAAATGGAGTGCCAAAGTGCGCGTATTTTGATAAAGAATGTGGTGTCCGTATTGGTTTCGCAGCCTTCAATGGCGTCTTCAATCCGGGTAAAGCTAACCAGAAATATGAATTGGTATTTTAATTTGTCAATCATATCAAAAATCCAAAATTGTTTTCTACTCCTTGTTTAACTATAAAAACGTGTTTTGTGTTAATATTTTTGAGACTTGTGGCTAACTTGTGTTAGGTAGCAACTTCCAGTTACTGTTTCCATTTATTAGCAAGCTAATAGGATGCTAACAAGGACGTGTTCTGATAAAAAAAATACATTAAAAATGCATTAATATGACAAAATGTAACAAACAACTATAAAACTATACAAACAACTATAAAAAAAGTGTTTTATGTTAATATTTTTGAGACTTGTGGCTAACTTGTGTTAGGTAGCAACTTCCAGTTACTGTTTCCATTTATTAGCAAGCTAATAGGACACTAACAAGGACGTGTTCTGATAAAAAAATACATTAAAAATGCATTAAAACGACAAAATGTAAAAAACAACTATAAAACTATACAAACAACTATAAAAACGTGTTTTGTGTTAATATTTTTGAGACTTGTGGCTAACTTGTGTTAGGTAGCAACTTCCAGTTACTGTTTCCATTTATTAGCAAGCTAATAGGACACTAACAAGGACGTGTTCTGATAAAAAAAAATACATTAAAAATGCATTAAAACGACAAAATGTAACAAACAACTATAAAACTATACAAACAACTATAAAAACGTGTTTTGTGTTAATATCTTTGAGACTTGTGGCTAACTTGTGTTAGGTAGCAACTTCCAGTTACTGTTTCCATTTATTAGAAAGCTAATAGGACGCTAACAAGGACGTGTTCTGATAGAAAAATACATAAAAAATGCATTAATACGACAAAATGTAACAAACAACTATAAAACTATGCAAACAACTATAAAAACGTGTTTTGTGTTAATATTTTTGAGACTTGTGGCTAACTTGTGTTAGGTAGCAACTTCCAGTTACTGTTTCCATTTATTAGCAAGCTAATAGGACGCTAACAAGGACGTGTTCTGATAAAAAAAATACATTAAAAATGCAATAATACGACAAAATGTAACAAACAACTATAAAACTATACAAACAACTATAAAAACGTGTTTTGTGTTAATATTTTTGAGACTTGTGGCTAACTTGTGTTAGGTAGCAACTTCCAGTTACTGTTTCCATTTATTAGCAAGCTAATAGGACGCTGACAAGGACGTGTTCTGATAAAAAAATACATTAAAAATGCAATAATACGACAAAATGTAACAAACAACTATAAAACTATACAAACAACTATAAAAACATGTTTTTTGTTAATATTTTTGAGACTTGTGGCTAACTTGTGTTAGGTAGCAACTTATAGTTACTGTTTCCATTTATTAGCAAGCTAATAGGACGCTAACAAGGACGTGTTCTGATAAAAAATACATTAAAAATGCATTAATACGACAAAATGTAACAAACAACTATAAAACTATACAAACAACTATAAAAACGTGTTTTGTGTTAATATCTTTGAGACTTGTGGCTAACTTGTGTTAGGTAGCAACTTCCAGTTACTGTTTCCATTAGCAAGCTAATAGGACGCTAACAAGGACGTGTTCTGATAGAAAAATACATTAAAAATGCATTAATACGACAAAATGTAACAAACAACTATAAAACTATACAAACAACTATAAAAACGTGTTTTGTGTTAACATTTTTGAGACTTGTGGCTAACTTGTGTTAGGTAGCAACTTCCAGTTACTGTTTCCATTTATTAGCAAGCTAATAGGACGCTAACAAGGACGTGTTCTGATAAAAAAATACATTAAAAATGCATTAATACGACAAAATGTAACAAACGACTATAAAACTATACAAACAACTATAAAAACGTGTTTTGTGTTAATATTTTTGAGACTTGTGGCTAACTTGTGTTAGGTAGCAAAGAACTACAAACTACTACTGACTTCCAGTTACTGTTTCCATTTATTAGCAAGCTAATAGGATGCTAACAAGGACGTGTTTTGGTAAAAAAATACATTAAAAATACAACTGGACTCACTCAATGCATTAATACAACAAAATGTGTGCTTTATTGTAGACTAACTGTAAGCAGAGGCAACATTTTGTTATGCATTTTAACCAAAAAACATACTAGCCAGGGTGTACTTTAACCGGGACTCCACTATATGTTACCAATAGTCAATTACCACAATTAAACAATCATAAAAGCATACAACTTGGTATAAATTGCCGTTCGGCCCAAGTATGTATATTGTTGTCTGGTATTGAAATTGATTTCCATAGCATACGGGTGGTCCAAAGTGGGCCTGGGGGCCATTTATGGCCCACAACTTGTTTTTTATTGACCCTCTGCACATTTTTAAAATTAAAAATAAAAAAAACTGTCAAAATGGAGAAAATTATCAGTATCGATTGTTATTATCGCTATGTTGTGTCATCAAAGTTTTTCAGGAATGAATGAATGAATGATGGCTGTTTCATGGTAGATTGTAGTATATTATTAGTCAAAACATATTGAAATACAAAATAATGTAAATATGAAATATAAAAATATCAAAGTGGCCCTCCATATTTTTTTACTCTCAGTGGAAAAGTTTGGATACCCCTGCCATACATGTTCCAACTGTCATTTTATTGTTATGATAGGTTATACTGTATATTCAATGATTGTGCATGTTTGTCGCTAAACTTTGTCAAATCGCTATCATTCAATATCATACGTTGGCTCACTTCATACAGTCTTTTTAGGACTTCCCCAGAAACTAATCAAACTACTGCATCTAACAATTTGGAAAAAGGACTACAAAATACTGCCACACGTGTCCACATGTCTCCAAGTGTAGATCCAGTTCAGGAGACAATCTATTTGTAAAAAACATGCATGTGAATCGCATATTCCACATACGCAATCATTACATCTAAACTTTTAATCTGTGTAAGTTTGTGCCCTCGGGGTGTGGTGCAGCGGGTGGTTTGCGGCGGCGGGGGGAAGCGCATGTTCAGCAGAAAGACTTCTCCACAGCAGCACCCTCCAGTGTAAACAGTAGCGATGGAGCCCAAAGTGAATTTGTTGTAATGCTTAAAAAGGTTGTAGCATAACTGCTGTACTCTCTCATACTATTCTCATTGCGCTTTCCAACACCGATGTGATCATTCTTGGATCTCATTAACACGGATCTCTCAAGAAGATTTTAGTGTCGCACCATAATCATACATAAGTTACACACACATGGACACACGCCTAAAACCACTCCTCCGTCTTTGGGCAGCAAACACCATGACTGACTCATGTTATGAAGCTGGTTGGGGCCAGTTAATTGAAATCAGACAGTGGCAAATCTGTCATCCACATTTTCCTCCGCACGGACCAGCTTGTTAAATGTAACTCAATGCTGTGTAAAACCAGCAATGAAATTCATTCGTCTGTTTTAGCATCTCGTGATGGTTTAAATGCTGTTTCAGACTCGGAAGAGCATTATTGTTGCAAAGAGAGCTGTGAAACCATCAGACTGGACCTGTGGATATTCATTCATTTTCTACCGCTTATCCTCACGAGGGTCCCAGGGGTGCTGGAGCCTAATCCCAGCTGTCGGGGTACACCCTGGACTGGTCGCCAGCCAATCACAGGGCACATATAGCCAAACAACCATTCACACTCACATTCATATCTATGGACAATTTGGAGTCGCCAATTAACCTAGCATGTTTTTGGAATGTGGGAAAAAACCCATTCATGCACGGGAAGAACATGCAAACTCCACACAGAGATAGCCGACGGTGGACTTGAACTCGGCTCTCCTAGCTGTGAGGCCTGCATGCTAAACACTTGGCCCGGTGTAGCCCACGGCCTGTGGACATATTTGTGTAATTTATAACAACAATGTTACACAAGTAAAAACAATCTTCTTTTGTCCGAAATAATTTTCCTGTGATTTTACAGTGGAACTTTGGTTAGCATAAGCCCGGGAAAAATGTTGCCTTGGTTTGCATACATTGTTTCGGTTAGTGTACAATAATGGCGCACGTCTTGACACTTTATTAATACACTACATGAGTTCAACTGTTTCACAAAACATCATTGTTAGCCTCCTATTAGCTTGCTAATACATGAACAGGAACTGGAAGTCAGCAAGGCACCAATGTCCATGTTGATCTCGCTGTCACATCTTGTCTTTGGCAATAACGTCTTCATCTGAGGTAAAAGTAACCCTAAATGTTCATTTATCCTTTTCATTTGTCATTAATAAAAATTTACAATTGTTTTCTGCTTGTCAAACTATAATTTTGAAACTATAAAAAACATGTTTTATGTTAGCATTTTTAACTTTGTGGAACAGATTAAATGGATTTACATGATTTCTTATGGAAAATGGACTTTGGGCAGTGGTTCTCAGTTAACACAATGGAGATCTGTGAAGCATACAAGGGTATTCAAGAGTCAAATTCCATGTTGAGTACAATAAATTTGTACATGTTGGCAGGTCTGCAGTAGCGCTCCCTGCCTCTCATTTTGTTGTTTTTTTGTCATTGGTCTATGTGAATTATGAACATTAATTACTGAGCTGCAAGGAGTTGGAACAGTGTTTCCCATAGATTAATTTATTTGCATCACCCTGCCACAAATACATTTGGACCGCTACTGATAGATTTGGCCATAAACCTCTAATCTCAAGCCTAACCGTACCTCAGAACACTAACCCGATCCCTAAACCCCCACTCTGACTGGAGTATTGCGTCATGGCCAGTTATGTAAATTAAATGACGATGTCGTCGGCATCCTATTTTAATCACTATGTAACATTGCAACTATTTCAAGTTAGTTCAATACCCTTGTGCATTATTCACGTTTTAAGCGGCTTTACTTTATTGGGTTAATACATTTTCGCCAATTAGCGTAATAGTGAGTATTTTTAACTCTTTCTCGAGGTGGCAGGAAAGCCATTCTTTCTCTTCTGAGCACACATAAACATAAATACAATGGTGGCCTTCTTAATTTGGGGCCAATGGCAGGCTGAAAGGCGAGAGTGATAGATGGGCAGGGCTTAATCACCTTTAATCGGCTCTGTCCGTTAATGATGATATACAGCCGCCTTTTACACTTGCAGAATGTGGTGAGAAAAAAAAGGAAAGGAAAGAGTGAATGTCCAAGAAAGAAACGCTGAAAGCCCTTTGTGGGATTCATAAGTAGAGACAGATGCCGTCTGTCCTGCTTTCTTCTTTCACTGCATACGTCCATTTTTGCTGATTTACATAGAAGAAAGCATGGCGTTTCTTTGTTTGTGTCAAACAGTCCAATCCTCATGTGTATTTATCACACAGCAAAGAAAAACAAATACCGTGGTAGCCTAATTTAGTTAAGTAAAAAAAGGAAGATTAGGTTTGTTTTGCTTTGTGACAGTCACTGCAATGTGATCATTCCATAGAAAGCATCAAGATGGATTGCACATCTGAGTGATGCGAATGCTAAAGCAGGATTTAAATATACTATTTTTACTCACAAATAAAGCAAAAAACACAATTTTTTTGTGTTGGAATTTTTTCCTGTAATTAACACATATGCAACATTGCAAGTAGGACCACAACTAATGATTATTTTATTAGTTGATTAATCTGAAGGTTATTTCAATTAATCAAGTAATGAGTTGGGTCTTAGGTGTGGTTACTTGCCTACGTTCTTTGACCAATGACATGATTATTTTCTTGGACATAATTATTATTTTCTTTGTTGATTAATCTGAAAATGTTTGTTTCAATTAATCAAGTAATGAGTTAGGTCTTAGATCAGGGGTCGGCAACCCCTGGCGTCACCTGGCGTCAGGTAGGGAGGTTTAACCGACTTACTATCACAACTCCACTAGCTGGTATCTGTTGCATATGCACTTCTCTTTGGTAAAAGTAAGAAATGTGAAAACTTTTTATAAACTAAGTTTATTGATTTGTGGTTCCAGACAAAATGAGGGGGCAAAATGTCTTTTTTGATAATAAGGGTTGCCGACCCCAACCTTAAAATGACCCAATCAATATGAACCAAACACAAACTGTTGGTAGTATGGTCCGCAAAGTCAATCACTGTTTTCCAAAGTCAAAGCTGATTTTTGTGAATATCTGGTTTTGCCTAAAACACAAAGATAATAGGACTGACTAAAGAAATTCAATTATATTCACATTTGAGTATAATAGTATATATTCAAAGTATAACAGCAAACTACACTCGTCTGAGTGTAGTGTACCCTCTGATGCACACAGTCTTTGTATTGAGTTATGGACGACTATGAAGCAGTTATACATGATAAACTGCTCAGAAAGATTTCTAGATCTTCCACAATCTGCACCTATTCACTGTATTTCCTTGGATTTCCAAAATGGTCTGTTTTTAATGTATTCCACCCACCACACACCTACCCTGCTGTGATTGGTCCCACTCAGCTTGTACAGCTAACAGCATTTACAGCTTGTACCCGGACGCTGGAAGTCAGTGTTAGCAAAAACTCTGAAACCAACCCCCAAATGTGCAAATCTCATTAACTGAAACTTTGGCATCATTTAACACGAGAATACAACATTCTGACTACGTTTATAGGTCAGAAAAGTGAAAAAAGCACAATATTCTCATGTAATTGTTTTCGTACTTTAACACAGTGGTCTTTTCCAACAACGTCAATTTATCTCCAACTCTACGTCCTGCATCAGAACCACACTCCCCATCACACTACTGCAATGTGCATTCATAGACGTTCTAAACTTCCAATATGAACCCAACAAAAGCACAGACTACTAAACTACTAAAGTTCATTCAAGCGAATGCTATTTTCCACACAAAAAGAGCAAAGTCTGAAACCGCCCAATGACAAAAATATGTTATATCTCTGTATTACTATTCTAACTGTACTGAGTTAGAAAATTGAACACTGAATACAGAATAGAGAACACCTGATTTTGAAATACATGAATATTCTTGTTCATTACTTTTTAAAAATTAAAAGCAAAACTCCGGAAATCCATCCCAAACACACACACACACACCAACAAACACCAAGGTCATACAAAACCCATCAACACAGACCTCGTTTTTGTCACCTCTCCCACTGTCGCTGTGCCCATCACAGGCTCAACGTTGTTGACATGCAGCTGAACAGCGTTGCTGTCAGGGTGGCCAGAGACTGAAATGCGGGGGGCCTGTCAGAGCGGCGTCTGAGCCCCAAGACAATACCGTTACAGTGGGATGAAGCCCGCATGAATGACCAGAGGAAACCATGGGGCTCGCAGGAATGTCCACCCGCTGGGCACACACATGGTATTTCATTCTGCGAAAGGGTGATAACCTCCACTTACTCCACTAACAGACAGTCTGTCATTAAAAACAAATCTGTCAAAGAGTTTTTATTTCAGATGAATGCAAAGCGGATGAGATGTTCCATTTTTACGATCTTTCACCGCATTTCAAGCAAACGGTACATAAAAAGTCCAGCTCTCCACGGCATGGCTTGGAGCAGTACACCAAGATCTGACTGGTTTTTCCACCGTGGGATGTCTAGATGGGATAGCAATTTAAAATTTGTAAATAGTGTGACATCATTGAAGCGCATCACAGGAACACCCAGCAATGATTCAACCTTCAGCATTCAACCTTATTACCGTCTTATTCTTATTCAGTCTTATTCCGTGTTTTTGGTGTTTTATTCCCATTCCATTACCATTGGCGAATGGAAGATACTTCCATTTGATATCTGTTTGTCAGTCAATGGAGTGTGGAATATTTGTGGTTGGTAGCCTAATGGTTACATACATCACTTGTATATGGTAGCTTTTATCATTTTAGACAATGGAAACAGATCACTATATGAAAAAAAAAAATCGGAAATTTTTTGTTTTTTTTCTTCCATAGTTAGGCAGTTCGGAATGGTTAGCGTGCAGACCTCATACTAGGAAACCAAGGTTCAATTCCACCCTCGGCCATCTCTGTGTGGAGTTTGCATGTTCTGCCCGTGCATGCGTGGGTTTTTTATTCCGGGTACTCCGGTTTCCTCCCACATTCCAAAAACATGCTAGGTTAATTGGCCACTCCAAATTGTCCATAGGTATGAATGTGAGTGTGAATGGTTGTTTGTCTATATATGCCCTGTGATTGGCTGGCGACCAGCAGTCCAGGGTGTACCCCGCCTCCCGCCCCAAGACAGCTGGGATAGGCTCCAGCACCCCCCGCGACCCTCATGAGGAAAAAGCGGTAGAAAATTAATGAATGAATGAATGAATCTCAAAGTCAATGGAAAACTTCATGTTGCTCACAGGAGGCAAAGTCTAACACCTTTACGGCAGAGAAGGTGATCTAACAGAAAACAGACTGCGGAGACCAAAGCAGAACTCAAATAAAATTGTGAATGGCTGTGGCTGTCACACACTTAGCCACAGCCACACTTAACACCCCAAGGGCAAAGACAACCATAGCACAATTTCCTTTCTCTACTTTTGGTTTGCATCACACTACATGTTTTCCATTGACAAGAAAATAGCTGTGAGTGACCTTTTATGTGTTTAAACCTCATACTTATTTAAGGTCCCTACACCCTCCTTAATGTTCTCCTTAGGGATCGATTGACGATTAATTAATTAATTAATCGATTTTAGTTAACTGACACGCATTCTACTGGATATGATGTTATGTACATCACCCAGTCCCCAAATATCAGTTACTTCACCAGTTTTATTTTAGATTTTATAAATATCTGCACTGATATATAGCATTAAAAAATGTTTGCATTTAATAAAACATGCTATTAAAGGGTCAAAACAAAACTGGTTATGACAGACTTTGCAGTGGAAGATCATTTTCAATATTTCCTGTTTGCAACCACAGGTTTTCTCTTTTCCAAGTTAAGTGTGTATTTTAGAAACCACGATAACAACCATTTCAAGCCAAACCCTGATTTTTTTTTTCTCGCTAGACTTAACCTGATATTTCTTGTAAAAAAAAAAAAAAAAACATTAGATTGTTTAAAAGGGTGTGGACACTATCTTGTTGATTGACGTTGAAATACATGGTGGTTGATCTGCCTGGGAATGTAAATTTAGAAGACATCATTAAATGATGCACATTTCATATGAAAAATGAATTAATGTGATAAATACACACCATAAGCTTGAATCTGTCTGTGTTTTGAGAAGACAGACAGATTTGTTTTCTTTCATTCCTAATTGCCAGAAAGCATGACTCTGCCTAATTTCCCTTCTGATCTAAACTACTGAACAGACGAGCTGTGATATGTCCAGAAACATACCGCGTATATGAAAACATCTTCCAATCTCAACCAGATGTTACAAATCAAGAGTAATTAACTCAAAGTAATGCGGTATGCTCCGTGGAACTTAACAGACTTCTTCATTCCCATGCGTTTAAAGCGGCCGCTGAGCTCTCGTTTTCTTCTTCGTCTTTTGTTTCTTATAGGCTCATAAATAGTCTAAGCTAAATGAGTGGGGGCAATGAGAAAGGGAGCCGCAAAGGTGGTGATTGATGGCGTTATTATAAAGCAGCACATCTCTCTTATACAGAACTCTTGTCTGGGTTCCAAGTTGAATGTTTGAGCACACACATGCATGGTTAGGCAAAAAAAAAAAAAAAATAGAGAGGGAAACACGACTTGACGTGAATGATCCTATAATAGCTGCAGGCGTTACCATACAACACGCAAATCAGTCACATTTATAACTCCATTCAGCGACTGTAAAACTATATTATAGATACAGAACACATTGGTTCTCAGGTAACACACACAAAGAATTAGCTGACTTGAGGAATGTGAGATGAAGCCCATTTTGGACAGTTCACTTTCTATCATCAGATCATTCTACTGAAAAGAATGATCTTGTAGAGCAGGGGTCTCAAACACGCGGCCCGCGGGCCAAATGTGGCCCGCAGGACACTAGTTTGAGGCCCCCGCCTTGATATGAAAGTTTAATGTTAGTGCGGCCCACGCAAGTTTGATATGGTTGCTGTATGGTATCATGTACCCAGAAAAAAATTATTACGTTTGATTAATGTTCATGTTAAAGGTTAAATAACTGTTAATAGTTATCCTCCCTATCCGTGTGGAAGTGGTAAGTTTTTGGCTATTTAAGTTTAAAGGAAATAACTTGAAGGCTACCGTTTAGGTCGCTAGCTCTCTAGTTTGCGAGTTAGCATGTGTCTCAAGACCCTGCAGTTGCGCAATATGTTGTAAATAAAAAAAGTATAAATGTGACTATAGTCGTGTTTTGTCATGTCTACAGGGCTCTAATAATGCTTTGTTCATTTTAATCTGAAAAAAATAATTTGTCTACCCACCAACTATATGTGGTTTCTTAAGTTTGTATTATTATTATTATTATATTTATTTATTTATTACTGATTGATTGATTGTCTTTATTCTTGATTTGTTTATTTATTTTTCATCTTATTTTGTGCAGAAAAATAAAAATTAAGATATTTGAGAACAGTGGAATGTTTTATCAGAGCTTTTATTGTAGAAAATCGGAAAATTGTAGAGAGTGTATAGAAGAAGCAAAAGCATTGAAGACAGTTTTTTAAAATTATATATATTATAATATATTATATTAATATTTTTTTCTGTTTTTAATAAATGCATTTTTTTTTTTACCTGATGCGGACCAGCCTCACCCAGACTCTAGCTCCAGTGGCCCCCGGGTAAATTAAGTTTGAGACCCCTGATCTAGTGTCACAGATGCCAGCTGTGCATTTGTAAAACTCATTCCCTGACACCTCGAGAGTCATGGTGCATTTAGTCCCTGCATTTAGATCGATGGTTCGAATCCAGGAAGCAACACTGACTGAACCAGGTGAGTTACACGAGCATAATGCAGCAGAGCACTGTGAGCTTCCAACACAGTTTAGTTTAGTTTTGGACTCAGACTTTTCTCTGCAGTTTGTATTTTCCCCCTGCAGCTTGTGTATGCTCTGTACAGATAATCCCACTTACTTAAACAAAGCTAGTGTTTAGGGCTGTTTTGTAACTTGGCAGGGTTCTTAACATCTCCACTTGATGTACGCAGTGTTGAATATGGCCTAGAAACACAGCTAACAAGACCATGGTGCTAGAGGGACCGGACTGGACCTTCAATTGTCTGTGGGTGTCAATGTGAGCGTCAATCAATGGATGATTGTGGTGCTATTGGCAGGTGATGAGTGAGGGGCGGCCTCGCCTCTCAACCACTGTCAACTTGCATGTATATCAACATGAACATTCATCCTATAAAATGATGAGATTTCTTCAACATCCATCCAATCAATTTTCTATGCCGCTTATCCTCACTAGGGTCGCGGGTATGCTGGTCGCGGGTATGGACAATTTGGAGTGGCCAATTAACCTAGCATGTTTTTGGAATGTGGGAGGAAACCGGAGTACCCGGAGAAAACCCATGCATGCATGTGGTCTCAAACATGCGGCCCGCGGGCCAAATGTGGCCCGCAGGACACTAGTTTGAGGCCCCCGCCTTGATATGAAAGTTTAATGTTTTTTGAAGTTTGATATGGATGCTGTATGGTATCATGTACCCAGAAAAAAATATTACATTTGATTCATGTTCATGTTAAAGGTTAAATAACTGTTAATAGTTATCCTCCCTATCTGTGTGGAAGTGGTACTTTTTTGGCTATGGACAATTTGGAGTCGCCAATTAGCTAGCTACTAGCCAGCAAGCCACTAACTTCTCCTGCGTTTATATCTTTAGAACACTCAGAAAAGGGAAACACATGTGTTCACGTCTGACATACGGATTATGGATGATGAATTTTCCCCTCAAATTGCTTCAATTTTAGGTGTGGTGTTCCCCGCTTTATATGTTTTTGACAGGTGCGTCCCTTGAGAATGGTCACTATAGGTTTCTGTGCATAAGGATGGGGGGTTCACCTGTCTGAGAACCACTCAACCCGGATTACTGAGAATCTACACAGATCAATTTACCCCAATGTTGCTTAATAATCAAAAGATGTGTACACCTGCAATTGATATACGAGCATTGTAATTAGCAGTTTATTTCGTTGATAATTGGATGCAGCGCAATCTACCGAGGCATCAAGCAGCCATGTGTCTCTCATCGCACATCTTACCTCACAACCTCTAAATCTCCTGGAGTGTGCATATATACGTGTGCACGTGTCACACCGCACGACATTAGCATGGTAAGTACATGCAGATGGCAGTCATAGCCAGTAACCTTTCAGGATCCATTTACATGTAAATCGATGGATTAATTGGCCAAAGCTCATTAGAGTTGGGATTTCATCAATAATACCCGTCAGTTACACTCATGAGAACCGATAACTCATGATGTTCGGTTTCTTTTTTTTTTTTTTTTTAAACCACCCTTATATTTAAATAAAAAAAGATGTTTTAAATTTTTAAAAATGTATATATGAAAATAGCCTTAAACTAAACAGGAGTGGAAAAAAGTGAGTACGGTGTTCCATTGTTTCCCAAAATAATCAGCAATAAGTGAAATCCGTGAAGTAGCCAACTTAATTTTTTTTAATTATTATATATGTTTCAAAGCTATAAAGCCCCCACCATAGACTTTATACACTTACAGACAGAGAATAATATTTTAATAATCGACCTACAGGTTGGGTATACAAGAAATTATTGAGTGCCATTATTGAGCACATTTCACTCTTGTGACCCTGGCTTTTTGTCCTGGAGCCATTCCACTGTACTGTAGTGTTTTTGTATCCTCGTTAAAACATATTGCAGCACTAATCCTCCTTTGAACTGACAATTCATTTATAGTATTCCATACTGGTGCCGTATAGCCCCATAACATCTACAATACTTCAACATGTCCAGAAGTCCAACCTTTTGTATGATGGTGCGTTTGGGTGCAGATCGTTTCAATGACATTGTGGATTTTGTCGAGGAAAAACTTGCTAGCTAACGATGTCACAAGAAATCTCAGCCTTACGGTTGTCCCTCGCCACTTCAAACCTCAAGTTTTGCAGCTTCACTCCATCACGTTTTTTTTTTTTTGTAATTACATTAATTAACAAATCATTGCGTTTTTGTGTTTTTTGACGATGGTCTATTATTGAAATTCCATTATTTAGATACTTAGGCACATTTTATGGATTTTTGGCTTAAATTAAGCATTTTAAAACATAAAAGTGGCTTAATGAGATAGAATACAAATACAAGGCATTCATAAAACATTCATAAGAATCATCCAAAGACATTGTGATGATATGTAGTATCATACACTGGTCACTAGGGGTCAGTAATGTAACAAAGATGAGACGATAGTCACGGTACTGAAGTAAAAAGGAGCAACAACAAGCAATTTTGTGTGAGTCTTTATTAAGTCTTATTTATGTCTTATTTTATCTTATTATGTTGGGTAATGGGCCTATAGGGGTGTTATTTAATGTCTAGAGGGCTCTAATAATATTGAGGTTTGTTATGGCATAATTCTTTTATTACTGACGGGTCTTGAACTCAATAGTTCAGTTAAACTTCGGTGGAAAGACATAGATTTCCCTTGTTTTCACTTATTTCCCCTTTTTCTGTCCTCGGTTCTTATTTTCTCAACACAAACATTAGAGATGTTCCTCCAAAATTATGAAAAGAATGAGAATGAGAATTTGCACGTTGGCTTGGGACATTTAGTGGCAAAAGACGAGCAGAGTGGAAGAAATTGAAAAAACTGGTCGCTCGTATCGCCAACCGTGGGTCACACTACCTTCACCTTGACAAATACCTGCTGCCGTGTGTCTGAACAAGCGTAGGGGAAATGAATCGGAGGAGGTGGGAAATCTGAGATGATGAGTAAAGTAATCTTCTTGGACACATGCTGTCTGCCATTTTTCTCCTTTCTTCTCCACACTGCTTCCATGCCTGTTTATGTGTGTGTGTGTGTGTGTGTGTGTGAGAGAGAGAATATGTGTGTATAATTTGTAAGAAAGGTCAGCGCTCATCTGCACTGTGTCCCAGAACCTTTAAAGGTTAGAAGTTTTGTCCTGGTATAAGTAACGCTTTATTTCAAATCCCTATAGGAGGAGCGACTTCAAGGCAAACACAAGAGAGACATTTGTAGCTTGTGCTAAACGTTTTTGACAGTACGCGTTACTTGCTCACACAACGCAGTGATGAGACAATGAGGAAGTACATAATGTAGAAGTACAAGTTCTCGGTAGACCCACTGATTGTGTTGGGAAATGGCTAGTAGCAACTCCAGACTTAAGCTTGTAATTTGAACCCGGCTTCCTGTATGCACACTCTATAGTGCTACACAGACAACCGCTTTTGTTCCATTAATTACACAAAATAAATAAATACAGTTTTGACACTGATAAATTGTTACTTACTGCTTGCACTTCTGACTCCTCCACATGGCTAAGTAACGTTGAAAAGGGTGTCAGGTTTCAGCAAGTTTGTCAGCTAGTCCAGCTGCATACTGGACCATGTTCACAAAACAGTCCAGTGTGAAATATCGTAGACATTTGCCATGTTAGGAATTGTAGACAAGTGTGGTAGACATTGCTAACACCATAAAAAGAGAAAACGAGCTTGGGGGAGAGTTATCTGGCCTACAGCGCACGCCCATATAAGGAAGCTTGGCACTCTGTGACATCACAGCTAGCCAGTGTTAGAAAAAAACTCTAAAACCGAGCGTTCAGAGTCATCCCAAACTTCTTTCACGGCTCAATTCCCAATGTCATTATCTGAAACTACTAACTGGCATAGTTTAACACGAGAATACAACATTCTAACTGCATTTATAGGTCAGAAAAGTGGAAAAAAAAGCATAATAGCCCCCCTTTAAAGCTGGACACCGCAGCATAAGAATGCTAAACATGGTCAAGAGACAGAGGCTAAAGGTCAAGCACAGATGAGGAAAGACACACACCCAAACATCCACACAGCTGCAGGCCTTTAAGGTTTGCCCGTGTTCCAGTCGCCACGCATGGCTGCACTGAGCATGCTCAGTTGTGTTTGGCATTCAGAGTGCGGGGCAGTTAAAGGCCTGATCGCTGAGGCCTGACCGCATTTAATCAGCACACGCAAAACTCACACACACACACACACACTTATATGCATACACAGCAGTATGTAGCTTGCACGCAAATGACCCACTGCCACAGCTGCGCACGCACACAAGAACACACTAGAGGGCATGTCATTCTATCTGATAGCATTTCCAAGTCAAGCGCTAAGGTAAATGTCACTGCTTTGCTTCCTGCAAGTAGACAGAGAAGTGTGCAGTGTGCAATAAATGAGTGTTCAATGGGGTTTTCCTTTATCTCATATTATCAACTGTGGGAATAAAGAAAAGTGTGTAAGGACCATTTCAGGGACCATAAGGATATTTTAGGGTTAGAGATGGCTTGAGTAGCTATGCACGCTTATTTTGCTATGCATTCATGCAAAGAAAATGTGTTCAAAAATTAACGTTGGCGTATAGGTTTGTTAACTTTTGACTCTAAATAGCGACAGACAATTAAAAAAATTACTGCGGTACCTCACGGTTTTCGTAGGATCATAGGAAAAATTTCAACAAATTTCAAATTTCTACAAATTTCCCCACTGAGGGACGAATAAAGGCATATCTTAATCTTAAAAAAAATCCCTGCTTATTATATATCCTGCTGTTTGCCTGCGAATCATTCCATGGAATGGAGTACCCAAACAAAGTATCTACTACGTATTGGGGGGAGTAAGGACATTTCATTCACTTTACATCAGTATGTACTGCAGTTTTGTTCCGTAGGGCAAAGCTTTCCCCCCAAAAAAAAAATCTTTTCATTAACGACATATCAAATTGCACTCGCATTGTTGAAACTGCAATCACTTTAACTTTACTGAGTCCGACGTCTCAGTGCTTGCATTGTCCCCCCTGTATCCAAATGCAGAGATTATATTTCTGCAGCCATTCACTCCTTGGTCTTTTGAAAGGTTTCATGTCTTGTGCGTGGGTCAGCTGTCAGTCAGTGGTGCAAAACGTGAGACAGTTTAACCCAGGGGTGCCTCAGGCCTAATTGGGACCCTATTCAAAATGACTGTATCTCGAAATGCCAGCGAAAACCAAAAGAAGCTCATTGTACCATGATACCAGCAGGGACTGACTGGTCAATTCTATGATTTTATTCTAAAATCGGTGACAAAGTAGGCAAAAGACAGTAAATAGGTTTGCTGTAAAATTTAATGTAAAGTGGTGTACTATTTACCTAGTAGAAAACCGGATTTAGTTTTACTACCAGGCAGCTGAATGCACATCCTTTGTGCATTGCCAAGAATGCTCCCCGTTGCGTAAAATGGGAGTTGTGGGGCCTTCGGCATGACACATGTTCTGCGTGTAGGAAGGACTGGCCCTCCTTTACCCAAGTCCAAATTTTAAAAGCTCACTAATCAATCGTCTTGTAGCCATACACAAAAAAGGTAATATATCCCTATGTCTCCATTGTGTCCATTTTTTAAATCAAAGTAAACAACAGTCTAGAGCAGGGGTCTCAAACTCAATTTACTTGGGGGCCACTGGAGCTCAGGTCTGGGTGAGACTGGGCCGCATCAGGTTTTCCAAAAAAAAACAAAAAAACGCATTTATTAAAAAAAAAAATGTTGGTTCCAATTTTCTACAAGAAAAGCTCTGATAAAACATTCCACTGTTCTCAAATATGTTACTTTTTATTTTTCTTCACAAAATAAGATGAAAAATAAATAAACAAATCAAGAATAAAGAAAATCAATCAATCAGTAATAAATAAATAAATATAATAATAATAATAATAAAACGGCAAATAATAAAAACTTAAGAAACCACATATAGTTGGTGGGTAGACAAATTATTTTTTTTCAGATTAAAATGAACAAAGCATTATTAGAGCCCTGTAGACATGACAAAACACGACTATAGTCACATTTATACTCTTTTTATTTACAACATATTGCGCAACTGCAGGGTCTTGAGACACATGCTAACTCGCAAACTAGAGAGCTAGCGACCTAAACGGTAGCCTTCAAGTTATTTCCTTTAAACTTAAATAACCAAAAACTTACCACTTCCACACGGATAGGGAGGATAACTATTAACAGTCATTTAACCTTTAACATGAACATTAATCAAACGTAATAATTTTTTCTGGGTACATGATACCATACAGCATCCATATCAAACTTGCGTGGGCCGCACTAACATTAAACTTTCATATCAAGGCGGGGGCCTCAAACTAGTGTCCTGCGGGCCGCGTGTTTGAGACCCCTGGTCTAGAGACCAACAGTGAAAAACAAAAAATGTACCTTTCAAACAAACTTCCATTTGCTCCCATTTCAAGTGTACTTCTGTTTTCAATAGCCGATGAATATCACAACGTGCCGACGTGCAAAACACCCTGACTTGTCATAGGCCCCAAATACCGCATGACCACAGGATGTGTGTGAGTGTCTGTGTCTGTGGGTGTTGAGAATGCCTTTGTGCAGTGGTAAGCGCATCGTCTTCTCCTGACCACCACTGCTTTACTAATGACCGGGATGCAGTATATTGACAGATGTGTCTCTTTCGTTTAAACCGTGCATTAATTTTTTTCTCTGTGTCTTTTTCACACGCACACATTGTGAACAGAGCCTGTGTCTGATCAGATTTTTTTTTTTTTAAGGGAAACATGAAAGAGAACAAATTATCCAGGTCATTTTAAGGATAATTGTACAAAAAATACTACTTATAAGGTTCACAGATAAAATTTACTGAGCTGATACAAGATTTCACATTTTTACTCAGGCTCATTTTTAGGTCTATCAAGTTTTCTTTTGGATGTTATATCAATCTCACAGCTGAGAAAAAGCAGTTTCTTTTCAAAGAACAAAAAGATCATTTTTCCAACCCGAAATTAAGACTGTGCTGCCACAAAGACATGCGCCAGTAAGTAAGATAAAATAGAGAAAATGTAATTTTGATGTTAAATTGAGCTCGGTTATGTCTGGCAGGATTGAGAAGAGATCTTTCACACCCACAGACCATAAAATTAGGTACACCTGCACAATTCACAATCCAGAGATCCAATAAAAACTTTTATTCCATGATAAAGATTGGATTTTTAATCTCGTCTTAGAGTATGCGTGTGTACCTATGGTATGTTTTCAAGTTCCCTGAGGTAGTATACAAACTAATTAAGGTGAGAGAGAAACCAATAATACCAGGGTTACTATATCAGGCACAGCAACAAACACCTAGGAAATTAAATCAAGTGTAACCAAAGACTATTTTCCTGAGCCCTGTCTGTTCATTAACTAAGTGTGCAAATGTTATATTGATGTCAATATTTCTGTAGCAGCAGCTGCCCACGGATCACGATACACTGTGTTAGAAAACACAATTGCTATAAATTGAATTTCACTTTTGTTAAATAAATACGAAACGAAAAGACTGTCTATGCAGGCTTAATCAGAAACGGCATACAACAGTGAAAACTTTCAATGTAATTAAAGCTGTTGATGGCTTAAACATTTTAATCATGATTAATCACAATTATTACACAGTTAACCTGTGATTAATCGCATGTTCAGTTTGCCATGACGGGACATTTTTCACATTATAATCATGCAGGAGCAGACAGTGATACTTGCTTTAGACAGTGTGTTGTTGTTTTTATTAAATTATTCAATGATACGGAAGAGGGCGGCATGGCGGTCTAGTGGTTAGCGCGCAGACCTCACAGCTAGGAGACCAGGGTTCAATTCCACCCTCGGACATCTCTGTGTGGAGTTTACGTGGGTTTTCTCCGGGTACTCCGGTTTCCTCCCACATTCCAAAACATGCTAGGTTAATTGGCGACTCCAAATTGTCCATAGGTATGAATGTGAGTGTGAATGGTTGTTTGTCTATATGTGCCCTTTGATTGGCTGGCCACCAGTCCAGGGTGTACCCCGCCTCTTGCCCGAAGACAGCTGGGATAGGCTCCAGCACCCCCGCGACCCTCGTGAGGAAAAGCGGTAGAAAATGAATGAATGAATGATACGGAAGAATCACAAAATTTTTTCTGGACTGTTCTCCCTACAACTAAAACAACAAGCCTAATCGTGTAAACTTTGAGTAGTACCACAAAATAACATAAAATGTGTGCTTTGTTTTAAGCACTCAAAATCAAAATAATTTGACTAAAGTACAATACACTACATAAAAATGTCGATTTTTGACAAACTCCTCCTGCTATTGTACAAACCACTTTTAAGCCTCTTGTATATCTCATACACATTTTTAACCACTGATGAACAATAATGTAAAGTGACTGATGAACAAAGTTTGAAAGCTGCAATTTTGCTTTGAAGAATGCAACTATGGTGTGTTCAAGGACCGCTGAACAAAATGGGACATCTCAACACATGGAAAAAAAACATAAAACAAAAACATAAACATGTAAAAAAATGAGGGCTGTTACATGTATGCATAATTCAACATTATCTGTGACATTGAAGAATGCAACTATGGTGTGTTCAAGGACCGTTGAACAAAATGGGGCATTTCAACACATGGAAAAAAACATAAAACAAAAAAATAAACGTAAAAAAATGAGGGTTGTTACATGTATGCATAATTCAACATTATCTGTGACATTGAAGAATGCAACTATGGTGTGTTCAATGACCGCTGAACAAAATGGGACATTTCAACACATGGAAAAAAACATAAAACAAAAAACATGTAAAAAAAAATGAGGGCTGTTACATGTATGCATAATTCAACATTATCTGTGACATTGAAGAATGCAACTATGGTGTGTTCAATGACCGCTGAACAAAATGGGACATTTCAACACATGGAAAAAAAAAAACATGTAAAAAAAATGAGGGCTGTTACATGTATGCATAATTCAACATTATCTGTGACATTGAAGAATGCAACTATGGTGTGTTCAAGGACCGCTGAACAAAATGGGACATCCAAACACATGGAAAAAAACATAAAACAAACACATAAACATGTAAAAAAAATGAGGGCTGTTACATGTATGCATAATTCAACATTATCTGTGACAATGTTAATTAATGGACAGTTGACGGTTGCTGGTTCAGTCACTGAATCAATTTCAACCCATTTCTAGGTTATTTCAACATTCAGCCGACTTTTCATTTCATCATTCACACTTAATTTCGACTGAAATTGATTCATCTACTTCTTATTGCAGTTATTTCTTGTTATTAAGGCAATATGCTTTGATGGTGGATCTACATGTAATACGATGTGACTTTAAATGAGGTGCAATCCGACAAAAGCCAGAAGGATTTCAGATAAAATACACAATGAATTAAAAAATCCAACCAGCACAAAGCAAGATGATGTTTTACAATGATGTGACATCATAAGGAAACAGGCACTTTGCTGAGATTTGTCTAGCAGAAAAACATCTGGATAGATGAGTTGAGTCCTTGTCATTCTTTCACGTTAATATGGGAACTAGAGAACGAGACGGAGCTCAGCAATGGCAATTATTTCTAGAGAAAACAGATGTTGCTTTGCTGTCATCGACTAGTTTGTGGAAATGCTTGTCACGCTTGCGTTTGTGACAAAAGCGGTGAGATCAGACGGCTGTTGGGAGATAGACATTTATGTGGCCGCGAGCTTCCGTCATACAGAATTGCAGATGCACGGTGACATGATGCTCCTGACAAGTAACTCACAATGTTGCCATATATGCCTACAGGAGATGTTTAGATAAGTGAGACACTTGACAGACGTGGGGCCCTGAGATGAGTCTAAGGCAGCGTCACATGGCATGCATGAAGGACAGCAAACGTCACGTAGTAATAACCTTACATAGTGCATACAGCATAAGGTACAGTTGCACCAATGATACTGTATTTTTATTTCACGGTTGTGCATTGCATCATACACAAATATATTTAAAAGTATACAAATAAAAGTATTAGTATTAGTTGTATACAACTACCACTAATAAAGAGTTATTCATTCATTTTTCTAGGGTTGCGGGGGTGCTGGAGGCGGGGTACACCCTGGACTGGTGGCCAGCCAATCACAGGGCACATATAGACAAACAACCATTCACACTCACATTCATACCTATGGACAATTTGCAGTCGCTAATTAACCTAGCATGTTTTTGGAATGTGGGAGGAAACGGGAGTACACGGAGAAAACATGCAAACTCCACACAGAGATGGTCGAGGGTGGAATTGAACCCTGGTCTCTTAGCTGTGAGGTCTGCGCGCTAACCACTCGACCGCCATGCCGCCCAATAAAGAGTTATATGATAAAAAAAATATGTATATTGCCAAAGTACATAATTCAGTGAAATCATCAAAATATATTTTTTGTATGATTCAGTTTATCACATTTTGCCCCCAGTTTTCATACACTGTTTTGGTTATTGTACAATATTTTGCATAACAAAGCAGTGTGTTTGCCTTGTACTTTATCATTCATTTAATTCACCATCTACATGCATTTTGCACTGTTTCCTGCATGTAAAAGAATAATTAATAATTAATTTGACTTTATTCTCATAATATAACTTTTCTTTTTTTTTTTTTTGTCCCATCCAGCCATTGGTTGCAGATAGTATTGTTGATCTAAATGTCATTACATGCTAAACAAATTTGCTCTGTGTCAGGAAAGGTGTTGGCTACAACTTCCCTGTAGTATTAAATTTTATTTGCCGTTATTTGATGTTTTTGTTATGCGCATTTGGAGCGACCGGACCGGAGCAAGAAGAAACACAGAAAAGAAGAAGAGAAACTGGGGTGGCGGGATGGGGCGGAGGACAAAAACAACAGCAAAACAAAGAATAATTATCGTAAAAAATATATTTTTTTGTTAATATTTTTGGAGTTTTAGAAAATATTACTTCTATTATACTACATGAAAATACTACTTATTTTCAAGGTACCACTGTGTATATACAGTGTAAACACCTACAGTCGGTCCTTGGTTTACGGTGTTTTGGGGTTACAATCCACTCCCATAAATGTCCACAACCTAAAGCGGTTTTATTTCTTAAACATGAGACTCGTTCGAGAATTAGTTATGCTCATGTGTCGGAATAAGATGTAGTCGCATGTAGCTTATACTATCGCTCGGGTACCAAGGTAGACCACCGATGTCGGTGCACCAAAGAAAAGGAAAGCCACCACCATTTAATAATTTTAGTACTTTATTTTAAATACATTTTGTGTGCTTTGTAGACCGTGTGAGTGACTTAGGTGTTAACTTAGGTGTAATAGTTTCAACCGTTTTTCCCTGAGGGAATCCCTTTCCTCCCTATCCCGCCTTCCTTATTCCTTATTCAGCTTGCCTTCGCTCACCTACCATTACATTACATTACATGTGTGACCAAACATCCGCAATGTAAGTGAACACAACACTTACCACAATGGCCATTCTAACTGTAAGGCCACCCGCACAAGCACACACACACACACACACACACACTAAAACTCCATGTCAGGAAGAGTTCCACCCCCATAAATTGCATATGTGGTTTGCATGCAAACATACATACATAAATTATGTTCTTCTTTTTCCTTTACTCTTTTCTTTGCAGTGAACAGACACCCTAACCGGTACGCATGGAGTCCTTATGCACACACGCTCACACACAAACACTGACCACTGTGAAGTAGTGCTGTCAACCGACCGGGCCTCTTAAACAAATAAACACCCCATCGATCTATCTTTTCAATGTGTGTGTGTTTATGTGTGTGTGTGTGTGTGTGTGTAGTATGCGTACATTGGGGTTTGTTTGTTTCTGTGTGTGTTAAGTTGAAATTCCTGAGCCTGTGGTTACCAGCAGCTTTGAAGTCCCAACATTACCAGGGGCCCCCCGGGTGACAGGCTTACCCGCCACCCTTGGCTTGCAGTGGAAGGCCCTAAAAAGAGAGCGCAACAGGCAATAATGCCACGAATGAACAAACCCGCCTTGCTCCTTGCAACATAATACGACAGACGCACAAAGGCACAAGACCACTGCACCAGTACTTTGTATACGCCCCAGATTCAGCAAAGGATGAGTGCATAAATGTCTGTTTTCACTCTCACACACACATACACTCACACTGGGGCATGAACACGCTCCAGCAGGTCAAAATTATTGCTGAGTTGCCTTCCTTAGTCAATTCCAGTCTTTGAATTAATAGTGTCTCTAATTAACTACACGCTCATCCTCTTCCCTCCTTCTTTTCACGTTTTCCACGTTCCCCTTTTTCCTCCTCTTCCCCCTCCCCGTTCAGATTTCCCTTCAGGCTGGTGTGTAGTGGAGTGGTATGATTACTTCATGTCCCTCACCAAGCTTTTTAATTAGTTTTTTTTTTCTCTCTTTTTTGTATGGGGTGTGGGGCACCATGCAGGACGGCCTCCATATCTTGGAGTGGATACCCCAGTTGAATGCATATCTTTACGTGCCAGCGTTATTTCTCAGGGCTTTAAAATGTAATTTGATTAATCACTGATTCCTTGCAACTTCAAATTTTGCGATTGTACTCTATCACAGTTCATCAGATATATATTACATAATACATCACACTGTTTTTTATTTAAATACGGACTGTTAGCAAT
This sequence comes from Doryrhamphus excisus, assembly GCF_037039965.1. NCBI lineage: Eukaryota > Metazoa > Chordata > Actinopteri > Syngnathiformes > Syngnathidae > Doryrhamphus > Doryrhamphus excisus. The sequence goes on along the minus strand of NC_136368.1, from coordinate 6,086,093 downwards.
TTTTTTGGAATTTTGGGGAATTTTCAAGACTACAAACTAAATAAACTAGTCATTATAAAAACACATTCAAAAACATTGAGGTGATTTATAGTATTATACAGTGTCAGTGATGTTCAGTGAGACACACAAGCACCAAACAACAGACCCAGTCAGCTCCCCGAGCACTGGAAAACACACAAGCACAATTATTATTTATATCTGAAATATCTTCTTGTCTCTTATTATGTCTGCTATATTGTGTAATATTAGTGTAAAAGTGACTATAGGGGTGTTATATCATGTCCAGAAGGCTCTAATAATGTTAAAATTCATGTTCTATTGGTCATAAACAGGATTTATATGCTCTAAATATGAAAGTATTCAATTTATACATAATGAGTTTGACTTTCCGGAAATTCACTTATCATGGTCGCGTCTGGAACAATCCATCCATATATTTTCTATGCCGCTTAAACATCATTAGGGTCAAGAGTACATTGGAGTCTATCAGAGCTGACCTTGAGCGGGAGTCGGGGTACACCAGGGACCGGTCAAGGTCTGGAACCAATTAACCAACACAGTAAATAAAAAATATACATATATATATAAGTGCCGGAGTATCTTTGAAGGCACCTCGGGACAGTGAGGTGGAGAATGATGAAGTGTTGCAGACCGAGGTATACGTGTTTGTGAGTTGGAGATACAGTAGATGGGGTAACGTAGGAAATTAAAAAAATTTTTTTAAAAAAGGAATAAAGGTGTAAAGTAGGAATAAAGTTTTAAAAAGTGTGTCCGAGTCACCGTGCATCTGCAGAAGAGGTTTAGTTATGAAAAAGTTGTATTGTAATTAATTGTATACATTTTTTACTGCTTACATTGTCGTGATATTGTTTCATTAGCAGTTTTTTTTTTTTTCCGCAAAATTCCGCGATACCACCATGACGCCTCCCGAAGTGGAGCACTCAATCCAGGCCTTGTCCTTTCTTCTCATCTCTCCTGCTCCTTATTCGCTCCAAAATGGCCACATTCCAAGGAGCACCCAGCCAAAAGGCTGCGGCAGAGAAAGCCTTCACACTAAACTAAAGTGACAGGAGAGGAGGGGGACGGATGCAGAGGAACTCTAGCCTAGAACACAACCATGTACAGTATAACACTTCATTTAACCAAACCAAAAAAAAAAAAAAAAAACATAAACGTGCACAACATCACTGGACAGCACGGTTTGATATGACTGTCTTTGTTGAAAATATGCGTTCTGGATGTATGTGAGTATCAGTAACTCCTCACTTAACCACAAAGAATAGAACAGCCCTTCAACAAGGATCTGGCAGGCCAAGCGTAAAAGCAGCATCTAGGGTATCATGTGTATTTGTGTGCAGCCGGACCTGGGAACAATGGCTCAGTTTACTCTGGGAAGAGATAAATAGAAAGGCTACAACACACAGATGCAACCACACAGATGCACGCCTGTGTGTGAGCAGAGCCGACATGTTCTCGTAGCGAGGCGAGCAGTTATATAATGGTCAACAAAAACAAACACACACTTTCCGAGGGAGGAGAGAGGAGACAATGGATGTGATTTTACAGAGCCCGGGCAGGGAAACACTATACACAAAAGACTAATGGTGGGTGCACCGATTCCGCAGCATCGATATGTCAATATGTCAAAGTGTCAATACTAATGAATAACAAGAATGCGTCCCTTCCGTATCTTTTTGGGTCAAATTAGTGTCAAATCGAACTGAGCCATTCATGTCACGTGAGCACTGACCAGAAGAGCGGTGGCTGGAACCAACTACCACACCAACAAGACGTGTTATGATATGTATTTTAATCATAAAAAAAAACATTACCGTAAAACAGGGTTATGAAGGACAATTTTCGGGAAAATATTTTTTGAACGATTTGTTAAAGAATATATGCTACTTTGAAAAAAACAACACAAAGCAGCTTCCTGTTTAACATTTAAAACATTTTCCAGAAAATTGTCCCTTATTAATCCATTTTACGGTACTCTATTATTATACTGTGCAACCTTGTCTTTTATACATAAATCGTGTAGTCAAATGCAGTTTTAATGATAAATACCAGAAATTTAGTATATTTCATTCGTTCGTCCGTTCGTTCATTTTCTACCACTTATCCTCACAAGGGTCGCGGGGGGTGCTGGAGCCTATCCCAGCTGTCTTCGGGTGAGAGGCAGGGTACACTCTGGACTGGTCGCCAGCCAATCACAGGGCACATATAGACAAACAACCATTCACACTCACCTTTAGTATATTTATTTTACAATTTTAGCCTTTATGATCTTACTGAAGTTGATGATGACGATACAAAAAATGATTTTAGAAGTCACATCTTTGTCCCTTAAAGGTAACAATTGAACTATACAATGTAACCGCATATTAAATTTTTTACAAGAAGGTATTTTGACATGTTGCAACTAATATGTTATGAACAATGTACGTACATTAAAGTTGTTATATTGCCAATATTTGTCATTTGTTTGATCAGGATAATAAGCAAATAAGTAATCAGTGGGGGAAAAAAAGTTTTATTGGTTAAAAAAAAAAGGGAATTGATCAGCATCTAAAAAATTACCCGCAAAAAGTAATGGATATCGGTATTGGATTTTTTAAAAATGCCCCAAAAAAAAAAATCACCAGTATCAGTATTTTTAAAAATTCCAAGAAAGTAATCAGTACCAGTAAAAAGTCACTGGAAATGGAATCGAAAAAAAAAGTGCCAAAAAAGTCATCTGTGATTTAAAAAAAAAATCACAAAATAATCCATAATGGTACCAAAAAAATATTTAAAAAGTTATCAGTATCAGTAGTTAAAAAAAATATGTAGTAAGTATCTGTATTGGTATACAAAAATGCTAAGTATCGGTAAAAGCAGATTATGTAAAGAACATGAATGAGCCATCAAGGTGTTTTAATTCAAACTGCTGCAATACTAAAGACCGTAAAATCAAGTGTTTTTTGTCAGGTTATGATGTTGTTATTATAAGCATTATAGTCCAGGCTGCTTTAGGTATTGTGTGTCCTGATGCATCAAGCAAGAGCATAAAGTTTGGCTTCTCATCAACATGTGACCAGACAGCTGCTTGCATTTGCAAAGTGCAAACATACACATACACACACACACACACACACACACTACTTACAGACATCCGTTTGCTGTTTTAGGATCAAATTAAGGTTACAGGAATTTCACACTGATGCTAGACAGGAGTCGCTTCACCTGCTCCGGTTTGTTCTAATGACAGATGAAAGACTGACTTAGCTAGATTAGATCTGGCCTCACAGTCTCTGCTCTCAAAGCATACAGTCATCTGACGACCATGACCGTCATGTCCGCTCATGCTACGACAACAAGACGTTGTCTGCCGCAGATGATGAAATATCCAAGTGCACTCACAGCATTACATCCTGTGAAATATGTAATGACACACACATTGCAGACACCGGTTGCACACATTCTGGTAACTGTGACGTTTCTAATACCAGACATGCATGCTCTAAATGGCGCCTTTAAAAAAACAACAATATTGCTTTCCGATGATGAAACTTTAACACACAATGTTTAAGTCTAGATAAACAACAAAGTTGCATTACGTCAACACACCATGCAAAACAAAACATAACTAATCAATGCACCTCTTGTTCATTCCCCAAACATGTGACCAGTATAAAACATACAAACATACAATAAACTACATTTCCCATCATAGTAAGATGTGGTTTACACATGCTCGGATTTATCATTTTTAGCTGTCTTCTCTATTGTAAATATGTGTTCAGCTTTCTGGCAATCAGTCTGTAAGGTGACCTAACCCCATGCACTCATCTGTCTGTTAACACAGAGAGTCTGGACAGAGAGTTGTGCACCGAGGTCCATGGTGGCTGCACGTGGGGGCGGCAGGGGTCTGTTGATGCAGCTGTCCCACTCCGCCGTAACATAAGACCTTATTAGAGTCCATTAGAGCACCCTGAATTCAATAAGAGATTGTCCAATACATCCAAACATTCACACAATTCACATGGAGATCGGAAACGAAAGACGGCCGCTCGGCTCGTGAGGGCGAGAGCGGAAACAAGTTGCCATTTGTTAGCACTAAATCTTGTTCAAACTTCAAATTTTGAACAGCCTTGTTTTTGGATGGTAGGTTTTTCAACAAGATTCAAGATATCTGTCTTAGTTATCGCACAATATTCCGCATAACGTAGTCTGTTTGCCCCGTATTGCATCATTCCACGGAATGGCGTTCCCAAACAAAGAACCCTCACCGTCCGTGCATTTTTTATTGAGTTTAACGGCTAAATAACCAACTAAACCACCGATTTATTGGTTCATAATAATTTTGGGCTGCAACCAACAATTATTCTATTAGTTGATTAATCTGAAGCAGGTGGTTTTGATTAATCATGTAATCAGTTAGGCCCTAACCCGGGGTGGGCCACCCTGCGTGGATAGTGTTTTATTGTTCATGTTGTATATCACACATGCATGTTATTCACGATCCATGCGAACCCTGCGATTGCGTCGTCCAAAGTCAGCTGTGGTAGGCTCCAGCATACCCTGGCGACCCGAATGAAGGTTGAGGTATGAGGATGGCTGCATGTATGACTAATGATATTAAAAAATATGAAACTTTGAAAGGCTGAAATTAGGATACTTTTATATTTTTAAATCTAGAATGATTAATAAAATACAAAAAATTAACTGGTTAATTGATTAATCAGCAATTTTTGTTCAGCAATTGTTGCAGTGATTTGGGTCATCGGGGTCAAACCAATTACACATGGAATCAAAATAAATTAAATAATACATGTGTATGAAAAAAAAATGTCCTGGTTTTCATGCGTTTCATTTTTTGTCAGACAATTTGGAAAAAATTAACAAATCTTTCTTAATTCATCCCTACTGTAGTAATCTGAAATTATATGTACTGTATGTACGTATGTCAATGCTATTTGAATTATTACAATAATATTTCAGTAGCATTGGCTGGTCAGTGTGTCAATCAGAAGACCAATATATCATAATAATCCTCATGTGTCTGTGTCAATTGTACATTTGATGTCCCCTATCTTGTGGACAGCAAGTCTGCCAGAAGTCCACCGTCCCAGAAAAGAACTTCCCTTGGCCCCACCAGCAGGAGTTTGACCCAGTACACTCTCTTTGATCTTTAATGAACATCGGGCCAAGCTCCGGAGAGGAAAAAAAACGCATAAATATGGCAACATTTGAGACCAGAAAGAAGAGCTGCGGACATTCTCTCCTGTCTAAGAAAAGCATTATCGTCATGGCAGAAAAACTACAGCGCATATATGTCTGCTTTTCCAACACATAATAGTACGCAGAACATACAGTATAGAATGACATAAACCACAGCTGCCAGCCACATCGAAGACAACTTGGAGGTTTTATGGCACACGCTGCGTCTGCAAGTACTTTTGGTTGTAATTTAAAAAAACATACATACATATGCTTAAACCAGAGGAGTGTGAATAAAACAAGAAATTGAACCCGTAGAATTGTATGTTACGGTAGACTGCTGATATGTTTAGTCTAAGAGTTTCAAAATATATTAAAAACAACATAGTTGATCATCAAAATGTGGATTTAAGCTCTGGGATGGGACATTGTCATGTAGATGGGATGGATAAAAATGAAAGGAGACGGGATGTTCGAAGATTTGTAGCAGAATAAAATATTCAGATGTCATATGTGTTGAGAATAAAACAGCGTGTTATGTCAATGAAACTCTAAGAATATCAGGATATCATTTACTATTTTATACATATTAGGTGCACAGTGAGACTCCACTATATTTTTTTCCTCAAAAAACTGATTTTATAGCATTTTTTGAGGAGCTTTCTGCTCACTGCAGAAACTTGAAATCAACAAATTTTATCTTGGGCATTACTACCGACACCAAAATACATTTGTACCTTGGTTTTCATTATTAATTTGTTCCAAAAAATCTGAAAAAATCTGAAACATGCAAAAACCAAAGCAATTTTTTCAATAGGAAACCATACAAATTGAAATATGTATTAACAAAAACACATTTTACAGAGAACGATTATAGATTTATATGCAGAAACCAATGCAAAATATAATTTTTACCTTTATTATACAGCATTTTATTACTAACTTTTTCATTTGAGTTTGCAAAATGAATCTGGCTGATGCCTGATATTGCAGTATTGTAGTATTTTGTAAAGTATTGCATAAGATGTGGGATCTAAAATGGCTGAATAAACAAGCAATGCTGGGAGTAGTTTGTTTTGTGTAATATTGTATGATAACCAAGACAGTGTATGAAAACCAAGGCCAAAACAAAAAGTGAGAGAACTGCAACAATTAATCAACAACTATTTTGGTGTTTGATTATCCTTTCATTCATTTTCTACCACTTATCCTTACGAGGGTCGCGGGGGTGCTGGAGCCCATCCCAGCTGTCTTCGGGCAAGAGGCGGGGTACACCCTGGACTGCACCGCCGTGCAGCCATGGGGTTTGATTAATGCTTTTTACCGTATTTTCCGGGCTATAAGTCGCACTTTCTTTCATAGGTTGGCTGTGCCTGCGACTTATACTCCAGAGCGACTTCATTCATTCATTCATTCATTTTCTACCGCTTATCCTCATGAGAGTCGCGGGGGTGCTGGAGCCTATCCCAGCTGTCTTCGGGCGAGAGGCGGGGTACACCCTGGACTGGACCGCCGTGCAGCCATGGCGTTTGATTAATGCTTTTTACCGTACTTTCCGGGACTATAAGTCGCACTTTCTTTCATAGGTTGGCTGTTCCTGCAACTTATACTCCAGAGCGAAAAAACTGTTTATGTTACATAAAAACTGGACACCTTTACTGTTATTGTTTATTTTTTGTGTAGCTGAATAACCATTGTGTTAGCATATCTTACACCTATTCAGCTTTTATTGTTAGAACTTGCCTTCCAAGAGGACGTAATGTCTGTTTTGGTCAAGTAGTTTGTAAAATAAATCACCTGTAAAAGATGTGACTTATACTCCAGTGCGACTTATGTATGTTTTTTTCTACCTAATTATGCATTTTTGGCCTTGTGCGACTTATATTACGGAGCGACTTACAGTCCAGAAAATACGGTAATTAAAAAATTTATATAACCTCTGATTTCAGTCATCCTATTATGTTCACGTTTTATGCATAACAATATAATAACACACATTAGCTCTGACTGTGGAACACAATGACCAACATTTGCAGCCTTCCATAGAGTTGTACTTTATAGTCGGACAAAAAGGGACTGCACGATGTTGATACAACTCGCATCAGTAAGCTGGAAAATGCATGATGATGATGCAACCAGACCCTCGACCACAATTTGGTAGCCAGATAACTTCTCAAAACCTCCACCAGGATATCAATACATTTTCAAGGCGAAATTGAGTATCTCCAGACTTGATTTAAAGCCGACTGACTCACTCATGTCTCCACCGACACCCACAAGTACCACCACAGCTATTTCATTTTTCACCATCCACTCGCTTAACCCTCTTCTTTCTTCTGTGTTATCACTTCCATTCTTACGTCCTCTGGTTCAGATCTTCCCAAAGTTAATGATGTGATGCAGAAAGAGGCTTACTATTAAACTACTGCATACTGAACACGACAGCCAAGACCTGGATAACGCATCATACACATACGGAAAAATAAATGCGCCACTGCTGATTCATCCACCCCCACTATGGGTTTCTTGGGTTCTTTTGAAGGCCATTGAAAAACACACATGTATACTTCAAGAATGGACGGTTTCTATTCAAAAAGGTTCTGAGCTGACAATTATGAGGTGTTAAAGTATTCACATCAAACACTTCTGCTTTATATTATATGCCAATATTTCAAAGAAAAGCAGGCTGACTGAGGAATGTATAAAAGACGTGAGCTATAAGACCAAATGAAACACCGCATGCAAGAATATAAGACGTGTCTTACTTTGACAGGTGTTGCTCCTTTCTTCGTAGCCGGAGTTGCACAGACACTTTCCAATCGGGACAAGCCACTCCCCGTCCGTGCTGCAGTACATTCGCGGCGGCTCCTCCTCTTTCGAGTGGTTCACACAAGACCCTTTGACTTCCACCAGCGACTGCGAGTCCATGGGCACGGTATCGGGAAAAGAGGCGAGATTCTTCACCGTGTTCGGACACTTTTTAAAGTACACCCTCACCGACACTAAAGCTACACAGGCACCCACGTCCTGGAAAGCTAGGTAGAAGCCCTTCTTGGTCATTGGCCCCACCTCACGCACCTCGGTGTTGAGTTTGAGAATACGGTCGCCTAAGTCCATTTGAGTGAAACTCTCATCCGCCGCAATGGTGTCGATTTTGGAGAACTGGTGTTCTCGGAAGTGAGTGCCTTGGTCGTCATCGGTCTCCAAGTAAAGAAGATTGAAGGTCTCTTTGCACGTGCCCAGTACTAACGGGATGGAGTTGCAGTCCCTCAGAGTGAATTTCAACTCAACGTAGATCTTCCGGGCTGACTGACGGGGAATCCAGTTGGTGCGAAGCCAGTTGTTCTGACTGTACTCCATCACATTGCACACCTGGAAAGTCCTGATGGGTGTATAATGCTCATCCACCCCACTGATCTCCTCCCACTGGAAGATAAAGGAGGGATAGGGACAGAGGAGAGAGAAGTAGAGAAAGCCGAGCAGAAGCAAAAGCCGTAGAGGAGTTAAGAGAATGAGGAGGTGGAAGAAAGCATTTTGGGTGAACAGAAGAGTAAGAAGCAGAAATAAGGAAAAACGGGGAAGGATAATAGAAAAAACAAAGTTATCTCCATCCTGTCAGCATTTAAACATAAATAATTTAGATTCAGACAATCTCATGCTGAAGTCTAAACAAATACGGGTGGAAAAATCCCACTACCAGATCTCTCATTTAACTAAAACCAATCATATTATCGGCCAAACTGATCTTTAAATATAATATAAATGTGCAATTTCAGAGTAGGTGCGTAAAATCTCGTAGTGTTTTTTTTCCGCCCATTTGACTAACATCTGATCTACGAGTGAGGACTGCAGTCTTTGTCTATCTACGTCATAGTATGACTGCGTCTAGTAGAAACGTGCTGAAACTACTACGAAATAAAAGAATCTAGGAAGTATTGAGAGATTTCAGTGTATACCAGGAACGTTCATGGCTATCTTACATTTTCCCTCCACTGGAAGAAAGCGATGAGAGAGGAAAGGAGAAAAGAAAGTGCGGGTCATTCCTTTTGAATTCAACACAGTAGGAAGACTCAATTGATCATGCGCTTTTGGCTTCGCAGTTCAGGAAAAATAACAACAAATCGGAGAGATGATGAACAGGCAAACACCTGAAAACACTGGCTGTATTGTCGGGAAATTGACAGTAATTAGAATGATTGGGTCTAAATGGACGCTTTTGTCCTCTTTTGGCAAAATAAAGAATGGAGCAGCACTTGATTCACAAAGAAAGCCACACACTGTCTTGGTAAGTGGAAGCGGAATGATTGACCCTTTGACTATAGTAGCGCTGGAAACATAAACTGCTACGCACACACATATACGTATGTACATATACATTCACATACAAGCTCATATGAAGTGTTTAAAGGCATGCACAGCAGGTGCTTTCAAGCATGAACACAGAAATTAATGACTGGCTATGAAGGTTTCTGCTCTCGATTAGAACTTTGTGTGTGTGTGTGTGTCACGGCGTGGGTGTAAAGCGTATCTTTAGAGTGTTCAAGGACCTCTCAGGCTTAAGGATAGCCACTTGCTTTTCATCTCATAGTAAAAGACCTCAAGAGAAAGCCTGTGGAGTGCTGAGGAGGGGATGTTAGCTCGAGTAGCACCAAAAGAGCACCAAAAACTACAAAAAAAAAAAAAAAAAAAATTTCCAGCAGTATTTATCCTTCAACTGTGCTCCTCACCTCATTCTTCAGAGTGGAGCTAAGCTCTAAAGGTCGTTCAAAACACGCAAAAATAGACCTACTTGAGTGCTATGACTAATAAAGAATTTAATAACTTCACTTACACTTTAAGAGAAGTGTTGTACTTTGTTATGTAAAACACTTGCAACGTCTGGCAGTGACAACCTTGCACAAATTAGGGGGAAAAAATTACATAAATACACTTGCACTCAAATGTTATTAACCCCTAAACTCTATTGCTTGTATTGGTAAAGCTTATAAACATTGAGTATTTGTTCAAATTGGCCATTTGTTGAAAGTTATTACAATTTGAAAATACGTTTAGTCGACAATTTATCAAAAAAATCAGTTCCCTAATGTTAAATCACTCATATTTGAGTTAAACGCCCTCCTATATTTAGCAAGACCTGCAGAATTATACAAAAGGAGCATATTATATGTGTTTCTATTCAACTCAATTAGATATTCTAATGAAAACTGAACTAACTTTAACCTGAGTCTACCCCAAACTTTAATGATTAATGATGAATGAAAGTAATAGTACATTACTATGTTCACAAAGAGGAATTAGCCCCCTTTCTACACTTTAACCCTAACCCTAATATAATGTACAGTAATACCTTGCCACTTTGTGCTTCAAGTTTTCATCAAAAATATAAGAAATGATTAATCATTGCTGTTTAATGGTTGAAAACCGACTAGTTTTAGTCAAGAAATATGCATATTTAAACAAAATGTACATAGTTTTTCCATAAATTAATGTCACAACACTGTCATAATGTCTTAAATGGCTTGTTTTCTGTCTTTTATGTCAACTATATTGGGTAATACGAGTGTAAAGGTGACTATAGGAGTGTTATTTCACATCTAATAATGTTAAAAAATAATAAACAGGTTTCTATGACTATGAAAATATTTGATTTATATATATATATATCAGAACTTCTACTTCTCTTAAATTCACTTATCATGGTCGAGTCAGGTGATTGGATATTTTATTCCTGTTTTTGGGTATTAAAAATGGCTGTAGCACAGGGGTGGGCAAATATTTTTGACTTGTGCGCCGCATTAAGTTAACAAAATTGTCTGGGGGTCCAGAACTTATATGTAACACACACACACTATTTTATGCAAATACTTTTCCTTTAATTGTTTGTATAATTAATTCATTCATTTTTACCGCTTACCCTCACGAGGGTCACGGGGGTGCTGGAGCCTATCTCAGCTGTCTTCGGGCAAGGGGTGGTGTACACCCTGGACTGGTCGCTAGCCAATCACAGGGCACATATAGACAAACAACCATTCACACTCACATTCATACCTATGGATAATTTGGAGTCGCTAATTAACCTAGCATGTTTTTGGAATGTGGGAGGAAACCGGAGAAAACCCACGCATGCATGGGGAGAACATGCAAACTCCACACAGAAATGGCCGAGGGTGGAATCGAACTCGGGTCTCCTAGCTGTGTGGCCACTCGGCCCTGTACGTTCCAAATAAATATAATTTACAATCGGAGTTCATGTTGTATTTTACATATATTAATAAATTTGAGTGCAACTTTGTATTTAATGTGTAATATTTTGTGGGCAAAGTTTCCCTGCACTACTTTTTCTGCAACATTTTTTTTCTTGCACGCTTCTAAGGAAGCCCCCGCTGTGGATGTGGAGAAACTTCTTTTCCCAAACATGTCTAAATAATTAAAACCAACAAGCAGACAAGCCCTTTTGTTTATCTCCAAGTGGGTGAAACTCCCCTTCCAATGGCTTCTAATTGATATATAACAACACTAAGACCCAACACTGGTCCTTGTGACCTTTGACCCCCTGCCCCCATGTGTCACAGCTGGGCCAAAATTGGTGTGATCTTGTCCCTGGTGTCTCTGATCTTTGCTGTAGGTGAAGCAACTTAAGGGACAGTAAAATGAGAGTGCCGTAACCTGAGCCGTTAAAGAAATTACAACTATGGCAACAGGCACGTCTCAGCAGTTCACCAGTTCAGCAGCTTCAAAGAAAGGTCAATGAGAGTTAACGGGCCGGTATATCGGTCCGTATTGGGTAACAATGCTTTTAGACCAAGGCTTTTTAATAAAGAAAACAGAATGTGTGCATCCTGAATAAATTCAACAATAATTTTTGTACTGACATGTTTGTACTGACAGTGACACTATGATGTCAGCAGTTATACTTTTAGACTTTTATACTTTAAATTAATGTTTACTTTAAAAAAAAAAAAAAAGAGTTGCTTTGTGCATTTGAATGGTTATAATTCTACAGTAGGACAGAACGCTCCACAAACAAGTGTGGAGCCATGTTGCACCCTGGCCTCTTGCAGGGGTCCCCGGGGTCACGGAGACGACAACTGCTGCATATCAGTCAAAGGACGCTTCCTCAGCTTCTGTTATTCAATGAATACACATTTCATGCTCCTATGCCTCGACTTTCTTTGTCTTACTAATCTTGAGGAAGACTAGGACGTCAAACGATTCGGGCTGATTTTTAACAGTCTTCACTATTTAGATGAGCTGGTATAAACACTGCGTTGCCAGCTTCGGTTGATGCCCCTTTTTGGTGTATTCACTGTAATTATTACCGTATGCAACTCCTATGACGTGATGGGAAAAGGCACATTTTGGGAGTCTTGTGGAGTTTCAATGCCAATTCCACGGGCATTTCAATATATTTTTATTTAATCAGTGATCCTTTATATTGTGGCCAACCTAAAAATATTGAAAATACTGGAAGAAAATTAGATGGGAGACAGTTTAAATAGATTTTGTTTATTTAAGCAAAGTCTAACACTTACTGCAGTGGGTTTTTCCTATATTAGGTTAAGCTTTTCCTTTTCAAGTCAGGCTGCAACTAACTATTATTTTCATAGTGAATTAATCTAAAGTTTTTCGATTAATGAAGTAATCAGTTAGGCCCTAAAGCAGGGATTCTCAACCGTCGGGTCAGGACCCAAAACTGTGTGTCTGAAACATTTTAAGTGGGTCGCAGGTCTATGCCTGAGAAAAAAAAAAAAAAATCTAAAATGACCCGATGTCACTGAATGCACCGCGCGTTCTTGTCTGTATTATTCGCTTTCTCCAACACTAGTTTACGGGCTACTGTACTTACGTGCCATCCGCCCAACACACAGCTGCAGAAATCTGCTGGAGATTTTGGAGATTGTTTTGCAAACAGTCCCTTTCCATATAAGATATTCGAGAAGTTTGATTTAAAAAATTCCGCAATTTGCGTCAAAGCTTGTCGTTGTGTGGTGATGCCTCAAACCAGTTGAGGAACCAAATCTATATAAACCAAACAAAGTTAGTTTATATACGTTTAAGGAAATATTCACATTTGAAAGGCTGAAATCTGAGCATATTTACATTTTTAAATGAAACGATTAATCAAATACCAAAATAATTGTCGATTAATTGGAGAAACAAATGTTTTAACTGCTTACTATTGACTGAAAAAGAACAGTTATTGGCAAAAGTTTGCAATAAACCAATTAGGAGAGTCCCACTTCCAATATGTACCAATATAGTAGCCTTGAGTACTGGCTGATACCCGTAGTGGTGTGATAAAATACTTTTAGGACTTATTTTGAGGTCAGGAATGTTACAAAAAGCCTTGATCAAATGATACTACTCAAAAGTATATATGAGGAAAAACAGACCTATTTACTTCTTTATGCATCTGGGGTATAGTTTCATGAACAATATAGTGGCAGTTAGGCATAATGTAATATTTAAAACCGAAAACACCCACCCCCGACATGGGGTGGCTCTCTTCTCTTATGCTAGTGGGAGTTTCCCATATCGAACAGGAGTGTGCCACGGTCTTCATGCTGTTTTTTGCGATGCACAATAAGGTTAAACTGCCCCGGTTTTGTGCCACCACAGGAAATGTGCGAATGACAGGTTTTGCATCTTTTTCATTCATTCATTCATTTTCTACCGCTTTTTCCTCACAAGGGTCGCGGGGGTGCTGGAGCCTATCCCAGCTGTCTGACACCCTGGACTGGTCGCCAGCCAATCACAGGGCACATATAGACAAACAACCATTCACACTCTCTATGGACAATTTGGAGTCGCTAATTAACCTAGCATGTTTTTGGAATGTGGGAGGAAACCGGAGTACCCGGAGAAAACCCACGCATGCACGGGGAGAACATGCAAACAGAGATGGCCGAGGGTGGAATTGAACCCTGGTCTCCTAGCTGTGAGGTCTGCACGCTAACCACTTGACCACCGTGCCGCCCTGCATCTTTTTCAAATTTAACAAAAAAATACTGCCATACTGCCAGAGGGATTTTGCTGGAGATTTTAGATGTAGGTTTTAGTAGGTCGACATAATCAGATACTCTGTTTTTTATGTTTTTTTTGCCATTGCTGGAGCAATATCTGATGTCAATATTGATCAAGACACCCCTAAAACCAATAGACAAAACACAAACATTGGATTAACATATAAAATGGTACAACGTGTCCAACTCAAACTTCCTTTCTAACTTCTGCACAAATTGTCAATCAATGGAATGTACCAATTTGTTGGCCAAATCCACCCTGTACTTGTATTCTCTATTGGTTTTCACAAAAAAAAATAGGACTTACTTACTTTGTGTGTACCCATTAATTCTATTTGCATGTCCAGAGAGAGTCTGGGGTGTTGGTTTGTTGCTGAAGAATGCTTTCAGAGCACTCAAGAATGTAATCTGTAACTCTCTTTAGTCTAGCGGACGGCTAAGCTCCCAGGACGCTGCTCAGCCATCAGCCTGCCTCCCAAACAGATAAGAGCATATCTGGATCACACACATTGGCATATACGCGTACGCGGCCACTCATCATTTTCAGCCCGTCTACACAGTGAACATCCTGGGAGGCTAAACTCTTTAATTTGCTCTGAACGGAGTGTGTTGTGTCTCAGTGGACCAATGGCCACAGCTTCTCCATCATTGTGAAGGAGCGTATGTGTGTGTTGCGTATGAGCGTGTGTCAGGGCTCGGTGCCACATTATGAGAAATCATTTGTGCACAGCGGTTGTCCCAGGGCAGGCTGCTTATCGGAGCAAGTCACTAGATGACGTGAGTAATTACAGATGATTCACCTTGAGGACTTCATCATCAGCAATCTCTCCCTCTGACTCCACTTTTCTCTTCTCTTCTGCCTCTTGTCTGCCATATCGATCAATCCCTGTCTTTTCGTTTTGTCATCTAATAAGGGCACTGCAGCATTGGCACCTCTACCTGTGGTCATTTTCTCTCCATATTTATTAGGGCTCGAGCACTGACCAGTGCGAAAGCCCTATTGTAATCGTTCCGTTTTTTATTCTGACGAAAGGACGGCCATTTTGAGGGCCTTAACATGCCCGAAAACTCACCAAATTTTGCAAGCGCGTCAGGTCTGGCGAAAATTTCGATCTGGTGGGGGTCCCGAAAACAATGTTCCAAAATTGACTCTCTAGCGCCACCTTTAATTTTTGAAAAAATTGGCCCCCGCCACCAGTTTCACCTATCGTCACGAAACTTGGTGGAGACGTCTATCGTGACAGGACGGACCAAAAAGTCTCAAGAACCCATATTGGAAAACGAACAGGAAGTCGGCCATTTTGGATGGCGGCGGCCTTTTTCGTGCCAGAAGTTGGGGTCGTATCTCGACGAACTCCTCCTAGGGGGTTTGACCAAATGAGTCCGTTGTTGCATCAACGGACACTAGACGGATGGCCGACGTTAAATTGCGAAGGATTTTGGGATATTCCATACGATGTGGGCGTGGCACGCCCCCAAATTTTGCCCTTTTTCATATGTCCGGGCCTTGCACGCTGAGCGTAACTGTAGACGTGAATAACTTGGCTCCACGTGGTCAGATCTTCATCATACTTGGTACATGTGATCATGGCCCCGCCCCGAAGGTCCCCGTAGGTCACTTCCTGATTTCGTCGCAGCGCCACCTATTGGCGACAGGCTAAAGGCGTGTCATCTACATGAGGCCTTTTCTGCCAGGAGATTCATCAGATGAACATCAGGGTCACAAGGTCACTGCCTGACAGCCTGGTGAAGCCTGTTGATGGACCATGATGCAGGAAAAGCGCACGTGGTGGGCGTGGCCTGGCGGCGAATGCTCAGGCCTCGCCATTTACATAGAAAAGGTCATCATTCGCCCGCAAAAGGTCGCATGGGCTTGAAAACTCATAGGGGGGGTCAGAATCCAGGCCTGAGCGGCCTGGTGTGGCCCCCATATGAAACCAAGCCAAATTGACTCACTAGCGCCACCTAGAAGTTTTAAAATAATTATCCCTCGCCTCCCGTTGCACGTATCGGCATGATTTTCGGAGGAGACATCACTCGTGACAGGACGCACAAAAAAGTCTCAATAACCCATGTTCTAAAACCAACAGGAAGTCGGCCATTTTAGGTGGCGGCGGCCATTTGGGGGCGGATGTATGGGTCGTATCTTGACGAACTCCTCCTAGGGGGTTTGACCGAATGAGTCCGTTGTTGCATCAACGGACACTAGACGGATGGCCCACGTTAAATTGCGAAGGATTTTGGGCCGCTCCATAGGATGTGGGCGTGGCACGCCACCAAACTTTGACCATTTCATATCTGGCCCTGCCTGGTGTCTGGCCTTGCCTTGAAGCAATGTACATCAAAGTCAATACACAGTTTGACTGACAGACTGATGATGTCAGTTGATGGACTATGATGTGTGGAAAGCACATGTGGGGGGCGTGGCCACAGCGAATGGTCAGCCTTCGCCATTGACCATCAAAAGGTCATCATTTGCCTGCAGAAGGTCACAGGCTGCTGAAATCTTAAACGTGAGGCCTTAATCCAGGCCTGAGCGCCCTGGTGGTGCTCCCATGTGACACCAATCTAAATTGACACACTAGCGCCACCTAGAAGTTTCAATTCATTATCCCTCGCCACCCGTTACACGTATCACTATGATTTTCGGTGGAGACGTCTATCATGACAGGACGCACCTAATGCTCCAGAAGCCATGTTCTAAACACAGCGCCACCAACTGGTGGAAATGTATATCTGCCGTAACTTCCTGATTCATGGTCAGATTGTCTTGAAATTTTTTTTGGTGTGTTGGGTCAATCTCTGGTCTGTTATACTGTGTGTACATAGACTGTATAGCGCCACCAACTGGTGGAAATGTATATAGCCGTAACTTCCTTCCACATGGTCGGATCAGGCCCAAATTTTTTCTGGTGGTTTGGGGTACCCTCTGGTCTATGACTGTGTGTGTACATACACTGTATTGCGCCACCAACTGGTGGAAATGTATATAGCCGTAACTTCCATCCACATGGTCGGATCAAGCCCAAATTTTTTCTGGTGGTTTGGGGTACCCTCTGGTCTATGACTGTGTGTGTACATCGACTGTATAGCGCCACCAACTGGTGGAAATGTATATAGCCGTAACTTCCTTCCACATGGTCGGATCAGGCCCAAATTTTTTCTGGTGGTCTGGGGTACCCTCTGGTCTATGACTGTGTGTGTACATACGCTATAGCGCCACCAACTGGTGGAAATGTATATCTGCCGTAACTTCCTTACGCACGGTCGGATCGGCCCCTAATTTTTTCTGTTGGTTCGGGGTACCCTCCGGTCCGTTACCGTGTGGGCCAACCACTCTATAGCGCCACCCACAGGCGGAAACGTATATCCGCCGCAAGGACCTACCGCGTGGTCCGATCGTCGTGAATTTTTTTATGGCGGTTCGCGGTGTCGGACGGGACGTGACCGCGCACCCGCCTCGCCGCCGCTGTCGCCCCCTCCTGGCGGAAAATTGCAAGTGCCGTGACTCCCTTACCGCTTATCCGCTCGCCACGGTTTTTCGTACGGCGCGTCCGCGCGCCCGTCCGGTCGCGCGCGCGACCCCGACCCGCGCGTACCCCCGACCCGCGCGTACCCCCGAGCGCGTCGGGGTGCTCGAGCCCGCTCATCACTGCTTGCAGTTTTAATTCATATTTAATTCTCTACATGGGTGGCACGGTGGTCGAGTGGTTAGCGCGCAGACCTCACAGCTAGGAGACCAGGGTTCAATTCCACCCTCTGTCATCTCTGTGTGGAGTTTGCATGTTCTACCCGTGCATGCGTTGATTTTCTCCGGGTACTCCGGTTTCCTCCCACATTCCAAAAACATGCTAGGTTAATTGGTGACTCCAAATTGTCCATAGGTATGAATGTGAGTGTGAATGGTTGTTTGTCTATATGTGCCCTGTGATTGGCTGGCGACCAGTCCAGGGTGTACCCCGCCTCTCGCCCAAAGACAGCTGGGATAGGCACCCGGCACCCCCCGCAACCCTTGTGAGGAAAAGCGGTAGAAAATGAATGAATGAATGAATGCCAAAATACAGTATTACATGTTATCTTGAATGTAACAGTTTGTATATAAATAAAATGTCGGAGGTGTTTTAATAGCAAACTTTATAGACGGAATATGTGTGCCGCATTATGTGCATTAATTAGCTCTCTCTTTTTTTTGTTGTTTTTATATTTTCAGAACACATAAAAGAGAAAGACGTGTTCATGTTAGAAATCAGTTATCCCTCACCACTTTTAACTTTTGATTTTTCAGCTTCACTCTATTCCATTTTATTTTTCAAATTTATTAATTAAGTAATAAAGCATGTTGTTTTGTGGTCAAATACGGCCTAGTATTAGTCAAATAGCATGCATATTAACATATTTTGGCCTATTAAGCATTTATAAGTATAAATCATGTGTTATGAACTACTATACAAATATAAGGCATTCAGTAGATGCATTCAAAGACGTTGTGATGATATGTACTATTCTATACGGGTCACTAGGTGTCAGTAACATTACTGTAATGTTCGGTGAGATGCACAAGCACCAGGCTTGATCGCCGGAATAGGCTTTTATTGCAAGTTTGTATTATTTAACAAACAAAATAATCCCTAACATGATCTACTGTTGCAGCTGTGACCCATGCCAAGCTAAAACTACATTTTAAACGCCAAACGTCACTTCCTCACTGCCCCTCATTCAGCTCTGCTAGTGTTATTCTTGTCTTAAATTGCATATGTTCTCTTATTATGTCTACAGTATTGGGTAATATGAGTATAAAGTTGACTATAGGGGTGTTATTTCATGTCTAGAGGGCTCTAATAATTAAAAAAAACTACATTTAGAAGGTGGAAAACAGGTTTTCTATTATATAACTATATACATATTCCATTTGTAAATAATCAAGGTCTGGAATTGGAACCAATGAACCGCAACAAAGAAGGGATTATTTTTTTTCAAATGATTTGGTCAATTCCGACTTGGACTTTTTGAGTGTATGAATGTTCAACCAAAACACAGTCTATTAATTTCATTATTATTTTGGTTTTGTTTACTTTTTTAAGCTGCTTCAGCTTAAATCGACATTGTATTTCACAGTTTTATCCAACATGAAATTAAAAATGGAATAAATAATCAATGGAGTATGTTTCTGATGGTGCCATTGAAGTGTATGACTGAGGAATACAATCTCACCAACCTCTGACTGAATGAGAATTATTTTAAGTTACAGCCAAAAAGTATGTAACTGGAACACTTCATCAAGGAATAAGGAACTGTGTGTGTGTGTGTGTGTGTGTGTGTGTGTCTGTGTGTCAGTGGGCCAGCCCCAAGTCACAGTAGCCTAACCAGTTAGACAAATAAACTCTGCGCAAGAACCCACTGAAAGGACTTTGGAGTGGCAATAGAAGCTGACAGATGAGATTTCGGATTTTTTTTTTTTCCTCAAAAGTGCTAGCCAAGGTACTAGTTTGTTATTTCAAAACTGCCTCATCTACGTCATTATTTGTCAAAATAAATATATAAATAAAATGGTTTGCTCTGGCAGCGCAGTCAGGATCAGTTTTGGATCTCCTTTTTGGAATATCTCTGTGTGGCGTTTGCACGTTCTCTAATTGTAGGCTTGTGAATGTGAGCGTGATTGGTTGTTTGTTTATATGCAGTGGAGGCCAAGGGTGTACACCGTTCTCGCTCAAAGTCAGCTGAAATAGGCTCCGGCTCGCCTACGACCCCAACAAAGACAAGTGGAATTGAATATGGCTGGATAGTTAGTTCGAGATTTCATTGATGGGTTGCATGCCAGGATACACAAAATTTTGCTTAGTCTAGCACATTTGTAGAGGTTCTTTGTCCGTGTTGTACTGCCTCATGATTGGTACAATTTAAGCGCTATTTTTAAGGATTTTTTGTTTTTTTTTTTACTTTTTGCGACCTCTGTCAAAGCATGCTCCCTGTTACCATTTTTTTAAAAGATGCATAGATTGACCAAGATTAAGTAAAGCACTGGAATGTTTTTTGACAAAAGGAAACATTCATAATTTTTTAAAGGGGACCTATTATGCAAATTGTTCGACCGTTTGTATTGAGTTGGGTCTCCTATAGAGCAGCTACACACAATAACCTGCACAGAAAAACGTTTAGATTTTCAAGAATCTGCACCTATTCCAGCCGTATTTCCTTTGATTTGTGCTTCCTGCAAAAATGGTCTGTTTTAATTTATTCCACCCACGGTCCGCCTCTGTGATTGGTCACACACCCAAAGTGCTTCCTAACTATGAACCATGTAAGGAAGTCCGCCCATCTGTGATGTCACAAAGGCACTATTTTACCACGCCTTTTCAAACCGAGCATATTGAGTCATTCCAAACGTCTTCCCGAAATTATCTGAAACTTTGGCATCTTTTAACACGAGAATACAACATTCTAACTACATTCATAGGTCAGAAAAGTGGAACAAAATATAATAGGTCCCCTTTAATGTCTATTATTATGAATAAAAACTCTGTTCGGTATAATGACAATTCTCTTAGTTTCCTTCTTTGCTTCTGTTCCAGTTTCCATGCCCTTATTTTGGTAATCACTTCCTTTGTCGTGCCCTTCCGTTTTCCTTGCGCCTGCTCTTTTCACGCACCTGCTTCTAATTTCATAATCCCTATTTAGTTCAGGTGCGTGCTCTTTCTGTTGTGGCTTCATTGCGAATTGTCTTTGGTTTTGGCTTGTTTGGTAGTTGCTGTGTGTTATCCTGCTGCTGCCATTACTTGCATTAAACTCAACCCTTTATCTGCACTTTTGGTCCTGCTCTCTGCATCTTGGGGTCGCATCGCATAGCCCGCAAGCGCGAACGTGACAAATTAAAAAATTGTACAACGGACCACTGAGATGAATCTAAAATTGTATATATTATGGAAAAATTTCAGGGATATCATCAAATAACCACCAATAATTTCTTCTTCAAGGGAGCGTATGCAAATCCCTCCACCCCCCTCAAATAATATATATATATATATGTATATATATATATATATACAAAATATAAATCTAATAAATAATAAGCATACAAATAATAAATATATTTTAAACAAAAACTACAAACACTATTTTTCACTAAACACCATTAGACTTGCAACAATTAATTATTGTTATTGATTAAACACTTGCCAAATTAATCACCTATTAATTTTTTTAAATTTAAAAATGTAAATATCTGATTTCAGCTTCTCAAATGTGAATTTTTTAATGTCCTTGGTCATCCATGAACGCAGGTGTATTATATTTGTGTTTGAGGCAAAACAAGATATTGGAAGCCAACTGTCACTACGGCACAGGTGTCAAACTGAAGGCATGGGTGCCAGATTCGGGCTTCAAGAGCATTGAACTAATACATGCCCCAAATATGTAGTTGTTGTAATTATTTTACTTTTTTTAACATTTTATTTCTATTAAGATGTAGATTTTATTATTATTATTATGAATATGTTTTTTATTTAATTACAAGAAACACATCTTTCTTGCCAAATGTATTTAGGTTGCCTTGGTAACCAATACTGCGATGGCCTATGGTAAAAGCGAGTTTGATCCCGTCGGTCGGTCTGGGGCGTAACCCATTACTTGATTAATCAAAACAACAAGCTTCAGATTAATCAACAAAGAAACTAATCATTAGTTGCAGCCCTAAACAATACAATTACAGTGTTTTCATAAAACACTCCTAAAATACCTCATCTCTTTAGAATGTGATTTGTCCAGAAAGAGGTTAAGCATATCAAAAATTCCAGAGAGGATGTTTTTGTCCAAACAACACCCAAATCCTTTAATACCGTAATCTTTCCTTTCAACACACGCACATACAAATAAACACCAACACATACATTTTCTCCCTAAGCATCCTAACCATATGGCGAGCACAGAATATTTAACCTTTAACCTGTGTGTCGGACAACGGACCAAAAATGTGGGTTAATCTACACTTGGCTTATTTATCTGAAAACAATATTTTTCATGTGACGGGAGCTTGAACCCGACATGTATAGCCACATTGGTGACATTAACATTAACTGAAGATCACATATAGAAACTTACTCCAGATAGAAAATACTCACCCCATGTGAAGGGTAGGAAATCCATCCTAACTCCCCTTGGCTTGCTTTAGAATCTAACAGGTTGACTGTCGGGAAAAAGAGAGAAAACAAAGACAACATATGAGTGTCTAGTCCTTGTTAGCCCCAATTAGCCCTTATCTAATCCCACAGGAGAGATCCCAACCTCAAGCACTCGAGCGCTGATCATGCCACTGTTTACTCAGCTGGTAAGCACACAGACACACAAAACACACATACCCTACGCTTGGCAACAGTAAAGGGGTGACTTTCTCGTGTTGTGTAGAGCATGAAAGCAGAAGTTGCTAAGCATCGATATCAGAAAAGGAAACACGCTCCGATGTGTGGGGGGCCTCGGGTCTCTGGCCCGTCGGAACTGTTGCAAAAGTTGCAAAACTACTGCTCAGCTGCTAAAATACAACAAAAAATATGCTGGTTTGAAAAATAAATGAAAATTTATTCAGTGTTAAATCGGTGCACATCTGTTGTTAAAAATAAGGTTTCAAACATGAGATATCATCACACATTTGTTACTACGCAAAACCAAAACGCTACCCACATATACGTATGCATTTTAAAAATATCCGAATGTGGGTGGACCTTAGACCAGGGGTGCCCCAGACTTTTTTTTTCCCATCGAGGGCCACATACATGAAAAATCAAAGAAAGCTGTGGCCACTTTGATATTTGACATTTTGCAAACCAACCCATGTAGATATTTTAAGATGTTTACTGTATTTCAAGGAAAAAAAAAACAGCATCCATCCGAAGCTTTTTGTTATAGCTGACAAAGTTTATTATTATTAATATTAACTATTTCTACACCAGGGGTGTCCAAACTTTTTCCAATGAGGGCAGCATACTGAAAAATTACTGCTTTTACATTTAGAAAAAATAAAACGCATATACAAATGCAAAGATTTTTTTCATATTTAAAGAAAAATAGAACCTGCACTTTTGTCTTATTCGTGGTTATTTTCATAAACTTCAACTTTATTCTTGTCGATTTTTATTCCCAATATTATTTATATTTCTCTGATAATATTTGACTTCAATTACATAATATTATACATTTTACTCATTTTACAATTTTCCAAAAATTGCAAAATTACAACTTGGCCACGTGGGCCACACTTTGGACACCCCCGTATTACACTTTGGGTTTTTCTTTTTTTTATGCAAATAATGAATCTTCTTTTGGTCATAAAATGACATTAAGTCAAAATATTTGTTTTCCCATTTTTCCTTTATTTAGTGTTTTTCTCATGATATTGCAACTTATGAAAAAATAATGATCCTTCTCAACTTTATGCTTCTAAAATCATATTTTTTCCTCTTAATATTATGAATGTAATCTTGTTATTGTTATTTTTTCATTCATTCATTCATTTTCTACCGCTTATCCTCACTAGGGTCGCGGGGGTGCTGGAGCCTATCCCAGCTGTCTTCGGGCAAGAAGCGGGGTACACACTGGACTGATGGCCAGCCAATCACAGGGCACATATAGACAAACAACCATTCACACTCACATTTATAGGAGGAAACCGGAGTACCCAGAGAAAACCCACACATGCACGGGGAGAACATGCAACCTCCACACAGAGATGGCCGAGGGTGGAATTGAACTCGGGTCTCCTAGTTGTGAGGCCTGTGTGCTAACCACCAGCCCTGTTATCTTTTATTCTCTTAATATTTTTACATTATTCTTGTGAAATTACTACTGTTCTATTTTTACTGTTGTTGGTTTTTTTTTTAGTAATTTTCTTGTTTATTTGTATTTTTAAAATGTCCCATGGGCTACAGCTATGGGCCACAAATGGCCCCCAGGCCGCACTTTGGACACCCTTGCCTTAGACGATACGCAAAATGCTCCCATTCAGTGTCTTTACAGGAAAAGTCTATACGCATTATCTTGGGGGAAGAAACAACACAATTAAAAAAAAGTATGGTTTATAATTATGCTTTTTTTTCAAGAACTAGTACTGTTGGACTTCCATTATTATTCATAATGGTAATTCCTTTCCCAAAAGGACACTTTACATTAGAAAAAAAAAACAGTGCTGGTGAGAATGAGCTACAGTTTGAGAACTTTGATTCTGATTATTCATCCCAGGTTGACATATTTATTTGACGGCGAGATGCAAACGAGCAGTTTCTTGGCTGAAAAACACTCAATCCTGTCAACGCTATTGGCAAGCAGGGTTTGGGGGGGGGGTTGGGGGTTGGACCGCGTTTGACTGCAGCCCAATTTTAATTTGTGGTGATTATGCAGCAAGCATTTTATTTCTAATTTGTATTTACACAAATGGGAAAATGTTGAAGTGAGCCAAGGAGACAAATCTGCATGACGCAGTGTCAGCGTTACGTTTCTCAGACACGACTTGCATGACGGACCCAATCTGACCTGAATGCCGTTTTTGAAGGTATGCATTTGAAAATGTGTTGGCTCGTGCTATGCCTGACAAACCTGACACAAGTTAAACGCACATGCTGTCATGACGGTGTTGCTAGCACAGTATTGCAAATCAATCACAGTCACATGTATGGTAAGCATATGTTATGCATATGTTATGCAGACACGGTTGTTGAGGGGGAGAAGATGAAGAACTTTTTTTACGTCACTAATTAAATTAAAATTATTTAAATAATAATCATAATTTCATTGTAATATTTAATTATTTTATTCAATATGTAATAATATTTTATAATTTAATAATATTTAATTTATTTAATTCCAGCACATTCAAATTTCCACCAAGGCCGCATAGTGAAAGAGTGTTTAGCTGTGTTGGGCACACAGTCGGGAGATCGAAAAGATGTGGGTTCGAATCTCTGCTTGGGCATCTCTGTGTGGGGTTTGTGTTCTCCCTGTGCGTGCGTAGGTTTTTCCTCCCCCATTCCAAAAACATGCTAGGTTAATTGGCGACTCCAAATTGTCCATAGGTATGAATGTGAGTGTGAATGGTTGTTTGTCTATATGTGCCCTGTGATTGGCTGACGACCAGTCCAGGGTGTACCCCGTCAGCTGGGATAGGCTCCAGCACACCTCATGAGGATAAGCGGTATAAGAAATGGATGGATCAATGAAATTTCCACATATAGAGAACATATATGACAATATTCTAGACGATTTTTGCAACACATTGAATACATTTTTTAAATATTGCACTGGATGTGTATGAATCGATGGACAATATATATGACTGAAATAAATTAACTTTTCAATTCTGATTCACTGAGCTGCAGCTGTATAGTGTACGTAAAATGCGACCTTGCATGAACTGTTTAGCAAAATCCACATCCTAAATTAATTCTACATTCATAGTAATTAATTTCATTCCACAACGTAAGTTATTCAAAATGGAAAGATATGCACTTTTCCTTTAAAATATGGGCGTTTCTGTAGGTTTTTTTTTTTTTTTCACCACAGTATGTCCGCAGCAAATCAGCCATGTTGGTGGAGAGTGTTCCAGCCAGGCTCCATTTTTTTGCTCATGGAGAGCCTATCGGCAAAATTATGCTCAGTGGCATCATTTGGCCTATTTTAGAGGGACTGAAGGCTCCCTAAAATATTCTTAACCCCGCAAAATTATTTGGTTTTATACTTAATTACTTTTTTTTTTTTTTTACAATAAAGTGCCAATAAAGTAGGAGCTGAAGTTAATAGTAATAACCTGTCATCACTGACTCATTGAATATGGCCAATTACTTGTCAAAAATATGTGTTGTGCTTTGTTCTTTGACTAATTTCGCAATAAAAATTAATAAATAAATGAGGGCTGCACGGCGGGCGAGTGGTTAGCGCTCAGTCCACACATGTAGGAGACCTGAGTTCAATTCCACTTTCGGGCAACTCTGTGTGGAGTTTGCATGTTCCCCCCGTGTTTTGGCAGCTCCAAATTGTCCATAGGTATGAATGTGAGTGTGAATGGTTGTTTGTCTATATGTGCCCCGACCAGTACCAGGGTGTACCCCGCCTCTCACCCAAAGACAGCTAGGATAGGCTCCAGCACCCCAGCAACCCTTGTGAGGATAAGCGGTAGAAAATGAATGAATGAATGACTAAATGAACTAAAATGAGGAAATATTAAATATGTTGGTTGTGTTTGATGGTTTCTTAGGTACTTAAAATAGGCAAGAGTACATTTGGAATACAGGAGGTGAACAAATAATTTAAAAACATCGCCCCCTCGCCGTTCTGACAGTTTTATCGTGGCTTATTCTCCCATTATGAATGATTGAAATGATGATGATGGTTTGGTTTGTCACATGGTTCCGTCCGTGTATCTTTTCACAGCGTCACACGTAGGTGTGCCTTGTGTATTACATCATTTTTACTCAGGTATCCATCCCTTTTTGGATGCATCCATCTACTAATCCGGCACAGTGTGAACACAACTTTTTTTCAACTCGCCAAAAAACAAAATACAAGAATGTTCCTGCGTGGACAGGGACTGAGACAAGGAACAAGGAACTCTCCCAGTGCTAACATGAGTCTGCAATATATGTCTTATTTCAGTGTATTATATCTACTATATTGAGTAATATGAGTGTGAAGGTGACTATAGGGGTGTTATTTCATGTCTAGAGGGCTCTAATAATGTTGAAAATGTTTTCGAGGGTTGTAAACAGGTTTTCTGTGCTCTGTGAAAATATTCTATCCACAATAAGTAAAATTTTATTTTAAGAACATCATTTAAGTATTCATCACTGCATCAGTGACAAATACTTCATGTCCATAGTACAGGTTTTCAGTAGTATTTCAAATCGAGGAGACATGAAAAAAAATATGTCCCTTTGTGGGGCATAACAAAATATGGCATAAACAAAAGATACCAAAAACAGTTGTGAAGCAAGATCGAATAAACTGAAAATGAGGATCTATTTTCTGACTCCACACAAGACAATCTCACACCTCAAAAGCTCAGTTTGTAGTTTCACACCACAATAATGATAGGAACCTCCATCTTGTTGGTACGGTGTGACAGGACAACAAAAACACACAGTTTGTGTTGGACAAGTCCAAGCTCAAAACTGAACCCAGGACCCACCTGAACTATAACCTTGCTGGACCAATCGAGCAGCTGAGTGGCAGCAGACACATTCCTATTAGCGTCTAATGAAGCTATCTGTTCATGTCAGATAATAGCGGCTCAGCATCCAGGCCTATTGCCTCCAATTTACATTTCTCAATGAGCCGAGCCCACTGCTCAAATTGAGGCAAGCGGAGGGAATTTGAGAGCAGAAAATTAAACAGCTCTTATATCGCACACTCCCTCCTCTCTCCAGCTGTACTTGGCCGACAACTCAGCACCAACACTCTCACACACACGTATATAAACACTCCGTTGGTGCACTGTTACAAAGAAATACACAAATCCACACCAAAAGAGCACTTGAAACCGTATGCTCGGATAGAAACTAATGTGTGCACATGCAAGTACGCCCTAACCGCAACGTCCTGGACACTTGAGCATGGACACATGGACACCCAGACACCTCTTCCATGGACTCACCCCTTAGCATACCAGCATCATGCAGCAGACCTTGCACATCTAACCGGGAAACTGATGTATTTTTAGAAAACTGGGCTATATAAGAAAGGCAGCGAAATATGCCAAAGGTCCAAACAGGTACATCAATGTAAACATATACCTTGTGTGCATGGACAGTGGGCATTTTTGTCATTTATTAATACTCCTATAGGTGGCGATAATACTCTGTAGTGCTATTTGAAACCCAATTATCATAGAAGAAGACTAAGTCTGGTCCAGTCCTGACTATTGTTGAGCCTGGTAATATTTTATGCTTGTTATATATCAGCTAGCGGCACAGCAGTCTAGTGGTTAGCGCGCAGACCTCACAGGTAGAAGACCAGGGTTCAATTCCTCGGCCATCTCTGTGTGGAGTTTGCATGTTCTCCCCGTGCATGCGTGGGTTTTCTCCGGTTTCCTCCCACATTCCAAAAACATGCTAGGTTAATTGGCGACTCCAAATTGTCCATAGGTATGAATGTGAGTGTGAATGGTTGTTTGTCTATATGTGTCCTGTGATTGGCTGGCGACCAGTCCAGGGTGTACCCCGCCTCACGCCCGAAGACAGCTGGGATAGGCTCCAGCGCCCAAGCGACCCACATGAGGAAAAAGCAGTAGAAAATGAATGAATGAATGAATATATCGGCTAAATATACTGCTAATCGCTAGCACGTTTATGGGCTTTTCAATGTAAATTAGCATCGAGCTAGCGCATCTGTAAATTACAACATGCTTTGCTGGGCCAGTAAATACATACCAAATGTTAGCAGCATTTTGTTGAAATAATTTGGAGTTTATGGATACAAATTTATTGTTCCTGAAATGTCAAATTCAAACTATGCCGTTTTTTTCATTAAATATAAAATATTTGAGAAAAAAAAATCAGAAATTTGGGTCACCGCTTGTCTTTACAGGGTTGGGTCCTGCAGCCAAACCACTTGAGAGCCACTACTGTGAAGGTTTTTTTTTCTTTTCTTTTTTAATTCCAACACATCTCCTTTTTATACCTTTTTATATAATTACGTGCTGACTTTTAAGACGTGGGCTAAGTTCAAAACTATACATTGAACTGCACTTGAAAGGGGGGGAAATATTCCAATTCATCAGACTTCTACTTCATATACATCCTTGAGCCAAACATTCCATTTGGTCATGAAATTACCAAACACAACCAAATCAATACCAGCCAATAAGTGATCCATGATGAAGTATAGAAGTCACTGTCTTGCTGCGTGCATGTGAAGGTTGGCAGGCTGCAGTGCAGGCAAAGCAAGGCGACTTGTGTCTGTGTTAAAGGATGAAGTGCTCACCTCCCATTATGAATAATTCAAGTGCACAGTCGCTCTGTCTGATGTTGCTGCTGCGTGCACGCCCAACCCCTCTGCCCCCATTCTTCTTTCTTCATTTTTTTTATGCCCTATACTTATCACACACCTAGACATACCAAAAAAAATGGACTAAATAACCGGTTATGGACATAAGCGTTTTGTCCGATGGTGATGCCCAAACGCACGCTGTCATTTTTCCAGCTCAGTGATTGGTTGAGGAAAGAGGTTATTTTTTTTTGAAGAAGGAGACCGGATAACAACAGTTTGAGAGCACCCCCCCCCTCCCAAAAAAAAGGTATATCCTATCTCGTAAACGTCGATCCGTCCCAGCGGGACTCCTCCGCGGGGCTCCCGGGGCCAAGCCTCCCTCTCAGCCGCCTAAAAATAGCTTACCACCGGCCTCCCGACGCCCCAGCATGACCGCACCAACTTTTTAGCACGTTAACGCACGCAATATAAGAAATATGAACCGATAATATGACGTGATTTTGTATTTAAAAAAATTATACTGGCAAATACATGCTAAAAAGTGCTAAAAATGCCAAATATTCCCTTCATTTACATACTATTTAAAAATGGACTCAAACTAAAAGTATTTTTTATAACTTTGAATAAGGATTTATGGAAAATACATTTTGACTTTTCTAAATCACGAAAAGTGGCATAATGCAATATTTTGAATGCATCATGATGTTTTTTTTAAAATACAAATTCACTTTTGTTGATCAAAAATCTTTTATTTACTACTTACATTACGAGTCCTACACAGACTAAACAAAGTTTTTGCATACGTCCACTTTAATTACTGACAGCTTGAATCGTAATCCCACTGTCATGTAACTGTCTAATTGAAGCGTTACCGGTAACACATCTTCTATCTAAAACCTAAAACAGCACCTCAAACAATGCAATAGGTGTCTCAACTTGAAATCAACATAAAAAAAGTCGATATTCATATTTCGCGTACTTTTATAAAACAGACGTGAAACCCCCTGCATGGTCTTTATAATTAAAATTGTTGTTTTCATCCGATTTTTTTTCAATTTCTATGAAACACACACACACACACACACACACTTTAATATTCCAGGGCGTATTTCCACCCCTGCTTCTTTTGGATAGAATAGGTCTGATTTGGAAAATCAATCATTTTGACAATGTTTTCCATTTTCATAAGTAATTACAGCGCTGAAGTGAGCTTTTTTTATTATTTTGAATGGACCACACCAGAATAAACGTTGGTTGTATGCACTTAAAAAAGAAATAAAGACGAACGAGCCTACTCAGGCTGTTTGGATGTATACTCTTATTAAAAAAGTTATTTAAATGTATTGTTTCCCACGTATATATAAGTAAAAGTAAACGTGCAAACTTTTAAAAACTTTTAAAAACTTCCAAACAGTTATTCTACGGATGGAGTATATTTTCTATATTTTTAATGATATACTTTTGGAGGTAACATCGCACTGCTGTCTGTTAATTAACATTAAGCACAACGAGATTGCCTCAAGAAGTGACTGAACACAAATAACTTGACTTATTGCTGAGGAATTGAACTAAAAGGAAATAATTCAGAGTTTGACAGTAATTCGTCTAAAAGGAAATGATTCAGAGTGTGGTCATTATTTGTATACGCGACTGTTGGTCACAATTAAGACTCTAAAAGGCGCACTTTACACACATCACTCCCTGTTGCTCTCTGCAAAAAAAATATATATATATGTCTGTGACTTGAGGCTTTGAAGCACTTTTTAAAAAAAAAAAGTTATCCAAACAAACAAGACGTGTGGCTTTCACTTTGTTTCCAGGGCAGTTTCAAGTGTTTAAACAGGTGACTTTCAACCAAAGTGCAACCACGCTTCTTTCTCTCTGTCGCCGTGTTTTGGTGACAAAGCTCAGGCAAAAATAGAAGCGAGTCGTGTTGTGTTATTATTTCATTATATGACTTCATAAAACCATCAGTAACCGTATATGTTTTGCATAAAGACTAAATCATTACAGGTGAATTTGCGTATTTACGCACTCAAATCATGTTTATTGTTGATAAATACGTGGAACTGTAGTCCAAAAGTGTGCTTTCGCTCTACATATATCAATAAACAGAACATAACGTTGAACGATCTCTTACAAATGAGGTTCTTTGAACCCTTTTACCCCCTTAGAACTCCCATTTAATCCTTATTTGAGAGATAATCCCAAATTACGGAGTACCCTGTCTGGCTTCTTTGTGTCTATGTTCACGGTTTTTTTTTTTTTGTGTGCGTAAAATGTGTCACTACTAACATTCCACATGGCGCACATCGGTCTTTCTATTGTAATGTTGTGGTTTTAATTACAATCATTTGGACATGAAGAAGTCCGAGCCGATGCAGCGCAGCGTGTGCTGTACACACTTCAATACAGCAACACACACACATTCACACATTTACGCGCAAGTTTGCTTACCTTCATTTGGGGGATAGACGACGGAAAAAGCTGGAAACACAAAAGACAGTAAAAGAGGTAAAAGCAAAAGCAGTGATCGCGAATTGCAATCCATGGCGGCGCATCAGAGGTACATAACTCCATGAAGCCACTGACTGGTCTGAGAGCTTCTTCTATGCGCACAGTTCTCTCTCTCCCCCCCTCTCTATCAGCGCAGGCGCTTTTCCGCTGGGTCCTACAGAGTCTGCACTACCGAGAAAGAGAGGGAGAGATAGCCCTGCTCCAGAACAGGGGTCTGGAAAAATTGCACACAAAACAGCCATTTTTTTTTCTCCTTCAGCAAAATGTAACAGGAGCTGCAAAAGTGGAGCCTGTTCCAGACGACTTTAGACTAGAACTTTTTGACTGTGGGTCACATTGGGTTAAAAACATTTAGCCACATATTATATTTACATATATACAGCCAAACTGGAATTATTTTTCTCATTTTAAGCTGTAAAGTGTGCGTTGTATGTTAAACATTTTACAGTTCTTTTGCATTACTGCATGCTAAAAGTTTTAGAACGGGATATACTGACAAACAAAGTATGTAAACATACATTCATGTTTACTTCCTATAGACTTCTCAGCATGTTTTGATGGCATTTTGTCGTAGAAAACTTGTTTCCTAGTCCCTCTCCGTCACTCTGGTTGGTGCTACCGCTCTGTTAGCAAACACTGTGTGTTGTATTCCTAGAGCTGCTGTGATGTAGTCCCTATAATTACAGAAAGATCTCTCAATTATTGTGGTTAAATTGGTTCCAGACTCGGTCGTGATAAGAGAAGGTCCGCAAAGTAGCATTTCATATTTATAAATGTAATATTTTCATAGCAAAAGCATAGAAATCCTGTTTCCAATCTTCTGACATTATATAGTGCCTTCTAAGTATAACACACATAATAAGACAAAATAAGACATACAGCATAAGATATCATATTGACTCAGTAGAGACATTATACAATCTGGACTGGTCATACAGTAAACTCTATGCTAATATAGACAAATGGATAAAATGTAGGCGTGGGAGGCTGCAATTCCTTCGCCAACCGAAGGGGGGCGTTTATTTCCTCTGCACACTGTGCACAACAAACAAAATGTACAGCAGCGTCAACACACCACACACCACCACAAAACGAACTACTTAAAACTTATCTAACAACAGTAACGTTTACTAGATGTATTTACATACTGTACATAATATATGAACATACACTGGGGTGAAACGCATAACATATTTACATTTTATACAATTAGCAATTGACTAGCATACCTCCTCCTCAGCAGTCAAAAGGTGACTGAAGAGGAGCGCGCCAGAAAGACAGGAAGTGACATCACACAATGTCAAAGTTTACACAACAAAATAAATGCAAATAAAATAATGTAAAAAAAAAACATGTAAAAAAATGCATATAGCGACAAATACATATGAAGTGAATTATTGGTGAAATAAAATTAAGTAAATTAACACATCGGATACATATGTTACAGTTATATAGCGTCTGGCATGCATGATGCTAATACATAATACAGAAAAATGTCTCCAAAACATTTTATTGCAGATGACATTTGCAATAATTATCATCTTGGGCAAATTAAGGTAAAAAAAACTTGTGTTTGTTGTCCCACATGCAGTATGTAGAGCAGGGGTCTCAAACACGCGGCCCACGGGCCAAATGTGGCCCGCAGGACACTAGTTTGAGGCCCCCGCCTTGATATGAAAGTTTAATGTTATGGATGCTGTATGGTATCATGTACCCAGAAAAATTATTACATTTGATTAATGTTCATGTTAAAGGTTAAATAACTGTTAATAGTTATCCTCCCTATCCGTGTGGAAGTGGTAGGTTTTTGGCTATTTAAGTTTAAAGGAAATAACTTGAAGGCTACCGTTTAGGTCGCTAGCTCTGTAGTTTGCGAGTTAGCATGTGTCTCAAAACCCTGCAGTTGCGCAATATGTTGTAAATAAAAAGAGTATAAATGTGACTATAGTCATGTTTTGTCATGTCTACAGGGTTCTAATAATGCTTTGTTCATTTTAATCTGAAAAAATAATTTGTCTACCCACCAACTATATGTAGTTTCTTAAGTTTTTATTATTTGCCGTTTTATTATTATATTTATTTATTACTGATTGATTGATTTTCTTTATTCTTGATTTGTTTATTTATTTTTCATCTTATTTTGTGTAGAAAAATAAAACTTAAGATATTTGAGAGTAACAGTTAAAGCAGAGGAATTTGTCCAAGATGTTTTCATTTTGTAGGCATACGCACAGAAGCTGATGTTGACCAGACACTATACTGTTTTAAAACATCATTTCCCAAATTCCCACTGCACAAGTTAATCGCCTGTGCTTGGAAAATCCATCCATGCATCCATTCATCCATCACAGGTGAGCTAAATTAAGCCTATCTGTCATGATTGTGTTTCTTAGTTGTGACATGTCTTGCCGTCTTCTTTGCTTTCTCTCCCAATGCCCATATTTGTCATTTCCTGGGCAGAACCACCTCAGCACACCTGAAGCCCCATGGCTGCAGCAGGAAGATACTACATTTAGTTACAAGCTTTTAGCAGCTTCCAGTTATTAACATTTGAAATTGTTATAGTTCTAAAACTATAACAATTACTATAGTTCTAAAACCAAAGCTAAAAACAGAACAACGTCAGTATGGTTTTGCATCTGCAGGTCGTCAGGAGCAATTCCGGAGCAGCAGGTGGCGCTAAACCTTTGACCAAAAGACAGTTTTTTTTAACCACAGAAGTTCTGTATAAGTTGCAATTAGCAACATTAAAAAAGTAATAGGAAGTAAGCATGACAAATTAAACAGTCAGAAGGAAAATTGAATCTGCTCATGTTAAGCAAGTTCAAATGTTAAAACTTAATTATGACTCGGAAACGTGTAATATAAGCACAAGCTCAAAATGACCCATTTTGACTTCATTCAATAAACATAACTCACCAAAGATTATGGCGTATGTGACATTGTGGTTTTCTGTGATTCGTTTTAGTTGTAATTCTTCCTCTTCCATAACAAAGTGAGGTTAAGCTTAAATTAAGGCGCTTTAGGACGGCAGAGTCCAGTTGTAGTTTCAGGAAGTCGTATAATTTTCTATGGTTCTAATGTAGAAGTTTGGATCAAACTATGGTGGTTGAAGTTAATTTACCACTGAAGATTTAGACTTTGGATTGAAGGGTTTTGTGGACACTGTCTACGCATTATGTCCTACTGTGTGCATTTTTGCATGAGGGCCATTAGGGGCCCCCGATACTACTAGACTTGATCCGCGGCAAAAGCCTGCACTGACAGTGTAACGTCAGGGTCCTTGCTGAGACACCAGCTGTTGTGGTGGGGGGTTGAAGGCTGGGAAGGCATTTGACGTATGGGGAAAGTTAGAGGAGGCAGCAGCTAACAACACAGCCACTCAGTCGGACTCTGAGAGATGGCTTCTGAATTTAAATGACCCGATCCCTAGCCCACATATAGTAAAAAAATAAAAATAAATAAAAAACAAAATAATTTTCACTTTGTCCTTCAGTACTTCCCTCTTTAAAGTTTCATTGTATATCAACTGAATTCTTGCAACATTTGTTGCCATATGCAATTGAAAGACCATATTCTGTAGCATGACTGATTTCATATTGTTTCCACAGTATATTTAATACATATGTATACGCAGGCCATTAGGAGCTCCTTCTCACATTTCATTTTTTTTTTTTTTCAGAGAGGGTGTTCCCTGGTTGGTCTTACTAATGGTGACACTCTGCTAACAGTGGGCTTCGCTGCGCTACCACTGTTCAATCCCTGTTTTCAACAGCATGTCAAGGCTGATTTTGACTCACATTATTATGACAGATGGGAGAAGTCTGTTTATTTCCAGTTTGGAACCGTTCGAGAAGACATTTAAAACCGTGGCTTTTGCTAAAATCCTGCTGACTGTTTGTGTCAATAGGTTGTTTTTATGTAACTTTATTTTTTGTTGTGAATCATAGCATCACCTGTCATCAAATGGAGAAAAAATGACAACACATATATATTTTTTTGTGCACAGCCTGCATTTTGACACTTGAATATGCTTTTACGCTTTCCTACTCTCACTTACACATTGTGTTGCATTTTGCTGGTTTCAGTTTCTTTGCGTAGGGCTAAGTTATTTTTCCACTCAAGCCCTCAAATATTTGGGACTAAAAATGAAGGTTTTCAAACCTGCGGCCAAAATGTGGATTTTGAGAAAAATCCAATTATCCAGTTTGGGTATGGATGCCAATAACCAGAGTTTTATGTTTCCCAGCGGCAATGTATGCTGTATGCTGTTATAGAAGCGACCTGTAGCTTGTACTTTGTAGTTGCAAGCCCAAGTATTGCTTCACTTTAAAGAGCAGCATGCTTATGACTGGTTCCCAGTGCATTTATATGGTTACGTATGGATACATTTTTTTTTGTTGTGACCAACAGAGAGGGGAAAATATGTGGTTTTAAAAATATCCAGCTATGTGTGGATAAAAATAAAAAACAAAATTTGAATTTGGAAGGAAAAAATTAAGTAAAGTAAAATTAAGCTTTTTCATTCCTCATTTATATAACTATAAAAACATGTTTTTGTTAACACCACTGGTGACATCATCATAGCTGGAGATGGAGATGACACCTGGTTCCTGTTTCCATAGCAAATCGGATGCTAATCGGATGTTTTGTAATAAAAACACATTAAAACCATAGTTGGACTCACACAGTGTATTAATATCATGTCATGACATGCGCAATATGCAAAATGTATGTAAACTGAGGCAAAATTTTGAGTACACTTTTGATGTTAACCAAAAAACATGTTAACCAAAAATTTATCTTTTTTTATTTTTTTATTTTTTCAGCAATTTGCACAAAACCAAGCACTTTATGTTTCAGCAAATAATTATGACAGGAGGCAGAACTGTTGAAATGACACAGATCACTATTCCAGTTGAGAGAGGACATAGTCTGTGGAGTGAATTGACAACAAATGAACAAAACGAATCAATACCTTTGATTGATTTAAATCCGCATGCATGCTGACAGCAAGGATGGGAAGCAAAGACAACTTAAAATGAGCTTAACATATTTTATGATGTAACATATACTTTCTAAGAAGCCACACATCTCCAGCTGACTTGGGGGGGTGTCATGGATGTGACGAGTTGAATAAAATCAGAAAAGGGCAAGCTCGAAAGCATTTCTGTAGTATTGACCCTTGAGAAGAAAAGCCTACTCAAATGTCAGGGGTGGAAGACGTATGAATTGTAAGGACATTCCAATTGCAGAAATAATGTCCAGGAACATACAAAAGTAATGGACCCATTTTCTGTGACTCACAAGCTTTGCTTTTACCCCGAAGGGAATTCATTTTATGTAGCATCATGTTGTCTGTTAATACTCCTATAAGTGGCAACGATGCCCTGTCGTGCTATTTGAAGAACACCAATAACTTTTGTTAGTACAGTCTCTCGTTTATAATGGTTAATTATTTCCAGACCCGACCTTGATAAATGAATTTCCATGATGTAGGATTCAATGTTAATAAATTTTATATTTTTGTAAAAAACCTGTTTATGAATTTGTAATTATTTCTACATTAATAAAGCCATTTAGGCTTGAAATAACTATATTACCTTTACACCTCTATTATTCATTGTTTACAGCACGTTGCACAACTCATATGCTGCAGGGACTCAAGACAGACGTTAGCTGTCAATCATATTTATTTATTTAACAACCCAATAAAATACACTGATATGTGACATTACTCATCTGTATACACCAGTCATTATTTGCACTATGACCTATTTATCATTGCACTAAATTAATATATCTGCAATATGTCTGCTCCTGCATATGCTCCTGTGCAATACTATGTGTATATTTTGGATATCTTCTTGTATATCTTGTATATATCTTGTTAAACTGTCTTTTCTACTCTACTTTTATGTACTTTTTTTTTTAACTTGAGAAGCTCTCCAATCTCGTTGTACATCTTGTTTAATGACAATAAAGGCCATTCCAGCTAGCGAGCTAACAAGCTAGAAAGCTAGCGAGCTAACCAGATGCACAAGATATCTTGTTCAATTGTATTTTCTACTCTACTTTTATATACTTTTTTTTTTAACTTGAGAAGCTCTCCAATCTCGTTGTACATCTTGTATAATGACAATAAAGGCCATTCCAGCTAGCGAGCTAACAAGCTAGAAAGCTAGCAAGCTAACCAGATGCACAAGATATCTTGTTAAATTGTCTTTTCTACTCTACTTTTATATACTTTTTTTTTAACTTGAGAAGCTCTCCAATCTCGTTGTACATCTTGTATAATGACAATAAAGGCCATTCCAGCTAGCGAGCTAACAAGCTAGAAAGCTAGCAAGCTAACCAGATGCACAAGATATCTTGTTAAATTGTCTTTTCTACTCTACTTTTATATACTTTTTTTTTTTAACTTGAGAAGCTCTCCAATCTCGTTGTACATCTTGTTTAATGACAATAAAGGCCATTCCAGCTAGCGAGCTAACAAGCTAGAAAGCTAGCGAGCTAACCAGATGCACAAGATATCTTGTTAAATTGTCTTTTCTACTCTACTTTTATATACTTTTTTTTTTTAACTTGAGAAGCTCTCCAATCTCGTTGTACATCTTGTATAATGACAATAAAGGCCATTCCAGCTCGTGAGCTAACAAGCTAGAAAGCTAGCGAGCTAACCAGATGCACAAGATATCTTGTTAAATTGTATTTTCTACTCTACTTTTATATACTTTTTTTTTTAACTTGAGAAGCTCTCCAATCTTGTTGTACATCTTGTATAATGACAATAAAGGCCATTCCAGCTAGCGAGCTAACAAGCTAGAAAGCTAGCAAGCTAACCAGATGCACAAGATATCTTGTTAAATTGTCTTTTCTACTCTACTTTTATATACTTTTTTTTTAACTTGAGAAGCTCTCCAATCTCGTTGTACATCTTGTATAATGACAATAAAGGCCATTCCAGCTAGCGAGCTAACAAGCTAGAAAGCTAGCAAGCTAACCAGATGCACAAGATATCTTGTTAAATTGTCTTTTCTACTCTACTTTTATATACTTTTTTTTTTAACTTGAGAAGCTCTCCAATCTCGTTGTACATCTTGTTTAATGACAATAAAGGCCATTCCAGCTAGCGAGCTAACAAGCTAGAAAGCTAGCGAGCTAACCAGATGCACAAGATATCTTGTTAAATTGTCTTTTCTACTCTACTTTTATATACTTTTTTTTTTTTAACTTGAGAAGCTCTCCAATCTCGTTGTACATCTTGTTTAATGACAATAAAGGCCATTCCAGCTAGCGAGCTAACAAGCTAGAAAGCTAGCGAGCTAACAAGCTAGAAAGCTAGCGAGCTAACCAGATGCACGAGATATCTTGTTAAATTGTCTTTTCTACTCTACTTTTATATACTTTTTTTTTAACTTGAGAAGCTCTCCGATCTCGTTGTACATCTTGTATAATGACAATAAAGGCCATTCCAGCTAGCGAGCTAACAAGCTCGACAGCTGGTGAGCTAACAAGCTAGAAAGCTAGCGAGCCAACCAGATGCACAAGATATCTTGTTAAATTGTCTTTTCTACTCTACTTTAGCAAGCTAACAAGCTAGAAAGCTAGTGAGCTAACCAGATGTACAAGATATCTTGTTCAATTGTCTTTTCTACTCTACTTTTACGTATATACTTTTTTTTAACTTGAGAAGCTCTCCAATCTCGTTGTACATCTTGTATAATGACAATAAAGGCCATTCCAGCTAGCGAGCTAACAAGCTAGAAAGCTAGCGAGCTAACAAGCTAGAAAGCTAGCGAGCTAACAAGCTTGAAAGCTAGCGAGCTAACCAGATGCCTCAAATGTATTTCTTACGTCAGGAGTCAAAAACATACCACTTCCAAATGTTGTCTGTCTGTTGAGCGAGTAATCAGATATCAAACATGGTAGGTATTTGAAAAATGTACTTTTTTAAAATTTACAGTAGGTCTGTCACTTGTCATGGGCTAATACAGGAGCTAGCGGGATAGACTTATAGATAGAGTTATTTCACATAGTTTTGTGAAAAATTGCAGTTACTGTGGAGGGATTGTTTAAAATTTTCTAAAGGGGAATTTTGTAAAATGGTGATGGGATCCTCCCATTTTTCAACAAATACTGTCCATTCTTGAGCCCCTGCCAATGGAACAATCCACTCGGAAATGGAAGAAAATATTGATTCAGAGCCACAATTGTAAATCACACTATATGCAGACGCGGCTGTAGAGAGGTTCTCACAGCTTGGAAGTGGCCAAGGCCTGACAGTGTTACACAGTAACACACAAACAAACAAAGGCGGCCTGGCTAGGTTATCCGCTTGCTGTCAGTACCTTCTTCCAACCTGCGGTTCTCAGGCAACACATTCCTCCAAACTCACAGCATAGTGAGGGAGGAGAGACCATTGGCTGCTGGCATGTAAGATTATCCCCCTACACTAAACATCTCACCGGTGATGTTTTCCATGGCTTTTATCATTGATAACACTTTTTGTCCTTTTATTTTCTTGCTGAAGTCTGACAATGCAAAATCTAGTTAGCTTGCCATAGTTCAGGGAACACAATGTAAATAAAAATGAATGTCCCAATATGCAACCTGATTACAATTGCCAATTAAATCCAATTACCAAAAATGTTAATACTTTCTCATCGACTCCAAATTGTCCATAGGTATGAATGTGAGTGTGAATGGTTGTTTGTCTATATGTGCCCTGTGATTGGCTGGCGACCAGTCCAGGGTGTACCCCGCCTCTCGCCTGAAGACAGCTGGGATAGGCTCCAGCACCCCCGCGACCCTCGTGAGGAAAAGCAGCAGAAAATGAATGAATGAATACTTTCTCAGCAAAAGAACAGGACTACAACAGTTATTTTGGCTTTTTCATCAGAGTGAAAAGAACAAATTACAAGCAAACAAAATACACTTGGAAACTGCCATGGCTTCAAACAATACAACTTATTTCCCACGAGGAAGTTCCATGACATAATCAAGTGCAAAAGCAATGAAAGTTGGTGGCTCTTATCAAAATAGTTGCACGACTTCAGCCACAGGGTAGACAAATGTCAGTGTCATATGGGGGTGTGTGTTTAATTTACTATTGTTTACACAAAGGAATCAGAAAAGCCCTCTGGTTGTAGCACTGATGAACTGGTTTATGCTTGAGGAACAACCTGCCACAACACAGAATCAGGCCTCTATCCCACGACAAACAATTTGCTGTCTTCCTACATCGTCGTCGTGTCAACAAAAGGATGTGATGAGAAAAAGATGGTGGGAAAAAGTATGTGAAACATGATAGAGTTATATGTGGTGCGGAAATGGTGCAAGTATCCTGCATATACTGTAACTATATATTGTTCTTCATGTGGTAATCATTCATTCAGTTTCTACCGTTTATCCTCACGAGGGTCGCGGGGGGTGGTGGAACCTATCCCAGCTGTCTTCGGGCGAGAGGCGGGGTACACCCTGGACTGGTCGCCAGCCAATCACAGGGCACATATAGACAAACAACCATTCACACTCACATTCATACCTATGGACAATTTGGAGTTGCCAATTAACCTAGCATGTTTTTGGAATGTGGGAGGAAACCGGAGTACCCGGAGAAAACCCACGCATGCACGGGGAGAACATGCAAACTCCACACAGAGATGGCAGAGGGTGGAATTGAACCCTGGTCTTCCAGCTGTGAGGTCTGCGTGCTAACCACTCGACCGCCGTGCCGAGTGGTAATCATTGATTTCTCAAAAAGGTATAAAAGAGTTCCTGAAAATGCAAAAAAACCCAAAAATCAATAGTGTAGCTGAGCATAAAAAGGCTTAATAGTTATGAGCAACCCAGAATTGCCATCCTCAATGAGTCAAGAAATGGTTAACATTTGGTTTAGTTAACAGTCTGTGCTTTTTAATGGTGCACATACATCCATACATCCCAAACAAAAACAAGAGAAATACAGTAATTAACACTGTTACCTGAGTATACCTTGACTTGAAAAGGCATCAAGCTGTGACTCTAAATCATGCAAGTCAGACAAGAGGCTTTGTTTAGTAGAAGACGACTAAACAACCAAGAGAATGTTTAATTACAGAGGAAGGAAAATAACATTTGGTCTTTTTTGACGGTTTGGTTTTGTCATGGGGACTTGCATAAAAATGCAAACAAGCAGTCACAAACGCTCTCTACGCTCACTCCCTGTCTAATTCAATTTTACCCCATCGGCATGAAAGTCAACACAACGTACATCCTGCCAAAGCCAAATGAAATATTATTGGATAATTACATACGGACACATTTGACTGCAGATACCCAGCAAATGATCCCAGCATTAAGGGATCGTCAGTCAGTGTGATAAGATCTGTTTGCATACCAAGATATGTTTTAATGGCTTTCAGTCGCAGAGAAACACAGTCACCTCTATTGATGCACTGTTGCAAAGACTTTTAACAAAAATATTCAAGAGAAAAGTACTGTAATTACTGTATACGGATATACGTAATGTATGTAGATGTAGTATGTGTTTGTGTGCACGTACAATATGTTTACTGTCAGTTTTCATAAATAAATGTAATTAGGTGATGACTTTGTCATCATCATATAAATTAGTATGTGGCACACACAAATGTCAAAAAACCCACATACAGTCAGACCTTGGTTTTCGTACACCCGAGTATTTATATATGTTATGTTTTTGTTGTCTTGGTTTTCACACAATGTCTTGGTTTTCATACAATATTGCACAATCTACAGCCAATCTTCAGTTTTTGTACATCACAGTTTTTTACGAAAATGTTTTTGGAACAATTTGGCCTCAGTTATCGTACCATTTATTATATTTCAGCTACTGTCAGAACTGTAATTTTCCCATGCCTCAGATTTTGTGTGATTCGATTTTTGATTACTTTTTTCACCAAATATTTCCATAGTTTTTTGTACAATATTTTATTAAAGTGGCTAGTGCGCAGCTAGAAGACCCGAGTTCAATCCCACCCTTGGTCATCTCTGTGTGGAGTTCTACCCGTGCATGGGGGTACTCTGGTTTCCTCCCCCATTCCAAAAACATGCTAGGTTAATTGGTGACTCCAAATTGTCCATAGGTATGAATGTGAGTGTGAATGGTTGTTAGTCAAAATGTGTCCTGTGATTGGCTGGCTGGGATAGGCTCCAGCACCCCCGCGACCCTCGTGAGGATAAGCGGTAGAAAATGAATGAATTTTTTTAAACAAAATACAGTCAAGCTTCAGTTTTTTGTATGATTCAATTTATGTAAAAAATGTTCCCACAAATTTTGTCTTGTTTTTCATACAATATTGCACGTAACAAACCAAATTTGTCTTTGTCTGTCCCAGTTTTAATATAATTTGGTTTTCGACAAAACCAACTTTTCTCTAAAATTTTCCCTTGATATTTTGGTCAAAGTAGATCTACCTGAGTATTCATATGATTCGTTTTTGTCAAAAATATTCACCAAAACGTTGCCTCGGTTTTTGTAGTTTGTCGGTTGTTATACAATATTGCACATAACAACGTGTCATGATCTGCATTTGTTTTTGTTTTGTTTTTGTTTGCTGCTACCTGTTGTCTTTTTTCTGTCCTGCAGCGGACTCCTGCCTTGCTCTCCTGGTCTGCACACCTGTTGCTAATCAGCCATCAGGCCTTCTTATACCACTCCACTTCCATTGTTCCCCTGTCAGATCTTTTGCCTTGTCGTGCCTCATCCTGCCTGCACATTGCATGCTTCATTTTTGTTCCTGACCTTTGTTCTCTCTACCATGTAACTCGTATTTTTTGTTGCCTACTGTCTATAGTACAGCCACTTTGTACTCTTTTGTTTGTACTTTTAGCTAGCGCTCTGCCAATGCTATTAGTGGACCGTTTCATACCCATTAATCATGGCTGTTACCTGAGCAGTGTACAGTCGAGCAGACATCCAAACTTGCGTACTAATAATATTACAATAATAAGGTTATTTCAACACTTACTCATTAAAATGTGCTCTCCAGGCCTACACAGGGTGCCCTTATTAGAGACAGAGGGCTGATTTGTTTGTGGACAAAATACACATTACTCCAACATACTACTTTAAGATGAATGTAGTCTGCAGATGGATGATGTTAAACAAGTGAGAAACTGTTAAACCAATAAATATTGAATATTATTAGAAAACTGGATCCACTATTAAGACAAAAATGTTAACAGTGATGTAGTATTCATTCATTCATTTTCTACCGCTTTTTCCTCACGAGGGTCAGGGGGGTGCTGGAGCCTATCCCAGCTGTCTTCGGGCGAGAGGCGGGGTACACCCTGGACTGGTGGCCAGCCAATCACAGGGCACATATAGACAAACAACCATTCACACTCACATTCATACCTATGGACAATTTGGAGTCACCAATTAACCTAGCATGTTTTTGGAATGTGGGAGGAAACCGGAGTGTGATGTAGTATATTTACTTATATT
This sequence comes from Doryrhamphus excisus, assembly GCF_037039965.1. Taxonomy (NCBI): domain Eukaryota; kingdom Metazoa; phylum Chordata; class Actinopteri; order Syngnathiformes; family Syngnathidae; genus Doryrhamphus; species Doryrhamphus excisus. The sequence goes on along the minus strand of NC_136368.1, from coordinate 6,041,918 downwards.
TTATTACTTAATTTATATTATATATTAGTCAAGCAAAAAGCAAAAATATAAAGTAGTATATTAGTATATATTACTTTACTTCATAAACCTCTCCCTCTGGTCTTGCCTACGGGGTTATGAATATTTTGTGAAGTCTAGTGAAAGTCAAGATGATGGGCGTGCCACACATATTAAGGGTCGTCAAATCCCCCGTTTTTAAAAATATATATGAGTTACAAACGCAAAATAGTTGTTAATAGTTAAGTATGTAATTAAATACAAAGGTCTTAGAGTTAATACAAAGCAGCTGTACATAGCATCCATTAAAAGCACGTAACAAAAAAAAGCACATACACATACCATAATGACAAAGCAGAGTGATTTTTTTTTTATTTTTATTGGCTTGATCATTTATATTTACATAACATTCATACCTATGGACAATTTGGAGTAGCCAATTAGCCTAGCATGTTTTTGGAATGTGGGAGGACACCGGAGTACCCAGCAAAAACCCATGCATGCACAGGGAGAACATGCAAACTCTACACAGAGCGGCGGGTGGAACTGAACTTGGGTCTCCTGGCTGTGAGGCCTGAGCACTAACCACTCTTCCACCATGCAGCCACTTCTTTTTTCATTCTTCATTGAAATTACGTTGTGGTGCCACGCTTTAATGAATTTGCATATATGCAAATCAAAAACCAACAAGAGAAAAGGTAAACAGTACAGCAGACAAAGCCTTCAACATATGAGCCATTATAGCTTCTGGAGAGGAAGTTAAATATGTTTTTTTTGTTTAATTAGTTAAATAAAAATGCTTTAGAGTGCTGTCAGCCAAAATTAAATTTCTAACTAAACACAAAAAGAAAGATATTGTTCATATATGTGTACTACTGTTTGTAGTGCAGTGATAAATACACATTTACAAAGCGCTGAAAAAGATTAAACAGCTCTGTCAAAATAGAAAAAGCTGCTGATTCAGTGGACGTCAAGCAAAATGATGATAAACTCACAAGTCAAATGGAACACCGGAAAGAACACTGAGCTGAGCAAAGTCAACAATGATGCATACTTGAACAAACTAAGGCGTATTGTTTTCGCAAATGCAAATTACCACAGCAACTCAAAATAAGACACTTTCATGTCCTTGAAAGTAAGAGAGTATGCAATGCTGACAAAGCTTTACATGCTTGTGTCTTAAAAATGCGAAACTTTGGGAGGGACGGCAGTGTGCTTCCTGAGAGGTGCCCTTGAGCAAGGAATTCTCAGTAGAGAATTGCCAGAGAATGTGCAGATGTTTTCTTTGCATGGTAAATATGTACACAAAAGTATGAGGTACCACAATGGAGGAAAGATATTTTACCCTCAGGGATGAATAGTGAATAATACAAAAAAACAAAAAGTAAACAACCATATATGGGAGACTTTCCCATAAGTATGAGTCAGGGCAGCAACACAATAGCAGCATGTGTGACGTCGGCACACCCCACTGAATCACTCAGCGCTGACTCCCATTAGTGGCTTGGTTTGGCAAAACAGGCGTGAAAGTGAAAGTGAAAATCATCATCACCCACTTTGTGCATTTTACTTTTAGTTTTTCCATTTTAAACAAAATAGTAGACATTATGAGAAATAAGACACGATATCGACATTGGGAAAGTTTATTGTTGTTGGTTTTTTCTTACTTCCTGTTTTGGTACAATACTTCCTGCAGTGGCTATTGACTCATCAATGTGACATTACAGATACTTTGTGATCAGTGTACAGCATGACAAATCATCAGTACATGTGTTTTGAATGTGTCTTATCTTTGGAATTTTGTACTTTTAGCCACTTTTATACTTGTAAATTTTTAATTTAATCAATAAATATGTAAAATGTTCTCAAATGTGCAGATTTTGGACAAATGATAGAGCATAGTCAACCGCAAAATAGCGTTTTATTGCATTTATTAATAGATTTTGATAAACTGTAGAGTAAAGCACTAAGTAAACACTATGTAAATAACCTTTTAACTTTTGCATTGCATTGATGTATTTTGCTGTATTCTTGCCTGTTTTGCAATTATTGTGTTTTGTCTTATCTGGGAATTAAAAATAATGAACATATGGAGGGCAAGATATCTTCTCTGAAAAACCTTTTTGGTCAAATTTGACATCTCATTGGAGACGGTTTTTTAGATCAGCTGCTTGACCCACCAAATGGTTGACTGACCAACAACTCTGCAGGGAGTTGGTATGCAGTGCCTGAGGTAGATGGTGGAAAAGTCAATAGATCAATGAAGTGGTCGTCAACGACCAGTAGGTCTCTTCTTTGGTAGGCACAGGAAGCTCACTGACGAAATAAGCCTTGATGGTAGTTGGTTATGTAGATGACAGGCGATGAATAGACATTTTGTGCATTCCTAGTCCATAAGTAGCATCACTACTATAGAAGAAAAGGTTTACTAGCTGACTTTCATCGTTTTAAAATGCATGTCTATGGGACAAGTAACTTTGTTTTCAAAAATGTGCAAGCACAATGACTCCCAGTGTGTCTAATTATCAGTGTTGCCAAAGGAAGATATAACACTGAAACCTTCTGAAAGTATCGTTATGGGACATGCATAAGAAATGAGACGTATCGTCAATAACTAAATGTTATGCACTGTTGACAATGACACCAGACATCTTGGAGTTGCTGCTAGCTTTAGAGTACTTCACATGCACCATAAAACCAAGGAGGTTCACAGCTCCAACTGTTCCGGAGGCTTTGACACAGCTGTTCTCCAAAATGTGTATATGGGACAAGATCCTGGTTGCTACAGAGAACTACTAATAGTAATACCTATGCGGAATATATATTTGCAATTTTGCCTTTCCCTTTTCTGTGTGTTCTCGATAGCCACCTTGTGTTGCATTTATGGATGTAATTAGGATTCACCTATGTTGCCTTTTAAAGCCCTTCAAAAAACCACATCCCAAACCGCCAACTGTTCATTTACACACCATGATCTGCAAATGAACAAAGCTATAGAAACATTGTATGAGACTCGATATCACGGTGAATTACTGGATGTACAGTTGTCTGTCTGGCCCAGTTGATTTTGCAAAGGTGCTAAAATGTTTCTACCATTGCATGATTTGTTAGCGCAAATTTTTTTTTTGTTGTGATGTAGTCCAGGGGTCTCAAACTCAATTTACTTAGGGGCCACTGGAGCTAGGGTCTGGGTGAGACTGGGCCACATCAGGTTTCCACCCCCAAAAAAACCCAAACAAAACGCATTTATTAAAAACAGAAAAATATACAAACTTTTTCAGTGCTTTGGTTTCGATTTTCTACAAGAAAAGCTCTGATAAAACATTCCACTGTTCTCAAATATCTTATTTTTTATTTTTCTGCACAAAATAAGATGAAAAATAAATAAACAAATCAAGAATAAAGAAAATCAATCATTCATTCATTTTCTATCGCTTTTTCCTCACGAGGGTCGCGGGGGTGCTGGAGCCTATCCCAGCTGCCTTTGGGTGAGAGGCGGGGTACACCCTGGACTGGTCGCCAGCCAATCACAGGGCACATATAGACAAACAACCATTCACACTCACATTCATACCTATGGACAATTTGGAGTCACCAATTAACCTAGCATGTTTTTGGAATGTGGGAGGAAATCGGAGTACCCGGAGAAAACCCACGCATGCACGGGGAGAACATGCAAACTCCACACAGAGATGGCCGAGGGGTGGAGTCGAACCCTGGTCTTCCTAGCTGTGAGGTCTGCGCGCAAACCACTCGATCGCCATGCTGCCTTCCATTATTTTGGAAAAATTTCTCCAGTTTTTGTAATTTTTTTTTTTTTGTCAGACTATTTTCAACAAATCAATAACTGTGCTACACACATGTTTCCCCACCAACCTTGAACACAAAGACCAAATGGCAACACAAAGGCTGACAGCTTCTGATGCTAATTCCCTGTGCCGACAGTTAAGCCGTCTCCATTTGAGATCCCTGAAACAAGACAGGAAGAGCATCAGACCAGACATTCCTTACATGAAAGATGTGATGACTGAAAAGTGTTTTTAGGGCTCCGTTTCAGTTGAATGTGGTGGAGACACGCTCATCATTGTGGCACTTAAAGGCTATAGTTGTCATAAATTAAAACAACAAACTGACACAGGGTCCATTTAGCATGGTATGTCAAGATTAGAATAAAACTGTGGTTTGAGTCATGCTGATGGGAATCATTCTGTTCTTTAGTTCATAGAACTCAATGAGAACTGGGAGCATTTAAGGAAAAGCATAAATTCAAGCAATTATTCAGTCAGTCTGTTTAATGTTGTTGGTTTTTTTTTGTTTTTTTGTTTTTTTTTTACCAGGCTCCAAAGGCACATAATAGTAAAGTAAAGGACAATTCACAGCAGGTCTATTTTAAAAAAAGCATGTTGAGTTCATGAGTTCCAAACATGTCCCTGCTATCGGCAAACCAGGATAGACCTGACTGCCATACCACAATCAAATCTCCACTACTGAAGCTGGAGTGAATGATTATTGAGGTAATCCTGAGTATCCTGAGTTAATGAGTATCCTGGTATGTTGTGCAAAGAGAACGAAGTGGTGTATGGATGCTTATAGCTGTATAGTATCCTTTGTGCGCAATGTGGAGACAGTCCATCACATCACCCCCGCCCCCCTCTGAGGCTGGCAATGTACACCAACCTTGCAAAGGCATGCTACAAATGTGTCTTGTCAGAGCAGTGCCTGGATTTGAATTGTTGTGAGAGATACCATTCAGTCAAGTTGTGGAGTTAATCCAGGTATAGCCGCTTGGTTACCTGGTTAGCAATTCAAAGCGACTTGTGTTCTTAAAAGACCAATTATTTTTCCACCAATACAGTATTATTTCTAAGACAACCTGAACAGTCCAGTTGCGATCGATTCAATGCCCTGAGAACACAATAACCTGGATGACATGCACATTTCAGATGCCTTTCATTCCACAGTAAATATTTGTCATGTCTATATATATATATATATATACATATATATATGTATGTGTGTGTTTCTAATGTCAAAAGCAGGTACAATGACATTGGTGTAGTAACTGTTGCAAGCATGCCAAATTAATGACTATGCATGCAGGAAACCACTGCATCTTAGTTTTGTATGCACACAAGTGCAGTCAAACCTCGGTTTTCGAAAGATCTATGCCTTGGTTCTTGTATACAGTCTGGGTTATCGTACAATATGTTATGTTACTGTTCTACTGCAGTATCATCGTCATCTATAAAATAAAATATTTTTGGGTATCTGGAGGGCGGGAGGGCGGCACGGTGGAAGAGTGGTTGGCGCGCAGACCTCACAGCTAGGAGGACCAGGGTTCGACTCCACCCTCGGCCATCTCTGTGTGGAGTTTGCATGTTCTCCCCGTGCATGCGTGGGTTTTCTCCGGGTACTCCGGTTTCCTCCCACATTCCAAAAACATGCTAGGTTAATTGGCCACTCCAAATTGTCCATAGGTATGAATGTGAGTGTGAATGGTTGTTTGTCTATATGTGCCCTGTGATTGGCTGGCGACCAGTCCAGGGTGTACCCCGCCTGTCGCCCAAAGACAGCCGGGATAGGCTCCAGCACCCCCACGACCCTCGTGAGGAAAAAGCAGTACAACGTACCGTACAACGTACACAAGCATGGTTACACCATCTAGCATCTGTTATACATGTTTTGCTTTTTCTTTGTCCTTTTTCCAATACTAATTTAAAAAGTTGCTCACAAGGCATCCTCCCAGGAATGCAAAAACGAAGGTTTGACTGTACGTGTCCATAGTCAATTATTCTTTAAAACATAGTCTATCTGTCTCTACTGCAGGATTTATCCTGTGCATGAGGAGATTACCTCTATTTGTCTTCATTAGCATATTAGCTAACAGTCCCTGTGCTGTAGCCAGCGTGGGAAACTGCTGTAATTGCTAAGATATCTTTAAACTAAACCAGCGAATAAATCTATAGAGCACTGCATACGTATGGTTCAGTAATAAAAAAAATTCTAGAGGTGAACTTCACCTTGACTCTTATGCTCCTTGCTGTTATCTCCTACGTGCACATTGTATGTGAATGCATCACGGAAACAGCTCTCATCAGAGCGGTTGTATTAAGTATTGTAATTCTGGCATCAAACTCTCATGCCAGTGTAGTCAATGCATATTTTGGTGTCTGTGCTTTGAACTTGCCAGTGAGGGGATGCTGTGTGATCCGTTCTAATAAACAGACGATTGCAATAGACTGCGAGTCAAATTATGAAGCGTGTACTCCTCATGAAACAGAGTAACTGGCAGCTGCAATGCAACTAATTGTACGGCACAAACAAACACAAATATTCCAGCAACTGTGCCCAATTAAGGAATATTTTTGCATCGCTTTTCTGTGGTTGATCAGCTGCACTGTGAAGGCACGTGGCAGTACAAGGAAAGTTCAGAGGGTTCAGGTCAGAATGAGGCGTTATATTGGGATTTGCAGGTCAATATGCATACAGTATGTACAGTTGGAGTGCTGCCTCTGTAAATTGTATCATTGATTGCGTTCTCTGCTGCACACCAGTTAAAGGGCGACTTGCATGTTATGTGTTACATCACTATTTAGATTTAAAATGTTCATCATGAGCTATGAGCAATGTTCCCGCTATTTTTTTTATGTGCACCCTCGCAGTGTCACACCTGTACAACTTCTATTCTGTGGTATTTTGTCTTTTTGTCTTATTTGACTTTAACAAAAATGACTTGCTGAGTGGATATGGTGCTGCCCGTTTGGATTGCTTCCAACATGCATGGGGTACGGCAAAGATGGGAGCAAGTCAGTGTTTTTTTTCAGTCTCAAGTCCTTCAGTCAAATTTCAGGTAAAGACATGCAAGTTCAAGTGAAGTCCAAAGTCATAGGCTTTATATTTTGGAGGTCTTACAAGTCATAAACACTGTTCACTGTCTCCCAAATAAAACGCAACATTAAATTTGACAAATACAGTGAATCCCTGTTGAATTGTTTTAATTTGCAAATAAAATAACAAGACAGTGGCATGAATATGATTATATCTTGCAAAAAGGGGTAGGCATTTATAAGCTTTTGCTTCAGCTTACTCCTTTTGGGCTGATCAGATAAGTGAATACAAATGTAAATAATGGAAAGTTATATTTTGATTGATGTAAGAAAAATTAAAAATTAAAAAAAAATTAAAATTAAAATTAAAATTAAAATTAAAATTAAAATTAAAATTAAAATTAAAATTAAAATTAAAATTAAAATTAAAATTAAAATTAAAATTAAAATTAAACCAGTGTGCTGACATTTAGGATTTAATCAGTGCACAGAAACACATGTATATTTTTTTGTTAGGAATGGAACATTTTCCACTCTGTTGTGAGCAAGCACAAATTCCAGTACTGTTTTGTTTTCATATATAAATACTGCAACACATTTATGCTTATTTACAACAGAGCTTAACTTAAACTTAACTGAACTTAAACCTGACTGGATGTGAATAGATGCATTTAATGAGGCAGATTCAAAGGGAAATTATGCAATATTATGTTTGTTGAATAATTATTACTTTCCACTCAACACATTCACAGAAAATCTCAAGTATTTTCCAGCCAACAGACGAAAGTCCCAGTGATGTCATAGTCCAAGTTGAGTTGCAAGTCTTTCATTGAATTGTCGAGTCCAAAGTAATTAATGTCCACACCACTGGCGTACATATTAGTGAACGTGCAGTACGACTATTACATCATTCTTGACACAGAAAAGTAGAATATACAATGAATGAAACCAAGCCGTACAGTACGTGTAATTATTCTAGATAAAGGGAAACAATATGCTCAGTTGGCCTTAGGGTGCAGGGCTTGCGTGTATAAACCAACCAACATACACACGCATGCTTGCTAGACTGTCTAAAGCATTGTGACACAGGCCCAGTGGCACAATTTCACTGACACACACGCTTAGCATCATGCTATTCCTTAATTCTAAATGACTGTGTTCTTTGACTCCTTCACCTTAGTGTTACAGCAGACATTGGTTTCCCTGCAGCACTAAAACCTGGCATCACTCAGGCAAAGAAACTGCAACTTTTTGGTTTTTCCTGTCATGCTATTGATGGATGGTTCTATCTCCCCATTGTGTAAAAAAGTGAAGAAAACTTGTTGCCTTTCTGAAGTGATTATCTCAGGCTGGTGGGGTGTCTAACTAGGGATGGCACTCACACATAAAGACACTTTTTATTATCTCTCACAGCAAAATCTGCCATGATACGCCATACTGCAGCGCAGAGCAGAGCCTGAAATAGAATCAGCCTGAACTGGGAAAACAGTATAGCAATCGCTCGCCACAGTTGGAGCTTACAGTTCAAATATAAATGGATTAATAAATAATGCACATTAAAGCATGTATGTATATTTTATATATTGGCTAAATTAAGTAAAATACACATACAGTCTAAGACACCCAAAAGACATGTACATTCAAAGTTGTGATGATATGTGGTATTTTACATTGGACACAAAGTATCAGTAATGTTACTGTATTGCACAGTGAGACACACAAGCACCAGACTTGCTCGCCGGAAGAGAAGGCTTTTATTGCAGGTTTGAATGACCTCACAACAACCACAATAATCCCTAACTTAGGCTACTGTTTTAGCAGTATCCCACGCCAAGCTAAATCTCAGCTCTGATTTCCCGACATCACTTCCTGCCCTCCACTAAGTCAGCTCCCGTAGCACCGGAACAGAAGTTAACTCAAATGACATTTGTTAAAAGTTAGATTTTTTTTAAACTCATATTTGCTTGTTAATATTTCATTTCAAGTGAGCAAAATAAAAATGACAAAATGTAAGCACATTAAAAGACATAGTGTGAATGGATGATACGTAATAAACATGAATGTGGGGTAAGGTTGCTTCTCCCTACCCCTTTTCAGATGTGTTAACATTGTAAAAAATGTAAACAGTGATGAAACACTGAATGCAATGTTTAAGGTTTTGTTGTTCAAAAAGTGGGTCTGAATTCATTGTGCCCCCTGCTGGCTGATCCTCATAGCAAACTTGAAAGTGATTGACAAGTAAATAGAGCTAATCTCTAAAACAGTGGTGTGTATCAGGTGCCATTTATAACCTGCAGTTGTTGTTTTTTTTATTGGCCCTCAGCTCATTCTAAAATACAATTATACAACAAAATGAATGTTTAAAACATGGAAGAATAGCAGAGAGAATAAAGAAAAAATATCAGGATATTTGAAGGATATATGAAGTCATAACATTAAGAGGAAACAGCATAAGATTTGTAATAACAATTGTAATTTTTTAAATGTGCATTTTTGGGGAAAGCTAGGTTAAAAAGGAGCTAAAATATTACAATAACAAAATCAAAAACAGTGAAAATAAAATCTAAATATTATGATAAAAACATAAAAAAATGTATCATTTGTTAAAAAATATTATAATATTAAAAACCATATTTAAAAAGTCATATTAAAAATACACTTTGTCTCGTATAATACCAAGATTTATTTTCCCTAAATATGAAAAAGATCTGTACATATCTACATGGGTTGGTTTAAATTTTTTAATTTATTTTTCAGTATTTTTCAATTTTTGCTTTTAACAGCAGAGCGCAATACAGCGGTTCAATCATCTATATTGCATTTTTCAGAAATTAATTACTTAATAAATGATCGAGGGTGGAATTGAACTTGTGTCTCCTAGCTGTGAGGTCTGCACGCTAACCACTCGATCACCGTGCAGCCAGGACACAAAATTGAATTGAGAATTTACCTTACATTACAATACATCAACAATGCATGGAGTTAGTCACGTTGTGTCTGACATGATATAAGTGAGAAAAAAAAATCTCCTCCAATCCTGTGTGGAAGTGGTAGGTTTTTGCCTTCTTAAGTGAAGAAATAAATGGTTTTTGCTCCAGGTTTTTTCACCTTTAAGCATGAACAAGGGTCCTAACCATGCAGATGAATTGAGAAAAAAGAGCACTCTGACTGAACTGTGTGAAAAAAATAAATTTATTCACATATATTTGGGCAAAGATGGAAATTCAGTCTTACTATCCCCAGACATGACTTCTCTCTCCTCCCTTGCACCCCCCCACTCACTGCTGTCTACTTTGGAGCCATTCTAGGCCTGCCAGGTCAAAGAACTCAGCTGCATGTCAGACGTCTCACTCTGACACACTATCCCTCCCTTTCTTCTTCCTCCGCCAACCTCATCCTCCTTGTTCTCTCACGCAAGGTTGCCCTCTTTTGTCATGCCAAACACAGCGCCTAAACAATCCTTCATTTCTTTTCATGTCTCAGAGGGAGGATACTTCTGATGCTATTAATTGCAAAGCTGATCAAACACAGCAGGCGGATATGGTTTGTATCAACTGTTAGTGGGCACTTTGATTGCTGGCATCCATTTTGAGAATATTACTTACAGTAGAGCTCCGGTTAGCGCGTAATTCGATGTACTCCAAGTTGCGTATATTTTTTAGCCTAAATTATGGTGTGTCTTGTAGTGTTTTTCATACACTGCATGAGTCCAACTGTATTCTTAGTGTATTTTCCTCACCAAATGTCCTTGCCAGCAGCCTACTAGCTTGCTAAACTAGCAGAACCTTGGTTAGCGTCCACCACGTTAGCATGTTTTTCAGTCAATGTTGAAAATGTACGCCAAAATTTTGCCTCTGTGTCCCTTGTGCATACAATATGGTGCACGTCTTGTGTTATTAATAAACTGCGTGAGTCCAACCATATTTTTAATGTATTTTTTTAAATCACAAAACGTCCTTCTCAGCAGCCTATTAGCTTGCTAATATAGCAGTGCCTCAGTGAGTGACCATTTTCATTTAACATTGAAAATGTAAGCTAAAATTTGGCCAAAATTTTCAGCTTAGCTTACAATACGGTGCGTGTCTTGTTGTGTTATTAACAAAGCATGTGAAGTTTTTTTTTATTATTACAAAACGTCCTTAGCTTCCAACAAAAAAGCTAGCTTGCTAAATTACAAAATGGTAACGGAGGTCAGTTACATAGCCTGTCTATGATCTTCAAGTTTCAAGTTCCTGTTTTCACATACGGTGGAACCTTGGTGAGCATGATTAATTTGTTCAGGAAAGTCAGACTCAAAAATATAAAAATAATACAAAAATAATAAAAGAAAAAAAGTTGCTTGATTTGTCACTAGTCACGTCAAGGCGGGTGGAATGTCACCAGATATCGGGACAAAACCACCAAGTCGGCAACACATATGACTGAATACAGAACTTGCATAGTTTACATAGACAAGCTATGTGACAAACTAAAATGTTCTTTTTGCTGAACTCTCATTCATTCATGTATTAATTCCTAGCATTCATCTAGAATCTGATCAGATTAAGGACACAAATGACATTTCGTTATACAAACAAATGACTTGTTTTAATGAACATAGTGCATTTCGTATCATTCATTGGACCTTTGGTCATTAAGCCTCACAACCACACTGAGGCACCATGCCAGATGATGAATCAAACTAGCTTCACACAAGGTCCATACAGATTCCCACCTTTTATACTGTATAGCCTTTTTGTTCTGTTGATTCCCAAAACACCGTAGGGCAGGGGTCGGGAACCTTTTTAGCTAAGAGAGCCATGAAGGCCAGATATTTTAAAATGTGTATCTGTGAGAGCCATATACATTTTTTTTAAACATTGAATGCAATAAAATGTGTGCATTTTTATGTAAGACCAACAGTTTTAGATAATGGGCTCTAATTACGTAGACCAGGCACACTACCCCACGCCAATGGGGTGTGGCCAGCACACTTCCGTGAGCAGCGCAGTGTCTAATAATAAATCAAATACTTGTTGCCATTAATACAACTTCTGCTGCTGCATAGTTTTGCACCGTACTCCGTAGACGTATTTCATTCTTTTGGCCATCTTCGTCAGAAGGCTTGGTTCTGCAGCTTTAGCTATTTGACTAAAGGAGGAAAGTTTACATTTGCATGTTTTTTTGACATCTCAATGACCGAGGTAGACTACAGCATTACCCAGTAATAATCAAGTTTTGGTGTTTGACCTGGAAAATATCATCAGGAAAGATAGATATGGTTGGCCGTATTGCAGCAGAATATAGATGGACAAATTAAAATGCATAAGAAAGTTGTTGATTTTGAATATTATTTTTAACAGTCATTTCTGTGATGGTTTACTTTAAAATGTTAGCAAAAATACATTTTTATTGTGGTAAGAAATGCTTGAGAGCCAGATACAGTCATCAAAAGAGCCCTACCTGGCTCCCGAGCCATAGGTTCCCTACCTCTGCCGTAGGGCCTCCAAGACAGACAAGCATCTGCAAAAAAACACTGCTTAATTCTGGGAGGTTGGAGGATCTCCAGTTAGGGATGGTTATGATTGATGTCTAAACTCGGGAAGGAACGAAACCAATCACAGCTAATGACGAATTTGGCAGCTCGTTGCAACAGAGGCCGACCAAACATAAGTCACACGTCAACAGATTGACAAGGATGCATCAACAGTACATCCTGTGATTATGACATTACTGTACACATAGTGCCTGTTTGAGACGATGGAGTAAATATTTACTGTGTGAAGCGGATGATGAACAATGACGCTCATTGGGAACAGATGACCACTGTTTTACTGAGAGAATAAAACATTTACATGGTGTTTTAGTTGCAAAGTTCAAATTGATCTTTTTTTGTTGTTGTTGTGGAAAGTGTTTGCCCCCTTCCTGATGTCTTATTTGTCAGACTTGTTTTCATGTTTCAGATCATCAAACATATTTAAATAGTCATTGAACAAAAAATAAACTTTTTATTATGGGGGGGGGGTGAGATCCAAACTTGTGATTGCCCCCTAAACCTACTAATTGGTTGGGCCACCTTTAGCAGCAACAACTGCAATCAAGTATTTGCGATAATTTGCAATGAGTATCTAACAGCACTGTGGAGGAATTTTGTCCCAATCATCTTTGCAGAATTGTTGTAATTCAGTCACACTCCAAAATCTTCATTTTGTTTTACTTCAGCCATTCAGAGGTGGACTTGCTGGCGTGTTTTCGATTATTGTCCTCCTGAAGAACCCAAGTTGGTTTCAGTTTTAGGTTTTCAGTTTTTAGTTTTAAGGGGACCTATTATGCTCATTTTTTGACCCTTTGTATTCAGTTGTAGTCTCCTATAGAGCAGCTACACACAATAACCGCACATAAATTTTTTTAGATTTTGCAGAATCTGCACCTATCCCAGTTGTATTTCCTGTGATTTGTGCTTCCTCCATCTGTTTTAATTCATTCCACCCATGCCCACTCCACTGTGATTGGTCACACGCCCAAAGTGCTTCCTAGCTATGAACCATATAAGGACGTCTGTCCCTCTGTGACATCACAAAGGAGCAGTTTTACCACGCCTTTTGAAACTAAGTGTTTTGAGCCATCCGGAAATTCTTTCAGGGCTCACTTCCAAATGTGCAAACCTCATTATCTGAAACTTTGGCATTGTTTAACATGAGAATATACCATTCTAACTACATTTTCGGTCAGAAAAGTGGAAAATTAAGTCAGTTATGTTTTACACTGAAATAAATATAAATAAATATTTGTCCTTATCTTGTGCTATTTTTCAGCCTGGATCAGATGTTCACAACAACGTCAAAGAGCTTTTCCGGGAGAAGGATATGGTGCACGGTACTTCATATATAAATAAAAGACCACAAATGACAGGAAGTAATTGAGAACCCCTGCCCTACATTGTTGCTGCTGTGTCGTCTGGTTGCCGGTGAGTCTGGACCCACCTTGGTCTCACAATACACTGAACTGAAACTAATACATGACTTCACATTCATCTTCAGTATCTGACTGACCACATGAATAAGAGATTCAGGATACATTTGAGTGTGAGCAATGTGCCAGACCGACTACAAATGTGTATTTTTTTACCTCCGTGCCCACTTTGAGTCTTTATTCAAGAGTCACTGGACCAAGCTTTGCTCGCCCGTCTTTGTCTGCTACACACCACAATGCAGTCTTGTCTTGGAGCTTAAAGAATTCATCACTCATCCAGATGACACTTTTTTTTTTTCTTTTAAGTTCAGGCAACCTGACTCGACCCCCTGAGGGCCAATTTATTTGCCATCGGCCAGTCGCTGACAAACTCCCGACAAGGTGAAAAGGTTTCCAAAATGCAGTTTTCCAGCATTAATTGGGGTTAAGCAAGGCAACACAGTGGTTGGAGAATAGTCACTGTTGACAACACAGTAATGGACAGACCTTCAGCAGTCAGGTAGCGAATGGAATGTGTTTTCCAGATTGATGACCCCACCGGTGTTTGTCATGCCAAGGAGTTTATACAGTGGACCCTTGGTTTTCTGAAGAACCCAGTTTTTGTATGGATCGGTTTTCTAAGAATATTTTTATGGTACCAATACCCAGTGACACTCCACAGAGAATGTCATTTAGGTTTACATTTTACGTGAGTAGGAGACATTTTTGCTTCATGTTCAGGTTTAGTGTATTTGGGTTTTTTTACAATGCAGGTTGGAATGGAATGGAATGGCCTTTATTGTCATTATACAAGATGTACAATGAGATTGGAGAACTTCTCCTTTCAGTGCAGTAGTCAAGTTTAAAAAAAAGTATACAAAAAGTAGAGTAAAAAAGACAATTTAACAAGATCTATACAAGATATCCAAAATGTACACATAATATTGCAGAGGCGCATATGCAGGAGCAGACATATTGAAGATATACAATAATTTTAGTGCAATTTTAGTGCATTTTAGTGCATTTTAGTTTATAATTTTAGTGCAATGATAAATGGGTATTAGTGCAAATTTAAGAAATAAAATAGTAAAATAAATATTAAAATATTAAAAACAAGAAGCAAAGCAATAAAAGTATAAAAAATAAAACCAAAGAGTATAAATGTGACTATAGTCATGTTTTGTCATGTCTACAGGGCTCTAATAATGCTTTGTTAATTTTAATCTGAAAAAAAGAATTTGTCTACCCACCAACTATATGTGGTTTTTATTATTTGCCGTTTTATTATTATTATTATTATTATTATATTTATTTATTACTGATTGATTGATTTTCTTTATTCTTGATTTGTTTATTTATTTTTCATTATAATATGTGTAGAAAAATAAAAAGTAAGATATTTGAGAACATTGGAATGTTTTATCAGAGCTTTTCTGGTAGAAAATTGGAATCAAAGTTTTTAAATTTTTTTTGTTTTTAATAAATCCATTGTTTTTTTTAAGTTTTTTTTTTGTAAAACCTGATGCGGCCCAGTCTCACCCAGACCCGAGCTCCAGTGGCCCCCAAGTAAATTGAGTTTGAGACCCCTGCTTCAGACCCTTTGGAGTGTATTACTAACTAAAACTGAGGTACCACTATAAATTGACAGAGGTGGTCCACTTGCTTTACGCTATACAATTCCTGGATATCTTTCTCTATTGGTTCCAAACTAGCAACAAACACCTTGTGTCATGTCCATGGGGTATTTATTTATGGAGCTGTTTGACACAGGTGACATATGGGCAGTGGCTTATTCACCATCCTTCCAAACATAGAATCGCCCACAGTATGAAAGGTGAATCAGCAGTGCATTCTTTTACTGCAGAATCAGCACATGCTGAGCATCAACAACATAATGTACACCGCCAGCGAGGAATGTGTTTGGCCCATTGGTTTGCGTACAATGCCAGACAGCTGCTGTGTTTAATACACACATACTGTACACATTAGTTATCCTTCGGGGCAGTGTGAATTGAGAAATTATGTCTCTTATGACTCATTTTGGAGCTCGGAATACCCGATCTCAACTGAAGATGGGTTTGCTGCACTCGGAAATGTGAAATTCTTCCTTATGTTCTCTAAGGGTGTGCACTGGACATGGCCCAGAATGATCTTTTAATACCTTTTAATGGACAAGTTATGAGTTTGATATGAATAATGACTTCATCTTCTGGTATTTCCCACTTTAGCTTAACCATCCTTGTTTCGCTGCCTCCAGAAAACATGTTTAAGCATGTTAGTGGATCGTGACATTTTGACGACAGATGTCTTATGTCTGGGCTAGTCATTGGCATCGCAAATTACCGGGTACCGATGCAGTGACGATAACAACCATCTCACTGCGGTGACTGATCACAACACACACATGCACAGAAACTCGCTGTAGTGTTGAACTTACTCACTCTTTATGAGGCAGTCGTGTTTGCTTAAGAAACCACAGCAAAAAAAAGAAACAAAAACAAGGACAGTTAATTTCTCTTTTACCATGGCACAAGAATGAAAACACAAAGCGGACTTTCACAAAATGTTTCAGGGTTTTAAACAATAACATCATCTAACTCCAATGGCGCGTTTGTGTCTGCTATTACTTTTGGTTATGAGAAATAAAATAAAATACCCTATTGAACCAAAAAATAGCATCTTTTTTTCCTAGAAAGCAGTCTGAAAAAGTCAGGGTGTAGAGCAGGGGTCTCAAACTCACGGCCCGCAGGCCAAATGGGGCCCGTGGGACGCTAGTTTGAGGCCCCCGCCTTGATATGGAAGTTTAATTTATTTAATTTATTTAATTTGTTTTTTGATTTGCTTATTTATTTTTCCATCTTATTTTGTGTTGAAAAATAAAAATTAACATTTAACATTTATTAACATTTATTTAATAATTTAATAGTAAATAAAAATTAATTTGTTCATTTGTTTCATTTGTTTTTCCATCTTATTTTGTGTCAAAAAATAAAAATTAACATTAAACATTATTTAATAACTTAATAATGAATAAACATTAATTTATCATACTTTATAATAAATTTAATTTTTTTATCAGAGCTTTTCCAAAGAACCAAAGCACTGAAAAAGTGGAGGGTATAGCAGAAGCATTGAAGACTATTATATTATGTATATATATATATATATTAATATTTAATAAAATTAATATTTATTAATATTTTTGTTTTATTTTTATTTTTTCTGTTTTTAATATATATATATATATATATATATATATATATATATATATATATATATATATTTTTTTTTTTTTTTTTTTTTTTTTTTTTACCTGATGCGGCCCAGCCTCACCCTAGAGGCTGGGCCCAGACCCTAGATCCAGTGGCCCCCAGGTAAATTGAGTTTGAGACCCCTGGTCTAGAGGTTTATACATGCAAACCAACAGGCTAACATTGCGTGCGTCTGGGAAGCACAGAGGTTTGTGTCTCTGGTCCGTATAGCATTGACAACTAACGCTGTGTTCACGCCAATAAAGATATTTTATAAATCAATTTTTATATACTTTTTGGCCTCAGCCACATACAAACATGTGTTTTTGTCCTTCACAATTGACCTTTTGGCCAGAGAGGTGATTTGTGACCTTATGTAACGTATATTGTTCAACAGCGGTGACAGGTGCCGTTTTCATTTCATTCAGCAGATTTTTCCCAAGTTTTCCTATGCTCCAGTTTTTGCAGGATGCGGTTTTCCTCAAACAATTATTGCCACAAATGTGAAACATCGCACCTCAAAAACAAGCCTGCTCGGAAGCGTATCATCCCATGAAATTAAGTAACCAAACAAGGAACCCCACTCATTTGTGACTAATTTTCGTCCTTTCATTAATTGACACTGTGAGTGTAACTGTGTTCTTTTAACTGTATTTTTTGTTACAAAACTGGCCTGTTAGCCGGAAGTCATTCTCCCACTGCTCCATTGCTCCTCCGTCATTGTCTGCTGTCTTCAGTAAAGTGATGTTAAATGTTAATTTATTCATTTCTTTGATAATCTTGATATATTTTTCATGCTTGTTAACTACAATTTATTGTTTATTTATAACTACAATTTATTATAGATTTATTAGATTAACATTTTTTCATATATAGGAAAATACTGCTTTTTTTCTCTTCATATTTTAGCTTATTTTTGTAAAATTACAGCTGTCTTCTCCATTTCTGCTGTTGTTGGGGTTTTTTATTTATTTTCCAACTATGTAAACTTTCTCCTGTACATTTTCTTTGCATGACTATGACTTATTCCCATAAACATTTGACATATAATAATATGACTATTAAAAGAACAGTTTTTTCTTTAATAGTTCAACTTCAAATTTATAATTTTCCTCATAATATTATGATGTTTTTCTTGTAAAATTACAACCTTAGCTAAGACATATAATTGATACAATATAATGAACTAACTATGATTTAACAGACTTGTGTATGCAATATTTTGACAAAGAGGGTCTACTTCAAGTCAAGATTGTGGCATATCCGGTTAAAATAATTATGATGACACTATTGTTTGCAGCATAGTGGTCTAGTGGTTCAAAATTGGGCCCTGCAGAATACTGTCACATAGTATTTTTCCTCCAAACAAAAAGTTTAAACTGGCTAAGACAATATTATTCTGCTTTCACTCAGCAGAGTGTCTTAATGTGAGTGATATTTATTCTGGAGGAAGCAGCAGTCAGTCCATAGAAGGGAGTGAATGATGGGAATTAGTCACTGGAAAGGAAAACCTCAATTACATTGGTGTAAGATTCTCAAGATGTGAGAGTCGTGTCACCTCACAGAACAGGAAGCAGCCTACAGTGGAGAGAAGAGTGGAAGCATCTGGACCACTCAGCTGGTACGCCTTTTTTTGCTATGGGAAGCAGCCACCATTTGATTAGAAGATCCAACTAAGCAAGGATAATCTTTACCTTGTTAAAACATATAGGCAAGTGTAAAGGGTCTGCATAGATGGACGATTCCAAATAAGTCCATTTGGGACAGAATAAAAATAAATCCTTTTGTGTTGATTGTTTCCCAACAGGCTTCTCCTCCACTGAAGTTAGCCTTCACAGCATGTGGACAATGACGTCGTCCCTGGAGGTGGTTAAGAGCTAAATTAAAACTGAAGTGAGCGGTTCTGCATCCAGCGTAGAGAGCAGGGCCCCGGAGAACCCCGGGGTCTTCGGTCCCCCTCGTTAGCAGGCAGGCCAACATGTTTTTGTTCGCTAGCAGACTGCAGGAGGTCAATTGCTGTTAAATTACCAGCTTTGGCTGGGAAAACAGCATGCTGATAATTAGTTCACTCTGCCTGTCCACACAATTAGGTTTTCTGAAAAACAGTCCAGGAGTCCTCTGTTGCAATTAGACCAACATTAATGCAGCATTTGTCTGCATGCATCCCTCTGCTCGAGTGGAAAACAGGAGGGTAGCGTTATTAGACATTGTCAGGCATCTATAGAGAGGTGAAGATCAAAGCATAGTTGAGATCATGGCAACCTGTCTTTAGAATAGAATTTGAATTAAAAATTACCCTACTTTCATCTGTCATACTGGAAGACACAGAAATAGTGCGTTGTTTTCACACAAGCTTAACTTTCACTTCTACACAAATTTAACTTTCACTTTCTGGAGGGGCGTGGCAACTGCTCGACCTTCCTCGGTATCCTCGATGATAGAGTCCAGTGCTATGACCGTTCTGTCTATTATTATCATTTAAAAATCAGTCTGATAGGACAGTGCATTTTCTGTCTAATTGCTTCTCATATAGGCTTCATAGAGGCTTCTCATACTCACACTCTGTGGCACACACACACACACACCTGCAGATGAACAACACTTACATAAGAGTGATGGAAAAATACTGGGAGACACAGAATAGATGCATTGTTTTCACAAAAGCTTAACTTTCACTTCTACACAAACTTAACTTTCACTTTCTGGAGGGGCGTGGCAACTGCTTGACCTTCCTTGGTACTTCTGATGATGGAGTCCAGTGCTATGACTGTTCTGTCTATTATTATCATTTAAAAATCACTCTGATAGGACAGTGCATTTTCTGTCTAATTGCTTCTCATATAGGCTTCATAGAGGCTTCTCATACTCACACTCTGTGGCACACACACACACACCTGCAGATGAACAACACTTACATAAGAGTGATGGAAAAATACTGGAAGACACAGAATAGATGCATTGTTTTCACAAAAGCTTAACTTTCACTTCTACACAAACTTAACTTTCACTTTCTGGAGGGGCGTGGCAACTGCTTGACCTTCCTTGGTACTTCTGATGATGGAGTCCAGTGCTATGACTGTTCTGTCTATTATTATCATTTAAAAATCAGTCTGATAGTACAGTGCATTGTCTGTCTAATTGCTTCGCATATAGGCTTCATAGAGGCATTTTATACTCACACTCTGTGGCACACACACACCTGCAGTTGCACAACACTTACATAAGAGTGATGGAAAAATACTGGAAGACAGAATATCGGAGTTGTTTTCACACAAGCTTAACTTCCACTTCTACACAAACTTAACTTTCACTTTCTGGAGGGGCGTGGCAACTGCTTGACCTTCCTCGGTACTCCTCGATGATGGAGTCCAGTGCTATGACTGTTCTGTCTATTATTATCATTTAAAAATCAGTCTGATAGGACAGTGCATTTTCTGTCTAATTGCTTCTCATATAGGCTTCATAGAGGCTTCTCATACTCACACTCTGTGGCACACACACACACACCTGCAGATGAACAACACTTACATAAGAGTGATGGAAAAATACTGGAAGACACAGAATAGGTGCGTTGTTTTCACACAAGCTTAACTTTCACCTCTACACAAACTTAACTTTCACTTTCTGGAGGGGCGTGGCAACTGCTCGACCTTCCTCATTGATGATAGAGTCCAGTGCTATGACTGTTCTGTCTATCTTTGACAAACACTCCTCAATCCAAAATCAACATTTGCAATACAACTGATTAAGCATGAGAATACTCTTCTATTGTTGTTGGTCACTAGAAACAGAAGCTAACTTACATGTTCACAAAACAGTCCATTGTGAAATGCCGTTGAGGGATTAAATGCATTTCTTTAGCTGGTCGGGAATCAGGGAGTCCAACAACTTGTGCATGATGGTGGCGTCTTTAAGAATTGTAAACAAATGTGGGGATGAGTACCGCCTCAGTATGGATTTAGGAGCATAAAGACACTATGTAGCACTTTTAGTGGAGGAGGAACTCTCATTGTGTGAAGGGCTGCATTGGACTTCGGATCATGTGTGACATGTGAGGAGTGTGAAGTGTGACAAGTGAACGTTTGCACTGCGCTTGAAACGGGCACACTGATATTGTATCTCCTTCCCGAGCACAGAAGAGGGAGTCGGCTGCATCTGTGTTTCAGAAGGCAGCGGATACCTGCTTTTCATTCAGGTTTATAGTTAATAATATGAGAAAACTGAAAATAAATGCATTGTGAAAATAAAAAGGGGGTTGTGAATACCAGCATTGTGTTAATGTTGTGGTAAAAAAATAAAAGCATATTGGTTTTGTTCGGCTTGAAATAAGCGATGACAATAAATGTTACCAAAAGAAGTAGCTCTTGGCCATTTTTTTTTGTAAAAGTAGCTCTCACAAGAAAAAACATTTCTGAGGCCTAATATAGTAATATAGTAGTACATTTAAAAATTTACACTTCACTTGCACTACACTGTATCCCACATTCTTTGTTTTCTATAACACCATGATTCATGCCCACACACACACGCATGATTATTATATCAGCTATCTACTGCTGGTCAAACAAAGACAAGGTAGTTTGAATTAAAATAAATTCACTGAATATATTTGAATCATTTTGTAGCATATCTTAATACACATCACAGAATAAATATTTAACTGTTTTTTTTAAATAGATCTCATGGTTGTTTTGGGAGGGGAAAAAGTTCCTCTATAATGGTTTCTGATATGGGGCTGCCAGGTGTAAGCAAGACTGACGGGCTCTCTAAGCCCTTTTGTTATCGCCAGTCTTCAGTTTTAATCTATGGGGAAAATACAAAGTCATATTTGGGCTGTAGACTGAAAGACGCAAACACGTTATCTCCTGCTCATGCGTGTGGCCGGCGGCAAACTGCTGAGGATTTAATGCAGCACTGACCGTACAAACAAGCCAACAGACTGGAAACCTCATCAAACCGTGTGCACCTAATGCTCGCATGTGTGCAAACACACTCAATGCAGGGATTCTTTGATGTACACACACTACACACACACACACACACACAAACATAGAGAGCGTAACTTTTAAACACAAGGCATATTGTTATTCCAGTCGATTATTTTCACTCATTCCAGCTATCTCCATCACGCAGGCCTCCAGTGACCCCACGGGGTCATAGAAAAACACCCCCACAATGACCTTTAAGGCTTGCAAAGGAGAACTCCAATGACCTTGATTAAGGACAGAACTATTCAGGCACAAATTCTAAATACAAATAAAATCTACAATTATAGCACCTAAAAATGTCAGTAGATTGTAGTAGTATAACCTTTAAATCTAAATCTTAAATCTGTTTAAGGAAGAGGCGGCACGGTGTTCTAGTGGTTAGCGTGCAGACCTCACAGCTAGGAGACCAGGGTTCAATTCCACCGTCTGTGTGGAGTTTGCATGTTCTCCCCGTGCATGTGTGGGTTTTCTCCGGGTACTCCGGTTTCCTCCCACATTCCAAAAACATGCTAGGTTAATTAGCGACTCCAAATTGTCCATAGGTATGAATGTGAGTGTGAATGGTTGTTTGTCTATATGTGCCCTGTGATTGGCTGGCGACCAGTCCAGGGTGTACCCCGCCTCTCGCCCGAAGATAGCTGGGATAGGCTCCAGCAACCCCGCGACCCTCGTGAGGAAAAGCGGTCGAAAATGAATGAATGAATGAATGAATGAATGTTTAAGGAAGATAGTCTTCTGCTAAGGTGACCGCCAATTAAAACTATTAAAAATAGAACCGCTTTCTTCAATATGGGAAAATAATCATTGGGAGTCTGAAGAATCAGTTAAAATTGATACTTGTTTTATGTAGAGTTGTGCATTGTTGACAACTTGACAATGGCATCGCTACTATGAGTGATAATAACTGTACTATGGAAGTGGCAGTGACCTGGCTTTTAACCGTAGTCCCGCAAAATCCAATCAAGTTGAATTGGTGGCTTTGGGAAGCAATTCTAGAATCATAATGTCAGCATACTTTATCCATTCCAAAACCTCTATTGATGTTGACTTTAGTTCTGTTGGAACATCCGACTGTGTCGAGGTTTCAGCTGTCGAGTTGTTGATTTGAGGTGAAGAATTGGAGAGAATCTTCCCTCATGATTCGATCCGCTTTATGCAGTGCATCGGTACTACGGCCCTTATGCATGGAGCTCTTGTGACCCGTTTCGCCTGGGCTCGAACTAGGGTCTGCAGAATGAGAATCCATCTATCCATCAAACTTGAAGCCCAGACTTTCAACTGAATGTCTAGCACGATTCTTAACATGTCAGGAAGTGACTGCATGGGGGTCGTGGTATAAGACACCCATGTGTGGGTAACTTGGGGGCAATGTGGGTGATGTTTCTTACTGGGATGGAGGATCCAAAAACCCCTGGTTACTGGATGACCTCTTAACCTCTACCATATGTACACCATGTGCATATGTAAAATTATTCCTTTCTGAAAAAAAACAAGTTAATATGCTATGATGAGTGTAATTTATGTTTAAGTATTACTATTACTGTGGTAAAAATAAAAAAAATATACACTTTTATTCAAAGGTCTACAAGCAACATGCATTGGAAGTATTCATAACTTTGACATTTGGTGGAAAAATATAGTAAAAAAAAAAGTGAAAACCATTATACCATATAAACAACGTGTATAGCTCCAAGGTATTTGGAAGCAATCCAACTAAATGAATCCTAGACAGTCGGTGCTAACATTTCAACCTTTAGACGTTCCAACTGGGAACAGACTGCTTCACTATCGCAAGACAGACAGACTAACAACCTTCAGGTGTAGGTCTCTCTTTCAGAAAAAACTGAGTATCCAGTGAACACAGTTTCCGCCGCCATCAAAGGTCCAGTGGAAAGTGGAGGAAACTGGCAGGAAGAGGTCTGTCAGATCCAAAGCCACGGCATAATCACAGGACCAGTTTCTGACAGGCGACCAGAAGGCCAACAACTTCAAGCGGCTTAAGAATCAGTTTCGACTCTGAAAGGGAAGCCTTGGCTGCAAACTGCAGGTAGAAAAGCAGCGGGAAGGATATTGATAAAATGCCTATTAATAAAAAGAGGTCTGTCAGGGTCACAGAGATAGAGATACATGTTAGCTGCTGTGTTTGATTCCAACAAAAGCCCTTTAACCAGGAAAAACACAGAGTTTTTTTGTGTGCTATTGTACATGACTCTAAATAACTCACGAAGCACAAACACACAAATGTCCATTAATGTCCATTATTCTGCTGAGTAATGTGAAAATAATACCCTACAATTAAAAAAATCACCAATTAATTTAATTTTTTATAATATTAGTCAGGTAATTTCTGTGTAAACCTCATTATCCTTAAAATATAAAATAGATACTAGTTTATTTCTGGTTTCTTAAAACCACATTGCTAATTTTCGAAGTAGTCAACGGTCACACAATTTAAAAAGTTTTTATTAAAAATGAGAAAAATATATTTAGTTACAGCGCTGGAGTCTAATTTCTATGAGGATGATTGACAAGGAGCCCAGAATAAAAGTACAGAATCAATATAACAACTCCGGAAAGTGAAAGTTAAGCTTGTGTGACAGAGTGACAACAATGCATCCCAGTGTTTTTCAATCAGTCACGTGTAAGTATTGAGCAACTCTGATTGTGCTATGTGAGTGTGTATGTCAAGAAGGCCTATGACTTATTAGACTGAATCTAAAGATGGGGAAGTCTTTGAGATTTTATAATGTTTGTATAATATCTGCGTTTTCCCCAAATAGTATAAGACTTCTGCTTTCAGTCGTAGGACGCAATGTCTTTTATTCTCTATGGGAAATTTGTCATCCCTCATTGGTCAAACCTGCTTGCTAACGGCGATTGGCATCCAGTTAATCCATCTATTGTTATTCATTGCTTCTGTCTGTTATCGTAGCTCCATCTGTGACCTTTGCCTCCTCCGTCAAGATGGATTAGCTCATTGAGTCAGATTCAGAAATCATCTGCCCCACCTTTGGGGTCAAGTTCATTATGTGGCATCCTAATTCTAATTACAGATATACCTTGTTGAATTGGATGCATTGGCAAACAAAGGCTTATGTTTAAAAAATGTCTTATGGAAAAACACTACATTTCGATAAGGGTTATTTGGGAATTTGGCTAAATAAATATCATTATGAAACATTTCCCAAGACCAGCGAGTAAAATCATCCTTTCATTTAAGAGCTTCCCCCTGTTTCCCCTCAACTATTTCCAATTCTGGCTCTTTATCTGGTGGCAGAGGATGTGAATGGTGGCTATAATTCAGAAAGATTGAGTGAGAGTGAGAAAGAAAGAAAAAAAAGAGCCTCGTCCTGTGCATGAATTGTAGAGTGAAATACACACCTGATCTTCAGAAGACCATTTGGTTTTTGAATTAAACTGATAGAAATGGAATATATAATGAGGCTATATTTAGAGCTTAATAACATAACTGACCAGAGTAATGAAAAAGTATGAGTGGATATTCATTATCAGCTGTATAATGATTTATTCAAACTGCTCCAAATTAAATATTTTTTTTTTTCTCATGCAATGGTTTCCTTGGTATCGGGTCTTTTCCAATTGGCAGTCCACAAGTCCGGAGGTGTTACAAAGAAGCTCATAAGGTGAGGCAGTAAAGGCTCTTCAATCTGCTGTAGTATAGAAAACTTGGAGAAGGCTTTGTAGGAATTGGATTTATACAAAAACTTTGCCCTCTGTACGACATGCAATGAATAAATGTAAAAATCCCATAATGTACGATAAATTAACCCCTTCATTACAAGGCTGTAAGTAAACATACCGGATAAATACTGCATTTCAGCACAAATGCATCTGTAAATCTCACTCCCTGAAACTTAAGAACCATGTTGGGTGTCAAGGTGACCAGTCGGCCTTGACTCGCATTCTGAAAGACATTGGTTTGAGCCCAGAAATAGGTGAAATAGGTGAATAGGTGAATAGGTGAATGCCACTCAGTGTGCAGTTATTTGCTAGTAAACATCACTTCCCTGTACTTTTTGGGGGAATCTTGCCCATCATTCACAATCCTAGCATCGGACTTCAGGGGGAATACCTATTTTGACGCTAAAACCCTCCCATGAAAAAAAAACCAAACCAAATAAAAAAAATGCAACAATGTTCCATTTACATACTGTCTTGTATATTAACCAAGCTACATAGATATTATTAATGTAGCAGCTAATATGAAAACACTAATCGTTTGTTTCAGTGTCATTCACAGAGTGGATACTTGAGCTCTCCATTTCACTACAAGTTTTTTTACTTGAGGACTGGAGCATACGTTTTGTGCTGGAAGACACAACCATCCCAATGAGAGTGGATATTGTAAGTGTTGTCACTGAATCTATGCTGCTGTTGTTGATGGAAGTACTGTATTTTCTGTACTATAAGTCGTACAAGGCCAAAAATGCATAATTAGGTCGAAAAAAACATACATAAGTAAATCGCATTTTTTGCGGGTAATTTATTTTACAAACTACTTGACCAAAAATAACATTACATCCTCTTAGAAGGCAAGTCGCTCTGGAGTATAAGTCGCAGGAACAGCCAACCTATGAAAAAAAATGTGACTTATACTCCGCAAAATACAGTCTGTGTATCGATGCGCCCAGAAAATACGTTTCTGTAGTGTTTTATATCATCAAAATACAGCAAGATACTGCAACATGTTATCATCAGTGTACATGTTAATGCAGGATCATTAATGTAGGTTTTACATTTATCATACATTTTCTACTTTAAATGTGTTTAATAAGTGTGCGTGCATATTTAGGGATTAAATCTGGGTTGTGTTTGCGATGGAAATGAATGACAGAACAGGAGATTATGGAGTTGAATCTATTCTAATACAGTCGAAACTACAGCGTCATTATCCAGAATTCCAGAAAGTCCAACTTCAACTGAAACTTACTGTAACCAAATCAATTTTCCTATCAAATTGCAAGAAAAGACATGTTATGTGGTGAGATAAACTGACCTAAAGTGACTTTATTTTAAAATACCAGTGTAGTTTGTGACACTAAAACGCATATTTCATCATTAAGTCTGAAGCAAAGACTTTAGTGACTCTTCTTTTTATAGTTTGTTTATAGTTTGTCAGTATCAGCATCCCAGCATGTGCCAAGTTTATCAGTAAAAGAAGGTTGTTAATGGCAATGACCCTGATATGCTTGCTGCCACAGCAATACTTCATTTAAGATGTGCACTTTGCAAGGTAAACACAGTTTTAAAAGATCTTAAATGAGGTAATCCCACCGCGGCCTCTCTTCTTGCTCCAGGCTGGGTTTTGAATGTGAAAACTGTTACACACCCTCTTTTATGTTAATCTGCTCCTCTGGCTACAAAATAAGAACCACATGTCTGCAAGAAAGTGCTTGAAAGTGCACTGACAGAGCGGTCTTTCATTGAGTGGATGCTGCGGGTCCTGGACGGGACCCTCAGCGGCAGCGGTAGCAATTGGAATTAGGTTCGGTAGATAAGATGAAATCTAATTTTCAGTAAAGTTGGTATTAAAAAATACAGATGTAAACAATATTAAGTTTTTTAACAAATAGAAATGGAACAAAACTACATAGTTACCAAAGATTATTCCCTACAGGATGTCACTTTTTAGCATGCCATTGAAGCTTTTCCTCATTCAAGTCATAGCATCTAGAACAGGGGTCTCAAACTCAATTTACTTGGGGGCCACTGGAGCTACAGTCTGGGCGAGACTGGGCCGCATCAGAAAAAAAAAACAGAAAAATGAATAAACTTTACTTTGGTTTTGATTTTCTACAAGAAAAGCTCTGATAAAACATTCCACTGTTCTCAAATATCTTAATTTTTATTTTTCTGCACAAAATAAGTTGAAAAATAAATAAACAAATCAAGAATAAAGAAAATCAATCAATCAGTACTAAATAAATATAATAATAAAACGGCAAATAATAAAAACTTAAGAAACCACATATAGTTGGTGGGTAGACAAATTATTTTTTTCAGATTAAAATTAACAAAGCATTATTAGAGCCCTGTAGACATGACAAAACACGACTATAGTCACATTTATAGTCTTTATTTACAACATATTGCGCAACTGCAGGGTCTTGAGACACATGCTAACTCGCAAACTAGAGAGCTAGTGACCTAAAGTTATTTCCTTTAAACTTAAATAGCCAAAAACTTACCACTTCCACACTGATAGGGAGGATAACTATTAACAGTTATTTAACCTTTAACATGAACATTAATCAAACGTAATAATTTTTTCTGGGTACATGATACCATACAGCATCCATATCAAACCTGCGTGGGCCGCACTAACATTAAACTTTCATATCAAGGCGGGGGCCTCAAACTAGTGTCCTGCGGGCCACATTTGGCCCGCGATCTAGAACAACGCTCCAGAAATGTTGAGGCTTTATTGTCTTGGTTACAGTGAAAACTGAAGAGCTCTTGTTCTAGTTGCATGGGTTCTCCAAACCAATGGCACACATTTGTATACATTGGATACCCGCACCTTTTTAGCAATGTCTCTCAACTGGCTTAGGAATTCCTCTGGATCTGCCGGGAGGAGATGGATGAAGTAACTGAGGCGAGGGACGTCTGGGCTTCCTCGCTTAGTCTGCTACCCCAGCGAACCGATCTTGGATAAGTGGAAGAAGATGTATGGCCTCTCAAATTTGTGGATTTTAGGTAAAAACATCCATCTCTCTTTGAAAATTGGTTCTTTTTTTCTTCAGAAAACGCCTTCAGATTCATTGTATTAACTCATTGTATTTTCACATACACTCACGTAGCACAATCAGAGTTACGAAACACTTCCATATGACTCATGGAAATATACTTTTAGACACATAATAGATGCATTATTCTCAGTCACACAAGCTTAACCCTCACTTTTTTGTAAGCTTAACTTTCACTTTCTAGAGGGGCGCCATTTTGAAATTCTGTATACTCTCACATCCATTTTCCTTATTGAGTCAAAATACATTTTAATGGGCATCATATTATTTGCAGATTTTCACCATTGGCTGGCACATCAGATGATGACATGTAAACACATCCACATCTAGTGTATGTTAAAATATGTTAAAGTAGCATCCTGCTAATTAATTATTGTATTAATGCAAAATAACAATTATCTCTTAATCTTTCCTTAGCCCTGACAGCACTTGAACTGGATCTTGTGTTAATCTATTAATTTCATTTTAAATTCACACACACAAACACACGTGTGTATATATTTGCTTCATGTTTGGGTTGTTATTATTTGCGGGACTATTTCTGCCACACTCACAAACTTTTCCTTCATGAGTTCTGGACATTCAGATCTTTGGCAAAGATTTATCAGCACGGAGCAGCATGCTTTGTTTATGCCTTTATCTCTGTAGCCATGAGTCACGCTGATAAGAGTGGAAATTTTGTTTACATCACGACCCTGAGGCAGGCAACAATGTAAACCAACCAGCTGAACTCCTTGGTCTGGGTCACTAGATTAGCCTCATTTTCTCATCCCCCCATAAGAACTGACCATCCAAAATGGCACCACTTGGTCAGTAAATATTATTTCTTTGCATTTTTTGGGGGGATAAATGATATGGAAATGAATACAGCGTTTTTGAAATCACACATTTTATAAAATAATGGAGCGGTTTCAAATATGTCAGTTATAAACACCAACAAATAAACTAAATGATACAATGTCAGGAAAATAAATACTGAAAAGCTGAAGAAAATAAATTCTAGGGATGAACCACATTTCTATAATGAGGTTGCTTTCATTAAATTGTGTTAAATGGTTCATTCCACCTAGTAACACTCACAAATCATAAAGGTTGGTTTCAGTGTAAAAAATAAAAATCAGGCTGAGACCAGAGAAGGAAAGTAGGCAGGCAATGTTTTTTCCCCAAAACAGATTAGTTTTAGAATTCTATTATGAAGTATTTCTTTGCCTAAATTATAATCCCTTGTGAAAATACAGGCTACTGTTTTGGACAGTTTAAACTCTAAACTCAACTCTAAACCCCCGATATCATTTTCTGTCTGGCACTCACTCTGCTCCCCTGAGGAACACATTTTTCAACAACACACACAAGTATAAAGCTTATTTATGTCTCAGATTATGATGTCTACTACATGTACACTACTGCTCAAAAGTTTGGGATCATGTGGACATTTTTTTGGCCAGTATGAGATATGGCTTTTTCTTGGCAATCCTGCCATGAAGTCTGAAGTCCGTTGATACTGACACTGGTGTTTGACGGCTACTATTTAGTGCAGCTACCAGGTGACGACCTGTGAGGCGTCTTTGTCTTAAACTACACAATCAGATATTTGTCTTCTTGCACAGTTCGTTTTTATGTCCTTGTTAGACCCAGTTTGTGCTGCTCTCTGAAGGGAGTAGTTAACAGCCAGATACGGGCCGCAAATGGCCCTGGACACCCCCTGCTATACATTGTCTCTCTATTTTGATTATATACACTACCGCTCAAAAGTTTGGGATCACTTGGAAATTTTTTTGGCCAGTCTGAGATATGGCTTTTTCTTGGCAATCCTGCCATGAAGTCTGAAGTCCTGAAGTCGTGCTTCGCTGTTGATACTGACACTGGTGTTTGACCTGTGAGGCGTCTTTGTCTTAAACTTAAAGTTGTGCATCGTTTTTATGTCCTTGTTAGACCCAGTTTGTGCTGCTCTCTGAAGGGAGTACTTAACAGCATGGTAAGAGATTTTTTTAGACGGGTTTTCTAATAATCTATTAGCCTTAAAATCATAAAATGATTAACTTGGATTAGCAGCCATACCAGGAGATTGATGCAGAGGACTGACAGTTGCTGATAGTAGGCCTCTATGCAAAAATGTAGATCATCTGATTCATTTTAATTGTTTGTGAAATGCATGAAAATGTTTTTCTTTGGAAAACAAAGAAATTTGCAAGTGATCCCAAACTTTTGAGCGGTAGTGTATATTGGGTATTACGAGTGTACTCGTCCACTGTGCAGC
Organism: Doryrhamphus excisus; assembly: GCF_037039965.1. NCBI lineage: Eukaryota > Metazoa > Chordata > Actinopteri > Syngnathiformes > Syngnathidae > Doryrhamphus > Doryrhamphus excisus. The sequence continues at coordinate 6,010,901 of NC_136368.1, read as the reverse complement.
CTTATTAGTCATTAATATTATTATTTTGTAGGCTATTTTGCTCTATTTTTCCACTTTTGCTGGGTTTTTGTTTATTTCTGCAATGAGCCAGGTTCCACAGATTGCCCCTGGGCCACACTTTTGACACCCATGCATTTTTAGGCAATGGAGTAATATGTACATACGTTACCTTAGATTGCATGGTGGTATTTGTGTACAATCCGTAGTGCCGTATGGCGCATACTTCCAGCATGCATACCCCTTCTCGCTAAATATAGTGAAATTGCCAATACGGATATTTTCTATGTATGAGGTGTGTTATGAAGCATAACCAGTAATTGCTGGCGCTTTTAAAGTTGGTGCCTCCCAGGGCTGTTTAAGGTGCAATGACTGGCCCTTCAGAAAGGATATGTATCGGGGACCAGAATTTGGTACCCCACCCCTGCATATGTCACTTCAACGTTTCCTTGACGATCCCCTTTAGTCAATAAACTCCTCCCTATCCCTGCTCTTCCATCTCAATAACTCTTAGTTTATACTCTGAGTTTTGTCACAAAGAAGCCCTTCCTTCCGCTCAACTTATTGATTACCCATCTAGCCGCCCGTTACGACGTACTCTTCTTCAACCATCTCTAAGCTCTTAGATGTGTTATTGTGATTAAATCTATAGTACTGTTTACTATGTTGACATCCCATTCTCTAACATATCCATCTTGTCCTGGAAGACAAAGTGAAATTCATTTGCTGTATTTAAGAGATTTTCTGGAATTGCTCCAGGCTCTTATGGGTCTGCTCTTTGCAGCTCGCTGCCAATCGACAACTTCCTTTTCACATCTATTACAAAAGTTAGTGCAATGCAATGGCAGCAAACATCTGTCAAAAGGCGAAATAATTGCTCATTATTGTAATTGTTTACTTTGATGAAAGATTGTGCTATGGTCAAAATGGAAGGATGAAAGGACCAAATGTACCAAATAATTCTTTCTTCTTAAATCTTTTTGTTATTAACATGAGATTTTAATCTCATTATATTGAAGTTAATAATAAAACAATTGCAACTTTTTATTATATATAGATGACTTTTTTGTATTGGTTATTTGTACTTTATTCTTGTAACATAACCTTCATTCACAACCTACCGGTAATTGTCCAAAAATGATAACTTTATTTGTGTTCTTATGACTTAATAAAATACTTTTTTATATATATATTTCACCTTGAGGGGCTGCACGGTGGTCTAGTGGTTAGCGCGCAGACCTCACAGCTAGGAGACCTGAGTTCAATTAATCTCTGTGTGGAGTTTGCATGTTCTCCCCGTGCATGCGTGGGTTTTCTCCGGGTACTCCGTGTAGCGTTGTGTGTGTTGTATTACGGGCTGTAGGTTCATGCAGGGGCGCTGGGGGGCGCTCATGTCAGCTCGCGGTTTTGAAGCGGGCGTTTTGGGGAACAAAAGAGGAAGAACGAGGAAGAAGAAGGGAAAGTTCGGTTGCGGTGCGCCGAGTGAGAGAGTTAAGTCTGCAACAGGCCAGAAAGTTGTGTTCTCGTGCTACACTGGATAATAAAAAACCATACAACGATCGAGCCACCCTGACTGTCGTCAAGCTACGACGTTACACTGGTGTCAGAAGTGACTTCGAACGTGAGCCTACTGTCCTGTTTTGCCCGAGTCTTCGGCGGCGTCGAGTATGAGCCACCGAGGGGAGCCGCGTGTGAAGGAGGAGGCGGAGAGCGACAGCGAGGTGGGCGCTGCCAGTTGGGAAGGGAGGGAGCGCCGAGAGATGGTGAGAGCTTGTCGGGAGGCGTGGAGAGAAGCTGTCCGCATGTCGGCCGGAGAGGGGCGATCATCGGCGGCCAAGAAAGGCGGCCTTGCAGCGTGCCCAGTGAACAATGCGGTGGACGGCGCACCACGTGCAGTTGCGGCCATGTGTCTGAAAACGCCCAAATATTCTGGGAAAGCTGACTGGGAGGCTTTTCACGCCCAATTTGAGCTGATTGCAAATGCACAGCAGTGGTCCGATAAAGACAAAGCTTTGCAGTTGGCAGTGTGTCTCACGGAGGACGCCTTATCTTGCCTTTTGCTCCTCGACCCAGAGAGTCGCCATGATTATGAAGCTCTAGTGGGGGCGCTTAAGAGGCGTTTTGGACAGTGCGCACAACCGGGGCTCCTGAGAAATGAACTGAGCTACAGGTGTCGCACTGCTGGAGAACCGCTGCGAACTTTGGCTTATGCCATTGAGAGTCTGTCAAGGCGGGCATATTCCCACATGTCGCCAGAGGTACAAAGTGAGCTGGCACGCGACCAATTCGTCAGAGCTCTTCGGCCCCCGGAACTAAGAGCTCAAGTTCATCTGTTGCACCCCCGCACCCTGCAAGAAGCCCTAGAATTGGCTGTGGAGAGAGAAATGGTGGAGGGCTCCAGCGTGGCAGAGGGGAGGGTCCTGCCGCCCACAGCGAGGTCAGCGGCAGGGAGTCAAGAGGCTGACTATAAACCCCCTTGGGTGACCGAAATCACAGAACTGATCAGGTCCGTGTCGCTACAGTCACCACAACGCCCACGCACTGGAGTGAGGGTATGCTGGGGGTGTGGCCAGCCCGGTCACTTGATCAGAGAATGCCCTCGCTCGCCCCAGTCGTCGGGAAACGACCACGGGCCCGCATAGTGGGGGATGTGCGGACCCGAGAGGCTAACACCCCACAAGCTGCTGTGCCTACCACCTCCAGGGGGTCTCAAGTGAGCATGGGCGTGGAGGCGATCGGAGCTGTGGGGCGCACGTCAGACAAAGGCTCCAGCTACGTGATGATCCAAGTGGAGGGCGTGTTCTGTCCGGCCCTCATAGACACGGGGGCAACGGTGACGCTGATAAGGTCTGACGTGTGGCCGAAGAACGCCCATCTTGAAATGACAGCGGTAGCTCTGCGCTCAGTCACAGGAGAGTGGTCCCCTCTTCAAGGAAAAGGACGACTGGCACTGTCGGTGGGGGGCATGTCACTCCAGCACCCGGTATGGAAAGCAGCCATACAAGACCCGTGCATCCTGGGTCTGGATTTTTTGAAGGCGGCTGACTGTGTGATGAATATCGGAAGTGGGTGGATCAGCTTTCAGGGGGGTCCTGCCATTCCTATGACCTCCCTGGATTCCCTCGATCCCCGGGCCAAGCATATGGCATGTGCCCTGGAGGCCGCAGGCCCACCTCCACCTTTGAGGGAGCCCCGCCGACAACCGGAGACAGCAGGCAGAGACTCGGTGAAAGGGGGAGCTGTGGACAGGACGCTGTGGGAGTTGTGGAAAAGGAACTGCAGTGGCCTGACCCCCAAGCAAGAGGAACGGCTGCTAAGCCTGCTGACGGACTTCAGTGATACCTTCGCCAAGAACGACGATGAAGGGGGTCTCACTCATTTGACACAGCATGAGATTGACACGGGGGAGGCCAGGCCAATTAAATGCCGCCCCCGTCGCCTTCCCTTGGCCCGACACGCAGCTTGTGAGGAGGCTGTAGCTAAGCTGCTGCGAGCGGGTATCATTGAACCTTCCGACAGTCCATGGACATCGGCTGTTGTCATGGTGCCAAAGAAGTCGGGGGAATGGCGTCTCTGTGTCGACTACCGGACTGTCAATGGGGTGACCAAGAAGGATGCTTACCCACTGCCGCGCATTGACGAGTCCTTAGACCTGGTCTCGGGCTCATCCTGGTTCTCGTCCTTGGACCTCCGCAGTGGCTATTATCAGGTGCCCCTTTCCCAGGAGGCCCGACCCAAAACAGCGTTTTCCACCGGGAGGGGCCTTTGGCAGTTTAAGGTCCTCCCTTTTGGACTGTGCAATGCACCAGCGACCTTTTCGAGGTTGATGGACAGAGTGCTGGCCGGGGTCCCTCGCCAGCAGTGCCTCGTGTATTTGGATGACATCCTGGCCCATGGCAGCTCGTTCGAGACGGCGCTAGAGTCCTTGAGGGTGGTATTGGAGAGCATCAGAGCAGCTGGCCTGAAGTTACACCCAGGGAAGTGCCACTTCATGCAGAGAGAAGTGACATTCCTGGGTCACCGCGTGGGAGGTGAAGGAGTCAGCACCCTGGCTGATAAAGTGAAGGCGGTGGTGGAATGGCCAGTGCCCACCAACCCAAAGCAGCTAAAGAGTTTCCTGGGGCTAGCCTCGTACTACAGGAGGTTCGTACGAGGTTTTGCTGGCACAGCGGCACCCCTCTTCCAGCTGCTCCAGAAGGGCCGAGACTTTGAGTGGTCTGACCCCTGCCAAAAAGCATTCAACAGCCTTCAGCAAGCCCTGAGTGAGTCCCCAGTGCTAGCATCCGCGAATCCGGACTTGCCCTTCATCCTCGACACAGATGCTAGCGGAGAGGGAGTAGGAGCGGTGCTGGCGCAACCCACACCCGAAGGCGAGAGGGTCGTGGCCTACTTCAGCAGAGTGCTGAGCAAGGCTGAAAGGCGCTACTGTGTCACCCGTAGAGAGCTGCTGGCTGTGGTGCTGTCCATCAGACACTTTAAATATTACTTATGTGGCCAGCCTTTTACTGTGAGGACGGACCACTCAGCTCTCAGCTGGCTGATGACCTTCAAGGAGCCAGAAGGGCAAGTTGCACGGTGGATTGAAGAATTACAGGCTTACAGCTTCAAGGTGGAGCACAGAGCCGGGACACGTCACTCCAACGCAGACGCGCTGTCCCGCCGTCCGTGTGCTGCAGAGGGCTGCCGCTATTGTGACAGGAGAGAGGCCCGCGAGGAGGAGTTGTTGGAGGAAGCGGGTGGCGGCCTGTCGGAGTGCCGGGTGGCAGGAGTGATGGCCAGGGAACTCCAGGCTGTGGGAGTCGCTGAGTGGGAGCAGAAGCAAGAGGAGGATGGAGACCTACAACCAGTCCGGAGGTGGGTGGAGTCTCAGCGACCTCCAGCATGGGAGGAGATAGCCCACACGTCAGCAGGGACTAAAGGCTTGTGGTCCAAGTTTGGCACACTGCGGCTGAGCCAAGGGGTGCTGCAGCGAGCGTGGAGGGAGCCAGCGACAGGGGAAGAGAGGTGGCAGGTGGTTGTCCCAAGGTGTCTACAAGAGCCTGTGCTGGCTGCCATGCATGGAGCAGCGGGTTCTGGACACTTTGGTGTGGCTAAGACCCTGCGCCGCCTTCGCCAAAGCTTCTACTGGGGCCGCTGCAGGAGAGATGTGGAGGATTTTTGCCGCCGCTGCGACTTGTGCACAGCGAGGAAGGGCCCCCCTGGCCGCTCCTGCGCCCCGCTGCAGCAGGCCCTCATGGGAGCGCCCATGGAAAGAGTGGCAGTTGACATTGTGGGACCGCTGCCGCGCTCTGACCGCGGGAATCGTTATGTCCTGTCAGCCATCGACTACTTCACACGGTGGCCAGAGGCGTACCCCCTAGCCGACCAGGAAGCCGAGACAGTCGCTAGCGCCCTGATAGAGGGAATGTTTAGCCGCTTTGGAGTTCCAGAGACGCTGCATAGTGACCAAGGAAGAAATTTTGAGTCACGAGTGTTTGCAGAAATGTGTGGGCGGCTGGGCATCAGAAAGACGCGCACAACCCCTCTGCGGCCTCAGAGTGACGGGTTGGTGGAAAGATTTCATCGCACCCTGGGTGAGCAGCTGGCCATTTTGACATCACGGCACCAGAAGGACTGGGATGACCATCTTCCCCTGGTGCTCATGGCCTGTCGCTCTGCTGTACAGGAGTCCACAGCCTGCACGCCATCCCTGCTCATGCTGGGGAGGGAGCTCCGTACGCCAGCCGAGTTGTCCTTTGGCCGCCCCCCAGAGACCACAGAGCCAGTCCCTGGTCCAGAGTATTCCAGGAAACTCCAGGACCGGCTGGAGGCCGCTCACGAGTTCGCCCGGCAGCAGCAACAGAGGGCAGGCAGGCGACAGAAGAGGAACTATGACCTGAAAGCAAGAGGGAGGCATTTCCAACAGGACGAACAGGTGTGGGTCTACCTCCCACAGCGCAAGAAGGGGCGGTGCCCCAAACTGGACAGCCCTTGGACGGGGCCGTGCAGAGTTCTGGAGAGAGTCGGGGAAGTCGTGTACCGAGTGCAGCTGCCAGACCGAGGAAGGAAAGTGGTTCTTCATCGCGACCGGCTGGCGCCATACCGGGGAGTGCAAGGAGGGGGCCATAGGGCTCCTGCTCCACCAGAGGCGGACGTGAGACGTTCACCACTCCCAGCTCAGGATGGAGGGCCGCCCGGGGTGGCAGCGCCAGAGGTGGGACAGCCGGTTTCACCATCAGCTGGAACTCCTCCCATAGCGAGGCGCCCGAGGAGGAGAAGGCCGCCCCGGTATCTCAGAGACTATGTGGGTCACAATGTTGGGGGGAGCACTTGAAATTGTGTTACGCTGTTGCTAAATGTTCATTGACTGTTGCTGATTCTCTGTGCCCTCGGGGCGAGGGCCTTTGTGGGGCGGGGGTAGTGTAGCGTTGTGTGTGTTGTATTACGGGCTGTAGGTTCATGCAGGGGCGCTGGGGGGCGCTCATGTCAGCTCGCGGTTTTGAAGCGGGCGTTTTGGGGAACAAAAGAGGAAGAACGAGGAAGAAGAAGGGAAAGTTCGGTTGCGGTGCGCCGAGTGAGAGAGTTAAGTCTGCAACAGGCCAGAAAGTTGTGTTCTCGTGCTACACTGGATAATAAAAAACCATACAACGATCGAGCCACCCTGACTGTCGTCAAGCTACGACGTTACATCCGGTTTCCTCCCCCATTCCAAAAACATGCTAGGTTAATTGGCCACTCCAAATTGTCCATAGGTATGAATGTGAGTGTGAATGGTTGTTTGTCTATATGTGCCCTGTGATTGGCTGGCAACCAGTCCAAGGTGTACCCCACCTCTCGCCCGAAGACAGCTGGGATAGGCTCCAGAAAATTAATGAATGAATGAATTTCACCTTGTGGTGCTCTGGTGGATCGTCCACTGATCAGTATCGGCAGATTTCCATGAAAAAGCACAGTATCAGCATATGCCAGTACTTTATAACACCCATCATATCCGCCCATTGCAGCATCCAGCCTAAAGCGACCAACGATCAACCGCCCACTTTCCCCTCAGAGCGTTGCATGGAATTTGGGGGTGAGCACTTTGCACGGTGTTGTGAGTCATCGAAGCTTGCAATGCAATCATTGGTCGGGCGGTTGTTAATGTAGCGCCCGTGTTTGCGTGGCAGTCAGAGGTCGAATAGCCAATATCTGATCGGTATTGGTATGTGTATTGGTATCAGCCAATTTCATTCATGTAAAACCCTGATCGGAACATCCCTAATTTCAACATTATGCCACTAAAATGTTATTTTTCCTCATAATATTACATCATTCTTGTAAAATTCCAACTTTTTCTCATTAGATTACAAGTTTTTCTCTTAGTATTTTGACTCCTTTTTTGTAAAATGATTGATAATTTTTAAATATTTGCTGTTGTTGGTGGCTTTTTTTGTTTTATTGATTAATTATATTTTTAGAATGTGCTGCAGGCCAATAAAAAAATAACTTTAGACACCCCTGCCTTAATGATTTCCATGTGTTGGATGGAAACCATTGTATCTTGTGTTGTTGTGCCATATCTATGATGACATTACCAATATTTTCCACTTTGGGGAAAGTCTATTTTATTTGGGAATAAACTGGTGTTTATATGTGGGCTGTGATTGGCTAGAAAACCAGCCCAGAGTGTACCCCACTTCATGTGACCCCAACCAAAGTTAGCTTGGATAGGCTCCAGCATTGCCCTGCACAACTTGCGTGCAGGAACCCTCTTGTCATCCAGCCTGTGTACTACATAGAGTACACTTCAGTCAAATCATCTAGGGCCCATAATTACGGACCTGTTTTTTTTTTTTTCGATAAATCGATATATCCATTATCGTAACAGGCGGAGAATCACTGTCAAATTTCCAAAATGAATCACATCATTTAGTAGACAAGCATTATGCATACATTATGTAACACATTCCACTAAACCATGCCTTGGGAAAGATCTACCATTCCCAACCAAACTAAATGTCATTTTTCAGCACATTCAGTCAAGGAAAAATAATAACACAACCGCTGCACTTGCTAATTGGGTCATATTTCATCTTGCACACAAAGCTGACGTAATGATATTGAAACGCATGCGAGACTATAATGTTTTTACAGTACGTTAACGTTTGTCTGGAGTAGCCTCTTTGCAGAAAAAAATAACTATTTGGGTGAAAGTGATTGTCTCCAGTCCAAAACAACTTCACTTAACATAAATCACTTCTATGCTTCTGGGAAGGTTTCAACGGAAGGGAGAGTCCATCATGTATATAATGAGTGTGTGTGTGTGTGTGTGTGTGTGTAAGAGAGATATATAGACAGTATGTCTCATGGTCCTTTCTGAGCCTGGGCAGTGGTCATTAACAACAAAGGGTGTCATTGAAGGGTTTATGTTAGTTTTCCCTCCTAATGCCCGCATTTACTGTTATGAGCTTTAATTTCCACCAGCCACACACATGCACACACACACACAGAAAACCACCTGCATGAGAATGGTGCAAGCAAAGACAGCTTTATTGGTACAAGGTCAGACAAGGTCATTTCAAGTATTTTTGAATGAGCCATTGAGTAAAGATAGAAAAAGATATTAAAATAAGTTTGGCATATGTCAGTAGGGTTGAACATTGCTTCAATTTGAACAATTACGGATCGTAAAATTTGGTTTTCAACAAAAATTTGTACCAAATATGTCTTGGTTTCCCCAAAGTATGCCGGTTATTGTACAGTCAAACAGAGCCCAAAGAAAGCATCTTAGCCTCTGTGAAGAATGGTTATTGGTTCTTATAGAATTGGGACACTATAGACAGACTCTGGCCGGCCAATCCTTTTACCATCACACAGAAAGATGAACAACTTTGTTTCTCTTGCCTTTCTTCTTCCTCATAGGCACCTGAGCACCCTACGGTGATGAGGCGTTTAAACATACTGGATTCTCATTGAGGGGTCTCAAACATGCGGTCCGCGGGCCACATGTGGACACTAGTTTGAGGCCTCCGCCTTGATACGAAAATTTAATGTTAGTGCGGCCCGCGCAAGTTTGATATGGATGCTGTATGGTATCATGTACCCAGAAAAAATTATTACGTTTGATTAATGTTCATGTTAAAGGTTAAATAACTGTTAATTGTTATCCTCCCTATCCGTGTGGAAGTGGTAAGTTTTTGGCTATTTAAGTTTAAAGGAAATAACTTGAAGGCTACCGTTTAGGTCGCTAGCTCTCTAGTTTGCGAGTTAGCATGTGTCTCAAGACCCTGCAGTTGTGCAATATGTTGTAAATAAAAAGAGTATAAATGTGACTATAGTCGTGTTTTGTCATGTCTACAGGGCTCTAATAATGCTTTGTTCATTTTAATCTGAAAAAAATAATTTGTCTACCCACCAACTATATGTGGTTTCTTAAGTTTTTATTATTTGCCGTTTTATTATTATTATTATATTTATTTATTACTGATTGATTTTCTTTATTCTTGATTTGTTTATTTATTTTTCATCTTATTTTGTGCAGAAAAATAAAAATTGCTTTATATGGAAAAATTGCTTTGATTTTCCTACGTTTTGGTTTTCATTTGATATTTTGGAACGGATTAATGATGGATATCGAGGTTCCACTGTACAGGAAATGTGTTTTTAACCCTCCCAAAAGTTGTTTTCCACATTTCAGGTCCTAACCCTAATTACTATGCTTATACAAGGCAGTTAAGATGGGTTCTGTAAGTAGAGGTGGGTTCTGTAATACCTCACATGAAGCCTTTTGCATACATAAAAGAACCAAATTCCTATTAGCAATGCAAATCCAATATGTGAGTGCCGGTTGTCTCAATGAAAGAGAGAAGCTGGAAGTCCTAACAGGGATGAAGCTCACCCTTCACCCTCTCCGCACTGCTGTTTTCCTCCTGATCTCTGTAATCCTGCTCATCTCGAACATTGTGTTGATTGTTTAGGGAACGCTGACGTTGTGATTTACTTGCGACTTTTATCTGCAGTTTTTGCTGTTAGCATAATGCTAAGATCATCTACACTACAGATTGAGAGTAGGCAACATGAGTTTGGTGACTACACACTCAACAAGTGCCACATGCACACAAGCAACACACACACACAATGAAGCACACTCATACTGCCACCCGAATTGTTGGATTTGCATCTCATTTTACTGGTGTGTGTGCAGTAGTTTTAGTGTGGGGGATTTTTTTTTTTTTTACATAGTTCAGTGAATACCTTGGTGTCACACAAAGGCTCTGTGGAAGCTCTCCTACCATTCCAATAGGGAGCAGATTTAGATGCTCAGTGACAGCTTAATAAACTGGATGTCTTTGGGTGCCTCCATCTGCAAGAGAGGGGGGGTGTGGGGGTGTCTGGGTGAGCTGCTCAAGATGCATCAATAGGAGGAGGATCTTTCTGTGATGGTGCTGCTGGCAGCACAATGCCCACAGTGGCTGACCTACAAAATGGTGGGCAGGATAGGGCTTTATGCTTTAGGACTGAAAGGGAGGAGAGGTCTGATTAGTGGGTTAGGAAGAGTTCAGTGGATCTGTAAGGATCTGGAAGACCTGCTTACCGAGGATTTTGAATAGGCCTGGTGGTATGGTAAACAAGCTTGAATGGTAACCCAAAGCGAGGGGAGTGGGGTAATGGCTGAAGGTGGGAGTGGAAAACACTTGTTCAGGTTCAGGGAACCCTCAGAAAAGCAATGTAATGGCCACGGGCGGCGAGTGGAGGCCCCACTGAGGCTAACAGTTGGCATCCATGCAAATATGTTAAACCAGCCTTACTCCTCAGATAAAACGGGAGGATCAACTTCACACAAACCTTTATTCAGTCATTTCTTTTTTTATTCCAGCAGGAAAAGCCTCCTCTGATGACTGAACACTGGCAAAAACAAAAACACCTTTAAACCATTGTCACATAATGTTATCCATTTGCAAATTCCTGCGGAAACAACCGATTTCCATGTCTTATTCCTAGACCTGCACTTCTTCCATTTGTCTGGTTTGAGTTTTGCCGATGACGAACTACAAAAGGGACTTTCTCATCCTCTGGTATTTCCCTGCAGCTTCATAAAGAAAGAAGAAAAGGGAAAAAAATGACTTGTGTGCTCCAAACATTCTGCTGCTTCTTTAGCTCATTTTATCTCATCAAGGATTGTTGTGGTTTCTGCTGAAAAAAAAAGCCTCTTTCTTAGGTTAATTGCCATCAGCCAGATGATTGTTTTCTCTGCAGCTGTTCTTTTTCTTTTCTCGTACTACCTTTTCCCCCATGGCGAATAATATAAGTAATCACTCACTGCAGTCTAAACAGTGTTGCTTCATCCATGCAGTTTTATATCCCCTCTAACCATTTTACCAGATCCTCTTTTTTCCCATCCAAGGGGCTCATTCTTTGAGTTCAGTACCAAAGTCCTCTGAGCTCAATCACCGCGCTGTGCTCCGGTGTCCAGCAATTATGCTAATGCACAGCGGCGTCCCTGTATGTTTAGCCCCAGGCTAGAGGTAACGGACCATTCCCCATTCATCCGCTTAACCCCAATCTAATGCCCCATTAGTGCCACAATGCTATAGTTCTCGGCTTGAATGCTAAGGGGCTGTTTTTCCCTCTTCACCAAAGTCAGACCGGACTCCAGTTTGTCTCCAAATAAACAATTGTACACAAAATCGAGCAATCGGTTTCAATTTCCAAAAAAGAAAGAGACTAATTTGTCTTTTCATTACTGGTTTTGGTTGAAATCCCAGCTGTCTTTGGGCGAGATGCAGGGTACACCCTGGACTGGTGGCCAGCCAATCACAGGGCACATATAGACAAACAACCATTCACACTCACATTCATACCTATGGACAATTTGGAGTCGCCAATTAACCTAGCATGTTTTTTGGAATGTGGGAGGAAACCGGAGTACCCGGAGAAAACCCACACATGCACGGGGAGAACATGCAAACTCCACACAGAGATGGCCGAGGGTGAGGTCTGCGCACTAACCACTAGACCGCCGTGCCGCCCCGAAGTGCAAACCTCTAATGATGTCATTTTTGGTGGGGGTTGCTGTTTGATTTAACTCCAACATTCAGGATACAAGTCGGGTAGCAGAAAAGAGCCAGCGAAAAGGTCATACGACTCGCTAAAGATTCCACGGATGCAAGCTGGGAAAGAATATCAATCTAAACGGAATGACTTTCGTCTTGGGGGAGTCCTACGTGGACATCTTTTAATGAGTCTGTCAGGTTCTGTTTTCTCTTAATATCCTTGAACGCTACCTAACACTGTGACAACACTTGACTTTTCCGACAGAGCTTGTCATTATTAGATTCCAACAGATATCCTCATTCCGAGGTAGAGTCGGCTCATTAGGTGAAAATGATGTGGATGTTTGTTTTCTACAACAACAGAATAGCTTTCTAATTGCCTTTCCGATATGAGAAGACAGAAATTCCAAAACAAATCAAGCCAACTTGTTTTTTTTTTTTTTTTTATAATTATCATGGGAGCTAAGAAAAGAATATCAGTCATGTGACTATTCTACTATGTATGTCATGCTTCTGTGGGTAATCATCAATCAAGTAAAGTAAACCTGAATCAAAACAACAATTTGGAAACGTAAGGAAACCAGAAAAAAAACAAAAAAACGGAGAAACCTATTACAGCAAACGTGATTGACAAGCATTTCTTCCTGAAGAAAGCGTGACTTCTTTTTGATCATGAAAAACACATCCAGTCTTCTTGTAATCGAAACATGTTCTGATAAAACTGCTACTACAGCAGCAACCACGCCAATGCCTTGCGGTTGTTTACAGCTTGCAACTGCAGCCTCTGTCTCTTCAAAGGATGCTTTACCGGTCGCATCCTTTTTTTGACTGGCAAGACCGGTCTCGGTTTTGAAGTTTAGCAGGAAGAAGGAGATCTGAAAGAATTACATGCCCGCGTTTTTGTCAATCCGTCTACCTAACCAGGTTATGTAACCTCGCATGGCCTTGTTTCTTCAGAGTTCAATGGGGTAAAGCTGAACTCACTCGAGTGAGCCTGTGTTTGTGCATGCTTGCAAACAGGATTTATTTAGCATGCCATGCACAAGGCGGTGGTGGGTGACAATCTGGACGTAAGCACAAGGAAACTAAACCTTACAACATATTAAACCCTTTCTGTGTGTACAGAAAAACAGAGGCAGAGGGGCGAAAAAACAGCATGGGAAATATTCTAGACAATCCTTTTTACTTTGTGTATCCAGACGCACACACACAGAAGAACCCAATGCACACGTTCGTCACAGAAACATTGCATGACTGTCTAGACCAGGGGTCTCAAACTAGCGTCCCGCGGACCGCATGGGATATGAAAGTTGAATTTGTTGAATTTGTTGAATTTGTTGAATTTGTTGAATTTGTTGAATTTGTTGAATTTGTTGAATTTGTTGAATTTGTTGAATTCATTGAATTTGTTGAATTTGTTGAATTTGTGGAATTTGTTTAATTAGTTTTTTGATTTGCTCATTTATTTTTCCATCTTATTTTGTGTTCAAAAATAAAAATTAACATTAAACATTTATTTAATTATTTATCAATAAAAAATAATTTGTTTATTTGTTGCATTTGTTTTTTGATTTGCTTATTTATTTTTCCATCTTATTTTGATTCGATAAATAAAAATTAACATGAAACATTTATTTCATAATTTAATAATAAATAAACATTAATTTGTGAATTTGTTTCACTTGTTTCATTTGTTTTTTGATTTGCTTATTTATTTTTCCATCTTATTTTGTGTCGAAAAATAAAACTTAAACATTTATTTAATAATTTAATAATAACTAAAAATGAATCTATAATAATTTATAATAATTTATAATAATTTATAATAATTTATAATAATTTATAATAATTTATAATAATTTATAATAATTGTATGTTTTATCAGAGCTTTTGCAAAGAACCAAAGCACTGAAAAAGTGGAGGGTATAGCAGAAGCATTGAAGACTATTATATTATATATATTTTTTTTATTAATATCATTAATATTTATTAATATTTTATTCTGTTTTTTTCTTTATATATATATATATTTTTTTTTTTTTTTACTGCCTGTAAAAGAGCAGTGAAGCTGCTTCCAGATGACCAAGCTCGTCACCCCATTTCTACGGAGTGAACTCACTTCAGCTGGTCATTACCCAAAACTCAATAACATCTATCAACCAATAAATTAAGTGTGTTTTCACCACGACAATCCATTATAGCAACCGCATTATGCCAAATATTTGAAATCCTCAACCTCACTCTCAATCCGAAAGCTGAAAACCATGGTCTCAGATTTGGAGGTGGTCATCCCAGAAACAATACACACGGCTTCAAACAGCCCTACTTAAAGATGAAGATCCTAGCTTAATCATCCGCAGAGAGCAGAGATGCAATCCTAAAGTCCCCAACATGGACACCCTTATGCAGGAACTACAAATTCTGTACATAAAAATTATGAATAGGCTCAACTTAATGGTGGCAATGCTATGTAACTGACCCATAATATTAGTTTCCTATGCCTCATGCATACACAGGAAATAAATTATAGTTATTAATTATAATGTTAAAGCGGTAGAAAATGAATGAATGAATGAATCACAATATTCCAAAAGTCTACTCAAGAATCCCAAGGCAGCTGCATGGAAACGTTCTGCCTGCCAAAATATATGCTGTGTTTATAAGAGCAGCTTAAACATACACTCATCAATTAGTCACTTCAGACTTCCATATCCCCCCTCGCTGTCTCATTCTTTTGTGAGGTATCACACACACACACACACACACACACATATTCATAGGGTTTTGGCTAACGCAAGCAGAAACACATCTCCTCACAAGGACAAAACTGTTGTTTTGAACCATTTTATGCTCTAGTCAGCAGAGAAAAAAAGAATATTCTCTCTCGTCTAAATGCTCTTGAGGAACATGGAACTTCGGGGGTATTTATAGAGACTGCTTTTGACATGCAACAATGTCTTGGAGCGCTCTTCTACCCCTATAGGTGTACCTTCAGAACGTGTGTTCATTTATGCATCTAGAGGTCAGCAGAGTAGAGTTTGAATCTCTGTTTGGGCATATTGATGTGGAGATTGCACCTTCTCCCCGTGCATGGGTGGGTTTTCTCTGGGTTGCCGACTAATTCAGGGTGTACCTGTTGCCCCAACTCTGGGGGGGATAGGCTCCTGCTTTCCCTAACAAGTGTTATAGAGGTGGCCTTAATAATAATAATAATAATAATAATAATAATAATAATAATAATAATAATAATAATAATAATAATAATAATAATAATAATAATAATAATAATAGTAATTATTATTCATTAATAATAATAATAGTAATTATTATTCATTAATAATAATAATAATAATAATAATAATAATAATAATAATAATAATAATAATAGTAATTATTATTCATTAATAATAATAATAGTAATTATTATTCATTAATAATAATAATAATAACAATAATAATAATAATAACAATAATAATAATAATAATAATAATAATTATTATTATTCATTAATAATAATAATAATAATAACAATAATAATAATAATAACAACAATAATAATAATAATAATAATAATAATAATAATAATAATAATAATTATTATTATTATTATTATTATTATTATTATTATTATTATTAATGAATAATAATTACTATTATTATTATTAATGAATAATAATTACTATTATTATTATTCATTCATTCATTCATTTTATACCGCTTTTCCTCACAAGGATCACAGGGGTGCTGGAGCCTATCCCAGCTGTCTTCGGGCGAGAGGCGGGGTACACCCTGGACTGGTCGCCAGCCAATCACAGGGCACATATTATTATTATTATTGTTATTATTATTGTTATTATTATTGTTATTATTATTGTTATTATTATTATTATTATTATTATTATTATTATTATTATTATTATTATTATTATTATTATAGAACAATTATATAATAATAATTATGTAATAATAATAATTTTATTAATTTTAATTTTAATTATTTTTATATTTAATATTTACATGTAATTTTATTTAATTTTATTACAATAAATGTTGTTATTATTATTATTATTATTATTATTATTATTATTATTATTATTATTATTATTATTATTATTATTATTATTATTGTGTTGAAGACACAAGCAGAGGCACTGATGGTCGGCAACCTGCGTCTCTAGAACCGTGTGTGACTCTTCAGCCTCTTTGTTGTGGCTTCCATTGGAATACTCAAATTTTGTATTTTTTGCAATGGTTTAATAATAATAATAATTATTATTATTAGTAGTAGTAGTAGTAGTAGTAGTAGTATATAATTATTATTATAATGAATAATTCTTCATAAAATCACGTGTGCCTTATCAGGACACAGGAATATGAACAATTGACACTTTCGTCAAATTTTCATCAAAAAATAATTATTCAAAAAACAATATTTAACTGCATTTGTTTTCCTGCCATTCAGTTCAATTCCCATTCAATTCCCATTTTTTGTCTGTTGTAATTGTGCTTTCTCAGAATATGCTTGCATTTATTAGTCATAAGGAGGGAAAAAAAACAATTTAATCAGTAAAAAGCTCATCAAAGTGTTGAGCTCCACTAAATGTAGTACACACTGGAATGCAGTGATGTCTAAAGAGATTCATGGAGAGAGAAAATAAGATTTATGCAGAAAGCACACAACGGTTGGTAGCAATTTGCATCTGTAGAATGCAATTCAAAGTGAATCATGTCTATAGCGCCCCTGCCTCCCACCCCTGCAGCCAATATAAAGAGCAAAAACACAGAAAACCAAAAGAAAACATTTGTCCTTCTCGGTTTCTCTACCTCCATTTGTTTTCGACCCACCCTCATTCTTGAAAGGGACCACTACGAGTGTCGTGGTGACAGGTGGGAACTATTCATCACTTTACTGGATCTCCTGAAGCCACCCAGTTCACAACGCTGCTAAAATGTGGGTGGGCTAAACAAGCCGCGTAATTAGTCTTGTGATGGTGGAAGAATCACAAATGTGTCCAAACAGTGATGAAGCTTAAATTTCACTTGATTACCTATTAAAAACATCATTTTCTGAGTCATGTGCATCAGCTTCTAAATGTCTATCTGCTGAAACGTGTAGAATAATTCATTTACCCAAAAAAACAACAACAACTGAATAGCAGCAAAATATAATAAATAATAAAAAATAAACCTGCACTACCTAATGTATATAATGTCATTTAAAATAAATTAATTTCTAAATACATTTTTTAATAAATTACCACAATATATAATAAGCTAGTTAAATAAATGCTATTATTAAATTATGTGCATTAATTGTTTTATACAATTAACATGAATTAATAATAAATACAAAAAATATATAAATTAAAAGTAAAATATAAAAGTAAAAAAACACGAAAAAGTCATCGATCAGAAAAAAAAAATATTTACACAATTCTTAAAATATAATTACCCTATGCATTCAACAAAATATAGCTACAGAATATATAATACAAAAACATGCTAGGTTAATTGGTGACTCCAAATTGTCCATAGGTATGAATGTGAGTGTGAATGGTTGTTTGTCTATATGTGCCCTGTGATTGGCTGGCCACCAGTCCAGGGTGTACCCCGCCTCTCGCCCGAAGACAGCTGGGATAGGCTCCAGCACCCCCCGTGACCCTTGTGAGATAAAGCGGTAGAAAATTAATGAATGAATGAATGAATATCATGAATTAATAATAAATACAACATATATATAAATTCAAACAAATAGCAGTAAAGAACACTAAAAAGTCACACAAAAAAGTAATGCGTCCGAAAAGGAGCAGGAAGATGCAAAAATTGAATGTGTCCTGCCCCATTGATCAGAAAAAAAAAACTATTTACACAATTCTTAAAATATAATTACTCTATGCATTCAACAAAATATAGCTACAGAATATATAATACATGATTACACATATTAAAGAAGGATTATTCTATTTACACCAACAGTACATTTTACATATGTCAAAAATATATTATTATATATCTTTGGTTTTCGGTTGCAAGCTCATTGTTGTATTGATTTTTCTTTCATTTGATGAATGGAAATCTCTTCAGATGCTTTTTCGTCATTACCAAATGTTTCCATTTGTGCACTAATGACCCTTTATATATTACCGAACATTATAGTAACACAACTGAAATTATTGACTTGACTTGACATATTGACACGACTCTCCAGACTCATAATTAATCTAATTTATTGGTTGCACTGTTTGGATAAAAGAACTGGAAAGGAATGGGAGATGACACTAATAATAATTCAGTTCAAGCTGCAACCAAGCTGATTAAATTAGTAACTAAGAATAATTTCTTGCAGCCAATATATGCATTATTATAGCACTATTCACTTTTTATTCAACAACAAAAGAGAAAATGGAGGCCATGGTCATTGTGGTGTGATTATACTTCAGCAATGAGGAAGGTCACACCGACATGATGGAGTGAGTGACTCACGAAGCTAAAGATGATCAACTAACTGAACGCTAATGAAATTCTCCTGTCGCAATATTCGGGTGTGGGGGGGAAGAAATTACCAAGTCAGCAGAAGAAAGAGTTTATTATTTATGAGCTGTCAAAAATACATTTACATAAATATACAGTTTCTAGTATATATATGTTTGGTTGCTGTCATTTCCCTTGTTTGTAAAGTGTGCCATTTTGTCCAGCTCATCTTTCTTGTGTTTGTTTGTGTACATTGCAGTGAGTAAAGAAGTCAAAGAGGCTGCTGGTTGCAGTGGGAACAATACGTCTGCAATACAATACGCCATTTATACTGCATAGGGAAAGTATAGTCCTCAAGAGCAGTCATTCTCAACCTGTGGGTTGCAATACCTTGATGTAAACAAAGCAACGCTTTGTGACGTTTCAGTGGTAGATGGCTGTCCCCCCCCCCCCCCCCCCCCCCCCCCCGAATGCAATCAGAATGTTTCTGGAATACCTTAAGAATACTTCAAATGCACCTCAGAATTTATACGTTTATAGAGTTTGAAGTCATTTGTGTGTGCGGCAGGTAGTCGGCTCGCCATGACAGTCCACATGCAGCATACTTGAGTCAATGTTTTTCTTAAAAAAGGTGGTTTGTCGGGTTGTCAAAACACTGCTAACGCTGTGGCGGTGGAGGGAAAGTAAAAAAAAAAAAAGAAAGACTCCTCAGCAAAAAACTGCATTGCTAATAAATATAATATATCAGAGAATAAAATGACCTAAAATAGTAATAATGGTCGTTGAGGCTGCAGATCCTACTGTAAATGACGATGATGATGGCTGGGTTTGCTTGAGAAATGAGGAAAAGAGTGTCACAAATGGATGAGATTTGATGTGTCAGTGTCGTGAAGACAGCAAATCTGACAAATTCTGAGCCTGGTGATGTCATAAATATGCAAATTAGATGATAAAATTTACTCCCGTCACAAAGTTTGGGTTACACTGATGACTTTTCTGATTTACAGTATGCCTTTATTTAGCAAAGCAAAGACAAGAAATCAGTAGTATTCCAATGGAAATATTCAAAATATTTCCAAATGGGTTTTGAAATATATTTGAAGAGTAAGCATGGTAGCAGTTGTTTATCAGTGTTTTTTCTTGGTGACACTGAAATTAAAGTCAAAGACTTCCGGAAGTCCTAAATGTCATCAGTGGATGCAAATGAGATCATCAAAAAGTGCAACATTAAAGCACCGTAGGAAACTCAATTCCTTTTACTGACTGCAGTTTTTACGAGTGACTCACGAGAGTGACCAAACCACTGCTATCGAAGATATAATGAATATAAATATAAATATAAAACAGTAGGATAACAAGTCAGTCGGATGATACACTTGTGAATTTCTCGACTTGATGGAAAAGAGAGGTTGAAGGTCATAACAAACCATGTAAGGTCGCTATTTTGAAATGTGAAATCGTGCTTCTAAACACAACATGAAGCAAAATTTGCATATATTCATTAAAAAAATAAATCATCCTGTTTATACGCTAAGTAGTTCACTTTTCAAGCATTCTTTGCACTTGATTCGGTCCAACACTTGAACTTGAATAGGTAATCTACCTAACAACCATGTATACAGTATGTATATAAGAATACACATAATATCATAAGAAAAAAATGCATTTGTAATGACGTCCCCACAGACACACCTAAGGGTCCTCAGGGGAAGCATAAGGACTTCAGATATCTGGATTTCTATTAGTCTACAACCTAAATGGTGGTTGTTCCTTTCTCAGGTTGCCTTCAGGACATTTCCCAGACTCAGTAGCTTTTGACAATTGCAGCAGTTCTGTGTGTCTCATTCAAACCACCGGGGCCGTGGTAATGAAGGTTTGAGCAGTTACCGAGGGAATGACATGAAATATGCAGCAGGTCAGGATATTATTTCATTTTAAGCCCTGTCTGCTCTATAAAAATTATTTTCCATTTATAGTTCTTTTGACTTTTATTTTGGTTTCGCGTTATCGGCTCTTTGGTTCACTTTTAGTCTTCAAACGTTTTTTTTGCGAGTTTTTTTTTTTTTTACTCAATCCAAAATCTAAATGTACTCAGTATTTTTGGTTCTTAAATGGATGCGTAATTTTCCCACAATATTATTTAATGTGTAGAGTGACACTGATTAATTCATTCATTCAATTTCTACCTCTTATCCTCACGGGGGTCATGGGGGTGCTGGAGCCTATCCCAGCTGTCTTCGGGCGAGAGGTGGCCAGCCAATCACAGGGCACATTTTGACAAACAACCATTCACACTCACATTCATACCTATGGACAATTTGGAGTCACCAATTAACCTAGCATGTTTTTAGAATGTGGGAGGAAACCGGAGTACCCGGAGAAAACCCACATATTGAAATATTGGGATTGAACTTGGGTCTCCTAGCTGCGAGGTCTGCGCGCTAACCACTCGACTGCATTAGCTGACCGCTGATAGAGTAATTGTGTGTGATAGTTCAAAGGCCTTTCATTGTAGAAATAACCCAAATAAATTCAAATAATTTACAACATCAGAGCCCAGTGGTGGGTGGATCGATCCAAATATCGATAATATCGATCCAAACGTTGGTATCATTCAAGATGTAACCTGATAATCTGTTGCAGCGTCACAACGCGGAGAAGGCTCCCTTTGATGTGCCTACCTTAATTTTCGTATCAGTATCAGTGATACTGGCCCAGTATTTACTTGGTATCGGATCTATACCAAATCTAGAGGTATCGGACACCACCAGTTCTTGCTAATGCATTACCGGAGGAACAAACTTTATGTGTAAAAACGGTGAGGGTCTCAGTGAGGTGAGATGTCTCCTGGGATGTACTGGTTTCCAAATACTGTATATAGGCAATGTGACTACAGTCATGGCTCATAATATTGGCATGCCAGTAATTTTGGCCATAATTATTCCTTCTGCCGAGCATCATTTTGCAAAAGGCTCTGAATCTCAGGATACCTCATAATATGATACTATTTTACGATGATAATAATAGTGATTTTATCTCAATATGGTGAAATTACTCTATTTTCTGGACTATAAATCACAGTTTTTTTTCATAGGTTGGCTGTTCCTGCAACTTATACTCCAGAGCGACTTATAAATGAAAAAACTGTTTATGTTACATAAACACTGGACACCTTTTCTGTTCATGTTTATTTTTTGTGTAGCTGAATAACCATTGTGTTAGCATATCTTACATCTATTTAGCATATTCTCTATTGTTTTATTGTTAGAACTTACCTTCCAAGAGGACGTAAAAACGTCAAGTAGTTTGGGCGTCAAGTAGTTTGTAAAATTAATTACCCGCAAAAAAATTTAGTGTTTTTTTTCTATCTAATTATGCATTTTTGGCCTTGTGCAAATTACTCAGAAGCGACTTATAGTCCAGAAAATATTGTACTTGATAGTTTATATTATGTTGTGTTTATCAGAAAATCAGGGTTTATTGCCAGGTATGATCAAACACATACTAGGAATTTGTTTTGGTGAAGTAGGTGCAGACACATCTATTAAAAAAAGAATGAAAAATACAAAATATACAGAATATACAGTACAAATATATGTACACAGTATGTTTTTTGTTTGTTATTCCGGAAGTGTAGTCTGATTGTTTTCCTAAGAGTCCAAACTGGGCGTTAATGTAGTGAAAGTGTCAAAGTGGCAGGATGAGGCAGGGTTGGGGTGTGAAGAGTTATATTTATATTTGCAGCCTTCAGCTGGGATAGGCTCCAACTTACCCATCACTCTTATGAGGACAAGCGGTATAGAATATGCATGGATATTTTGCAGCATATTTGAACCAGAATCCAACCAGCGATGGTGCAAAATGGAATAATAATTATGATAACCCATCATATGAATTAAATAGTGTGATAGTTGAATATATAAAAATGTTTGTTTGCACAATACAAATAAACTGAAAGACTCAAAATTAAATTGGATAATACGGTAAAGTATTATGAAGTGTTGGTACACATAAATACTTGGTGTTGATACACATAAATACACACTCAGACTGCCAAGGTTTGCACACTACGGAATACCTTTGTAATGTCATTCCGTCAACATTTCTTAGTTTTGACAGGTAAATTTGAGACAGAATTACGATTTGTTGATATTATTTACTCAAACCTTTTACTGTCATTTTGGAAGTCATCAACCATTCGGCTCCCTGTCGTGTTCCCAGCTTGCAAAGAACAATTCATCGTTTCTATTTCCAAGGAGGTGAACCCTGACAAAGAGTCACTAAGCTTCTCTCTGGAGACTATGACAAAGGAGACAAAAGGGTACACGGAGATTGGAAGGCAATGAGCGCATTAATTAAACATTTTTCAAATCATCCTGGTCTTTGATACCACACATGGACTCGACCATTACTGCTGACCTCTGATTGAGATGAGGTGCGTTCATCAAATTGTCCTTGTTCATGACCAGAAAAACAAATGCATGATAGTAGCAGGTGTATCAAAATCCGGACTGGGACATAGGGATTATAATGTTCATCTTGACATAAGCCTTATTAGATCTATGATCTCCTTATGGTCACCGCGTCTTCACCCAACAGCTGCACATGTCCTCACCGTGCTCCCTTAAGAATTGAAGATTTACACATGACCTGTCATTTCCAGTTCTTCTGTCCTTGTTAAGCATCTGAACATTGGGTTTCCAGTTCTGTGCCATATATGGTGTATGTTTATGTCTGTGTGTGTGTGTGTGTGTTAGGGGGTGGGGGCGCAGACAACAAGGCCCCAAAGTCATTGATTGGGGCCAGGCAGACCTGACCTTCTTATATCTTACAAGCAAACCAAATCAGCAAGGTGGCTCCACGGATCTTGTACACTCACAAATGCACACACACTCCATCGATCAGCGCTCCCAAGATGACAGATACATTGGCAGTTATCAGCACCACAGTGAAGATAGACCCTCTGCAGAGCCGACCCATTCTTCTCTGCATGTGACTGTGTGATAGACAGAACCCTGATGCAGGACAAGCAAGTGAAAACATGAAAGGTAGTTTTGGAAAACGGCGACGTGAAGGATAAACTAGCAGAACCAGAGGAATGAAAAAGGTCAACAATAGTGTATGTTGGAGGTCAGACTGTGTTGCCGACTGTTAGTAGATTGTGACTGTGGTGTATGGTTACACACACACGCAGCTTGAGATTGGATTATCGACCACAGTGAGACAGACCTGTCTAAAAGGACTGGATTGGAGATTTCATTATAATAACAAAATAATGGTTGCCATTAATACACATAATTATTGAGGGAAGACACATTTACCGCAAATTATGCCTTTAGGTTGGGAAATGAAAAGGCTAATGTTGACATCATGCTCTTGACATGGTCGAGATCAGTATTTTTCGACAGATTTTCTACTCTATGATTTGGTCTTCTTCAGATATTGAGATTTTTTTCTTGGCCCTATAATAAAATCTATATGTATGGTTTTCTGAAAATAGGGAGAACATGCAAACCCCTCAAAATCTCCTGACTGTGTGGCCAAAATTCTAACCACTTTCCACCGTGCGGACCCTGTAATATAATTACAATTTTAGTAGCATAAAGTTGAAATATTAAAGAAAAAATATTTTTTACAGTGATAATATTGAGAAACAGAAACAGTTATAAAAGTAAAAATATGGGAATTATTAATATAATTTTAAGAATTATAAGAAAAAACTGAACAAAATGTAATGCTTTAATTATAATGAATTAGCAAACAAAATAAACTGATTAACTTTGGAATAGTTGGGAAAAAAACAGCAGAAATGGAAAAACAAGCGTAATTTCACAAGAATAAAAATATATAAAAAAGAATTGGCATTCTGCAAAAATAAACTTGGAATATTATAAGGATGAATAATGTAATTTTACGGGCATAGAGGTGAAATATTAAAGAAAAAAATTTTTAAGTCATAATATTATGAGAAAAAAACAAAATAAAAACAAAATAAAAATGTTTTTGAAAATTAAACATTATTTTAAAAATATGAAAAAGTCAATACATTACAAACTCTTACAAAGTTACACTCAGAAATATTATTTAAGTTGAAAGATTTGCAAAATTAAAAAATAAAATTAAAAAATTGGACAAAAGGCTGAGGTTCATTCTAATAATAAGATCATCCTCTCATCTTTCCGTTTGTGGCCCTTGGTGGAAAAAGTTTGGAATAGTTGGGAAAAAAACAGCAGAAATGGAAAAACAAGCGTAATTTCACAAGAATAAAAATATATAAAAAAGAATTGGCATTCTGCAAGAATAAACTTGGAATATTATAAGGATGAATAATGTAATTTTACGGGCATAGAAGTGAAATGACAAAACAACATAGACAATGAGATTTTATAGCGAGTAACGACTATTTTTTTTTAAATCCATACAGAATCCATATAAATGCATTGAAAATATCAAGCATCTTTGAGTAAACATTGAGTATCATGAGTACCAGATTTGATCCAGACTAATATTCCATGCATTGTCAGGTTAGTAGTGTCTCATAGAAGACTTTTGTGGCACACACACTCAAATAGCACAACTAGAGTGACTTATTTGACTTATTTTTCACTTCTACACAAACTTAACATTCACTTTGTAGAAAGGTGCCACAACAGCGCCATAGAATCTGTGTATTTCCATTTGCTCGATCTTCTTCATTGATGCTACAGTCCAGCGCTGTTACCGTTATTCTATTTAACCTTTTAAATGGTGTGATCTAAGGATCAACCGATACATCAGCCGGCCGAAAATCGGGACGATATTTGCGTTTTTTCCTTGTATCGGTATTGGCCGATACGTGCGTGGGTTCGCTGATGTAGTTTTCCACCGCATGATTTACAGTCAGGCATCCGCCGGGGCAGCTTTGTGTTGCAGAGGAACCCGCAACACACGTAGTCGCGGTACCCCGAATCACATCAAGAGCACGTTTTCACATTTAATAGAGTTAGCTTGCGCGTTACGCTGCGGTGGAGCAGTCATCACATCAATGCTAGATAAAGTTAAACTACGACAGAAATGTTTTGCACATGGTTGAATATTTATTCCTTTTAAAGTTGCTAATGCCGTTTAAATGTGTGTTTAAGAAAGCTGAATCCTACTGTGTTCAGTGTTTACATTTCAATAAATATTTGTTTAAACATGAGACCTGTGATATTTGTTATCATGGTCATTTTTTCATGTAAATTGAGGGATCAAAAGCAGTATCGGCAAAAAATATCGGCTCAAGCCAAATCGGCCATTGGCTGAGGGTGATGGAAAAAAAATCGGTATCGGCATCGGCCCCCCAAAAAAAACATATCGGACGATCGCGAGTGTGATCATTGACTACTTCTCTGATAGTGGTACAGGCCTTTACACACTTCTTTGTCATCATATATTTGAAGAACATGGTGTTGCTTTGGGCTGCGTGGTGTACAAGTGGTGACCACACAGCTAGGAGACCCGAGTTCGATCACACTCTCAGGCATCTCTGTGTAAAGGTGCATGTTTTTCCCATTTTCTCCAAAAACATGCTAGGTTAATTAGCGACTCCAAATTGTCCATAAGTATGAATGTGAGTGTGAATGGTTGTTTGTCTATATCTGCCCTGTGATTGGCTGGCGACCAGTCTAGGGTGTACCCTCATGACCCTCATGAGGATAAGCGGTAGAAAATGAATGAATGAATGGTGTTCCAAGTTCCAAACACATCCTACCAGCCTGGAACCACAAATGAATACTGAAGTTGCTAAATTAGCTCAAATCAATGGAACCTAATAAGATGATCACCTTTTCTCCTGCCAGTATATTAACCATATTGTAGGTCATATGTTTTAACATGCAACTATAGGAAGGTGGCACAACACATCCTACCAGCCTGGAACCACAAATGAATACTGAAGTTGCTAAATTAGCTCAAATCAATGGAACCTAATAAGATGATCACCTTTTCTCCTGCCAGTATGTTAACCATATTGTAGGTCATATGTTTTAACATGCAACTATAGGAAGGTGGCCCTTTTTCAGCATAAAAGTTGTGTTAGTATCCAAAGCAGCAAAGAAACAAAATGGATATTTCCTTTGAATCCTTTCATCAGTCATGTTATTCCTGCTTCTTATCCCCCAAAACACAGACATTCCTCAAGGATAAAGAGTGAGTCAACGTAACCAGTCAACAGGAGTTCTCCATTTGAACATTTCAAGGTGACTTAAGTCTTCAACATGGTTGCTTTCCCATGAAGAGGCCATCGTGGCTCCACTGAGATCCCGTTACATTTTAGTTCCCAATGCGGAGCCAATATATAACAGCCATAATAATGGAAATCACCATGAAATTACCATGTTTCATTATTCACTATATATATATATGTGAATTATTTTTTGTTAGATTTGACTTTCTATTTCAGTTTTAGAATAATTTGCTCCTTGTCAGCAAAGTCAACAGTCATTTGTTTTAGCCTGGAGCTGTCCTTTTAACCCTTTAGGTTAATCTCGAGGTAGTACGCAATACTTAAGCAGCCACAATGTATAATCTAACTAGACTAAGCGCAATTAATGATGCAATATGAGTCCAATCCACACAGTACAGTTATATGTCTTTTAATTCAACTGCAAAATAAGTACAGAGTCCCATCAACGACGTTGAGGAATCAGACATGCATTCCTAGGTTGAGACCCACGCAGATCTGCACAAATATGCTCCATGTGGTTGGAATGACCAACTTATGAAGGGTCAGTGTTTGGCTGCTATCGCACTGTTTGGACAGGACTCTAACAATCACATTGATCTCAGCCTCAGCAGGACAGTTAAAACAAGCGCACAGTCTGAATGAGCGGCAACTCACATTTGTTCGCTATTAACGTGCTACGCGGAGATTCCCCCACTCCATGCTGTGCAAATATTTAGGTGAGCTTTAAGATAACGGCTGATCTTAAAGAACATGCTGGTTTGAGTTGGGAAGTGTGTATTTTGTTTAGTAGTAGCAGTATTGACCGGAGATCATGAAAAGGCTAAGGTTGACATCATGCTCTTGACATGATCGAGATCGCTGTAGTATTTTTCGACAGATTTTCTACTCTATGATTGGGTCTTCTTCAGATATTGAGATTTTTTTCTTGGTCCTATAATAAAATCTATATGTATGGTTTTCTTAAAATAGGGAGAACAGGCAAACCCCTCAAAATCTCCTGACTGTGTGGCCAAAATGCTAACCACTTGCCACCGTGCGGAACCTGTAATATAATTACAATTTTAGTAGCATAAAGTTGAAATATTAAATAATTTTTTTTACAGTGATAATATTAAGAGAAACAGAAAAGGTTATAAAAGTCAAAATATTACATAAATTATTATTATAATTTTAAGAATTTTAAGAAAAAACTGAACAAAATGTAATGCATTAATTATAATGAATTAGCAAACAAAATGAACAGCAGAAATGGAAAAACAAGCGTAATTTCACAAGAATAAAAATATATAAAAAAGAATTGGCATTCTGCAAGAATAAACTTGGAATATTATAAGGATGAATAATGTAATTTCACGGGCATAGAGGTGAAATATTTAAAAAAAATGTTTAAGTCATAATATTATGAGAAAAAAACAAAATAAAAACAAAATAAAAATGTTTTTGAAAATTAAACATTATTTAAAAAATATGAAAAAGTCAATACATTACAAACTCTTACAAAGTTACACTCAGAAATATTATTTAAGTTGAAAGATTTGCAAAATTAAAAAATAAAATTAAAAAATAGGACAAAAGGCTGAGGTTCATTCTAATAATAAGACCATCCTCTCATATTTCCGTTTGTGGCTCTTAGTGGAAAAAGTTTGGACACCCCTGTGTTATACGATTCCCTTATTTTTGCTCTTGATATTCTTTTTCCTGTTGCGCAAACAAGGTTGTATGACACAGTTAACGCTGTGCCCGTAGGCTCACTAAAAAGCATATATTAAGCTCTAAATTTTCTAATTAGTTTCATGGGGAGATGACTTGTTTTTACAGAATGTAAATTTATGTATTTATGTACAGTATGTTCCGTGTAGTCCATAATACAAGCTGAACCATTTTGTGACTGTAAATGTCAACTTACTGCAAAACGCGTATGTAAAGTGCTGCATTGTTTTACAACACATACACAGGTGAGGAATATCAATAAGATTAGCCACAATAACAGACAATAACAGAGCCTAGCAACATGGGGTATGCATTATCATGTTGCAATCATGTGTACTGTGGCTGCACAATTCCTGGAAGCTGAAAACATCCCAGTTCTTGCATGGCTCACCGGAGATGTCACGTTTTTAACCTCGTTTTAATATTACGTGTCGACATTAAATAACACCCCTATAGTCACCGTTATGCTCCTGTTATTCTTTGTTTACACCACATTGTAACTGTTATGCTGCAGGGATTCGGGACTGTCGCAAAAAATGGCAAGCCAACACTCTTCTTTCTTCTGAAGAAGCTCAAAATCTACCACTTCCACACTAGATGGGAGGAGATTTTTCTTTTCACTCTATCATGTCGGACATGCAATGGCTGAGGTAATATAATGTAAGGTAATATTTCAATTGGGTGGCACGGCGGTCGAGTGGTTAGCGCGCAGACCTCACAGCTAGGAGGACCAGGGTTCGACTCCACCCTCGGTCATCTCTGTGTGGAGTTTGCATGTTCTCCCCGTGCATGCGTGGTTTTAAAAAATAAAAATAAAAATAAAAATAAAAATAAAAATAAAAATAAAAATAAAAATAAAAATAAAAATAAAAATAAAAATAAAAATAAAAATAAAAATATAAAATATATATATAATAAAAAAATAAAAAATAATTCATGCGTGGGTTTTCTCCGGGTACTCCAGTTTCCTCCCACATTCCAAAAACATGCTAGGTTAATTAGCGACTCCAAATTGTCCATAGGTATGAATGTGAGTGTGAATGGTTGTTTGTCTATATGTGCCCTGTGATAGGCTGGCGACCAGTCCAGGGTGTACCCCGCCTCTCGCCCGAAGACAGCTGGGATAGGCTCCAGCACCCCCGCGACCCTCATGAGAAAAAGCGGAAGAAAATGAATGAATGAATAATATTTCAATGCTTTGTGTCATTACTACTACCTGTAGCACTCATTGCAAACAATTAAAGCAAATAATTTCAAATAGCGTTTATTTGTCATACTCAGTGTCTATGTGGCTGTTTCGAAATGTGTGAAAACTGGAAGTGACGCGACTGCAACCCAGCAATATTTATAATAGCATATTAATGACCACCATTGTAATGGTAATATGCATATAAATCTTCTTTTCATCGCCAGTGGAGTTAGAGTACCTCGTGTCCAAGACCATTTTTCGCCAGGATGACACACATACAAACACCAACCAGACAGCGAGTAATGAATAACACACTTTATAAAAAAGCGTTTATGGAGCATGTGAAAATTTGACGGCTTCAAATACCTCAACCTCTTTTACGCTGGCAGCCGGGACAAAGACAAATTAAAGTTATTGATTTTTATTCCAGATATTCAGGATTAAAATTTTATAGCAAACTGAATGAGGCAATGTGATTTAGAAATGGGCCTGCATGCATGTATAAAATGCGTGTGGTGGTTTTGTCTGTCCGATGTCTGCCAATGTTTGTTCTCTGTTGCTGCCAAGGCACCGACAAGGTGTCAGCCAATGCGTTGGAAGCAAATGCTCATAAATCTATTTCAGTCTTTTCATCCACGGAGAAAAATGTGAAGTTCAGTAAGTGTATGTGGAAATTCAACTGTATCCTCTTCAGTAGGGATGTGGACCGAATCTGGGTGTTAAATTTGGGTGTTGCAACAAGTTCTTAAAGGTGATATTGTGCCAATAACATCTTGTACATGTGGCAATCTGATGCTCTTCTTAGATTTTATTGCTGACCTTAACACAACAAAAGTTTCTCCAACACACAAAACTCCGGTATTATCCACCAACGGTGAGCGAAGTACTCTGAGAATCAAGATTACAACACAATCATGGCAGCAAAAGTTTGTATGAGCTATCAATTTTGCCTCCAATTGTGTGCAATGTATGTCCTTAAACAGGGGAATGCACGTGTGAGCGTTGCCAGATGTTGCATCTGTGCAAAATCGCCTCGACATTCAGTTGACAGCTCTAGTGATCTTGAGCTCTAGTGCTCTCAAATCTCGTTAAGACCCAAAATCGCAGGTTAAATATGCACGTACAGAGCCTGATAAAAAAATTAATATTTTGTAAAAGTTCATTATCTTCCATAATATCATTCAAATTTTCACACCTTCATATATTCTCTATGCAAAGCTTTTTTTGTCTTAATTTGTTTTTTTTATGGCATGCAGCTGAAGAAATACCCCAAATATATGTTTTGTAATATTAGAATATTCTGGTTTGCTAATTGCTCAGCTTGCTAATAAAAAAAAGAAGATTTGCTGCAATAATTATGACATGAAATATGTAAACGGATATTATTTTTCTCATAATATTACAATAAAATCTCTCTACTTCTTAGAATATAATTTTTTTATTTAATATTTTTTTCTCTTAATGGTTTGACTTTATTATCAATTTTAAAAAAATAAAAAAATTGCAGCTGTTTTTTTTCCATTTCTGCTGTAATAATTCAATGTTATACTCTTAAAATGACTTTATTGTGCACGCTCTTATTTTGTTTATGACTTCCTGTTTTGCCTCGTCTGCCTCCGTTGTCATAGTCACCCACACCTGTCCCTAATTTCAGTGTCTATTTAGTTCAGGTGTGTGCTTCTCCTTGTGTGGGATCATTGTTGTTTGTCCGTCAGCCACTTAAGTTGCGTTTCCTTCTGCTGCTATTATAGCTAAAATAAATATTATTTACCTGCATTTGGTCCTGCTCTCTGCATCCTGGGGTCGCACCGCAAAGTTCACAAGCCGTACCGTGACACAGACCTCACAGCTAGGAGACCAGGGTTCAATTCCACCCTCGGCCATCTCTGTGTGTTTGAGTTTGCATGTTCTCCCCGTGCATGCGTGGGTTTTCTCTGGGTACTCCGGTTTCCTCCCACATTCCAAAAACATGCTAGGTTAATTGGCGACTCCAAATTGTGAGTGTGAATGGTTGTTTGTCTATATGTGCCCTGTGATTGGCTGGCGACCAGTCCAGGGTGTACCCCGCCTCTCACCCCAAGATAGGCTCCAGCACCCCTGCGACCCTCGTGAGGAAAAAGTGATAGAAAATGAATGAATGAATGAATATTAAAGAAAACAGGGCTGCAAGGAGGAGACCGGTTAGCACGCAGGCTTCTCAGCTTGGAGACCCAAGTTCAATTCCACCCTCAGCCATCTCTGTGTGGAGTTTGCACGTTCTCCCCGTGCATGCACGTTTTTTTTCTGGGTACTCCGGTTTCCTCCCACATTCCAAAAACATGCTAGGTTAATTGGTGACTCCAAATTGTCCATAGGTATGAATGTGAGTGTGAATGGTTGTTTGTCTATATGTGCCCTGTGATTGGCTGGCCACCAGCCCAGGGTGTACCCCACCACCTGGGATAGGCTCCAGCACCCCCGCGACCTTCATGAGGATAAGCAGTAGAAAATGAATGAATGTTATTTTTATGAAATTGGTGTTTTTCTCCTTTTTAGAACTTTTTTATTTTAATATATTGTAAAATTACTGATGATTCTACCAATTTTTCAGTATTTTTTTTAAATGTATTTTTTTGTTTTTTGATTGATTTATATTTTTTACTGTAATAGTTTTCAAATTGTCCATTTTTAGAAAATTATATATTGTTTTTATTTTAGGGTCAATAAAAAAATAGGCACCCATGACATAAAAGCTTGAAAAAACTTTGAATTCAGCCATATTAGGTTTGGAATGTCGGGAGGATTTTTTTAATTAGAGTTCCCTGAGAACTTTTCATGTGTGTATAATACATATGCATGGATGAAGCCATCATAACCACATACCCAATTGCACGTACTGTAGTGCTGCTGGAAAAGTTCAAGTGTAGACCTCAAAAGGCTTGAGGATATGCTTTGGCTTGTTCACACTATGTTGTGACCTCTGGATGATGAGCAAATACTGTGGCACTGGTGTGAAAGCATGTCATCTCCGGGCCTGGAGCCTGCAAGCTTTGACGTCTGCCAGCATCATCAGAATCAGAGCAGATCCCTGAAGACGATCCTGCAGCAATCACAGTGAATAACCCCCACACACAACCATAAACACACCCTCTTTCCTCATCTGAACCAGCAATAATATGATGCCGGATTAATTTTGTGTTCCACTCTGTAAGCGATGAAGAAGAAGAAAAAAATGCTTAGTGTCCAAAAATAATGAAACGTTCCATGACACGTCCTTATCGGCCAAAATGGAAAAAGAAAAAAAAATCACATTATCTTCAAAAGGGGTTTAAATGCCTGCCCGCTGGTTTGCTCCCCACCTCAAGCTGCATAGGGAATATCAACTGAGAGACAGTAATTCGCTCAAGCGCTTAATATTCCGTTCTCAGCTATGTAATATGCAAATTCATGGGGGTCATTGAGAAGTCATAGTGAAAAAAAAAATGCTTAAACTTAAATTAAGAGGCAGTGTGAGAATTTTCTAAGAAAATCAGTCAGTAATGGATCAGGTTGAGTGGAAGTCAAAGTGATAGACTCCTTCAGGGGGCACACGGGTCCCCGATGTCCTGACACGCACTGATCCCTGCACATTGACTAGGCCTGGACCTTATTAAACCCTGCATCTGCTGCATTAACACCGGGCATCACGCTATCATCAGCCCTTTTGGGCCACCCGTAGTAGGAAAAACTGTAATCAAGTCACAATTCGCAATAACCCTCTTGCAGCAAAGTATCTTTGCAGAATTGTTGTAATTCAGCAACATTCATTCATTCATTCATTTTCTACCGCTTTTTCCTCACGAGGGTCGCGGGGGGTGCTGAAGCCTATCCCAGCTGTCTTCAGGCGAGAGGCGGGGTACACCCTGGACTGGTCGCCAGCCAATCACAGGGCACATATAGACAAACAACCATTCACACTCACATTCATACAATTTTGGAGTACCAATTAACCTAGCATGTTTTTGGAATGTGGGAGGAAACCGGAGAACCCGGAGAAAACCCACGCATGCATGGGGAGAACATGCAAACTCCACACAGAGATGCCCGAGGGTGGAATTGAACCCTGGTCTCCTAGCTGTGAGGTCTGCGCGCTAACCACTAGACCACCGTGCCGCCCTAATTCAGCAACATTAGAGTTTTTTTCATGTATGAAGCGACATTTTAAGGTCAGAGCATCTCAATTCTGGTCAGGACTTTGACTAGGCTACTCCGATGTTTTTGTTTTGTATTTTCAGCCATTCCGAGGTGGACTTGCTGGTATGTTTTGGATCATTGTCCTGCTGCAGAACCCAAGTTTATTTCAGCCTGAGGTCACCAACACATGGTTCCATTCCAGGTCCTGAAGCAGCAAAACAGCCCCACACCATCACACTACCACCACCATATTTTACTGTTGGTATGATGTTCTTTTTCTGAAACGTGACGTTATTTTTCCATTATTATTATTTTTACTTTTTTATTATTTTTATTATTACTGTTATTATTATTCTTAAAAGTTCAATTTTGTCTCATCTGACCACAGAGTATTTTCCCAATGGTCTTGGGTATCATCAAGGTTTGAATTTATTTCTCCCCTACTGTATGATACCTTACTGTGAACACAGTTTTGTTCAGTTGTGTTGTCACTGACTAATATTCATATTTGTTTGATGATCTGAAACATGTAAGAGGTACAAACATGCAAAAATTTAATAAATAAATACATTTCAAAGTATTCTATAACAAAGTATGACTACCTTTGTATACCTAACTGCATTGGCTCTACTCGATGGATTATTGTGAATTTTTGTGGTCGCCCAAAAAACACACACCACTCAACTTTAACCTATATAAATATATTAGGGCTGTCAATCGATTAAAATATTTGATCACGATTAATCACATTTTTTGGCACAAGTCTTCCAACTCCTGAAGCAACAAAAAACAGCCCCACACCATCACACTACCACCACCATATTTTACTGTTGGTATGATGTTCTTTTTCTAAAACGTGGTACAAACATGCAAAAAAATAAATACATATCATAGTATTCCATAACAAGGTATGACTACATTTGTATACCTAACTGCATTGGCTCTACTCGATGGATTATTGTGAATTTTTGTGGTCGCCCAAAAAACACACACCACTCAACTTTAACCTATATAAATATATTAGGGCTGTCAATCGATTAAAATATTTGATCACGATTAATCACATTTTTTGGCACAAGTCTTCCAGCTCCTGAAGCAACAAAAAACAGCCCCACACCATCACACTACCACCACCATATTTTACTGTTGGTATGATGTTCTTTTTCTAAAACGTGGTA
Organism: Doryrhamphus excisus; assembly: GCF_037039965.1. NCBI lineage: Eukaryota > Metazoa > Chordata > Actinopteri > Syngnathiformes > Syngnathidae > Doryrhamphus > Doryrhamphus excisus. The sequence goes on along the minus strand of NC_136368.1, from coordinate 5,975,986 downwards.
CAAACATGCAAAAAAATAAATACATATCATAGTATTCCATAACAAGGTATGACTACATTTGTATACCTAACTGCATTGGCTCTGCTCGATGGATTATTGTGAATTTTTGTGGTCGCCCAAAAAACACACACCACTCAACTTTAACCTATATAAATATATTAGGGCTGTCAATCGATTAAAATATTTGATCACGATTAATCACATTTTTTGGCACAAGTCTTCCAGCTCCTGAAGCAGCAAAAAACAGCCCAACACCATCACACTACGACCACCATATTTTACTGTTGGTGTGATGTTCTTTTTCTGAAACGTGACATTATTATTTAGCACACACACATTCTTAAAAGTTCAATTTTGTCTCTTTAACCTATATAAATATATTAGGGCTGTTAATCGATTAAAATATTTGATCACGATTAATCAATTTTTGGGGCTGTGATTAACTCACAATTAGTCACATTTAATCACAGATAGAAATACGTTTTTATCTATAATTAGTAAGGGAAATCTCTTTGTGGTAAACAATTCAATGTGCAATGTGCAAATATTTTTTTGTATTACTATTTTTCTTTATTATTAGCATATTAGCTCTTAAACTCACCCACAAATGTTGAGCTCACAACAAAATTTGAGCGAGTGAGATATCTCATACTGACACAAATATATTTTTTGTTTAATTGTGTCGGCTCAAAATAAGATTTGTTTATTTATGATACTGGTTTTAAATTCTACATTTTGTGAGTAAAAAAGCCTATTTAGGAATATTTTTCTTTCACCTCACATTTGCTCCCAAATGCCGACACTATGTGGGAATGCATAAAGGTAAGATTTGCATAATTGTGGTCGTTCGATGCTAAATTGCTAATGCTAGCATGACACTGGAGCAACTGGAACTCTGATTTTAGCTGGCAGTTCAATGCAAAAATCAGCAGAGAGATGTAAAAATATGAAAAGCACTGGTTAATTGGGCCAATCTTATGCCAAGGTAGACCATGTAATCCGTTATAAGTCAAACACAGCGGTCTTGCTACAAGAGCCACATGCCAGGGCTTTGAAGCTAACTTTACCAATCTAAATACTCTTTTCTTTCTCCATTTCCCATCAATATTTGTTCCACCTTGTGTCTACAGTTACCGTGTTTCAATCAAACTACGGCAGGGGCCGAGGGTCAATTAGGAGGAGTGTCAAAAAAATTAAAGGTAACTAAAAAAGTGCGACTTATACGTACTTTGAAAAATATGGCACGCTGAACTTTACACACAGATAGAGAAAACACAACAGACTGCTGGCTAAATGATCAATCCCAACATTTTGATCTACAGTATGTCAACAGGCAGTAAATCCATTAAAGTGAACATGTTTCACACCCCTGTTGTATAAAATCCCATCTCACTCCCAAGCTGTCAAAGACAGGAATGCAATTATACGCCGGCTCTATGTGTGATCTGTTGCCTATTAAAAAGGATAGGCCTGTTAGAGACCCCCATGCCTCTGAGAATGGGATATTGATCTATCTCCACTGGCTCCAGATGTGTCATTGTGTTGTGGCTGCACACTTTATAAAATCTATTCCGATATCACATGTTCGGTAACAACCAGAGGGATTGTTGTCCCGAGCACGGTCCGGCTTTTTGCTGAATGAGCGGCAATGAAGGCCCTGCTAATCGTCGCCAAAACAGAAAAGAATTAACTATTTGAAGATGGACAGGACAGATAGAGAGATCATGAAGCCATTAACCTCCAAACAAGCTGCTGAGAGCCCAGCAGATGGCAGGGCTGATGGGGAACACGATGCCAGACTGGGCTGTGAGCAGTTAGAACAAGAATAGTTAGAGTTTGCACAATTTGTGTGCAAACAAGGGAAATAAAGCATGTCCTAGTTTTTTTTTTCTGTAAAAAAAAAAAGTGGAAAGACGCTATCATTTAGATTATTTAGGAGGCTGTTGAAGATGTTGACATTGACTCAAAAGTTTGGGATCACTTGCAAATGTCTTTGTTTTCCAAAGAAAAACATTTACATGCATTTTACGAACATTTTTTTTCCATTTCACAAACAATTAAAATTCATCAGATGATTTTCAAAGAATTTTTTGCATAGAGGCCTACTATCAACAACTGTCAGTCCTCTGCATCAATCTCCTGGTATGGCTGCTAATCCTAGTTCATCATTTTATAAGGCTAATAGATTATTAGAAAACCCATCTAAAAAAAAATCTCTTACCATGCTGTTAACTACTCCCTTCAGATAGCAGCACAAACTGGGTCTAACAAGGACATAAAAACGAGTCAAAATGGGAATAAAGTCATAATATTACAAGAAGAAAATTCCCAACGATTGTTTACGACAAAAGTTGTAAAAAAAAAAATAGCAAAAATGTGAAGAAAGTTCGTCTTAATAAAAGTTTTTTTTCACCTACATCTCATTTTTTATTGATATATATATATATATATATATATATAACTTTTTAGCACATCTATTTGTGTTGCTTTATAAAATGTCAAAGTGGCCGTTGCGTCCTTTCATTTTTCACGCTGTGATATACAGTGATATACTGTGATATATGGAGGACCAAAACTGCCAAATTAATAATAAATAAATAAATAAATAAAAGTGGAAATAAAAACAAAAATGAAAAAAAAAAAAACAAGATTCAAAAATTTAAAAAAAAATATTTCTGTTTTTATTTCCATTTATATTTATTTTTTTGTATTTAATTTTTTCTTTTTTTTGTTTTTATTTCCACTTTTATTTATTTATTATTTTGGCAGTTTTGGTCCTCTATAGTGATATACATTGATATACAGTGTAGTTAATTAACCTAATATGTTAATTTGGGTATGGGTTCCTGGAGAAAATCCACACAAGCTTGGTGAATGTAACATTTAAGAAATTTAAGAAATGCCTTGACAATCAATTACTGGTAATCATGTCTAGTCCAATACTCAAATGACTCTAATAAAAGTTGAAACAGCAGTATTATTACGGTGGGAAATGGCAACCATGGCTTCTCTATTGTGTACCCACTGATTGGGCTGAATCTAAATGGACATCAATGATTCTACTGTCACATAAAAATTACAATAACGATGACACATTTTGAGCTTATGCTAATAAAGTCAAGGGGTCAATCTGAGGACCAAAGAGTAATGTAATTAATTTAATTAAGAGGGCAGGAAGCAAATATATTATCAAACAGTGTCTTATTTTATTGCATACTGTATGTTGATTAAAAATGTTAAAAAACGTTCACTTTCTAAATTAATAAAGAGTTGCACTGGATTGACAGGTAAGAAATGACTTTCCTTTCATTTTTTTTTGACCTTTTTTTTGACTGACTTTCCTTTCAGTTGTTTTTTTTTTTTACTTTTTTTTTGACTGACTTTCCTTTCAGTTTTCACTCTAGAACTGTAGAATTCCTAAGTCTACCGAAATAAAACAAGGATTTACTTTTTTGTTAAGGCAATTTGGGTTTTAAAATGGGTTTTTATGTTAAGCACATATGAATTAAACATGATTCAGGGAAGATTATGACATGCATCATAATCCCTTACAGTACATTGATACAGTATTGTGCTGCAATGCCTGTTTTAGTTGAATGTTACAATTCCAAAATAGGGATTTGGGATGATTTACAACACGGTTCTACTTATAAAATAGTTTTGAATTAGTCAGCAAATTAAAGCCTCCTCCTGATGTCAGCAATATTTTTCTTAGAGATAGACTTTATGGCTTGAATAGACGGCTGTCTATCCCTGTGTGTGTGTGTGTGTGTGTTAGAATTTCCTTTGGGTTTTGACTTGTGGTTTCAATCTTGGATTTGTTCGAAATTCCAGCCGAGACATATCTGAACAAATGGCAACTCCAAAGCACATCAATCCCCGTTCAGTGGAATCAGCTATGAGTCTTACGGCCAGAGACGACTCACATAGACCATTCTATGAAACAAACAGTTCTTTCCGGTGGATTAATGATGACCAAAATGGCTCACGTAGCTTAGGTTTATGTGTTAGGGTTAGTGAGTGAGTGACTGAGGTCAATTTGTCAACCAACCAATTAATTATGATTAATAAAGACCCAGAGGGACTCAAACATCAAATCAAAAGCTTTATGAAGAATTAGTGCATACAGCAAGTTTTTTCATCCAGGTACTCAAACATAAAGCTTGTTATTCTTTCTTAACCACTAATCCACAGCTAATAAGCACATATTATGATGTCTTTAATCGATGGTCATAGCCACAAAGTATCTGCTCAGTTCAAGAAGCACGTTTAGGTGAGTCATCACATATGTGCGTGAATGCTTACTATATTTCTGTTCTGTGATACTCACGAGTTCACTTGTAAAAAAAAAACAAAAACAACTTACAACATTCCAAGTCATCTGTACACTCGCATGATTCGTTTTTCTTTTCGGGTCTCTGCAGGCTAGCAAGCTAACTAGTTAGCCTTTCTAATGTGCTTATTCAAAACATAAGAACGTGTCTCAAACGGAGTCGGGAAGAAGGACAAAGAAGGAAAAAAAAATACCACTTCCACACTGAATGAGAGGGAACCTTTTTTCACTCAATTTCAGGCATGTTGGCTTGGCTCTGCTGATTCCATTCAGTGTGAAAGGGAACGTAATCTAGTGTCATGTATGGTAATGGTAATGGTAATGGTAATGGTAATGGTAATGGTAATGGTAATGGTAATGGTAATGGTAATGGTTTTATTTCATTTGAACATGCATCACATAATCAGTTCCCAGTTCCACATGTCCAAAAGGAGTAGGAAGAAGCAAAGCTTATTAAATCCTACCCCTCCATCTGGTACTTTTACAATCAGTAACTGTTACATTTGTTCACTTCCTGCTTTCCATAATACAGTTTAAGTTTTTTTTTTTTTTTTTTAGTAATGTACCTCGTACCGAAGTACGAGGTGATATGACCATCCAATGACATAATGGGTACCATAGTAAGTGTCAATATAGTGATATATATAGCACATCATGACTGGTTCAAGACTCTTCATCCTTGTATTTAGCAAACATCAACTGCTTGTATTGTTTCTTGAATTGGCTCATCGTTGTGCATTGTTTGATTTCCTTACTCAATCCATTCCATAGTTTGATTCCACATTTTTGGATTTTAGAAATAAGGAGTTAGTATGTTCTCTGTAGGCGGCATTATGAATTATCCTTACTGACCTTTTTTTGCAGTACATTTAACGAGTGGAGATTGCTTTTATAGTTATTACTACATATTTCCACACAATAAGTAAGATATGGTAGAATCAAACATGAAACTGTAATTTCATTTATTAATTATTTTTGAAAATAAAACTAAAATAAATATTGTGATATAGTGAGGGAGCGAAATTTGAACTACAATGTAGCGAGGGACGACTCAATAGGGTTTGCATTTATTTTTATTTATTTATTTATTTATTTATTTATTTATTTGCATTTAAAGTTCATCTCTCAAGATTGTTGACAATTTGTTGTGGTTTAGTTACTTTCTTTGTCTTCACCTTTGTCTAACCCGTCTCTACCTGAAACTCTATAGGCACCTTCCCCTCCCGATCTGAACATAAATATTCACTTGACAGTATGCTGAAACCTGACATCATCTTCCCCAACAGGCAGCAATAAAATGTAGAAACTCCTGCCAATATGTGTCTTGCCACTCCGGGAACTCAACTTGAGGTGCAAACACAGCATCAACTCCCAGAAAACTTCCTTCCATGCCAATTTGTCATCAATATTATTGATTTGGTTCTCTAGGGCTGAAGCTGCCAAAGTATTACTACATTTCTGGAGTGAGGTTCAGTCAAATTCAGCATCGTCGCAGCAGTTTCTGGAGGTATCTGAGATCTAGTTACTAAATCTACACTATGGTTCAATTTGCACCATCCGGAAACAGAAAGTGTGGAAACCACAATTTATATCTGATACCTGCCAATGTGACTGCACCATCGGTGTCTATGTTTTTAGAAATGGACACTGAACCATTTTCAATACCGCTTGTTGAGAGCTGGAGCCTATTCCAGAAGACCTGAGTGAGAGGTAGGTTACATCATGGATTGGTCACCAGCCAATGAGAGTGCACAGATACAAACAAAAGATGTAAACATTTACACCTATGGACAGTTTAGAGCAGGGGTCTCAAACACGCGGCAGGACACTAATTTGAGGCCCCCGCTTTGATATGAAAGTTTAATGTTAGTGCGGTCCGCGCAAGTTTGATATGGATGCTGTATGGTATCATGTACCCAGAAAAAATTATTACGTTTGATTAATGTTCATGTTAAAGGTTAAATAACTGTTAATAGTTATCCTCGCTATCCGTGTGGAAGTGGTAAGTTTTTGGCTATTTAAGTTTAAAGGAAATAACTTGAAGGCTACCTTTTAGGTCGCTAGCTCTCTAGTTTGCGAGTTAGCATGTGTCTCAAGACCCTGCAGTTGTGCAATATGTTGTAAATAAAAAGAGTATAAATGTGACTATAGTCGTGTTTTGTCATGTCTACAGGGCTCTAATAATGCTTTGTTCATTTTAATCTGAAAAAAATAATTTGTCTACCCACCAACTATATGTTAAGTTTTTATTATTTGCCGTATTATTATTATTATTATTATATTTATTTATTTATTACTGATTGATTGATTTTCTTTATTCTTGATTTGTTTATTTATTTTTCATCTTTTTTTGTGTAGAAAAATAAAAAGTAAGATATTTGAGAACAGAACCAATGAACTATGATAAACAAGGAACGACTGTAGATGGATTTATATGATTTCCTAAGGGAAAAATGGCTTCAAATTTTTTGTTGAAGAACAGTCATTTTGGAAGATGAGTGTAAATGAGGATCATCATGACAATGTTGTCCCTGTAAAAAAAACTTCTTTACTTGCTTTTAGTCATGTAAACATATCCTCATTGTATACAAAGCCCTAAAAAATCCTGACAGCACGCTGGAAAAGCGCCTTCTTTCCCCGACTGTCCTGAAGTTGTCCTCTGTGTGGGTGTTTTTTTTTTCTACATGATGCCATCAATAGATCCATTGTGTCTGCCAGTCCACTCATCAAGCCGTTAGCATATTTGCTGTCCTCTTTGTCATTGTCAATCAAAAAATGTAAACACCCAGATTTGGCCAGCCTTGTCGGATGTCTGGCTTTTATTTTATTTATTTATTTATTTTTCCAGAGACTGTTTTTTTTTTTTTGCTGTTATTTTGCAGACAATACAGACTATTCAACATAAAAAAAAAAAAAAATCATATTAACCGTATTGTCCCTTGCAGCGTATTTTACCCAAAATACACACAAATGCTGTCTGCAAAGGTAAAAAGAGGTAATGAGTTTGGGTGTCCAGCATGCTAAAGGTCAGTGGCAAGCAAATATGATATTGACTTCTGCAAAGAGATTAAGAGCGCAGAAGAGGAGTGGGCGTATGAGATAAAGCAAGCTGGCGGCAGCAGATGAGTTTGTTTGAACTTAGAGGTTAATCTTAAAAGGCAGATACAAAGCACTCAAGGGTGATTACTAAACAAAAGCATGCAGGAAGGAGATGGTTGCCTGATGTCTTTGTCTTCTCGTACGATAGAAAAAAAAGGTGTTGATTATTTCATGTTATCAAAAGTAAATCCATTTTCGTGGCCTGGTTATGTCTGAATTGTTGCATCAACTTATTATGCTTACACTCTATACCAAGGATAGCTTTTTTTTTTTATTGTCCGAAGGCACATTCCAAAAATATAACAAAAAACAGCAAAATATGAATAAATAAAATGATTGAGTCAAAATATTAGAATATAGATATAAATCAAATAGAAAATGTTATGATCTCATCAGACAAAGTTTTAATTTTCTGAAAATAAAGTTATTTTATTAGTTTGTACTTTATAATAGTTATATAGTTTATATTTTCTATAGTTATGTAATTATGTCATTTTATGAGCATAAAGTTGAAATGTTACAAAAATAAAAGAAATTGTATGGTAATATTCTGAAAAACAAATAAAACAACAAATGAATTTGAAATTTTAAATAAAGTTCAAAATTAGGTTGAAGAAAAAGTTATGAGAATGAAGCTGAAATATTATGAGAATACTATCGTAAAAGTTGTAATTTTCTGAAAATAAAGTTATTTTATTAGTTTTTTATAGTTTATAGTTTATAATAGTTTATAGTTTTATAGTTTAGATTTTTTATAGTTATGTAATTATGTCATTTCATGAGCATAAAGTTGAAATGTTACAAAAATAAAAGAAATTGTGTGGTAATATTATGAAAAACAAATAAAACAACAAATGAAGTTGAAATTTTAAATAAAGTTATGAGAATAAAGCTGAAATATTATGAAAATACTATTGTAAAAGTTGTAATTTTCTGAAAATAAAGTTATTTTATTAGTTTTTTTTATAGTTTGTAATAGTTTATAGTTTTATAGTTTATAATAGTTTATAGTTTTATAGTTTATAATTTTTATAGTTATGTAATTATGCCATTTTATGAGCATAAAGTTGAAATGTTACAAAAATAAAAAATTGTGTGGTAATAATATGAAAAACAAGTAAAACAACAAATAAAGTTGAAATTTTAAATAAAGTTCAAAATTTGGTTGAAGAAAAAGTTTAACGTTATGAGAATGAAGCCGAATTATTATGAGAATACTATAATAATTCCAAGAAGAAAGTTGAACTAGTCGGAAAATAAACAGCAGAAATGGAAAAAAAAACATTTTATGAGTAGAGTCAAATATTCTAAAAAATATTCACTCTAATAATAGACTTTTTTTAACCTATATGACACAGCTGAGATGCATTTTTTTTCTTGAAATATATATAACTTCTTGCATCCTTTCATTTTTTGGACACAACCTACCCTATGCTGTTATTTTTAGGGCTTGTTCTGTCATGATGAACTGCTTGTGACACTAACTTCCCGCCAGGCAGGCTAATATTGCGCTAATACTGCAAAGAAGGTTGCAATTAAATTACAGTGCATGAATAATTACTTCAGTCCACCGTTTGTTTATGCATGAGTTGATTGGAGTTTTGGATTATTTTTAGGTGGCTCCTTTGCAACACAAAAATGTTCATATGCACACTGTAGAAATATGTAAAGACATAAAAAGTTATGTCATTAAATTCTCAAAAAGGTGCATTTTTGCATGTTTAATCAGCTGGTTTGCCTTTATTTAGCAAACCAAATCATAAAATTAGCAAAACATGACTCTTTTAACCGCACAATGTTATGATGTCTGCAAGCTTGAGCAGAGGCAAGAAAGAGAACTGAGGTGCGTTGAAGTTGAAAGCCTGAGGGTGAGTATTATAGGTTGTCTGCTTGTCACTTGTCTGCTGTGCTTGTTATATAACGCTGGTCTGATTACTGCTTTTTGCCTCATTATGATTGACTGTACACAAACAAGTGGTTCACATCCAAATATAGTGCTCTAGTTTGAAACCAAGCTAGTGAAATTTTATTAGTAGGACATGAGTATGTCTGTTCCAGAAGATTGATATGCAGTGTTTATCATGCTTAATTGGTTCCAGACCAGACTGCGATGAATTTCCATGAAGTAGGATTCCTTATTTATATATAGAAGGTCATAGGTTAGGTCATAGAAAATGTGTTTATGACCTTCTAAATGCATTTTTAAAAACATTATCAGGGCCTGTAGACAAACTGAAATTTTTTTAAATTTTGTGACACTAATTGCTACTTATACATGTTATATACAGTTATACATGTAAATCTGTAGAAAATGCTAAAATGCTAAAGCTAATTACCATTGAGATACATCTTGAAGTAACTTTTTTCTTGACAAACTTTGGACTGTCCAGTCTGTACTTCCGAATCGGATTCGTTATCTAACACATATGGCCTTAATATTAAAAGCGGACATTTTAAAAAGATAAATTGCAATTTATTATCAACTCCTATACCGTTTATTAACTCTTATAAAGATGAGCAGCGCAACACCAGAAGTCTTTTTGAGCACCCGGTTTTAATAAAGTTTTAAAAGTAGGGGTTACTTGAAAAAATAATAATTTGCAAGCATAGTCTTGTTTTAGGTGATGTTTTATGACCGAAAGCAATATCTTAATAAATGTTACTTAAGATGCTTTCTAAAAATCATTCTTAAAAGGCAAGTATGACTTACCTGAGAATGAGTTATTTCACATGAGAATGATAGTGATATTTACTTTTTGCTTCAGTGATTTCAGAGTTGAATTTTAGCTTAGTAGCCCATGTTTGGAAGGTGCCCTGAGAAGACAAAAGGTGAACTTTTTTGAAGGTGTGTCTCCAATTACATCTGCCATAAAATTAAGGCCGCATTTCAGAAAATAGACGGTAAAATATGGTGGTGGGAGTGTGATGGTCTCTGGCTGTTTTGCTGCGTTAGGACCTGGAGCATGGGTTCTGCAGCAGGACAGTGATCCAGAACACACCAGCAAGTCAAAAACAAATTGAAGACTTTGAAGTGGCCTTGTCAAAGTCCTGACCTGAATCCTATCGAGATGTTTTGGCATGACCTTAAAAAGGGGCTTCATGCTGGAAAACCCTCCATTCATTCATTCATTTTCTATCCTAGCTGTCTTCGGGCGAGAGGCGGGGTTCACCCTGGACTGGCCGCCAGCCAATCACAGGTCACATATAGACAAACAACCATTCACACTCACATTCATACCTATGGACAATTTGGAGTCACCAATTAACCTAGCATGTTTTTGGAATGTGGGAGGAAACCGGAGTACCCGGAGAAAATCCACGCATGCACGGGTCCCTGGTCTCCTAGCTGTGAGGTCTGCGCTATAAGGTCTGTGCGCTAACCACTAGACCGCCGTGCCGCCCGGAAAACCCTCCAATGTAGCTGAATTACAACAGTTCTGCAAAGATGAGTGGGAAAATAGAATAATTATAAAGTAAAAAAGTATTGTTGTCATTGCCTAAAACCTTTGTCCTGTGTTTTATTCTGATTATATGATCAATAAATTAAAAGTAAAAATTGCAAAATCATTTAAAAATGTCATTGGTATGTATTAGTAAATGCAATAGTGTCCCTGAAGTGACACACTATTGTATTGATACCAAACATTGTCATAGTAGTCACCTCTAATATTTGCTCTCCAGTGGATTGAAAGATGCCCTGCAATATATGTAGTATTCATGAGAACTCAGTTAGATAAGTCCAAAACATTTTCCACTCAAATTGAAAAATAAAAAGACTAATGAATGTGTCTCTTGTGAAAAAGCATATCTTGTATATATATATATATATATATATATATATATATATATATATATAGCCCTATTTTCACTCCCACAAAATAAAATCATCAAGTTTCACACTTTGGCTTTCATGTGACAGGAAGAGAGGGTGATGGTCGGGTCACGATGTGACAAGAAATGCTGTCAAGTTTCTCTTTTGCAGTAATGAGAACTGTGAATTGGAAGTACAGTGCAACCTTGGTTAGCATCATTCATTTGTTCCGGCATAGACCAGCATAGACCAGCATATGTTGTGTTTTTGTGCTGGTACGCTGGTCTCCATACCAGGACGAAAACACAACTTATTGGTTGTATGACCAGCATACAAGCACGAAAACACAACATATGCACACAATGTATGCTGGTTTATGCTGTCTTTTCCAGTATTCCTTGTATGACCAGCATACCAGCACGAAAACACAACATATGCACAAAATATATGCTGGTTTATGCTGTCTTTTCCAGTATTCTTTGTATGACCAGCACGAAAACACAACATATGCACAAAATGTATGCTGGTTTATGCTGTCTTTTCCAGTATTCCTTGTATGACCAGCATACCAGCACGAAAACACAACATATGCACACAATGTATGCTGGTTTATGCTGTCTTTTCCAGTATTCCTTGTATGACCAGCATACCAGCACGAAAACACAACATATGCACAAAATATATGCTGGTTTATGCTGTCTTTTCCAGTATTCTTTGTATGACCAGCACGAAAACACAACATATGCACAACATGTATGCTGGTTTATGCTGTCTTTTCCAGTATTCCTTGTATGACCAGCATACCAGCACGAAAACACAACATATGCACAAAATATATGCTGGTTTATGCTGTCTTTTCCAGTATTCTTTGTATGAACAGCCCGAAAACACAACATATGCACAAAACGTATGCTGGTTTATGCTGTCTTTTCCAGTATTCCTTGTATGACCAGCATACCAGCACGAAAACACAACATATGCACAACATGTATGCTGGTTTATGCTGTCTTTTCCAGTATTCCTTGTATGACCAGCACGAAAACACAACATATGCACAACATGTATGCTGGTTTATGCTGTCTTTTCCAGTATTCCTTGTATGACCAGCATACCAGCACGAAAACACAACATATGCACAAAATATATGCTGGTTTATGCTGTCTTTTCCAGTATTCTTTGTATGACCAGCATGAAAACACAACATATGCACAACATGTATGCTGGTTTATGCTGTCTTTTCCAGTATTCCTTGTATGACCAGCATACCAGCACGAAAACACAACATATGCACAAAATGTATGCTGGTTTATGCTGTCTTTTCCAGTATTCTTTGTATGACCAGCACGAAAACACAACATATGCACAACATGTATGCTGGTTTATGCTGTCTTTTCCAGTATTCCTTGTATGACCAGCATACCAGCACGAAAACACAACATATGCACAAAATGTATGCTGGTTTATGCTGTCTTTTCCAGCAGGGATGTCTTCAGTGAAGATTAAGGTAACCTTAGATGCTTATTTATAACTTTCATTGATTATGTATATGCATTTAGAATTGTGTTATGCATGTAAAACTATAATTGTAAAATTAAAAAAACATTTTTTGGTAACAATCAACTGCTGATGACATCATAGAAAGGCTATGTCGCTAACCCCGGGTTCCTGTTTGCATGTATTAGCCAGCTATAGGATGCTAACAAGGACAAAGAGATGGACTCATGCAGTGTATTAAAAACATGACAAGATTTATACGACAAAAACAAATTGTCTATATTAATTCAAGCTTTGTTTTTTAACAATTGCTCTCAAATCCGTTTCCAATTGCCTTAATTGCTTTCTTTGTATTACGAACCCCTGCCTTCCTATTTTGGCATATTCTTTTTTCTTTATTTTCCTCTTTTTTATATAATCATCTTTCCATCTCTTTCTTTTTCGCCTGCAGTCAAAAGATAGCTGTATCTGTGGTGGCAGGACTCAAAGACGGGCCAGCACAGTGGTCCAGCGGTTAGCACGATTGCCTCGCGGCAGGAAGTTGCCCAGATTGATTCTGGCTGGAGGCCAGGAGGAACAGAATCATGCTTGCATAGATTTGGACTGAATTGTGAGCAAGTGTGTGTGTGTCTGTTTGGGCATGTGTACAAAATGAAAGTAAATTCTTTACCACTGTTCTAGTTCGTCCTGAAAATGTTTGGCGGTGTTCAGTTCTTCCTCACCAAACCCACGGCTTGAACGCCTTTATGGACCATGCTTCGGACACGGTGTCTTCCCTTCCAACAAACTATAATCACGGTGCAAACACAAAAATGACATAACCACCAATACTACTATACTATATACATATATATATATACTATACAATACTATTATATTACATTACATCACATTACATGCTCTTTCTGGCGCCGCTCTGGTGGCAGCCTGCTACAGCAGCTCTCGCTCTTCGTTGAGTTTTTTTCTTCTTTATTCCGTCTTTTTCATTCTTTTTCTAGGTTATTCTTAAAGGGACTGCTTCGTAAATTATACAAATTTCCCCACTGAGGGACGAATAAAGGCATATCTTAATCTTAAACCTTAAAAATACATGAAGTTATGTAGAGTGAAAAAAAAGTTCTCCTCCCAGTTGGTAAATTATTTTTTTTTAAACTTTTTAAGTTTTTTAACTTCTTAGATTAAGAAGAAGTACTGTAACGCGTTGCTAGTTTGCAGCCATCTCAGGTTCCTGCAGCATAAGAGCTGAAACAGTGACTATAAGCATGTTATTTCTTATGTACAGGCCTTTAATTATGTTAAATTTAGAAATACTAGTTACGAAAATCTTCATTTTATTAACATTGAGTCATATATTGCTGAAATTAATTGATTACAGTCGAGTCTGGGACCAATTAACGGCTATAAACAAGGTGCAACTGTACAGTGGAACCGCAGTTTGCATACATTTCAGTAAATGTACTTTTCTATTTGTGTTGCCTTGTTTCACATACCATCTTTCCATGTTAGTATATGGGTTCGAAACATATTTTTATCATAAAAAATCCTTGTCAGGATTGTCCGTTTTAACAGCAAAACTGGAATGTAAAGTCTGGTAAGTCACGTTAATTTCTTGGAATTTTGAAAAATATGAGAAAGTAACGTCCCTTGCCTCACTCTTCATTGATAAATGTTAAGCTCTTCCCCAGTCGTTATGGATATTTTAGCAATGTAGTGCAAAGCTGCATTCTTTATTGAAGCATAGATTAACCACAATGAGTACATTACAAAGTAAAATAGTGTTTGTATTTAATGAATCCAAAATGTAAACCCATTTGATGAATTTGTCTACAATAATTAAATTGTCGGTGATCCTGTAACTTGTCTTGACTACTAGTAAGATCATATTCACGTACAATTACATGATCGCACCTTGAATTCCAACATGATGACGTGACAGCGAACTGTGTCTCATCTTCTCGCTGCTCATAATTGCTCCCCACTTGCCTTTAATTAAAAGACATAATCCCATTAACGAGTAGAAATAGGATTAATACCGCCTCAGACTCCAGCTGCTGTTCTGTGATGAGTGTGCATGCGTGAGCATGCGAGAGGTCTTTTGAGAACTCAAACTTGTCTGGTCCCCCGACTCGGAGATATCAGCGGCACCACAGGCTTGATGTGGGTGAGAGCTAGAGAGCACGGGAGATAGCAAAGGACACAGTGAGGGAAAAAAATGACTTGTAGAACAGGACAGGTAATCAGGTAAACAATACAGTCATCATATCGCTTTTACTGCTAATGTTGTATCTTTGGCGTTTTTTCACGGTTCTTGGGACCGCATTGTTCTTAGAGAAGTAGCAATAGCCACGTTTACATGAGGAGTTTTTCGTCTTTCTGAATGGAATCTTTCCGAATGACTTTTCCGAAAACAATGGTATACATGGAAAGGAATATTCCAATCTATTACATTGCTCTGCCAGTCTTTATACCACAGACACTCGCACTTGACAGTAGCCATGTTTTTACATGACGACTTTTTCTCTTTCCAAATGACCTTTCGGGAAACAATGGTATCCATAGAAAGGAATATTCCAATCTCTTGTCTACATGCGGCATGAAAATCAAACAGAATAGTCAATGGGGTATGCGTAGTAAAACGTAAACATTGACATCACGTGATACCGACTTCCTCGAGTTTTTCTTTCCCTTCTTGGAATAACTCCGTATTGCCAGTTTTTCCGTTTGGAAAATCCAAAAATTTGGATCAAAAACAAACTTTCCGCAGCAGTCCATTGCCGATTGCTCGCATCCATTTTTAAAAGTGAAGAACGTCTCGATCTGCGTGTTACGTCATATCTAAGCATGCGCTGAAAGAACGCACCCGGGGTAAATTTAAACAGGAAAAGATAAAATTCAAAAATTCTAAAATTCTAAAATTCTAAAATTCTAAAATTCTAAAATTCTAAAATTCTAAAATTCAAAAATTCAAAAATTCAAAAATTCAAAATTCTAAAATTCTAAAATTCTAAAATTCTAAAATTCTAAAATTCTAAAATAATATTTTATAATTAAACTAATTTCTAATTTAATTCTAAACTAATTTAATTCTAAACAATTTAATTCTAAACTAATTTAAACTAATTTTCTAAATTGTATGAAAAAATAAGGAGCAACATATTTGGTCACAGCGCTGGACTCTAGCATCGACAAAGATTGATGAAGACCTCAAAATGAAAGTACACAGAGCCTATATAATAATAATAATAATAATAATAATAATAATAATAATAATAATAATAATAATAATAATAATAATAATAATAATAATAATAATAATATAATAACAATAATAATAATAATAATATAATAACAATAATAATAATAATACATTTAGCAATTGTAGAACCCCTCTAGAATCTAGTGGCACGTCTGGCTAGAATGATGCCCTACATGGCTACAGCGCCATTCATATTGATATTTGGCCTATCATCTTTTTAAATTGTGCACCTGGTGGCTTTGACTTTGTCTTTTTCATGTTTTGTTGGCACAAATGAACAGCACTATTATCAATATCTCCTACTTGCAGCCAAGGCTAAACCAACTTATAGCGACTCAATTCCTTCCTCCTTCGTGGATGCTGCTTCTGGCCGCTAGTGGTGTGTCGGTCATGAACAAACAGATCAGAAGAACTACTTCTTTTTTGTGAACAGAATGAATGAAGTCACCGCCCCTAAAATACCCGTTCAGTCCGTTCAGTTGCAAATGCTTTTTTTTTGATTGGCTGGGGGGTCAGTTTACTGAGTCAGTTTACATCGCTCTGTGGGTGGGTGGGGCTAGCTGACTGAAAGACCGATACTGTCGGTTACCTCGTTTATTCCGTTCACAAAAAAGAACTAGTTCTTTTGTCCCGTTCGTTCATGACTGACACACCACTAGTTATCATGTTTTGTTGCGCGTTGTCGGAACGAACGTGAACATGAGTGAACGGACTGACTCAACACGACTGACCGGGTCTATGCACATGGGGAGATCACAGGCTAACGACCAATTGACCGAAATGACCGAATCTTTTTACTGAATGGACCAGAAATATCCGCTTCACTGAAATGAACGTTTTTTGCCCTTTGCATCTTACTAATTATTCCTAGTAGTCAAAAAAAAAACTTTGGTCAAATGGGAAGGTTATCATCCAAACCCTGATGTGCACCAAACTCTGACTCAGTCAAGCAGCCACTCTCAAATCTCCGGGCCAAGTCCTTCCGGACAGAGATTCTGCCGCCCCCACTGAGAAGTATAATAAACGACATGCGCAGCAAAGGGGACTAATTAAATAATACTTTTTCAGAGCAGTACCATCTATTTTCCCCAGAGTCATCTTCCCCTGCTGCCGAGTTAAAGGTGAGAAACAATGACCGTGAAAGAATAACATGCCTGCACAACACCTCTATTGTAGCGGCAACAAAAGCTGATGCTGAGCTTCAAGGATAAGAGGACACGGCAACCGGGGAGCGTTCAATGTTCCTGAGTCGATTATGTTGTTGTTGCCTCACAGCGGAGACTCCCTACATCTGTTTTTTGTCCTCAAACATACCACACACAAGCCACCATGTCTGCTTTGTCATTGTCACATTATCTGCCTGTCTCTGCCAGTTGTAAATAATCAAATGTCTATTTTTCTTTACTTTAAAGGCCATTTCAAAATCATCAAATTAAGCACAAATGGTGAATTCTTGAGGTATAGCTTGATGATGTTCTACATCTTGTGTTAGGTTTAGGCGGGTTGACTGTGGCCATATGCCATATAGAGCCACGACACGTTTTTTACATTGGAAAAATCTTGTTTACACACCACTAACCAAAAATGTTACAAAATGTCACCACGACCTCACACGTCTATCGGAGGAAAAAGGTAGGTGTTGCCACACGGACCAATATTACGTTGCTCTGCCAGTCTTTACACCACAGACACTCCACAGTAGCCATGTTTTTACATGACGACTTTTTCTCTTTCCGAATTACTTTTCGGGAAACAATGGTATCCATAGAAAGGAATATTCCAATCTCTTGTCTACATGCGTTGTGAAAATCAACCAGAATAGTCAATAGGGCATGCCCAGTAAAACGTAAACATCAACAATACGTGATACCGGCTTCCCCAAGTTTTTCTTTCATTTCTTGGAATAACTCCGTATTGCCACTTTTTCGTCTGTCCAGTCTTGAAATTTAGTTTGAATCAAAAACAAACTTTGCTTAGTCCAGTGCCGATTGCTGGCCTCCATTTTTAAAAGTGAAGAACGTCTGGATCTGCGTGTTACGTCATATCTGAGCATGCGCTGAAAGAACGCACCCGGGATCAATTTAAACAGGAAAAGATCAAATTCAATCTTGCTAATATTTTATAATTAAACTCGAGTTATGTTTTATATAGATATATATTTTATTTTTTAATAAAACTGCACCTGCGAATAAAGTATAGAAGGGTTTAGATTCTGTTTCACAAATGGCGCTAATGCACACGAAAGCTGCTTGCCAACCGCCAATAAACAACAGAAGAAGAAAAACACCACAAAGAAGAACAACTTTCCGTTTGAGCTGGTACAAGATACCTCAATCGGATTGGTTAAAGGAATATTCCACCAATGTTCAATTCTTTCCGTTTGAGGAAATACACCAAATGCAATTGGAATATTTGGGTCCATGTATACTATTGACATAATGGCTATTGACATAATATTTGCGAATGATGATTAATAAATGTTAATTATAAAAAGTGATATTGGATAATTCTTAAGGTACACTAGTGTGCCACGGCACAGTGGTTGAAAATCACTGTCATATCGCATGAAATATTAGGTTGTTTATGTCGACATTCCTCGACAGTCCACCCCTTTGTACAATTCAGCATAATAAACCGAAGACTCCAAGAAATAAATATGTGAATTTTACTGGACAATGTGGCAATTATGGCATGTATGTGTCAATAACTTTGAGCTATCCAAGTGACCTTGTGTACCTCTTTTACTGGTCAGTATTCCAGCAGTGCACTTTGGCTGTCTGTCAAGTGCGTGTGTGTGTGTGTGTGTGTGTGTGTGTGCACGCTGCATGTGTCAGGGTTTGAGCCAGTGAGTGGTTGGGTTCAGAGGGCTTGTCTGTGGCCTCTCTGTGGGCTTCCCACTGACAAGACAGTAAAGTGACAGCGCCAAAGCATGAACAAGTCGCACTGACAATAAAGGTTAGGCTATAATAGAGCCAACACATTTATTGCTATTGTTATAACTTAACATATTCTTGATAAAGTGTAGAAATATTTCATCCTTGTGAATCTCGATTAGCATGTCCGCCTCCAAAAAGAAAAACGGAAGGTCTTTTTGAGGAGTTTGCATGATGCATGCAAGTTAAACTAATTAGACTTAGACTTGAAAATGCCCATTAGTGTGACACTGTCCATATTAGTAGCAGTATAAAAAAATGGATGGCTTGATAGAAGACTCCTGACATTAAATTACAGGCTTCAAGACATCGGAGATAGAGCGGAAACTCAGCAATCACATCACCTTGTTTCTCACTGTTGAGTTTTTAAGCTAAAAAAAAAAAAACAAACGATTGATTCTGGCGATTCAAAGTCGATAGAAAACGGGCCTGGAATGAATATTGAGACAATAAATAGTCTTGCGCTTGGATTGCCTATCAGCGTCTGTAATTAGCCAACATTATTTCATAGCACTTTACTCTGATTCATCAGTTTTTCATGCAAATCCTCTAATCTAGTGGTTCTCAATTACAGGATTCCTTTGTTTGTTACTGCTAATTTGTCCAGACCCGACGTGGCAATTCAATTAATTAACATAAAGTAGTGAGAGCATAAAAAACATTTTAATGACTTCTAAAGATTGTTTGTAACATTATTAGAGCCCTCCAAACATACAATAATACCCCTATAGTTACCTTTACAGTAATATTACTACTAATATCGGATGCAAAATAGATGTGAATAAGACTTGCGCTGTTGACGTTCACAGCTGGCACCCACTCATCACACCACACTGGCAACTAGTGCCGCATGTCTTTGTCATGTCGTAATTCAGATGGATTCGGCACAAAGATTTGCACTATGATGGAAAATCTACATTCTTACAAAAACTGTAAGAGTCCAAATTCTTACAAAAAAGAACTCATTGCTGGACCCAGGGAGTACCAACATAAAAGTTGCAGGGGAAAAAAAAAATGAAGTAATGATGTTATTTGTGCTTTTGTGTCTAAAACACCGCTAAACTCTCCTGGGAACCATGGAAATCACATTAGTCTAGTCGACAGCAAATGTGGAATAATGATAAATCAAACGTTTCTTCTCCATAGTACTGCATGCCAAAGCCAAAACATTAATTATACATTTACTCTATGAAAACTGATATCAGCCAAGAAAAAGATAGAGAACAATCCTGTGGATTTTGTGTAAAATTGCACAGCAACAGCCCCCTTCCACACCGGTTTGGCCAATCATATGTCTCTGCGGTGAGTGACATAACGGAATTCAATACAAAATAAAACATCTATGGCGTCAGCATAGAAATGCATGCAGTATAGGCTTGATACAGATTGCATAACAGTTCATGCATAACACATCAGGCTTTGCATATGCAAAGCACACACAAGCAGACAGACACACACACACACACACACACACGGCGCAACCTCATATTTTCTTTTTTGTCCAGCCAAGAACAACAAACACGGTATGCTGTATGTGTCTCTGTGCTTGTGTAACCCGACTGGTCCAGCCAGACCCGCATTCCACCTGGGCTCGACCCAGCATCCGCAGATTAAGGGTCAAAAAGAGCGCTTGGTAAAACAAATGTGTCAGGGACTGAGGTTTACTAATTTAATGTTGCACATCTTGTTACACTCTAGTTTGGGTCACGGAACCAATGTAACCCGCCTGGTGGAGACACTCTACGTCCACGGATTAAAAGTTGAGAGTGCTAGATATTGAGCAAAAAGCTGTCAACTCTATATGCAGTGTAACTCTTAATCTTTCATTCAGGATGTGAGGTTCACAAACACACCCGTTACATTTGTATGTGTAAATGTCCGAATGGTACTTCTTAGAAATAACCTTAATTGGTGAATTCATTGTCATTCATTCATTCATTTTCCACCGCTTTTTCCTCACGAGGGTCACGGGGGTGCTGGAGCCTATCCCAGCTGTCTTCAGGCTTGAGGTGGGGGTACACCCTGGACTGTTCGCCAGCCAATCACAGGGCACATATAGA